>NC_090817.1:134627480-135849980 GCF_000390325.3 Nicotiana tomentosiformis
CATCATCTTTCACATTGTATGAATCTCCACTAGGATTTTCAATCAATAACAACAACAATATTTTCTTGGCTCTTTTGGCCATTCACAAGATTCTTTAATCAAGGCACGGTGGTAGTATTTGATATTCCACACTTTCATTTCTTCCCTCTCTTGTATCATCATCATAAATTTCAACATATATAATATTCCGGAAATCACAACTTTAAGTTCATTAGAAATGAACAATTTAAGCACAATAGATTTCTTTCCGAGAAATGGAGTAAAATAATTGGCAATTGATGCGCAAGTTAAAATCATCAACAAGTAACACACAATTTATTCTTGAAATACTTTTACCCAAAGAGAAATACACATTTTCAACTCATGAATACATAAGAGACCAAAACACATTGGAAATACTTACGAAGCATAGCGTTAGTTAAGATAAGGTGATTTGGGCACGACTTGAGTACATAAGCTTTTAGGCAAATCTATTTTCGAAATCAATTTGGATCAATTGAATCAAGACTTATTTCATAACCTTTCTCACATCATTTCATTTCATTGACACCATTGGCCACAAGTATAATTTTCACTCTTGGCACGTTGGCCACACTTTATATCCCCAATTCACTTATTTCACTTCCAACTATCTTTATAGATTATCAACAATAAGACATTTCTACTCAAGACTTTAGGTACACATATGAGCAATTAAGAGTCTTAAGCATAATGATATTTTCTCACACAATTTGGCATCATAACCTTCATTTGAAACACGACTCAAAGACATAGCATTTTAATACACATATCATTCTTGAACGCATTTCCAAAGGATAATATAATATGATAGAAACATTCGAAACACGTTTTGAATATATAATTCTTGACACTTTGCTTATTTGGGACAATCGAATTTATTGAGAATAATTCGGAACATAGAATAAGGAACTTGAGCCAACAATACTTGAAACTTACGGAAAGATCATGGAATTCATTTCTAAAAGAGTAGTTTATTCAACATACCTCAATTGAGCTTCCTTAAACTCTAAAATATTCTGAAATTCTTATCAACTTCAATCTATAATAACAACATCCAATGGGACCAACATTAGTAACAAATTCTATAATTTAGGCCATTTAGGCATTTTATCAAACACCTAGTAGGCATGAATCTCTACATCTCTTAATCATAGAATTAGTTCATCCAACTACTATCATCTACCAATAATTTATCCCACCATCATTCTTAAATAATTCATACCTTCCAACATCACATACATGACCATCCATCCACATCCAACCAACAAAATTCCATCAAATAATCACCTTTCAATCTCTACAATGGTTATGTATTTAAATTGGGAAGTTATGGCTTCCAATCACCATACCATGAGTTCCTATACTTAATTCATACTCATATTCCCATAATATATCCATATATGTAAGTCTAAGGGTGTAAGATTACCTTTTGAAAAAAATCTTGCAAAACCCTCCTTTGAGTTCTTGAAGATATTTCTTGAAGATCTATGTATTTTATGTGTAGATTTCATCAATACTAGTGTATAAATGATAAACTTTCATACCAAAATAATGGGAATTACTTACCTTGATGAAGAGGGGAGTTGGTGGTCTTGAGAGTGAAAAAGAGCTCCAAAATTCATCCAAATGAAATGGGAAAAATGAACCCCGAAATTGTATTGTATTTATAGGCCCAGATTCTTGGATTTCGGATGCTGCCCCAGATGTTTCGCATCTCAACTTCACTCCTCTTTGAAGCTCGGATGTGGACCTGGATACTATGGAAGCACTTCACTACCAGTCTTTCTTTCAGACGCGGCTTCGGATGCTTCGCATCCGCAGACTCCTCTGCCAGCCTTTGGTAATTTGGTCATAACTTCTCGTAGGAATGTTCAAATGGCAAACGGTTTGAAGCGTTAGAAACTAGACTCGAAGACCTTTAATTTGATAGGTCATACATCACATAAATCCTTTTATATATATATATATATATATATATATATATATATATATATATATATATATATATATATATATATATATATGCTCGTACAAAGTTTGGTCTTGTGCGTACTCATCTGGAACTTTAGTCTATCATGAAATTTCCAACTTGACTTGGACTTAGGGCTCTCCTTAGCCCCCACATCACTTATAATATGCCTCGTACACTTATTATCATATCCAATTGATATCCATCCTATTAATAGTCCTCGTCTTCACACAAAATAATATAATTAGCGCACATCGACTTTCTTAATAGCGCTTAAGTACTTCAAAATTTTTCGGGGTGTTATAGCCCATTTGTGAAATAAAAAATAAAATTTTATTTCCCCCACCCCACTCCATGTACGAATAAATTGCGAAAGGGGGAGTAGTAATAAGTCATATAGAATCAATGGATTCATGATAAAGTAAAATCCCTCGATGACATATTTTATCACAATTAATATTTTTTTGGCTGATAGAGGGATCAAATGGTATATAGTTCATTTGTTGGTAGCTTGGAGGATTAAAAGCATGACTCTTGCTTTCCAATTGGTTATTTTTGCATTAATTGCTACTTCATTAATCTTATTGATTAGCGTACCCGTTGTATTTGCTTCTCCTGATGGCTGGTCAAGTAACAAAAATATTATATTTTCTGGTATATCCTTATGGATTGGATTAGTCTTTCTGGTGGGTATCCTTAATTCTCTCATCTCTTGAACCTATTCGTCGCAGACCCAAAACCAAAATGACCCCCTAATTTTTCTCGGTTGTGAGACACATTAAATTGGAATCTAAGTCCCCAAAGAAAACGCAAATCAAATAAAGAAAACAAAAAAATTAGAGCGGGGTCAAACTTCTTGAATAAAAAGAATACAATTACAAAAATAATTGGAATCGTTCCGAAGAGAATATGTGTCCCGGCACTGCACAAAACATATTCGGTTATATATCATATATGTGGGTACATATTGTGTATCAAGAACAAGAAAATGTGGATATGGTCGAATGGTAAAAGGTTCTCTTTGCCAGGGAGAAGATGCGGGTTCGATTCCTGCTATCCGCCCAAGATCCAAGATAAAGTAATTTTATTACTATTTATTTATTATTTAATTTTATAAATAGCATTAAATATATTCTTAAATTAAGGATTTGGTATAGTTGGCCATGATAGTGTAGTGATTCTATCCCTCCCCTACGTTTTCTTTTTCCTTTCACCCCCAAAAAGCGAAAGGCGGGAATTAATTACTAGTTAATAGAGTCAATCCTAAAATAGTTTGGCAAAACAAGATGTTGCGGAGACAGGATTTGAACCTGTGACCTCAAGGTTATGAGCCTTGCGAGCTACCAAACTGCTCTACTCCGAGCCGAAGATAAGAACTGAAAACTAATAGATAAACAAGGATTAAATGCTCCCCTCCACCCTATTTGTACAAATAGAATAGCCCATTTATACAGAATGGTAAAGGGGCTTCTATGATCATCGACCATATAAATAGAAATGAAGCACTAATCCTTATCAACTTGATCTTGTTGATCCTGGCAACAAACATGCATGAATCATTTCACAAAGTATGTGTCCGGATAGTCCAAAGTATCGATAGTTAGCTCTCGGCCTTCCGGTCAAAAAAACAATGTCGATGAAGGCATGTAGGTGCACTATTCCGTGGTGGGGATTGTAACTTTCCATAAATTTCCCATTTGTCACTCAACGACGGAACCTTGCTTATTTATTTTTTTGAGGATCGATCAATCGAATGATATTTCTGTTCCAATTTTTACCTCTTCTTCTCCCTCTGAATCAAACTTTTCCTTGCCATAATGGTTGAATTCCTATTAGTATCCATGATACAAGTTGAATCCTAGATGTAGAAATAGAAGAAGGTGGACCCCCTCTCCGTCGAAGAAATGAGATTATTGCGAATACACATATTAAAAATATTAACCAAATTTGCCCAATAGAGGCAATCAAGAAAGCTGCATAAGTAAATATATAACGTACAAAAAAGTGAGATAATCCAACCAATCTTGCTTGTACAATGGAAAGGGCCATTTTTTTATCTCTCCAACGAATCAAATTGGCCAAAGGTGTGCGTTCATGAGCCCATGCTAAAGTTTCAATCAATTCCTGCCAATATCTACACCAAGAAATTAAGAACATAAATCTAGTAGCCCAAACAAGATGTCCAAATAAGAATATCCATGCCCAAACCGATAAACTATTCATACCAAAAAGATTATATCCATTGATAAATTGTGAAGAGTTTAACCATAAATAATCCCTTAACCATCCCATCAAATAAGTGAAAGATTCATTAAACTGTGAAATGTTACCCTGCCATTATGTAATGTGCTTCCAATGCCAATAAAAATTAACCCATCCAATAGTATTTAACATCCAAAAAACTTCCAAATAAAATGCGTCACATGCCGAAATGTCACAAGTACCGCCTCGTCCTGGGCCATCGCACGGAAAACTATAACAAAAATTCTTTTTATCTGGTATTAACTTGGAACCGCGTGCATCTAAAGCACCTTTTACTAAGATTAATGTAGTTGTATGTAAACCAAGAGCAATAGCATGATGAACCAAAAAGTCTCTAGGACCTATTGTTAAAAATAATGAATTACTATTTTCATTAACAGCATTTAACCAACCCGGCAACTAGATGCTTCGACCCGCATTGAATGCTGGACCACTCGTTGAAGATAAAAGTACATCGAACCCATATAAATTTTTACCATGAACGGATTGTATCCATTGAGAAAATATAGGTTAAATCAAGATTTGCTTCTCCGGAGTGCCAAAGGCAAGCATGACATCATTATGAACATAAAGTCCCAGGGTATAGAATCCCAGAAAGAGGCTGGCCCAACTTAAATGAGATATGATATCTTCTTTATGCTCTAGCATTCTTGCCAATACATTATCTTCATTTTGCTCAGGATTGTAATCTCTAATGAAAAATATAGCTCCATGAGCAAAAGCTCCTGTCATGATGAATTCTGCGATATATTGGTCGTGGGTATATAATGCAGCTTGAGTAGTAAAGTCTTGTGCTATAAATGCATAAGCAGGTAAAGAGTACATGTGTTGAGCTACCAAAGAAGTAATAACCCCTAAAGAAGCTAGAGCAAGGCCTAATTGAAAATGAAGCGAATTATTGATTGTACCATAAAGACCCTTATGTCCATACCCCAATCGCCCCCCAATCGTCCCCCCGGGGAAATATGTGCATCTAAAAGATCTTTCATACTGTGCCCAATCCAGAAATTAGTTCTATACATATGACCAACAACGAGAAAAATAAATGCAATGGCTAAATGGTGATAGGCGATATCACTCAGCCATAAACTTTGCGTTTGTGGATGAATCCCCCGAGAAGAGTTAGAATTGTAGTTCCCACCCCTTGGGCGGTACCAAAAAAATGACTACTTGAATCGGGGTTTTAAGCATAAAGATTCCATTGACCTGTAAAAAGTGGGCCTAACCCTTGGGGATGCTGTAATACATCTAAAACATTATTCCACCGAACGTACTCCCCTCTGGATGCAGGAATAGCAACATGAACTAAATGTCATGTCCAAGCCAAGTAACTTACGCCAAAGAGTCCTAACAAATGATGATTCAGAAGAGATTCGGCATTTTTGAACCAGGAAACGCTCGATTTCCATTTCGGTTGTAGATGTAACCAACCTGCTATTAAGGATATGACAGAAAGAAATAATAGAAAAAGAGTACCAGTATAAATATCTTCATTAGTGCGTAAACTGATTGTATACCACCACTGATAAACACCAGAATAAGCGGATATTCATTGGGTCAAGAGCACCCCCTCGAGTAAAAGCTTTCACGGCCACCAAAATGAGGATCCCAAATTGCATGAGCAATAGGTCTTACATGTAAAGGGTCCTGTACCCATGACTCAAAATTTCCTTTCCAAGCTACATGAAACAGATTTCCGAAAGTCCACAGAAAAATTATTGCTAATTGACCGAAGTGAGAAGCAAAAATATTCTGAGAAAGACGTTCCTCGGTAATATCATCATGACTCTCGAAGTTATGTGCGGTAGCAATACCAAACCAAATACGACGAGTAGTAGGATCCTGAGCTAAGCCTTGGCTAAACCTTGGAAATGGTAATGCCATAATGCTTTTCAAATCCTCCTAGCCAAGTGAAAAATATATGTATGCGACAAATATAGTCCAGTTTTGAGAATTATTTGACCCTGTAACTTATTTATTGCTGACGTATCTACAAATTATTTAACTTGTCATCCTTTTTATTAATCACAAGTTTTACGCCCATACAGCAAAAATGCCAACTATTAATCTTTAGTTTCCAAAAGCAGTTAGACGTATAAACAGTCATCAAATTATACTCATCCCTTCAAGTTAAACAACTATCCCTCCGATCTACTTTAATTGACTTTTTGACCTTTTTTTGTGATCCATAATATTTTTTTCATATATCAAGAAGGAATTATCTTCTTTTTTTCAAAGTTGTCTTTGGAGTAAAGAGCCTAGGAGTATTTGTTATATTCTCAAAGAACAAATTAAGATTAATATGGCCAATTTTATTGTTCATTAATACTAACAGATGGATTCCTTAATCAGTTTAAAAACAGTCAAAAAATCAATTAAGGTGGACTGAAGGGAGTAAGTAATAGTTAACTATTAAGATGTAACGACCCGACTTGTCGTTTTAAGGATTAACATCCCGTTCAGTGATTTAAGGTCTCGAACAGCTTCATAATATGTATTATGACCCGCGGGTGTGGTCGAGTTTGATTTACTGAAGATTCGAAATTTAATTAAAAGAACAATCCTTATTTAGAAGCTTAAATGGAAAGAGTTGACCAGAGAGTTGACTTTTGAGCAAACGACCTCGGAATAGAATTTTGATGATGTCAATAGCTTCTTATGATGATTTAGGACTTAGGCATATATTCGGATTTGGATTTGAAAGTCCGTAGGACAATTCGACACATTTTGGCGAAAGTTGAAAAATATAAGATTTTGAAAAAAGTCCGACCGAAGGGTGAATTTTTGATAACAAGGTCGGATTTCGATTCTGAAAATGGGAATAGCTCCATTATGTCAATTATGACTTGCGTGCAAAATTTGAAGTCATTCCGGATTGATTTGATACGTTTCGGCGCAAAATATAGAAGTTGGAAGATTTTAAAAACTCAAAATTTGATTCGACGCGCGATTCATAATTTCGATATTGTGTGATGTAATTTGAAACCCCGAGTAGGTCCGTGTTATGTTACGAGACTTATTGGTAAATTCGGATGAGGTCCCGGGTAGCTCTGATGAGTTTCGGACGAGGTTTGGATCGAATTTGAACTTGTTGAAAATGCTGGGATTTCTGTTGTTTCTGGGCAGACCTGTTGGGATTGCACCTGCGGAATTTGGGCGCAGGTGAGACAACGCAGAAGCAAGGGTACCATCGCAGATGCGGCCTGGGCAGGAGTAGGGAAAGGTCGCAGGTGCGATGCATTTTCCGCACCTGCGTCACCGCAGAAGCGGAAAAACTTCCGCAGGTGCGAAGGGCCTCTGGTCAGTGGACTTCCACAGAAGCGGATTTTGGTTTGCAAAAGCGGCTCCGCAGATGCGGCGATGTGTCCGCAGGTGCGAAAGTGGGCAGAAACATTTAAGGACCAAAAATGGTCATTTTGCCATTTTCGATTGAGCTTTTGGAGCTCGGTTTTTGGGCGATTTTGGAGGAGTTCTTCAAGACTTTGACTTGGGTAAGTGTTCTATATCCTAAAGTGATTATATTTCATGAATATATGATTATATTTATCGTTTAATTCAGATTTAAATGGAAGAAATCAAGATTTTTACAAAATCTTCCAAAAACGAAAATTTAAGATTTGGAGGTCGAGTTGTTATTGGAATTCGATAAAATTGCTATGGTTGAACTCGTATCGGAATGGGTGTTCGGATTTCATGAAAAACAAATTATGTCGGGTTCCGAGGGGCAGGCCCCGCGTTGACTTTTTGTAATAAATATTTTTAGTCGACGTACTATTATTCGGAATTGTTTCCGATGAATTTTAATGAAGTTATACAATTAATTTGGATAGATTTGATCTGTCCGGAGGTCAATTCAAGCAAGAAGGCTATTTTGGAATATCGGCCTAACTTTAAAAAGGTAAGTGTCTTGCTTAACCTCTAGTGGGGGAATTACCCCTTAGGCATTGAGTCTTATGTGCAATTTGTGTAATTGAAAATTATGTACGCGAGGTGACGAGTACGTACTTGGTTTATATGTGCAAATTTCATTGATTAAAAATCCTTAGACGCCCTTATGTATTAAATTAGAAATTATTGGCACTTATTAAATCCTCTATCTGTCATGCCTAGATCCTTATTTGTTGAAATTATTTTTATATGATGATTTGGTGTGATTGTCACCTTAAATTTTATGTGAAATATTATTTTGTTGAGTTGTTTACTTCCGGATATTTTGTTAAGTTTTTTTGTACACATTATGGTCGAGCCATGGGCTCCTTATTGTGGAAAATAAGGTGTTGTTGATTTTTGTAGCAAGTTGTGATATTTGAGCACTTGATGTGCAATCTGTGATAAATTGTAATAGTTGAGCACTTGATGTGCAATCTGTGATAATTTGTAATATTTGAGCACTTGATGTGCAATCTGTGATAAGTCATAATATTTGAGCACTTGATGTGCAATCTGTGATAAGTTGTAATAATTGAGCATTTGATGTGCAATCTATGCTATGTTTTAATATTGAGCACTTGATGTGCAGTTTATGAGATGTGATATTGGCACATTTTATTGTGGGAGTTATGTTCGGGTGTTTGCACGAGGTTTCTGCCGTGCTATTATTACTATTAATTTATGCACATGCGGCGTGACAAGGCGGGCTATTTATATATATATATATATATATATATATATATATATATGTGGGTTTGCGCATGTGGCGAGACAAGGTGAGAATATTATTATGCACGTGTGGCGAGACAAGACGGCATTTACTTTACTATTGCACACGTGGCGAGACAAGGGGGCTATGTCGGGGATTGATTTGTGATAGCCAGGGGCATTGTTGTTGTTGCATATTTATTTTGGGACTACGAGGCGGTACCTCGGGAAATCCCATGTTGAGCACTTACTTCGAGACTTTGTTTGCACTTGCCCTTGGTTATTTTGTTTTTTGTTTCGTAATTTGTAAATTCTTGTATTTACCGTGATGTATTATTTGACTTAATATTAAGTGTTTTGTATTTCTTGATATATTGTGTTGACATTGACTTTTTCGTACGAGACTTTGAGGATTTGTATTATGGTTGTACTTGTCTTTGATGATTGAGTTATTTTAAATAAAAAAAAATTTCCAGTATGTTTAATTTAATAAATTTTATATCCAAATCAGTAGTTTATCTGATGTTTTATTTTAAAGGAAATGTCATTTTTCCTCTCTCAAATGATTTCTAAAATAAACTTATCTTTTTCTTGATTTTTTACTTGATTTAAATATTTTAACCTTACTTTATTGAAAATAAATTAATCATGCGGATCTTATATACATTGATATTTTGGTAAGTGAGTTGTCCGTGCAGTTATGAAAATAATATGGGCATGAGGTGCCGGAAAAAAATATGATGATTTTATTATTGACACGTGAGTTGTCTGTGTGAAGGTGATAGAAATATGGGCACGAGGTGTCGTGAAAAATATGAAAGTAGGCTGAGAGCCATAGTTCTTATGATTTAAAATGAGGTGTCACATGGTGACTTTTACTTGAAAATATATTTATTTGAAAGAAGTATATTCGAAAGATAATTATTCAAAAGAAGTACATTTGAAAGATATTTATCTTAAAGAATAATATGTGAAGGATTTATATTTGAATGATTTGACTTATTGATTGTACTTGTGTTCCTTATTCGCCTGAGCAATAATTATGATGTTCTTGTTGCCTTGTTGTTATATCACTGGTCGAGTTGTTGTTATCATTGCCAGTTATTTTTCAGTACTATTGTATACTGCTATATTGCACAGGTTATTAGACTAGTGAGTGTTTTGACTGTACCTCATCTCTACTCCATTGAGGTTAGTCTTGATACTTACTGGGTACCAACCGTGGCGTACTCATACTACACTTCTGCACATTTTTTGTGCAAAGCCAGGTATTGAAGATAACGGACTTGAGCAGAGTTAAAGCGTGATCGTAAGGATTCAAGGTAGAGCTGCTTGGTCATCACAGTCCCTTGGAGTCTTTTCAGTTCATTGTACTGTTAACTTGTAATCAAACAGTATTGTATATTCGGGCCACGTGATTATTCTATGTATTAAGTTAGAGTTTGTGACTCAGTACTACCAGTCTTGGGAGGTTGTATATTGTAATTATTTCCGTTGTTAGTTTTTTTTTAAAAGTGGGATGAGAGCCGTAATTGAGGTTAGTCTTGATACTTACTGGGTACCGACCGTGGTGTACTTATACTACACTTATGCATATTTTTTTGTGCAAGGCTAAGTATTGAAGATAACAGACTTGAGCAGAGTTAAAGCGGGATCGTAAGGATTCAAGGTAGAGCTGCTTGGTCGTCGCAGTCCCTTGGAGTCTTTTCATTTCATTGTACTGTTAACTTGTAAGCAAACAGTATTGTATATTCGATCCTCGTGATCATTCTATGTATTCAGTTAGAGTTCGTGACTCAGTACTATCAGTCTTGGGAGGTTGTATATTGTAATTATTCCCGTTGTTATTTTTTTTTAAAAGGCTTCAAAAATGTAATGAAGATCGGCTTACCTAATCTTAGAGACTAGGTGTCATCATGACTCCTGTGGTGGGATTTCGGGTTGTGACATAAGAGTTGCTAACTACCATCTCCATCAATGCCAACATTTGTGTGTACTGCTAAATAATTAAGAAAAAATAATATGGTATGTGTAACACCCCAAATTTTTACTAATATTTGCATTCTCGATTGAGCATCTTTATAATGAGGAGATATTTTATTTCGCACTTCCTAAACTTGAAATTGACAATATATGAAATTCCTTAGTTTAGGTTATGTTAATATTGACAAAGAAGTTCCATGATATTGCTATGTGTAACACTTAATATTATTTTGATGAATTATTATTAAATACATTATATAATTAAGGTTTTGGGCTGCCACCCTTTTGTATTTACCTAAAGATATTTAGTAGGTTGGACAGCCACATTTTTTATATTTATCCAAAGTTTAGATATTACTTTAGTTGACTTATTTTTCCATAACCTCCTCTCATATTTCATTCTTTCAAGACAAAGAAAACCCTACCCTCTCTCCTTCTTATCACCTGAAAATTTCATGAAAACTATCATAAATCTCCACTAAACCAACCAACAAAACTCGTTCTTGGTGAAGCTCAAGTTGCTCCTCTCTTTTGTGGTAAGTTACTAAACTCGTTTTTACACTAGACACCTATTCGTGTTTTCTTCATATCTTTTTGGTATCATAGCCTAGGTTTGTGATTCTAGGATTTTTGTTGTGATCGTACCTAATATTTTTTGTTATTTTCTTTCTTGAAAATGACTTGGAGATTATAATTTTTTGCATACTTGTTTAATGTAATTTGATGTATTCCTTGTACATGATATATATGTCACACTTATGTATGTTATTTGGAGACTTGAATTTGGTAACTTATTTTGTTATTTTAGGGTGTGTTAATAACTCAAGTCTTGTAATATGCTGAATTTACACTTTGTCTTGTAAATATGTACAAAGGAGAAAACTAGTTTTCCTTTTTATACCCGATAGTTTAAAATTTATGTACAATACAAACTTACAGTGATGTTGAATGAAAGTATAATTTTGTTAGAAAGTTGCTTTAACGTGTTGATTATTCAAGAAGGGTTATATCACCTTATGTTGATATTTTGACATTGTATTTTATTTTTTAAAAAATAAAAATTATGAAAAGTATTTTCAAAAATTAAAATATTGCACTTTGGACCTTATCGCATAGGCCTATTTCCGCTACTAAATTATTCTAAATATTTTTTAATTAATATCTTCTTAATGTTGTAAATAGTAAATTAGATTTCTTTCGTAAGTAGCACCCTCCCAAAAGGGTTGCTACAGTATGACACCGCATAAAGAGAATTGACAATATTCTATAACACACAAGACCTGATATCTCATTCTCTGTTCAACACATTAGCCAGTTCCTTAATGCTCCAAGAATTGCTCATATGCAGGAAGGTCTACATGTTTTGAGATATTTGGTCAGGGACCCTACTAGAGGCATTCTACTCAACAACAGTCAGGATTTTTCTGTTCTTGCATATTCAGACTCTGACTGGGCAGGATGTCCTTCTTCTAGGAAGTTTGTAACTGGATATTTTTTTTACACTTAGGGGCAGTCCTGTTACATGGAAGTCAAAGAAACAACCTACAGTTTCATTGTCCTCTGCTGAAGCTGAATACAGGGCTCTCAGGAAGACTGTTGCTGAACTTACTTAGCTTGTTAGGCTGTTAGCATACTTGGGTCTCCCTGTTTCTGCTCCTATTCCTCTATATTGTGACAACAAATCTGCCATCAGCATTGCCAAGAACTCTGTTTCTCATGAAAGGACTAAGCATATTGAGCTTGATTGTCACTTTGTCCGGGAGAAGCTTGCTAGTGGTCTCATCTCTCTACATTATATTCCTACAGTGTCTCAACTAGCAGACATTTTTACCAAACCTCTCACAGGCATTCAACATCGGATTCTCCTTTCCAAGCTGGGAGTTCTATCACCCTCCAGCTTGAGGGGGAGGGTGTTAGAATAGCTCGCCCAACTCATACAGGCCCAACTATTTCAAACGAAGGAATGGATCCAGGTCTAGGCCCACATACTTGATCATGAGGTCTTGTAATATTATTGTAGATATATCCATATTTGTAATAGATAGTCATTCTTTATTATTTTACTATAAATAGAAAACTAATGATTATATTGTGGGAGAGAGACAATATACACAATACACAGATATTTTCTTATTTCTGCTTTCTCTCTAGAATACTCGATCTAGGGTTTTCTATCAAAGGAAAACCATAGATTTTGGCTCGTTTATCTCCAATTAACAACTTAAATATCTGCTGAGAATTTGCAGTAGCATTTGCGAAAAATTGAACGAATAAGAGAGTAACTAAGTGTTAAAGAATTTGGCATTCCATTTTCTAAGACAACCAAGCAAAAATTATATTGTGTACTTTCCTCTTCGATTTTACCCTTCGTATATGAGGATTGATCGAGTAATAGCAAAACTGCTTCAATGGAACTTTTTTAACTAAAGATTTATCACCTAAAACCTTTGAAGAAAAGAGTACATGATTCATTATGAAGAGGAAGAATGGCATATTGAATTTTTTATTTTACAACTTTAATTGTGACAATCATGTAACATTCCCATTAATTAGGATGGAACATTGGAAACATGTGCGCTAATACTCTACCATTCGCGTGGAAAGTTGATAATCAAAATGTGTCCAAATAAAAACGCAATGCATCACAACGCCCCCCTCCCCCCAGACCCACAAATATCATCCAATAGAAACACAACAAACCACCTGAACTATCCTAACACCACCACAATGGTTACTGACACTGCTCCAATGGCTACTCTCATACACCCAACCACCGTAGACACCACCATCACGGTAGCAACCGGAGAAAAATCAATTACTAATCCAAGCAACAAAAGTATCCCTTCCACTTCTACATCAAACATCATCCCCTCACAACCGAAAATATCATCCAATTTTGACAGACCCCAACGCCGAAATGAACCCTCTAGTGAAATCCCAAATCAACAATCACAAGCTCCTCCAATACCTACAAAATCTCAAACGACTTTGAACCTACCAACCCAAAATTCTATTTCCAGTGACATGCATCAAAATAGAGCTCCGACAGGGAACAATAAAGTTGTTCTTAACTAAGGAAGCAGAGGTACTGATCAAGGGATATTAAAGCCATCTTTCTCCGCTGCAGTTCAAGCAAAATTACCTTCTCTTGACAACGGGGCACCAATTGTCGAGATTAGACATGATACTCATCTGGGCAAATCTGCAATGTTCTTCTTGGCATAAGATTACTTTGTCACTCTTGCTTAAGAGTGTAAATTTACTATCATAGGTAAGTTTTACAGAGATAAACCCAAAATGAAAAAGATAAGGAAGGTCTTTATCCGTCAATTCCATCTCACTGGGTCAGTTAAGATTGCCTACTTTGACTCTAGACATGTTTATATTAATTTCACTAATGACGTGGATTTAACCATATTCGATTCAAAGAATTTATTGATATTGGAGAAGTCCCTATGAAGATCCTAAAGTGGACACCTGATTTTAAACCTGAAGAAGAAACATCTATTGTCCATGTTTGGATTTTGATCCATCAATTACCATGGCACTTGTTTAAATGGAATATCATCTTCAGACTGGTTAGTGATATTGGAGTAGCATTGCTCCTGATCTGACAACATACTCCAAGTCTAGGGGTAATGTTGCTAAGGTAAAAGTAGAAATTGATCTGCTAAAACCAAGATTGGATCAAATTTGGTTAGGCTTTAACAGATTAAATGGTACTCCGGATGGTAAATGACTGGATATTGAATATGAGAAAGTCCCAAGCTATTGTTTTTACTATAGACTCCAAGGTAATTTGGAGAATCAATGCAGAAACAAGGTAAGGGATGACAGTATCAAAGCCCAAAGAAAAGAACAACTCAAACAAGACAACTTACACAACCCTGAAGATAACTTTCAAAATGTGAATAGAAAAAGACATGCCAAGGAAAAAACCAAATCAGTCAACCAACAACAACAAAAGGATGTTCCAATCAAACCTCCCCAAACTGATACATCCAATCACCATATCAGGAGCAACGAAGGAATCATTATTAAAGAACCTACTACAGTTAATCAACTCCCTGTGATAGTAGAAATGGTTGGGAAAGGTAAAGAAAAAGTTACAGATGGAAAGATTGTGAGCCAAGACACTCGTACTTCAGTAAGGGATAGCAATATTGAATACCCAGTCAATAAACCAGATACAAGCAAACAAAAGAATAAGAAGAACAAAAAAAAAGAAGCAAGTTTAAACTAATGTGGAACATGATGAAATGCAGCAGCTAGTTATAGCTGAGGTGGAACTAGATAGAGAGAAACAATCTGATAAGGTCACTTTACCTATCAATACTCATGATAAGAATTTTGAACTAGCTATAACAAAAAATCTCAACAGACAAGATGCCAATGCTTTAATGGGCACAAAACAAGGTCTTGATTCAAATGACACAAATGCTGACTTGATTCAAAATGTGCAAGGCCAATCAGGTACAATTCATGATACAGATACAATGTCTACGGCAGAGAAAATAGATAGTCAAATCATACCTCAATCACAGAATTTGGAAACAGAACATGCTATAGACCCTGGTGAAGATCAAAATAAGAAAGGTCATCCCGGTGAACTTCATATAACAGCCGGCTATGCTATAGATACTGGTGACGTTCATAATAATTACCTGAAACTTATCAGTGGCACCAACTTAGAGGAAGGCCATACAAGTGAGGATGGTTTTCATTTTAATTTTGGAGAACCGTCAGACTCTATTGCAGATGAGGAAGATGGTTCAGATGATGAGGATTATGAAGCTGAAGAGAGCTCAAAGGCTAGTAATGATTATGCAAGTGTGCATAGTGAAGAAGTTAATAGTGATGATCGTGAAGATGACTAGGCTAATACCTTTTGCCTTCAGTCACTAGTCGATGTAGTTGTGACCATAGCTTATGATGAAATCATAAATACTGGGCACCTATCTCCTAGAGGAAGAGGCAACGATAGGGGCGGTAGATCATCTACTAGAGGAAGGGGTATCAAACAACAAAAGTCAATGCCCGCAAAGGCATCAAAGAGACAAAATTCTCAAAATCAGTTATTATGTTTAAGACTCTACACTGGAATGTCATGAGCATTAAAACCAATGGTGCTCTTGAGAGAATTAAGCATCTTATTACAACAGAAAATCTTTCTATTATTGCCTTAAGTGAACCTTTTCACAAGGCACATAAGATTGACAAATACAAAAGAACTCTGGGTTACCATCATGCCTTCTCATACAATAGCCAAATCTGGATCTTCTGGGAAGAAAATCTGGAGTGTGATATTCTTGATGATTATGAGCAACAAGTAACCTGCTCCATTAAGTTTAATGGAGTTACACTTCTTCTTACATATGTATATGTTAAGTGTGAGGATCATCTGAGGGAGGAGCTTTGGGATAGACTCAGATACATCAATGGAAATTTTAACTTACCCTGGCTTGTTGTTGGTGATTCTAACTGTATCATTGATCCTGCGGAGAAGAAAGGAGGGACCCCACATAGAATGTCTAAGAGCCTAGCTTTTATTCAATGTATTGTGGATTGTGATCTTCTTGATGCCGGCTATTCTGGTCCAAACTTCACCTGGTATAACGGATGAAGTCCTGCTAGAAGAGTTTGGCAAAGGCTAGACATAGCTCTTGTCAACTATGATTGGGTGAATAGTTTTGATTCTACACGTCAATCACTTAATTAGTACTGGTTCTGACCATTCCCCTCTCTTGATAACTGCCAAGAACAACTCTAGAGATCATATTAATTATTTTAAATTTTTGGATTTTTGGACTGATGAACCTGACTTTATGAATGTGGTTGAACATGCCTGAAATATAGATGTTCAGGGGTCTCCTCTCTGAAAATTTCACCTGAAACTTAAAAATACTTGTAGAATGCTTTCAGACTGGTCCAGAAATACCATTGGAAATATCTTTGATACTAGAAAATCATTGGAAGACAAGGTCTCTAAACTTGAAGACAAGATCATTTCTGATAACAATGAGGCCAACAGATCTGCTCTTAAAAAGGCAAATGCTGACTTAATCAGAGCTCTCAAAACATAAGAATCTTCTTGGAGGCAAAAGTCAGACATTAAATGGTTTGTAGAAAGGGAAATAAACTCCAAGTTCTTCCACTCTGTGGTCAAAGGTAAAAAGAGAAGGCTTTATCTTTCTAAGATGAAAAGGGAGGATGATAGCTGGATAGAGGGTGATGATAATATTGATGAAGAAGCTATAAATTTCTTTCAAAAGCAGTTCACTAAGGAGAGTCATCAGATGGATCTGCCTATCCTAAGCTGTATCTTTAGAATTGTTGATGATACAGAGAATATAAGACTAATTTCTCCACCTAACATGGAAGAACTAAAGGACATAGTCTTCTCTATGAGTTCCTACAGTGCACCAGGGCCTGATGGAATTTCTAAAAAATTTTATCATACTTGCTGGGAGATTATTAAAGATGATTTATTACTAATGGTGCTTGATTATTTTGCAGGTACTGAGCTCCCAAGATCCTTCACACACACATGCCTCATCATGATTCCCAAAGTGGATTGTCCTCAAAAGTTTACAGAATTCAGACCAATAAGCTTTAGCAATTTTTCCTGCAAGATTATCTCTAAACTTATGAATTACAAGCTTACTCCTCTAATTCAAAAGCTGGTTTCACCTTGCCAAGCTGGCTTTATTAAGGATAGATCTATCGCTAATAACATCATGCTGACTCAAGAGCTGGTTCATAATATCAATCAAGATCCTCAAACTGGTAACGTAGTTTTAAAATTGTATATGGTTAAAGCTTTTGATAAAGTTGACTAGGACTATCTCTGTCTTGTTTTAAGACGCATAGGATTCTCTGAGCCCTGGATTGAAGTCTGGAGACTTATCTCCAATGTATCGTATTCTATCAATTTGAATGGCTCCAGACAAGGTTTTTTCAAATCAACTAGAGGAATTAAACAAGGGGGTCCATTACCCCTATCCCTTTTTGTCATTGGTGCTGAGTTGTTGTCTAGGCTAATGAACAATCTCTATGGAAATGGCTTTATTCTGTATTCAGCTGAAAGAAGGGGTCCACTAATCACACACATGTGTTATGCAGATGACACTATATTCTCCTCAGCTGATCCTACATCCCTGAAGAGGATGATGACTAATTTGGAACTTTATGAGCGTATTTCTGGGCAAAAGATCAACAAAAACAAATCAGGCTTTTATGTCTCTTCCAACCTCTCAAACACTCAAATCAGTGATATTTAAAACATTACAGGCTTCAATCAATTCCAATTTCTAATGCAATACTTGGGATGTCCTATTTAAAAAAAAAAGTAGTTTACTTCAATAATATGGTAGCTAAAGTTGCCAACAGGTTATAGGGATGGCAAGGGAAGTTCCTTTCGTATGGTGGTAAAGCAGTACTGATCAAATTAATTTTACACTCCCTTCCTCTACACTTACTGACTGCCATGGATCCTCCTAAAACTGTTCTCAACCAAATCAAAAAATTTATTGCAAAACTTTTTTGGGGCAAAGAGGTCAATAGGAACAAATTTCATTGGATATCCTGGAAAAATTTATGTTTTCCTACCCAGGAGGGAGGGGATGGATTTAGATCTCTCAAGGATTTTTGCACCTCTTTCTCTGCTAAAGCTTGGTGGAACTTTAGGACCAAGAATAGTCTCCTAAGAGAATTCTTGGAAGCCAAATACTGCAAAAGAAAACATCCATTGCTCAGAAATTGGTCCTATGGTCAATTTCATAATTGGAAGAGACTTATGGTGTGATGACCCAAAACTGTCATCTTTAAATTTAATAAGTAATTCTGTATTTTAAGACCTCAAAAAATACCATTTATCATTCCTCAACTTGCATGCGCAGTCCGTACAATTTTTCGAAAAGTTTTTATGTGAAAAATAGATTAAAAATAAAATAGAGCTTTAAAAACTCAACTGAGTTGACTTTAATTAATATTTTGAGTAAACGGACCTGGATCAGTATTTTAACAATTTTTATAGGTCCGTATCATGGTTTGGAACTTGGGCGTATGCCCGGAATCGAATTCCGAGATCTCTAGCTCGAGATATGGAATTTTGATGAAAAATTAAAAGCTTGAAAGCTTAATGATTTTTAAGAAATTACTGATGTTGGATTTATTGACCTCGGGTTCATATTGTGGTTCCGAAGCTTGGTGTAGGTCCACTATAATATTTATGACTAGTCTGCAGTTTGGTGAGAATCAGAGTTGATTTGACGTGATTCGGACATCAGGTTGTAAAAATATAAGTTTTAAAGTTTTCTTGAAAACTTCCTTTGATTTGGTGTCCGATTCATAGTTCTTAGCGTTATTTTGGCGATTTGATCACGCGAGCAAGTTTGTATGATATTTTAGGACTTGGGTGCATATTTGGTTTGGAGCCCCGAGGGCTCGGGTTGGTTTCGGGTGGTTAACGGATCATTTTTGGACTTGGAAAAAACTGCAGAAATCTGCTTCTGGTATCCTTCTTCGCGTTCGCGAGAGGAGGCTCGCGTTCGCGAAGAAGAAACTAGAGGCATATGAAAATTACTCTTCGCGTTCGCGAAGGCTTGAGGTGCGAATCTTCGCGTTCGCGATCGAAGCCTCGCGTTCGCGAAGGGAAAGAGGCTGGCTAGGAAAATTAGCCTTCGCGTTCGCGAAGGGCATCTCGCGTTCGTAAAGGCCAAGCCAGGCAAGCATCGCGTTCGCGAAGAGTAAAATTGGACATCACAAATTTGTGCTTCGCAAACGCGAGGCACTGACCACGTTCGCGAAGGGTAAAAGTCCCAGAAATAGAACTTAAGTTCTGGAAAATGGGATTCGTCCCATTTTCAACCCTTTTCCATTTTTGAGCTCGGGTAAGAAGAGTTTTGGGCGATTTTAACAGAAAAATATTGGGGTAAGTATTCCTTATCCTATATTGATTATATTTCATGATTTCATATTCATTTATATCATGAATCTGTGAATTTATGGAAGAAAAATAAGATTTTTATAAAATCTTTCAAAAACGAATATTTAAGATTTGAAGGTCCATTTGACATCGGAATTGGATAATTTTTGTATGGTTGGTCTCGTCTCGAAATGGATGTTCGGATTTCGTAAGTTTTTCCGGAATTTGATACATGGGTCACACTGTAAAATATTTTAATGAATTTTAGATTTTTATCTGGAAAATTTGTAAATTCATATGGAATTAATTTCTATGATTCGTATTGAGTATATCGAATTGTTTGTGAATCAATGTGAAGGTTTTGGAGATAAATTTAAAAGAAAAAGCTGTGGTGGAGTAATTGATTGGAATTTGCAAAGTGAGGTAAGTGTCGTGGTTAACCTTGACTTGAGGGAATAGAACCCTTAAATTATTTGTTATGTGAAAAGCATGTGAACGACATATAGGCGAGGTGACGAGTGTCTATACATCGTGAAATTAATTGTTTGCCTGCTTACTTGAAATATCATAAATTATTTTAAATCATAAATTAATTATTATAATAATTATTTCTCTCATATTCTTTGTCATATATTATATCTTGAATTCCTGCATTAATTGTTACATGCTATTTGAATTATGTGTTTTAATTGTTATTTGACATTTAGTATATTAAATATTAACTGCCTATTTTCTCCCTGGTTTCCATAATAATTTGCTATTTGTCATTGTTTGTTTCCTAATTAAATCATAATTATTGAATGCTTGTTGTCTTATAATTTTATATTAATTGTTGCATTTATTGAGAAAAGTTTTTCTATAAGAATTGATTGAAATGGATATATTGGAGGATCGGGTTGCGCGCCGATATAAATTTATTAAAAAATCCATATTGGAGGATCGTGTTGCACGCCGCAAAGACTTATTAAAAGGTCAATATTTAGGGATCGGATTGCACGCCGCAATAGACTTATTTAAAAGTCAATATTGGAGGATCGGATTGCACGCCGCAATAGACTTGTTTAAAAGTCAATATTGGGGGATCGGATTGCACGCCGCCATAAACTTATTTAAAAGTCTATATTGGGGGATCGGATTGCACGCCGCATTAGACTTATTTAAAAATCTATATATATACTTGATTGAAATAAATATATGACAGACTTGATTAAAAGGAATATATTGGGAGAGCGGGTTGCACGCTGCAATAGAATTGAATGTGAATATATTGTGAGAGCGGGTTGCACGCTGTAACAGAATTGATGGAAATGATAATTGGTTATGACTGTTGAGTTGGTTTCAATTATTATAAATGAGTTACCTGATTTATTTCTATTATTGTTGTTGTTACTAATATTACGTACAAGTAATGTAAGTGACCCGCCTTAGCCTCATCGCTACTTCGTCGAGGTTAGGCTCAGCACTTACCAGTACATGGGGACGGTTGTACTGATACTACACTCTGCACTTCTTGTGCAGATTTTGGAGTTGGTCTCAGCGGCGTACCATAGACTTGCTCGGATTTCAGCTACTCGGAGGAGACTTGAGGTATAACTGCATGGCCTTCGCAGTTATGAAGTCCCCGTCTATTTTACTTTAGCTGTGTGTTTATTTCCAAATAGCTTTATCTTATTCAGACCTTTATTTGTATTTTTCTAGAAGCTCGTGCACTTGTGACACCAATTCTGGGATGGTATTTAGACACCGTTATTTTTATGGATTAATCACTATATTTTAGACCTTACTTCCGCGTTTATTTCTTTGTTAATAATAAATTTAAAAATTGATTAATATTATTCTAACGTTGGCTTGCCTAGCAAGTGAAATGTTAGGCGCCATCACGGTCCGAATGTGGAAATTTCGGGTTGTGACAGTTGGTATCAGAGCACTAGGTTACATAGGTCTCACGAGTCATGAGCAAGCTTAGTAGAGTCTGAAGGATCGATACAGAGACGTCTGTACTTATCTCTAAGAGGCTATGAAGTTTAGGAACAATATCACTTTTTTCTTATTCTGTCGTGCGATTTTATTCTATCATCGATGATTGAACCATTCTACTCTTATTCTCTCGCAGATGGTGAGAACACGTAATACCTCTACCGATGGACAG
The DNA here is from genome assembly GCF_000390325.3 of Nicotiana tomentosiformis. Lineage (NCBI taxonomy): Eukaryota > Viridiplantae > Streptophyta > Magnoliopsida > Solanales > Solanaceae > Nicotiana > Nicotiana tomentosiformis. The sequence continues at coordinate 134,649,429 of NC_090817.1, forward strand.
GGACCAGAACTCCCGGTGGAAACTATGGCCAGGGGTAGCGGTCGAGGTTGAGTTCATGTTAGAGGCTGAGGCAGAGGCCGAGGTAGAGCTCAGTCCAGAGCTCGAGCAGCTACACCTGTTGTAGAACCTCAGGTGGACCTTCAGGAGGAGGTTCCAGTTCAGAATGTACCAGTTGGACCAGTTCAGGTCCCGAAAGGATTCATAGCCACTCCAGTACTTCAGGACGCTCTAGTCCGTTTGGTAAGTCTTATGGAGGGCGGTGCCTAGAATGGTACATTTTCGGTGGCACCAGCCGTCTCACAGGCTGGGGGAGGAGCACAAACTCCCACTACTCCTGCTCCCCACTATCAGGCTCCAGCAGCCCCGTCAGTTGGGGTAGTTCAGCCAGTTGTTGCGGCACAGATCGGTGATAGGCCCGCCATGTCTTTTGAGGCCTTGTTGAGACTGGATAAGTTTACCAAGCTCTTTCCAGTTCACTTCAGTGGTACACCTTCTGAGGACCCACAAGATTATCTTGAACGCTGCCATGAGGTGCTGCGGAACATGGGTATAGTTGAGACCAATGGTGTTGATTTTGTTGTATTTTAGATGACGGGTTCCGCCAAGAGATGGTGGACAGATTATACATTGACCAGACCAGTTGGATCGCCTGCACTTATATGTGAGCAGTTCTCTCAGCTATTTCTGGAAAAGTTCCTCCCTATCACACTGAGAGAGGAATTCCACAAGTAATTTGAGCGTCTATAGCAGGGTAGTATGACTGTTACTCAGTATGAGTCCCGTTTTGTGGATTTGGCCCGTCATGCTCTCCTTTTACTACCTACGGAGGGAGAGAGAGTGAGGAGGTTTATTGAGGAACTCACTCACCCTATCAGACTTCAGATGGCCGAAGAGACCAGAAGTGAGATTTCTTTTCAGGCTGCTGCTAATGTCGCAAGGAGGATCGAGATGGTTCTTGCATAGGAGAGAGGGCAGAGGTTCTATAAGAGGCCTCGTCAGTTCGGTGGTTTCAGTGGTGCCTCATCTGGAGGCAGGGGTAATTTTGGTAGGGGTCATCCTCCCAGACCATTTCATTCAGCACTTCATGCATCTCCCGGTGCTTCAGGGAGTCACGGTCCTATTATGCCTTACTCTGGGCAGCCAGTATTCAGTGCACATTCAGCTCTATTAGTGTACCACCACTCCAGAGTTACTATAGTGGTTATCTGGCCCAACTGGGTCAGCTTCAGCTTCAGCAGCCACAGCATCTGGATGAGTGTTATGAGTGTGGGAACATTGGTCACATCAGGAGGTATTGCCCTAGATTGGCGAGTAACTTATCTCGGCAAGATTCTCATGCCATCATACCGGCACCGGTTGCTTCACTGCCTGCTCAGCCAGCTAGAGGCAGGGGTCAGGCAGCTAAAGGTGGAGGTCAGGCTATTAGAGGTGGAGGTCAGGCCATTAGAGGTGGAAGTCAGACTGTTAGAGGTGGAGGCCAGCCAGTTAGAGGCCGTCCTAGAGACGCAGTTCAGAGTAGTAGGGCCCAGCCCCGATTTTATGCTTTTCCAGCTAGGCCTTAGGCTGAGTCATCTGATACTGTGATCACAGGTATTATTCCAGTTTGCCATAGAGATGCTTCAGTTCTATTTGATCCAGGATCTACTTATTCCTATGTGTCCTCCTATTTTGCTTCATATTTGGTTGTGCCTTGTGATTCTCTGAGTGCTTCTGTGTATGTATCTACACCGGTGGGAGACTCTGTTGTAGTAGATCATGTCTATCGTTCGTGTTGTAGTTACTATTGGTAATCTTGAGACTAGTGTGGATCTTTTACTTTTTGGTATGGTAGATTTTGATGTCATTTTGAGTATGGATTGGCTGTCCCCTTATCATGCTATATTAGATTGTCATGCCAAGACAGTGACCCTAGCTATGCCAGGGTTACCTCGGTTAGAGTGGAAAGGAACTCCTGGCCATTCTGCCAGCAGGGTTATTTCTTATATGAAAGCTCGGCGTATGATAGAGAAAGGGTGTCTAGCCTATTTGGCTTATATTCGCGATCCCAGTGCGAATGTCCCTTCTATGGACTCAGTAGCAGTTGTTCGTGAATTTCCAGAAGTATTTCCTGCAGATTTGCAGGGGATGCCACCCGACAGAGATATTGACTTCTGTATCGATTTGGCTCCGGGCACTCAACCCATTCATATTCCACTATACCGTATGGCCCCGCCAGAGTTGAAAGAATTGAAAGAGCAGTTACAAGACTTGCTTGATCAGAGATTCATTAGACTTAGTGTCTTGCCTTGGGGTGCCAATATTATTTGTAAAGAAGAAAGATGGCTCTATGCGGATATGTATAGACTATCGGCTGTTGAACAAGGCCACTATCAAAAACAAATATCCGCTGCCAAGAATTAATGACTTATTTGATCAGCTTCATGGTGCCAAGGTATTTTCGAAGATCGATTTGAGGTTTGGTTACCATCATTTGGGTTGAAAAACACCCCCAACAACATTTATGGATTTGATGAATCGGGTGTTCAAGCCTTATTTGGACTCTTTTGTGGTTGTATTCATTGATGATATCTTAATTTACTCTAGCAGTCGAGAGGAGCATGAGCAGCATCTTTGAAGTGTGCTTCACACTTTGAAGAATAATCAGTTATATGCCAAGTTTTCAAAATGTGAGTTTTGTTTAGACTCAGTTACCTTTTGGGGGCATGTTGTATCGGCAGAAGGCATAAAGGTGGATCCTAAGAAGATTGAGGCTGTTCAGAATTGGCCTAGACCTACTTCAGTTATAGAGATCCGGAGTTTCCTGGGTTTAGCAGGTTATTATCGTCGGTTCGTGGAAGGGTTTTCATCTATAACAAGCCCATTGACTAGATTGACCCAAAAAGACGTCCCATTCAAATGGTCAGACGAGTGTGAGTTGAGCTTTCAGAAGCTCAAGACCGCTTTGACTACGACGCCAGTGTTGGTATTACCCACAGGTTCAGGATCGTATACGATATATTATGACGCATCTCACATTGGGCTTGGTGTAGTATTAATGCAAGATGGCAAGGTAATTGCATATGCGTCGCGGCAGTTAAAAGTTCACGAAAAGAATTATCATGTTAATGACTTAGAATTGGCAGCCATTGTTCATACGCTGAAGATTTGGAGGCATTACCTCTACAGTGTCTCATTTGAGGTATTTACTAATCATCATAGCCTTCGGTATCTGTTCAAACAAAAGGATCTTAATTTGAGGTAGAGAAGATGGTTGGTGTTGTTGAAAGACTATGATATCACCATCTTGTATCACTCCAGAAAGGCCAATGTGATGGCCGATGCTTTGAGTAGAAAGGCTGTGAGTATGGGCAGTCTTGCGTATATTTCGACTGGTGAGAGGCCATTAGCTACAGATGTTCAGACTTTGGCTAATCAGTTCGTGAGGTTAGATATTTCAGAACCCAGTCGGGTTCTAGCTTGCACAGTCGCTCGGTCTTCTTTATATGAGCGCATCAGAGAGAGGCAGTATGATGATCCTCATTTACTTGTCCTTAAGGACACGGGGCGGCACGGTGATGCCAAACAGGTTGCTGTGGGGGAAGATGGAGTTCTGCAAATGCAGGGTCGTATTTGTGTGCCTAATGTGGATGGGCTTCGTGAATTAATCCTTGAAGAGGCACACAGTTCCAGGTATTCTATTCATCCAGATGTCGCTAAAATGTATCAAGATTTACGGCAACATTATTGGTGGAGGAGAATGAAGAAGGCTATAGTTGCATATGTAGCTCGATGTTTGAATTGTCAGCAAGTTAAATACGAGCATCAGAGACCTGGTGGTTTGCTTCAGAAGTTAGAAATTCCTTAATGGAAATGGGAGCGTATCACTATGGATTTTGTTGTTGGACTCCCGCGGACTCAGAGAAAATTTGACGTAGTTTGGGTCATTGTGGACAAGTTAACCAAATCAGCATATTTCATTCCAGTGGCAGCTACCTATTCTTCAGAGAGGTTAGCTGAAATTTACATTCGTGAGATTGTCCGCCTACACGGTGTGCCCGTGTCTATTATTTCAGATCGAGGTATGCAATTTACCTCACACTTATGGAGGGCTGTACAACGTGAGTTGGGCATGCGGGTTGAGTTGAGTACAGTATTTCATCCACAGACAGACGGACAGTCAGAGCGCACTATTCAGATATTGGAAGATATGCTTCGCGCTTGTGTTATAGACTTTGGAGGTTCTTGGGATCACTTCTTGCTACTTGTGGAGTTTGCTTATAATAATAGCTACCAGTCAAGCATTCAGATGGCTCTATATAAGACATTATACGGAAGGCGATACCGTTCGCCAGTTGGCTGGTGTGAACTGGGAGAGGCTCGGTTATTGGGTACCGATTTGGTACAGGATGCCTTAGATAAGGTCAAGATTATTCAGGATCGACTTCGCACAGCTCAGTCTAGGTAAAAGATTTATGCCGATCGTAAGGTTTGTGATATTGCATTCATGGTTGGAGAAAGAATATTGCTCCGAGTTTCACCTATGAAAGGTGTAATGAGGTTCGGAAAGAAGGGCAAGTTGAGCCCTAGGTATATCGGACCCTTTGAAATTCTTGAAAAGGTGGGTGAAGTAGCCTACATGCTTGCATTACCACCTAGTTTATCAGCTATTCATCCGGTGTTCCATGTGTCTATGCTCTGTAAATATCATGGTGATCCGTCCCATGTGTTAGATTTCAGCTCAGTCCAATTGGACAAAGATTTGACTTACGAGGAGGAGCTGATGGCTATTCTAGCCCGGCAGGTACGACAGTTAAGGTCTAAGAGTTATCCTTCAGTTCGAGTTCAATGGGGAGGTCAGCCGGTAGAGGCATCTACCTGGGAGTCCGAGTCGGACATGCGGTGTAAATATCCACACTTATTCACCAGCTCAGGTACTTTTTCTAACTCCGTTCGAGGACGAACGTTTGTTTTAGAGGTGGAGAATGTGATGACCCAAAATGTCATCTTTAAATTTAATAAGTAATTCTATGTTCTAAGACCTTGAAAAGCACCATTTATCATTCCTCGACTTGCGTGCGCAATCCGTACAATTTTCCGAAAAGTTTTTATGTGAAAAATAGATTAAAATATAAAATAGAGCTTTAAAAACTCATCTGAGTTGACTTTAGTCAATATTTTGAGTAAACGGATCTGGATCAGTGTTTTGACAATTCCGGTAGGTCCGTATCGTGATTTGGAACTTGGGCGTATGTCCGGAATCGAATTCCGAGGTCCCTAGCTTGAGATATGGAATTTTGATGAAAAATTAAAATCTTGAAAGCTTAATAATTTTTAAGAAATTACTGATGTTGGATTTATTGACCTCGATTTCATATTGTGGTTTCGGAGCCCGGTGTAGGTCCACTATAATATTTATGACTTGTCTGCCAAATCTGGTGAGAATCGGAGTTGATTTGACGTGATTCGGATGTCTGGTTGTAAAAATATAAGTTTTAAAGTTTTCTTGAAAACTTCCTTTGATTTGGTGTTCGATTCATAGTTCTTGGTGTTATTTTGGAGATTTGATTGCGCGAGCAAGTTCGTATGATGTTTTAGGATTTGAGTGCACGTTTGGTTTGGAGCCCTGAAGGCTTGGATTGGTTTCAGGTGGTTAACGGATCATTTTTGGACTTGGAAAAAATTGCAAAAATCTGCTTCTAGTATCCTTCTTCGCGTTCGCGAGAAGGGGCTCGCATTCGCGAAGAAGAAACTAGAGGTAGATGAAAATTACTCATCGCATTCTCGCGAAGGGGGGGGACACGTTCGTGAAGGCTTGAGATGCGAATCTTCGCGTTCCCGATCGAAGCCTCGCGTTCGCAATGGGAAAGAGGCTGGCCAGGAAAATTAGCCTTCGCGTTCGCGAAGGCCAAGCCAGGAAAGTATCGCGTTCGCAAGGTAGCCCTCACATTCGCGAAGAGTAAAATTGGACAACACAAATTTGTGCTTCGCGAACACGAGGCACTGACCGTATTCGCGAAGGTAAAAGTCCCAGAAACAGAACTTAAATTCTAGAAAATGGGATTCGTCCCATTTTCAACCCTTTTTCATTTTTGAGCACGGGTAAGGCGATTTTTGGGCGATTTTCACGGGGAAATATTGGGATAAGTGTTCCTTATCCTATATTGATTATGTTTTATGATTTCATACTCATTTGTATCATGAATCCGTGAATTTATGGAAGAAAAATCAGATTTTTATAAAATCTTCCAAAAATGAATATTTAAGATTTGAAGGTCCATTTGACATGGGAATTGGATAATTTTTATATGGTTAGACTCATCTCGGAATGGGTGTTCGGATTTCGTAAGTTTTTCTGAGATTTGAGATGTGGGTCCCACTGCCGAATATTTTAATGAATTTCGGATTTTTATCCGAAAAATTTATAAATTCATTTGGAATTAATTCCTATGATTCGTATTGAGTATATCGAATTGTTTGTGAATAGATTTGAAGCTTTTGGAGACAAATTTAAAAGGAAAAGTTGTGGTCGAGTAATTGATTGGAATTTGCAAAGCGAGGTAAGTGTCGTAGTTAACCTTGACTTGAGGGAATAGAACCCTTAAATTATTTGTTATGTGAAAAGCATGTGAACGACGTATAAGCGAGGTGACGAGTGTCTATACGTCGTGAAATTAATTGTTTGCCTGCTTACTTGAAAAATCATAAACTGTTTTAAATCATAAATTAATTATTATAATAATTATTTCTCTCATATTCTTTGTCATATATTATATCTTGAATTCCTGCATTAATTGTTACATGCTATTTGAATTATGTGTTTTAATTGTTATTTGATATTTAGCATATTAAATATTAACTGCCTATTTTCTCCCTGATTTCCATAATAATTTGCTATTTGTTATTGTTTGTTTCATAATTAAATCATAATTATTGAATATTTGTTGTCTTATAATTTTATATTAATTGTTGTATTTATTGGGAAAATTGCTTCTATCAGATTTGATTGAAATGCATATATTGGAGGATCGGGTTGCACGCCGCAACAGACTTATTAAAAAGTCCATATTGGAGGATCGGGTTGCACGCCGCAACAAACTTATTAAAAAGTCAATATTGGGGGATCGGATTGCACGCCGTAATAGACTTATTTAAAAGTCAATATTGGGGGATCGGATTGCACGACGCAATAGACTTGTTTAAAAGTCAATATTGGGGGATCGGATTGCACGCCGCAATAGACTTATTTAAAAGTCAATATTAGGGGATCGGATTGCACGCCGCAACAGACTTATTTAAAAGTCTTTATATATACTTGATTGAAATAAATATATGACAGACTTGATTAAAAGGAATATATTGGGAGAGCGGGTTGCACGCTGCAACAGAATTGAAAGTGAATATATTGTGAGAGCGGGTTGCACGCTGTAACAGAATTGATGGAAATGATAATTGGTTATGACTACTGAGTTGGTTTCAATTATTATAAATGAGTTACTTGATTTATTTCTATTATTGTTGTTGTTACTAATATTGCGTACAGGTAATGTAAGTGACCCGTCTTAGCCTCGTCACTACTTCGTCGAGGTTAGGCTCAACACTTACCAGTACATGGGTTCGGTTGTACTGATACTACACTCTGCACTTCTTGTGCAGATTTTGGAGTTGGTCCTAGCGACGTACCATAGACTTGCTCGGATTTCAGCTACTCGGAGGAGACTTGAGGTATAATTGCATGGCGTCCGCAGTTCTGAAGTCCCCATCTATTTTACTTTAGCTGTGTGTTTATTTTCAGATAACTTTATTTTATTCAGACCTTTATTTGTATTATTCTAGAAGCTCATACACTTGTGACACTAATTCTGGGATGCTATTTAGACACCGCTATTTTTATGGATTAATCACTATATTTCAGACCTTACTTCCGTATTTATTTCTTTGTTATTAATAAATTTAAAAATTGTTTAAAAATTGATTAATATTATTCTAACGTTGGCTTGCCTAGCAAGTGAAATTTTAAGCGCCATCACGGTCCGAAGATGAAAATTTCGGGTCGTGATATATGGATATTAAGGTTGATACCGAAAAGCTCATTTTATGGCAATTTGGTTGAGGTTTGGTATCCTTCTGGTGGGATAATTGGGCCAGCAATGGATCACTAGCCATGCTCACTCATTACTATAATGCATCCAGAAATATTCTAATGAATAGTTACATCAATGAAGGGGCCTGGAATATTACAAAGCTCATAGACATCCTTCCAGACAACATTGTAAATGATATCCTCACAATTGAGATTCATATTGGAAAAGAGGACTGGCCAGTCTGGACAATTGATACTTCTGGAGTTTTTTCTTGCAAATCTGCTTGGCAATATTTGAGAAATTATAAGAACTGCTCCTCCACTGCTAGCATGATCTGGCATAAAAAATTTCCTTTTAAAATATCGTTCTTCATGACCAGGATGATCCAAAATAGAATTCCTATAGATGATGTTATTCTAAAATTTACTATGATGATTCCATCTCAGTGCTCCTGTTGTGCTAATCATAAGGCAGAAACCATTACACATTTATTTTGTGAAAGCCAAATTTCAAAGAACGTTTGGTCATTCTTTGGTCAAAGTTGTGGTATCAACATTAGACTTGGTAACACTAGACAGCTCCTTATGTCTTGGTGGCTATCTAAGGCAAATAACAAAATTCATATAATGGTATTAAAATGCCTTCCAATACTTATCTGTTGGGAGATATGGAAGAGTAGATGCACCATAAGATACGAAAATATTCCCATAAATAGCAAAATTATTATCCAACAAGTATCCAGGTACATATTTATTATTCTTAATAGTCAATTCCTTGATGTCCAATTGCCTTTGAATTGGAATGATATGTGCACTGTTGTGGAGAAAGCTAAACAAGCCATTAGCATTCAAATGGTTCGCTGGAAGAAACCTGATGATGGTTGGCTAAAGCTGAATACTGATGGTTGTTGCAAAGGGAATCTGGGTAGCTCTGGAGGGGTATTATTAGAGATAACATGGGATATTTTATTTTGGCCTATGCTGAGTACTACGGCCAGGAAAGTAACAACATGGCGGAGGCTAAAGCTTTGCTCCATGGTATACAATTGTGTGTTAGTAAAGACCTATCTAGGGTGATTGTGGAATCTGATTCTCAACTGATTATCAACATGATTAATTACAAAATGACGGCCCATTGGCATATCCAGCACATCATTGATCAGATTGTCCATCTCTCTAGGAGTAGTAATTTTGTTTTTGTTCATAGTCACAGAAAAGGCAATATGGTTGTTGACCAGTTAGCTAATTACGGGGAAAGCCTGAGAAATTACATTATTATTGATGACACTTCTTCTTTGCCAGAACCACTGAAGTCAATTTTAAGGCTTGATCGAGAGGGCATCCCGAATTTCAGAATAAAACCAAGGAAGAATTATTTTGTTATTAATGATGCTAACAATACATAATCCGGACCAATGTATAGTGATATTGACTCTGTGTCTAGTATCCTGTTGTAAAGGTCCCTATAACTCCTCTGTTATGGAGAATATCTCCCAAAATTATCTCTCTCGCTTCAGTCAGTTTTACATAAGAGTGATTAATATCACTCTTCATCTTGTTCTGGAGGTTATGGTCTATATCCTCCTCCTTATACTAGTTCTTTTAGATAATATACAGGTTCGGGGTCCAGCCTAAACCCCATCATCCACTGATGATGGACTTTTGTTAAAAAAAAAAAAAAAAAAAAGATGGAACATTTTTTAATTAAATGTTACAGTGATTCCACAATTTTTCGAAGAACACGACCTTTGAGAACATAAATAACAATCATAATTGGTAGTTTTGTTATCATAATAGCGATCAAAATTGTAGCACAATAGCAGACTAATATTACTGAGTAAGTATGTTCATCTGTAACATTTTTAAAGTTTTAGATGGGACAATTCTAGATTTTAAAGTTGACTACCATATATTATCAAAAAAAGAAAAAACAAATCATGTGCTTGAGTGTTTGTACAACTTAATGATCACCATTCACCACATATTCATTTTCTATTACTTTTTAAGGGAAGAGGAAGACCAAAGAATAAAGCCCTCATTCACAATTATTCACGTTTTTGTATTTTTTCCCTATATGATTATACAGTTATTAGTTTCTTGGCACGTGCGTTGCATGTATATACCTGCCGAGCGATATAGTATACAATTTATGTAAACTTGCTTGTGATGTATTGCACGTGTATGTGTTTTGAATAATCAATGTAGATCGTCGTGTATTATAACTTGTTCGTCAAAGTAAAAATGATTGGATAACATTTGAACCTACAAAGATAAAAAATATAATTAGATACATGCGAGTTTTTTCTTGCTTTGATTTTGTTTGATACAACCATGTATAGAATATATCTCACCTAATACTATCTTATAGACGGTATTCCTAGTAATTTGTTCGATTTAAGATTGCTCTGTGAAGATGGTTGGTTGAAATTTAAACCTACAAAAATGAACAAGTAAAGTTTAATAGATACATGCGATTTTTTACTTATTCGGTTTTATTTTGTACAAATATGTAATACAATGTATATATGGGAGAGGATCGCTCCAGTGTAATTCTGTCCAGTAATATTCAATACCATTACTGATTATTGCCATTTGTCCACCCATGTTTTCTGTGGCTGAGATTTATTCTCATAATATACAACTAAAAATGGTAGGACAATTCCGAACAAAAATAATGAAAAAAGATAATGCTAACGGCAGGCGTTTTTATTGTAACGTGCCTGCCATTTTTTAAAAAATCAATTTTAAGTATTAAAGCTACACAATGCAACATGTAGGTCCTGCTTTTTATTATTACTAGTCTTAAGGTACGCGCTTTGCACGTGTTTTGAATAAATAATTTTTAAAAAATAAAATAAATATTAAAAAATATATTTAAATTATAAAATAAAATACATATTTAGTGTTTGCAAACTCCGGAAAAATTTCACTAAGGGCTTTCGTGCTTTTAATATAGTATTAGCCTTAGGGTACGCGCTTTACGCGTGTACCTTATATCGATAATATAACACTTTTAAAAATTATATAAATATTATTAAATTTTGTATATCTTATGTGCAATTATTCTGTCTCATCCGATAGTTTTTTAAAATTTGATGTTGAGTTAAAAAGTATAATAATTATGAATATTGGGATAAATTATACCTAATAATAGTATTTAGTAGGATTTGTATTTGTACTTGTATTTTTATATAACCGGAGAATGAAACATAATTTTTCACAAAAAGTTTTTCTCTATATTTTTCTTTTTTATTGTTATTAAGATAATTAAATTATATAAAATTAATTAGTTTTAATTTTATGATCAGTTATAAATCTATAATTGAGAATAAAAAAATCATAGGAGTGCCAACTGATATTATACAAGATATTAATATTGAAACTTATATAATTCAAAAAATGATTTAATGTATAAAATTTAGTTGATTTAAAACTTTTAGTCTCTCAGTATAATTCTTTTTAAAATTACATAATAAATACATTAAGATATGTTTAAGTTATATTAAAAGTTAGTATCAAACATGTAAGTCTTTGAAATTGATAAATATAGCAAGCTTAGATTATTAAATAAAACAGATAAATACGATATAAGAGCCAAAGAATTTAAAGTAAAAATAAGAGAGATATTCAAAACCATATGAGAAAATATTCGTTAAAATATTAGAAGGAGTAATAGATAATACATTAATAATGAGTAACAGACGAAACATACTTTTATTTTTAATACACGCAATATCAGTTCCTATTATTTATTACATACTTAATCCACAGAAAGTCTTTTACATAAAATATTTGATCAACTTATTCTTTGTCATGGATTCATGGTAATGATAGTCCAAAAAATAAAAGAAGAAAAATTACAGAAGACCTATAATAAACAAGACTAATGTCAAATTTGATTTGATTCTTTCAATTCCTAATTTACCGTTTGATTCAATACCATAAAGAAAGTATAAGTTATCGGAAGTTTCTATGTTAGGTTTTATACATTACTTAATTACTATGTTTATCTTATAGCTCTATAAGGTAAATCTTTAATTCATATTTGATTTTTAAATATTAGAATTTCTTACCTAGTAGTTCAAATAAGGTAATTATTTAATATGCAAGAATTTTAGTTGATTTAAAGTCTTAATAAATATTAGAATAATTAAATGACTATTTTGCCTAATGTGAAATTAAATTTTAAAGGGCAAAAAAGGCGAACGACATTTCGCTAAGAGCTTTCGTGCTTTTAATATAACTATTTTCTATGTACGTGCGTTGCACGTATATTTCTCGTTAATCGTTAAAAAATAAGATAAAAAAATATTTTATTTCTCCAACTTTATATTAAGAATCAAAATTTTTATTCCATTTTAAACAATATACATTTTTTCACGTCATGTCTCATCTCATCAATATGTCAACTAAGACGACTATGGAAAGATATCATCAATGTCAAGCGATGTTTTAGAAAAACAACGTTACTTTATCTTTTCCATTGCCAAGTTATTCTTCTATGTCAAATTTTATTTCGTGATATTTTCTTTATCTTTCTGAAAAAAAGAAAATGTATGTTTGTGTGTATATATATATATATATATATATATATATATGTGTGTGTGTGTGTGTGTGTGTGTGTGTGTGTTTCTTTCGCCTTTGTACATATATTTTTAGAGTGAATTTACGTATTCATAGTTCACTTCAATTACTAATGATGATTATAATTTTATCCCTCAAGAAATATATCTACTTGAATTATTTACGTACCAAGTTAGCTCTTTTATTCTTGTATCTTCCTCTCCATCATCTTATTTTCCTTAATTTGGTCCTACAAGGTGTGATTTCTCTATAAATAATTATTCCAAATTGTAAAAAGAAAGATTGAAAATTCAAAATCAATGGTCCTTCTCCTAATGAACTACAATTAAATTGTAAAAGCAATCGATTTTTATTCGTGATAATAACAAGAACAACTTATAAATAAAACATATTAACTATCGGAACTGTAATATCTGTTTTATTTCCTTCAAGTTCTGTCTTATGTAGCAGCGCAACTTCTAGGTCTTCTTTAGTCTTATATTTCTATCTTTACCAAAATAATATTATCCCTTATTTCAACTTCCAAGATTCAACCAATGTTAACTTTGAAGCTGATTCTCGCCTCCCAGCCCTTCGACACGCCTCATATTAAATCACACTTGCAAAAATACTGGTGAAAAAGTAGTAATTAGTTATATATTTTTGTTTCAATTTGTGATAGAAATCTATCAAAGTGACTTAAATGGCTATTATACAACTATTCCTAAGAATATGAATCATTGTCGGAATATTTATAACAGTAACAAAACCCCCAAAAAATTACCTTTTTGCAGTTGGCGACAAGAATTCAAGCTTTAGATTGTCAAATTCAAAATATAAAATTTTCGACAACAGATGACTAAATATATACCGATCGACACATAGGGTTAAAATTAAGTTAATGAAATCATTGCCCTATAATGAAGAGTCGTAATCAAAATATAACAATTAAACGTTATAATATAGTTTTTGACAAAATATAATCCAGCTGATATTTGTGAAATAGGATTAGGTGGTGGTCGGTACATGCCTCCAATGAACCTGAACCTCCGGTGCTTCATGGGTTTTTCTATATACTCGTGCAATGACTTCTTTTGTTCCTGTTCTTCTCTTGAACCTTGCCAAAATTAGGTTGGAACGAAATATAACAAATACTATGAATACTACAACTTCACATAGTTAAAATAATTTAGCTTTTGCGCTTTGGATATATGTGCATGGAGGGTGCTTACCATCAGAGCAACCCACCTTATCAATATAATTATATAAATTATGAACTGGATTTCTGCTTGATTGGAGGTATGAATAGGAATAAGAGTCCTAATATGTTAAACATGTTTGCCATATACGATGCAAAAGTACCATGAGGATCCAAATTACACGAAGAATGCTAATATATGCCATAATTAAAGAGATTCAAGCTTTATATTAATCAAATTATTTTCGGAGAGAGAATACTGAAATCAAATAGTTATGGTCGAAAGAGGGATTAACAATCAAAGAAATATATTAATATTGCTAGCAGTCAACAGATGCTCTAATGGAAAAGTAAAGAGAGTATAAAATTACCTTGATAGAAGTTAATTAGCATCTTCCGATCGACGTTATTATTCAACCGGGATTAGTAAGGCACTAGGACTTCACATTCTATTACAAAGTTAGCGAATAATTCTATTATTAGTTGAACTCATAGTCTAAGGTTTTGGATAAAATTTTTGCTATTACAAATTTATCCAACGTGAGGTTGCTTCTTTGTAAGAAATAATTGAGTTATTAAGGGGTATAAAAGTCGGACAATATTTTGAGAATATTTTTGTCGTTCAATATTTCGCGTGGAATATTCGTGCTTTTATAATAATATAGATAGATAGATAGATATAGATTATTATTTATGTAAAGAAATATTTTGTCAAAACATATAGGAGTAATTGTTTTTTCAGTTAACCTCATTTCTATTATGAGCCTGTTTGTTTTAATAATTTTGCACATGCACGAAATTTTTATTCTTTTCCTCATGACCAGTTTAATATTAATAAAGTATTTATTCTTGCTTTTTAATTTACATAATAATCATCCAGTAACGTATAAAAAAATATTTATATATGGCAGGCAAACCTTTTCGACAATGTAGGAGCACAAATATTTCTATTATGCTATTAGTTAGGGGTGTTCAAACCAAACCGAAAAATCACACCAAACCGAAAAATCAAACCAAATCGATTAAAAAAACTCGACTAGGTTTGGTTTGACTTGGTTTGGTATTGAGTAAAAAAAAAAAAACTGAACCAAACCGACATATAAATATATAATTTATATATATATTTTTAAGACTTTATATTGAATTTTCTTTAAAAAATATCAAAATATTTGGGATCCTCTCATGCGTTAACTTTGAAAGCGTACATTAACGAAAATTATTGTTAGACGACTAAGAAAATAACTACCATGTGTTACTAAAAAAATTCTCCCATTAGAATATTTTAATAGATCATATGTTTGTCAATTTTTTAAATATTTACTAAACATATATTCACTTATCAAAACTTTATCTATAACTTTAACAAAGTTAGATTGAAATAATATTCATGTAACAAAAAAAAATCAAAAACCCAAAAAACCCGACAAAACCGAACCAATCCAAACCGATATAGTTGGTTTAGTTTGGTTTTGATAAAAATCAAATCAACCCGATCCATGTACACCCTTACTATTAGCTATCCGTTAGTTTTATTTCTAGTGGATTTTCATTTTTGTAGGTTATATACTGGACATGTCATTTATTAAATATCATAGCTCTTTGAAACATAGAAGTAACTGTATGAGCATAAACAATATTTTCTTTTTGAAATATAATTATAGCATTTAAATAACCTCATATAAATCTCATTATTCAATACCTCTTCAGTCAACATGAAACAAATGATTTCAAAAGAAAGGAAAAGATCGATTCCAACAAATAAAAAGTTAATTATAGACCATAGGAATGAATTACTCTTGTATGTTTTGACAAATGACAAAATATTTCTTTACATAAAAAAAACGGGCCATACATATTCCATTGTGCAGTTTTAAAACTTGGCAAGTTATTTTTAAAAAAGGACACGCACGTTACAATAAAAACGTCCGCTCTTAGCATTGTCTTTTTTTCATTATTTTTATTGCTCATAATTGTCTTACCATTTTTTGATTGTATATCATTATAAGAATGAATCTCAACCACAAAAACCATGAGTGGACAAATGGCAATAATTTGTAATGGTATTGAACATTACTGGACAGAATTTCACTGGAGCGGACCATTTCCCTGTATATTATGGATAAAACAACATTAATTAAAAATTAATAACTCTTTTTTATTATGAAATAGGAAAATATTTTTTTAATGCATCTCACCTCCCTTCTTGATCAGCATTCTCTATGTTACAGTTGCTACAAGTTGTACTATTATTTATATAGTCCGCTTTTTGCAAAAGAATACCATGACTCATTTTTGGTTATAACGTCTTTAATCTTGTCATGAACTAATATGAATCCTACCATAAACACTAATAAATTCATTAGATTATATTACAAATATAAGATCGACTATCTTCACTTCTTTGACTTTTTTTATTACTTGGTATTAGTGGATTCCTTTATGTGTCGTCTTCATGGTAATATGCACCGTTTATGTTAAAATGTATTATTCATTTTTTGGGGAAAAAGTAAAAAAGATATTGACATGTATATCAATATTAATTTGCAATTAGAAAATATGCAGTTACTTAAGGAAACAATAAGATTCATTCGTTGTAGCAATTAAGCCACTAAAGGAATCATTATAGTATATACACTAACTCTGAATTTAAAAAAAGCAAGAAATTTTAAAAGTCGCATAAGCTTCACAAGACATGACTTCTAATGCAATAGTATTATCACAACTCACAAGTAAAATTTTGCTATATGCAAATAAAATAAACATTATCAATTTCGGAGATTTATTGCCTTTTGAATTATTTTAACACAATACTGACAAGAATTGTCAATATTCTAGAATTTCCTAGTTAGAGAAGAAATAAAGAATTTAGCATAATTTAAGTCCATTAAATATGATATATAAGCACATATATAAGATTTTTTTGTAAATTGCGACTCTAACATCACCAAAGCCAAGGATTAGTTTATCACCTTTTATTTTCTCAAGAATTTAACCGTTATTTCCAGCAAAATCATCACATAAGGTAGCAGTTGTATAATCACACAAATATTTTAAATTATAAATTGCATAAATTATATTAACTTATCTATATAATACATCAAATGAATATTTTTCATGAACACGTGTAATTTAACTTACCATAATCAATTCTTCCTTCAAATGAAGAAACAAAATGCTTGACATTTTCCCAGAAAGAAAAGCTGATAGTGAGCATTCACTCAAACAGAAGTCGTAGCTCTCTATAAACCAAGCCAAGAGAGTGGTTCATCTCCTATAGTCCGCCACCATCGTATTAAAAATAGAGGAATTTTCAGAAATGGCTATTGTTTAGTGACTATTAACTTCATATAGTTATCATATACATAATTACTTTCCGTAGCTATCTTTCAGTTGTTATGGTAATGTATTCAAGCTACTGTATTCATGTAACGACCCGGCCGGTCGTTTTGAGTCACTACTAGAAATTCGGCAAAAACCGACCAAGGTCGACCGACCAACTTTGGTCGGTTCAAAAACCGACCAAAGTTGGTCGGTTTTTCAAAATATTTTTTTAAATTTTTTTTTTTTTACGAAACCGACCAACTTTGGTCGGTTTTCTTTGGCGCAAAAATACGAAAAATTATTTTTGAGCCCCGCGAAATTTATATTTCAAGAAACCGACCAACTTTGGTCGATTTTTCAATTAAAATAAATAAAAATTAATATTAAAAAACCGACCAACTTTGGTCGGTAATTTTACTTTTTAATAAAACCGACCAACTTTGGTCGGTTATTTTCGTGCGAAAATACAATTAAAGAGTATAAATCAAATAAAAGATAGTCTTAAAACAAAATGTACCAATGGTCTAGTGGTAGAATAGTATCGTGCCACAGTACAGACCCCGGTTCGATTCTCAAATGGTGAATCTTTTTATTACATAATTAAAATACCGACCAACTTTGGTCGGTTTTTTTTTTGCAATATGTTATTTTTGAATTTAATTGACCGACCAAAGTTAGTCGGTAATTTCCGACCAACTTTGGTCGGTATGCCTTTCCGACCACAAAAATACCTTCCACACGTAAATGGTCGCGTTTTGGTCGGTTTTTGGCCATTACCGACCGATTTTTTTGGTCGATTTTTATCGGATTTCTAGTAGTGCGTATTATAATCCTGTTTTTCTATTTACTACTTAATTTATACTTTACAGTTGTTTTATGACTTACCGAGTTAGTTGGTTCGGGTCCGGAAGAAATTCGGAGTGAAACGAGACACTTAGTCTCATAATTAAAAATTTAAGTTAGAAAAATTGAGCGAATGTGGACTTATGTATAAACGACTTCGGATCTGAATTTTTATGATTTCAATAGCTCCGTATGATAATTTTGGACTTAGAAGTGTGTCCGAAAAATTATTTGGAGGTCCGTAGAGGAATTAGGCTTGAAATGCCGAAAGTAAAATTTTTGGGAAGTTTGATCGGGGGTTTGACCTTTTGATATCGGGGTCGAAATTCGATTCTGAAAATTTTAATAGGTCTGTTATCTCATTTATGACTTGTGTGCAAAATTTGAGGTCAATAGGATGTGATTTGATAGGTTTCGGCGTTGTTTGTAGAAATAAAAAGTTTCAAAGTTCATTAGGCTTGAATCTAAGTGTGATTCGTATTTTTATTATTGTTGGATGTGATTTGAAGACTCGACTAAGTTCGTATGATATTTTAGGACTTGTTGGTATATTTGGTTGAGGTTCTGAGGGGCTCGGGCGTATTTCAGATGGTATTCAGATTATTTTCCTTCATTTTTTTTGCACTGCTGGTAGCTGCTGATTTCTAGTGTTTCAAACCTACTTCGCGATCGCGAATATTGGGACGTGATCACGTAGGGTTAATTGGGGCTGCTGAGTTTTGTACTTCGCGATCGCGTGAAGGGGGATGCAATCGTGTAGCTCTGGGATTTTGTGACTCGCGAACGCGTGAAGAAGGTCGCGTTCGCGTTGAGTAAGTGGAGCGGAAATAGAAGTCACGCATTTTGTGCTTCGCGATCGCGTGGACCAGTCCGCGATCACGTGGGAAAGTTCGCAATCGCGTAGGGTTAAATCTGGACAGTGGAAAACTATTCTTCGCGATCGCGTGGGAATGTTTGCAATCTCGTAGAGCAAATGACTGGGCAGAGAGTTTAAGTTCTGAAAATGGGACTTCGTCCCATTTTCCATTTTTGATGGATTGGAGCTCGGGAAGAGGCGACTTTTGGGAGATTTTCAGAGAAAATAACGGGATAAGTGTTCTTAACTCAATATTGGTTAAATCACCTGAATCCATGGTTGTTTTTAACATTTAATCGGTGAATTAAGTTAGAAAATTGTGAAAACCATCTTGCTTTAATTTGGAGATTTAAGGGTTGAGTTGATGTCGGATTTGAGTAAAGTTTGTATGGTTGGACTCATGGTTGAATGAGCGTTCATATTTTGTAACTTTTGTCGGGTTCCGAGACGTAGGCCCACGGGCGATTTTTGAGCTAATTTTCGGATTTTTATGAAAAATTAGCATTTTCTTATGGAATTAATTCCAATAAATTTTATTGACTGAATCGAATTATTTGTGGATAGATTCGGGGCGTTTGGAGGCAAATTCACGAGGAAAAAACATTGTAGAGTAAAGAATTTCACGGTTTGAGATAAGTAACAGTTTTAAATCTGGTCCTGAGGGTATGAAACCCCGGATCTTGTATCATGTGATTATTTTGGAGGTGACACACATGCTAGGCGACGGGCGTGTGGGAGTGCACCGAGGGGATTGTGACTTGGTCCGTTCCATAAAACTGTAAAGTTGAATAACTTGTTGTTAGCTATATGCTCTCTATGTGTTGAAGGAAATTTGACTGTAAATCATGTTAGAAATCATGCTTAGGCTATGTGATAGTATTGTTGGGATCCACAAAGGTCGAACACTTGTTGAATTATTTGCTAATTGTTGTCTTGTACTCAGTCATGATTTTACTTACACATCATACCTCAGTCTTTCTTGATTTTGTTGATACACTATGTTATCTTTGTTTGGATTGATCTTTGTGATTTTCGAGAGCCGAGAGACTAGAGAGGTTGAGGACTGAGTAAGGCCGAGGGCCTGTTGGTGAGGTAAGGAAACTATAGCACATGAGTTATCCGTACAGGATATTATAGCACGTGAGTTGTCCGTACGAATTATGGCGCTTGGGCTGTAGGAGCCCCTCCGAAGTTTGTACACCCATAGTGAGCGCGGGTACCCATTGAGTTTGAGTGCTGAGGGCTGAGAGCCGAGTGGTTGAGCTGTTGTGATGAGTTGAGTAACTGTTACCCTGAGAGGCTGTACTTACTTTTCATTTGTTGTTGCACTTAATTGCTATCTGTCATTGTTGTGAAATTTTCTGAAAGATTTTATATCCGGATTACATGAACTTGAACTGTATAAAACTGATTTGACTTAAACTGTTAGAATTGATAGCATGTCTACTCTCTGCTGGAATTACTGAAAATGAACTATAACTGTGTAGCTCGTCATTATCTTCGGTTCCTTAGTTATTATTGTTACTTGTTGAGTTGGTTGTACTCATACTATACCCTGCACTTCGTGTGCAGATCCAGGTATTTTCGGACATAGCGGGTGTTGATTCTCTCGCACAACTGACTTTTCGGAAATTCAGAGGTAGATACTGTATTTCGCAGACCTTGTCTCTCCTTTCCTATCTCCTTGTTTACTGTATTTGGTCTTAGATTATTATAGACCGTATTTTCCAGACTTGTATTCATATTAAATGCTCATGTACTTAATGACACCGGGTTTTGGGAGTGCATATATATGTATTTGTGAGTTTCTTCCGCTAAATTAATCATTTTATTTTTAAACATAAAAGATATGGGAGTTTATTAAGATTGTCGGCTTGCCTAGTATTGAGATAGACGTCATCACGACAGGTGAGATTTTTGGGTCATGACAATTCATGAATACAGTAACAAAAATCGGCTAAAAAATAGGGCAGTCCAGCTGTCAGCCGCAGTATTCACATGTATTCATACATATATTCATGAATACAACGTAATAATAGATCTCTCAAGTTGTTTAATAACGGAAAGCTGCTAATTTAACAGGATACACTCCTAATATAACTCACCTAAATCAATTATAACACACAACATTATCAATCCAATTAATGAGAAGATTTATCAGATGCTAAACACCAAAAAAACAGAGCATTCTTCAGAGTTTCAGTCCCTCTTTTTTCTGATACAGTTCGATTTTTTTTTTCTGAAATTACTCGAGGTTCTGCTCGGAATTGATACAAGTATCTACAGAAATATTTTGAAATTCGATTTTCTGTATATTAATACATCATGTATTTATGCCAGATACAACCTGTAATAGTAACCTATTGCATGCATATTTCATAATAACCTAGTGATTGTATTCTATTGTATCTAACAGTTGTGTTCAATATATTCAAGTTTATTTTTGTATTTACAATATTTTATTTATTTTCAATACATGATATTACTGCTTTATTGAGTATATTTCATTGGTTGTATTCATTGATTTTCTATTTGTATTGAGAGTATTTTACTGTATTTCACTATATTGTTGTTTTAAATACAAATGGATACATTTAGGTTTAAAATACAGATGAATACAGTTAGATTGAATGCATAACTAATTGATGAATAACATCAAAATGATAGAACTAATAATGTATTTAAAAATATTGTTGTAAGAACTCAAATACATATAAACACATCTAAATACAACAATAAAAAATCACTGTACAAAATAAAATTCAGTGTATGCCTTATCGAATATATATAAATACATCTAAATACAAGAAGAGAAAATCACTGTAGAAACTAAAAATCAATGTATGCAGACTCGAATACATATAAATACATCTACAATTAGGGTCATTGCGTATTTTTGTTCTCCTTTCAGCTTCAATGGTTGCTGATGAACCTGCAAATTATCTTGAGTGATTTGCAAATCGAAAGATGGCCCTTCGAAATTGAGCGCTTTAGTAGGTATTCTGCAGAAAACCTAACAATGGTGAATATTTTAAAAAAAACTATTGAAGAGAAAAAGAAGAAGCTTTAACTGGCCAAAAACCCAAAAATTTTAGTGGTGAGTGGTGAAAATCCATGTTGATGATTTACGACTTGCACAATTTCATAGTTCTTGATAGAAGCAAGAAATCATGAATCAGAAGAGAAAAAATTTGATGTCACGCCTCCACGTCTTGTGGAATTGGGAAAGAACAATTTTGAAAAGGATGTTAAGAAAACTTGTAGGAAATCATGGAAAAGCTCAATATTTTCATGGATGAAGAGTAGTGATAACCATAAAAATCATGGAAAAGCTTGCTGTCTGTCGGAGGAAATCAGTTTTCTGGTTCATATAGAAAAAAATGAGAGAGAGATCGTGAAGAGAGAAATAAGATACTATGCGTGATTTTGGGATAGAATAAACTGAAAGAATGAGAGAGAAAAATATTATGCAGCGTATTTAATGGCTTAACATTAGGAAGTGACCATAAATACATATTTTGCTATAAAAACTATAAGGTAGCTATAGAAAATAATATTTTAAAAAAATATTTGATATAGGAAGTAAAATTTCGATCGAAATGTTGCCAAATGGGCCTTTTCTTTTAATCATAACTGGAGACTTGCTCTCATGGCTCTGCCAACAATATAACACTCATCTTTACCCTTTCTGTTATGTCACGCCACATTTTGAAGTGGCTTTTGTTATTGGAATCACTTCAATATAATTTTTTCTCAAAGTGGCCTTGGGATAAAATTGAATGTAATATCAAACGGATAGTCAAAATATATATGGTGCCACACAAAAGTTTGTTTGTAGGTTATTTCCACTAATAGGTGTGACTGTTGATATAGCATGAACCGTTGCCTTTTTTCTTCAATGTTTGTAAGTAAGATATTTAATTTACTTAGAAGGGCATTATGTAATTTAATTTTTAGATTATGGGCTTCCCACTTTTATAATATCTAGTTTCTTCTCACGTGTATTGCATGTGTATGTTGTATCATGTAATACGTGATTTGTAAAATAATATCAATATTATTAAAACAAACTTTTGAGTAACAATTATACATGAAATATTAAAAGTACAAGTTTCTGTGGATAATCAATGTTGGTCGTAGTGTATATAGTGACTTCTTCGCTGAGGTCGGGATGATTGAATATTGTGTGAATCTACGAAGATAAACAATTAAATTTTAATAAGTACATGTCATTATTTATTTATTTTTATTTTATGAGGTACAAATATGTAATAAGCGTACTTCACCTAATACTTCCTTATAGACGATATCCCTAATGTATGTTCCTTCCGTCCGTTTCAGTAAATATATATGTCACGACCCAAAATCCATTAAAGGTCGTGATAATATCGGACGCCGCTGTCAAGCAAGCTAAAAATAAATACTTAATTTGGTTCTCATTTTAATATTTTTAAAATCATATTTCCTTCAATAAAATAGTAAAAGATGGAATTTACAGAGTAAATAATAATATTTTTAACAATTTCAATACAGGACAACCCATAATCACCCCAAAACCCGGCGTCACAAGTGCATGAGCCTCAACTAGGAATGTAAAATAAAATACAACATATGTACGGAAGCATATGAGTACGTAAATCAGCGCGTACCCAGTAAGTATCCCGCCTAACCTCGAAAAAGTAGTGACGAGGGGTCGACTTCGACACTAATTATGGACTATAAATAAAATATCAATGGTATAATTAAGCATGGATTACGTAGAACGACTGTAAGCTCAATATCATGAAATAAGTAAACAATTCTTTTGTTCATAAGAAATTTCCAAATTTATTTTCGTCATTTAACATTTTTGTATCTCGGGCCAATGAAAGCAATATCAATTATTATCAATTCCAAAAAAAATATCATGCGCAAATCATGCCGAGGTCGTACGGCCCGATCCAACATAATATTTAAACTGTGCACTGTTGAGAGTCGAACGGCACAAACCATAGATGTATCTATCTGCTACCGAGGCGTTCGGCCCGCTCCACAAAAGAGAAAATACATTAAACAACCAATTCAAGATTTATTAAGGGAAAAATATTTCAAGAATTTCAAATTCTCATTTAACGGTCAAGTAAATAAAATTTAATCTTTTTACAATTTCTTTATCGAGTTTCTAAATATTTTAAACAATTAAATTAACAAGCAGGGCGCGAACATCGCAAGTACAACATGATATGGGTCCTAGACTACCCGGACATAAGCATAATAGTAGCTACGCACTGACTCTCGTCACCTCGTGCGTACGTAGCCCCCACAAATAGAAACACATAATGATTTGATTTACCTATGGGGTTAATTCCCTCTTACAAGGTTAGAAAGGAGACTTACCTCGCTCAGAAGTCCGATAACTGGCTCCAAAGCCTTTTCAACAACTCAAACCGATGCCCATCGCTCCAAACTAGTCAATAAATGTGCAAATTCATAAATGTATACCCTAATACTCATTATAATTCAATTTACAACAATTCCCAATTCCGCTCGAAAAGTTGATAAAATCACTCTCGGGCCCACGTGCCCGGATTCTAAAATATTTTGAAGATAAACATTACCCATAGGATCACGAACTCAAATATATAATTTACTCTCAATTCCATACCCAAATTCGTGGTCAAAATCCAAAAATATAAATTTCTAGTTTTGTTTTTCTTCAAAATCCCAAATTTCTACAAATTTTCATGCTTGAATCCATGTATAAATCTTATATTTAACTCACAATACGCGGGAATCACTTACCTTGACATGGATGATGAAAATCCCTCCTTGAAGCTCTCCAAAAATCACCCAACCAAGTGAAAAATGGAGAAAAATGGCCAAATCCCGTCTTTAAAACTTCACTGCCCAGGTCCGCCCTTCTTCGCGACCGCGGAAAGACCATCGCGATCGCAAAGGCCAAAGAAACACTGCCTCCAATTTCCTCTTCGCGTTTGCGTCATCCTGGTCGTGTTCGCAAACGTTTGAGACCATCACCCTTCGCGTTCGTGTTCCACCAGCCGCATTTGCGAAGGCCAACTTCTCCAGGACCTGCTCCGTTTTCCTTCTACGCGTTCGCGACAGCTCTCCCACGTTCGCATGGGCTGTTCCAGACCCTCTTCCGCGTTCGCGCCCCCCGTGCCACGTTTGCGATGAACAACCATCAGCATCCCAAAAATCCTCCTTTCGCAATCGCGGGACTCCCTTCGCGTTCGCGAAGGACAACATCAGAACCAGCAACAGCAGCAGCCAAAACAGCCCGAATTGATCCGAAACTACCCCGAAACACACCCGAGGCCCCGGGACCCCGTCCAAGTCTCACAAACTAGTCCCATAACATAACACGGACCTGCTCGAGGCCTCAAATTATATCAAACAATACTAAAACCATGAATCACACCCCAAATCATGCTTAATGAATTTTAAAACTTCACATTTCTACCTTTGATGCCGAAACCTATCAAATCACGTCCGATTGGCCTCAAATTTTGCACACAAGTCATAATTGACATTACGGACCTACTCCAACTTCTGAAATCGGAATCCGACCATGATATAAAAAAGTTCACTCCCGGTCAAACTTTCCAAAAACTTTCAAATTTCCATTTTTCGCCAAATGACCCCGAAATGACCTACGGACCTCTAAATATACTTCCGAGCGTGCCCCTAAGTCCAGAATCACCATACAGAGCTATTCCCAGGCTCGGAATCCCAATTGGACATAGATAACTTTGAAATGCACCTCAACCCAAATTTATGAAACCCTTCCAAAATGCCAACTTTCCACAATAGGCGCCGAAACGCTCCCGGGTTATCCAAAACCCGATCCGGACATACGCCCAAGTCCAAAATCATCATACGAACCTGTTGGAACCTTCAAATCCCGATTCCAAGATCGTTTACTCAAAAATCAAACCTTAGTCAATTCTTCCAACTTAAAGCTTCCAAAATGAGAGTTTTATTTCCAAATCAACTTCGAACTTCCCGAAATTCAATTCCGACCACGCGCACAAGTCATAATACCTAAAGTGAAACTACTTTTAACGACTCGTCCAGTCATTTTGAGAGTTAGAGTCCCGATCCCCTAATAACTATTTCCCCACTCTTGTTTCTGCTATTGGGACTTGCCGGAGTGATTGGTTATGGAATTCAGAGAGTTTTTAGACACTTAGTCCCTAGTTGTGAGTTTAAGCCTTAGAGTTTGGACCATAGTTTGAACTGCATAAAGATGGATCCAGAATGGAATTCCGTCGACTCCGTTAGCTCTGTTGAGTAATTTTGGGGTTACGAGCGTGTCATGAATGTGTTTTGGAGGTCTGTAGTATATTTAGGCTTGAATTGGCGAAAGTTAATTTTTCGGCGATTTCGGCCGATAGTGAAAATTTTGATATCGAGCTTGGAATAGAATTTCGAAAGTGGTTGTAGGTTCGTAGTATTATTTGTGACATGTACGTAAGATTTGAGGTCATTCGGACTAGATTTGATATGGTTCGACGTTGTTTGTAGAATTTGGAAAATTTTTAAATTCTTAGGCTTGAATCAGTGCTTCATGATTTTGGTATTGTTCGATGTGGTTTGAAGGCTCGACTAAGTTCGTATGGTATTTTAGGATTGGTTGGTATGTTTGGTTGAGGTCCCGGGGGGCCTCGGGTGTGTTTTGGATGCTTAACGGAATGAATTTGGACTTAAGAAAAATCTGGTGCCTTTGCTGGTTCTGGTGTTTCGCACCTGCGGAAGGGAGGCCGCAGGTGCGAGAGCTGTAGGTGCAGAGGGAGTGCACATATGCGGAACTGGTAGAGCTAGTGATGTAGCGCAGGTGCGCAAGTTTGACCGCACCTGCGATCCCGCAGGTGCGAAGCTTGGGCGTAGGTGTGGAGCCTGGCTTCCTTAGTGAAATGCGCAGATGCGCCGATTTGGACCGCAGGTGCGTTATCCGCAAGTGCGAGGAATTGCCCGCAGATGCGGCCCCAGTCCGGATAAGTGACCTTCGCACCTGCGATGATTTTTTCGCAGGTGCGTGACCGCAGATGCGGCCCCATGAGCGCAGGTGCGGAAATCAATGGGTTGAAGAGGCAGCTTTGAGGGTTCATTCCTCATTTTTCACCAATTCGATTTAGAGCTCGGTGGGAGACGGTTTCTCGAGGGATTTTGAAGGAGAACTATTGGGTAACTAATTCTAACTCTATTTTCATCATAATACATTAATCTATTATTGTTTTCCTCGTCTAATTAAGGAATTTGAGGGTAGAAGTTTGGAAACGGGGGAAAAGGTTTCCCAATTGAAAATCTGAGATTTGAATGGGAATTTGACGCCGGATTCAGATGATTTTTATTCGAGTGAACTCGTGAGTGAATGGGTGTTCAAAATTTGTAAGTTTTACCCGACCCCGAGACGTGGGCCTGGGGAGACCTTTTGGGCGTTTTCCTAATTTCACGCTTTAGCTTCGAATTAATTAGCTAAATTAGTTGCTTGTAATCATATTTACATTATGCAATTAATTTGAATAGATTCGAGCCATTTGGAGTCGGATATCCATGGCAAGAACGTGATCTCGAGTTGATTTGAGCGGTTCGAGGTAAGTGGCTTGCCTAACCTTGTGTTGGGGACTTTTCCCTTAGGATGTTTGATATTAATTGATGTGTGGGCATCGTGTACGTGAGGTGACGAGTACGTACACGGGATATTATTGCAAAAATCCCGTTTTCCTTTCTAAATCATAAACTGTTTTCCCTTATTAAATTACACTAATACGTTTAATTGTTTAGCTTAGATTAGAGGAGCATGCTTACGTGTTTTAACTGCCTATTTGACATTCTGTGCACCATGCTTAGTTAAGTCCCTACTTTCCTTATCTGTGTTCAGTATAAACTGTATAACTCGATGCTATACCTGCCATTTCATCTTGCGTTGCATATTTAAATTAGGACTACGGACGTATTCCGGGAGATCCCCTCCTATCTTGCATATTTATTTTGGGACTACGGATGTATTCCGGGAGATCCCCCAGCACTGCATATTTATTTTGGGACTACAGACGTATTCTGGGAGATCCCCCAATACTGCATATTTACTTTGGAACTACAGACGTATTCCGGGAGATCCCCCTGTACTGCATATTCATTTGGAACTATGGGACGGTATCCCGGGAGATTTTCCAATGTGTTTACCTTGTTCTGTGCTGAGGGCTCCCTTAACTATTAAAGTTTCTAGAATTTCTTTAACTGTGTTACCAAAAATTTTACTTATATCTTCTACTGTTTAATTTATTATATTTACTCAAGTAGGGCCTTGACCTAACCTTGTCACTACTCGACCGAGGTTAGGCTTGGCACTTACTGGGTACCATTGTGGTGTACTCATTCCCTTTCTTGCATATGTTTCAGTGTGCAGATCCAGGTGTGAGCTATCAGCCTCGAGGCTAGTGCGTGCTGCTGATTCTAGGAGACTTCAAGGTACTTCTGCTTGCGTCCGAAGATCCTCGGAGTCCCCTTCTACTCCCTCGCCTAGAGACTTTCTTTGTTATCTTCAGACTTTTGTATAGAGATATATATATTATAGCAGCTTGTGACTTAGTGATATTCCGGGTCTTGGAAAATTATTTTGTATACGCCGATTGGTACTACTTTTGGTAATTCACAATATGCTGTTTATATTTAAAATGTTGTGCTTTCTTTACATTTTTCGTAATATTAGGCTTACCTAGTCGTAAAGACTAGGTGCCGTCAAGACACCTTACGGAGGGTTAATTTGGGTCGTGATAAGTTGGTATCAGAGCGCTAGGTTCATAGGAGTCGCGAGTCACAAGCCGGTTTATTAGAGTCTCGCGGATCGGTGCGAAGACGTCCGTACATATCTTCGGGAGGCTATGTAACTGTTAAGAACAATCATAATTTTTTGATTTCCTTGTCGTGCGAGGCATTAACACCAAAAATTCTAAGATTCTATTCTATTCTTTCTCACAGATTTTGAGGACCCGTACTGGGAGGACCGACGATCAGGCACCCGAGCCCCCTGCTAGAGCTGCGTCAGAGGAGCCCCCAACAGCTCCAGCTGGAGGGCCAGCACCGGAGATCCCTATTGCTACTCCAGCCCTGCAAGAGACTTTAGCTCAGTTCATGAGCATGTTCAGTACTCTGGCTCAGGCTGGACTATTTCCTATAGCTCCCGCTACATCTCAGGCTGGGGGAGGGGCATAGACTCCCGCAGCCCGCACTCCTGAGCAGAGGGTCCAGGTTGATCAGAACCCAGAGTATATTCCTATGCCCCCAGTGGCTCCGGTTCAACATGAGACCAAGGTAGCTACTTCTGAGGCAGAGCAACTCAGACTTGAGAGGTACAAGAAGTACCACCCTCCTACTTTCAGCGGACTAGCTTCAGATGATGCTCTGGGTTTTCTTGAGGAGTGTCATCGTATTCTTCGCACTATGGGCATTGTGGAGACGAGTGGGGTTTCTTTTACCGCTTTCCAGCTGAGGGGAGCGACATATCACTGGTGGCGTGCCTATGAGCTGAGTAGTCCGGATGAGGCAGCCTCACTCACTTGGACTCAGTTTTCAGAGATGTTCTTGCGTGAGTATGTTCCTCAGAGCCGCATGGATGCTTGGCGCGCAGAGTTTGAGTAGTTTCGTCAGGGTGCTATGACTGTGTCGGAGTATGCAGTCCGTTTTAGTGAGTTAGCTCGCCATGCACTGGCTCTGGTTGCTACAGTCAAAGAGAGGGTTCGTCGCTTCATTGAGGGACTCCACCCTAGTATTCGGACCAGTATGGTCAGGGAGTTGGAGATAGACATCACTTATCAGCGGGCAGTGAGCATTGCCAAGAGAGTGGAGGGCATGTTCGCCCGGGACAGGGAGGAGAGAGAGGCTAAGAGGTCTCGAGAGACTGGTCATTATTCAGGAGCTCGTGCACCAGCAACACGCTATGGTAGGGTTTTGTGAGTCGCCCTGTTCATTTAGCTCTTCCAGCAGCCAGCGGTGTTCCAGCTCCTCCTAGACCGTAAGAGCCCTATTATGCGCCGCCAATATCCAGTGTGCCTCCTGCTTGAGGTGCTATTACCGGCCAGTCCAGCAGGCCAGGTCCGAGTCAGTCCCAGCCGCCGCGTCCTTCGAGGGGTTGTTTTGAGTGTGGTGACACTTTTCACATGGTTAGAGATTGCCCCAGAGCTAGGAGGGGTGCACCTCCACAGACTTATCAGCCTCTGCGTGCTCCACTGGGCCCTCCGGCCATTCTTCCAGCCCCAGCTGCCACCCCACCTCCTCATCCAGCTCGAGCGGAGGTCGGGGAGGTCGAGGTTGCCCTAGAGGGGGAGGCCATGCTAGGTACTATGCCCTTCCAGCCCATTCAGAGGTCGTCACTTTAGATTCAATCATCACAGGTATCGTCCCTGTCTGTCATAGGGATGCATCTGTATTATTTGACCCATGCTCTATGTATTCATATGTGTCTTCTTATTTTGCTCCATATTTGGGGATATCTCGGGATTCTTTGAGTTCCCCTATTTATGTATCTACTTCCGTGGGAGATTCTCTCTTTGTGGACCGCATATATCGATCGTGTTTGATTGCTCCTAGTGGTTTTGAGACCAGAGCCAATTTGTTATTACTCAGTATGGTATATTTTGATGTTATCTTGGGCATGGAATGGCTGTCACCCCATTATGCTATTCTTGATTGTCACGCTAAGACCGTGACGCTGGCTATGCCAGGCTTGCCGAGATTAGAGTGGAGAGGTACTTTAGAGTATACTCCCTGCAGGGTCATTTCATTTCTTAAGGCTCAGCGAATGGTTGAGAAGGGGTATGATGCGTATTTGGATTATGTGAGAGATGTCAGTATTGATACCCTTACAGTTGAGTCAGTCCCAGTAGTGAGGGACTTCCCTGATGTGTTTTCAGCTGATCTTCCGGGTATGCCGCCTGATAGAGATATTGATTTCGGCATTGATTTGGTGTTGGTCACTCAGCCCATTTCTATTCCTCCCTACCGTATGGCTCTTCCTTAGTTGAAGGAGTTGAAAGAGCAGTTGCAGAAGTTGCTTGATAAGGGTTTCATCAGGCCTAGTGTATCACCTTGGGGTGCTCCGGCTTATTTGTGAAGAAGAAGGATGATTATATGCGTATATGTATTGATTATCGACAATTGAACAAGGTTATAGTGAAGAACACGTATCCTTTGCCTCGCATCGATGATTTATTTGTTCAGTTACAGGGTGCCAGGGTGTTTTCCAATATTGACTTGCGTTCTGGCTATCATTAGTTGAAGATTTGGGAGCCAGACATCCCGAAGACTGCTTTCAGGACCAGATATGGTCACTATGAGTTCCTTGTCATGTCATTTGGGCTGACCAATGCCCCAACAGCCTTTATGCATTTGATGCACAGTGTGTTTCGGCCTTATCTTAATTCCTTCGTCATTGTGTTTATTGATGACATCCTGGTATATTCCCGGTCTCGGGAAGATCATGAGCAACACATGAGGACCGTGCTTCAGACTTTGAGGGAGAAGAAATTGTATGTAAACTTTTCTAAGTGTGAATTCTGGCTTGATTCAGTGGCATTCTTGGGCCACGTGGTGTCTTGTGATGCGATCAAGGTGGATCCAAAAAAGGTGGAGGCAGTGCAGAGTTGGCCCAGACCGTCATCAACTACGTAGATCCGTAGTTTCCTTGGTTTGGCGGGGTATTACAGTCGCTTTGTGGAGGGATTTTCATCTATTGCGGCACCTATGACCAGATTGACCCAGAAGGGTGCTCCGTTCAGGTGGACCGAGGAGTGTGAGGAGAGCTTTCAGAAGCTCAAGACAGCTTTGACTATAACCCCAGTATTAGTATTGCCTACAGGTTCGGGGTCATACACTGTCTATTGTGATGCCTCGAGGATTGGCCTTGGAGCGGTATTGATGCATGATGGTAGGGTGATTGCCTACGTGTCTAGACAGTTAAAGGTGCATGAGATGAATTATCCGATCCATGATCTCGAGTTAGCAGCTATTGTTCATGCCCTAAAGATGTGGCGTCATTATTTGTATGGTGTTCCTTGTGAGATCTACACTGATCACCAGAGTTTGCAGCACTTGTTGAGGCAGAAGGATCTTAATTTGCGTCAGCGGAGGTGGTTGGAGCTACTTAAAGACTATGATATCACTATATTATACCACTCGGGGAAGGCTCATGTAGTGGCCGACGCCTTGAGTCACCGAGCAGAGAGTTTGGGGAGTTTGGCATATCTTCCGGCAGCTGAGAGGCCCTTAGCCTTGGATGTTCAGGCCTTAGCCAGTCAGTTCATGAGATTGGATATTTCAGAGCCTAGTCATGTATTAGCTTGTGTGGTTGCTTGGTCTTCTCTTTATGACCGTATCAGGGAGTGCCAGTATGATGATCCTCATCTTCTAGTTCTTTAGGACAGGGTTCGGCGAGTTGATGCCAGAGATGTGACTATTAGTGATGACGGTGTGATGAGGATGCATGGCCAGATTTGTGTGCCCAATGTAGATTGGCTTCGGGAGTTGATTCTCGAGGAGGCCCACAGCTCGCGGTACTTCATTCATCCCGGTGCCGTGAAGATGTACCAGGATTTGAGACAACACTACTGGTGGAGGAGGATGAAGAAGGATATAGTTGGGTTTGTGGCCAAGTGTCTCAACTGTCAACAGGTCAAATATAAGCACCAAAGGCCAGGTGGATTTCTTCATAGGTTAGAGATCCCAGAGTGGAAGTGAGAGCGGATCACCATGGACTTTGTAGTTGGACTTCCACGGACTTTGAGAAAGTTCGATGCTATTTGGGTGATCGTGGATCGGCTGACCAAGTCAGCTCATTTTATTCTAGTGTCGACCACTTATTCTTCTAAGAGGTTGGCTGAGATTTATATTTGAGAGATTGTCTGCCTTCATGGTATCCTAGTATCCATCATTTCAAACAGAGGTACACAGTTCACATCACAGTTTTGGAGAGCCATACAACAGGAGTTGGGTACTAGGGTGGAGCTGAGCACAATATTTCACCCTCAAACGGATGGGCAGTCTGAGTGCACGATTCAGATTCTTGAGGATATGCTCCGCGCCTGTGTGATTGAGTTCAGAGGGTCATGGGACCAATATTTTCCACTTGCAGAGTTCGCTTACAACAACAGTTACCAGTCCAGCATTCAGATGGCACCATATGAGGCTTTGTATGGTAGGCAGTACCGGTCCCCAGTGGGATGGTTTGAGCCGGGCAAGTCCCGATTGTTGGGTACAGATTTGGTCTAGGATGCCCTGGATAAGGTGAAGGTGATTCAGGAGAGACTTCACACAGCCCAGTCCAGGCAGAAGAGTTATGCAGACCGTAAGGTTCGTGATTTGGCATTTATGGTTGGTAAGCGGGTCTTGCTTCGGGTATCGCCTATGAAGGGCGTCATGAGGTTTGGGAAGAAGGGAAAGCCTATCTCGAGGTTCATTGGTCCTTTTGAGATATTGTGGCGAGTTGGGGAGGTTGCTTATGAGCTTGCCTTGCCTCCCAGCCTAGCAGGAGTTCACCCGGTATTCCACGTGTCTATGCTCCGGAAGTATCACGGTGATCCAACTCATGTATTGGATTTCAGCTCAGTCCAGTTGGACAAGGATCTATCTTATGTTGAGGAGCCAGTAGCCATTTTGGACAGGCAGGTCAGAAAGCTCAGGTCAAAAAATATTGCTTCAGTAAAGTTCCAATAGAGGGGTCAACCGGTCAAGGAGACGACTTGGGAGACCGAGCAGGATATGCGCAACCAGTACCCTCATCTTTTCACAGTTTCAAGTATGTCTTTATACTCGTTTGAGGACGAACGAATGTTTTAAGAGGGGGAGGATGTAATGACCCGGCCGGTCATTTTGAGAGTTAGAGCCCCGATCCCCTAATAACTATTTTCTCCACGTTTGTTTCCGCTATTGGGACTTGCCGGAGTGATTGGTTATGAAATTCGGAGAGTTTTTGGACACTTAGTCCCTAGTTGTGGGTTTAAGCCTTAGAGTTTGGACCATAGTCAAAACTGCATGAAGATAGATCTGGAATGGAATTTCGTCGACTCCGTTAGCTCCGTTGAGTGATTTTGGGGTTAGGAGTGCGCCCGGAATATGTTTAGGAGGTTTATAGTAGATTAAGCTTGAACTGGCGAAAGTTAGTTTTTCGGTGATTTCGGCCGATAGTGGAAATTTTGATATCAAGCTCGGAATGGAATTCCGAAAGTGGCTGTAGGTTCGTAGTGTCATTTGTGTCCTATGTGTAAAATTTGAGGTCACTCGGACTAGATTTGATATGGTTCGGCGTCGTTTGTAGAATTTGGAAAAGTTTTAAATTCTTAGGCTTGAATCCGTGCTTAATTCATGATTTTGGTGTTGTTCGATGTGGTTTGAAGGCTCGACTAAGTTTGTATGATGTTTTAGGATTGGTTGGTATGTTTGGTTGAGGTCCCGGGGGGCCTCGGGTGTGTTTCAGATCCTTAACGGAATGAATTTGGACTTAGGAAAAATCTGGTGCCTTTGCTGGTTCTGGTGTTTTGCACCTGCGGAAGGGAGGCCGCAGGTGCGAGAGCTGCAGGTGCGGAGGGAGTGTGCAGATGCAAAACTGGTGGAGCTGGTAATGGAGCGCAGGTGCGAAGCGTGGGCGCAGGTGCGGAGCCTGGCTGCCTTAGTGAAATGCGCAAATGTGTCGATTTGGACCGCAGGTGCAAGGAATTTCCCGGAGATGCGGCCCCAGTCCGGATAAGTGACCTTCGCACCTGCGATGATTTTTTTGCAGGTGCGTGACCGCAGATGCGGCCCCATGAGCGCAGGTGCGGAAATCGCTGGGTTGAAGAGGCAGCTTCGAGGGTTCATTCCTCATTTTTCACCAATTTGATTTAGAGCTCCGTGGGAGACGGTTTCTCTAGGGATTTTTAAGGAGAACTATTGGGTACCTAATTCTAACTCTATTTTCATCGTAATACATTAATCTATTATTGTTTTCCTCGTCTAATTAAGGAATTTGAGGGTAGAAGTTTGGAAATGGGGGAAAGGGTTTCCCAATTGAAAATCTGATATTTGAATGGGAATTTGACGTCGGATTTAAATGATTTTTGTTCGAGTGAACTCGTGAGTGAATGGGTGTTCAAAATTTGTAAGTTTTACCCGACTCTGAGACGTGGGCCCGGGGAGACCTCTTGGGAACTTTTCCTAATTTCACGCTTTAGCTTTGAATTAATTAGCTAAATTAGTTACTTGTAATCTTATTTACATTATGCAATTAATTTGAATAGATTCGGGCTATTTGGAGTCAGATACCCGTGGCAAGAACATGATATCGAGTTGATTTGAGCGGTTCGAGGTAAGTGGCTTGCCTAACCTTGTGTTGGGGACTTTTCCCTTAGGATGTTTGATATTAATTGATGTATGGGCGCCGTGTACGTGAGGTGACGAGTATGTACACGGGCTATTATTGCAAAAATCCCGTTTTCCTTTCTAAATCATAAACTGTTTTCCCTTATTAAATTATACTAATACATTTAATTGTTTAGCTTAGATTAGAGGAGCATGCTTACGTGTTTTAACTGCCTATTTGACATTCTGTGCGCCATGCTTAGTTAAGTCCCTACTTTCCTTATCTGTATTCAGTATAAACTGTATAACTCGATGCCATACCTGCCATTTCATCTTGCGTTGCATATTTAAATTGGGACTACGAACGTATTCCGGGAGATCCCCCCTATCTTGCATATTTATTTTGGGACTACGGACATATTCCGGGAGATCCCCCAGCACTGCATATTTACTTTGGGACTACAGACATATTCCAGAAGATCCCCCAGCACTGCATATTTACTTTGGGACTACGGACGTATTCCGGGAGATCCCCCTTGTACTGCATATTTATTTGGAACTACGGGACGGTATCCCAGGAGATTTCCTAATGTGTTTACCTTGTTCTGAGCCGAGGGCTCCCTTAACTGTTAAATTTTCGAGAATTTCTTTAACTGTTTTACCAAAAATTTTACTTATATCTTCTACTGTTTAATTTATTATATTTACTCCGGTAGGGCCTTGACCCGACCTCGTCACTACTCGACCGAGGTTAGGCTTGGCACTTACTGGGTACTATTATGGTGTACTCATGCCCTTTCCTGCACATGTTTTCGTGTGCAGATCCAGGTGCGAGCTATCAGCCTCGGGGTTAGTGCATGCTGCTGATTCTAGGAGACTTCAAGGTACTTCTGCTTGCGTCCGCAGATCCTCGGAGTCCCCTTCTACTCCCTCGCCTAGAGACTTTCTTTGTTCTCTTTAGACTTTTGTATAGAGCTACGTAGATTATAGCAGGTTGTGACTTAGTGATATTCCGGGTCTCGGGAAATTCTTTTGTATATGCCGAGTGGTACTACTTTTGGTTATTCACAATATGCTGTTTATCTTTAAAATGTTGTGCTTTCTTTATATTTTTCGTAATATTAGGCTTACCTTGTCGTCAAGACTAGGTGCCGTCACGATACCTTACGGAGGGTTAATTTGGGTCGTGACACTACTCAAGGCCTCAAACTGCCGAACGACGCGCTAGAGCTCAAAACGACCGGTCGGATCGTTACATTCTCTCCCACTTAAACATACGTTCGTCCTCGAACGTGCTAAGAACTGCTCTGGAGTTGTCCTAAATCATTGGTCAACACCTCGTGCACCTACCCGTGCTACCACAACCTAGTTGAGCACATCAACTCAAGCCAATCTGAAGATCTTCCTCTTTATTTAGTCAAGTAAGTCTTAGAGTCAAATTCCAACATCCGGAATTCTCCACCAGGCCTGTTTCCAACATACGAACACCATATCAATCACTACACACTGCACCAAACACGATTGTATACCCTTACTAAATTCTTACCATGCACCGCATAATTCACATGACCATAATAACATCCTCCGATAACAAAAGCCGAAATTCCACAAATCTGATGCCCACAATACACTTCATGACACGTATAAGTCTTGTTCCCAACTCTTGAAATGCTGCCACGACGGAAGAGATGTGCAAAAATTCATAACCAACTGCTGAGTCAACAAATCATTGGGTTTATTCTCTTGACAAGAACCATTACCTCATTATGAACCAAATAACGATATTTGCTCTCTAATATGCTTCATATAAATCTGATCGCACTGATCCCAAGTACAAAAATATCGTCTCACCCAGTGCAAGTCATTCCGACAATAAACCACCACAAACACTACCAAAGGTCTCATATGATGCCACCATGTGCCAACAATCCACAAACTTGAATATGGTATATAAGGAAAACGAACTCTGGAAAGACTACTCAACCCATGTAACTAATTAAACAACCGAAAAGGTGTCATGAATCTTTCTTAGAAAATGCGGGACAAAACACACAAGAACAGATATAGGGAACTGTGCTCAACATCATACTGTCGCGGCGTGCAACCCGATCCACACATGATACCGTTGCGGAGTGCAACCCAATCTAACCATGATACCCGTGGCGGCGTGCCACCCGATCCAAACAACATATCCGTGGCGGCGTGCCACCTGATCCAACTATATACCCGTGGTGGTGTGCCACCCGATCCACACATAATAATCGAAAGGAAACACATATTGAGCCGTAACTCTTATACTCACGAAATGCGTGAATATCAACCATAAGCACGCCAAATGCATAACACAAATCCTGGGGAGACGGGTAGCGTCATACTCTATAAAACTCAAGAACAACTAAGTTGCAATAAATGACCTGCATCTCGAGAGCCATCCTGCTCATATAACACCACAAACTATACGGGATCTCAATACGACTGCGAATAATCAAACCGCCTCATAACCCACATGGCACAATAAAGACTACATGGAAGGGCGGACAACAGAAATAACATCCAAGGCCCGAAGACCCTCCGGAAACAGTGTTATGCTGAAATGAACATATCCAGACTGATATAGAGCCCACATTCCCATTTAGATCCATCCACAGACCTCAAGTCGATTCTGATCGTACCGCACTGGGCTAATAACCTTTCAAGGATCCACAACACCCCTTTTTCCATGACACACAAGAATAACCGTCAAATTCGGAACAAACTTCCACAATTCACAAACAACTGAATAGAGCGCCTTTCAGGCCTAAACTCTCACATTAGCGATAGTAACAAATCTCCATACTTGGTTTCAAATCCTTAATCAATCAAGTGACTACATGTCACACTTATACAATCTCCCCATGGGATACGCTCTCACGACCTTCCTCACCAGGAAACAAGTCTGCACATCCATAACACCGGCCATACTAATGCTGTAAAGAAAATCAAGAAGCCGCAAATCAGTACACAAAGCCTCTTACACAGGACACCGATCTCAGGTGACACTAAAGACAATACCATGTTACTCTAAACATCTAAATTCTTCCCTGATCATCCGAGCTCGTGACATTCCTGTCAACACCAAACTGCAACCTTGATCCTCAGCGTCCAATTTCCCATGCCGCTCACTGCACCTAACATGCCAATACGTGAGAGTACCAGAATTCCATAATAACCTTTGATCCACTTATAGAATAAACACTTCATCATATAGAAACCTTTTACTTAGCTTATTTCAGAAGAACCAATGCAACACGCAACTAAATTCCCAAACCGCAGAAAATACAACCTCATATCGGGTTTTAAAATGCCATAACTCTTCCGGAAATCCCTTTACACAACAAAGCCATAAGAATCGAATACCTCCCAAATTAGCCAAGTTGTGGTGGCTCTCAAGCCCATGTGTACAACCACAAACTACATGTATAACTTCACACTGCAGAAACTGGTCACTGCTATAACCGTGCTGATTCAACCATTACCAATCGAGCCACTTATTCTAATTTACTCTGGATTTGCCTTAGGAATAATAATAGCTCCATTTAAAACATAACTAACCCAAATCCGCACTCATCTGAGTGACCTTATTTCACGAGACCATGCTGTCTCAAAACCCATGAACTAACTCATACCCTCCTGATGCTCACATTTACATCTTTAACTGGTACACCCGTTCTGATAATTCCTCTATGAATCCGAAGTTATTTTCTCCCATTCCTCTAATGCTACACCGCAGACCGATGATAACATAGAATACTCCAAGCCCCTTTTATAATCCACTGCAAAAGCTCGATACTTAACCATACAACTGGCTCGAAATCCTTAGTCACCGCACTTTGAATTCTTTTTTGAACCCACTAGAACCATTGTTGAGAGTCACCCACTCTGACTTGTTCCCGAATATAATCAAACTCCAAGGCCCTGCTGGCATATAAACACCCTCTCAAAGAAGCAATCGGCTGAATTTCTTTCTTTGTACATCACATCCACACGAAGCATAGACTTTAAGTCTTCCCAAAACCTAAACATGAACCGATAAAATATAACACACATTCCTCAAATCCTTGGCTCAAACCGCCACTGATGTTCTCTTTCCTTAGTCGTAGCAACCCACCAATATGCCGATAACTAGAAACCTCACAAGTAGACAACCATGCAATCTAATCGTAGGTGGTGAGGCTCTCCCACTTATGCTTGAAGCTACCATTACATGACCCTGGAACCTACCAAGATTCCTTCTTCCTTACTTACATGACCTTGCGCAATCGACCCGCCAAATTCCTCGAAATCTTCCTGTTAACCATTTCATGAATGCTTTGAATCACTAGCCATATTTACATATTCGACCTCTTATTGGATAACTAGTAAAATTCTTCGTAGAAGCTTAATCAACACCACACAACAGTTAACCTGCTCACCAGAAAAAACCCACCTGTGGGAATTCCATGCCGTCATCTTCCAACAATGTTGCACCGAGTACAATTACCACGAAACAAATGAACCATCCTAAGCCCGTGCTCGTTCGCCAGCTGTACAAGTCTGTTCAATCCTCATGGACATTAACTAAAGGTGCGACAATACATTCCAATCCAAAATCATGTTGTATCCTTCTTCATATCACGCAACTCTTTTCCGTCGTATCCAACCCTTCTCCGTATAGTAGACAATATTCCAAATTAAGTTCGTAGACTTAGTCACTGTCCACCATGAGTTCCAAATCACTCTAAACTTTCCTCAACGCATGTAGCTAACCTACCACAGAATCCATCTTATACTCTGGCACTCTCCCACTTTGGTCAAACCCCATCCTTTAAGCAACTACTCGACTTCTGCTTCTCGTACTTGGCCTTCTAGAATGCCTTTCCTCTGTTGGAAATAAAACACTGAGCCCTTGAATCATGCATTGAGAAAAAAACTCCTTTCAAATCATTCACTTCCCCTACACATAGACAAGTATCCTACTATTACTCAAACATTGTGCGATAGTAACGCACGAATCGTCATAACAATCAATGCCAAATCTCAAAACCTTAGGTAATACTGATACTGAGCTGCAACGACAGAACGACCTTTCGCAAGGCAACGACATCTGCAGTACATCTGTAGTACCATTAAAATTCCTTGATTCCTAATTTATAATAAGTGCTTCATGTCATATAAGACTGAATAGGAAGGGAATGAAGGCATAAGCCTCAAAGGAATCAAATCGCACAATGAGGAATCAAGAAAGGAAGTGCTCCTAACAGTCTTGTAGCCTCTCGAAGATAAGTACAGACATCTCCATACTGATCTGCAAGATTCTACTAGACTTGCTCATGACTCGTGAGACCTAAGTGAACCTAGTGCTTTGATACCATGTTGTCACGGCCCAAAATCTATTAAAGGTCATGATGGCGTCAGACACCGCTGTAAGGCAAGCCAAAAATAAATACTTAATTTGGTTCTTATTTTAATATTTTTTTTGAAACCATATTTCCTTTAATAAAATAGTAAAAGATAGAATTTACAGAGTAAATAATAATATTTTTAACAATTTCAATACAGGAATACCCATAATCACCCCAAAACCCGGCATCACAAGTGCATGAGCCTCAACTAGGAATGTAAAATAAAATACAACATCTGTCCGAAATACAAATTTGGATAGGAGAAATATAAATACTCTGAAGGAGACTCTGCTGGCTGCGGACTCGTAACGTGGAAGGCAACTCACCTAAGTCTCCGCAATAACCATGCCTCTGTGCCCACAAGGCCACTAGACATATATGCACCTGCACAAAAATGTGTAGCAAGTTTAGTATGAGTACATAAATCAATGCGTACCCAGTAAGTATCCCGCCTAACCTCGAAGAAGTAGTGACGTGGGGTCGACTTCGACACTTACTATGGGCTATAAATAAAATATCAATGATATTATTAAGCATAGATTACGTAGAACGGCTGTAAGCTCAATATCATGAAATAACTAAACAATTCTTTTGTTTATAAGAAATTTCCAAATTTATTTTCATCATTTAACATTTTTGTATCTCGGGCCAATGAAAGCAATATCAATTATTATCAATTCCAAAAAATATATCATGCGCAAATCATGTCGAGGTCATACAACCCGATCCAACATAATATTTAAACTGTGCACTGCCGAAGGTCGAACAGTACAAACCATAGATACATCTATCTGCTACCGAGGTGTTTAGCCCGCTCCACAAAAGAGAAAATACATTAAACAACCAATTCAAGATTTATTAAGGGGCAAATATTCCAAGAATTTCAAATTCTCATTTAACGGTCAAGTAAATGAAATTTAACCTTTTTGCAATTCCTTTATCGAGTTTCTAAATGTTTTAAACAATTAAATTAACAAGCAGGGCGCAAACATCGCAAGTACAACATGATATGGGTCCTAGACTACCCGGACATAAGCATAATAGTAGCTACGCACGGACTCTTGTCATCTCGTGCGTACGTAGCCCCCACAAATAGAAACACATAATAATTTGATTCACCTATGGGGTTAATTCCCTCTTACAAGGTTAGAAAGGAGACTTACCTCGCTCCGAAGTCCGATAACCGGCTCCAAAGCCTTTCCAACAACTCAAACCGATGCCCATCTCTCCAAAACTAGTCAATAAATGTGCAAATCCATAAATGTATACCCTAATACTCATTATAATTCCATTTACAACAATTCCCAACTCCGCTAAAAAAGTCGATAAAATCACCCTCGGGCCCACGTGCCCGGATTCCGAAAATATTCGAAGATAAACATTACCCATGGCATCACGAACACAAATATATAATTTACTCTTAATTCCATGGCCTAATTCGTGGTAAAAATCCAAAAATATAAATTTCTAGTTTTTTTTCTTCAAAATCCCAAATTCCTGCAAATTTTCATGCTTGAATCCATGTATAAATCTTGTATTTAACTCACAATACGCGGGAATCACTTATCTTGACATAGATGATGAAAATCCCTCCTTGAAGCTCTCCAAAAATCGCCCAACCAAGTGAAAAATGGAGGAAAATGGCCAAATCCC
This sequence comes from Nicotiana tomentosiformis, assembly GCF_000390325.3. NCBI lineage: Eukaryota > Viridiplantae > Streptophyta > Magnoliopsida > Solanales > Solanaceae > Nicotiana > Nicotiana tomentosiformis. Next base: position 134,691,671 of record NC_090817.1, read on the forward strand.
GTATTTAAAACTTCACTGCCCAGGTCCGCTCTTTTTCGCGATCGCGGAAAGACCATCGCGATCGCGAAGGCCAAAGAAACACTGCCTCCAATTTCCTCTTCACGTTCACGTCATCCGGTCGCGTTCGCGAACGTTTGACACCACCACCCTTCGCGTTCACGTTCCACCACCGTGTTCTTGAAGGCCAACTGCTCCAGGCCCCGCTCCCTCTTCCTTCTACGTGTTCGCGGCAGCTCTCCCACGTTCGCGTGTGTTGTTCCAGACCCTCTTCCGTGTTCGCGACCCCCGTGCCGCATTCGCGATGAACAACCATCAGCAGCCCAAAAATCATCCCTTCGCGATTACGGGACTCCCTTCGCATTCTTGAATGACAACATCAGAACCAGTAATAGCAGCAGCCAAAACAGCCCGAATTGATCCGAAACCACCCCAAAACACACCCGAGGCCCCCGGAAACCCGTCCAAGTTGCACAAACCAGTCCCATAACATAACACAGACTTGCTCGAGGCCTCAAATCACATCAAACAATACTAAAACCATGAATCACACCCCAAATCAAGCTTAATGAACTTTAGAACTTCAAATTTCTACCTTCGATGCCGAAACCTATCAAATCACGTCCGATTGACCTCAAATTTTGCACACAAGTCATAATTGACATTACGGACCTACTCCAACTTCCAGAATAGGAATTCGACCCCGATATCAAGTCATAATACCTGAAGTGAAACTACTCAAGGCCTCAAACCACCGAACGATGCGCTAAAGCTCAAAACGACCGATCGTATCATTACAAAATATTTGTATATGTCCATTTAAGCATAAATGTATCACTCATGAGAAGCATAAGGTGTGGCAGTTCAGCCAACATAAACGGACCTTTAGACCGAAAGTAATGCTAGTATTGAAAAACTTTACCAAAATCAGGCGAATCAAGTATTGTTTTATAAATACGATTTTATGAAAAAGAATGGTCGCAATAGGGTAGCGACCACAATCGGTCGGTATTCGCCAACGCACTTTGACCAAATTATCTGACAAAAAATAACCATACCGACTGACTTCGATCGGTAGTTTTGAAAATAATTTTAACTTATTTTTAAATTAGCGACCAACGTCGGTCAGAACTTTAATTATTAATTTTTTTAAAAATTGTTTAATTCTGACCGATTTCGGTTGGAATTTTTAAAATATTTAAAATTTAATATTTAAAATTCCGACCATAGTCGGTCGAAATTGTTAAAATATTTAAATTCAACAATTCCGACCAAAGTCAGTTGGTTACTTTGAATTTCTGGGAAATTCAAATGAACACTTCCGACTAACTTCGGTCGGTAGGCGGTCGGTTTGGTGGGTATGTTTTGGCAGAATACAACTATTTTATAGCTGCACCACCTGCCAACAACCAATCACCTATAATGGCAGCATTACATTGCTGCCATTCAACCAATATCAACAACAATAACAATAATAACAACAATAATAACAACTATCAAAACTATATTATTAACAAAATATCATCTCCATCTCCACTAAACTATATTAACAAAATATAATACCCAACAACAAAATGTTTCACAAGTTAAAAGTTCAAACATCATTCAATGAGTGTTTTGAATTGCATCACCTCCATCTTCACTACTAAAAGCTTCATCGTCGGCATGGTTCGAAGGATCACGACGAGAAGGACTAGCATCTGGGGAAGGCTCACGAGACCGGGGAATGGGGAAAGCACCACTAGCAAAATGATTGGCAAGCTGACCTTGAAGGAGATTAAATTGTCACGCCCTCTTTTCTAGATAAACGTGAAGGGTATCAAATTGTTTATCTCTCTTTTGTTCTCTAGCCTTGTATTTTAGGACCACCAACACGTGAAGGCTTCTTCGTCGGAAATGGGTGGTCGCTCGCCTTGCTCATTCAGTGGCAAGCTCTGAGTGTACTCCTCCACATTAATCTTGTAGCGACCCTTTATTTATAGATAGAAAATTATTAGCTATATAATATTATAAACATTAATTTCAAGTTATAGTAGTTATGAAACTTACATATGTAGTTTCCGCTCGGTCCTCGACCCATCAGTTGGATCTATCGGTGCCTTCTTCTTCCGGATGTGAATCTCCATGAAGAACTCATCATGAGTTATCTTCCTCCCATATTGTTTTTCCTATAAATATAATAAAATATGTTAACTAAATTAAAATATATAAATAGAGTTTGATAAATATAGAATTAAATATTTTAAGAAATTACCAGCAGTCTCCTCGCAGTCCCCATGCTCCTTGCACCCACACAGTGCAAGGAGCCACCTTTCTCAGATGCTCGAGCTTTCTTTCCCTGTTCACTCTTCTTCTCAAACTTCTCAGCGGTCCATTGCCTTAGCAGATCCTCCCATATGTGCGGTAGAACCCATGAAGGATTCTTGGTCTTCTTCCGAGCAGAATAGAAGGAATCAGATAGTCTCTTATGTCATTTGAACTCAAAATTTGCAAGAATGGCACTGTTATGCCGGTTCTCCCAGGCACACTTAGTCTGCAAATGAAGTGTGTAACGTTAGATGAAAATATTGATAATATAATGCTTAAATAGATAAGAATTGTATTAAAACCTTAAATTGGTTGAAAATTTACTCCACGAGCTCCAGTGGAAAGTCACTCCAAGTCGCATAGGGTGCATCATACAACCAGCCAAGAGCTTCAGTGATTATCTTTGTAGTCTGATGATTAGGTATGAACCTGCAACATAGAAATTACATTAAATAAACAAGACTAGCTATTATAATTCAGCAAAAGCAAAGAAGTAATAAATAAATCTTACCCATTGCCCTCAGGCCTGATGATCATCCTATGATAACGATCATACCGCACTTCCTCTAGATCATCTTCCTCCGATGAATCGGAAGCGTGCGTAGAAGGAGAGGCATTTGACTCAACGCTACTATCCCGAAGGCGGAGTCTAGAAATGCTAGGAGACGAACTCCGTAGAGAGGGAGACGGGGTCGCTGATGAATATGGTTGCGATCCACACCCTTGTTGCGATCTAGACCCCTACTGCGATCCGGCTAGTTGAAATATAGATGGATGTGATCCAACTGGTGATGAAGATAATGGAGCAGATGACGGGCGTATCACCACATGGCCCTGTGACTGATGACTCGATGGACCAATGTAACTATATGTAAGATCATGTAGAGGAAGCGGGGTATAGCCCTGTAGTGGAGAATGGTAAGAATACTGCTGGAAGGGCGAATGGCAGGTAGTTTGATAACTGGATGGATGTGGTGGAAGAGATATATGCCTAGAAGATTGCTGCTGGCCATCAACAGAGGAGGGATGCAAGTGTGGAGTGGAAGGAAGCGAGGGTGTAGCACCGTCATCATGATCAATATGCCTCTTATCCTTCCTAGACCTACCTCAACCCCTAACGGTCATCTACATAAATTAAATAAAATGTTAGAATTGAGAATATAAATCTATATAAGTTGAGAGCACTTGAAAAAACTAACATGCTATTCGTCTTCGAAGTATCCTTCCTCGTCCGAAAATTCTTCCTCTTCACTTATTTCATTTTCATTAGGTGATTCTTCATCCTCATTTTCTATGATTGTTATTTCCTTAATATCAACTTCTTCTAATATGCGTTGAGGATGCGCCAAGTCATTTTCTAACTGATCATCCACCATTTGGTTAACACTTGAGGTATCGTTTTGGTAAGCAACATCTAGCACATTCTCAACTTCCACCCTACCAATAGGCTTAGTTTTGATTACAACCAACCAATCAGCCTTACCCCTCCACAATGGATATGGAGCATAATACACTTGCCTAACGTTTTCTGCAATTATAAAAGTATCACAGCGATTATACTCTCTCTTTTTATTAACCTCAATTATGTTGTACTGCGAGTGTACATTTGTACCTCTTCTAGGTGTTGGGTCAAACCACTTGTATCGGAAAAGTATGATCTTCTTATTTGGCCAACTTGAATATGATAATTCTAGAATCTCTTTGACCACACCATAATAATCATTTTCCCCATCCTGGTTGCCTTCACCACCTTTGGCACACACCCCACTATTGAAGGTTTGACATGTTCGTACGATGGTTTTGGACTTGGGCATATGTCCGGATCAGGTTTTGGATGACCCAGGAGCGTTTCGGCGCATGTTATGGAAAGTTGGCATTTAGGAAGGATTTTCATAAATTTGTGTTGAAGTGTATTTTAATGTTATTGATGTCTGTTTGGAATTCCGAGACTGGGAATAGCTCCGTATAGTGATTCTGGTCTTAGGAGCACATCTAAATGTGGATTTGGAGGTCCGTAAGTCATTTTGGGGTCATTTGGCGAAAGTTAGAATTCGAAGGTTTTTGAGAAGTTTGACCGGTAGTGGACTTTTTGATATCGGATTCGGATTCCGATTTCGGAAGTTGTAACAGGTCCGTAATCTCAAATGTAACTTGTGTGCAAAATTTGAGGTCAATCAGACGTGATTTGATAGGTTTCGGCATCGAATGTAGAAGTTTGAAGTTCTAAAGTTCATTAAGCTTGACTTGGGGTACGATTCAGGGTTTTGACGTTGTTTGATGTGATTTGAGGCCTCAAGAAAGTTCGTGTCATGTGTTGGGACAGGTTGGTGTGATTGGACGAGGTCCTGGGGGCCTCAGTTGTGTTTCCGATCGAATTTAGATGAAAAGTTTTTGCTGGTTTGCTGGTGCTGGTGTTGTCTTTTGCGAACGCGGGGGAAGGGGTACGTTCGCAAAGATGGATTCCTGGGCTGGTGATTTTTGCCCTATACAAACGCGGTGAGGGACCTGCGAATGCGTAGGTGGGCCTGATAGTGCTTCACGAATGCGGAGGCCCAACCGCGAATGCGAAGAGGAAGTGAGGAGCTGGGCCCGAGGTCATTTGGCCTACGCGAACGCATCGTAAGGGGCACGAACGCGAAGATGTTTTTCTGAGCCTGGGCTTGCTGAGCTTCGCAAACGCAAGATTCTTGCCGCGTTTGTGAAGGAGTGTCGCCTGGGCAGTGTATAAGTTGTAAGAATACGGGGTTTGGCTAATTTTATCTCATTTCCTCCATGGGAGCCGACCTAGGAGCGGATTTGGAGCACCATTTTCACCGTCAATCATAAGGTAAGTGAATTCTACTAGTTGTGAGTTAAATACAAGGTTTATACATGGATTTAGACATGAAAAATTTGTAGAAATTTGGGATTTTGAAAAAATTATATAAATTGGTATTTTTGGATTTTGACCACGAATTTTGGCATGGAATTGAGAGTAAACTATATATTTGAGTTCGTGATGCCATGGGTAATGTTTATCTTCGAACAATTTCGGAATCCGGGCACGTGGGCGCGAGGGTTGCTTTATCGACTTTTCGAACGGAGTTGGAAATCTGTTTAACTTGATTCGTTATGACTATTAGAGTATATTTTTATGGGTTGGTACATTGTTTGACAAGTTTTGGAGCGACGAGCATCAGTTTGAGGTGTTAGAGCGGCGTTGGAGCCGGTTACGGAACTTTGGAGCAAGGTGAGTCTCCTGTCTGACTCTGTGAGGGGGAAAATACCCCTATGTGATATATTTAATATGTGTAACTTGATGCGGGGTCTACGTACGTACAAGGTGATGAGAATCCGTACGTAGCTAGATTCATGGGTAGACTTAGGTTCACACCATGCTATACTTACACTATAGCGATTATCTTTGCTCGTTTAATTCTTTTATTTAGCATTATGACTTGAGACTAGACATGCGCAGAGTGATAGACTCGTTATTATAGAGACTTCACGAGTTTCATGATTAGTCATGAAATAATTGTACTCCTCTTATGAAATTGTGTCCGTGATTGATATATATATATATATATATATATATATATATATATATATATATATATAAGGTTTTTCGTTAAAGAAATTATAACTCACACGTTTATTCGTGTGTGGGGTCATGGACCCGTTAAAGCTTCTTACTCTAATGGGATCGGGCCGTTCGCCTCTGCAGGATTTATGTACCACACTCTAATGGGATTGGGCCGTTCGCCTCGGCAGGATTTATGTACCATACTCTCGTGGGAGCGGGCCGTTTGCCTCGGTAGGTTAATAGATGCATCTATGGTTCGTGCCGTTCAACCCTCGGCAGTGCACAGTTTAAATATTTATGTTAGATCGGGCCGTACGCCTCTACATTTCCTATAACATATCCTCATGGAATCATGCGTAATATTTGTCAAGAAGCCAGTGTATCCATGAGTTTTCCTGATTTGAATTATGACAATCTATTTGAGGAGATCCACTACATCTATATATATGCTCCGGTTAAGGAGGGGATTTCTAATGGAGAGCTTGAGTTCATTGTAAAGAGGGGAATTTGTACCACATATTTTATGCTTGTTTATTTCACTTATTTACTCTGACTCATATTTATTTACCTCTTTACTATACCTGGTATTATTGGACCACCAGTGAGTGTCGAGGTCAACCCCTCGTCACTACTTCTTCGGAGTTAGGCTAGATACTTATTGGGTACACATAGATTTACGAACTCATACTACACTTGCTACACATTTTTGTGCAGGTACTTTTATGTCCGGTGGTCCTTTGGGCACAGAGGCACGGATGATGCGGGGACTTGGCGCGAGCTGCATTTTAGGTTACGATCCACAGCCAATAGAGTCTCCTCTAGGGTTATTTGTATGTTTCCTGTCTAATTTGTATTACGGACAGATACTATATTTTATTTTACTTCCTAGTTGATGCTCATGCACTTGTGACACCGGGTTTTGGGGGTACTTACGAGTTGTTCAATATTGTAGTTGGGGAAACATTATTATTTACTCTGTAAATTTTATTCCTGATTATTTAATTAAAGGAAAATTGTGATTTCAAAATACTAAAATGAATAACCGAGTTAATCAACTATTGTTGGCTTGCCTGACAGCGGTGTTAGGTGCCATCACGACCATTAATGGATTTTGGGTCGTGACAACATGGTATCAAAGCACTAGGTTCACTTAGGTCTGACGAGTCATGAACGAGTCTAGTAGAGTCTTGTGGATCGGTACGGAGACGTCTTTACTTATCTTTGAGAGGCTACAGAACTATTAGGAGCACTTCCCTTTCTTGATTCCTTATCATGTGATTTGATTCCTTTGAGGCTTATGCCTTTATATCCTTCCTACTCATTATTATACGATGTTCAGCGCTCGTGTCGCTTGGGCATGGAGGAGTTGTAGTGGTACTACAGACGTGGACATGATGTTTCTCCCTGCGCATTCGAACAAGTGATTATCGTCTTCTTGCGGAAGGATGTTTTGTCATTTCGGCTCAGTATCTGTGTTTTCAATGGTTTCAAGGCTGCGCGCAGATTGCTATGATGTTTAGACGTTGTTATCGCACCATGTTGGTATAATGGTAGGGTGCTTGTTTATGTGTCGAGGCAAGAGAACGACTTGAAGGGAGGTTTTTCCCAGTGCATGATTTAGAGGTTCAACATTCTATTTCCAGCGGAGGAAAGGAAATCAGACTATGAATGTTCAGGTTTGGGATAATGGAGTAACGAGACTTGGTATTTTTGAGCGTGGTGGAATTCTTAATTGTGATGTGGTGTCATAGTCCTTGTTGAACATGTTAAGGTTCGCCGGTGTTAGGTCTTCATCAATTTGCCTTCTGGGCAGGGTAGTGTGAAATGGTGCCGGAGGAGCAGTTGTCAGAGATAGCGGAGTGTAGCAATTTTGGAATCGAATGGGTATTTCTAATATTGATGACTCGAGAAGGATGATCTTCTAGGAGGCTTGGAGTTGGTTGCCATTTATTAGCTCAAGCGTTACATAGATGGATTCGGATTTGAGGTAACAATTGGGCAACGAAGGACAAGGAAGGTTATGTGGGAGGTGTTTTGCGGTGGTTAAATTGCTAGAAGGTCAAGTATGAAAAGTAGAAGTCGAGGAGTTGCTTAAAGGAGAGGGTTTAACCAAAGTGGGAGAGTGACAGAGTAACATATGGGTTCTATGGTAGGATGGCCACATGCCTTGAGGAAAGTTTGGAGCCACTTGGGAATTCATGGTGGGCAGAGACTAGGTCCACAGATTGTATTTGGATGCAACATGACTTCGAGATTGGAATGCATTGTTGGACTTTTAGCTGATGTCAATGGTGAAGAAGGAATCTAGGTGGGTCCCAGGGTTATGTAATTGTAGCTTCAAGCTAAGTGGGAGAGACACAACGTCTATGATTGGATTGCGTGGTTATTTACTTGTGCAGTTTCTCGTTATCGGTGTATTGGTGGGTTATTATGACTAAGGAAAGAAAATATCAGTGGTAATTTGAGCAAAGAATTTGAGGAATGTGTGTTATATTTGGCCTTATCGGTTCATATTCAGGTTTTGGGAAGACTTAGAGTCTATGCTTCGTGCGGATGTGATGTACAAGGAAAGGAATTCAACTGGTTGCTTCTTTGAGAGGGTGTTCATATGCCAGCAGGTCCTTGGAGTTTGATTATATTCGGGAGCAAGTCAGAGTGGGTGACTCTCAACAACGGTCCTAGTGGATTCAAAAGTTAAATTGCGGTGCCTAAGGATTTCGAGTCCGTAGTATGGGTAAGTATCGAGCTTTAGCAACGAATTATGAAAGTGGATTGAAGTGTTCTACGTTATCTTTGGTCTGCGGTATGACATTGGAGGAATGGGAGAAAATAACTTCGGATTCATAGAGGGATTTTCAGAATGGGTGTACCAGTTGAATATGCGAATATGCGCATAAGGAGGGTATGCGATGGTTCGTGGGTTTTGGAGACAACATGGCCTCGTGAACTAAGGTCACTTAGGATGAGTGCGGATTTGGGTTCATGATGTTTTGAATGGAACTATTACTATTCCTAAGGCAAGTCCAAAGTAAATTAGAAGAAGTCGGATCTGTTAGCAATGGTTGAATTGGCATGATGGTGGAAATGATCAGTTCCTTCAGCGTGTTAAGTTATACATGTGATTTGTGGCGGTACGTGCGAGGCTTGACGGCCGCCGTAATTGATTTTATTTGGAGGCATTCGAGTATTATGGCCTGTTATGTGTAGATGGATCCCGGAAGAGTTGTGATGATTTAGACCACTACTTGAGGATTGTATTTTCTGCGATTATGGGAATTCAGTCACGTGTTACAATGGTTCTCCTGAAATGATTTAAGTAAAAGGTTGCTATGTGATGGAGTATTTAGTTTATTAGTGGATCAGGATTCATGATGGAATTCTTGTACTCTCACGTATTGGTATGTTAGGTGTAGTGAGCGGCATGGGAATTGGAAGTTGAGGATCAAGGTTATAGTTTGGTGTCGACAAAAATGTCAAGAGCTCAGATGAGCAGAAAAGGATTCAGATGGTTAGAGTAAGCTGGTATTGTCTTTAGCGTTACCTGAGATTAGTGTTATGTGTAAGAGGCTTTACGTACTGATCATGGATTCCTGATTTGCTTTACAGCATTAGTGTTGCCAGTGGTATGGACGTGCGGACTTGTTACCTGGTGCGGAAGGTCGTGGGAGTGTATCCCACAGGAAGATTTTATAAGTGTGACATGTAGTCACTTGATTGATTAAACATTTAAAACCAAGTATGGAGATTGTGGTACTATCGCTAATGTAAGAATTTATGCCTGAATGGCGCTCAGTTCATTTGGTTGTGGACTGTGGAAGTTTGTTCCGGATTTGACGGTTGTTCTTGTGTGTCAGGAAAAAGGGTTATTGTGGATCCTTGAAAGGTTATTAGCCCAATACGGTACTATCAGAATCAGCTTGAGGTCTGTGGATGGATCTAAATGTGAATGTGGGCTCTATATCAGGTCAGATGTATTCATTTCAGCATAGCGTTGTTTTCGGAGGGGTCTTCGTGCCTTGGATGTTATTTCTGTTGTCGGCCCTTCCGTGTAGTCTCTATTGTGCCATGTGGGTTATGAGGCGATTTGATTATTCGCACTCGTATTAAAATCCCGTATAGTTTGTGGCGTTATATGATAAAGATGGCTCTCGAGATGCAGATCATTTATTTCACCTTAGTCGTGCTTGAGTTTTGTAGCGTATGACGCTATATGTCTCCCAAGGGATGGTATTGTGCATGTGGCGTGCTTGTGGTTGATATTTGGGCATTTCGGGAGTATAAGCATTACGACTCGATGTGTGTTTTCTTTAGATTATTATGTGTGGATCAGGTGGCACACCGGCATGGGTATGTTGTTTGGATCAGATGGCATGCCGCCACGAATATGTTGTTTGGATCAGGTGGCACGCTGCCACGGGTATATGGTTGGATCGGGTGGCATGCTGCCACAGATATGTTGTTTGGATCGGGTGGCACGCCGCAGCGGGTATCATGGTTAGATCAGGTTGCACGCCGCAACAATGTGATGTTGAGCACATTTCCCTATATCTATTCCTGTGTGTTTTGTCCCGCATTTTCTGAGAAAGGTTTATGACATCTTTTCAGTTATTAAATTAGTTACGCGAGTTGAGTAGTTCCTTCCAGGTTTCGATTTCCTTATGTATCACATTCGCGTTAGTAGCTTGTTGGCACATTATGGCATCATATGAGACCTTTGGCAGTGTCTAAGATGGCTTATTGCCTGAGCGGCTTATACTGGTTGAGACGAGATTTTTGGACCTGGGATCAGTGCGATCGGATTTATATGAGGCATATTAAATAGTAAATATTGATATTCAGTCCAGAATGAGTTAATGGTTCTTGTCGGAGGAGAGACTCCATGAGTTGTGATTCGGCAGGTGGTTATGTGTTTCTACGCATCTCTTCTGTCGTGGCAGTATTAGAGAGCTGAAATAGGACTTATATGCTTCATGAGATGTGTTGTGGGCATCAGATTCGTGGGATTTCGACTATTGTTGTCAGGGGATGTCATTATGGTCATGTGAATAATGCGGTGCATGGTGTGAATTCGGTAAGAGTATACAATCATGTATTGGTACATCGTGTAGTGATAGATACGGCGTTCGTATGTTGGAAACAGACCTGGTAGAGAATTCCAGATGTTGGAATTTGGCTCTAAGGCTTATTTGACTAGATAAAAGGGAGGATTTTCAGGTTTGCTCGAGCTAATGTGCTCAACTGGGTTGTGGTAGCATGTGTAGGTGCACGAGGTGTTAAACAATGATTTCGGACAACTCCAGAGCAGTTCTAAGCACGTTCGAGGATGAACGTATGTTTAAGTGGGAGAGAATATAACGACCCGATAGGTCGTTTTGAGCTCTAGCGCGTCGTAGAAGTTTGAAGTTCTAAAGTTCATTAAGCTTGAGTTGGGGTACGATTCAGGGTTTTGACGTTGTTTGATGTGATTTGAGGCCTCGAGTAAGTTTGTTTCATGTGTTGGGACAGGTTGGTGTGATTGAACGGGGTCCCGGGGGGAAGGGTGTGTTTCGGGGTGGTTTTGGATCGAATTTGGATGAAAAGCTATTGCTGGTGTTGTCTTTTGCGAACACGGGGGAAGGGGCGTGCTCGCGAAGAAGGATTCTCTGGCTGGTGATTTTTGCCCTACGCGAATGCGGTGAGGGGTCTGCGAATGCGTAGGTGGGCCTGGCAGTGCTTCGCGAACATGGAGGCCCAACCGCGAACGTGAAGAGGAAGTGAGGAGCTGGGCCCGAGGCCGTTTGGCCTACGCGAACGCGAGGCCGGGTTTGGGAATGCGAGACTGGGTTTGCGAATGCGAAGCGGTGGGTATGGAAGGCTTCGCGAACGTGACGTGAGGAGCACGAACGGGAAGAAGTTTTTCTGGGCCTGGGCTTGCTGAGCTTCGCGAACGCGAGGGGATTTCCGCGTTCGCGAAGGAGGGTCGCTTGGGCAGTGTATAAGTTTTAAGAATACGTGTTTTGGCCATTTTTATCTCATTTCCTTCATGGGAGCCGACCTAGCAGCAGATTTGGAGCACCATTTTCACCGTCAATCATAAGGTAAGTGAATTTCACTAGTTGTGAGTTAAATACAAGGTTTATACATGGACTTAGACATGCAAAATTTGTAGAAACTTGGGATTTTGAAGAAAAAAATATAAATTGGTATTTTTGGATTTTGACCACGAATTTGGGCTTGGAATTGAGAGTAAATTATATATTTGAGTTCGTAATGCCATGTGTAATATTTATCTTCGAAAAATTTCAGAATCCGGGCACGTGGGCCGGAGGGTTGCTTTATCGACTTTTCGAGCGGAGTTGGGAATTTGTTTAAATTGATTCTTTATGAGTATTACAGTATATTTTTATGGGTTAGTACATTGTTTGACTAGTTTTGGAGCGACGGGCACCGGTTTGAGGTGTTAAAGCGGCGTTGGAGCCGGTTACGGAACTTTAGAGCGAGGTAAGTCTTTTGTCTAACTCTGTGAAGGGGAAACTACCCCTAGGTGATATATTTAATATGTGTAACTTAATGCGGGGGATACGTACGTACGAGGTGACGAGAGTCCGTACATAGCTAGATTCATGGGTAGACTTAGGTTCACACCATGCTATATTTGCACTACAGAGATTATCTTTGCTCGTTTAATTCTTTTATTTCGCATTATGATTTGACACTAGACATACGTTATATATATATATATATATATATATATATATATATGTGTGTGTGTGTGTGTGTGTGTGTGTGTGTGTTTCATTGAAAGGTTTTTCGTTAAAGAAATTATAACTCACACGTTTATTCGTGTGTGGGGTCATGGACCCGTTAAATCTTCTTACTCTAATGGGATCGGGCCGTTCGCCTCGGCAGGATTTATGTACCACACTCTAATGGGATCGGGTTGTTCGCCTCGGCAGGATTTATGTACGATACTCTCGTGGGATCGGGTCGTTCTCCTCGGCAGGTTAATAGATGCATCTATGGTTCATGCTGTTCTACCCTCGACAATGCATAATTTAAATATTTATGTTAGATCGGGCTATACGCCTCGGCATTTCCTATAACATATCCTCATAGAATCGTGCGTAATATTGGTTACAACCAACCAATAAGCCTTATCCCTCCGCAATGGATATGAAGCATAATACACTTGCCTAACATTTTCTGCAATTATAAAAGTATAATAGTGATTATACCTCCTCTTTTTATTAACCTCAATTATATTGTACTGCGAGTGTACATTTGCACCTCTTCTAGGTGTTGGGTCAAACCACTTGTATCGGAAAAGTATGATCTTCTTATTTGGCCAACTTGAATATGATAATTCTAGAATCTCTTTTGATCACACCATTATAATCATTTTTCCCATCCTGGTTGTCTTCACCACCTTTGACACACACCTCACTGTTATTGTTTTTTTTATACTTGGAGCATTACTCATTGTGAAATTTGTAACCATTCACAAAATACTTAGACATAGTTGTAACCGTAGGTGAAGGTCCCCAAGATATATCTTTCAAAAATTGATTAACAACGTTGTTTGGATTATTGACCTACATTTAGTATTAATGTAAAGACCCGACAGGTCGTTTGATCTCTAGCGCGTCGTTCAGTAGTTTGAGGCCTTGAACAGTTTCACTTAAGGTATTATGACTTGCACGTATGGTCAAAACTGAATTTCGGGAAGTTCGGAGTTAGTTTGGGAAGGAAATTCTAATTTCGGAAGCTTTAAGTTAGAGGGATTGACTGAGATTTGAATTCTGAGTAAACACCCTCGGAATCAGGATTTGAAGGTTTTGACAGGTTCGTACGATGATTTTGGACTTGGGCGTATGTCCGCATCGGGTTTTGGATGACCCAGGAGCGTTTCGGCGCATGTTGTGGAAAGTTGGCATTTAGGAAGGATTTTCATAAATTTGGGTAAACTATATTTAATGTTATCGATGTTTTTTTGGAATTCCGAGACTGGGAATAGCTCCGTATAGTGATTCTGGTCTTAGGAGCGTGTCCGGATGTGGATTTGGAGGTCCGTAGGTCATTTCGGGGTCATTTGGCGAAAGTTGGAATTCGAAGGTTTTTGGAAAGTTTGACCGGTAGTGAACTTTTTGATATCGGATTCCGATTCCGATTTCGGAAGTTGGAATAGGTCTGTAGTGTCAAATGTGACTTGTGTGCAATATTTGAGGTCAATCAGACGTGATTTGATAGGTTTCGGCATCGAATGTAGAAGTTTGAAGTTCTAAAGCTCATTAAGCTTGAGTTAGGGTACGATTCAGGGTTTTGATTTTGTTTGATGTGATTTGAGGCCTCGAGCAAGTTCATGTCATGTGTTGGGAGAGGTTGGTGTGATTGGACGGGGTCCTGGGGGCCTCGGAAGAAGGATTCTCGGGCTGGTGATTTTTGCCCTACGCAAACGCGGTGAGGGGCCTGCGAACGCGTAGGTGGTCCTGGCAGTGCTTCGCGAACGCGGAGGCCCAACCGTGAACGCGAAGAGGAAGTGAGGAGCTAGGCCTGAGGCCATTTGGCCTACACGAACGCGAGGCCGGGTTTGCGAACGCAAAGCAGTGAGGGCCAAAGGCTTTGCGAATGCGTCGTAAGGGGCACGAACGCGAAGATGTTTTTCTGAGCCTGGGCTTGCTGAGCTTTGCAAACGCAAGATTCTTGCCGCGTTTGCGAAGGAGTGTCGCCTGGGCAGTGTATAAGTTGTAAGAATACGGGGTTTGGCTAATTTTATCTCATTTCCTCCATGGGAGCCGACCTAGGAGCGGATTTGGAGCACCATTTTCACCGTCAATCATAAGGTAAGTGAATTCTACTAGTTGTGAGTTAAATACAAGGTTTATACATGGATTTAGACATGAAACATTTGTAGAAATTTGGGATTTTGAAGAAAAAACATATAAATTGGTATTTTTGAATTTTGACCATGAATTTGGGCATGGAATTGAGAGTAAATTATATATTTGAGTTCGTGATGCCATTGGTAATGTTTATCTTCGAAAAATTTTGGAATCCGGGCACGTGTGCACGAGGGTTGCTTTATCGACTTTTCAAGCAGAGCTGGGAATTTGTTTAAATTGATTCGTTATGAGTATTAGAGTATATATTTATAGGTTTGTACATTGTTTGACAAGTTTTGGAGCGACGGGCATCGGTTTGAGGTGTTAGAGCGGCGTTGGAGTCGGTTACGGAACTTTGGAGCGAGGCGAGTCTCCTGTCTAACTCTGTGAGGGGGAAACTACCCCTAGGTGATATATTTAATATGTGTAACTTGATGCGGGGGCTACGTACGTACGAGGTGATGAGAGTCCGTACGTAGCTAGATTCATGGGTAGACTTAGGTTCACACCATGCTATACTCGCACTATAGAGATTATCTTTGCTCGTTTAATTCTTTTATTTCGCATTATGACTTGAGACTAAACATGTGTAGAGTGATAGACTCGTTATTGTAGAGACTTTACGAGTTTCATGATTAGTCATGAAACAATTGTACTCCCCTTATGAAATTGTGTCTGTGATATATATATATATATATATGTATGTATGTATGTTTCATTGAAAGGTTTTTCGTTAAAAAAATTCTAACTCACACGTTTATTCGCGTGTGGGGTCATGGACCCGTTAAAGCTTCTTACTCTAATGGGATCGGGCCGTTCGCCTCTGCAGGATTTATGTACCACACTCTAATGGGATTGGGCCGTTCGCCTCGACAGGATTTATGTACCATACTCTCGTGGGAGCTGGCCGTTTGCCTCGGTAGGTTAATAGATGCATCTATGGTTCGTGTCGTTCGACCCTCGGCAGTGCACAGTTTAAATATTTATGTTAGATCGGGCCGTACGCCTCGGCATTTCCTATAACATATCCTCATAGAATCGTGCGTAATATTTGGCAAGAAGCCAGTGTATCCGTGAGTTTTCCTGATTTGAATTATGACAATCTATTTGAGGAGATCCACTACATCTATATATATGCTCCGGTTAAGGAGTGGATTTCTAATGGAGAGCTTGAGTTCATTGTAAAGAGGGGAATTTGTACCACGTATTTTATGCTTGTTTATTTCACTTATTTACTCTGCCTCATATTTATTTATCTCTTTACTGTACCTGATATTATTGGACCACTAGTGAGTGTCGATGTCGACCCCTCGTCACTACTCCTCCAGAGTTAGGCTAGATACTTACTGGGTACACGTGGATTTATGAACTCATACTACACTTGTTGCATATTTTTATGCAGGTACTTTTATGTCCGGTGGTCCTTTGGGCACGGAGGCATGGATGATGCAGGGACTTTCTGCGAGCTGCATTTCAGGTGACGATACGCAGCCAGCAGAGTCTCCTCCGGGGTTATTTGT
The DNA here is from genome assembly GCF_000390325.3 of Nicotiana tomentosiformis. Taxonomy (NCBI): domain Eukaryota; kingdom Viridiplantae; phylum Streptophyta; class Magnoliopsida; order Solanales; family Solanaceae; genus Nicotiana; species Nicotiana tomentosiformis. The sequence goes on from NC_090817.1 coordinate 134,707,915, forward strand.
ATTTTTCCTGTCTAATTTGTATTCCGGAAAGATGTTGTATTTTATTTTACTTCCTAGTTGATGCTCATGCACTTGTGACACCGTGTTTTGAGGGTACTTACGAGTTGTTCAGTATTGTAGTTGGGGAAAAATTATTATTTACTTTGTAAATTTTATTCCTGATTATTTAATTGAAGGAAAATTTTGATTTCAAAATACTAAAATGAATAATCGAGTTAATCAACTATTGTTGGCTTGCCAGACAATGGTGTTAGGCGCCATCACAATCATTAATGAATTTTGGGTAGTGACAGTTAAATAAATCACAAGTGAGCAAGTATATTCACAAGTGACCAAGTATGTATATTGACATGTGAGAAAGGTTGTAAATGCACTTACACACTCTTTAAACCATGCTTCAAATGTAGAATATACAGCATCATGGCCAAATTGACTCACGAAGTCACTGAGCGACACATTGAAAATTTTGTTAGTTGCATCAACCAAATTAAATAGTAGCCCATGTAAATTTATCTTACGTCAACACTTACTTAAGAAAGGGTTGAACTTCCGGACAATTTAGTAACACATTATTTGAAGCTGATTTGTACTCCATATTACTTAGGCCCCTTTTTGTTTGCTCTTTAGAACCTCGGCCTGGTTGATTGAATATGGACATTGATGGATATAATGGATCAATCTCAATCAAGACATTGTGCTGATTGGACTTATTTCTAGCACATGACACATGACTGTCGAAGTAGTAAGAACAAAAATGGGCAGTTTCCTTTGCAAGATAGGCTTCGCATATGGATCCTTCAATCCTGTTCCTCTATTTAACAAATCATTTACACTTACCGATAGCCCTGCACATTGTCACTTATTAAATTATTATGTTAAAGAAAATTACAAGAATAAATCAAGGTTTGATCATTACCTCTCGAATGGATACATCCACCTGCATTGAACCGGCCCTCCAAGTCGCGCCTCGTGTACAAGGTGAATTGGAAGGTGTTACATCACATCAAAGAAACCACATGGAAAAATCCTTTCCAGCTTATTACTGATTACATGAATGTTCTGATTCATTTGAAATAAGTTTTCTTCCCTTAATGTGGTAGAACATAAGTCTTTGAAGAACAAACTTATCTCTGTGATGGGTTTCCAGATATTTTCAAGCAAACCACAAAATGCAATAGGGATTAAGGTTTCCATGAAGATATGGCAGTCATGACTTTTCATATGAGTCAACTTTCCTTCAACCATATTGGCATGTTTTCCCAGGTTCGAAGCATAGCCCTCGGGCATCTTTAGGTTTGCAACCCACTCACAAATCTGCCGTCTTTGTTCCAAAGTGAATGTGTAGCTGGCCTTGGTCTTGAACACCTTACCATTGTTCACAAACTGCAAATGTAATTCAGGTTGCCTGCAATATTCTTGTAAGTCCAGTCTAGCCTTCGAGTTATCTTTTGTCTTATTCTTATCATCTATCACTATGTTGATTAAATTGTCAAAATAGTTCTTCTCAATATGCATGACATCAAGATTGTGTCAGAGAAGATTATCCTTCCACTATGGCAACTCACAAAATATGCTTTGTTTTGTCCAGCTATGAGTAACACCATATCCAGGAAATCTAGAAGGTGGGACCTCAATAACTTTAGTGAAGTTCTGAACCCTCTCCTAAATTTCCTCACCGGACAAAATTGGAGGTGGCAAATCACGTTCAACTGTATTCTTTTTGAATGTGTTCTTCATCCTTCTGAACTCATGATCAACTGGCAAAAACTGATGATGAAAATCAAACCATGACTGCTTTCGGCTATGTTTTAAAGTAAACGCTTTACCATTTTCCATGCAGTAAGGACATGCTAACTTTTCAGTAGTCATCCACCCAAACAACATTCAATACTCAAGAAAATCATTAATGGTCCATGTTATGTTAGTACGCAAGTTATAATGTCTCAACTCTATCATACCATAACTGTTTTAGCTCATCAATCAGTGGTTACAAATATACATCAATCAAACTCTTTGGATTACGGGGACTGTAGATAACACAATTTAAGAAAATATATGGACTAGTCATACACATTTCAGGTAGAAGATTATACGGCGTAATAAAGACTGGCCAACATGAATATGGTATTGCAGAAATTGAAAATGGAGTGAAACCATCAACACACAAACCCAACCAAACATTCCCCAGTTCACTAGCATAATCCAGCTACGTCCTATCAAAATACTTTCAAGCTTCCCCATCTGAAGGATGACACATAACACCAGGCAACCTTCTATTTTCATAGTGACATCTCATATGAGGAGTGAAACTCATCGATGCGTACAACCTCTTTAATCTAGGAATAAGAGGTAAGTAATGCATCGACTTCACCGCAACCTTCTTCCCGCTGGAAACCCGCTTAAAACGAAGTTTTTCACAAAATTTACAACTTTCTAAATCTGCATCACCCTTATAATACAACATGCAACCATCTTCACAATAATCGATTCTCATAGACGAGAGCCCTAACTTAGAAACCAATCTTTTAGCCTTATAGAAATCTTCAGGTATGTTGAAAGTTAGGTCAACTAGTTCACTCATAAGACCAATGAAAGAATCCATTCCTGCTTGAGAAATATTGGTATCTGATTTGATACTTAATAATCTAATCGCAACAGACAACTGAGAGTGCATACTCCCTTCACATAGTGGACGATTTGCGGCCTCTAACTGTTCATAAAAATATTTTGCCTCTTCGTTAGGAGGTTGTTCAACACTTTCATGGGGTTCAAACTCGAAGTGCATCCCAAAAGCATCCGCAACCATTTCATGGTATCTAGGATGTTGAACAATATTCCCCACAGACCTACATATATATATATATATATATATATATATATATATATATATATATATATAAATGAATTCAATTAGTGTCACGACCAAAAAATCACCAGTCATGATGGCACCTAACTAGACCCACTAGGTAAGCCAACTAACAATCAATACAATCCAATTAAAATTTGTAGGAAAAATAAGAAGAATTATCTGAACTTTTACAAATTAACCCAAGAACTGGTAGTATAAATCATGAGCTTCTAGGACTTAGAATTTACATAGCTGATACAAATAATTACACGATTTGTTTGAAATCTACATAAGCATATTAACAAAATCTAAAGCCACCAAGGACAAGTGGCAGCTATATCCGGAATGCAAGAACATCTTCAGGGTCAGCTCCCGACACTACTAGCAGCTCGGCTCCGAAAGTCTGCACGCAAGGTGCAGAAGTATAGTATGAGTACAACCGACCCCATGTACCTAATAAGTATTTTGCCTAACCTCGTCGAAATAGTGACGAGGCTTTTTAGTAAAAAGACGCTCACTAATAAAAATCAATACCGAAATCTAGCAATAGAACTATACTACAGTATAACATGATAGAGTACACGAAACGAATGTACAAAAGAATAATAGAGTACTAGAAGAGATCATAATTCAACAGTTTCCAATATCTCGACCAATCCTTTCCTTAGAGCGAAACCCAATGAACCACAATACTCACCTCAAAACTTTCATAGTGTGAGAGAAACACTCAAGACATCAAATTCAATGTCACGACAACACCTTTCATGCATTTATCTCCTCATCACCAAATATGCATAAAACAGTACTATCTGAAGGGCAGAAATACCGATAACAGAAATGACAAAGTAGGAAATACGCGAGTAGTAATAATGAACGAGAATGTACATAAGGACATCAGTAACAAACTAGGCAGAAGGCATAAAGGTCATGACAATAATTAGGAAAAGGAAGGTAACTTCAACCAACTAGCATGGTGAAGGCATGAAGATAGATATAACAAACAAGAAAGGGGACACATGATCTTTATAAGTTAACAAGTAGAGACATGAATGACTAACACGGAAGAAGACCTGTACCTATGTGCAACAAAACAGATATGTCATGGATGCAACTATAATAGCAGGAAGTAGGCATGATATTTACAAGTTAAGCAAGTAGAAGGCATGAGCAACACAACAACAATTGAGATAGAGAATAAAGACAGAACAGTGACGACAAGTCATATAAGAATCGTAAGTACGACAGTAACAATTCAAGGTAAGGACATGAAAATATCTGCAGGAAAAGGATATCACAACATAATGCATGTCCCTCATCCTCACTTGCACAGAAACGTCCTTCGTGCCATGAACTCGCAATAACACAAAAACATGATAATATAAATGCAATGGCACGACATCACCCTTCGTGATTTTACTCTCAGATAATATGGCACGGCATCACCTTTCGTTCTTTTACTCTAAGATAATATGGAATGACATCATCCTTCGTGCTTTACACTCTTCCTTACCAAGCATATGTATATCGATGACAAACAAGGCAGGAAGCATAAATAACGTCAAGGAGAGTATTTAAACGAATGTTCCAAATGAATCCTAATCACAACTTCCCAAGCCAACAATAGTTCAATAAACCCGCAAGAACCGTATTATTCAAGTATTCCAACAAATCTCACAAATGATCTACAACACAAGTGTAAAATCTAGTATCTCAAGAATATCGGCCGTAGCAATGTATTACTGATTATGCATAATGATAACCGAGTTAAACACATCAATGTAATCTCACAATTCCATCAAATTTGATCAAGTCATAATGAACTAAGTCTTAGTTTCCAACATTTAATACTATATTCTTAGTATCTAGGAATCAAGTAAGGCATGAAGCAAGAAGGTCACGTGAATGTACAAGACACAATTCATAACATAATTTACCCCCGAGCATGGTTAACCCTGGCACATGCATATATGCTCGTCATCTCATATAAAGTATCATTCTCGCATGTAGCAAACAATGTCAAATAGTAGGGAAAATTCCCTCAACAAAGTTAGGCAAGACACTTACCTCAATTCTGCTAATTCAATACTCAATTTAGCTTTTCCTTTACAAGATCCACCTCCGCTCGGCTCAATCTAGACAAAGGCGACTTAAATACATCAGACAATACAAGGGATAACAATTTTAATTAATAAAGCTGTGATATTTATTCAATTTCTAAAAAGTCAACAAAAGTCAACTCGCGGGCTCGCCCGGTAAAAACTCGGGTCCAAGGATAGGTCTTGACTACCCATAGCCTCACGATTCCAAATATGTATTTTGTTTCCAAATCCGAGTCCTTTTCGGCTCTCATATCCCAAATTTCCATTTTTCAAAGTTTTGACAAAATTCCCAATTTTTTTCCCTTAGATTTCTCATGAATTTCCATCTTTCTTGCTAAGGTCGCATTTGTGGCCAAAAGCTTCGCAAATGCGAAAAAAGGGGTCCATCGCAAATGCGAGATTTTCATCGCAAAAGCGAACTCCAGCCCAGCAGCCCAGATTTGCAAATGTGAGGCTGCTTCGCAAATGCGATAGCCACATTTGCGACCAAAACATCGCAAATGCGATTAAACCAGAACCAGCACTAAAAACGTTAACAAAAATAATCCGAAACCAATATGAAACTCACCCGAGCCCCCGAGGCCCCAAACCAAACACCTACACAAGTTTAAAAACATCAAACGAACTCGTTCGAGCGATCAAAACATCAAAATAACCTCTAGAATCACGAATCGGACGCCAAAATGCATGAAGGTCAAAGGAAACTTCAAGAACTTCTAGAATCGCAACCAGGAGTCCGAACCATATCAAAGCAACTCCAAATGGCGCCAAATTGTGCAGACAAGTTCCATGTGACGAAACGAACCTACTCGGGACTTCAACTCATGCATAACAACCTCAAAATGATGAATCGCTCCTCAAGTCGAAATCAATGAACTTTGGAACATAAACTTCTACAACCGATGCCGAAAGCTATCAAAACACGTCCGATTGACCTCAAATTTTGCACACACGTCACATTTGACATTACGGACATTCAAACTTCCGGAATCGGAATCCGACCCCGATATAAAAAAGTCCACTCCCGGTCAACTTCCCAAAAATCTAACTTCCGCCATTTCAAGACTAATTCAACTACGGATCTCCAACTAACAATCCGGATGCACTTCTAAGTCCAAAATTACCCAACGGAGCTAACGGAACTCACGAAATTCCATTTTGAGATCCAATACTAAAAGGTCAAACTTGATCAACTCTTCCAACTCAAGGCTTAAATCTTGAAGTTCATTCTTCTAAATCAATTCTGGATAACTTGAAAACCAACACCGACGAATTATGCAAATCATAATACATCATGCAGAGATACTCAAGCCCTCAAACTACCGAGAAAAGTGCAATTGCTCAAAACGACCAATCGGATCGTTACATCCTCCACCACTTAAACATACGTTCATCCTTTAACGTGCCAAGAGTCATTCCAAAGCTGTCAAACCACGGTGTAACCTTACTATGCATATACCCAGGGGTGATCCCATGTCACCCTGCTCCATATAAGCCTGCCAACTCAACATAACTTGAGATCCTTACTTGAACTTTGGTCCTTAACCTTAGAATCCAATCTCCAACATCCAACATCCAAAATTCATTACAGGCCCCGAATCTCACATCTACACACTGTATAAATCTGAACAATTGTATTAGGTCATAACCATAGCCCCAAGATGAAATCGAATAATACGGCCCATCACTTAGACACTCACAGCAGGGACTGTTAACCACCATTACTACCCAACAACAAACCCGGTGCCGGTGGCAAACCTCGTATCGATTAGAGCCTCGTTCAAAAACTTCATACCCTGCCGGTGATGAAAGAAACATGCATAACCTCTTAACCACTCATCTGATCAAGAAGCCAAGAAACTCACTCGTCCGACCAGGGCCATTGCCCAAATCCTCAGCAAACTATGGTATTATTCTCCCAAACCTTCCTCGTCCCAATACAATAGTGCAAATCTCAAGTCTAGAAACCTCATCTCAGCCAATACAAGCAGCCCCACCGACAGGTATCAATAATAATCACATGGAACCCCACACAACACAGTCCCGAACACCAACAAGTAATAATTCAGACATGACAGGTAACAGTAAGAGACTACTAAACAATTTAAGCAGGCAGGTTTAACATTTTCCCTATGAACTATTTTCAACAAAGTGAAAGCAAATATACACGATGTAAACATCAGGAGTTACATTTCATCACAGTACCGTTGCGGTGTGCAACTCGATCCCATAATATCAGTCCACATAGGGTATTTCTCGAGCCATAATACTCGGGCTCACTGATTACATGTGCATCAGTATCAAGCAAAATAGAGTGCACAAAATATAACTGTGGGAAAAATTATTAATAACACACAATACTAAGAAGGACAAGCACAACTATGATGCAATAAGCAAATCAACATCACGAAGGCCATCTCGCCCATAGCGCCATGAGGCCTAACTGGATTACAATATGCGTACGAAGAACCATATTAACCCTCACAACCCGTCATAGCATAAGAGAGGAACACATAACACAAACCAAGATGCGAATAACATCTATTTCGCCCGACGATATACCTGGGGTAACAGCTGCACAGGAGCAAGCAAATCTATTCCGATACAGAATGCACATCCTTATTGGGCCTACCAATGGGCCCCCAAATCAACTCCGATCATCCTCGAACGGACAAATAGTCCTCCAAAAGTCCATGACGGCATAACCATGACACACACTATCATCTGTCTAGCTTTGTCCATATTTCACAGTCCACAACCACGAAACAACCTGCTTCTGAGAATTGCCAGTCTCCAAATCCATGGAACATATGAATCACCCTTCCTGATCCCAACTCCACTACCCAAATGCTTAACTCATCTCTCGAATACGGCCATCCCACGAGGAATAATTCTATAATTCTTCCGTGCCACATAACCAAATCTGAATCTCATTAGTCGACCAACCAGGCGAGCACTGCAATATCAATGATGCATCCGTAAGTCAAAACATAATGCGCCTTCTGAAATGCACACCCTTCTCAGGCAACACCAGGTAGTAATACCATCAATCTAAATATCTGAAACCGTCCGTGTTGTCTAAGAATCCATGACCTTCCCTTCAAAACTGAACCGTGACCTTGCGCATGCAAAACTCAATCCCGATCAGCCAGAAACCTTCTATTTGATCTCATCCTGGAGGAAATCCCAATACGCAACATGTTCCTCACACCAGTAGGAAATATTCACCTCGAACCGTGATAGAAATCATCGATAACCCCTTGGAATCCATTTGCACATACCCAAGCTATCAGAACCGTATCCCTATAACTCAATCAAGCCACACAGTTGCCCAAAACCCATAAGCATTGCCACGAAACACCTGTGAAGACCCACCACATCATAAGTACTCAAAGAACCGATCATATCATTACCGTGTTGATCCAATTTACAAATAAACTGCTCTGTTTCTTCAGAGTTCCTTCCACATTACCCTCAAGTTGATACCTCTGCTTGTGAGAACACCATGATCCTTACCCCAAAGCTCTCCATAAGAGATCCTAGCATAAGAACCACACCGCCTCAAGGCCCATAAGCCATTGCATTCCTTCTTCGCACTCAAAGCACCATAACCGAGGCACTCGCTCTGAAGAGACCTTTTGTGAATCCAAAGTCGTTTCCTCCACCACTTAGTCTTCCTGTTAATGAAACACATAATCCACAATGATATAGAAATACCGCGAGCCTTGACACCGTCCAATATAAATCTTAAACTCTAGCCACAACTGCTATGCCACCGCTTAATCTTCCTGAGTCTGAACTCATCAATGAGGCATAAGAATCAAATTTGTTCCACAATTAAACAACATGAAAACATTTCAATACACTCATAACTCAAGACTATACGTCACATCAAGACAGAAATCAAGCACCCATTAGCCCTTTTTACACCTTAAGCAAACTCTTCTCATCGCCTTCAAATCATCTGAACATAGCTCGTAGTCACATCCTACTCGTCATTTAGTCATCCAACCACTCGCCTTCCATAAATTTCACTCATAGGGACACTATCGGACGTATAAGTCCAAAAGTACATACTCACACAACTAAAATACCTGTGCTCAAGTTGCAGTCAAAACCCGACCTCAAGTCCTCCAGACTGACCCACCATCAGCACACAGGAATCACATCTCGCATCTCATCCATGGACTCACAAGCCGTCGATGCATAACCGATATCGAGCGTTCATGTGCGCATACGAATGCATGGAAGGAATTCAAAGAGTTACACTTCAAGCTGAATCAATGCCGCACGATAAGGAAAGAAAGATGGGAAGTATATCCCAAATGTCTTGTAGCCTCTCAAAGATAGGTATGGACGTCATCATACCGACCCGCAAGACTCTACTAGACACTTGCAGAACCTATGAACCTAGGGATCTGATACCACCCATCACGACCCAAAAATCACCAGTCGTGATGGCACCTAACTCGACCCGCTAGGTAAGCCAACTAACAGTCAATACAATCCAATTGAAATTTGTAGAAAAAATAAGAAGAATTATCTGAACTTTTAAAAATTAACCCAAGAACTGGTAGTACAAATCATGAGCTTCTAGGACTTAGAATTTATAAAGCTGATACAAATAATTACACGATCTGTTTGAAAGCTACATAAACATATTAACAAAATCTAAAGCCACCAAGGACAAGTGGCAGCTATATCCGGAATACACGAACATCTTCAGGGTCAGTTCCTGACATCACCAGCAGCTCGGCTCCAAAAGTCTGCACGCAAGGTGTAGAAGTGTAGTATGAGTACAACCGACCCCATGTACCTAGTGAGTATTTTGCCTAACCTCGTCGAAGTAGTGACGAGGCTTTTTAGTAAAAAGACGCTCACTAATAAAAATTTGTACCGAAATCTAGCAATAGAACTATACTACAGTATAACATGATAGAGTACACGAAACGAATGTACAAAAGAATAATAGAGTACTAGAAGAGATCATAATTCAACAGTTTCCAATATCTCGACCAATCCTTTCCTTAGAGCGAAACCCAATGAACCACAATACTCACCTCAAAACTTTCATAGTGTGAGAGAATCACTCAAGACATCAAATTCAATGTCACGACAACACCTTTCATGCATTTATCTCCTCATCACCAAATATGCGTAAAACAGTACTAACTGAAGGGCAGAAATACCGATAACAGAAATGACAAAGTAGGAAATACGCGAGTAGTAATAATGAACGAGAATGTACATAAGGACATCATTAACAAACTAGGCAGAAGGCATAAAGGTCATGACAATAATTAGGAAAAGGAAGGTAACTTCAACCAACTAGCATGGTGAAGGCATGAAGATAGATATAACAAACAAGAAAGGGGACACATGATCTTTATAAGTTAACAAGTAGAGACATGAATGACTAACACGGAAGAAGACCTGTACCTATGTGCAACAAAACAGATATGTCATGGATGCAACTATAATAGCAGGAAGTAGGCATGATATTTACAAGTTAAGCAAGTAGAAGGCATGAGCAACACAACAACAATTGAGATAGAGAATAAAGACAGAACAGTGATGACAAGTCATATAAGAACCGTAAGTACGACAGTAGCAATTCAAGGTAAGGACAAGAAGATATCTGTAGGAAAAGGATATCACAACATAATGCATATCCCTCGTCCTCACTTGCACGAAAACGTCCTTCATGCCATGAACTCGCAATAACACAAAAACATGATAATATAAATGCAATGGAACGACGTCACCCTTCGTGCTTTTACTCACATAACATGGAACGACATCACCCTTCGTGATTTTACTCACAAATGATATGGCACGGCATCACCTTTCGTGCTTTTACTCTTAGATAATATATCACAGCATCACCCTTCGTGCTTTTACTCTCAGATAATATTGCATGACATCACCCTTCGTGCTTTTACTCTCAGATAATATGGCACGACATCACCTTTCGTTCTTTTACTCTAAGATAATATGGCACGACATCAAAATTCGTGCTTTACACTCTTCCTTACCAAGCATATGTATATCAATGACAAATAAGGTAGGAAGCATAAATAACGTCAAGGAGAGTATTTAAACGAATGTTCCAAATGAATCCCAATCACAACTTCCCAAGCCAACAATAGTTTAATAAACCCGCAAGAACCGTATTATTCAAGTATTCCAACAAATCACACAAATGATCTACAACACAAGTGTAAAATCTAGTATCTCAAGAATATCGGCCGTAGCAATGTATTACTGATTATGCATAATGATAACCGAGTTAAACACATCAATGTAATCTCAGAATTCCATCAAATTTGATCAAGTCATAATGAACTAAGTTTTAGTTTCCAACATTTAATACTATATTCTTAGTATCTAGGAATCAAGTAAGGCATGAAGCAAGAAGGTCATGTGAATGTACAAGACACAATTCATAACATAATTTACCCCCGAGCATGGTTAACCCCGGCACATGCATATATGCTCGTCACCTCATATAAAGTCTCACCCCGCATGTAGCAAACAATGTCAAATAGTAGGGAAAATTTCCTCAACAAAGTTAGGCAAAACACTTACCTTAATTCGGCTAATTCAATACTCAATTTAGCTTTTCCTTTTCAAGATCTAGCCAAAGACGACTTAAATAAATCACATAATGCAAGGAAAAATAATTTTAATTAATAAAGCTGCGATTTTTATTCAATTTCGAAAAATTCAACAAAAGTCAACTCCCGGGTCCGCCCGGTCAAAACCCGAGTCCAAGGGTAGGTCTAGACTACCCATAGCCTCACGAGTCCAAATATGTATTTTGTTTCCAAATCCGAGTCCTATTCGACTCTCAAATCCCAAATTTCCATTTTTTAAAGTATTGACAAAATTCCCAAATTTTTTCCCTAGATTTCTCATGAATTTGTTGTTACATCTTGTGTAAAATCATGAAATGTAGTTGAGAATTGATTAGAGGCACTTACACAATGATTTGGTGTGAAAATCCCTTCACAGAATTGCCTCCCATCGAAGCTAAGGTTCAAAATATATCAAAAATGAAGCCAAGTCTCGGAATTCTCAGCATTTAGCAGGGTGCAGATGTCGCATTTGCGACAGGGGGTTCACAAATGCGACACCCGCAAATGCGAGCAAAATATCGAAATTGCGAACTGGAGACTTTCCTGTTGAGGTCGCATTTGCGACCAAAAGCTTTGCAAATGCGAAAAAGGGGGGCCATCGCAAATGCGGTATATTCAGCGCAAATGCGAACTCCAGCCCAGTAGCCCAGGTTCGCAAATGCGAGGCTGCTTCGCAAATGTGATAGCCGCATTTGCGACCAAAACATCGCAAATGGGATTAAACCAGAATCAGCACTCAAAACTTTAACAAAAACAATCCGAAACCAATCTGAAACTCACCCGAGCCCCCGAAGCCCCAAACCAAACACCCACACAAGTCTAAAAATATCACACGAACTCACTCCAGTGATCAAAACATCAAAATAACCTCTAGAATCAAGAATCGGACGCCAAAACGCATGAAGATCAAAGGAAACTTCAAGAACTTCTAGAATCGCAACCAAGCGTCCGAACCATATCAGATCAACTCCAAATGGCGCCAAATTTTGCAGACAAGTTCCATGTGACGAAAAGAACCTACTCGGGACTTCAACTTATGCATAACAACCTCGAAACAACGAATCGCACCTTAAGTCGAAATCAATGAACTTTGGAACTTTAACTTCTACAACCGATGCCGAAACCTATCAAAACACATATGATTGACCTCAAATTTTGCACGCACGTCACATTTGACATTACGGACCTATTCCAACTTCCAGAATCAGAATCCGACCCCGATATAAAAAAGTCCACTCCCGGTCAACTTCCCAAAAATTCAACTTCCGCCATTTCAAGACTAATTCGACTATGGACCTCCAACTAACAATCCGGACACGCTCCTAAGTCCAAAATTACCCAATGGAGCTAACGGAACTCACAAAATTCCATTCCGAGATCCAATACTAAAAGGTCAAACTTGGTCAACTCTTCCAACTCAAGGCTTAAATCTTGAAGTTCATTCTTCCAAATCAATTCCGGATAACTTAAAAACCAACACCGATGATTTACGCAAATCATAATACATCATGCGGAGATACTCGAGCCCTCAAACTATCGAGAAAAGTGCAATTGCTCAAAACGATCAATCGGATCGTTACATCCTCCACCACTTAAAGTCCACTCCCGGTCAACTTTCCAAAAATCCAACTTCCGCCATTTCAAGACTAATTCGACTACGGACCTTCAACTAACAATCCGGACGCGCTCCTAAGTCCAAAATCACCCAACGGAGCTAACAGAACTCACGAAATTCCATTCCGAGATCCAATACTAAAAGGTCAAACTTGGTCAACTCTTCCAACTCAAGGCTTAAATCTTGAATTTCATTCTTCCAAATCAATTCCGGATAATTTGAAAACCAACACCGACGATTTACGCAAATTATAATACATCATGCGGAGATACTCGAACCCTCAAACTACCGAAAAAAGTGCAATTGCTCAAAACGACCAATCGGGTAGTTACAATTAGCTTAGATTGTATCATTACACTTAGTATTAAATTGAGAACTAGCTTAATATATCCTTGTAATTTATTTTAAGTTTGATATAATTTATTTAAAAGTCCATATAATAAGATTGATTTATCCTTGCAATTTATTGTTCTAACCCTATCATTAATCATACAATTAGACTCGCTAGACAATGAATTAGTTAAGCCATTCAATTAGACTAATTCAATTAGACTAGATCGATTAGATTAATTGATATTGTAGTTCATAATTTATATATTAAATAATTTAAATGCATTAATTTGAGTTCTATTAAGAACCATAAGTTCATAACTTAAGGTAGTTTGTTATTTATACCTTAAGTTCATAATTTATACATTAAATAATTTAAATGCATTAATTTGAATTCTATCAAGAATCATAAGTTCATAATTTAAAGTAGTTCATAATTTATACCTTAATTCTAAATGTAATGTAGTTCAAACCAAAAACCCTAAAAAATTATAATTTTATGTAGTTCAATTCTAAATCTAAAGTAGTTCAAAAACCCTATTTAGTCACAAAAATCCTAATTAGACAAAAACCCTAAATCATTGCATAAAATTATATTCCAAAAATAAAAAATTAAAAAGCTAATAAGGTAGATTACTAACCTTGAACAACAATGGCAGTGGTGGTGCCGCCGAGGAGGCAAAATGGTAGAGGTGGTGGTGGCAGCGCAGCAATGGTGGTGGTGGAGGCGCGAAACAGTTGTGGCGGCGGCTGAGGGCTTAGGCGTGAGAGAGAAGAGGTGGGGCTTCATTGTTTGGGGGTGGGTGACTTGATTTTGGGTGGGATTAGGCAAAATACGTGGGGAAGGAAGATGGAAGGGAGATAGAAGAGAGAGAGTGAAAAGATGAAAATGGGGAAGAAATCCGTCTGGTCTGGTCTAATTAACAGATTTTCGACCGATTTCGGTCGGTATTATTAAAATAATGTTTGACCTCACAAATACCGACCAAATTCGGTCGGTATTTCAATTTTAATTTTTTTAAATATTAATTTAATGAACATACCGACCAAAGTCGGTCGATTTTAGTCAATTAATATAAATAGCTTTTAAATAAGTAATATATATATATATATATATACACACACACACTTTGCTCGGATACTTCATCAGTGGATCAATTAGAAATTCAATTATATTCGATTAAAACTTACTATAACACATTTAAAAACAAAGTATATAGTTCTATAAGATGTAGTGCTATATTAATATTTAAGTTTTAGCAACAACAACTTATTTGTCACGACCCAAAATCCTACCATAGGCGTCGTGATGACACTTAGTCTCTAAGACTAGGTAAGCCGATTACAATTACATTTCGAGCCATTTTTTTAATATAATTTAGTACAAGTGTTGAAACCAAAGGAGGAAACAAATATAACAATCTCCCAAGACCGATAATATTGAGTCACGAACTCTAACTGATTATATGCAATGATCTCAAGGATCGAATATATAATACTGTTCGAAAAAGAGATGACAATACAATAAAAATGAAAAGGCTCTAAGGGACTGCGATGGCCAAGCAGCCCTACCTTGAATCCTTGCGATCAACTCACTAACTTTGTCCGAGTCCGATATCTTCAATACCTGGCTCTGCACAAAAATGTGCAAAAGCGTAGTATGAGTACACCACAGTCGGTACCCAGTAAGTATCAAGACTAACCTCGGTGGAGTAGTGACGAGGTACAGTCAAGACATTCACTAGTCTAATAACCTATGTAATATAGTATACAAAAATAATAGAAAATAAATAGCGGTGATAGCAACAATAATCAACTAGTGATGTAAACAGCAAGACATCAAGAAACCAAAATTATTACTAAAACGAATAAGAAACACAAGTACACCAAATTGAACAAGTCCTTCAACATAAATCCTTCACATATAATTCTTTTGAATAAATACTCTCCTAATGTATTTCTTTAAATAAAAATCCTTCGAATATAAAACTCTTTCAAATAAATATCTTTCGAATATACTTCTTTCAAATAAATATATTTCGAATATACTTCTTTCAAATAAACATCTTTAGAATATACTTCTTTCAAATAAATATCTCTTGAATATAATTCCTTCGAATAAAAGTCACTCTATGACACCTCGTTTCATAATCATAAAATATTGGTCTCAGCTCACTTTCATATTTCCACGACACCTCGTGCCCATATTTCTGTCAATATTGCACGGACAACTCACGTGCCAATAATAACATAATCCGCCCGGCAATAGCCACATGCTCACAATTTCAATATGAATCGGACTATTATCAAGCTACCAAACAACAAGACAAGTTGCACAAGAGATAAAAATAAACATCAGAAAAAATCACAACATCACATAAAAATTACCAATGCAATAACCCCACATCATCACATAAAAATTACCAAAACCATAACCCCACATCATCACATATCATCCCCGATAATGGCCACATTTATCTCTCCTATAGCCACCATTATCAGTCCTATAATAGCCTCCATTATCCCTCCGCCCTCACAATATCAATAGCCACCCTTATCGCGCCTATAGCCACCGTTATCGCTCATATATCCACCCTTATCGCTCCTATAATATAGCCTCCCTTATCGCTCCATTTAATAGCCTATAACAACAGTGAAATGCCACCCTTATGCCCGCATAATGTCAACAATGGAATGCCACCCTTATATGCCGCATAACAGTAACCCAAATCATACAACAATTCACACAGAATATTATCACAACACATCATCATTAACTCGTATTTACAAATTGCCCGTAGGCCACAACCCTTCCAAAGGTACAACAAGCTCAATTAATTTCACAACAGATAGCCCACGGCTCAACATAATGTATATAAAATCTCAAAAATAACAACAAGGATGGAAAAATAACTCAGCATAGGACAATGCCTTCTTTAATCCAAAATTTTAGATAAATATATAAACGCTTCAATTTAAACTTATTTAATTAATTATTTGCAGATGAAAAATTCATAATGTAATTATTTCTAAGAAATATCAAATCAACAAACACAAGGAATTTACATAAAAATCCAAATGGCAATCACACCAAATTATCATATAAAATACAAACTCGACAAACAAGGAATGCGACATAACAAATCAAGGATTTACTAAGTTCCAACAATTTTCCAATTTAATATATACAGGCGTCTACGAATTTCAACCAATGCAATTTGCACATATAAACCAAGTACGTACTCGTCACCTCACGTACATGGTTTTCAATTACACAATTTTAACATAAGACTCAATGCCTAAGGCGTAATTCCCCCACTCAAGATTAGGCAAGATACTTACCTTTTTGAAGTTAGGCCGATATTTTAAAATAACCGTCTTACTTGAACTGACCTCCAGACAGCACAAATCTATCTAAATTAATTGTATAACTTCATTACAATTCATCGGAAATAATTTCGAAAAATAAAATATCGACTTAAAATTTTATTCTAAAAATTTAACGCGGGGCCTGCCTCTCGGAACCCAACAGAATTTTTACGAAATCCGAACACCCATTCCGATACGAGTTCAATCATACCAATTTTATTAAATTCCGATAACGAATAGACCTCCAAATCCTCAATTTAAGGTATAAATATTTTTTACCATTTTCAACTCAATTCACTAATTTCATGATAAAAACAACAATAGATTCATGTATTTTAACCAAAATCGAGTTAGGAATTCTAACCCCAATATTTTCCTTGAAAAACGCTCGAAATATCGCCTCACCCGAGATTCCTTGGTCCAAAAATGGAAGAATGAGACGAATTTGGACTTTATTCTGCTGCCCATGGGTTTGTTCTTCGCGTTCGCGACCCACCCCTCGCGTTCGCGATGAACAAATTCCTCAACCGCGATATCTAAACTCTTCCTAGACAATCTCTAGTATAATGATCATAACCTTTTGTACACAACTCCAAATAACAAATGGTTTAACTTTCTGCAAACTAGACACCAAGTAATATAACTTTCATTTGTTGCTCATCTCCTAATTCCTTATAGATTGCGAGATATAAGCTTCCAAAATCATCCATGTGCAGCAGAGATTTCCAAACTCTTCCCAGAAAGCCTGTAGTGTATCCACCATAACTTTTCGTACACAACTCCAAATGACAAATGGTTTACCTTTTTCACAAAGGGCTACAACTTTCATTTTTGGATCATCTCCAAATTCCTTACATATTGCGAGATATGAGCTTCCAAAGTTAGATCTGTGCAACAGAGATTTTCTTCTTCGCGAACGCGAAGAATGAAATCCCAGAAGCCAAATCCTTCTTCGCGAACACGAAGAACATCACCAGACATCAGAAAATCAGCATTCAAAGTAGCCCAAAATGATTCGAAACACACCCGAGGCCCCCGAGACCACAATCAAATACCAAAAAGTCCTAAAACATCATACAAACTTATTTGAGGCCTCAAATCACATCAAACTTCGCTAAAAAAATGATTCACACCCCAATTCAAGCCTTATGAAACTAAGAAATTTCAACTTCTACATTCGATCCCGAAACCTATCAAATTAAGTCCGATTGACCTTAAATTTTGCACACAAGTCATAAATAGCATAACGGAGCTATTCCAATTTACAGAATCGTATTTTGATCCCGATATCAAAAAGCCAACTCCCCGGTCAAATTTCCAAACTTAACTTCCTATTTTCGTCATTTCAAGCCTAATTTAGCTACGAACCTCAAAATAAATATCCGTACACACTCCTAAATCCGAAATCACCATATTAAACTATTGAAATTATCAAAATTCCATTTCGGAGTCGTTTTCTCAAAAGTCAAATTCTGGCCAACTCTTTTCATTTAAGCTTCAAAAATGAGAATTGTTCTTTCAATTTAAATTTCGAATCTTCCGAAAATCAAACGACCGCACACGTAAGTCATAATACGTATTACGAAGTTTCTCGGGACCTTAGGTATATGAATGGGGCATAAATTCTTAAAATGACAAGTCTGGTCGTTACATTCTCTCCCTTTTAAAACTTATGTTCGTCCTCAAACGTGCCAAGAATTATTCTGAGGATATTAAATTACTGAGTGTATTCTTACACACATACTCGTGGGTGATTCAACATCACCGCAATTTAATATGGGTCCGACAACACCATCTCAGTTGAGATTATTCCTTTTATCCTCGTTTATAAACTTTAAAGCCAATTTCTTCCACTCCGATAAATTTCAAAAAGGCCTGATTTTCATATTAACACATCGTGTTAGTCTCAATCGGCTGTAGCAATTTCTTGCCTACACACACATTATACATATGCCCATAACTACATCTTTAGTCATAATAGGTATTCATAATTATTCCAGCATCCTCAATTAATCTCGTATTAATCAAAACCTCGCTTCAAAAGTTTTTTCACAACATTGAAGACAACACACGAGGCATGAAGACATCATAATTATTTACCCGAATTAACAAGTCACATTTAATTCCACCCGCGCACTCACCTTGTAGGCTAAAACTCACTATTCACATCACGAATATGGCTAAATATGCACAAGAAAATACATACAAGAATTTATCAAATAAGCCTAACAAGCATGACTCCCTATTAGTATTATAGTACAAATTTAAATTTCACAAAGGAAGAATTTAAACACATCTCTTGATGTGCCTAGTATCACCACAGTGATAACAACCCCTCTACGGGTTCGGCTGCTCATACTGAGTCTGTGCCGGATAACTGGAATAACTATTATAGGAACCATATGTCGGTGATGCATTAAAAGAACTTACTGGAGCACCCCGAGTATTCTGAAATTATTTCCATGACCCCGCTGATACTGAAATGTAGAATTATTAAGGACGCGGGAATACTGCAAGTCCCAACATCATCCCATATAAATTTCAGCTCTTAATCATATACAAGTTTTGGAGAACCTTTCAATACCACATATATACATCTCAGGCCAAAACTGATATAACACATGACCCCGCAATCTGATCATTGATAGTGGACTCCCCTCACTTGGCGTGAAGCCATAGGACATAGTTCGATGATCCACAATACTAACCTTCACTGCTCGTACGACACCAGTCATAAGACACATCAAGCCATTTATTAGGTGCATGTCATTCTCGTGACAGTCAAAATTGCTTCCTCGAGTGCCTTGAATGCTAGTATGTACCCTTCACTAAATGAAAATCCCATATGAACCACATAGTCTCTAATACCACCAACTATCTTCAGATTTACATCCACCTTATGACCCTACCAGGATTGTGATGATTAGGCAACTAATTAAACCTTCTTAAGATTGTACTTATCAACCAGATGGCAGAACTTGTTGCGCCCCCATGTACACAACTGAATGATCTCTCAATACTTTCGTATCCTCGATTTGGACGACACGTTGTAACAATGGTTGAGCAACCCTAGCTCCATTATAGCCCCTCTGCAGTGTCACGAACCGTTGGCGCATAGTTGATACTGAATGCGAAATTTCATACATGAGTGGATGCAAAAGAACATAAGATATATGCTTTCAGTTGAATAAATACCGCACGATAAGGAATAAAAGAAGTGGAAATTTTCCTACTAGCTCTGTAGCCTCTCGAAGATAAGTACAACTAAACTCGCAAGACTCTACTAAACTCGTTTGTGACTCGTAGAACCTATGAACTTAGAGCTCTGATACCAACTTGTCACGACCCAAAATCCCACCATAGGCGTCGTGATGGAACTTAGTCTCTAAGACTAGGTAAGCCGATTATAATTACATTTCGAGCCATTTGTTTTAATATAATTTAATACAAATATTGAAACCAAAAGCAGAAACAAATATAATAACCTCCCAAGATCGGTAATAATGAGTCACGAACTCTAACTCAATACATGCAATGATCTCAAGGATCGAATAAAAATATTGTTCGAATAAGAGATGACAGTACAATAAAAATAAAAAGTCTCCAAGGGACTACGACGACCAAGCAACCCTACTTTGAATCCTTGCGATCAACTCACTAACTTTGTCCGAGTCCGATATCTTCAATACCTGGCTCTGCTCAAAAATGTGCAGAAGTGTAGTATGAGTACACTACAGTCGGTACCCAGTAAATATCAAGACTAACTTCGGTAGAGTAGTGACGAGGTACAGTCAAGACACTCAGTAGTCTAATAATCTGTGCAATATAGTATTCAAAAATAATAGAAATCAAATAGCGGTGATAGCAACAATATCAACTAGTGATGTAAACAGCAAGGCAGCATGACACCAAAATTATTACTCAAATGAATAAGAAACACAAGTGCACCAAATTAAACAAGTCCTTCAACATAAATCCTTCACATATAGTTCTTTTGAATAAATAATCTCCTAATGTATTTCTTTAAATAAATATCCTTCGAATATAAAACTCTTTCAAATAAATATCTTTCGAATATACTTCTTTCAAATAAATATATTTCGAATATACTTCTTTCAAATAAACATCTTTAGAATATACTTCTTTCAAATAGATATCTCTTGAATATAATTCCTTCGAATAAAAGTCACTCTATGACACCTCGTTTCATAATCATAAAACACGAGTCTCAGCCCACTTTCATATTTCTACGAAACCTCGTGCCCATATTTCTGTCAACATTGCACGGATAACTCACGTGCCAATAATAACATAATCCGCCCAGCAATAGCCACATACTCACAATTTCAACATGAATCAGACTATTATCAAGCTACTAAACAACAAGACAAGTTGCACAAGAGATAAAAATAAACATCAGAAAAAATCACAACATCACATAAAGATTACCAATGCAATAACCCCACATCATCACATAAAAATTACCAACACTATAACCCCACATCATCACATATCATAACCGACAATAGCCACATTTATGTCTCCTATAGCCACCATTATCAGTCCTATAATAGCCTCCATTATCCCTCCGCCCTCACAATATCAATAGCCACCCTTATCGCGCCTATAGCCACCCTTATCGCTCCTATAGCCACCCTTATCGCTCCTATAATATAGCCTCCCTTATCGCTCTGTTTAATAGCCTATAACAACAGTGAAATTCTACCCTTATGCCCGCATAATGTCAACAATGGAATGTCACCCTTATACGCCGCATAACAGTAACCCAAATCACACAACAATTCACACAGAATATTATCACAACAATACATCATCATTAACGCGTATTTACATATTGCTCGTAGGCCACAACCCTTCCAAAGGTACAACAAGCTCAATTAATTTCACAATAGATAGCCCACAGCTCAACACAATGTATATAAAATCTCAAAAATAACAACAAGGATGGAAAAATAACTCAGCATAGGACAATGCCTTCTTTAATCCAAACTTTTAGATAAATATATAAACGCCTCAATTTAAACTTATTTAATTAATTATTTGCAGATGAAAAATCCATAATGTAATTATTTCTAAGAAATATCAAATCAACAAATACACGGAATTCATATAAAAATCCAAATGGCAATCACACCAAATTATGATATAAAATACAAACTCGACAAACAAGGAATGGGGCATAACAAATCAAGGATTTACTAAGTTCCAACAATTTTCCAATTTAATACATACGAGCGTCTACGAATTTCAACCAATGTAATTTGCACATATAAACCAAGTACGTACTCGTCACCTCACGTACATGGTTTTCAATTACACATTTTTCATATAAGACTCAATGCCTAAGGGGTAATTCCCTCACTCAAGGTTAGCTAAGATACTTACCTTTTTGAAGTTAGGCCGATATTTTAAAATAGCCTTCTTACTTGAATTGACATCCGGACAGCTCAAATCTATCCAAATTAATTGTATAACTTCATTAAAATTCATCGGAAATAATTCTGAATAATAAAATATCGACTTAAAATTTTATTCTAAAAATTTAATGTGGGCCCCGCCTCTCGGAACCCGACAGAATTTTTACGAAATTCGAACACACATTCCGATACGAGTTCAACCATACCAATTTTATCAAATTCCGATAACGAATAGACCTCCAAATACTCAATTTAAGGTATAGAAAATTTCATCTATTTTCAACCCAATTCACTAATTGTATGATAAAAACAACAATAGATACATATATTTTAACCAAAATCGAGTTAGGAATTCTTACCCTATTGTTTTCCTTGAACAACTCTCGAAATATCGCATCACCCAAGCTTCCTTGGTCCAAAAATGAAAGAATGAGATGAATTTGGACTTTATTCTTCTGCCAAGGGGTTTATTCTTCGCGTTCGCGTTCACGGCCCACCCCTCGCGTTCGTGATGAACAAATTCCTCAACCGCGATTTCCAAATTTTTCCCAGACAGTCTCTAGTATAATGGTCATAACCTTTCGTACACAACTCTAAATAACAAATGGTTTAACGTTCTGCAAACTAGACACCAAGTACTATAACTTTCATTTGTTGCTCATCTCCAATTCCTTATAGATTGTGAGATATAAATTTCCAAAGTCAGCCTTTTGCAACAGAGATTTCCAAACTCTTCCCAGACAGCCTGTAGTGTATCCACCATAACCTTTCGTACACAACTTAAAATGACAAATGGTTTACCTTTCTTAAATATAGATACAAAGGGCTACAACTTTAATTTTTAGATCATCTCCAAATTCCTAACATATTAAGAGATATAAGCTTCCAAAGTTAGACTTGTGCAACAGAGATTTCCTTCTTCGTGAACGTGAGAGTCTCTTCGTGTGATGACCCGATAGGTCATCTTAGGTTTCAGGATCTAATTCAGTGTTTCGAGGCCTCAAATACCTCATTTTAGCCTTCCTCGAATTACGTGCACGGTTTGGGTGTTCTTCCAGAAGGCTTATATGTTAAAAATTGATAAAAATAAGGATTTTGCCTTAGAAATTCATTTAAGTTGACTTCGGTCAACATTTTGAGCAAACAGACCCGAATCAGTATTTTGACTGTCCCGGTGGGTCCGTATTGTAATTTGGGACCTGGGTGTATGCTCGGAATCGAATTCGGAGGTCCCTAGCTCGAGTTATTGATTTTTGTTGAAAATTGAATGTTTGAAATATTTATGATGTTTAAGAATCGACTGATGTTTAGATTTATTGATACCGGGTCCATATTTTGGTTTCGGAGCATGGTACATAAACACTATTATATTTATGACTTGTCTGTCAAATTTGGTGAGAAACAGAGTTGGTTTGGCGTGATTCGGACGTTCAGTTGTGAAAATAGAAGTTTTAAAGTGTTCTTGAAAATTTCATTTGATTTGGTGTCTGATTCGTAGTTCTAGGCGTTATTTGGTGTTTTGTTCGCGCGAGCGAGTTCGTATGAGGTTTTTGGACTTGTGTGCATAATTGGTTTGGAGCCTTGAGGGCTCGGGCGAGTTTCTGATAGGCTACGAGAGTTTTGAAACTTAGAAAAATCTGGTTTTTTTGTGCTTCAGCTGTTATCTGGTGTCTTCTTCTTCGAGTTTGCGAAGGTACTCTCATGAACGCAAAGAGTGAACTGGGGCAGAGTGATTTTCTTAATCGCGAATGCAGTAGCTGGGTGCGAAGCAATGAGGCCCTTACCCTTCACGAACACGACCAGCTTCTCGCGAACGCGAAGCTTGAGGGACCTGGGGGAGGGGATACTCGTTCTCCTACGCGAACGTGAGCAGCCTTCGTGAACACGAAGGAGGACTCGCGAACGTGAATGCCGTTTAGGCTATTGCACATCGCGAACGTGGCAGGCCCTTCGCGAACGCGAAGAAGGCCTGACGCCCAGACCTTAAAATATTTCAAAAACAGGATTTTACCCATTTTTCATAAACTCTCCATTAGAGCTCGGCCTAGGTGCGAATTTGAAGGGAAAACTCAACACCAATTCATAGGTTTGTACTCTTTAACTCATTTTCTTTCATTTCTAACATCACCTATTAAATTCCTAGCCCTAATCTTTGTTCTTTCATGGTAGAAAACTAGGGATTTAGGAAGAATTGGGGTTTTTTGCAAATTGGGGAGTTAGACCTCAATTTGGGATCGGATTCCAAAACTAGTTACATAATCGGGCTCGGGAGTGAATGGGTGAATGGATTTTGGTCCGAACCTCGAGTTTTGACCAAGCGGGCCCGGGGTCGATTTTTTTTTTGGGAGAAATTTTGGGAATCTAAATTTATGCATTATAATTGATTTCTTTAGCAATATTTGATATTATTAAGTCATTTGTGGATAGATACGAGTGGTTTGGAGGTGGATTCTAGAGGAAAAGCGGTAATTGAGCATTGAGTGGCCTTTGGAGCGAGGTAAGTGTCGTGGTTAACCTTGACTTGAGGGAATATGACTTGTTTGTCTATTTGCTACATGTTTAAATGTTGGGAAACAACGTATATGTGAGGTGACGAGTATTTATGCGTTGTAGTCGGGTTAAAGCATGCGGGTGGGGCTTGGTTTCTTGCAATTATAGCTTCCTTTGTTCATGATATCTGTGTTTAGAGTAGTATTGTTAAATTGATCGTTTTTATCATGTTTATGGATTTCCTGATGATAATTGAGTATTGATTCCGATGTTGGGGTTGATATTGTGGAACCAAATGTTGAAGTAAGGCTTGTGCTTGTTATTCTATCTCCCTGTTGCTATTTGTTCATTACATTATGGTAAGGGAGAGTGTTAATGCACAAAGGATGATGCCTTGCCATATTGTGAGTGTTAGTGCACGAAGGGTGATGCCGTGCCATATTGTGAATGTTAATGCATGAAGGGTGATGCCGTGCCATATTGTGAGGGTTAATGCACGAAGGGTTATTCCGTGCCATGTTATGAGAGTTAATACACGAAGGGTAATGCTGTGTCGTTTCTATTGATTTTATAGTGAGGTGGAGAGTAAAAGCACGGAGGGTGATGTCGTGCATTTTTCCTTTACTGTGTTTACTTATTCTTATTGGTTCATAGTATATTGGCTATTCAAGTTACTATTCTGCTGAAGTTCTCTATCTCGTATTCCCCTCAGCATGTTCCCCCTCCCGATATTACCTGTCAAGTCTTTCCTTGCTGTTATTTGTACATATAGTGTTAAATTGCACATGTTTGTTATGTAGGTGTCTTGTCATAGCCTAATCGCTACTTCGTCGAGGTTAGGCTCGATACTTACCAGTACATGGGGTCGGTTGTACTGATACTGCACTCTGCACTTCCTGTGCAGAAGTTGGTATTGGTCCCAGCTGATCGAGAGGCATAGTAGCTCGGACTGGTTCATCGGTGACTCAAGGTAGATCTGTTGGCGTTCGCAGACCTTGAAGTCCCCGTCTATCTTTTTTGTTTTTTACTGTTTCTTTCGTTCATACAGTTGTATTTCTTTCAGACTTTTACTTGTAGTAAATCCTAGAAGTTCGTTAATTGTGTCTCCAGATCCGGGTAGTAGTAGTAGTAGTATATATATATATATATATATATATATATATATATTGAGGCTATTATATATTTTCGCACTCATTTTAAACTCGTTATAACTTTTTTGTTGTTATTTACTGAAATGTATAAGAATTGACTTAATGATTCTCTAACGTTGGCTTGCCTAGCAAGTGAAATGTTAGGCGCCATCACGGTCCCGACGGTGGGAATTCTGGCTCGTGACAAGTTGGTATCAGAGCACTAGGTTTCCTAGGTCTCACAATTCACGAGCAGGCTTAGTAGAGTCTGGAGGATCGGTACGAAGGTAACTGTGCTTATCTTCCAGAGGCTATGAAGTTTAGGCACCATTTCACTTCTATTCTTCTCTGTCGTGCGATTTTATTCTATCATTGCTGATTGAACTCTTCTATTCTTGTCCATCCATAGATGGCGAGAACACATTCTACGTCTTCAGCTGGACAGCAGCCGGAGCCCCCAGTGGCAGCTCCTACAAGGGGCAGAGGTCGAGGCCGAGGCCATGCCAGAGGCCAAGGCACGGGCAGTGCTCAGCCCAGAGCTCGAGCAGCATCACCAGCAGTGTAGCCCTAGGTGGAGTTTGAGGAGGAGGTTCCAGCCCAGATTGTGCCTACTGGACCAGCTCAGGTTCTAGAGGGGTTCATCACCACCCCAGTGCTTCAGGATGCCTTGGTCCCTTTGGCGGGCCTTATAGAGAGTGTGGCCTATGCCGGTACCTTTCATATGGCACCAGCCGTCTCTCGGGCTGGGAGAGGAGCACAGACTCCCGCTACTCACACTTTGGAGCAGATGGCTCCCCAGTATCAGACTCCAGTTTCCTCGCCAGTTGGGATAGTTCAGCCGGTTGTTGCGGCACAGGACGATGGGTCAGCTATGTCTTCTGAGTCTTTATGGAGATTGGACAGGTTTAACAAGCTCTTTCTAGTTCACTTTAGTGGTGCTACTTCATAGGATCCCCAAGAGTATCTTGACAGCTGTCATGAGGTGCTACAAAACATAGGTATAGTGGAGACCAATAGGGTCGATTTTGCTGCATATCAGATGACTGGTTCTGCCAAGAAATGGTGGAGAGATTATTTGTTGACCAGACTAGCTGGATCGCCTGCTCTTAATTGGGACCAGTTCTCTCAACTCTTTTAGAGAAGTTTCTCCCTATCACATTGAGAGAAGAGCATCGTCGTTAGTTCGAGCGTCTCCAGCAGGGCAGTATGACTGTTACCCAGTATGAGACCCGTTTTGTGGATTTGGCCCGTCATGCTCTTCTTCTGCTTCCTACCGAGAGAGAGAGAGAGAGAGAGAGAGAGAGAGAGAGAGAGAGAGAGGAGGTTTATTTATGGACTTGCTCAGCCTATCAGATTGCAGATGGCTAAGGAGACTGGGAGTGAGATTTCTTTTCAAGCGGCTGCCAATGTCGCCATGCGAGTCGAGATGGTTCTTGCTTAGGGAGGTCAGGGGTCTGACAAGATATCACATCATTTCGGGGGGTTCAGCGGTGCCTCATCTGGAGGCAGGGGTACTTTTGGTAGAGGCCATCCTCCTAGGCCGTTTCATTCAGCACTCCAGGCATCCCATGGTGCCTCAGGTAGTCGTGGCCCTCATATGCCTTATTCCGACCAGCTAGCCTATAGTGGACCACCAGCTCATATTAGTGCACCTCCACTCCAGAGTTTTCAAGGTGGTTACTCAGGTCGACAAGGTTAGTTTCAGGGTCAGCAGTCACAGAAGCTGAGGTCCTGCTATACTTGTGGTGATCCGAGGCACATTGCTAGATTTTTCCCTCGGGCATCGGGCAGCTCACAGCATCAAGGTTCTCATGCCATGGTCCTGGCACCGAGTGCTTCACTGCTCGCTTAGCTAGCTAGAGGTAGGGATCAGACAGCTAGAGGTGGAGGTCAGGCCGCTAAAGGTGGAGGCCAGCTAGCTAGGGCCCATCCTAGAGGTGTTTCCTACAGACCTACCGGGGATGCCACCCGACAGGGATATTAATTTCTGTATCGATTTGGTTCCGGCACTCAGCCCATCTCTATTCTGCCATACCGTATGGCCCAGATTGTGTTCAAAGAATTGAAAGAACAGTTGCAAGATTTGCTTGATAAGGGCTTCATTAGACCTAGTGTCTCGCCCTGGGGTGCACCTGTGTTGTTTGTGAAGAAGAAAGATGGATCGATGAGCATATGCATAGATTATCGGCAGTTGAACAAAGTGACCATCAAGAACAAGTATCCACTACCGAGGATTGATGACTTATTTGATCAGCTTCAGGGTGCCAAGGTGTTTTCGAAGATTGATTTGAGATCTGGCTACCATCAGTTGAGGATTAGGGCATCTGATGTCCCTAAGACAGCTTTTCGGACTCGGTACGGGCATTATGAGTTTCTAGTGATGTCCTTTAGGTTGACAAATGCCCCCGCAACATTCATGGATTTGATGAACCGAGTGTTCAAGACTTATTTGAACTCTTTTGTGATTGTGTTTATTGACGATATCTTAATCTACTCCAGCACTCGAGAGGAGCATGAGCAACATCTTAGGATTGTACTTCAGACTCTAAGAGCCAGCCAGTTATATGCTAAATTTTCAAAGTGCGAGTTTTGGCTGGATTCAATCGCTTTCTTGGGGCACGTTGTATTAGCAGAGGGCATTCAGGTAGATCCTAAGAAGATTGAGGCAGTTCAGAACTGGCCTAGACCCACTTCAGCTACGGAGATCAGGAGTTTCTTGGGTTTAGCGGGCTATTACCGTCGATTTGTGGAGGGGTTTTCATCTATAGCAGCCCCATTGACCAGGTTGACCCGGAAGGGTGCCCCGATCAGATGGTCAAATGAGTGTGAGGTGATATTTCAGAAGCTCAAGACTGCTTTGACTAAAACACTGGTGTTGGTGTTGCCCACAAGTTTAGGATCTTATACGGTATATTGTGATGCGTCCCGTGTTGGGCTCGGTGCGATATTGATGCAGGAGGGCAGGGTGATTGCATATGCATCGCTGCAGTTGAAGGTTCATGAGAAGAATTACCTTGTCCATGACTTAGAGTTGGCAGCCATTGTTCATGCGCTGAAGATTTGGGGGCACTATCTTTACGGTGTGTCATGTGAGGTTTTCACTGATCATCGGAACCTTCAGTATTTGTTCAAGCAAAAGGATCTCAATTTGAGGCAGATGAGGTGGTTGGAGGTATTGAAATACTATGATATCACTATTTTGTACCATCCTGAGAAGGCCAATATGGTGGCTAACGCCTTGAGTAGAAAGGCAACGAGTATGGGCAGCCTTGCAATCATTCCAGTCGGTGAGAGACTGCTTGCATAAGATGTTCAGACTTTAGCCAACCAGTTTGTGAGGTTGGATATTTCAGAGCCCAGTCGTGTTCTATCTTGTACAGTAGCTTGGTCTTCTTTTTTTGAGCGCATCGAAGATCGGTAGTGTGACGACCCTCATTTGTTGGTCCTTATGGATACAGTGCAGCACGGTGGTGCCAAGCAGGTTACTGTTGGAGATGATGAAGTTTTGAGGATGCAGGGTCATGTTTGTGTTCCTTCGTGAGTTGATTCTTGAGGAGGCCCACAGTTCCCGGTATTCTATTCATCCTGGCACCGCCAAGATGTATCAGGACTTGCGACAGCATTATTGGTAGAGGAGGATGAAGAAGGATATAATTGCTTATGTAGCTCGGTGTTTAAATTGTCAGTAAGTAAAGTATGAGCATCGGACACCCGGTGGTTCGCTTTATCAGATAGAGATTCCTGAGTGGAAGTGGGAGCGTATCCCTATGGACTTTGTTGTTGGACTCCCATGGACTCAGAGGAAGTTCGATGCCATTTGGGTCATTGTGGACAGGCTGACTAAGTCAGCACATTTCATTCATGTGGCAGTTACCTATTCTTCGGAGCGGTTGGCAGAGATTTACATCCGTGAGATCGTCCGTCCTTACGGGGTGCCCGTGTATATCATTTCTGATCGAGGTACGCAGTTCACCTCGCACTTCTGGAGGGTAGTACAACGTGAGTTGGGCATGTGAGTTGAGTTGAGCACAACGTTACATCCTCAAACGGACAGACAATCCGAGCGCACTATTCAGATCTTGGAGGATATGCTCCGCGCATGTGTTATAGACTTCGGAGGATCATGGGATCAGTTCTTGCCCCTTGCAGAGTTCGCCTACAACAACAGCTACCAGTCAAGCATTCAGATGGCTCCCTATGAGGCATTATACGGTAGGTGGTGTCGGTCGCCAGTTGGGTGGTTCGAGCCGGGGGAGGCTCGGTTGTTGGGTACAGACCTAGTACAGGATGCCTTAGATAAGGTCAAGATTATTCAGGATCGACTTCGCACAGCTCAGTCTAGGCAGAAGAGTTATGCTAGCCGCAGAGTTCGTGATGTTGCATTCATGGTCAGGGAGAGAGTGTTGCTCCCGGTATCACCCATGAAGGATGTAATGAGGTTCGGAAAGAAGGGCAAGTTGAGACC
Organism: Nicotiana tomentosiformis; assembly: GCF_000390325.3. Lineage (NCBI taxonomy): Eukaryota > Viridiplantae > Streptophyta > Magnoliopsida > Solanales > Solanaceae > Nicotiana > Nicotiana tomentosiformis. The sequence continues at coordinate 134,738,337 of NC_090817.1, forward strand.
TAGGTATATCAGACCTTTTGAGAATATGGAGAGAGTGGGAGAGGTGGCTTACAGGCTTGCGTTGCCACCGAGGTTATCAGCAGTTCATCCGGTGTTCCACGTGTCCATGCTTTGGAAGTATCACGGTGATCCGTCCCACGTATTGAATTTTAGCTCTGTCCAGTTGGACAAGGATTTTACTTACGAGGAGGAGCCGGTGGATATTCTAGCTCAGCAAGTTCGACAACTGAGGTCTAAGAGTTATCCTTTAGTTCGAGCGCAGTTGAGAGGTCAGCCCATCGAGACAGCTACCTGGGATTGCGAGTCAGACATGCGGAGTAGATATCCACACCTTTTCACCAACCTAGGTACTTTTCTATGTTTGTTCGAGGACGAACAACTATTTTAGAGGTGGAGAATGTGATGACCCGATAGGTCATCTTAGGTTTCAAGACCTAATTCTATATTTCGAGGCATTAAATACCTCATTTTAGCCTTCCTCGAATTGCGTGCGCAATTCGAGTGTTCTTCCGGAAGGCTTATATGTTAAAAACTGATAAAAATAAGAATTTTTCTGTAGAAATTCATTTAAGTTGACTTCGGTCAACATTTTGAGAAAATGGATCTGAATCCGTATTTTGACGGTCCCGGTGGGTCCGTATCGTAATTTGGGACCTGGGCGTATGCCCAGAATCGAATTCGGAGGTCCCTAGATCAAGTTATTGATTTTTGTTGAAAATTGAAAGTTTGAAAGATTTATGATATTTAAGAATCAACTGATGTTTGGATTTATTGATATTGGGTCCGTATTTTTGTTCTGGAGCCTGTTACAGCTCCACTATTATATTTATGACTTGTCTGCCAAATTTGGTGAGAAACAGAGTTGGTTTGGCATGATTTGGACGTCCAATTGTGAAAATAGAAGTTTTAAAGTTTTCTTGAAAATTTCATTTGATTTGGTGTTCGATTCGTAGTTCTAGGTGTTATTTTGGTGTTTTGTTCGTGCGAGCGAGTTCATATGAGGTTTTTGGACTTGTGTGCATAATTGGTTTGTGTAACGACCCGGCCGGTCGTTTTGAGAGTAATAGCCCCGATCCCCTATTAACTGCTTTCCTAAATGTTTTTCCGCTATTGTGACTTGCCGGGATGATTGGTTTTGAGTTTCGGAGTGTTTTGGGACACAGTCCCCAAATGAGAGCTTAAGCCTTAGAATTTGGACCGTAGTCGGAACTATGTGAAGATGAATACGGAATGTAATTCCGTCAACTCCGTTAGCTCCGTTGAGTGATTTTGGGGTTAGGAGCGCATCCGGAATGTGTTTTGCGGGTCTGTAGTAGATTTAGGCTTGAATTGGCGGAAGCTAGTTTTTCGGCGATTTTGGGCGATAGTGGAAATTTTGATATCGAGCTCGGAATGGAATTCCGAAAGTGGCTGTAGGTTAATAATGTTGATTATGACTTGTGCGCAAAATTCGAGGTCAATCGGACGTGATTTGATAGGTTTCGACATCGGTTGTAGAATTTTGAAGTTTCAAATTCTTTAAAATTGAATTGGAGGGTAATTCGTGATTTATTTTGCGTTGTTTGATGGAATTTGAGAGCTCGACTAAGTTCGTAAGGTATTTTAGGATTGGTTGGTATGTTTTGTTGAGGTCCCGGGGGCCTCGGGTGTGTTTCGGATGCTTAACGGGTGAAAACTTGAACTTAGAGGAATTTCTGAACTTTGCTGGTTCTGGTGTTTTCGCACCTGCGGAAAAGAGACCGCAGGTGCGCGAGCCACACATGCGAAGATGGAAGCGCAGATGCGAGAAATCGAGAGTTGGCCTGGGGTCGCAGGTGCGAGAAAGTTTCCGCATTTGCGATGCCCGCAATTGCGCAAGGACTGTCATGGGCTGCTTTCCATCATCAACCCATGACCCCTTGGACGCGCCCCGTGGTGTCCCGGCAAGCCTCCCAACGCCTAGCGCCACGGTCGGCCCCGTGGTCTTGGCAGCGCCAAGTGACAAGCGAGCATGCGCCTCGGTCGCCCCACCAATAATCAGTGCCAGCGCCCAGCGGCTGGCGAAAGCCATCAGCGCCGCACGCACCGACAATGTCGCGTGCTCAGACCCAATGCCAAGCACCAGCGCCCTGCCGCTGGCAGATCCAAATAGTGTCGCGCACGCTCACAGCAATGCGCGCGCAGACCCTGATGCTCAAGACAAAGTTGCTGCCATCGGACTTGCTTCCATAGAAGACTAAGTCCTTTTTATTGTAATTATAGAGTAGTTTTACTTCATTCATTTTTAGTGTGCTTCTACAGCTTTCTTAGGTCAACTCATGTAACTTTGGTTTATTTTTTTTAAGCATTATTAAGGGGGACCAAAGCATTCAAACAATTCTCTGTACTGGTGTCTCTCCCCCCCGACACCGCATTGCATCTTGTAATAGCTTTCATCCTCATCAATACAATCATCAGCTTTCATCATCAATTGCTCATTTTCTGCTGCTCAATTGCTCACGACATAGGTTTTCCCGTACGGCACTGACAATCTAGTCTAGCGTACAGCGAGGACCTCAGTTGGCGCATAGCAACCGCACTGACATCGGTTGCTTAGCCTTACGTCGCCCTTTCAAGGAACTTCAGGAAGGCGCCGCGTAACAGTTGGTATTAGAGCCTAGGCTCGACATCGGACGAGGGAACTCATTGGCATCATCATCTCCATTTCTAACCATGGTGAATTACGGGGATTGCATCACGACCCTAGAAGAGACGGTTGACGCATTACGGCCCATCGTGGATACGTTGCCTGATCTAAAAACCAGCCCAGTGCAAAGGTTGGATGACCTGGACCGCATAATGCGGCAGGCAGAAATTGACATAGCAAATATCAGTCAAGACTCTGAGGAAGACTGGGAAACGGCTGCCGTCGAGGCAACCAAAATTCATGGCCAATTCGAGGACCTCCAACAGGAGCGTGCCGAGGATTTAGCCCATCGGGAACTAGAGGCAGACAGACTGACTGTCATGCAGCAAACCATAGACAACTTGACAGGCCAGCTCAATGTTGTCAATGCTGCCCTTCAAAACCTGCTCAAAAGAGGTGAAAACCACATCAGGGGTGCCATGAACATTGCCCCCATGCCACAAAAGCTGAAAATTCCGGAGCCTAAGCCATACAACGGAGCCCGGGATGCTAAAGAAGTGGAAAACTTCATCTTCGACATCGAACAATACTTCGATGCCGTTGGACAGTTGGAGGAATCCAAGGAGATAGCAACTGCTGCCATGTATCTTCAAGGCGATGCAAAACTCTGGTGGTGAGTCAAATATGAAGCCATCAGGGCCGGTGAAGATACTCTCCAGACATGGGCAGAACTGAAGGCTGCCATACACCTACAGTTCTTCCTGAAAATGTGGAATACAATGCACGAAGAAAGTTGTGTGAACTCCGCCACACTAGGTCGGTGCGGGACTACGTGCGTGAATTTTCCGCACTCATGCTAAACATACGGGATATGGGGGACAAAGACAAACTGTTCGCATTCATAGAAGGTTTGAAACCTCATGCTCGTATGGAACTGCAAAGACAACGGGTAGATACCCTACCCAAGGCCATTCAAGCTGCTGAGTGCCTTGGGGATTATCAGTTGGAAACTCAGAAGGATAGGCCCCAGCCGCCTGTCTGAGGGGGATACAATGGGAGCCAACCTAGCAACGGTGGCCCCAACAGAAATGGAGGAGATCGAGGTGCATCCAAATCCAAGACTCCTTCCTCAAGCAGCAACACTGTTGCATCAGTCAACAACAATCAGGGGAGAAAGACCCCATCAGAATGCCGTCATTGGGGCGGGGAACATTGGAACAATCAATGCCCCAATACACAAATCAATGCTCAACAAACTGTTGACGACGATGAGTCAGATCAGGACGGCTCAACCGGCGAAGAATAGGTAGGGGCCTTCAACGCATTTGTTGGCTCCATTCGTGATACCTTGGCAGGAACCAGTACTGGAAACCCCAAGAAGAAGGCATTCCCAATCGACAAGAAAGGGAAAGGAAAGGCGGACGAGAGGCCTCCCGCATCACAAAAGAGGACCTTAATGTTCGTTGACATGAAAGTAAACGGCAGACCTATTCGGGCATTGATAGACATGGGTGCTAGCCACAACTACCTGGCCTCAACTCAGGTGCAACGCCTCGGTCTGGCAGTGCAAAAATGCAAGGGTCGTGTCAAGGCTATCAACTCTCTATCTCAGCAAGTGAGTGGAATAGCCAAAGAAGCGCCAATACAGCTTGGCCCATACAAGGGAATATTCGACCTACGCATAGCTATCATTGATGACTTCGAACTGATAGTGGGATTGGAATTCCTCAGGCAGACCAACACCATCCCGGTACCATATGCCAACATGCTCCTAATGATGGGAGACAACGGGGCCAAATCCCACACCATACCGTGCATATCCAAGAAGATGGCCGCTGGAAACATCACGGCCATGCAGTTTAAGGAGGGAACCAATAGACTTGAATCCACAGTTTCAGCTGCCCTCAAAATCATCAAATAGACATCACATCATCGGGGTCCAACAGCTCATGGCGCCCCTCATTGTGTGAAGACTTGTCAAGCATTCCAAAAGGACAAGTCGGATCACTCAGCACAAGCGGGACTCTTGGAGCCGCTACCTGTCCCACAGAGACCTTGGGAAAGCATTTCCCTGAATTTCATCACAGGATTACCCAAGGTCGGAAATCATGCAACCATCATGGTGGTAGTAGACCAGTTTTCCAAGTATACTACCTTCATCGCAGCCCCACAGAACATATCAGCAGAAGATACAGCTCGACTCTTCTTCTCTCATATTGTCAAACATTGGGGTATGCCCAGCAACATCATTAGTGACTGCGACCCACACTTCACTAGCAAGTTTTGGACCCAACTCTTCAGTTGCCTCGGATCCAAATTGAGTTACAACTCAAGCCATCATCATCAACAAACATATGATCAAACAGACCGGTTCAATGACATGCTGGAGGAATATCTCCGCCAATTTGCAACCGGGTCACAAACACATTGGGTGAAGCTTCTGGATGCTGCTCAGCTGTGTTTCAATTCACAAAAGTGCACTCATACAAACAAAAGTGCTTTTGAAATTATTACCGGACAGCAACCGCTACTCCCACAAAATGTGAATGCACCAAACATGCCATCATCTCATCGAGCTGCCAGTTTCTCTACAGAATGGGAACAAACTTTGAAGATAGTGCGGAGCTATCTTGTCAATGCCCAAGACAGGGCAACAAGGCATGCCGAACAAAACCGTCGCTTTGCCCAACATCAAGCAGGGGACAAAGTGATGGTAAGAACCCCGAGGCAGAACTTGTTTGCAAAGAGGACCCAAGATCCTCGCCTATTGCAAAACTACATCGGGCCTTTTTCCATTGAAAGGCGCATCGGGAAATCCACATACCAGCTGAACACACCAGCCTGGTGGAAAATCCATCCAGTCTTCAATATCAGCCGTCTCCAACCATTTCAGAAATACATTTAAGATCATTCAGAAAGACATCTCACAACACCGATGGGAACAGACCTCCCAGCCAACAAAAGCCTGACCAATCATCATCATCCGGCAGGTAAGGCTCCGAGGACGTCGCCAACTCAGGTGGGGGAGAATGTCATGGGTTGCTTTCCATCATCGACCCATGACCCCTTGGACACGCCCCGTGGCGTCCCGGCAAGCCTCCCAACGCCTAGCGCCATGGTCGGCCAAGTGACAAGCGAGCATGCGCCTCTGTCGCCCCACCGATAATCAGTGCCAGCGCCTAGCGGCTGGCGAATGCCATCAGTGCCGCGCGTACCGACAATGCCGCACGTGCAGACCCAATGCCAAGCACCAGCACCCCGCCACTGGCAGATCTAAATAGTGCCGTGCGCGCCCACAGCAATGCGCGCGCAGACCCTGATGCTCAAGACAAAGTTGCTGCCATCGAACTTGTTTCCATAGAAGACTAAGTCCTTTTCATTATAATTATAGAGTAGTTTTACTTCATTCATTTTCAGTGTGCTTCTACAGCTTTCTTAGGTCAACTCATGTAACTTTGGTTTATTTTTTTTAAGCATTATTAAGGGGGACCAAAGCATTCAAACATTCAAGCATTCAAACAATTCTCTGTACTGGTGTCTCTCCCCCCCGACACCGCATTGCATCTTGTAATAGCTTTCATTGTCATCAATTGCTCATTTTTCGCTGCTCAATTGCTCACGACATTGGTTTTCCCATACGACACTGACAATCTAGTCTAGCGTATGGCGAGGACCTCAGTTGGTGCATAGCAACCGCACTGACATCGGTTGCTTAGCCTTACGTCGCCCTTCCAAGGAACTTCAGGAAGGCGCCGCATAACAGGACATTCGCAAATGCGCAAGATGCGCAGAAGCTGAAGGGACTCTGCAGGCACGAGTGCGCAGATGCGGCCCATTCGTCGCAGATGCGAAGGCGGGGGGGTAAGTGAGTTGCGCAAATGCGCATGATTTTTCGCATAAGCGCACCCGCAGGTGTGGAAATACCTGGGCAGTGATTAAAACCGAAGGGCTTCACGAATTTTATCATTTTTGGCTTTGCAAACTCGGGTTAGGGCGATTTTTGAGAGCATTTTCGAGGCATTTCTTTAGGTAAATTCCTTGTGCTTATTTTTGGTCAATAATCTTGCCTTGCCATGTATTTTCCCACCTAGTTAATGTGTATTTAAGGTGGAAATTTGAAGTTGGAGACTAGGGATTTGGGAGTTTGAATTGTGGATTGGAGGACCATTTGGTGTCGGATTTTAGTAAATTTGATATGGTTAGACTCGTGAGTGAATGAGCTTTCTAGTTTCGTGAATTTTGTTGGATTTCGAGACGTGGGCCCCGGGGGCCGTGTTAGAGCCAATTTCGGGTTTTTGGCCTAATTTTTGTAGTTTTCTTGTGGGATACATTCCATTAGCGCGTATTGATGTTATTGTATTGTTTTGAATATATTCGGGCCATTTGGAGTCGGATACGCGTGGCAAGAACGTGATATCAAGTTGATTTGAGCGGTTCGAGGTAAGTGGCTTGCCTAACCCTGTGTTGGGGACTTTCCCCTTAGGATATCTTGATATTATTTGGTGTGTGGGCGCCGTGTACGTGAGGTGACAAGTACGTACACGGGCTATAATTACAAAAAGAAAATCCCGTTTTTTCCTTTCTAAATCATCAATTGTTTTTTTTCCTTATTAAATTGCACTAATATGTTTAATTGTGAAACTTAGACTAGAGAAGCATGCTTACGTGTTTTAACTGCCTAATTGACATTCAGTGCGTCATGTTTAGTAAAGTCCTTATTTTCCTTATCTGTGTCCAGTATAAACTGTATAACTCGATGCCATACCTGCCATTTCATCTTGCATTGCATATTTAAATTGGGACTACGGATGTATTCCGGAAGATCCCCCTGTACTGCATATTTAAATTGGGACTACGGACGTATTCCGGGAGATCCCCCTGTACTGCATATTTAAATTGGAACTACGGACGTATTTCGGGAGATCCCCCTGTACTGCATATTTAAATTAGGACTACTGACGTATTCCGGGAGATCCCCCAGCACTGCATATTTACTTTGGGACTACAGACATATTCTGGGAGATCCCCCATGTACTGCATATTCATTTGATACTACGGGACGATATCCCGAGAGCTTTTCCACTGTGTTTACCTTGTTCTGAGCCGAGGACTCCCTTTTTAACTGTGTTATCGTAAATTTTACTTATATCATTTACTGTTTAAATTACTATATTTACTCCGGTAGGGCCTTAACCTGACCTCGTCACTACTTGACCGAGGTTAGGCTTGGCATTTACTGGGTACCATTGTGGTGTACTCATGCCATTTCCTGCACATGTTTTTCGTGTGCAGATCCAGGTACGAGCTATCAGCCTTGGGATTAGCGCGTGCTGCTGATTCTAGGAAACTTCAAGGTATTTCTACTTGCGTCCGCAGATCTTCGGAGTCCCCTTCTACTCCCTCGTCTAGAGATTTTCTTTATTATCTTCAGACTTTTGTATAGAGCTACATATATTATAGCAGCTTGTGACTTAGCGATATTCCAGGTCTTCGAAAATTATTTTGTATATGCCGAGTGGTACTACTCTTGGCTATTTATAATATGTTGTTTATCTTTAAAATGTTGTGTTTCTTCATATTTTTCGCAATATTAGGCTTACCTAGTCGTAAAGACTAGGTGCCATCACGACACCTTACGGAGGGATAATTTGGGGTCGTGACAAGTTGGTATCAGAGCACTAGGTTCGTAGGAGTCGCGAGTCACAAGCCGGTTTATTAGAGTCTCGTGGATCGGTTCGGAGACGTACGTACTTATCTTCGGGAGGCTATTTAACTTTTAGGAACAATTATATTTCTTTGATTTCCTTGTCGTGCGAGTTATTGACACCAAAAAAATTCTAAGATTCTATCCTATTCTTTCTCACAGATGGTGAGGACCTGCAATGGGAGGACCGACGATCAGGCACCCGAGCCCCCTACAAGAGCCACCAGAGGCCGGGGTCGGGGTAGAGGATGACCACGCAGTGCGGCTCGAGCACCTACGAGAGCTGCGTTAGAGGAGCCCCCAGCAGCTCCAGCTGGAGGGCCAGCACCGGAGATCCTTATTGCTACTCCAGCCCTCCAGGAGACTTAAGCTAAGTTCTTGAGCATGTTCAGCACTCTGGCTCAGGCTGGACTATTTCCGATAGCTCCCGCTACATCTCAAGCAGGGGAGGGGCACAGACTCCCGCAGCCCGCAGCCCTGAGCAGAGGGTCCGGGTTGATCAGGACCCAGAGTATATTCCTATGCCCCCGGTGGCTCCGGTTCAGCATGAGATAAGGGTAGCTGCTTCTAAGGCAGAGCAGCTCATACTTGAGAGGTACAAGAAGTACCACCCACCTAATTTCAGCGGACTAGCTTCAGATGATGCTCTGGGTTTTCTTTAGAAGTGTCATCGTATTCTCCGCACTATGGGCATTATGGAGATGAGTGGGGTTTCTTTCACCGCTTTCCAGCTGAGGGGAGCAGCATATCAGTGGTGGCGTGCCTATGAGCTGAGTAGTCCGGACGAGGCAGCCTCACTCACTTGGACTCACTTTTCAGAGATGTTCTTGCGTGAGTATGTTCCTCAGAGCCTCAGGGATGCTTGGCGCGCAGAGTTTGAGAAGTTGCATCAGGTTTCTATGATTGTCTCGGAGTGTACAGTCTGTTTCAGTGGGTTAGCTCGCCATGCACCGGCTCTAGTTGCTACAGTCAGAGAGAGGGTTCGTTGCTTCATTGAGGGACTCCATCCCAGTATTCGGACCAGTATGGCCAGGGAGTTGGAGATGGACATCACTTATCAGCAGGCAGTGAGCATTGTCAGGAGAGTGCAGGGCATGTTCGCCCGTGATCGAGAGGAGAGAGAGCCCAAGAGGTCTCGAGAGACTGGTCATTATTTAGGATCTTGTGCACCAGCAGCACGCTATGGTAGGGGTTTTGTGAGTTGCTCTGTTCATTCAGCTCTTCCAGTAGCTAGCGGTGTCCCAGCTCCTCCTAGACCTCAGGAGCCCTATTATGCACCGCCAGTATCCAGTATGCCTCCTACTGTAGGTGCTATTACCGGCCAGTCCAGCAAGCCAGGTCCGAGTCAGTCTCAGCCGCCGCGTCCTCCAAGAGGTTGTTTTAAGTGTGGTGACACTCGTCACCTAGTTAGAGATTGCCCCAGAGCCAAGAGGGGTGCACCTCCACAGACTTATCAGCCTCTACGTGCTCCATCGGGTCCTCCGGCCATTCTTCCAGCACCAGCTGCTACCTCACCTCCTCAGCCAGCTCGAGGTGGAGGTCGGGGAGGTCGAGGTCTCCCTAGAGGGGGAGGCCAGGCCAGGTACTATGCCCTTCCAGCCCGTTTAGAGGCCGTTGCTTCAGATTCAGTTATCACAGGTATCGTCCCCATCTGTCATAGGGATGCATCAGTATTATTTGACCCAGACTCTATATATTCATATGTGTCTTCTTATTTTGCTCCACATTTGGGGATATCTCGGGATTCTTTGAGTTCCCTTATTTATGTATCTACTCCTGTGGGAGATTCGCTCATTGTGGACCACGTATATCAGTCGTGTTTGATTGCTCTTAGTAGTTTTGAGACCAGAGCCGATTTGTTATTTCTTAGTATGGTAGATTTTGATGTTATCTTGGGCATGGACTGGTTATCGCCCCATTATGCTATTCTTGATTGTCACACTAAGACTGTGACGCTGGCTATGCCAAGTTTGCCGAGATTAGAGTGGAGAGGTACCTTAGAGTATACTCCCCGAAGGGTCATTTAATTTCTTAAGGCTCAGTGAATGGTTGAGAAGGGGTGTGATGTGTATTTGTCCTATCTGAGAGATGTTAGTATTGATACCCCTACAGTCGAGTCAGTTCCAATAGTGAGGGACTTTCCAGATGTGTTTCCAACTGATCTTCCGGGTATGCCGCCCGACAGAGATATTGATTTTAGCATTGATTTGTTGCCGGGCACTCAGCCCATCTCTATTCCTCCATATCGTATGGCTCCTCCTGAATTAAAGGAGTTGAAGGAGAAGTTGCAGGAGTTTCTTGATAAGGGCTTCATCAGGACCAGTGTATCACCTTGGGGTGCTACGGTCTTATTTGTGAAGAAGAAGAAGAAGGATAGTTCTATGCGTATGTGTAATGATTATCGGCAGTTGAACAAGGTTAGAAAGAAGAACAGGTATCCTCTGCCTCGCATTGATGACTTATTTGATCTGTTACAGGGTGCCAGGGTGTTTTCCAAGATTGACTTGCATTCTGGCTATCATCAGTTGAAGATTCGGGAGTCGGATATCCCGGAGACTGCTTTCAGGACCAGATATGGTCACTATGAGTTTCTTGTCATGTCATTTGGGCTGACCAATGCCCCAGCAACCTTTATGCATTTGATGTACAGTGTATTCTGGCCTTATCTTGATTCCTTCATCATTATGTTTATTGATGACATCCTGGTATATTCCCGATCTCGGAAAGATCATGAGCAACACCCTGAGGACCGTGCTTCAGACTTTGAAGGAGAAAAGGTTGTATGCAAAATTTTCTAAGTGTGAATTCTGGCTTGATTCAGTGGCATTCTTGGGCCACATAGTGGTCTTGTGATGGGATCAAGGTAGATCCGAAGAAGGTGGAGGCAGTGCAGAGTTGGCCTAGACCGTCATTAGCTACGGAGATTCGTAGTTTCCTTGGTTTGGCGGGGTATTACCGTTGCTTTGTGGAGGGATTTTCATCCATTGCAGCACTTATGACCAGGCTGACCCAGAAGGGTGCTCCGTTCAGGTGGACCGAGGAGTGTGAGTAGAGCTTTCAGAAGCTCAAGACAGCTTTGACTACAGCCCCAGTATTAGTATTGCCTACAGGTTCAGGGTCATACACTGTCTATTGTGATGCCTCGAGGATTGGCCTTGGAGCGGTATTAATGCAAGACGGTAGGGTGATTGCCTACGCTTCTAGACAGTTGAAGCTGCATGAGAAGAACTATCCAGTTCATGTTCTCGAGTTAGCAGCTATTGTTCACGACCTGAATATCTAGCGTCATTATTTATACGGTGTTCCCTGTGAGATTTACACTGATCACCAGAGTTTGCAGTACTTGTCAAGGCAGAAGGACCTTAATTTGCATCAGCGGAGGTGGTTGGAGCAACTTAAAGACTATGACATCACTATATTATACCACCTGGGGATGGCCAATGTAGTGGCCAACGCACTGAGTCGCTGGGCAAAGAGTTTGGGGAGTTTGGCATATCTTCCGGTAGCTGAGAGGCCCTTAGCCTCGGATGTTCAGGCCTTAGCCAACCAGTTCGTGAGATTGGATATTTCAGAGCCTAGCCGGGTATTAGCTTGTGTGGTTGCTCGGTCTTTTATTTATGACCATATCAGGGAACGCCAGTATGATGATCCTCATCTTCTAGTTCTTCAGGACAGGGTTCGGTGAGGTGATGCCAGAGATGTGACTATTGGTGATGACGGTGTGATGAGGATGCAGGGTTGGATATGTGTGCCCAATGTAGATGGGCTTCGGGAGTTGATTCTTGAGGAAGCCCATAGCTCGCGGTACTCCATTCATTCGGGTGCCGCGAAAATGTACCAGGACTTGAGGCAACACTATTGGTGGAGAAGAATGAAAAAGGATATAGTTGGGTTTGTGGCCAAGTGTATCAACTGTGAGCAAATCAAATATGAGCACCAGAGGCCGGGTGGATTACTTCAGACGTTAGAGATCCCAGAGTGGAAGTGGGAGAGGATCACCATGGACTTTGTAGTTGGACTTCCACGGACTTTGAGAAAGTTCAATGTTATTTGGCTGATCGTGGACCGGCTAACCAAGTCAGCCCATTTCATTCCAGTGTTGACTACATACTCTTCGGAGAGGTTGGCTGAGATTTATATCAGCGAGATTGTCCGCCTTCATGGTATTCCAGTATCCATCATTTCAGACAGAGGTACACATTTCACATCACGGTTTTGGAGAGCCGTACAGCAGGAGTTGGGTACTAGGGTGGAGTTGAGCACAGCCTTTCACCCTCAGACGGAAGGGCAGTCCGAGCGTAGAATTCAGATTCTTGAGGATATGCTTTGTGCCTGTGTGATGGAGTTTGGAGGGTCATGGGACCGAAACTTGCCACTTGTAGAGTTCGCTTACAACAACAATTACAAGTCCAGCATTCAGATGGCATCGTATGAGGCTTTGTATGGTAGGCGGTGTCGGTCCCCGGTGGGATGGTTTGAGTTGGGCTAGGCCCGATTGTTGGGTACAGATTTGGTCCAGGATGCCCTGGTTAAGGTGAAGATGATTCAGGAGAGACTTCGCACGGCCCAGTCTAGGCAGAAGAGTTATGCAGACCGTAAGGTTCGTGATTTGGCATTTATGGTTGGTGAGCGTGTCTTGCTTCGGGTATACCCTATGAAGGGTGTCATGAGGTTTGGGAAGAAGGGCAAGCTGAGCCCGAGGTTCATTGGTCCTTCTGAGGTATTGCGGCGAGTTGGGGAGGTTGCTTATGAGCTTGCCTTGCCTCCCAGCCTAGCAGGAGTTCACCCGGTATTCCTCGTGTCTATGCTCCGGAAGTATCATGGTGATCCGACTCATGTATTGGATTTCAGCTCTGTCCAGTTGAACAAAGATCTATCTTATGTTGAGGAGCCAGTAGCCATTTTGGACAGGCAGGTCAGAAAACTCAGGTCAAAGAATATTGCTTCAGTAAAGGTCCAGTGGAGGGGTCAGCCGGTCGAGGAGGCGACTTGGGAGACCCAGCAGGATATGCGCAGCCAGTACCCTCATCTTTTCATAGTTTCAGGTATGTCTTTATACTCGCTCGAGGACGAATGATTGTTTTAAGAGGGAGAGTATGTAACGACACGGCCAGTTGTTTTGAGTGTAATAGCCCTGATCCCCTATTAACTGCTTTCCCCAAATGTTTTTCTTCTATTGTGACTTGCCGGGATGATTGGTTTTGAGTTGCGGAGTGTTTTGGGACACTTAGTCCCCAAATGAGAGCTTAAGCCTTAGGATTTGGACCGCAGTCAGAACTGTATGAAGCCAGATACAGAATGGAATTCCGTCAACTCTGTTAGCTCCGTTGAGTGATTTTGGGGTTAGGAGCACATCTGGAATGTGTTTTGGGGGTCTGTAGCAGATTTAGGCTTGAATTGGCGGAAGCTAGTTTTTCGGCGATTTCGGTCGATAGTGAAAATTTTGATATCGAGCTCGGAATGGAATTCTGAAAGTGGTTGTAGGTTCATAATGTTGATTATGACTTTTGCGCAAAATTTGAGGTCAATCGTACGTGATTTGATAGGTTTCGACATCGGTTGTAGAATTTTGAAATTTCAAGTTCTTTAAAATTGAATTGGAGGGTGATTTGTGATTTATTTTGCGTTGTTTGATGGGATTTGAGAGCTCGACTAAGTTTGTAAGGTGTTTTAGGATTGGTTGGTAGGTTTGGTTGAGGTCCTGGGGGCCTCGGGTGTGTTTCGGATGCTTAACGGGTGAAAACATGGACTTAGAGGAATTTCTGAACTTTGCTAGTTCTAGTGTTTTCGCACCTGCGTAAAAGAGAACGCATGTGCGTGAGCCGCACATGCGGAGATGGAAGCGCAGATGCAAGAAATTGAGAGTTGGCCTGGGGTCGCAGGTGCGAGGAAGTTTCTGCATCTGCGATGCCCGCAATTGTGCAAGGACGTTCGCAAATGCGCAAGATGCGCAGAAGCGAAAGGGACTCCGCAGGCGCGAGTGCACAGATGCGGCCCATTCGTCGTAGATGTGAAGGCAGAGGGGGTAAGTGAGTTGCGCAGATGCGTACATTTTCCTGCATAAGCGCACCCGCATGTGCGAGCCCAGGTGCCGCAGGTGCGGAAATACCTGGGCAGTGATTAAAACCGAAGGGCTTCGCGATTTTTATCATTTTTGGCTTTGCAAATACGGGTTAGGGCAATTTTTGAGAGCATTTTTGAGGTATTTCTTGAGGTAAGTTCCTTGTGCTTATTTTTGGTCAATAATCTTGCCTTGCCATGTATTTTCCCACCTAGTTAATGTGTATTTAAGATGGAAATTTGAAGTTGGAGACTAGGGATTTGGGAGTTTGAATTGTGGATTGGAGGACCATTTGGTGTCAGATTTTAGTAAATTTGATATGGTTAGACTCGTGAGTGAATGAGCTTTCTAGTTTCATGAATTTTGTCAGGTTTCGAGACGTGGGCCCTGGGGGTTTAGTAAATTTAATATGGTTAGACTCATGGCAAGAACGTGATATCAAGTTGATTTGAGCGGTTCGAGGTAAGTGGCTTGCCTAACCCTGTGTTGGGGACTTCCCCCTTAGGATATCTTGATATTATTTGGTGTGTGGGCGCCGTGTACGTGAGGTGACGAGTACATACACGGGCTATTATTACAAAAAAAATCACGTTTTTCCTTTCTAAATAATCAATTGTTTTTTTTCCTAATTAAATTGCACTAATACGTTTAATTGTGAAACTTAGACTAGAGAAGCATGCTTACGTGTTTTAACTGCCTAATTGACATTCTGTGCATCATGTTTAGTTAAGTCCTTATTTGCCTTATCTGTGTCCAGTATAAACTGTATAACTCGATGCCATACCTGCTATTTAATCTTGCATTGCATATTTAAATTGGGACTACGGACGTATTATGGGAGATCCCCCAGTACTGCATTTTTAAATTGGGACTACGGACGTATTCCGGGAGATTCCCCTGTACTGCATATTTAAATTAGGACTACAGACGTATTCTGGGAGATCCCCCTGTACTGCATATTTAAATTGAGACTACGGACGTATTCCGGGAGATCCCCCAGCACTGCATATTTACTTTGGGACTACGGACGTATTCCAGGAGATCCCCCATGTACTGCATATTCATTTGATACTATGGGACGATATCCCGAGAGATTTTCCACTATGTTTACCTTGTTCTGAGCCGAGGGCTCCCTTTTTAACTGTGTTATCGTAAATTTTACTTATATCTTTTACTGTTTAAATTATTATATTTACTCCGGTAGGGCCTTAACCTGACCTCGTCACTACTTGACCGAGGTTAGGCTTGGCACTTAGTGGGTACCATTGTGGTGTACTCATGCCCTTTCCTACACATGTTTTTCGTGTGCAGATCCAGGTACGAGCTATTAGCCTTGGGATTAGAGCGTGCTACTGATTCTAGGAGACTTCAAGGTATTTCTGCTTGCCTCCGCAGATCTTTGGAGTCCCCTTCTACTCCCTCGATAGAGATATTGATTTTGGCATTGATTTGTTGCCGGACACTCAGCCCATCTCTACTCCTCCATATCATATGGCTCCTCCTGAATTAAAGGAGTTGAAGGAGCAGTTACAGGAGTTGCTTGATAAGGGCTTCATCAGGCCCAGTGTATCACCTTGGGGTGCTCCGGTCTTATTTGTGAAGAAGAAGGATGGTTCTATGTGTATGTGTATTGATTATCGACAGTTGAACAAGGTTACAGTGAAGAACATGTATCATTTGCCTTGCATTGATGACTTATTTGATCTGTTACAGGGTGCTAGGGTGTTTTCCAAGATTGACTTGCGTTCTGGCTATCATTAGTTGAAGATTCGGGAGCCGGATATCCCGAAGACTGCTTTCAGGACCAGATATGGTCACTATAAGTTTCTTGTCATGTCATTTGGGCTGACCAATGCCCCAGAAACCTTTATGCATTTGATGTACAGTGTATTTCGGCCTTATCTTGATTCCTTTGTCATTGTGTTTATTGACGACATCCTGGTATATTCCCGGTCTCGGGAAGATCATGAGCAGCACCTGAGGACCGTGCTTCTGACTTTGAGGGAGAAGAGGTTGTATGCAAAATTTTCTAAGTGTAAATTCTGGCTTGATTCAGTGGCATTCTTGGGCCACATAGTGTCTTGTGATGGGATCAAGGTAGATCCAAAGAAGGTGGAGGCAGTGCAGAGTTGGCCTAGACCGTCATCAGCTATGGAGATCCACAGTTTCCTTGGTTTGGCGGGGTATTACCGTCGCTTTGTGGAGGGATTTTCATCCATTGCAGCACCTATGACCAGGCTGACCCAGAAGGGTGCTCCGTTCAGGTGGACCGAGGAGTGTGAGCAGAGCTTTCAGAAGCTCAAGACAGCTTTGACTACTGCCCCAGTATTAGTATTGCCTACAGGTTCAAGGTCATACACTGTCTATTGTGATGCCTCGAGGATTGGCCTTGGAGCGATTTTGATGCAGGACGGTAGGGTGATTGCCTACGCGTCTAGACCGTTGAAGCTGCATGAGAAGAACTATCCAGTTCATGTTCTCGAGTTAGCAGCGATTGTTCACGACCTGAAGATCTGGCGTCATTATTTGTACGGTGTTCCCTGTGAGATTTACACTGATCACCGGAGTTTGCGGTACTTGTCGAGGCAGAAGGACCTTAATTTGCGTCAGTGGAGGTGGTTGGAGCTACTTAAAGACTATGACATCACTATATTATACCACCTGGGGAAGGCCAATGTAGTGGCCGATGCCCTGAGTCATCGGGCAGAGAGTTTGGGGATTTTGGCATATCTTCCGGCAGCTGAGCGGCCCTTAGTCTCGGATGTTCAGGCCTTAGCCAACCAGTTCGTGAGATTGGATATTTCAGAGCCTAGCCGGGTATTAGCTTGTTTGGTTTCTCGGTCTTCTCTTTATGACCGTATCAGGGAACGCCAGTATGATGATCCTCATCTTTTAATTCTTCAGGACAGGGATCGGCGAGGTGATGCCAGAGATATGACTATTGGTGAAGACGGTGTGATGAGGATGTAGGGCCGGATCTGTGTGCCCAATGTAGATGGGCTTCGGGAGTTGACTCTTCAGGAGGCCCATAGCTCGCGGTACTCCATTCATCCGGGTGCCGCGAAGATGTACCAAGACTTGAGGCAGCACTATTGGTGGAGAAGAATGAAAAAGGATATAGTTGGGTTTGTGGCCAAGTGTCTCAACTGTCAGCAAGTCAAATATGAGCACCAGAGGCCGGGTGGATTACTTCAGAGGTTAGAGATCCCAGAATGGAAGTGGGAGCGGATTACCATGGACTTTGTAGTTGGACTTCCACGGACTTTGAGAAAGTTCAATGCTATTTGGGTGATCGTGGACCGGCTGACCAAGTCAGCCCATTTCATTCCAGTGTTGACTACATACTCTTCGGAGAGGTTGGCTGAGATTTATATTAGAGAGATTGTCCGCCTTCATGGTATTCCAGTATCCATCATTTTCAGACAGAGGTACACAGTTCACATCACGGTTTTGGAGAGCCGTACAGCAGGAGTTGGGTACTTGGGTGGAGTTGAGCATAACCTTTCACCCTCAGACGGACGGGCAGTCCGAGCGCACAATTTAGATTCTTGAGGATATGCTTCGTACCTGTGTGATGGAGTTTGGAGGGTCATGGGACCGATACTTGCCACTTGCAGAGTTCGCTTACAACAACAATTACCAGTCCAGCATTCAGATAGCACCATATGACGCTTTGTATGGTAGGCGGTGCCGGTCCCTAGTGGGATGGTTTGAGCTGGGCGAGGCCCGATTATTGGGTACAGATTTGGTCCAGGATGCCCTGGTTAAGGTGAAGGTGATTCAGGAGAGACTTCGCATGGCCCAGTCCAGGCAGAAGAGTTATGCAGACCGTAAGGTTCGTGATTTGGCATTTATGGTTGGTAAGCGGGTCTTGCTTCGGGTATCGCCTATGAAGGGTGTCATGAGGTTCGGGAAGAAGGGCAAGCTGAGCCCGAGGTTCATTGGTCCTTTTGAGATATTGCGGCGAGTTGGGGAGGTTGCTTATGAGCATGCCTTGCCTCCCAGCCTAGCAGGAGTTCACCCGGTATTCCACGTGTCTATGCTCCGGAAGTATCACGGTGATCCGACTCACGTATTGGATTTCAGCTCTGTCCAGTTGGACAAAGATCTATCTTATGTTGAGGATCCAGTAGCCATTTTCGACAGGCAGGTCAGAAAGCTCAGGTCAAAGAATATTGCTTCAGTAAAGGTCCAGTGGAGGGGTCAGCCGGTCGAGGTGGCGACTTGGGAGACCGAGCAAGATAAGCGCAGCCAGTACCCTCATCTTTTCACAGTTTCAGGTATGTCTTTATACTCATTCGAGGACGAATGATTATTTTAAGAGGGGGAGGATGTAATGACCCGGTCGGTCGTTTTGACTGTAATAGCCCCGATCCCCTATTAACTGTTTTCCCCAAATGTTTATCTACTATTGTGACTTGCCGGGTTGATTGATTTTGAGTTTCGGAGTGTTTTGGGACACTTAGTCCCCAAATGAGAGCTTAAGCCTTAGGATTTGGACCGTAGTCGGAACTGTGTGAAGACGGATCCAGAATGGAATTCCGTCAACTCCGTTAGCTCCGTTGAGTGATTTTGGGGTTAGGAGCGCGTCCGGAATGTGTTTTGGGGGTCTGTAGCAGATTTAGGCTTGAATTGGCGGAAGCTAGTTTTTTGGCGATTTCGGCCCATAGTGGAAATTTTGATATCGAGCTCGGAATGGAATTCAAAAAGTGGCTGTAGGTTCGTAATGTTGATTATGACTTGTGCGCAAAATTCGAGGTCAATCGGACGTGATTTGATAGGTTTCGACATCGGTTGTAGAATTTTGAAGTTTCAAGTTCTTTAAAATTGAATTGGAGGGTGATTCGTGATTTATTTTGTGTTGTTTGATGGGATTTGAGAGCTCGACTAAGTTCGTAAGGTGTTTTAGGATTGGTTGGTATGTTTGGTTGAGGTCCCGGGGGCCTCGTGTGTGTTTCGGATGCTTAACTGGTGAAAACTTGGACTTAGAGGAATTTTTGAACTTTGCTGGTTCTGGTGTTTTTGCACCTGCGTAAAAGAGACTGCCGCACATGCGGAGATGGAAGCGCAGATGCGAGAAATCGAGAGTTGGCATGGGGTCACAGGTGCAAGGAAGTTTCCGCATCTGCGATGCCCGCAATTGCGCAAGGACATTCGCAAATGCGCAAGATGCACAGAAGTGGAAGGGACTCCGCAGGCGCGAGTGCGCAGATGCGGCCCTTTCGTCGCAGATGCGAAGGCAGAGGGGGCAAGTGAGTTGCGCAGATGCACACGTTTTTCCGCATAAGCGCACCCGCAGGTGTGAGCCCAAGTTCCGCAGGTGCGCAAATACCTGGGCAGTGATTAAAACCGAAGGGCTTCGCGATTTTTATCATTTTTGGCTTTGCAAACTCGGGTTAGGGCAATTTTTGAGAGCATTTTTAGGCATTTCTTGAGGTAAGTTACTTGTGCTTATTTTTGGTACATAATATTGCCTTGCCATGTATTTTCCCACCTAGTTAATGTGTATTTAAGGTGGAAATTTGAAGTTAGAGACTAGGGATTTGGGAGTTTGAATTGTGGATTGGAGGACCATTTGGTGTTGGTTTTTAGTAAATTTGATATGGTTAGACTCGTGAGTGAATGAGATTTCTAGTTTCGTGAATTTTGTCGGGTTTTAAGATGTGGGCCCTGGGGGCCGGGTTTGAGCCAATTTTGGGTCTTTGGCCTAATTTTTGTAGTTTATTTGTGGGATACATTCCATTAGCGCGTATTGATGTTATTGTATTGTTTTGAATAGATTCGGGCCATTTGGAGTCGGATATTCGTGGAAAGAACGTGATATCAAGTTGATTTGAGCAGTTCGAGGTAAGTGGCTTGCCTAACCCTGTGTTGGGGACTTCCCCCTTAGGATATCTTGATATTATTTGGTGTGTGGGCGCCGTGTACGTGAGGTGACGAGTACGTACACGGGCTATAATTACAAAAAGGAAATCCCGTTTTTCCGTTCTAAATCATCAATTGTTTTTTTCCTTATTAAATTGCACTAATACGTTTAATTGTGAAACTTAGACTAGAGAAGCATGCTTACGTGTTTTAACTGCCTAATTGACATTCAGTGCGTCATGTTTAGTAAAGTCCTTATTTGCCTTATCTGTGTCCAGTATAAACTGTATAACTTGATGCCATACCTGCCATTTCATCTTGCATTGCATATTTAAATTGGGACTACGGACGTATTCCGGAAGATCCCCCTGTACTGCATATTTAAAATGGGACTACGGACGTATTCCGGGAGATCCCCCTGTACTGCATATTTAAAATTGGGACTACGGACGTATTTCGGGAGATCCCCCTGTACTGTATATTTAAATTAGGACTACGGACATATTCCGAGAGATCCCCCAGCACTGCATATTTACTTTGGGACTACGGACGTATTCTGAGAGATCCCCCATGTAATGCATATTCATTTGATACTACGGGACGATATCACGAGAGCTTTTCCACTGTGTTTACCTTGTTCTAAGCCGAGGACTCCCTTTTTAACTGTGTTATCGTAAATTTTACTTATATCATTTACTGTTTAAATTACTATATTTACTCCGGTAGGGCCTTAACCTGACCTCGTCACTACTTGACTGAGGTTAGGCTTGGCACTTACTGGGTACCATTATGGTATACTCATGCCATTTCCTGCACATGTTTTTCGTGTGCAGATCTAGGTACAAGCTATCAGCCTTGGGATTAGCGCGTGTTGCTGATTCTAGAAAACTTCAAGGTATTTCTACTTGCGTCCGCAGATCTTCGGAGTCCCCTTCTACTCCCTCGTCTAGAGATTTTCTTTATTATCTTCAGACTTTTGTATAGAGCTACATAGATTATAGCAGCTTGTAACTTAGCGATATTCCGGGTCTTCGAAAATTATTTTGTATATGCCGAGTGGTACTACTCTTGGCTATTTATAATATGTTGTTTATCTTTAAAATGTTGTGTTTCTTCATATTTTTTGCAATATTAGGCTTACCTAGTCGTAAAGACTAGGTGCCATCACGACACCTTACGGAGGGATAATTTGGGGTCGTGACAAGTTGGTATCAGAGCACTAGGTTCGTAGGAGTCGCAAGTCACAAGCCGGTTTATTAGAGTCTCGTGGATCAGTTCGGAGACGTCCGTACTTATCTTCGGGAGGCTATGTAACTGTTAGGAACAATTATATTTCTTTGATTTCCTTGTCGTGCGAGTTATTGACACCAAAAAAATTCTAAGATTCTATCCTATTCTTTCTCACAGAAGGTGAGGACCCGCAATGGGAGGACCGACAATCAAGCACCCGAGCCCCCTGCCAGAGCCACCAGAGGCCGGGGTTGGGGTAGAGGACGACCACGCAGTGCGGCCCGAGCACCTGCGAGAGCTGCGTCAGAGGAGCCCCCAGCAGCTCCAGCTGGAGGGCCAGCACCGGAGATCCCTATTGCTACTCCAGCCCTCCAGGAGACTTAAGCTCAGTTCTTGAGCATGTTCAGCACTCTGGCTCAGGCTGAACTATTTTCGATAGCTCCCACTACATCTCAAGCCGGGGGAGGGGCACAGACTCCCGCAGCCCGCACCCCTGAGCAGAGGGTCCGGGTTGATCAGGACCCAGAGTATATTCCTATGCCCCCGGTGGCTCCGGTTCAGCATGAGATCAGGGTAGCTGCTTCTAAGGCAGAGCAGCTCAGACTTGAGAGGTATAAGAAGTACCACCCACCTAATTTCAGTGGACTAGCTTCAGATGATGCTCTGGGTTTTCTTTAGGAGTGTCATCGTATTCTCCGCACTATGGGCATTGTGGAGACGAGTGGGGTTTCTTTCACCGCTTTCCAACTGAGGGGAGCAGCATATCAGTGGTGGCGTGCCTATGAGGTGAGTAGTCCGGACGAGGCAGCCTCACTCACTTGGACTCACTTTTCAGAGATGTTCTTGCGTGAGTATGTTCCTCAGAGCCTCGGGGATGCTTGGCGCGCAGAGTTTGAGCAGTTGCGTCAGGGTTCTATGACTGTGTCGGAGTATACAGTCCGTTTCAATGGGTTAGCTTGCCATGCACCGGCTCTAGTTGCTACAGTCAGAGAGAGGGTTCGTCGCTTCATTGAGGGACTACACCCCAGTATTCGGACCAGTATGGCCAGGGAGTTGGACATGGACATCACTTATCAGCAGGCAGTGAGCATTGCCAGGAGAGTGCAGGGCATGTTCGCCCGTGACCGAGAGGAGAGAGAGCCCAAGAGGTCTCGAGAGACTGGTCATTATTCAGGAACTTGTGCACCAGCAGCACGCTATGGTAGGGGTTTTGTGAGTCACTCTGTTCATTTAGCTCTTCCAGCAGCCAGCGGTGTCCCAGCTCCTCCTAGACCTCAGGAGCCCTATTATGCACCGCCATTATCCAGTATGCCTCTTACTGTAGGTTATTACCGGCCAGTCCAGCAAGCCAGGTCCGAGTCAGTCTCAGCCGCCGCGTCCTCCAAGAGGTTGTTTTGAGTGTGGTGACACTCGTCACCTGGTTAGAGATTGCCCCAGAGCCAAGAGGGGTGCACCTCCACAGACTTATCAGCCTCTACGTGCTCCATCGGGTCCTCCGGCCATTCTTCCAGCACCAGCTGCTACCCCACCTCCTCAGCCAGCTCGAGGTGGAGGTCGGGGAGGTCGAGGTCTCCCTAGAGGGGGAGGCCAGGCCAGGTACTATGCCCTTCCAGCCCGTTCAGAGGCCGTTGCTTCAAATTCAGTTATCACAGGTATCGTCCCCATCTGTCATAGGGATGCATCAGTATTATTTTACCCAGGCTCTATGTATTCATATGTGTCTTCTTATTTTGCTCCACATTTGGGGATATCTGGAGATTCTTTGAGTTCCCCTGTTTATGTATCTATTCCTGTGGGAGATTCTCTCATTATAGACCGTGTATAACAGTCATGTTTGATTGCTCTTAGTAGTTTTGAGACCAAAGCCGATTTGTTATTTCTCAGTATGGTAGATTTTGATGTTATCTTGGGCATGGACTGGTTGTCACCCCATTATGCTATTCTTGATTGTCACGCTAAGACTGTGACGCTGGCTATGCCAGGTTTGCCGAGATTAGAGTTGAGAGGTACCTTAGAGTATACTCCCCGAAGGGTCATTTCATTTCTTAAGGCTCAGTGAATGGTTGAGAAGGGGTGTGATGCGCATTTGGCCTATCTGAGAGATGTCAGTATTGATACCCCTACAGTCGAGTCAGTTCCAATAGTGAGGGACTTTCCAGATGTGTTACCAACTGATCTTCCGGTTATGTCGCCCGATAGAGATATTGATTTTGGCATTGATTTGTTGCCGGGCACTTAGCCCATCTCTATTCCTCCATATCGTATGGCTCCTCCTGAATTAAAGGAGTTGAAGGAGAAGTTGCAGGAGTTTCTTGATAAGGGCTTCATCAGGCCCAGTGTATCACCTAGGGGTGCTAAGGTCTTATTTGTGAAGAAGAAGGATAGTTCTATGCGTATGTGTATTGATTATCGGCAGCTGAACAAGGTTACAGTGAAGAACAGGTATCCTCTACCTCGCATTGATGACTTATTTGATCAGTTACAGGGTGCTAGGGTGTTTTCCAAGATTGACTTGTGTTCTGGCTATCATTAGTTGAAGATTCGGGAGCCGGATATCCCGAAGACTGCTTTCAGGACCAGATATGGTCACTATGAGTTTCTTGTCATGTCATTTGGGCTGACCAATGCCCCAGCAACCTTTATGCATTTGATGTACAGTGTATTCCGGCCTTATCTTGATTCCTTCATCATTGTGTTTATTGATGACATCCTGGTATATTCCCGGTCTCGGGAAGATCATGAGTAGCACCTGAGGACCGTGCTTCATACTTTGAAGGAGAAGAGGTTGTATGCAAAATTTTCTAAGTGTGAATTCTGGCTTGATTCAGTGGCATTCTTAGGCCACATAGTGGTCATGTGATGGGATCAAGGTAGATCCGAAGAAGGTGGAGGCAGTGCAGAGTTGGCCTAGACCGTCATCAGCTATGGAGATTCGCAGTTTCCTTGGTTTGGCAGGGTATTACCGTCGCTTTGTGGAGGGATTTTCATCCATTGCAGCACCTATGACCAGGCTGACCCAGAAGGGTGCTCCGTTCAGGTGGACCGAGGAGTGTGAGTAGAGCTTTCAGAAGCTCAAGACAGCTTTAACTACAGCCCCAGTATTAGAATTGCCTACAGGTTCAGGGTCATACACTGTCTATTGTGATGCCTCGAGGATTGGCCTTGGAGCGGTATTGATGCAGGACGGTAGGGTGATTGCCTACGCGTCTAGACAGTTGAAGCTGCATGAGAAGAACTATCCGGTTCATGTTCTCGAGTTAGCAGCTATTGTTCACGACCTGAATATCTGGCGTCATTATTTGTACGGTGTTCCCTGTGAGATTTACACTGATCACCGGAGTTTGCAGTACTTGTCCAGGCAGAAGGACCGTAATTTGCATCAGCGGAGGTGGTTGGAGCTACTTAAAGACTATGACATCACTATATTATACCACCTGGGGAAGGCCAATGTAGTGGCCAATGCCCTGAGTCGCCAGGCAAAGAGTTTGGGGAGTTTGGCATATCTTCCAGTAGCTGAGAGGCCCTTAGCCTCGGATGTTCAGGCCTTAGCCAACCAGTTTGTGAGATTGGATATTTCAGAGCCTAGCCGGGTATTAGCTTGTGTAGTTGCTCGGTCTTCTATTTATGACCATATCAGGGAATGCCAGTGTGATGATTCTCATCTTCTAGTTCTTCAGGACAGGGTTCGGCGAGGTGATGCTAGAGATGTGACTATTCGTGATGACGGTGTAATGAGGATGCAGGGCCGGATATGTGTGCCCAATGTAGATGGGCTTCGGGTGTTGATTCTTGAGGAGGCCCATAGCTCGCGGTACTCCATTCATTCGGGTTCCGCGAAGATGTACCAGGACTTGAGGCAACACTATTGGTGGAGAAGAATGAAAAAAGATATAGTTGGGTTTGTGGCCAAGTGTCTCAACTGTCAGCAAGTCAAATATGAGCACCAGAGGCCGGGTGGATTACTTCAGAGGTTAGAGATCCCAGAGTGGAAGTGGGAGAGGATCACCATGGACTTTGTAGTTGGACTTTCACGGACTTTGAGAAAGTTCAATGCTATTTGGGTGATCGTGGACCGGCTAACCAAGTCAGCCCATTTCATTCCAGAGTTGACTACATACTCTTCGGAGAGGTTGGCTGAGATTTATAGCAGAGAGATTGTCCGCCTTCATGGTATTCCAGTATCCATCATTTCAGACAGAGGTACACAGTTCACATCACGGTTTTGGAGAGCCGTACAGCAGGAGTTGGGTACTAGGGTGGAGTTGGGCACAGCCTTTCACCCTCAGACGGACGGGCAGTCCGAGCGTACAATTCAGATTCTTGAGGATATGCTCTGTGCCTGTGTGATGGTGTATTAAGGGTCATGGGACCGATACTTGCCACTTGCAGAGTTCGCTTACAACAATAATTACCAGTCCAGCATTCAGATGGCATCGTATGAGGCTTTGTATGGTAGGCGGTGTCGGTCCCCAGTGGGATGGTTTGAGCTTGGCGAGGCCCGATTGTTGGGTACAGATTTGGTCCAGGATGCCCTGGTTAAGGTGAAGGTGATTCAGGAGAGACTTCGCACGGCCCAGTCTAGGCAGAAGAGTTATGCAGACCGTAAGGTTCATGATTTGGCATTTATGGTTGGTGAGCAGGTCTTGCTTCGGGTATCGCCTATGAAGGGTGTCATGAGGTTCGGGAAGAAGGGCAAGCTGAGCCCGAGGTTCATTGGTCCTTCTGAGATATTGCGGCGAGTTGGGGAGGTTGCTTATGAGCTTGCCTTGCCTCCCAGCCTAGCAGAAGTTCACCCGGTATTCCACGTGTCTATGCTCCGGAAGTATCACGGTGATCTGACTCATGTATTGGATTTCAGCTCTGTCCAGTTGGACAAAGATCTATCTTATGTTGAGGAGCCAGTAGCCATTTTGGACAGGCAGGTCAAAAAACTCAGGTCAAAGAATATTGCTTCAGTAAAGGTCCAGTGGAGGGGTCAGCCGGTCGAGGAGGCGACTTGGGAGACCGAGCAGGATATGCGCAGCCAGTACCCTCATCTTTTCACAGTTTCAGGTATGTCTTTATACTCGTTCGAGGACGAACGATTGTTTTAAGAGGGAGAGGATGTAACGACCCGGCCGGTTGTTTTGGAGTGTAATAGCCCCGATCCCCTATTAACTACTTTCCCCAAATGTTTTTCTTCTATTGTGACTTGCCGGGATGATTGGTTTTGAGTTGCGGAGTGTTTTGGGACACTTAGTCTCCAAATGAGAGCTTAAGCCTTAGGATTTGGAGCGTAGTCGGAACTATGTGAAGCCGGATACGGAATGGAATTCCGTCAACTCCGTTAGCTCCGTTGAGTAATTTTGGGGTTAGGAGCGCATCTGGAATGTGTTTTGGGGGACTGTAGCGGATTTAGGCTTGAATTGGCGGAAGCTAGTTTTTCGGCGATTTCGGCCGATAGTGAAAATTTTGATATCGAGCTCGGAATGGAATTCTGAAAGTGGTTGTAGGTTCATAATGTTGATTATGACTTGTGCGCAAAATTTGAGGTCAATCAGACGTTATTTGATAGGTTTCGACATCGGTTGTAGAATTTTGAAGTTTCAAGTTCTTTAAAATTGAATTGGAGGGTGATTTGTGATTTATTTTGCGTTGTTTGATGGGATTTGAGAGCTCGACTAAGTTCGTAAGGTATTTTAGGATTGGTTGGTATGTTTGGTTGAGGTCCTGGGGGCCTCGGGTGTGTTTCGGATGCTTAACGGGTGAAAACTTAGACTTAGAGAAATTTCTGAACTTTGCTAGTTCTGGTGTTTTCGCACCTGCGTAAAAGAGAACGCAAGTGTGTGAGCGGCACATGAGGAGATGGAAGCGCAGATACAAGAAATCGAGAGTTGGCCTGGGGTCGCAGGTGCGAGGAAGTTTCCGCATCTGCGATGCCCGCAATTGCGCAAGGACGTTCGCAAATGCGCAAGATGCGCAGAAGCGGAAGGGACTCCGCAGGCGCGAGTGCACAAATGCGGCCCATTCGTCGCAGATGCCAAGGCAGAGGGGGTAAGTGAGTTGCACAGATGCATACATTTTCCTGCATAAGCGCACCTGCATGTGCGAGCCCAGGTGCCGCAGGTGCGGAAATACCTGGGCAGTGATTAAAACAGAAGGGCTTCGCGATTTTTATCATTTTTGGCTTTACAAACTCGGGTTAGGGCGATTTTTGAGAGCATTTTCGAGGCATTTCTTGAGGTAAGTTCCTTGTGCTTATTTTTGGTCAATAACCTTGCCTTGACATGTATTTTCCCACCTAGTTAATGTGTATTTAAGGTGGAAATTTGAAGTTGGAGACTAGGGATTTGGGAGTTTGAATTGTGGATTGGAGGACCATTTGGTGTCAGATTTTAGTAAATTTGATATGGTTAGACTCGTGAGTGAATGAGCTTTCTAGTTTCGTGAATTTTGTCGGGTTTCGAGATGTGGGCCCCGGGGGTTTAGTAAATTTGATATGGTTAGACTCATGGCAAGAACGTGATATCAAGTTGATTTGAGCGGTTCGAGGTAAGTGGCTTGCCTAACCCTGTGTTGGGGACTTCCCCCTTAGGATATCTTGATATTATTTGGTGTGTGGGCGCCGTGTACGTGAGGTGACGAGTACGTACACAGGCTATAATTACAAAAAATAAATCTCATTTTTCCTTTCTAAATCATAAATTGTTTTTTTTCCTTATTAAATTGCACTAATACGTTTAATTGTTAAACTTAGACTATAGAAGCATGCTTACGTGTTTTAGCTGCCTAATTGATATTATGTGTGTCATGTTTAGTTAAGTCCTTATTTGCCTTATCTGTGTCCAGTATAAACTATATAACTCGATGCCATACCTGTCATTTCATCTTGCATTGCATATTTAAATTGGGACTACGGACATATTTCGGGAGATCCCCCAGTACTGCATATTTAAATTGGGACTACGGATGTATTCCGGGAGATCCCTCTGTACTGCATATTTAAATTGGGACTATGGTCGTATTCCGGGAGATCCCCCTGTACTGCATATTTAAATTGGGACTACGGATTCCGGGAGATCCCCCAGCACTGCATATTTACTTTGGGACTACAGACGTATTCCAGGAGATCCCCCATTTTACTGCATATTCATTTGATACTATGGGATGATATCCCGAGAGATTTTCCATTGTGTTTACCTTGTTCTGAGCCGAGGGCTCCCTTTTTAACTGTGTTATCATAAATTTTACTTATATCTTTTACTGTTTAAATTATTATATTTACTCCGATAGGGCCTTAACCTGACCTCATCACTACTTGACCGAGGTTAGGCTTGGCACTTACTGGGTACCATTGTGGTGTACTCATGCCCTTTCCTGCACATGTTTTTCGTGTGCAGATCCAGGTACGAGCTATCAGCCTTGGGATTAGCGCGTGTTGCTGATTCTAGAAGACTTCAAGGTATTTCTGCTTGAGTCCGCAGATCTTCGGAGTCCCCTTCTACTCCCTCGTCTAGAGATTTTCTTTATTATCTTCAGACTTTTGAATAGAGTTACATAGATTATAGCAGCTTGTGACTTAGCGATATTTCGGGTCTTGGGAAATTATTTTGTATATGCCGAGTGGTACTACTCTTGGCTATTTATGATATGTTGTTTATCTTTAAAATATTGTGTTTCTTCATATTTTTCGCAATATTAGGCTTACTTTGTCGTAAAGACTAGGTGCCATCATGACACCTTACGGAGGGATAATTTGGGGTCGTGACAGTTTGGAGCCCCGAGGGCTTGGGCGAGTTTCGAATAAGCTAGGGGTGTTTTGAAACTTTGAAAAATCTGATTTTTTTGTGCTTAAGCTGTTATCTGGTGTCTTCTTCTTCGCGTTCGCGACGGTACTCTTGTGAACACGAAGAGTAAACTGGAGCAGGGTGATTTTCTTAATCGCGAATGCGGTAGCTGGGTCGCGAATGCGAAGCAATGGGGGCCTTACCCTTCGCGAACGCGAAGCTTGAGGGACCTGGGGGAGGGGACACCCATTCTCCTACGCGAACGCGAGCACTGGCTCGCGAATGCGAAGGCCAGGAGGGAGATGCCTTCGCGAACGTGAAAGCCATTTAGGCTGTTGCACATCGCAAACGCGGCAGGCCCTTCGCAAATGCGATGAAGGCCTGACGCCCAGACCTTGAAACATTTCAAAAACGGGATTTTACCCATTTTTCATAAACTCTCCATTAGAGCTCGTCCTAGGTGCGATTTCGAAGGGAAAACTCAACACCAATTCATAGGTTTGTACTCTTTAACTCATTTTCTTCTATTTCTAACATCACCCATTAAATTCCTAGCCCTAATCTTTGTTCTTTCATGGTAGAAAACTAGGGATTTAGGAATAATTATGGGGGGGGTTGCAAATTGGGGAGTTAGACCTCAATTTGTGGTTGGATTCCGAAAGTAGTTACATAATTGGGATCGGGGGTGAATGGGTGAATGGATTTTGGTCCGAACCTCGAGTTTTTACCAAGCGGGCCCGGAGTCCATTTTTGACTATTTGGGAGAGAGTTTGGGGAATCTAAATTTATGCATTGTAATTGATTTTTTTAGCAAATTTTGATATTATTGAGTCGTTTTTGGATAGATACGAGTGGTTTGGAGGTGGATTCTAGAGGAAAAGCGAAAATTGAGCATTGAGTGGCCTTTGGAGCGAGGTAAGTGTCGTGGTTAACCTTGACTTGAGGGAATAAGACTTGTTTGTCTATTTGCTACATGTTTAAATGTTGGGGAACAACGTATATGTGAGGTGACGAGTATTTATGCGTTGTAGTCGGGTTAAAGCATGCGGGTGGGGCTTGGTTTCTTGCAATTATAGCTTCCTTTGTTCATGCTATCCATGTTTAGACTAGTATTGTTAAATTGATCGTTCTTATCATGTTTACAGATCTCCTGGTGATAATTGTGTATTGATTCCGAAGTTGAGGTTGATATTGTGGAACCAAATGTTGAAGTAAGGCTTGTGCTTGTTATTCTATCTCCCTGTTGTTATTTGTTCATTGCATTATGGTAAGGGAGAGTGTTAATGCACGAAGGATGATGTCATGCCATATTGTGAGTATTAATGCACGAAGGGTGATGTCGTGCCACGTTATGAGAGTTAATGCACGAAGGGTGGTGTGTCGTTTCTATTGATTTTATGGTGAGGTGGAGAGTAAAAGCACGAAGGGTGATGTCGTGCATTTTTCCTTTACTATGTTTACTTGTTCTTATTGGTTCATAGTATATTGGCTGTTCAAGTTACCATTCTGTTGTAGTTCTCTATCTCGTATTCCCGTCAGCATGTTCCCCCTCCCGATATTACCCGTCAAGTTTTTCCTTGCTATTATTTGTACATATACTGTTAAATTGCACATATTTGTTATGTAGGTATCTTGTCATAGCCTCATCACTGCTTCATCGAGGTTAGGCTCGACACTTGCCAGTACATGGGGTCGGTTATACTGATATTGCACTCTGTACTTTCTGTGCAGAATTTGGTATTAATCCCAGCTGATTGAGAGGCGTAGCAGCTCGGACTGGTTCATCGGAGACTCAAGGAAGATTTGTTGGCGTTCGCAGACCATGAAGTCCCCGTCTATCTTTTTTTTTACTGTTTCTTTCGTTCAAACAATTATATTTCTTTCAAACTTTTACTTGTAGTAAATCCTAGAAGTTCGTGAATTATGACTCCAGATCCGGGTAATATTATATATATTGAGGCTATTATATATTTTCGCACTCATTTTAAACTCGTTATAGCTTATTTGTTGTTATTTACTGAAATGTATAAGAAGTGACTTAATGATTCTCTAACGTTAGCTTGCCTAGCAAGTGAAATATTAGGCGTCATCACGGTCCCGACGGTAGGAATTCTGGGTCGTGACACTTTGCGAACGCGAAGAACGAAATCCCAGAAGCCAAATTCGCGAAGAACAACACGAGACATCAGAAAATCAGCATCCAAAGTAGCCCAAAATAATCCAAAACACACCCGAGGACACCAACCAAAAATACCAACAAGTCCTAAAACATCATACGAACTTAGTCGAGGTCTTAAATCACATCAATCTTCGCTAAAACACGATTACACCCCAATTCAAGCCTAATGAAACTAAGAAATTTCAACTTCTACATTCGATCCCGAAATCTATAAAATCAAGTCCGATTGACCTCAAATTTTGCACACAAGTCATAAAATGGCATAACGGAGCTATTTCAATTTCTAGAATCGGATTTTGATCCCGATATCAAAAAGTCAACTCCCCGGACAAACTTCCAAACTTAACTTCCTATTTTCGTCATTTCAAGTCTAATTTAGCTACGGACCTCAAAATAAATATGCGGACACACTCTTAAATCCGAAATCACCATACGACACTATTAGAATTATCAAAATTCCATTCCAGAGTCGTTTGCTCAAAAGTCAAACTCTGGTCAACTCTTTTCATTTAAGCTTCAAAATTGAGAATTGTTCTTTCAATTTAAATTTCGAATCTTCCGAAAATCAAACGGCCGCACACGCAAGTCACAATACGTATTACGAAGTTACCCGGGACCTTAAGTATCTGAATAGGGCGTAAAGTCTTAAAACGACAAGTCGGGTCGTTACAATATTAATGCTATATTAACATATGATATATTAATATATTTAAGTGCCATATTAATATGTATACATATTAATGCTATATTAACATATGCTATATTAATATACGCTATATTCATATGTGGTTGTTGCTAAATATATATATATATATATGTTGTTGTCTCTAAACTTAAATATTAATATAGCCGATTTCGGTCGGTTTATTCATTAAATTAATATTTAATTAAAACTTATTTCGGTTGGTAAATTTTATATATATATATATATATATATATATATATATATATATATATATATATATATATAATTTTTGTTATATTAAAAAATCAATGGCCTTGGAAGGGAAAGAATAATTTCAAATATATCGATCGATTTCGGCCGGTTATTTTAAAAATTTTAATTAAAAATTATTTTGATAGATAATATGCAAGTATGACCATGTCTTGGTCAAAGATTAACCAATTTCCGACCGGCATCAGTCGAAAATTGTATATATTTGTTGTGGGACCACTATTTCCATTGTCAAAAATATTTTTCTTTGACTTTTGCGACCAATTTATTTATATTTCGACCGATTTCGGTCGGTTTTGGATCCGACTGATTTCGGTCGGTATTTTTTGGACAGATTTTGCCAGTTTTCTAGCAGTGAAAGTACTATAAACCAACAGGACATATATAGGAAAAAGCAATTTACCTCATAAAAAGATCGAGTACAAGTTGTCAACATTCATGTGAACTTGCTGATTAAATGTAGAAAATAACAATCTTGGGGCGAGGCTTCTAGCACTTGCAGTTGAGATTTAGAGGAGAATGCAAGAGATCTCTGTTCCTCACTGTACAGCATCAAACATATAGTACTAACAATCTTCGTGTGTGGCTTCTACGACTGACGTACGTTGCTTAATCTGTCTCTGCGTACTTCACGAACCTCTGTATCTACATGCGTCGATTTACTTGATTGACAAATCTCATGGAATACAAAATGAACAAGTAATATATAACGGGTAAGCACATTGATGAACTATAAAAAAGAATTAAATGTTTAAATGCCTATGTAAAATAGAAAGAATGGAATTGCAGTAACGGGTTACCACATTTATGAATCATGAGAGAATGGAAGGAGTAAGACGTAACCACATCGATGGATAAAATTTAAGTAAACAAAGAGAAAGGTTTGGTTGGTTTTACTTGTTAGAAACTGCTAGGCTTCTTTATTATCAATATGATGGAAGAAACAGTTAAGTTTCTTCAACAAGCGCCTTTTCAATGAAGATGTTTGGTTTTTGGTACTTAATAGGTAGTTGGCAATCAAAAAAAATAGAGGAAAACAATAAATGCATTCCTTGGCCAAAGTAAGGGTGGTATGTGGGCCGGGTTCTGTCCTAAGTGGGCTTCGTGGGTCCGGTCCTAAGTAGTTTCGGGCTTCGCGGGCTTCTTGTTGGAACCGGCCCGGGACCGGGACCACGAACTAATGGTCCCGGATTAAGTGGGCCGGTCCCGGGCCTAAGTGGGCCCAATGGATTCTTTCTATTTTTAATTTTTTTTTATAGAAGTTAGAGAAAAAAATGGTAATAACAATATCTAAGGCAATTTCTTATAAATTATATTATAGAATTGTGACCTAAATTTTTTAATTCAAATTTAAAGATAAAAATATTTTAAAGAGATATTCAAAGTAATGTGTTATAATTTTATTATAGCATTAAAAAAATATGACAATATCTTTCTTAGTCTTCTTCCCCCCTATGGAATGAGCACAACAAGGTGCTAATACCACCATTGAGAAGAAAAAGAAACTAATCAAGATGTGCCAAAATACAAGTTACATATTAATTTTTGTTCATATAAGTTACATGGTATCACTTACAAATTTCATATATCCTTCAAGGTCGGGAGGAATTTCCGTTGGTGGTGGCGGAAAAGAAGCTTGGTCATCACCGCTTCCGGGCGAAGCAGCATCCTCCGCAAGTTTAGCTAGCATTTCTTCGTAAGCTTCGTCTACTTCTGGTTGTGATTCAACAAGTACAAAATTTCTTCTTTCCGAATGGATTCAATGTCTGAAGAGTACTGATTTTTCCAATCTCTCCCTCATAGACGCTCTATAATCACCGAGTTGAAATCTTGCTTGACTAAAAGCGCTCTCTGATGCCACTGTTGAAGTTTGAATAGTTAAAATGTCTCGAGCCATCCTTGAAAGAATCGGAAACTATTTTTCTTTGTCCTTCCACCATTCCAAAATATTAAAAGAGTCATCGGGATTCACTTCCTAAATTCCCTGTGATAAATAAACTTCAAGCTCATTTAGTTATGAAAAATCACTAGTACTAGAACTTTGAGAACCCCTGAACCTCGCCCAAGCACTAAGTGCTCTTACTTCTGCAGTTCTTTTAGATGATTGAGAACTAGAAGAAGAAGGAGTTGATACATTTGGTCTAGCATGATCTAATGCAACTTGATAAGCATTATAAATAGTTTGAATATTTATTTTAATTGAGGTTATTGCGTTCGGAAGTTTAGACAACTCCTCATCTTCAAGTGCTAAACCATTATAAACAGTTTCATACCAAAATTGAAGACCTCCTAATTTCATAGTAGGATTTAACAATGCAGCAATACCATAAATAGGGGGAATAGGGAAAAAATATTTTTTAAACTTTTTTCTCATAGAATCAATAGCAAGTTGATAAATTTTCCCACCCTCTGAAAAATGATCAAACAAATTTGCAAGTTCTACAATATAAACTAAACAATTAGAAATAGTAGGATAATATTGCCCAAAAAATTTATTTGTCGCAATATAAAATTTTTCTAAAAACTCTACAAGCATTTTAATATTAGCCCAATCCGTATTTGTAAGGTGCTCATCATCATCACTTACATGAGCATTAAACGTTGAGTTTATGGGGTTTCTATATTCATATGCAACAACTAAACTTTCATACATATAATTTCATCTAGTTGGACAAGGTTTAGGAACTTTTCTTTTTCTTAGGCCAAATTCATCGCATCTTTTAAAATATTCTCTAAGTCTACTTCTGCGTTTTGAATAAAAAAAGTCAATTAAGAGCCATTTTAACCTTTTCAATTTCAACATTTAAAATTCGCATAACATCACCCATAATTAAATGGTAAATATGACAAATATATATAACATGAAAAATGTTACTAAATGCAGGACTTAGTGTAGTGGTAAGCAATGTTACAATATTTGTGTTACTAGTAGCATTATCCATTTAAACTGATATTATTTTATCACTAATGCAAAAATATCTACATTTGGATTATTATTAGTTGGGTTAACATGATGGTCAGACGGAGTATCATTTGAATTATTATTAGTTGGGTTAACTTCAGAAGCAGGACTAGTGGGTGTATCGTCATCCGGTTGCGTTTCATCAAAATCTATTTCTTCATCATCATTTTCATCAATAGTTGGATTACCATAAAGAGCATTCATATATTCATGATTTAATTGTATGTCGGGTGCAATACTATGGCAAAATTAACTCTCGGTAAATTGTAATAAACTATTATCGTTATCAAGAATAGGAAGTGTAGGACAGGTAACAGGTTTGGGTCGGGGAGCCGGGGGAAGTGGAGGAGGAACAGATTGGTCACTAGATTCACCACTCTTGGATTTTTCCTTATTTTTACTAAATATTTTTTTTAAGTAATAAGACATCTTAATTAATCAAGCAATACAAAGTAAATAAAATAAATAATATTAAAACTTAAGAGTTGGAACGAGTTTACCGAATTGACGAACAACTTGTTGAAAATTAATTATCGTTGAAGACTTCAATTTATCAACTTTACAATTTTGCACAAATTGTAACAATAAAATAAGCAATTATAGAAGAAATTTAGAGAGAGATTGATGATTTTGTGAGAAAAATAAAAGAATGAGGGGGTATTTATAGTTAAAAATAGGGAAAAAGTATAATTATAAAAAGTTTGGGATTAAAACAAAGTTAGGGGAGTTAAATGGCTATTTAAACAGCTATTTTGGCAGGTAAACGGCCATATTTTAAATTTCATAACGGCTATAATGTGGTGGATGTTTGTTTTAAAAATAATTAGCCGTTATGCCCGGATAAGCCCGTTTAGGACCGCTTGAACCGGCCCACTTTCTAACCGGTCCCGGTCTCGCGGGCCTCGCCTATGGGACCGGCCCACTACCCAGCCCACCTTCCCACGGTCCTGGTCCTATCCGGTTAGGACCGTTTAGGCCCACCGCCCATTTGGTCTTGCGATCCTGGGCCGGGCCCGATCTTAACCGGCTCACATGCCACCCTTAGGCCAAAGAAGCATGCCATATCACCGGACTAAGGGCCCTCAATTAAAATATATATATATATATATATATATATATATATATATATATATATATAGAGAGAGAGAGAGAGAGAGAGAGAGAGAGAGAGAGAGAGATTCAGCTCGATCTTTTGTATGTCTATCTTTTGGACTTAATTGAATTCTTCAAATTACAAATCGCCTTTTACCTTCATATTTATAAATATTACTAGTCCTTGACAATTCATATTCATATAATTTAATATCAAGTAGTATTAACTTTTTAAAAATTACTCCCTCAGTTCATTTTTACTTGTCACTTTTAACATATCAAGGAAGACAATTTATTTTTCTGTTATACCCATAGTATTAATTACTCATTTCAAATCATTTTCTCAAATCCATTAAAAATATGCATCAATCAATATGGGTATCATGATAAATTAATCACTTCATTTATTATTTCTTAAGGGGTGTGAAAAGTCCATAGTGGACAAGTAAAAGTGAACGAAGGAAGTATATAAATATAAAACCTTGATGTAAAAATTCTATATTTGTTGACAACAATAACAATAAGTAAAAAGATGGAGAAATTAGAGAGCAAAATGAACAAGAGGGGGATAAACGTGAAGTGCTCCTAAGATTCGTCAATAACATATATACTTCTATCTTTTCAACGGATAAAATAAGTAGGAATTTGAAATTAAATCCATTGGTGAGAATTGATAGGAATGACTTAATATTTTTTTTTTCCCCATATATGTCACCAATCTAGTATATTCCATCGAACTAAAGTGTTATATAACTAATTTTTCCATGTGACTATTAGAACTACTTCACTAGACTGGTAACGATCTGAATTATGTTCGATATAGAATATATATATCATAACACTGCAATGTTGCACATTATTACAAGAAAAAAAATAATTATTAGACTTCACTAAAATAAAATTTCATGATTCAAATTTGGGTTTAAGAATTCAAGTATATACAACTGCTCCTATTAACATTTAAAATAAGTTCCACGTACATTATGCATTAACTGTTTTTAATTTAAAAGGTTAAGAAGTAACAAGTATACAACCCTCATTCCACTGGTTCACTATCCTCCCCGATTCTACCCCTCCTGTTTCTTGCTTACTATTACTTTCGCT
This sequence comes from Nicotiana tomentosiformis, assembly GCF_000390325.3. Classification (NCBI taxonomy): domain Eukaryota; kingdom Viridiplantae; phylum Streptophyta; class Magnoliopsida; order Solanales; family Solanaceae; genus Nicotiana; species Nicotiana tomentosiformis. The sequence continues at coordinate 134,775,860 of NC_090817.1, forward strand.
TTATTTACCATAACTAATAACTAATATGGAGTTTATAGAAGAGTGGAGATGTATGAGATTTCTTGATAATTTTAATTTCTAATTAACTAATATAATGTACATATAAGTTGTACCTGATTGTTTTCCTCTTTCCAGCTTTTAGCATTGTGTCTGCATAATTAATCCTTAATTTTCAACAAGTCCTGCAAGAATTTATAATGCTTCAAACTTTTCACCCTCACAAGATGATTGGTTTTATATTGTCTTGATAAAACAAATGGTTATATAGTGGTTTTATATTGTCTTGATATATATATATATATATATATATATATATATATATATATATATATATAGAGAGAGAGAGAGAGAGAGAGAGAGAGAGATATGTTTACCCTTAAAATTAGATAACAATTAAACTTATAATGTGAGTTTAAGGATACGTGATTTCACTTAATACCAATTGAAATATATGAAGATTAATGATAGAATTATACAATAAAGTAAATCAAACCAGTATTTGATTAGAACTCAACCCTTGAGTTAGAGTATCCTCGAACTGATTGATGCAAGGACAATAAAAATATAATGAATTGAAGAACAAGAGTGTGAGCGAGAAAGAAAATTATATTGCTTTTTTCATCAGTTGTCCCTACAAATGGTTAGAATACACCTTTATATATTAGAGGAACTCTATATATGGTACAATTCTAATTACAGAAGGAAATCTCATGATTAACTAAACAACCGTTCTTGATTCGATCTGTTCCGAGATTTTTGCCATGATCTTCGACTAGTCACGGATATCTCATTTTCTGTTATTACGCTATCTTCGGTATTGCTCGATGCCTGTCTCGTTTGGCCTCGATTGCTGTCGGCCTCAATCTTGGCAGGTGCCTCGAATCTCGATCTCGATACCTTGTCTTCGTGCCTCGATCCGATCCACTTCGGAATCGTCCTTCGATGCAAACTCTCGGTCTCGGTCAAACAGTAAAATCGGGTAGGCCCAGTTTTAACCGTATACAGATAGTCCCCTCATTTTTTGGAGTATAATGACAAGAAACGAATTGAGCCTTCGATTTTCTACCTCGACCTGTCATGACATCATCCTTGTGACGTAAGCGATGGAAGTGACTGAAGCGTCCCGTCTGTACAGTTTCCTAGGCATTAAATATGCGTCCGTCGATGGTCGGCCACTGCCAATATTGAACCGTCATTGTGAAATTTATAAATAGCCCCTCTCTCCACCATTTCAAAATTTTACTTTCAGATTCTTAATCTCCAAAGCTTTTTATATCTTCTAACTTCTTCATCTGCAACTCCACGATTTTCACTGCTACCATCTTCTCAAAACACCAAAAATTATCATCTTCATCTATTTTTAACTCAAATCCATACAAAAATAGCAAAAACATCAAAGACTGTTCCTCAAAAGAAAAGCGCTTCTTCATCGCGACCGGCTGGCGACAAAATATCGATAGAGCCACGACCTGAAGAGTGTTTTCCCGGGGGATGCGTTATCACTTCTGACTTCAAAATAGATAAAACCTCGTCGATTCCTGGTCGATGCGAGCCAGCGTCGACGTACATATGCTCGATAACTGAAGGGTACCTTAAGCAGGTAAGGAAAGACTGCAACTGGAAAGGCAAAGAAGTGGTGATCCCGACCCCGGAAGAAGACATTACCACCTATGTGGAAGGATTTTTAAGTGTTTACACTTACCCTTTAACGTTGGGCCCCCTCGACCCCGTCGTCGTTGATTTTTTTTGTCAGTACCAAATAACCCTAGGCCAAATCCATCCTTCTTTTTGGCAAATTGTTATTCTACTCCGATTCTTCGTGAACAAAGTCGAGGGGATGCCTTTCAGCCTCGACCATCTCATCAGGTTATACAGCCCCTGCCTCTATCGAGGCATCTATGTCGAGGTCGTACGGCCCGGTCTAACATAATATTAAATTGTGCACTTCCGGAGGGTCGAACGGTGCGAACCATAGATGCATCTATTTACTACCGAGACGCTCGGCCCGATCCACAAATAGCAATTATTTTTAAGGAAACACAAATTCTCATTTTACAATCAAGTATTCTAATAAACTCTTTAAATAGGTGAACTTAGCCCTTTTTCGAATTCTTTTGTCAAATTCTAACGTGATTCGAGTAATCGAATTAGCAAGGAAGGGCACAAACATTTCGAATAAGGTATGATACGGTTCCTAAACTACCCGGACAATAGCACAATAGTAGCTGCGTACAGACTCTCATCATCTCGTACTTACGTAGCCCCCACAAATAGGTACACACATTTATTTAATTCACCTATGAGGTTAATTCCCTCTTACAAGGTTAGAAAGGAGACTTACCTCGCCCCAAACGACTCGAAGCTAGTCAAACATTACATAAACTAATCAATCTATGCTCAAAAGTTCATAATTCCACCATTTAAGTGATTACCCAACCTAAATTGCAAGATTCCTAAAATTCACCATCGGGCCCACATGCTCGGATTCCAAAAATATTTAAAGAAGGTTGTTACCCATAACCTTAGGAACATGAATATATGATTTTTACTGAATTCCATAACAAATTTCGTGGTTAAATCTCATTTTTATCAAAAATCTAGGTTTTCACCTAAACCCATGATTTTTACTAATTTACATATTATAATCTACCCATAAACTATGTATTTAACGTACATTAAGTAGAAATTACTTATCTCACAAAGCTAGGTCGAAATCCCCTCCTTCAAAGCTCTCAAATCGCCCAAGAGTGAGAGAATATGTGATAAAAATGGCCTAAGTCCATATTAAATGAGCCCTCACTGCCCAGCGACTTTTGCACCTGTGGTGCTTTGGGCCGTACCTGTGGAAAATGCCTCGCAGGTGTGCCTTTCCCTCATCTGGTCAGGCTCCACATCTGCGGACAAGAAGGGCCGCTTCTGCGAGCCTAGCCGAACCTGCGACCATGTCTCTCGCACCTGCGCTCATGCAGGTGCGCCCAATCTTCCACATCAACGAATTCTGGGCTTCCCTCCATTTCTCGCTTCTGCAGCTTGTGGCTCGCACCTAGGGCTGACCGAGTACAGGTGCGATTATGACAGATCTGGGAGCTTTAGCTGTTGCTCCAAGCTCCCAACTTGGTCTGAGCCTCATCCGATTGACACTCGGGGCTCCCAGGGCCCCGCCCGAACATACCAACAAGTTTAAAATCATAAAACGGACTCACTCGAGCTCTTGGAACGTCTGAAACAACATTAAAACTAAGAATCACACCCCAAAACGAATTGAATCAAACTTATGAACTTCAAGTTTTTCTATTCAATCAAAATGCGCTGAAACATACTTAGACTACTCGGATTGACAACAAACTTTGCGTGCAGGTCTTAAATTACATTACGAGCTATTCCCTGTCTCAAAATTCCATTTGGACCTTGATATCACCAAAATCCACTCCAAACCAAATTTAAAGAACTTCTAAAACCTTCAAGAACCAACTTTCACTATTAGACGCCAAAATGCTTCCGGGTCATCCAAAACCCAATCCGAACATATGCACAAGTCCGAAATCACCATAAAAACCTATTAAAACCATCAAATACCTATTTCGAGGTCGTTTACTCAAAATGTTGACCGAAGTCAAACTTGGCCTTTCAAGCCAACCTTAAGGAACCAAGTGTTCTGATTTCAACCCAAACTCTTCTAAATCCCGAACCAACCATCCCCGCAAGTCATAAATCAGTAAAAGCAAATACAGAAAGTCTTATTTAGGGGAACGGGGTTCAAGCAAGTAAAACGACCGGTCGGGTCATTACAAGCAGTTCCGTGAGGAGGTCGACATGATAAAGGCGGAGTCCTTGGGGTGGAAAGAAGGTATGGACCGCTTCGCTGCAGAAAAAGAGAGTGCTCGAGCCCAATTATCATCGGTCAAAAGTCAACTTCAAGGCATGAAGGAGAAGATCTCAGTTCAAGCAAGGAAAATAGAGGAGCTCAAGGCTCGGTTGGCTTCCGAACTTGCCAAGGACAAATCTGAAGTCGAAAATGCAAAGGCCGAGGCGGATGCGATCGTGGCCGTCTATCGGGCCGATGCTGAAGCCGTTCAAGTCCAAGCGAGAGAGGCATCTGAGACCGCTCAAACTCGAGCATATTGGATTGCTGAACTCGCCAAATGTCAATCTCGGAGGGAAACCCTCGAGAAGATTCAGGCTCGAGGTTTCGATCTTACCAACGAGATAGCAAAGGCTAGAGAGCATGAAGCCGAAGCTGGAGTGCTGGCCACTTTCGATGATGATGATGATGATGGCAGCAAGAGCGGGTCCGAGAATGGGGAGGACCTCGATGTAAAAGAAGCTGCCCCCAGAGGAGATCAGGAACCTTAGGATTTTTCACTTTTGATCTTTTGTATAGGATCCTGATCGGACCTTGTAAATATTCATATATATAAAGATCTCTTTCCTTTCCGACTTGTCTTTATTTCTTTTATGCCTTGTGAAAGTTTTGTTCATAAGTTCGAGGCTTAGGCATTTTGATCAAAACACAACTAGTGTAGTATTTATAATCGAGTGAGTACTTGCTCGAACTCGGAATAGGGTGACTCTTAGATTTTAATTGAGTGAGGATGATTTCTTCGAACTCAAAAATAAACTGACCCTTTAGATTCTTAAATTAGGCTGATATGACTATAGCAAAAAGAATGGCTTTCTCCCCATTTTTGGCTTGATAAGTTTATCGTTTAATCATATAAATTATGTTTTGCCTTAACACGAAATAAAGGATTTGCTTGAGAGTTCGAACGGTTCCGTACCCATTAGGATTTTCAAGGATCGATATTATCGAGACCCTTTATTTCGCAATGCCTTGGCATAAAATAAAGAATTTGTTCGAGAGTTCGAACGCCTTTGTATCCATTACGGTTTTCGAGGGTCAATATTATCGAGACCCTTAGAAATTTTACCGAGGGTAGCCTTTTTTAACCGGTTTATGAAAATATTCGAAGGCTTGTTTAATAACGGAAATCGGACGTCTCTGAACCGTGTTGATTTGGCCGTAGCCTTTAACTTGGGATTCGCCTTTTGGGCTTGTTCCCCTGTTATACTTCGAACTTGTTTGAAGTATCAGTTCCCGAGTGGGCTGGCTGTGGCCTATAAAATCGAGGATTAAAAGGTCTTATGATCTCGAGGTTTAGAAATTCGATCGTGTCGATTGTTTTGACGGCAATCCCCGAGTATCGGATAAATTGTTTGAACTTCAGTTGTGATCGGCCCTTAAGCCAATTTCCACCATAGATCATAAGTACGAAATTGCTAAGTATAAATTTTTCTAAAACAAGGAGCATCTGGTAAGGAAAAATACTTCTTCCAATAAATTGTACATGCGTACATGTTTTGCCATTAGGGCTCGAGTAATCTACACGGACACAGTTCATTTGACCGTTTGCTCCTCTACAAAATTTACCTATCGAGACCCTATCGACACGAAGTATTTTCCTTGTAACTATCCGAGGGTGATGCCCCCCAGTATTCGAGGTTGATTGTAAAGGAGCCTCGGATACTGTTGAATTGCTCTAAGTTAGATGGACAATGGTTGCCTCGTTAAAAACCTCCCCGAAAAAACCCATTTAGGATAAAAACCGGTCTAAGGGAAAAAGAGTGCAACGCGTGCTTTCAGACCGAAGGACTGCGTTTGAAGAATCCTTTGATGTCTTCGATTAAACACCTGCAAACGGTTAGTATAAAATATAAATGAAAATGGAGAAGGTTGTACCTTAGCAGTAATATCGTTTGAGGAGTGACACGTTCCAATTATTTGACAACTGTTCGTCGTTCATCGTGCCGAGTTTGTAAGATCATTTTCCGATGATATCGAGGATCTGATACGGTCCCTCCCAATTTGGCCCGAGTTTTCCTTCATTTGGGTCTCGAGTATTGAGGGTGACTTTTCTCAGTACTAAGTCCCGGTTCTAAAATGTCGAAAATTGGCTCTTCGGTTGTAGTACCTTTCGATCCGTTGCTTCTGTGTGGCCATTCGAACGAGGGCGCTTTCCCGTTTTTCATCTAGCAATTCGATACTTGTATTCATAGCCTCGTAATTTGACTCTTCTGTTGTATATCAAAATCTGACGCTAGGTTCCCCGATTTCGACCAGGATTAGAGCTTCGGCGCCATATACTAAAGACAATGGTGTTGAACCCGTACTGGATTTTGACGTTGTTCGATACGCCCAAAGGACCTCGGGCAACATTTCTCTCCATTTTCCATTAGCGTCGTTCAACCTTTTCTTTAAATTTTAAATAATGGTTTTGTTCGTTGATTCTGCCTGTTCGTTCACACTGGGGTGATATGGAGTTGACAAGATCCTTTTGATTTTGTGATCTTCAAGAAACTTTGTTACTTTGTTGCCGATGAATTGTTTTCCATTGTCACATACGATCTCGGCAGGCATTCTGAATCGACATATAATGTGGTCCCAGATGAAGTCGATAACTTCTTTTTCCTTGACTTTTTCGAAGGCCTGTGCTTAACCCATTTAGAGATATAGTCAGTCATAAATAAAATGAATTTACCTTTACCTGGACCCCGGGCAACATTTCTCTCCATTTTCCGTTAGAGTCGTTCAACCTTTTCTTTCAATTTTGAATGATGGTTTTGTTCGTTAATTCTGCCTGTTCATTCCCACTGGGGTGATATGGCATTGAAAATATCCTTTTGATTATGTGATCTTCAAGAAACTTTGTTACTTTGTTGCCGATGAATTGTTTTCCATTGTCACATACGATCTTGGCAGGCATTCTGAATCGACATATAATGTGGTCCCAGATGAAGTCGATAACTTCTTTTTCCCTAACTTTTTCGAAGGCCTGTGCTTCAACCCATTTAGAGAAATAGTCAGTCATAAATAAAATGAATTTAGCTTTACTTGGGGCCGATGGTAGTGGGCCGACAATATCCATTCCTAATTTCATGAACGGCCATGGGGATAGGACCGAATGGAGTTGCTCCCCGGGTTGGTGGATCATCAGCGCATATCTTTGACACTTGTCACACTTTTAAACGAATTCCTTCGTATCTTTTTCCATATTGGCCCATTAGTATCCTGCTCTGATGACTTTGCAAACCAATGATTTTGCACCGGAATGATTTCCGCAAGTTCCCTCGTGAATTTCCCGTAGGACGTAGTCGGTGTCTCCTGGACCCAAACATATTTCCAAATGTCCATCGAACATCCTTCTATATAGTGTTCCATCTTCGGCCAATGTGAATCATGCAGCCTTCGTACGTAGAGTCCTTGATTCCTTAGGATCCGACGGAAACTTTTCGTTATTTAGGTACTCGATATATTTATTCCTCCAATTCCAGGTCAGACTTGTGGAGTTTATTTCTGCGTGGCCTTCTTCGATCACTGACCTCAAAAGTTGCACGACAATCCCTGTGCTAATTTCGTCGTCTTCGACCGACGACCCCAAATTTGCAAGGGCATCGGCTTCACTGGTTTGCTCTCGAGGTACATGCCGTAGGGTCTATTCCTGAAACCGATGTAGTGTCACCTATAATTTATCCAAGTATCTCTACATTCAATCATCTCGAACCTCGAAGGTTCCGTTGACTTGGTTTACCACAGGCAAGGAGTCATATTTGGCTTCGATGACCTCTGCTCCCATACTCTTAGCTAGCTCGAGACCTGTAATCATGGCCTCATACTCATCCTCGTTGTTAGTTAACTTGGAAGTTTTGATAGACTGTCTAATTGTATTACCTGTGGGCGGCTTCAAAACGATGCCTAGCTCGGACCCCTTCATGTTCGAAGCGCCGTCTGTGAATAGGGTCCACACCCCCGATGTTGTACCCGATTTTAATAATAGTTCTTTTTTGACCTCAGGTACGAGGGCTGGCATAAAGTCGGCCACATAAGATTTGAGATTTGATGGCCATTCGGGGTTGATACTCGATATCGTACCCACTGATTTCGACAGCCCATTTGGCCAATCGGCCTGAGAGTTCGGGCTTATGCAAAAATATTGCGAAGAGGATAAGTGGTCACCACACAAATTGGGTGACATTGAAAATATGGTTTTAATTTCCTAGAGGCGCTTATTAGGGCAAGCGCCAATTTTTCTAAGTATGGGTACCGGGTCTCAGCCTCGCCTAGAGTTCTACTAACATAGTAAATAGGAAATTGCGTACCTTGCTCTTCTCGAACTAGGACTTCACTTACCGCGATTTTTGAGACTGCTAAGTACAAGTAGAGTTGCTCGTCTACTTTTAGAGTATGAAGCAGTGGCGGGCTCGAGAGGTACCGCTTTAACTCTTCCAATGCTTTTTGGCATTCCGGGGTCCATGCAAAATTGTTCTTCTTTTTGAGCAGCGAGAGGAACTTGTGACTTCTATCTGAAGACTTTGAGATGAATCGGCCTTGGGCGGCTATGCGCCCTGTTAATCTTTGTACGACCTTAACATTATCCACGATTGTGATGTCTTCGATTGCCTTGATCTTATCGGGGTTGATTTCGATACCCTGATTTGATACCATAAAGACGAGGAACTTGCCCGAGCCGACCCCGAATGCACACTTCCCCGGGTTGAGTTTCATGTTGTATTTCCTTACTATATCGAAGGTCTCCTGCAAATGTGTCAAATGGTCCTCTACTCACAGAGACTTAACTAGTATATAGTCAATATAAACTTCCATTGACTTACCTATTTGTTCTTCGAACATTCAATTTACTAAGCGTTGATAAGTGGCAGCAGTATTTTTTAGTCCAAACGACATTACATTATAACAATAGGTGTCGTACTTAGTGATGAACTAAGTCTTTTCCTGATCCTCCAGGTTCATTTGTATTTGATTATACCCGGAGTAGGCATCAATAAAACTAAGGATCTCGTGACCAGCCGTGGCATCGATCATGCAATCGATATTCGGCAGAGGAAAAGAGTCTTTAGGACATGCTTTGTTTAAATCTTTATAATCTACGCACATCCTAAGTTTATTTTCCTTTTTAGGGATTACGACTACGTTTGCTAACCATTCAGGATATTTTACCTCCCGAATGGATCCTATTTTGAGAAGTTTGGTTACCTCATCCTTGATGAATGCATGTTTTACCTCGGACTGGGGTCTTCTCTTTTGTTTTACTGGCCGGGACTTCGGGTCCAAGCTTAGTCAATGTGTAGCGATTTCCGGCGGGATACCTATCATATCTATATGGGACCAAGAAAAATAATCCATATTATTGATAAGAAATGTAATGAGTTTTTCTCTAAGCTCGGGGGTTAACTCCGTTCCCAGGTATACCTTTCGATCGGGTAGATGCCCGATCAGTACGACCTGCTCCAGCTCTTCGACCGTCGACCTTTGACGTTTCCCAGGTATATCTATTTGACTTGGTCTCTACTTAAGAAAGAGAGACTTAGTCTAGAAAAACTTGGCTAACAAGAAATTGAATCTATCGAGAGATTGATAATCCCAATTAAAAGGTTCAATCTAGAGATAGTAATAACCCGACTTGAGCTTTTATCAACCGTTTTGTTCAATACCGATTTGGACTTGAGAAAGCCAAATTGGGCAAAATCACTCTCTGACCGAGAGGCATTTAGTGGGTAATTGAGTGTTGATAGCTATAATATACCCCGATCAATAAAACAAGCATTAAGGTTTATATCCCATTAGGCAAACACCTAGGTGAAAGTCATAGCCCTAGGCTTCTTACAACATTTAAAAAACAACAAAAATAATCTCTTAGTTTTATTTCCCAACTTGCAATTGTAGTTTTAAATTAGACTTTAAAACAACCCCATTTTGTGGAAGAGTAAACTTAGATATTCAAACTCTCACGCTACGATATATACTACTAACTCCCATCTATAGCTCCCTAAGAAATTCGACCCCGACTTTTGTTGGATATTATTATTATATTGACCGTTTTGATAACCTTGAATTGAGGTGTGAAATTGGATGAGACCAATTTTTGGCGTCATTGCTGGGAGCTAAAAACGGTGTTAGCTATATATTTAGGTGTGTTTTGGGGAACATTTTCTTTACCTTCCTTGTTGCTAACGTGTTGAGAAATTATAGGTGAAATCATGGCAAACAATGAGCTTGGAAACATACCTTTGGGAGATGTGGATATTGAGGATGATCAAATGGATGAGGTCCCTCTTGAACCTCAAGCCAATAGACGAGATCGAGCACCTCAAGACAATGTGCACGCTCCACCCCCACCTCCACCACGAGCAGCGCCACACCGGGTGTTGCCGAATGAAGGGTATGCAAGTGCTATAGTCCCTTCTCGTATTAGGGCGGGCAACTTCCAAATAACTAGCGTGATGCTCACTTTGCTTGAGAAATGAGGGTTCTTCACCGGTGCGCCAGGTCAAAATGCATATAAACACTTGAAGGGGTTCGTAGATATGTGTTGGGGGAGTAAACAAACAAATGTCTCCGAGGATGATTTAAGGCTAAGGAATTTTTCCTTCTCTATATGGGGGAAAGCTTTAGATTCGTTGGAACGTTTGCCAAATCATTTCATTCATATGTGGGAAGAATTAGCGGAGAAATTTATTTCTAAGTACTTCTCTCCTGGGTACATGGTTATTTTTTGGGATGAAATTCTAGCATTCAAGCAAGAGCCCAATGGACCACTACACGAGATATGAGAAAGGTATAGAACAATGGTTAAAGAGTGCCCCAATAATGATATGATGGAGAACATGATTCAACAAACTTTCTATCGGGGGATCAATACAACGCCTTATGGTAGTGAATCAACTTGCCGATGGGAACTTCATGACTACGCCTTATGCGGAGGCGTGTGATATCTTGGATGAAATGGCGGATACTTTATCGGCGTGACAATCTCGGGCCAATGTTCTACAAGGTGATCCCAGTGTGATTCTTCTTCACAAAGATTTCCATGACCATGGTCAAGCCATAGCCGAGTTAACAACCACCATGTATCAATTGGCAAAGGCTCAACTTCAACAATTGCAAAACCCGAGGCAAGTCAATGCAATGGAGGGATTCATATGATGGTGAACAAGCGAAGAATAATAAGTCCACAAGTGAAAAAAAGAGTGGACAAATTTGAGCAAGATGATAGTGGATTTGATCGAGATAATTCTTATAACGATCACGAAGAAGAGGTCCAATGTGTAAACAACTTTCAAGGGAAAAGAAATAACTTCCAAGGCCCAAGGCAACAACAATATAGACTTCAAAATAGTTAAGGCAATTGGAGTTCTCACAAGGTAATTGGAGTGGTGGAAACAATCAGAGCAATTGGAATAACAACAACAATCAAGGCAATTGGAGTGGAAGCAATAATCAAGAAAATTGGCATAACAACAATAACCAAGGCAATTAGGGGGCAACAATCAAGGCGGGTGGAATAACAATCAAAGAAATAGGGGATCGGGTTTTCAAAGGCCCCTAATGTATCAACAACCGAGCAACCCACCTCTTTATCCTTCCTATGGTCCTAGTTCTTCCAACAACAAAATGGACCGTATTGAGAACATGTTCAAGCAAATGATGGAGAAGAATGTCGATTCTGATTCCCAACTTGCTTCACACAACACATCGATTCGCAACATAGAAGTACAAATGGGGAAAATCTCTCAAGCGTTAAATGCTTACCCTAAGGGGGCACTACCAAGTGATACGGTGGTGAAACCAAAGGGTGGGAACAATACGGGGCATACCATGGCCTTTACTACAAGAAGTGAAAGAGGTGGGAATGCACCCACCTCAAGTCAAAGGCAAATTATGGATGATGAGAAAGTGGTAGAAGAAGAGGAGATCCCGAGCAATATGGTGCAAGAAAATGATGAAGTGGGGATTGATATAGATGACACGGTGGAAGAGACTCAAGAGGAAGTGAACCCGTCTAGGGATCATATGATTGACCTACCAGAACCGGTAGTGCAAAAGGCTAAGGCACCATTGCCTAAGCCGCCACCTCCATATCCTCAAAATCTTGCCAAGAAAAATGGCGAGAATCAATTCAAAAAGTTCATTGATATGATGAAGAGTCTCTCGATAAATGTGCTATTTGTAGAAGCCTTGGAGCAAATGCTCGACTATGCAAAGTTTATGAAGGACTTTGTGACAAAGAAGCGGTCGATGAATTTCGAAACTATCAAAGTCACTCATCAAGTTAGTGCAATTGTGCATTCGATGGCTCCTAAATTGGAAGATCCTGGTGCTTTCACAATACCTTGTACCATTGGAAGTGCCGAGTTTGCAAAATCTCTTTATGATCTTGGGGTGAGTATTTGATGCCCTATTCGATTTTCAAGACCTTGGGGATTGGGAAACCAAGACCCACATCTATGAGATTATAAATGGCCGATCGTACAATAAAGAGACCGTTAGGGTGATTGAATATGTATTAGTTCGTGTTGATAAGTTCATTCTCCCGGCGAATTTTATTATTCTTGATTGTGAAGTGGACTATGAGGTACCGATTATTCTTAGTAGACCTTTCGTTGCTACGGGGAAGGCTCTTATTGATGTGGAAGCTGGAGAACTCACTTTCCGGGTGGGTGATGAAAAGGTAGTGTTCCACGTGTGCAAATCTATGCGGCAACCAAATAGCAATGAAATGTGTTCTCTCATGGACTTGGTGATCGATTTAATTTTTGATGATACAAGTGCCATGATTAATGTGGGTGATATGTTGGAGGCAGTCTTGCTAAATGTTGATGATGACGAGATGGATGGCTTCATGGAATGTGTTAATTCTTTATAAGGAATGGGGACGTATAACTATGCACTCCGGAAACTCTCCTTGGATCTTAAGAATAGGAAAACTCCTCCTACAAAGCCTTCAATTGAAGACCTTCCTATCTTGGAGTTGAAGACATTGCCTCCACATCTTAGGTATGAACTTCTTGGCCCTTGTTCCACTTTACCGGTTATTCTTTCCTCTTATTTGACTAATGTGCAGGTTGACTCTACATTGGTGGTTCTCCACAAGAGGAAGAAGGCTATTGGGTGGACTTTGGCGGATATTTGAGGAATAAGCCCCATATTTTGAATGCAAAAGATTAACTTGGAGGAAGATGTCAAACCATAAATTGAACATCAAAGGAGACTGAGTGAAGCCATGCAAGATGTGGTCAAAAAGGAGATCATCAAATGGTTAGATGTCGGGATTGTCTACCCATTTCTAACAGTTCGTGGACCTCTCTGATGCAATGTGTCCCGAAGAAAGGGGGCATAACAGTAGTCACCAATAACAAGAACGAGATGATTCCCACAAGAACAGTGACCGGGTGGAGAGTGTGTATGGACTATCGGAAGCTAATAAAAGTCACGAGGAAAGACCATTTTCCACTTCCCTTCCTTGACCAAATGCTTGATAGGCTGGCCGAACATGCTTTCTATTGCTTTCTAGATGGATATTCGAGCTACAACCAAATCCTTATTACCCCAGAAGATCAAGAGAAAACAACTTAGTCCCTATGGCACTTTCGCTTTCAAGCGAATGTCATTTGGCTTATGCAATGCACCGATGACTTTTCAACGGTGTATGATGGCGATCTTTACGGATATGGTAGAGGACTACCTTGAAGTCTTCATGGATGACTTCTCGGTAGTTGGGGATTCCTTTGATGATTGCTTGGCAAATTTGGATAGAGTATTAGCAAGGTGTGAAGAAACAAACTTGGTGTTGAATTGGGAGAAATGTCATTTCATGGTCGAGGAAAGCATTGTCCTTGGCCACAAGATTTCAAAGAATGGTATAGAGGTCGACAAGACAAAGATAGAGGTGATTTCTAAACTTCCACCTCCAACCTCAGTGAAAGGCGTGAGAAGTTTCTTGGGTCACGCGGAGTTCTACCGGCGCTTCATAAAGGAATTTTCTAAAATGGTGAACCCATTGTTCAAGCTCTTAGATAGGGATGCTAAATTTCACTTCAATGATGATTGCATGAGAGCCTTTGAATTGCTAAAGTTCAAGTTGACAACCACTCCCATTATCACCGCTCCTAATTGGAGTATTCCTTTTGAGCTCATGTATGATGCTAGTGATGTAGCAGTTAGAGCAATTTTGGGGGGACCGCAGAAGGAATTCTGCGGCCGCACTCAGCACTTTGTCCCTCTTAATCCGACCATCTGTATAAATAGTGAACCTAGGACTACTGTACATTTTTTTCCCTCTCTGAGCACTCAAAATTCTAAAAAATTGAAAGCGTTTGTTCAATCATCTGCCACACTCAATCCACATCTGTGTTCACTTATTTGAACTACTTCATATCTGGTATGCTTCAATTACTCATAGAATTTTTCAATTTTTAGTTTAATTTACAATTTGTTAGGTAGCTTTACGCCATTTGTCAATAGATTTCAATTTTACAACTATGTGGGGTTTAAACTGTAGTGGGTCAATTGATAATTTCTCTATGGGGAATGGGTGAATTGATTTTCATGCTTAATTGTTAATACCATGTCGAATTTGTGCAAAAATGGAACAACCCTAGAAAGTCTGCTCGTAATTGTTTTGAAATCTACGGTCGCACAAGAAGTTGTGCCGTCCGTAGAAATTGAGATTAAGGTTCTTTAGTCAAGGTTGATTATGCGGCCGCACTTGAAATTGTGCGGACCGCAGAAATCCCATCGCGGCCGCAGAAAAATGAGTGCGGCCGCAAAACAGCCCAATCTCTATCTTTAGAAAGTTGACATGTTAATAAGTCTAATGTGCAACCGCGATGATAAAAGTGCGAACCACACTCCAAATCTACGGTCGCACTAATAATTGTGTGGACCGCAGATCTAGTAATGCAGTCGCAAGATCAACCTGCAGTCGCACTTATAATTGTGAAGACCACACTTCCCCACCCTACAAATATGGTTTACACTGTGTGTTCATTGTCTGTTGCACTTGACTTACAACTGACATATGTCAAAGGGGAGGGCTGAAACTTCTAGAGGCCGAAGCAAAAGTACTTTACCCCTTGCCCTCCAAAAGATAATCGCAAAGAAGGCTACAGTCGGCCGAGAAAGAAATGTGTAGCCCTACGAATCCAGTTCTTATGCCCCATCTAGGGAAGCATCAGAGGGAAAATTAACTCAAGAGCATCCGGTTGTCCAATCAAAGCCATCGAAGAGGTATCAACTCCGGGATGCCTTCCACATCACATAGCACCTCTGAGAATTCAGAGAGTGCGAGTCAGGCTTCAGAGCCCTCCTCTACACTTGTCCCTGAGGCACCAGTGACTGCAGTTGATGATATTTCGGATGATGGCCGAGGGGGAGATACTACAGTTGCTGATCTTGAGAGGTCGAAGAAGAAAGAGGTCTAGGAGGACCGTTTCGTCAGTCTGGCTGCCTTCACTAATTTCTGTGAGTGGTGGCCAATGAGATCGCTCACTCTTGAGCGACAATTCCAACTGAAACCTTGAAAAGTATAATCCAGCAGTCTTGAGACAGTTCCGAGAATGGAAGGGGTAGATTTGGTTCACCCAAAGTGTAGTGGATGCCAGGGAGTATCTAGTCCGGGAGTTCTACGCCAATGTGGCACACATAAAGAAAGGGACCAAAGTGACAAAAGTGAGGAACCTGAAGGTGCGATTTGACCAGCACACACTGAACTCCTACTTGGGGTTTGAGGATGTTGAGCCTGCACAATACTTGGAGAAGCTAGCGATGGGTGATGCAGCTCGCCCATGGATAGTTGTGATTCTTGTAGCCCTAGGGCCACCACCACCATGGATCACAGCAAGGGTTCCTATTCAGTGGAACACCCTAAACATCGAGGCAAAGGGATGGCAGAACTTTGTATGCAACAGACTAGACCCGTGCCAGAATGAAACAAACCTACCTATTTCGCGGGCAGTTCTAGTTGCCTTCATCATGGCCGGGTACCCGATCAATGTGGATGCCATGATGTCGGCCAACATGTATGTGGTTGCCAAGCAAGCTGATACCTCCTACCCGTATCCCAACACTATCACTAAGTACCTTACAGATGCACGGGTGGAGCCAAGAGATTTCGATACAAAGGTCCTGGCTAAGAAGCCCTTCTTATGGTATTCTCTTATGGATGCACACAACCCGAAGAGAAAGGGTCAGCCGATTACCACCGTAGGCTAGTCTGATGAGACATAGGTGGTAGCTACAGAGACAGCCGATATGCCATCCATTTCAGCAGATCTTTCAGCCAGTGTAGCTTCTATGCCTCCACCTTCAGCCTCAGTGCCTTCCATCTTGGCTTTGAAGTCGGTGCCTATGCCCTCTGCTCTACTTTCTGCGCTGCGAATCTCCCAGACACTGCTGCAGATAGCTACTACAAATATATCTAACATATCCAGTCATGTTGTAGCACATTTATCTATTTCGGCACCTCAGATTCCACCCACAGTTTAAGAAACCCTGAAGAAGCTCTTGGAAAATCAGAACACAATAATGGCCACTCTAGTGTAGCATGGGTCAGTGATAAAAGAGCTGGGAAAGGAAGTGAAGAAGATGCAAAAGTCCTAGGCCTCCAAGAAGTCAGCGGACAAGCTCCGGCAACAGGTTACCAAGATTGCAGCAGCCGGAGATATTCCATTTGATATGTTGATAGACCCGCACCACCCATGCCCAGATCATACAATACCTACAGCTCTAGTTGGCCAGTCTGATGAGCCAGACATTGTTGCTGACACTGCTGAGGCAGTCCATCATATGTTCACCAACCCAGCCATTCCCGAACTTGAGGATGATGAGATCCAATTGGATGAGGCTAAGTTCGGTGCCACTGTTGGGGACACAGAGATGGCCACAGAGCCATAGGGAGTTTTCTTCACTTTCACCCTTCTTTTACTCTTATTTTGTTATGAATTGGGGGTAATGCTTATTTTTATTCGGGGGTGGAGATTCTTTGACACATTTTGATAATTCTATATTTTGATAACTATGAGACATTTGGCATGTAATTAACTTATTACTATTTTCTTCTTCTTTCTCATCATGTATATATTCTTTCTTATCTCTCATTATGTATATTCATTACGCTTTCAATAGTTCCTTGTTTTATAGCTTCTTTATCTTTATGTTTGTTTTCTTTTTGAATTAGTAGCTTCTTGTTATGTTTTAGTAGTTAATAAGCCTTTGGTTTTCTTAATGCCAGAGTTCTTTCCAAAGGTGGTTTTTGTGTGAACCGGGTAGCTCTTTCCAACGATGGATGGCGTGACAAACTTCTTAAGAGACTGAGTCTGTTTTGGTGTTTAGGTAATAATAGTAGTAGTAACGAATAAAAATACCTAATTGAGTCATGCTCGAAAAGTCAAACATGCTTCACTTGGCACCAACATGCTTAACTACGT
This sequence comes from Nicotiana tomentosiformis, assembly GCF_000390325.3. Lineage (NCBI taxonomy): Eukaryota > Viridiplantae > Streptophyta > Magnoliopsida > Solanales > Solanaceae > Nicotiana > Nicotiana tomentosiformis. The sequence goes on from NC_090817.1 coordinate 134,793,140, forward strand.
GCTTATGGTTAAAAACAAGGTTTTTGAAAATAAATAACTCTAGTTAGTGACCTTGTGACTCTTATGTTGACTTAGGCAATCATCAAGTACATGCTTATGGTTAGAAATAAGGTTTTTGGAAAGAAATAACTCTAGTATTGCATTATGACTTTTGTGTTGACTTAGGCAATCATCGAGTGGTTTAATCGAACCATAGTGATTTTCAATCTTGAATATGGTCGTTGTGGGCCCTCGACTCTATCCTCTTTAACAATCCAGATGCGTGAGAGATGAGATGTTTGTGTTGCAAGTCCAAGTACCCGTGCGAATGGTCTAGAACTTGCCCCGAATGTGTTTCTAGGCAAACTTTTAAGTTTTGCTTGGCTTGAGAAGTGATTGTAGGCTCTCCTTGGCCCGGTTGAAGTTTTCCATTTCCTACCAATGTTGTTATCCCTAGTCAACCCATTTTAGCCTAAAATCCTTCTCATTTGATAACCATGTTACAAGCTTTTACCCGTTTTGTCGTAACCCTCTCTTGGCACCCGAGCTTTCCTTAACACTCTTGTGAAACAATTAGCTAAAAACGTATGTTTGGGAGAGAGACGAGGAACTTGAAAGAGGTATCAAGGCACAAAAAGAAAAGAATTGATGAGAAGAAAAGGCAAGAAAAGGAAAGAACAAAAAGAAAAGTGCAAAAAGAAAGTGAATAAGTTGAACAGTTGATGGGATTCAAAGAAAAGTAATGATGCAAAGTATGGAGAAATCAAAAGAGGGAGAAAATGAATATCATGGTCAAGAAAGAGTGATATTAAGTCTCTCTAGTTCCCCCCAAGGAAAAGAAAATGCCTCAAAGAGTTGGAAAGCAGGAGCCTAGAAAAGAAAATAGAGCGCTTAAGGAAAGATGAACCCGTTCTATCATAACGTATCTAACCTTAGTCCAAAAGCCTTCATTGCATTCCAAAAAAGCCCTACGTGATTTCAAGCCAAGTGAACTTACATTAGTGGTGATCTACATGAGGGGCACGCCTATGGTACTTAAAGCCGTACTTGCGACATTCTTTTGAGAGAGATGAGTGAACCTTTCGCAAATCTTTGGATTGAGTGCTAAATTCTTAAGCGAGATAGGCAAACGGAGAGTAGAGGAGGAGGAGTTTGGGATCCACAATGACCTACATGAAAGAGCGAGCTTCCTTGATGAATAAAGTCAACTCTTGATGCTCAAGTGTCACATTAGAACTATTTGTGCATGAAAGTTTAACTTGTTGCCTAGTTGATAATTCATAAGTGGTGTGGGTAATTGTTGGTGCCAATTGATGTGTGAATGACTCACTTTTGATTAGCTGGTATGGCTCTTAACTTGTGGAGGTGGGAACTACTTTATTTGCTTGAGGATAAGCAAAAACTTAAGTTTGGGGGAGTTGATAAATGGGGATTTTGACTACTTATTAGCGCCTTTTAGCTTTTATTTTAGTCCAAAAGTGTTTAATTATGTTCCCAAAAACAAATGAAATGTGCTTAATTGCAGGATTATTGGAAGATGAACTCCCGAGATGAAATCCAACTCAAAAAGGAGTAATCTGAACTCAAGGACATAAAAGGCACAGAAGCTCAGAAGTGCGGACTGCAGAATATCATCTGAGGCTGCAGGTTGTAAAGGAAAAGCCATTAGAGTTTGGTGCAAAGTGTGGTCAGCGCATGAATTGTGCGGCCGCAAAAGCTGAGCCAAAGAAAAGTTCAGAGAAGGTGCATTCCAAGTACCCCAGAAGTGTGGACCGCACAATAATTGTGCGGCCGTAGAAGAAGAGCTATGCGACCGCAGATGTAAAAGTACGGACCGCAGAAGAGCAAGGTGTGGTCGCAGATGTAAAAGTACGAACCGTAAAAAGAGTACATTGCGGCCGAAGATCAGAATTATACGGCCAAAGACTTCTAATCCTGACAAATTGAAGAAAAGTGCGGATCGCACATGAAACTATGCGGCCGTAGAACCTCCCGAAGGGCATTTTTGTATGAAATTTTCAGTCGTGTATAAATAGACGAGTTTGACATTTTTAGATCAACTTTTGACATCAGCTGCTACAGTAACCGTTTCCTTTTACTCTTTTTAGTAGTTTTTCATATTTTGAGCTATTTTAACTTAGATTTTATCATTTTGATCTTGCAATATGAGTTTAATTATCATTTCTTCTTCTATTTCTTTCATTTCAAGCAAGAGTAGCTAGATTTTTACTAGGGTTGTAACCCAACCCTAGTGTGTAAACTTATTGGGTGTTTGATTTAATGCTTGTTTATGGTTGGGTGTTTATTATTTAGCCTTGTTGTTGCTTCTATTTGTGGAATTAATGATGCAAACATTAGTTCATGCCTATTTGACTTGGTCTCTACTTGAGAAAGAGAGACTTAGTCTAGGAAAACGTGACTAACAATAAATTGGGTCAATCAAGAGATTGATAATCCCAATTAAAAGGTTCAATCTAGAGATAGTGATAACCCGACTTGAGCTTTTGTCAACTGTTTTGTTCAATACCCATTTGGACTTGAGAAAGCCAAGTTAGGAAATTACTCTCTGACCGAGAGGTATTGAGTGGGTAATTAAGTGTTGTAGCTATAATACACCTAGATCAATAAAACAAGCATTAAGGTTTATATCTCATTAGGCAAACACCTAGGTGAAGGTCATAGCCCTAGGCTTTTTACAAAATTTGAAAAACCACAGAAACAATCTCTTAGTTTTATTTCCCAACTTGCAATTGCAGTTTTAAATTAGACTTTAAAACAACCCCATTTTGTGGAAGAGTAAACTTACATATTCAAACTCTCACACTACAATATATACTACTAACTCCCATCTATAGCTCCCTGCGGAATTCGACCCCGACTCTTGTTGGGTATTATTATTGTATCGACCGTTTTCATAACCTTGAATTGAGGTGTGAAATTGGACTAGACCAGTCGTCCATCTTCACCACCAAACAGTTGCCTCCTCGGTAGTGAAGGTTCAATATTGTCCCCCTATAAAAGCCGGGGGCGAATAGGTGTATTAAGCATCGTAGCGTTAGTTCAACCTCGGCCAGTTCGGCGAATTTGGTCAACATCTTAATCACCTTGTAGACGTATGATGTAGGCTGAGCCGGGCAGACGGCGTAGTGACTATAAAATTCCTCCACTAGCGGGAGAAGGGGAAAGATTAGTCGATGAGGAAGGGATAGGCATAGAGAGCGCAATACCCATGACGGTGGACCTGTACTACGTCCCCCTCAGTCGGGATCAGCTCAACATGGTTGGGAAGGCCGAATTTGGCCTTAAGCTCCATCAATTTCTTAGGCGTCATCATTGATTTAAAAACTCCAGGCGTGGTGTCCGGTACTTTGGTAAGATCAGACCTGGAATCAGGATTATGCGGGACTATTTTCTCCATCGACGGGAAGGTTTCATCCTCAGCAATGGCGGAAGCGCTCTCCCCATGGGAGGGAACACCACCGCCAAGGGAGCAACACGACTCCCTTCACCAACATCAAAAGATATGTCAGACATGATTCGATGTAATGAATGAGGATAGCAAACGAGATAGAATGAAGAACAATACATGTCACTGAAACGGAGAAGAGAAATTCGAAGAAGAAGAGAGCAAGAGAAAAGAATGGGATTTTGAAGCGTTAAAGGGTTTGAAACTCCAAAATCGGGTTCAAGGATCTCTATCTATAAAGGTCATGGTACCAAAACCGAAAACGGTTCATCATGATTGGCACCGGAACCAAAGCGGTAGGTCTAATCAAAGGTAACACACGAAACAAAGCGACACAACGGGAATATGCATCATAATGACGCATGACATCATGGCGTCATCCTAACCCGTGGACAACATAACTCCAGCAAATCACCCGGAAAATTCGAAGCATTTGAAATGTGCGGCCCACAGAGGGCCACGTCACCTGCTCGCCGCAACAACCATAACCCGAGTAGTCCGCTAGATTAGCTTGACCACCAACAATATGATCCGCTTATCTAACCCGCCCGCTAAGCCGGCCTTACACAAGGAGGGACTAACTGTATGAATCAAAATCTATCTTTAGAATATTTAAGTCAAAATGGCATTAGTGAAACGCTCCCAGGTTGTCACGAGTCGAAGTGATCTAAGGAACGATGAAGGTCGTGGTCGGAGAGTCAGCATGGGCTGAAGCCGAGGAGTCATCAAGGATCGAGACTGAGGTCGAGTATCTTTGAAGAGTTATAACGGCTAGTTTCAAGATAGGACATTAAAGAGAATATTCTACTGGATATTCTTTGCACTTATACTATTAGGGTTTCTAGGAGCATGTTCCCTATAAATAGAAGGAAACACAATGATAGGGGACATGAGAGATTCATTTTGTAAAATATACTTTGACTTTAAAGAGAGAATCTGGTCTCATTACAAGCCTACAAAAATAACCTTTTTACTAAGATTCTTGTCCACACTTTTCCACTGGATCCGAGAATAACTCAGATATTCAAAGGCATGTCCATCATTCATCATTGTCAGAAAGAACATCCATTGATTTTATCCTTTCTCGGGTGACTCATTCATTCTATTTACATAATTTTCATTTATTGTTGTTCATTACTATTTAATGCTACATTACTTCTCTTTGAGTTCTTAAATATATTGTACATCGTCATAGCTTTTGGGATAGATCTACATGCTATTTATCACGGTGCCCAGAATTTCAGTCTTTAGGATATTATTATTGACTAAGATTAATCCTAATTTATATAAATTTAATTAGTTGAACCAAGATCTATATTTTTAGTCAAACAGTACTATTTATTGTCCCTTTTGAATTTTGATTTAGTTGGAAGTGCAAGTGGGGGAATTGAAGGGGTAATCAAAGTGAATTACAAAGTTTCTACGTATTTGACTGGAATAAATCGTTTAAAATGAAAATAACGAGAGTTCTCATGGGAACTGACTTAACGTCGTTAATTATAGGTACACGATCAATTGTTATATATAGTAGTTATTAATAAGGATGAAACATGCTGATCAGAAATGGGACTGAGAGTTTACTTTTCTATTGTTTTTTTTTTAAACTTGTAGTAGCTGAAATTGTATAATGACCACGTTTTTCCCATCACCTTTTTTTAAAAAAAATTATTAAAAAGTTGACTATGGTCTCTTAATTAGTGGCCATGGATGAGACTCCTATCTCGTCATCTTTTGTTGCAGGGAAGATGCCATGTCGGATTTCAACTTGCAAAGAAGATCCAAACATATGTGATACACTCTCTTTTGCTTTTAAATAAGATACCTTAAAATTCATATTTATCATATGCTTAGAATTGTAACAATAATAGAGTTTGAAACAGTCTAAGAACACTCATATATACAACATCACAACTACAACTGATCAATCTCAACTAATCGAGTGATCAGTTATACGAATAGTTTTAAAAAGAGTACTTCAGTTGAATAGTAGTCGTTGTTTAGGATGAATCTGGTAGTTTAAGTTCAACCGTAATATATAATATCATTATACAAAAAAAAAAAAAAAAAAAAACAAGCGATGTACAACACTTGGGATGTATCCTTGGACGTATACACATGACATACATTAATAGATTAAAATTAGGCCAAATACATAGACATCACGTTAAACTTGGCCCAATTTTTTATTTTGGCACTCTAACTCAATCTTGTTCCATTTTGACCCTCCAACCCCATTTTTTATGTTTCACTTTAACACAAAAGCTGACTAGATTCAGAGTGTGAGTTGCCTCACCCTGTAGGCGCGTGAGGGAGATATTTTTAGGCAAATTTCCTTCTCTAACAGTAATAAAATAATTGTTGGCCCCATTTTTAATCCCCCAACTTCCTTCCCCCATATTTTATCTTCATTATTTCTTTCCCCATTTACTGTTTATATAAAAATCGACTGATTTCAGTCGGTTTCTTAAAAAATAAATTTTGCGGGACACTAAAAGAGTTTCCTGCATTTTGCGCCCAAAAAAAGGACCGAAGTTGGTCGGTTTCGAAAAACAAAATTAAAAAATAAAATATTTTGAAATAAAATTTATATTTTGTGAAACGTGTGTGCATGCATATCCTGAAATACCCACAAATTTCATAAACTTCCGAACCGCTAAACTTTTGAAACCGCGAACTTTCGAACCCGTAAACTTTATAATTTCTAAACCCGTAAACTTCCAAACACATAAAGCTCCGAACTCATAATTTTGGAACTTGTAAAATTTCGAACCTGTAAATCGAAAGATGAAAAACTAAAACTGAAAATATATAAAATATATATATTTTTTCCCCGGAGGGAGGGGGTGCAGAAAAACGAAAAAAATTACACGTCAATTATATATGTATTTGGCCTTAAAATTATATATGTAAAGAATCTTTATACTAACACGTCAATTTAACTTATTATATATATATTAAGTTATTATTTTATTTTTCATGCTATAAAAAGTTACATATTAATTATTATAGATCTACAACAATAATAATAACAAACCAAGTGTAATGTCACAAATAAGGTTTGAAAAGGTAGTATATACGCAGATGTTATCGTAGAAGATAGAGAGCCTTATTTTCGATACACGACCCTAGGCATACTCACAATAGTTTTGAATTTTTTTATATTGTAAATCTACTTTATTGTATATCTACTTTATCTAATGATCTCTAAAAAGAATTTCTACAGTACTGTTAGTCACATTCATATACTCGCTCGCCGGCCTTGTATGCTTATCTGCCATGAAAGCTCATTCTTGGTCCTTGGAAAATTAAGTAACAATTAGCTAGCTAGAAACAAGACAATTTGAAACATATTACTCCTTCCATTTCAATTTATGTGAACTTATTTCCTATTTAGTTCGTGCCAAAAAGAATGACATCTTTCCTTATTTGAAAATAATTTACCTTTATGTAATGAATTATACCCACACAAAATATATGTGCATCATTTTACATCACAAGTTTAAAAGTCTTTTTTTTTTTTTCTTAAACTCCGTGCCCAGTCAAATAGGTTCACATAAATTGAAACCGGAGTATAATTCATTATTTCATCCCGTCTCTCTTGGCCATACATTTCAAAGCTTTTGTTTTCTTCTTTTTGGTTTTTCTCTAATCTACGTACATACACCTATCGATCACCTCCTCTTTATTATTGAGTTGCTTCTTTCTTTCACTTCAAGAATTAGATTTCTTCCTCTTTTTTTTTTAGGAAACTATATCTCTAAGACATGAAAATGCAAAAAACAGAAGACCGCAATTCTGACAGGGAGATTATCGACAATGATAATAGTAGTCCGTCAAAAACCATCGATGACACGTATGTTGAAATCACCCTCGATATCCGCGAGGACACGGTGGCAGTCCACAGTGTCAAAAATGCGAGTGGGGCTAATATTGTAGAGGAAGCAGAGGTAGAAGTGCTGGGGCTGGCTAAAAATGTAAAGAAGAAGCACAGTTTTGGGGCCTCAGTCGTCAGAAATACTTCGATGAGGATGCGGCAGGTGGCTCAAGAGCTGAAACTCTTGGCTTCTTTGAAGAAACAACAGCCACGTCCTTTTGATCGGACCAATTCAGTAGCAGCTCATCATGCTCTCAAAGGCCTCAAATTTATCAGCAAAACTGATGGCTGCGCTGGATGGGCCGCCGTCGAGAACCACTTCGACGAGCTCAGCGCCACCTCAGATGGCTTACTTCCTCGGGGAAAGTTTGGAGAATGCATAGGTAAAAGGACGAGAGTTTAACTTCTGTGCACTAATTGATAGGGTATGCATAGGTCAAGAAAACGCATACATGTGTTTTTTCATAATTTCTTGAATAATATTTCATGTTTTTACTTGTACATTTGATTGGTTTGAGCTAGTTTAATTAATTGGAAATATGGGTTTTCTATAATAGGCATGAATAGGGAATCTAAGGAATTTGCAGTAGAGCTTTTTGACGCGCTGGCTCGGAGGAGAAATATAACAAGTGATTGCATCAGCAAAATACAGCTCAAAGAATTTTGGGACCAAATTGCCAACCAATGTTTTGATGCTCGGCTTCGAACCTTCTTTGACATGTAAAGATTAAAATTAGAAATTTATCGAAAAAACGTCTCTAAATATTGCGTATTTGTTTCATTACTGCTATAACGAATTATTTGATTTTGATATTTATAATGAATGTATTGCAGGGTTGATAAAAATGCAGATGGTAGAATCTCATCAGAAGAAGTCAAAGAGGTATACGATATTCCATACGATACATTGACATATTAAAGAATTTTTATACTATCATTTTGACGTAGCTAGATTTAATGGATTACTATATCAAGCTTATTACGAAGAGCTATCTTTTAGTGTAGGTTAACATACTGTATAACATCCGATCACCGTCAATGCATAGAACTAATTAAACCCCTTATGCTCTCTTGTACACCGTCTTCTTCAACTTTTCTCGGATTTTAAATAAAAAATGGCCGAGTACCACTATACGGGTATGGGTTCAGATAGGGTTCATCTGAACCCATAGCTTTCTCTTATACTCTGTGTTTTGCTAAAAAATTATTAAATATGTATAAATAATAACTTTTGAACTCATTAAATTAGATGGGATGCGGTAAAATTGTGAATCTGAACCCATAAAGTTCAAATCCTGAACTCGCGTCTCGCACTATACTTAACAAAATCTATCATTTTCTGTGCAGATTATTAGCCTAAGCGCATCTGCTAATAAGCTGTCAAATATCCAGAAACAAGCCGATGAATACGCAGCATTGATCATGGAAGAGTTAGACCCCGACAACTTGGGATATATTATGGTTAAATTCTAAAGAACCCTTCAATTCTCAACTTGAAAATAAATAAGAGTATTATTTTTCTATTGTTGATGCTCTGAATTCTGATCCACAGATTGAGAACTTGGAAATGCTTTTATTACAAGCTCCAAATCAATCAGAAGGAGGAAAAGGCCTGAACAGGAATCTAAGTCATATGCTAAGCCTGAAGCTTAAACCGACAGTGGAGACTAATCCCATAAAAAGATGGTATAAAAATTTGAACTACTTTTTGCTGGATAATTGGCAGAGAGTTTGGGTGGTTTTATTGTGGATTGGAGCAATGGCTGGACTATTTGCTTATAAGTATGTACAGTACAGAAACAGAGCAGCATTTGATGTCATGGGTCACTGTGTTTGTATGGCCAAAGGGGCAGCTGAGATACTTAAGCTCAATATGGCACTGATTTTACTACCAGTCTGCAGAAATACCATTACCTGGCTTCGAAACAAGACCAAATTAGCTGCTGCTGTTCCCTTTGATGATAACCTTAACTTTCACAAGGTAAGGTATTCTTATTTTTAACCTTTTTTTCAATTTTCTATTCAAAGCGGGTCTCGGAGCAAATTAAAGTTATCTCCTCGTGACATATAGCTCATAGGTTCGAGCCGTAAAATTAGCCGTTGATGTTTATGTCAGGGTAGGCTGCCTACATAACACTCTGTTGGGTTTTTTAAAATAATGGAATAGCAAAAGATTTAAAGTATTGATTGAAAATCTCTCTACTTTTTTATTAAACATAGAGGGCTTTAAATAGCCAACTTGAAAGCATAATTGCAGAAAATATGTATAACAAGAATTCAAAAAAGCTAAAATATCTCAACAAACCAAAAAAAAATCTAACATAAATTTAAATTTTAAAAAGTAGATTCAACCTAAAACTATGCAATTTATTATGCTTAAAAATTGCAACAGTAACTAAAGCAAATCTTCAACACACCCCCTTAGGGTGCGTCTCCTTCCCGTACCCTGCGCGAATGCAGGATGCCCGACTGCCATTTTAATTTTCTGTTCAATCCATATAGTATATACAACAATAATTATGTCTCAATTCCATGGAAGTTCAAGTCAGCTATATAACACTCCATTCAATGTCGTCACAATCCCATATTAGTCCAGACATATTATGTAGTATTGTGTATTATGGTTGTCAACCTACCACAATCCTCTACCTTTATCCAGATTTAAGTAAAAATAGTATACTGAATAACATTTTGTACTATGTATGTACGTGGTTCTTTTTTCCTTATTACCTTTTTGTTTAGATGATGGCAGTGGCAATTGCAATTGGTGTTGGAATACACGTACTTGCTCACATGACTTGTGATTTTCCAAAGCTACTAAAGGCTAGCCCAGAAAAGTATAAACCAATGGAACCATACTTTGGTGATCAGCCAACAAGCTATTGGCATTTTGTGAAGGGAGTTGAAGGGGTGAGTGGGATTATAATGGTGGTTTTAATGGCAGTAGCTTTCACTCTTGCAACTCCTTGGTTTAGAAGGAATAGAATTAAATTGCCAAGACCCTTGAACAAACTCACTGGATTCAATGCTTTCTGGTACTCCCACCACCTCTTTGTCATTGTCTACTCTCTCCTCATTGTCCATGGTATCAAGCTTTACTTGACCCAAGAATGGTACAAGAAAACGGTTAGTATATTCATCTTTGACTTTTAGATTTTACCTATCAACACTAAATTCTTAATAAGTTAACTTTTATAAGCTTGACAGCATAAGAAGTTCGACACTATTACGTGCCTACAAGTAACTGTCCATAATGGCAGTTAATCTATTACAACATGTTAAATTATACTAACAGTGTCAACATTACTTACACTATCAGCGTATATAACTTAAATTACTTGCTAATGTATGAATCATTGTCCTACTAGTTTCTTGGAAGAATAATTACTACTAAAAATGAGACTAAACTTCCCTCGTGGCAGACATGGATGTACTTGGCTATACCAATCATATTATATTCTGGTGAAAGATTACTTAGGGCACTCAGGTCAAGCATCAAGGACGTTAAAATTTTGAAAGTAAGTTGAATCCAAAATATGTTCATGCAGAATAGTATAACTTAGTTATTCATAAAAATCAAAGTTGTTGAGAAAAATGAGAAATTTACGTTATTATTATTAAATTTAATATGGTGCAGGTGGCTGTGTATCCAGGAAACGTGTTGGCACTTCATATGTCAAAGCCACAGGGCTTCAAATATAAAAGTGGGCAGTACATGTTTGTCAACTGTTCTGCAGTTTCACCATTTGAATGGTAGGTGGTGCTTAATAAATAATTACTAAGGCGTCTTTCCTTATGTTGTTTCTTAGTTATGCTAATATTTTGTTTGACCAAAAAATATAATCTCCGATTAAACTATTAAATTTACTTGGTACGGAGCTAAATCTAACTAAGGATAATAACTCTAAATATTAACACAAAAGCGTATAGCAGATGGGACAGATTCTGTGTATGGTTGGTGACAATAAATGTAAAATACTCTTAAAGCAAGAACATTAAGGGTGATATAACTAACAATATATGTCAATAAATGACATTTAAGTAAATAAAGAGAATGATTCACCCAACAACGGATGGGTGGGGCAAATATTTTGCCTGACAATGATGAATGACAGATAGATCCAAGATTCGCATGAACAATCCTCGGATCTGATGGAAAGGTCGGGAATAATATGAACAAGAATATTTGTGAAAAGGTAATCTTTGTGTCTTTTTGAGAGAGAAAGTTTCTTTTCAAAAGTGTTCTTATCAGAATGAATATTACATGCACCTATCATTGTCTCTTCTTCCTATATATATATGGGGTATTTTTTCCTAGGAAACCCTAATAGTACAAATGCAGGGAATATCCACTAGAACTTGTAGTACCATATCCTGATAAATTAGACGTTACAAGTCTCATCATTAATAGTCAATCTCGACCTCGACCCTTGTAGACATCTTGACTGCGATCTCTGTCGATATCTTGACCACAGCTCATGTCGGCACCTCGGCCATTGACCTTGCTGCGTCTTGGGCGAGCTCGACCGATAACTTTCTTTAATGCCATATTACGTTAAATATTCCGAAGACAGATTTGGCCTATACAGTTAGTCCCTCCGCTTATTAGGGCCGAGCTCGGACGACCTTGATGAGCGGACTATGTTTGTCGTAATTGACGAAATTAGGCGAGCAAGTCAGGTAGCGGCGCTTTTAGGCGAGGTGCCAATATGATTTTTCGTGAGTTGCAAACTTTAGGGATGCACTGTTTCGGAATGACGTCATGTGTCATTATGACGCATTTTCCTGACGCTTTGTGTTGTTTCTTGCGCCTCTGCAGTTTCGATACTTGCGCTGGGTAATGATGGCCTGATTTCTCGGTCTTGGTGCTTGAACTCTTGTAAATAGGGATCTGAGGCCATTTGCGTTTATTTTGCATTCTCCTAATATCGAATCCCCTGTGTTTCTTTCCTTCATTCTCCCTATTAAACCCTAGTTTTCCTTTTTGTTTCGTCGTTGCGTGTCCACTCTCCTGGTTCCAGCAATCTTCGTTGCTTCCAACTCCTGTGCTTAAAACATCATCCTTCAAGAATATGGTTAACGCACCCTCTGGCTTCGGTATGGCGGCTAACCCTACCCCATTGGCAGTACGTATGCCTCCTCACGGTGATGATGTTTCTGTTGCCCTTGAGGGGGATATATTTCCTATGGTAGAGGAAATAATTCCTCGTAGTGAAAAGACCAGATCCAACTTTTCAAAGTTACCTGAAGACGACTCTGAAGCCTCGGAATCGGCGATGAACGAGGTCGACCTCGCTGAATTTAGGGCAAAGTTCAAAATTCCGACTCACATCGATTTGGTTCCGGCAGGATGCGACATGCTACAAATACACCGCCCAGGATATTGCGCGTTCTACACATATTCATTCTATGTAGGTTATTCCTTTCCACTTCTCCCATTGGCGGAGGAATTTTGCCGCTACTACAGCGTCTTCCCGACCCAACTCTCTCCTTACATCTACAAGCTTATCCGCATGTTGACGAAATATGCGGAGTTGGCTGGCCGTGGGGTCTCTCTTCGCCACCTGATGCACCTCTTCGCCCCTAGTTTCTATAGGGGGACGATGCTACATCTTCGTCACCTAGGAAGTAAAAGCTTGGTAGTGAAGATGGACGACAAAGAAAATCATCAGTTCTGGCTTAGCTACTTCTTCGTCAAGACCGAGGACGTGGTGCCAATACGAGCGGATTCCCTGAGTCTTGGAATTATGCCCGTAAGTATCTCTTGTCAAGCGTTTGTTTTGCTCATTTTAGTCGTGCTCTAACATCCCGTCTTTTCCTTGCGCAGCCGAGACTTCGCCCCCTCCTTTGGCTGCGGACATTCATGATTGGGTGAGCCTCGTCTTGCCTCTCATAGTGGGGATTCTTGAATGGCCAACTTTTATCAAGAAATTTGGGCACGCGCCTTCAGTGACCGGTGAGTTCGTCTATTTGTATCCATTTATACGTTTGTTACCTTTTGTCCATGCCGTTTTGACCTCATGGTCGCCTACTCGTTACGATTTTGTGTAGGAAGTGATAGTCTTCTAACTTTTCTTTTACAGCTCGAGGATCTTCGAAAAGGCCGAAGGCTCCTGCTCCAGCGTTCCGCAAAAGGAAGGCAGCTTCTGCTCCTTCTGCTGCTGTGAGGTCTGCGCGGTCATCAACTATGCCCGACATGAGACTCTCAACTTCTCCTCTGCATTATCTAATAGACGAGGATGACGAAGAGGAATCGTCGCTGAATGGTGATAATTTTCTTCCCCGTAAGAGACGATCTGTAGATGTCAGAGAAAGAGCTGTCCGTGCGGGGAGCTCAATGATGGAGGATTTCGTCATCCGAGAAACGGCGACCATAGATCTTGTAGATGACGTCGAGTTACCGCCCATGATTTCGCCGTCATCAGGGGGCGAGGAGGTTACGTCTCTCCCTGAGGCCGTGACGGATTTTGAGAAGCCGTCGACGAGAGTCCCTGACACTTTACGGTTGGATGAGCCATCAGCATCGTTACCAGCCAAGGATCCTTCTTCTCGGGTTGACACAAAGGGAAAAAGTGTAGCTGAAGAAGGTTACGAGACGGGCTCCGATATGGATGCTGAGGAGGTGAGGATGATGGGGGAAGGGCTTACCCAATGTGAGGTAAGATTGGAGGGGACCACGCAAACTATTGCGATCCCCTTGGACCGAGATTTAATGGTGCATACTGAGGACGTGGTTCCTTCTCTTGGTCCCCTCTGTTCCGATGTGGAAGGTAAAATCCTTGAGAAGCTAAAGGATTCTACTTTGTTGAGGAGTATAGCCGGCCTCGCTCTTAGGGTAAGCCTTTTGATTTTTTCTCTGTTCTTTTTTCTTGTCGAGCTCAACTTCATTCTTATTCCTCGTTTTCTTTCTTTCAGACCGTGATTTTGGAGATCGAGAGCGCTCGGCGGGAGGAGAGGCGTAAGGCCATTTTTCAGAAGATGGAGCGGAAGTATTGCGAATACTGTGATAAACATCGCGAGCTTTGCAGGCGGCTTGGTGGGAGCAGCAATTTTTGGGCTCTCCAAGACGAACTGAAGGAGAAGGTTGACGAATTGGTGAGGGTCATCAAAAAATGCAGCGAACTAGAGGGGGCGTTGAGGGACAAAGAAGAAGAACTCGAGGTGACCAATGGGGTTGAGGTTCAATGCGCCGATCTTCAAGCCCAGGTGGTTTCATTGCGCGCCGAGCTCGAGCGGAGAGGTTGCTGATAAGGCAGCGGGCATAGAGAAGGCGTAGTTAGCTCAGTTGTCGGCTGCAAGAAAGGCGGAGGCTTTCACAATCGTGATCCGCATTCTTCGTTCTGAGCGAGAGAGTGCTTTGAAGACCGCCAGGCTCATGGAGGAGTGGCTTGATGAGCGGATAAGGGAGCTGGAGAAAGAGGCTTCGAGCCTTATTGATCAAGTTGTAGTTCTCGAGGCTGAGAAAGCATAGTTGTTGGCTCAACCGTCCTCGTCCCGCACTTCTGCCTTTCCTGATGTTCCGCGAGATTTGTACGAGGAATGGATTCACGCCGAGGCCCAGCTAGATATATTCAGGGATCTTATGGGGATGAGGGCTATTTCAGAAGCCGCCTTCGAGGACGCTCGTGCTAAGGCACGAAAAGCTCGGTTTGCTTGCGGTTATGATCCCGCTATACCGGAAGCTGGCGACAATGAGGAGGGTGCGAGCGTAGATAAGATCGAACAGGATGCCTGGTATGAGGATGAATATCCCGCTGGCGATGGGGAGGAGATATGTGGAGATAGTTTGGGCGATCAAGCTGGTGGCTTTGCTAGGCCAGGCGGTGATTAGTTGTTCTTTTTTGTTTTAGCCACAGACGTGTGTACTTTTTGTAGGCGTGCAGCCTTTGTAAAACATATTCTAAGTATGAAGTGTTAGTTTTGTTATTCGTACCTGATTCCTTTTCTTTGTTCGGATTTGTGCGTTTTTCTAATTTTGTTGCTTGATTGCCTTTGTCGTAACAAATTTGTTTGAGTAGGCTGAACGACATTGAAAGTAGCCTTCATTTAGTTAAGGTTATGGGCCGAGTAGGTGTTAATTCGAATGAGGTCGAATATAACCTTTGATTAATTGAGGTCGTGGGCCGAATAGGTATTAATTCGAATGAGGTCGAATGTAACCTTTAATTAATTGAGGTCGTGGGCCGAGTAGGTGCTAATTCGAACGAGGTCGAATGTAACCTTTAATTAGTTGAGGTCGTGGACCGAATAGGTGTTAATTCGAATGAAGTCGAATGTAACCTTTGATTAATTGAGGTTGTGGGCCGAATAGGTATTAATTCAAACGAGGTCGAGTGTAACCTTTAATTAATTGAGGTCGTGGACCGAGTAGGTGCTAATTCGAACGAGGTCGAATGTAACCTTTAATTAATTAAGGTTGTGGGCCGAATAAATGTTAATTCGAATGAGGTCGAATGTAACCTTTACTTGGGGAGAGCAGAAATAAACTTCATGTACTTGTGCTTTATTCATATTCTTGGAGAGATTTACATATTTTTCGGGCGCTGGCTGGTAGTTCAGTCCTACTCCCAGTCTATCTAGTCCCTTCATTAGTCGATCTGGAAAAATAGTGAGAGGTCGGGCAATGAACTGGTCGTTCAGTGTGTTTGTTAGTGCGCACTTCAATCATGAAGTATCCCCGTCATCGCCTCGTTAAAAACCTCCCCAAGAAAACGCAATTGGGACAAAACTCGAGTGGGGAAAAAAGAGTGCGATTTCGGGGACCTCATTCTTTAAAAGTTAAAGTACTTGAGGCGTGTAATGTTCCAGTTATTTGGTAGTCGCTTTCCTTCCATTGTTTCTAGTGTGAATGACCCTTTGCTTGCTGCTACCGTGATTTTGTAGGGGTTTTCCCAGCTTGTTCCTAGTTTGCCTTCTCGTGGGTCTTTGTTTGCTGGTGTTTTAGCTTTAAGCACGTAGTCCCCGACTTTAAGTGGCCTGATCTTTGCCCTCTTGTTATAGTAGCATTCTTCTTGTTGCCTTTGGGCGACCATTCTTATGTAGGCCATATCTCTTTGTTCCCCGACTTCGTCGAGTTCCTGCCTTTTACTGTCATCGTTCTAACGTCCGCTTTCGTGGAAGTATCTTAGACTGGGCTCCCCAACCTTGACTGATATTACTGCATCAGTCCCATAGACTAACGAATATGGAGTTTCCCCTGTGCTTGTTTTTGGCGTTGTTCGGTAGGCCCAGAGTACTGGTAATATCTCCGGCCACAGTCCTTTGGCATCTTCGAGCTTCTTCTTTATGATGTTCAGTATTGACTTGTTGGAGGACTCCGCTTTTCCGTTACCAACGGAGTGGTAAGGCGTTGACAGTATTCTTTTGATGTGCCATTTTTCAAAAATGCTGGCGACCTTCTTTCCTGCAAATTGAGGTTCGTTGTTGCAGCTGATTTCTTTGGGGAGACCGAAACGGCATATGATGTTCTTCTATATGAAGGCGATTACTTCATGTTCGCGTATTTGGGTGAATGCTCCTCCTTCTACCCATTTAGAGAAATAATCAGTTAAAACCAAGAAAAATCGTACATTACCTCATCCGGATGGGAGGGGCCCATGATATCCATTCCCCATTTGATAAATGGCCAAGGAGAAGTTACTGATTGTAGGTGTTCACCTGCTTGGTGGATCATTGGGGCGTACTTCTGGCATTGCTCACAATTTTTTATTAAATCTGCGGGCTCATTTTTCATAGTGGGCCAATAGTATCTTGCTCGTATGAAGCACCTGACCAAAGCTCGAGTGTCGGAGTGAGCTCCACAGTGGACTTCGTGCACTTCTTCAAGGACGCACCACGTCTGATTTGGGCCCAAGCATTTCGCTAGGGAGGCGCCATATGTCCTTTTGTACAGGTTGTTGTGAACGATGTTGTACCTGGCCGCTTGCATTCGCAGCTTCTTGGCCTATTTTTTATCATTGGGGAGTATGTCATCCTGCAAATATGTAATAATATAGTTGCGCCAGTCCTAAGTTAGGTTTATAGTTCTTACCTCGATTTGGTCTATCGACGAGTTGAGGAGGTGGGCCACATTTTGATCTCCGGTTGTGATATTTTTGGTGGTTGCTGCTAATTTGACGAGGCCGTCAGCCTCGATATTTTGTGCTCGAGAAATCTGTCCAAACTGACATTCGTCGAACTTGGGTAGTAGTTTGCAGATTTCGGTCTGATATTTTTGTAACCTTTGCTCCTTGATTTGAAAAGTCCCTGTGACTTGGTTGACCACGAGCCCTTACTCGTGCAAAGGAACTCTTTCTTGGCAACTTGGACAACTTATAACGATGTTTGTCCCGCATATCACTAGGAAGATCGGGATCTTTACAAAGGGCTTTATAAAGCTTTCATCTCAATTCATATTTAGCCGCGAGCAATCTAGTTTGTGATCTCGTATATTTCGCTTCTCCGATATCTTACTGAGTTTCCCCCTCATATTTTTGCAAAAAGTCGCTCCACAGTGGTAAAGTCTCATCTTGTGTGTTGGCCGAAGTTACAATAGTAACATTGAACCCTCGAATATGTTCGAAGATCTTGAAAGGATCTTCCAGTTCGGGGAAGAATTCGAAAAATTCCGTTTCCATCGAGAATTGAATTGACCTTTCCTTTTTGGGTTGGGGGCGCTCTCTTCCTTCTGATTATGACAAGTTTTTATTCAACAAATGAATATCTTGACTGCTTCGTAGCCGCGTGTGACGGGGGACGGGGTGAGAATCACAGCGCAGCCTTAGCCGCTTCGCCCCGTATTTGAGTGCTAGTCTTAGTCCTGCAATTACGGCCTTATACTCGACCTCGTTGTTAGTCATGTCCGGGCACCTTATGGACTGGAAAATCACTTCGCCTGTTGGGACTTTGAGTACGAGTCCCAGCCCGGACCACGACGCGTTAGATGAACCATCAGTGTATAGGACCTAGAGGTTGTGTATTTAGGAAGAAGCGTGGACGGCTTCCTTTTCGACTTCGGGCAGTATGTGCACTGAAGTATGTGCCCGAAAGTTTGAGTTTGTGTAAAATGCTTCTTAAAGGAAAAGTCGTGACGACCGAGATGGGGTGGCATTGGAACTACGGTCTAAGCTTCCGTGAAGCTACGACTAAGACCAGAGCCAGCTTTTCAAGATGAGGGTACCTTGTCTTGGCGTCGACTAGAGTCTTGCTAATGTAATAGATGGGAGATTGCGTACCTTTATTTTCTTGGACTAAGACTATGCTCACAGCTACTTCGGACATGGCTAGATAGACGAGGAGAGGCTATCCTGGTTTCGGCTTTTGAGAGCAACGGTGGCGAGGACAGGTACACCTTTAACTCCTTCAGTGCTTGGACGCACTCAGGGTTCCATTGGAGGTCGTTCTCCTTTTTGAGTACGCCGAAGAACTTGTGACACCTATCGGGGGATCGCGAGATGAACCTTGACAAAGCGGCGATATGGCCGGTTAGCTTCTGGACTTGGTTTTTGGTGGTCAAGTGCTCTGGTATACCCTCGATGGCCTTGATTTGGTCAGGATTGACCTCGATACCCCGCTGCGACACTAGGAAACCCAAGAATTTCCATGAGTCCACGCCGAATGCACATTTCTCGGGGTTCAGTTTCATGCTGTATTGCCTGAGTATGATGAAAGCTTCTCTTAAGTGGTCGATGTGATCTTCTTTCCTTTTGGACTTGACCAACATGTCGTCGATATATACCTCTATTATTTGTTCGAGGTTTTCTTTGAACATCTTCGTTACCAACCTTTGGTAAGTTGCCCCTGTATTTTTCAATTCGAAAGGCATGACCGTGTAGCAGTATGTCCCCTGGTGGGTGATGAAGGTGGCCTTTTCCTTGTCCTCTTCCGCCATAAGGATCTGGTTGTAGCCCGAGTAGGCATCCAAGAAACTTAGCAACTCGTGCCCGACTGTCGCGTCGATAAGTTGTGGGGTAATGGGAACGAATCCTTGGGGCAAGCTTTGTTCAGGTCGGTGAAGTCTACACATATCCGCCACTTACCATTCTTCTTTTTCACCATGACCACGTTGGCGACCCATTGGGGGTACTTCGACTCCCTGATGGAACCATTTTCCAATACTTTTTCCACTTCTTCGCGCACTGCGTCATTGATTGAGGAGTTGAACTTACGTTGAACCTGCCTCACCGGGGGGTAGAGTGGATCGACATGACATCTCTGTTGTCATCGCCTACCGACCTCGACCTTGTTGATTGATATGCATCTTTCTCTCTCTCTCTCTCTCTCTCTCTCTCTCTCTCTCTCTCTCTCTCTCTCTCATTTGTTGGGTGGCCGTGCAGTCCAGGGCGACGCGGTAGCACTCTTGGGATGTGCGTTGTTCCCCGCGTATACTGAATATGCCCCATGGAGTTAGGAATTTGATGACCTGGTACAAGCTGGAGGGTATAGCTTTCATGGTGTGTATCCATGGCCGTCCTATTATGGCGTTGTATGCCGTGTCCTGGTCCATGATGTGGAATGTGGTCTCTAGAGTGACGCCACCCGCCAGGACGGGGAATGTGATCTCGCCAGATATTCGTTCAACTGCATTGCTAAAGCTTATTTGTGTGATACAGCGTGGTACTATCTTGTCCTCAAGTTTCATTTGTGTGAGTACTCGAGGATGGATAATACACGCGCCGCTCCCATCATCTACCATAATCCATCTCACATCGGTATCTAAAATTTGTAAAGTAATAACAAGAGCGTCATGGTGAGGGAATGCCAAACCGTTGGTATCTGACTTATCAAAGATGATACTTTCTTCGAGTTCATCATACCATCCGCAGGTGATCGGCCGTTTGAGCTTGTGGGTCGTGGTGAACTTCACGCTGTTGATGGAAGCTTCGTCTCCACCGCCGATGATCATGTGGATAGTGCAGGCTGGCAAGGGCGGCTTCGATGGCCCTTGATGTTCGCGTCCCCTGGCAAAGTTGGTCCTTCTCCGCTCTTTCAACAATTCTTTAAGGTGTCCTTGTCGCAGCATGTTTACAACCTCCTGTCTTAAGGCGATGCAATATTTGGTTTTGTGTCCTCGCTCTTGATGGAACTCGCAAAGGGCGTCTGATTTTCTGGTATTCGGGTCCGACCTCATTTTTTCTTGTCGCTCTTGAACCATTTCTGTTCAGCCCATTTTGAAAAGCGGCTACCGCCATTACTTCTGACACATTGGGCAAAGTCATTCTTACTCGGTTGAAACGGACAAGGAAGTCCCTCGGTCCTTCTCCCGGGGACTGTTTGATAGCAAAAATGTCATTCACTCTTTCCTCGGCTTTCTTGGCCCCGACATGGGCTATCACGAACTTATCAGCCATTTCCTCGAAGGTTTTGATGGAACGAGTTGGCAGTTGTGAGTACCAGGTTAATGCACCTCCTGTGAGGTTTTCGCCGAATTTCTTCAGTAGAATGGAGGATACTTGTTCTTTGGCGAGGTCATTGCCTTTCACAGCGGTGATGTAGTGGGTCACATGATCCTCGGGGTCGGTCGTGCCATCGTATATCTTCAGGTAAGGCGGCTTTTTGAAAGTCTTCGGTATGGCATGTGGGGGCAGCACTATCACTGTACGGCTGCTCGACGAACCGACCGGCTCTCTCTTTGGAAATAACTTAGTAGCGCCCGGTATTTTATCGACCCTTTCTTGTTGCTCTCTCATTTGATCCTGAAGTGCCTTGTTCTCATTTTTCTTTTTCTCCATCCTTTTCAGAATGGTTGTGAGAGCGTCATTGCCTGCATTGTTAACAACATTGTGAGTGATACATGTCGTTGAGGGTGGGGGGAGGGAGGTTGATCATGTTACTCGTTTATTGGTGGTGCAGCACATGTTCTCGCATTTGCTGTGGCCGCGTCCTGAACGGGTTTATGGAGGGCGCTGGTCATTGTATCAGTCAACCAGGCCTCAAGGAGTTTCTTTATCGCTGGTGGCGTCTCCTCTCCCACGGATGTGGAGGCTGTCTTGCCAAGGGATTTTGTGATGCTGCATTGGGGAAGGGGTGATCCACCTCGCCTAGGGGAGGCATTGGGCGTTGTGTCCTCGTCCACTGCTTCAGAGCTTTCATGGATGATGTCCATGAGGTTAGTTGGGAGGTCACTCATTATTCTCGTTCTTTTTTCTCTGTTACCTACCATGTTAGATCTGTGCATGCAGAGAGAAAAAAGGTTCTTCTTTTTTTTTCTCTTTTTTTTTTTTACGTCAGCAACCAGTGCCGGTAGTAGATCTAGAAGAAACTAAGTGACTTAGTTAGAAAATTCCCACGAACGGCGCCAAATTGTTTGACCAAAAAATATAATATCCGGTTAAACTATTAAATTTACTTGGTACAGGGCTAAATCTAATTAAGGACAATAGCTCTAGATATTAGCACAAAAGCGTATATCAGATGAGACAGATTCTGTGTATGGTTGGTGACAATAAATGTAAAATACTCTTAAAGCAAGAACATTAAGGGTGATATAACTAACAATAAATGTCAATAAATGATATTTAAGTAAATAAAGAGAATGATTCACCCAATAATAGATGGGTGGGGCGAATATTTTGCCTGACAATGATGAATGATAGATAGATCCAAGATTCGCATGAACAATCCTCGGATCTTATGGAAAGGTCGGGAATAATATGAACAAGAATATTTGTGAAAAGGTAATCTTTGTATCTTTTTGAGAGAGAAAGTCTTCTTCTCAAAAGTGTTCTTATCATAATGAATATTATATGCCCCTATCATTGTCTCTTCTTTCTATATATGGGGCATTTTTCCTAGGAAACTCTAATAATACAAATGCAGGGAATATACACTAGAATATTCCCTTGTAGTACCATATCCTGACAAATTAGCCATTACAAGTTTCATCATTAATAGTCAATCTCGACCTCGACCCTTGTAGATATCTTGACTGCGATCTCTATCGATATCTTGACCACGGCTCATGTCGGCACCTCGGCCATTGATCTCGCTGCGTCTTGGGCGAGCTCGACCGATAACTTTCTTTAATACCATATTACGCTAAATATTTCGATGACAGATTTTGGCCTATACGGTTTCCTCTTTTTTTGTGTGTGTGGGGGGAGGGGTGTGTATATATATATATATATATATATGTGTGTGTATGCGGAGGGGCGATCAATCTTGTATCATCTATCTTATTTGAATTTTATATTTTATGCACTTACAGAGTAAGAAAATATTTACATGGCAATCAAATAACTTGATAAAAATACTACAATTAATTTTTTATAATATGGTAGATTAAGTTGATCGTATACACTCTTCGTGTACATAAATTAAAGATACATACTTATATATTGGTGAAAATAACACGTAAAGTTCGAGCATAATATACTGGATTATGAAGCTCGTGCATATACACTTCCAGCATATTATGTTGGAACTCCAGCACGCGGAAAGTTCCAGCATAATATGCTGGATTATGAAGCTCTTGCGTATAAACTTCCAGCATATTATGTTGGAACTCCAATACATTATGCTGGAATCTCATATGTAAAAAATTCGAACTCCAGCATATTATGCTGAAATTTTTTAGGGTGTTTCTGTTCAGATTTTATCTTTATTTAAAAAAGTAACTAAATTTCGATTACTTTTTAAATTGTGACTATTTTTCAATTACCAGTTGTAAATCTTATTATTCTTTTTTCCGCTATATATTGTGATGTACACATTTTATATCAGGCACCCATTTTCTATTACTTCGGCGCCGGGGGATGATTATGTCAGTATCCATATTCGAACTCTTGGTGATTGGACCAGCAAGCTCAGAGCTGTTTTTTCAGAGGTAAGCATACAATTATTTTTTCAAAGAGGTAAGTATACTATATTCCACTAATTTAATCGTTAATAATTGAATTTAGCTTAATCATAGTATATTGGTCAATGTTATTAATTAGGTGTGCCAACCATTGCCAATTGGGAAAAGTGGACAACTAGTAGCTGAGTGCTTGCAAGGAGAGAACAAAAAGTGAGTCTTTTTCGAATTTTAGTCCCCCCATTACATCCATATATCCATTCACTTCAAGAGAACACATTGATTAGTTAAACCTTCACTTTCACTAGCGTATTCATTTTAAGAAAGCCATCATATTCGGAATATTACTATTTAAATTTATTACTGACTTTTTTTAAAAAAAAGTTGAAAACTTTAAAAGACATAGTAGTAGTTCTTTTCGCGTCATCATAATGGATAAGAATCTTACACAATTGTGTTTGATATGACAGAATAAAGAAGTCACGTGTTTAGATACAGCAAAATATATTTTTTGTACCAAGAAAAAGGGATTATGCTATCCTTACAAACGAAAGTCATATTTTTACAATTATTCCAACTACTTTATTTCATTTCACTGGCTCCAATCAGAATTGACATTATTATCAAAGTTTAACACTAATATTCGAAAATTCACCAAAACTCTGCCAATGCTGACATTTTTATCAATTTTAAAATTATATTTTTTTGAAAAAAGTATTTTTGTTCACCAACCAAGAACTGAAAATAAGTTATTTAATTTTCCTAAGAAAGTTTTTTGAATGGAATACATGTTCTTCCTACCAAACACATTATCTTTTTTTCTTCCTTATTCCAAAAAAAAAACGTTGGAAGGTTTTGTCTGTGTAACTGTGTTGGTAATAAAACTACAAGAATCAAGAATTAACAATTGGTAATCTACCTTTGCTCGCAAGCTATAACTGTAAAACATCAGCATATATAAAACTAATTATGATACGTGTAATATTCCAGTTTACCAAAAGTATTAATTGATGGACCATATGGGGCACCAGCACAAGACTACAAGAAATATGAAGTGCTTCTGTTAGTAGGTCTAGGAATTGGAGCTACCCCAATGATCAGTATTGCTAAAGACATTGTCAACAACATGAAAGCCAAAGAGGAAGATGACTTAGAGAATAGACATGAAAATCCTAACCCAACATCACAAAAGAAAAGAAACTTCAAAAGCAAGAGAGCATACTTCTATTGGGTTACTAGAGAACAAGGTTCATTTGATTGGTTTAAAGGTATAATGAATGAAATAGCTGAAATGGATCCTAAAGGTGTGATAGAGATGCACAATTATTGTACAAGTGTTTATGAAGAAGGTGACGCTCGTTCTGCTCTTATTGCTATGATTCAGTCACTCCAACATGCCAAGAATGGTGTAGACATTGTCTCTGGAACAAGAGTTAAGAGTCACTTTGCTAAACCTAATTGGCGAAATGTCTACAAGCGCATTGCTCTTAATCACACTAATGCAAGAGTTGGTATGTATTCAAGACCTAGTATAATTATATATTTCTCTATATATACTGAACGCAGTCTTTAAATATCAAACTTTCACGTGTTGGAGGCTCTTTCAACTTTGGTGTCAATTTCCATAATGAAATTGAAAAGGTGTATTCGAGTGATAGAAGGGAGTTTTGGCGTAATTGGTAAATTTGTTGCCGTGTGATCGGGAGTTCGCGGGTTCGAGCCGTGAAAATAGTTTTTTGTAGAAATGTAGGGTAAGGTTGCGTACAACAGACCTTGTGGTCCGGCCCTTCTTCGGACCCCGCGCATAGCGGGATCTTAGTCCGTTTTTTTTTCATTCAAGTGATAATTTCTTTTCTTTCCGAAAACAATTGGCACGCATTATAGGAATCACTTTCAATCACATACAGATAACCTATTTTCCCTTGGAAATTTGCAGGGGTTTTCTACTGTGGGGCACCAGCACTGACGAAAGAGCTAAGACAGCTAGC
Source organism: Nicotiana tomentosiformis (assembly GCF_000390325.3). Classification (NCBI taxonomy): domain Eukaryota; kingdom Viridiplantae; phylum Streptophyta; class Magnoliopsida; order Solanales; family Solanaceae; genus Nicotiana; species Nicotiana tomentosiformis. Next base: position 134,818,219 of record NC_090817.1, read on the forward strand.
CTTGGATTTTTCCCGCAAGACATCCACAAAGTTTGATTTCCATAAAGAAAATTTTTGACCAGTGATGGATGAGCAGAGGATCAAAGCAAACAGAAAAGAAAGATTTTTTTAAAGAAATCCACATCCACTACGTCTTGTGTATAGAAAATCTTGCAGATTTAGTTAATATTTCGGTTTTGTATTGTCATACGAATAATAATTCTTTTTATAACGTAGGTCCATCTACCTGTGAATTGGATTACCAATTCTTCTATTAGATTAGTTCTGAATTGTTAGCACTTAGCTTAGTTGAGCTCAATTTTGTCATTGTTTATTCCCCTTTCAAATGGAGGGACTATGAAAACACAGTAGTATAGTTATCGATGGTGCAATGGGAAGCAGACCGACCAATCAGCTTATTACTGACCCCAGCATTTATGTGTTCAATAATTTTCCAGTAATAATTGTACCCTAGCCACCTTTTACGGTTTTACCTTTACATAGTCGCAAAGTTTGTGAGATTATATACAGTTTTTCAGAAGTACGTTTAAACATCATCTTTTCAGCAGGTACACTGCGCCTACATGTACCTATCTCCTCCGCGCATTAATTACTCTTGATGGACTTCATGCAGCTGGCTTTCACTCGAATCTTTTTCAGTTATAAGGTTTTCTACTCCTTTATCCTTTGACTCTCAACTCAATGCATCACAGACTGACGAGTCTAAGACAAGTTAGAAGAGCTAATAGAACTTGGCTTACTTCTTACTGAATGCCGTACTTAACTGAGAGTTCTCCCGGTCCCGAGAGAACCCGGGATGTTAGCGATTAGTCAGTCCGGGTCCAGCTAGTCTTGCACTTCACTTTAAGACCGGTCCTTCAAACAAAGGCTTAGTAAGCACAGATTCCCTAGAAAGAAAGATTTCCTCTCTTACCCAGAATTCGAATGCTTAGCTAAGACTGAATTTTTCACCTTCTCGTTCATTACATTAGGTTAGGAGATCTAACCAAGCACGCGAAATGCAAAATTTAGTGACCAAAATACATATAGCGTTCCGTTTGCCCGTTAAGGTATAGCGCCGTTTATTAAGGCGCTATACATATTCTGTGGGCCCACCAATAATTATTCTGCGCTTAACTGACATAACAATAATTCAAATGGGTATAGCGCCCTTATTTAAGGTGCTATACCTCAAAAAATTCGACCCCCTGATTGGGCATTGCCTTATTTAAATTCATTCAGAAAAATTCTCAAGTCTTGTTAAATTTTTCTTCGTTAAGTTGTTTTGCATTTTGTCATAATGTCTGAAGAGCAAAAAATTAGGGTTTTATTATATTGGGGGGGGGTGAGGTTGTGGTGGCGAATAACTCAGTAAGCTATAGTTTATCTCCACAGTGTCATGTTAAGTTGCCACTTACAATGGTGTATAATAGATTGGTATCGTTGTTATGTAAAAAAAATGAGTGTGAGTAAACGTTCGGTGAACCTTAAAGTAACCGGAAGATATTTGTATTCTGTCACTCCGCAAGGGGTTGCTTGTTATGCTGAGTTTAACATCGAGGATGATGAAACTCTGAGTGATTTTTTAAGGACTCCGGATGAATACCGGGAATTTCTTTTGATAAAAATGTTGGAAATGTACGTCAAGGCTAAAGACGTTCGCAATAATGAGGTTGCGCAAAGCAAGGATATCCCTCATTTATCGGGTGATTATTTTGGAGCAGTTTTAGCCGAACAGGTTCCGGCTAAAAGAGTTTTGCCTGATCTAAACTTATCTCCACGGGCGAATGAGGAGCGAGAAAATAATTTCTCTCCTACTTTACATGATCCACAAGACGAGTGGTAAAATTTAATTTTCCTTTGTGTTACAATATTTATTTTTGCTGTATTAAATTTGTATTAACACTCATATATTTCACAGTGGGTACCGGCCAAATATGAATTTTACAAGTTATGAACCAATGCCCAGTTGGAATATGCGTAGTTCTGGTGTGTTGGATCATGGTGGTCCATCCGGGAGTCATCACCAATAGGATGGTGTCCATAATGGGATGTCAACACATTACGATTTTTAAGTGAAGTGATATAGCTATATGTAAAGTATTTACCAATTTGAGTAACTCATTATTTTGTTGGTTGTGCAGTGAAAACGAGCAACTTGAACGTCCTGTCCCGACTCAATTGCCCGAAGACGACATATTTAATCGGGATCTGGCAGATGCACAGAGTCAGGAAGAGAATAGTGATTATGACAATAATGCCGATGAGTCTGGAGATGACACACCCTTCCCTGATGAGGGTGATGATGAGGAGGAAGAGAATGTTGGACCTGATTTGATGAGGGAGCATGCTCCACCCCCCGTTAGACCAAGAGTGTACGAGTCTCATGTATCGTTTCATTCAAGGGAGATTCCCTACCTTAATTATTTTCCAAGTATGCCGGATGTGGATGCCCTCACAAGGGATACTAACGAAATTCAGACAACAGTGTGGGATGAGTCTAGACCAACGGTGTTGTCAAAGGGCACGCTTTTTCCTGATAAAGCGCGCCTAAGCAGGGCAGTGAAAATATACAGCGTAAAAGAGTGTCGTGAGATGAAGGTATGGGAGTCAACTCCGGATGTATACAAGGTTGTTTGTCGTAGATAGTTTACGGGTTGTAAATGGATGTTGCGTGCGAAGAAGAAGAAAACAAATATGTGGGTTATGGGTAAATACATTGGCACCCACAATTGTGAAATGGACACATTCAGTGGGAATCACTTCAACTTGGATGTTGACATGATTTCTCTTGTCTTGATTCCACAGATTGAAGCGTCCATAAGGTACAAGATCAAAGAGTGTATTACATCCTTCCACCAGGAATATGGGTGCACCATTACCAAAAGAAACTCATTTCTCGGGAGCAAACGTGTGTTTGAAATTGTTTATGGTAACTAGGATAAGTCATTTGTATCTCTACCCAGGTACATGGTCGCATTGCAATACTTTAACCACGGGACTGTTGTTGAATGGAAGCTTGAGCATAGTTCGGGAATACCAGAATATATATTCAGATACGTGTTCTGGGCATTTAAACCAGCAATTTATAGTTTTGTGCATTACCGGCCGGTAATATCCATAGACGGCACTCATGTCTATGGAAAGTATGATATCAAGTTGTTGATCGTCGTTGCAGTAGATGCTAATGGAAGTATATTTCCCTTAGCTTTTGCTATTTGTGCCAATGAAAGCCAAGAGACATGGACACTATTTTTGAACCACTTGAAAGAGCACGTTATCAAACAGCGTTCAGGTATTTGTCTAATATCTGATCGGCATAGTAGTATTTTAAGTTATGTACAGAATTTGCGTGCATGGCAGGAACCATATGCCTACCACCGTTACTGTGTGAGGCACCTGAAGGCTAGTTTCCAAAAGGCATATCCCAACAAAGATTTGCATGATTTAATGTGGATGGCTGCAACAGATCACCAAGAGTGTAAATTCAGGAGGCGTATGGAATTTATCAGGCACGAAAACGAGGGAGCCTATCATTGATTGATGCGACATGGGCTTGACAAGTGAACTTTGCATGCGGATGGTGGCAGAAGATGTGGAATTCTGACAACAAATGTATCAGAGTCTTTCAACGGGTTATTGAAGTCTGCACGAGGATTGCATGTCACTGCCATGGTGTGGATGTCATTCAAGCTGATGGCGGAGAAGTTTGTTGAAAAGGCTACAGGTGCATCGTCATTTATGGAAAGGGGTGTTGAATTTATGCCAATACCAATGAAAAGATTTGAGAAATACAGGAAGCGGGTACATTGGCATTCATTTTTGCAGTATTGCAACGAGCGAAACATTTTTGAAGTTCGCACCGCTATCCATCACAACCGGGGGAATACTACACACACCGTAAATGAATCCAAAAGGTTATGCTCTTGTGGGAAATGGTCCATCTATCACATGCCATCAAGCGCTTTCAACATACAGGTTTAAGGCCAACCAACTACGTTGATAAAGAATATAGTGTTGTTGTATACTTAAACATCTATAGTGGGCAGTTGCAGCCAGTGGGTGTTGAGCATTATTGGCCGCTGGAACCATTTAAAATGGTGTGTAACAAGGAGCTTTTGTGTCGGAGGCAAGTGCAAAAAAGAACACGTATACGGAACCAAATGAATGTTGGTGATACCATTTATACGCGCAAATGTGGCATATGCTCGCAAACAGGACACGACCGTCGTAAATGTCCTTCAGCTGGTTTAGGTGGCGGTGGTAATCCAACTCCTTATGAAATTTCATCTAATGTGCCCAACTATCAAGGATACACGTAGTGTTTTGTTTCCGTAATGTGGTTGTAATAAGTGTATGTACTTGGTTATCTTGCAGAATGTATGAAATAAAATTATGTTTCCATTGCTGTTAAATCTTATTGATATTTAACATTAATATTTCAGTACAATAATCTAACATAAACCCATTTGTTTTAAAAAAATAATTGTCTTGTCGACCTGAAAAAGCTGCTCGCCTGTAAAAGCTATCTTCTGGAAAAGTTGTATTGTACACGAAAGAATCTTTAACACGCGAAGTATAGCGCGGTTAAATACTACGTTATGTGTGTTGTCATGTCGACCTGAAAAAGCTGCTCGCCTGCAAAAGCTATCTTCTGGAAAAGTTGTATTGTACCCGAAAGAATCTTTAACATGCGAAGCATAGTGCGGTTAAATACTACGTTATGTGTATTGTCTTGCCTATAAATAACTAGCGCATTTTAGTTATTACCTGCGCTTAACCAAAACAAATAGCAAAACTTTCCATACATTATTTATTTTTCTTGCATTAACAAATGTCTGGACGCAATGACCAACCAAGGTGCTATTGTGGCAAACGTGCGATTATGAAGGCATGTTGGTCCGATGGTAATGTTGGGCGCAGATACTGGATGTGTCTATACAGGTTTGGAGGCAATGACGGAAATCATTGTATGTTTGAGGAATGGTATGATGAACCCATTAACCATGAATACTACAAATCAATTTTGCAGTATGTTTGGAATATGAACGTTGAATACCAACGCCAGATCTCTGAAATGCAACGAGAAATTGCGGCATTGCAGGAGAAACTAAAAGAGGCGGAAGAAGAAAAAAATAAAATGAAAGAGAAATTTAAGTGGTTGGAGCAGAGAATAATAGGCGGTAGTGACTAAACAAACACATGTATGTGTTGAGTGTAGTATTTTATCTTTACGTTTTGTGTGTCATGTATTTTTATTAGTTGTACTGAATTTAAATTATGTTAAGTTGCTATGTTTGTGTTTGTGTTGTAGTATTAAAATAACGAAGAACCGGAGAAATAAAAACACAATGCGCATATAATATAAATAATAAAAATTGTTCCAATTATTTAGTGAATGTCATATGTACATAAAATATTAAAAAATCAATGCGTCCCACATCATATATGCTTTAATGCAGTCGTTGGCCTGATGCGCATCCCATCCCCCCCAGCTACGCTATCAGGATCATCCTCATCACGTCGCCTCTTTATCGGAGGATGCGCTGCAACATGATCGTCAGTAGGGCTGGCAGGCTCGGTAGAAGGGGCCGTCTATTCAGCAGTAACCTACAGAATAATAAGATATTTTAGTGTATGAAAATATATATTTATAATGTACGTGTTAAGTCACAAAAATTTAAATTGTCTTACCATGGTCTCGTCGGGCTCCTGAATATAATCATCTAGCGCAGCCAGATCAGTATCGCACAAAGTGGCCTCCGTGACGAGCGAGGATGAAGACTTAATAAAACAAATATAAGGATATTTATGGCTAATCAATGAGATAAAAACAAATTTAAATGTAATAGTAATACAAACATACCTGCGACTGTAAAAGATCCCCAGCATCCCTCGATGATGAGCCATACCTCAGTCGGCGCCCACTATCCACATCTCGTATCGGCCGATCATCAACAATGGTCGATGGTCCGGGAAGATCAGGAAAATACTGATCCCAATTCTCTCACGTAATGCCCGTGCCCGTGATCAACAATGGAGATGACGGGGTCACCTGCGAAGTCCCTGGAGTGAGCTGAAGCTGAAGGCTGAATGACGGCATGCTGCTGTGAGAGTGGTCTGGCTCATGGAAGTCACCCGGCTGATCAACTCCAACATCCTCAACAGGTGCCTCAATGCCCCCTCGCTAGGGACCACCTCCTCGCCGACCCCCATGACCTCATGGGACACCCCTACCTCGTGGGGCACGCCTGCTACGTCGACCACGTTCCGGCCCCACTGGTGGCCCACGATGGTACTGCTCTGGCGCCACATACTCAGCCTCGTATCCTAATCGCTCATTATCTCGGGCTGGCCTCAACGTCCGGGAAGCCAGATCGGTAACCTGTCGGCCATACTCATGCAAAGCGGCTGCTCCCTCACCGGTATGCTGCTGCATCTGCAGACCCAACTGGTGGAACTTATGTAGGTCAATAGCATGCATAACATGTAAGATATAAATTACGGAATGCTAGGTTAACGTTATAAGTAAGTATACCAAATAACATACCAGTGCCTCGTGCCTCCCGGCGTATGGAACATATCGACCGCTAGCGCGATAAATGGGATTCCCGACGAAAAGTCGGGTAACGCAGCGGTACCAGCCCATATAATCATGCTCAGTCTCCGTCCGGTCAGGTGGAGGGGGGCAGAATTAGTTCATGCCGCTGGTCCCAAGTATCGATCTGCGCCTCTAGCCATGCCATATATGTTTGGTCCACCCTGGAACGATCATCCCGTTGGTAATGTGTGATATGCCAGGCGGGCGGTGGCGGTACAAGCTGCGGGCGGCCAAACTGGCGAAGTACTCGCTCGGTGGCATAATGCTCTACAATATCAAGTCACATCAACAGGACAGAAGAGCTCCACATAATTCGGCCGGCCGAGTAATAATCGGGCAAGCCAACTATTAGCTCGTCGTTGTATGGCCTCCAAATGAACTATTAAGTAATAACAGAAAACGTGAGTATACGCAATACATATGAAGCTAGGCCAAGTAAACTTAGGTATACATTTACCTGTGCGCCCTCCAGCAAATCCAACAAATCCCTGCACAGTGGGAGATTATGTCGAGCCTCGTACTCTCGTCCATATCCCCGCCTATCAACCCACCTCCTAGCTAGAGGGAGAAACGGAGGTGGTGCACCCGGAGCTAATGGAGGTAGAGGTGGCTGCAACTGCAGGAACCACTCCCAGGCCCAAACCTAACATACAAAGTGGACGTAAAATTTAAGGTATATTTTTACTGGATATATTATAATGAATAGAGTATTCGAATATGTTTTCACCTGTAGGAGCGGCAAAAATCCAGCAACGTCACGCTGGGTGTCCATGCTCGCCCGGCACATCTGCCTGTACAAGTAGCCGAGAACATCAGCACCCCAGCTGTACTGGGGTAAATCATGTAGCCGCTCAAGATGATGAAGAAATCTCAAGCTGACTAGGTTCTCCGAAGTGCTCGGGAACAAAACCCCTCCAAACATAAGGAGTAGCAACAACCTCGTGTACCGGTGAATATGAAGCTTCGGTGTATCGTCTGTGATGTTAGGGTGCAATGCCTCCAAATACTGTCGGACAGTCATCAACTGCGGATGACTGGCCCTAACCACTGCAGTCTCCTCCGGTGGCTGTAAACCAGTGAGCCATTGTAGCATGTCCAAGTACTGCAAACCTGTCTGCTCTCTCATGGCATGCGGCAGAGCAACAGGGTATCCATCAACGGGCAGCCCATACATGACCTCCACGTCCTGCAGCGTGATGGTGGCCTCGCCAATGGCAAATGGAATGTGTGCGTCTACGGTCGCCAACGCACAATCAGGGCCATGATTAACGACCAATCGAGCTGCAGCCGGCCGATCTCCACAATCCTATAAAAGCATGTATCCTGGAGGCGTCTGACTATACGGGGATGGAGAGCGCGGTCTCTGAGAAAGCCCCACATATCGTCTACTCTCCTGGCGCGGAAAGTCTGGGCCAGTAACTGTCCCTCCCATATGTGGGACGACCTATGATTGCCCTGTAACAACAGCAGCTCCAGGCTGGCAGGTCCAGGATGCAAAGGCGGAACCTCCATGTCGTCTACTGTAAATTCAACAAGATTAATTACATTATTTTACTTTAATATGTTAGTTTTATTATTTTACATGTTAGTCTTATTATTTTATATGTTTGTTTGTAAATTAAATAATTAATTTTCATAATTATACAAGATTTAATTATTAAATATTCACATATGGGTTTCGGGCTCGATATTTGAGGCCCAGTAGCACCAAGATATCCTGAATTTTTGTTGTTTTCTCATGTTATTTTCTTACGATCGTTGACTAGAATTGGACAGAGTTTGTGTTTGAACTATCAGCTATTTTGATGTATTTTTGGGTATAATAGATAATATGTTTGTTTTATTATTTTACATGTTAGTTTTATTATTTTATATGTTTGTTTGTAAATTAAATAATTAATTTTCATAATTATATAAGATTTAATTATTAAATATTTACATGTGGGTTCCGGGCTCGATATTTGAGACCCAGTAGCACCAAGAAGATATCTTGAATTCTTGTGTTCATGATGAGAAACGTTTTTCGATTTATTACTCAACATGTCTGTTATTTTAAATGTTAGTTTATTATTTATATGTGAGTAGTTTTATTAATTTATATGTTAGTTTTATTATTATATATATTTGTTTATGACTCGCTTATTTTTTACTATAATAAAATTAAATAATTTATTTTCATAATTATACAAGATTTAATTATTAAATATTCACATATGGGTTCTGTACTCGATATTTGAGGCCCAGTAGCACCAAGATATCCTAAATTTTTGTTGTTTTCTCATGTTATTTTCTTATGATCGTTGACTAGAATTGGACAGAGTTTGTGTTTGAACTATCAGCTATTTTGATATATTTTTGGGTATAATAGATACTTAAATGATTAATGCCAATAACTACAAGGATACTACGCTAAAGGGCACTACATTTTACTACGCTAAAAGGGCACTACATTACAAATATAAGCACTACATTAGGCCACAAGATACCACTAGAGGAAACTAAAGTAACAATTTATCTATTTTACTAGTCTTTAAGCAAATAAATAATCTAAATCAGATAAAAATAATAAATAAATTTAATCACAAAACATTCACGAAAATACATATACCATAGTAAAAAGTAACTTATTAACATTTATTTTAACAACTAATAATAATTTCTCTATTTTTATTAATTTTTTTAGCACACTAATATCATAGTCCGGATAAAAATAACAAAATAGTTAAATCACAAAGCAATCACAAAACAACATAGAACACGTTAAAAACAACTAATATGTATTTTTTATACGAGTTTCAACAAAAAACTATGTCGAAATACCTCGATTTAAGGTTTTAGGAAAGTTGAAGATTTGGCGATTTAGAGCCGAAACGAGCAACCCACAACGAGAGAACGTCTTAGCTAGGATGTGGGACCGAGGATCTTTACTTTTTGTGGGATGGGTGGGGTCCACTCGAGAAATTTTTGTTTTTGGTCGTTAATGGGGGGACCGCCTTTTTTTAAGTTTTAATGGGGGGAGGAGTTCTGGTTTGGTGGGGAAGGGAAGGGGACGATTTTTTATGTAGGTATAGCACCGTTTATTAAGGCGCTATACTTAGGGGTGTCAATGGTTCGGTTCGGCCGATTATTTTATAAAATTGGTACCATACCAATTTTTCGGTTATTCTATTATGTATAACCAAAATTAGACTTTTCAAAACCGTCCCAATCATGTCGGTTTTTCTTTGATATCGGTACGGTTCGGTTAATTTTCGGTATTTTTTTAAACATCATGTAAAATTCAACAGTAGAAGTAGAATGCAATAACATACGTTCTTAGGACTTAGCAAACTTTCTAGACATTTTTACTGTTTAAATGGTGATGAATTAAAAAAAATAAAAGATGGCTAGAGTATAGATCCATCAACTATTCTACAACAACGTAAAGGAAATCAAGCAAAGGCAAAGAAAATATAAATCACATGAGTGGAAAGATATTAACCAAGCTGGTACTCAAGAATAAAATCTATAGAAGATTAAATATTCAAAAAGATAAATCTAAATTATGTAAAAGGAAACATATTCAATACATTGAAGTTTGCTACTCATTATCGCTAGAATACTTTGTGTCTTGCTAATAAAGATACTTGAAAATAACTCAGTTTAAGTAGATATAGCATAATAGGTTTTAGGAATTAGTATTTTGAGTTTAATTACTTGTTGGCTTGTAATAGTTTGTATAATTCCAAGGCCCAAAGAAAAATTTAATGCATTATTATTTTTAAACTTATTAGATAAATATATTTTTCACATATAAAATTTATTCGGTACGGTTCGGTATTATTTTTATAAAATAAAAAACCTACCCTAATTATCGGTGCGGTTATAGATTTATATAAAATCATACGATTTCTTAAAAAGAAACCTAAAAATCTGTTCGGTACGGTACGGTTCGATCGGTTGTCGAATGGTACGGTACGGTTCGATCGGTTGTCGAATATCCATTGACACCCATAGGCCTATACTATAGCGCCTTAATAAACGGCGCTATACTATAGCGCCTTAATAAACGGCGCTATACTTACCCGTCTTTTCATATTCACGTATAACGCCTTTTTAAAAGGCGCTATACCTTAACGGGCAATTCTATTTTTACGGTTGGTGTTCTTTGACTATGCGCAGGCTACGGGTTAGATTGGTGCATGACTCGATTGTCTGGGATTTTGGTAAAAAATTTCCTAAAGTTAAAATTTAGGATTTGAAGGTCATTTCAGGTCGGAATTGGATGAAATTGGGCCATGATCGAAGGCAAAGCTCGAGGGCCAGGATCGAGACCCAAGATCGAGGGTTACAAGATCGAGGCTCAATCCCATGACCGAGGCCATGGCCGAGGCCCAGGCTCGAGGTCCATGAGGGATTGCCCCAGACTTTGGAGGGTTGCACCTCCACAAACTTCTCAGCCGCCACGTCTTCCACCGGGTCTTCAGGCCATGATTCCAGCACTAGCTACCGTCCCACCTGATACCTCCGGCAGCAAAAACCAAGCACCTGGAGGAGCTTTCCAAAGGCAGTAGATTGTTTGAAGAAAGAATTTGAAATGAAAGAAGATTTTGTCTTGGTGTGCAAATTGAGTATATGAAAGATAGAATTTTTGTCCATCAATCAACATACAACGAAAAGATTTTAAAGTGATTCTATATGGATAAAGCACATCCATTGAGTACCCCCGATGGTTGTGTGATCACTTGATATAATAAAGATCTATTTCAATATGGATTTTGTTGTTGGGCTCCCACAGACTCAGAGAAAATTTGACGTAGTTTGGGTCATTGTGGACAGGTTGACCAAGTCAGCCCATTTCATTCCAGTGGCAGTTATCTATTCTTCAGAGAGGTTAGCTGAAATTTACATTCGTGAGATTGTCCGCCTTCATGGTGTGCCCGTGTCTATTATTTCAGATCGAGGTACGCAGTTTACCTCACATTTCTGGAGGGCTGTACAACATGAGTTAGGTTTTGGAGATAGGAACGAGGGAGGAACCTCACTGTTGGATTTTGCTGGTGCTTTTGACTTGGTGGTAGCTAACACGTGTGTTCAGAAGAGGGAGGACTACTTGGTCACTTTTCGGAGTAAAGTAGCCAAGACTCAGATTGATTATCTTCTCATCATGCGGTGTGATAGGGGTCTTTGCACTGATTGTAAGGTTATCCCGAGTGAGTGTCTATTGACTTCAAATTTGGCACATAAGTCATAAATGACATAACGAAGCTGTTCAAATTTTCAGAATTAGATTCCGGCTCCGATATCAAAAAGTCAACACCGTGGTCAAACTTGGAAATCTTTAGCCTTTAAATTGCTAAATTCGTTAAATGGTCATAACTTGAGTTAGGGACCTCCAAATTAAATTTCGGGCATATGCCCATGTCCCAAATCACGATACGGAGCTAACGCCGAACCAAGTCAAATCTAGTTCGAATTACCTCAAATTTTACACACAGGTCACAAATGACACTACAAACCTACAATCACTTTCGAAAATCTAGTTAGTATATATATATATATATATATATAGGGTGGGGACTCCATGTGTTGCGGATCGTAACATGGAATGCAGCTCATCACAAAGTCTCCTCAGTAGCTACGCCACGCCTAGAGGACCACAAAATGTACGTGTCTCAGTACCTGCACAATTAGTGCAGAAGTGTAATATGAATACGTAAATCAATGCGTACCCAATAAGTATCTAGCCTAACCTCGAAGAAGTAGTGACGAGAGATCGACAAAAATGAAGATTAATTCATGGAATATAATCACAAGGGAGTTAAGAACACTTACCCCAAGTTGCGTGGAAAGTTTTCTCTCCAGAATCGCCCAACCCGAGCTCCAAAATTTGAATGGGAAAAAATCTCGGAACCCTCGTTTTAAACATTGCCCAGGCATTTCCGCACCTGTGGTGCCTGGGCTCGCACTTGCGCATCTGCATTTGCAGATAAAAATGCGCGCCTACGGAAAACAGCCGGCCCTCTAAAATCTCGCATCTGCGGCGCTATTCTCGCATCTGCGGGCTTCGCAGATGCCCATTCCCCTTTGCACCTGCGGTTGCCTCACGCCAGCCCCAGTCCGCATCTGCGCCGACCATCCACTTTGAGGGCTATTTGTATACTTCACCCAAAAATTGCAGAAATATGACACTTTTTGGGGTAGTTTTTAAAGTTTGATCCTCATTTTTCCTATGGGCATAACTTTAAGGTCAAAAGTTAAACGTGTTGTTCATAGGGCAAGCATGGAGCAACACTTGTTAAACTTGAAGTTCTGTCAATGAGATAGCTGGGACAAAAATTCAAGATCTGCTCCTTGAAACTTAATTGTATTTTTAAAATGCCTATTTTATCCTCAATTTTATCTGGTCGATATTTTTTTTCTACTTTTTTAATATCATGATATTTTTCTTAATATATGTTATGAAATTACCTATAGTGAAAATATATTTTTTTAAAATAAAAAATGATAATCAATCATATATAATTTACTGATATTGAATAATAAAGGAAATGGGCAAAATTAAAATATTAGGCTAAAGGATTTGGTAATTTAAATCAAATAAACGATAGCGCGCGATATATGTATTTTGGTCACTAAATTTTTTTTCCATCTATTTTTGTGTTGAGTCCAAAAACTCATTATTTTGGTTCTTGGCTCTGCTCTAAGGCTGTTGGAAGAAAAAGAAGAGACTATTAACTTTGAGACATCAAAAAAGTGAACGTCAAATCCAGCAAGAGGACTAAAATAAACTTAACAAAAAGAATCTACGACGGCCTATATAAGCAACTTGAACAAGAATCTTTTAATTCAAAAATTATGGAAGAATCCAAATTATATGGATCTATCTCATTGTACATTGTCAAACATTGCCTGTTCCTAGGAAAAAAATATATAAACTTCTGGGAAAATGTTTGCTTGCCCTGGCCATTTGGTAAAGCAGGGGGGAAGAAGTGCATAGCACCTAACTCAAACATCCAAGTCCTTCTAGCACTCACTACTTCGCCCATCACTAATTATCACGTCTAGTCCTCCTACGAGGAGCAGCGGCAGCATCCTCATTCTGCTCTTCTTTCTCCTCTGTAGCTCCTTCGCTGTTAGAAGTTGATGCCTCAGCACCATCACTTTTCTTAGGCTCTGCAGTAGTAGCTCTTGCCTGCACAAGCAAGAATTCTTTTATCAAAAACATACCCGTTACAAGTACGAAAGCAGGTGGGATATTTCTTTCTTTTTCCTTTTTGCTTTGAAGGAGGGAATGGGGGAAAAGCTGAGGCAGAATTCGGACTTACAGGTTGCTGCTTCTTCCCGCCAAAGATGAGCTTCAAGAGAACTGTGAAAATGACAATTATGATTGAAATGACAACACCAACTGTGAGATTAGGCTGTGTCTCGGCCTTCGCAAGAAGATCCTACACGACAAGTCTATGTATTAGTCACACATGCAAAAATGAAACAACATGCAACACAGAACACCAGTCATTCACTCACCAGTACTTTGGACTTGTGCTCACCCAACAAGGGGATGTCAGCCACCTTGTAGAGAAGATCAAATACCACTTTCTGCAGATTGTTCCAATATATCTCTAGTCAAGTGACGAAATACAAAGAAAAACCAAGAACAATGAAATGTATGGTGAAGAAAGTACAATCAATTACCTGGAATCCTTTGAGCCCACCAGAGTTTGCTACTTCCTCAGCCTTCTGTTTCTCTTTCTCTGCATCAAACTTGGGCTTCCATGCAGTCTTCCTGTATGATTCTGCAACCTTCTCATCACTTGCTATCAAGATATTGTCAAATAATATACCATCCTGCATTGTCCAGATTTCAATGCCAATTGCTGCAATAGGCTCAAAATTGGGCCTGTCGAGTTTGAAGTAGTTAGGATTTGGAATATCCCTTGGCTTCCAAATACCCTTGTAATTGGGATTGTCAATCAGTGGAGCATGCCATTTTCCCTTGTAAGCTGGATTGCTCTTCATTGGTCTTTTCCACTCCCCACATCCAGGGCCTTCTGCACACTTCGGGTTATCAATTTTTGGAGCCTCCCATTCACCATCTTCCTCATCAACCCAATCTTCAGGCTTTGTTGCCTCAGGATCATCGATTTCTTCAGGTTCGTCATCCAACCATCCCTTGGGCTTCTCAGCATCTTCATCTTCAATTTCCATTGGTGCATCCTCGTCCCAATCATCTGGTTTCTTAGCATCTGGGTCTGGAATTTTTGCCCTCTCATCCCAGTCCTCGGGCTTCTTATCTTCTGGATCTGGAATGGTCTCTGCAGGAATGAGAGGTGGCTCAAAATCATCAGCTGAAAGGAAGTTTGCCTTCTTTTTCTCTTCCCCGTCAATCAAGATCAGCAACTCATTGTCCGGTTTCAGCACAGCAGTGTAGACATGGGTTAGTTTGTCAGAAGGTACAGATGGTGGAAACTTAAGGTGGTGCTCGATGTACTCCCCACTCTTAGGATTCTTGTGTTTCAAGATGAAGTGAACCTTGTTTGTGGCTCCACATTTATCTGGTCCAAACATTATAGTATAGGGAGACTCGTTGTTGAATTCCTTGGGAATCCAACCTGCCTCCTGGGGCCGGAGGTATTTAAGATAAGCACCACCACATTCAAGTCCATCCTGGAGGCGAACTTCATATTGAAGAACCACAGCTCCATCTTTGAGGTCGACAACATCATCAAGCTCCTTGACAATAGCATATTTCCTTGCCTTTTCACTCACAAGAAGCCCATAGTCATCATGCCCTTCACTCTTGGCATGTTTCCACACACCTGAGACACAATTACAACTCAATATGAACGCTTGAAACTTCAACATCAAAGATTCACTCAGCATCAAAAACATAAAGACATTGCACAAAGATATAAGAAGCTCTACAGTGACAAATTTATCTAAACAATCAAAGTTCGACTTAGCATTATAGACATAAAGGCATTGCACAAAGGCATGAGACAAATTCTAGTGAGAATTACTTTACGGCTGATGTCAAACAGAATCAAGGAGTTCTACTTTGCTTCGAAACAAATGGATTTTGGGTCATATCGGTCACAGTGAACACAGTTCTGCATCATATGCATAGAGCATTAAAGGATTTGGCAGTATTCAAAAATTTGGCAGGGTGGAAAATAAATACACACCTTCACAAAAATTAATGGATTTGAATAATAGCATATACTTAAGAGACAACACAAAGCATCTTTATCACCTTATTTGCCTTGATTTTGTATGTATAGAATGATGCTGTCACAAGTAACATCACAAGGATATTATAGTATTGAATATCACTCCACTCGGTTTTAGCTATATAAAATCATTAAAGACTTTAATTAGCATACTTCTCTAAGTTTCTATACGATATTTTAGTATAATATGCCACCACTCCACCCTCAGCCAAGGGTAGGACATCAAATAGAACGCCTCTCCCCAAAAACGAAGTTGGATTCATAATAATAATGCATTATCCATAGAGTTGCAGTTCAAAGAGAATAAGATAAGCAAATACACCACGCCCCCATCCTTAAATGCATCCATCCATCAAATTCAAAATTATCATTACAATTTTAAACATAAGTTTTTTGGCAATGAGTTACCCCCCCCCCCCCCCCCCAAAAAAAAAAAAAAGAAAATAAAACACCCCATCCGTCTCACTTTACATTTCAACTTGGATGACAGAAATTTGTACACTTTCATAATTTTACAATTCAAATTCCAAATCTTAAGCATTGGTGTGATTTTCTTAATCAATTCAAATTCAACTATAAGGATCTGCCACCAAGGATATAGTCTAGTGGTCAACGAAGTGGGGTGAGAACTTGAGTTCTCAAGTTTAAATCCTGACCCGACCTATTTCTTCCTATCTATCCAAGTCTTGGGGATAGAGTTACCGTTGCTGACAGAAGGTAGCAGTTATCACGCCAAATTAGTTGAGGTGTATGCAAACTAGTCGGACACCACACTTATTAAAAAATATCTTACACTATGCTAATACGATATATATAAAAGTCAAATTCTAAAGGAATACTGAACAGATCCAGACAAAAAAGCTTACCATTATAGTCCTCTTTCTCAGACACAATCCAACGCCCATCAAATGCCTCATCGAATGACTCGTAAATTTTCTACAAAAGAAAAGGCAACCAAATCTCAGCCAACACACGCTATTGCAAAGACAAACATGAACATACACGTAAGTAAAGATATTTATCTTACCACATCTGAAGAGGCGTAGAGTTGAGAGACGAAGCAACCGGCCAATAGCAACAGTGCATATTGCGTCCACATCCTCCGATTCTGCTCTTTCATAATATCGAAATATGGTGCAAAGAGAGAATTAGATCAACACGGGGAGAAGAAGAAGTCTCCAGAAACCGGAGAAAAACAGAGAAATTTTTGCGGGACAATAATTTCCAGATAGTAGCATAAATAGATCTTGAGACCAAGAAAAAATAAATAAATAGATCTTGAGAAATGTGGCGTCGACTTGTTGTAGCCAATTGTACTTTGTGCCACGTGATATGAACCAATTAACATTTGCCACGTTGTTTGTAGCGACAAAAACGAGGACTTGCATGGAAAGTTTGTTCTACGGTTGGGATTGTTTTGTGGCATTGATCTAAGTAATTTTATAGGTCATATTATGTTTACTACATTGTATGTTATTTATTATTAAAAGAATGTTTTTAGTGTTTTCTTTACAATATTAACCTCAACAAAAGTTTTACACTTCGATTTGGTTTGTGGCTCAAGTTTTCTTCAGAATTTAAGTTAATAGAGGAAAAACATTCGCACATAATTTTATTAGTACAAGTAATTTTTTTATTAGTGCAAAATTATTTTTAAGATACAAGGATAGATATTTAATGGAAAGACATCAAAAGTTGATGAGTAATTCGGAATCCCAATAAATCTAGTTCAATTTTACATCTTTTCTAACAATAACAGTAATATTGAGATATGTATTACTAATATTGAAATTTAGACAAAAATCATAGGAAATTGTAACGAGAAACACAAATATGTGAATAAACGTGATTAATATACCTACGACGATTGGCGGAGGCTTCGTCGAAAAAAATATTACTAAATATATATTTGTGAATAATACCAAAATAAAATATATTTAATACAAATAGAAAATGACACCACTTTAACATGAAAATTGGCTTTGCTCCCTGGTTCAACCTTCAAATTTATTAGAGAGGACATGGGATTGAGTCCTATAGGATACCTTATTTTAATTTTATAAATTTGGTCATTCTTCTTAAAAAAAATATTGGAGACAACAAGGGCTGAACCTTGGACCCCTTATCCTAAATGGAAAAATTAAACCACTTGAGCTGGCACATAATTATTAATAGCAAGTAATTTAAAATCATTCTAGAATGGGATTAGTCGAACGACCGTTAAATTTAAACCTTAAATTTGAAAAAATTGATCGAGCAATAATATTGAGATAAGTAGCAGCAATATTTGAAAGAGATAGGACGATTCTTATTTCTTACAAGTGCGTCCAATATGAATTATAATGTCATGAATTATAAACCACATTGAGTATCAAAAGAGCAAAAGGTGGATGCAACCTGTTTTTATAGGTTCCATCGAACACATTATACTTTTATCATATCATAAATAATTAGTGAAAATTTATAAAAATATCAATAAATGCTAAATTTTCAAGTCATAACTATAAAAGTTCATTACTAAGAACTTAAATGTTAAATTATAAATTCATCTTTACAAAAAGTTATACGAATATGCGGGGCGGAGCTAGTTTTCGATTGCGTGTTCGGTTGAACCCCGTAGTTTTAGTTCAATATCGTGTATTTATCTTTAAAAATTGATTGAATTATATATAAATTATTAATTTAGAACCTAATAATTTAAAATAACTAAAATTTCGAATTCATAAATTTTAAATCGTGTATTTGCATGTACAAATATGCATATATAATCATTAAGGAATAGTATGTTTATCCCCACTACGAGCATAAACTTTTTAGATTAAACTATTGTAGAATTGGTTATACTAAACATTGAAATGGAAGTGAAATTTTAGAAATTGTAGCAAGCACCGCAAGAGCAGACGTAGGAAACCACACAAAGGGCCTCGTCCTCATGACTAATTACGTGGCAACCTGCTAATGTGACATTTGTCACTTGATACCCACGTTGCCTCCACCGTTCTTGCCATTAACCACATTCCTCGGACTGTTTCTTGTTTCTACATTGTTATGTTATGTTAAACAGCAACGTAACTCCAATTTCTTCTTCATTATTCCCATTAGAATATTGGGTTTTGCCTGCATTTCCACATATATGGTACACTCTCGACTCCTCCTCCTTTATCTTCCTCTTGCTTAATCAAGAATAGCTTGCGTTTCTGCTATTTCTTTTTGTATTGTTGCTAATTTAAATTGGTACAATAGTTTTGACTCGTTTTAATGATACTTGCTAATGTACTCATGAGTACTACAGTTTACAATGTATCATTTCAAGTTACTATGGATTTTCTTGCAAGCTTGCAGTCATTATTTCATCTATGCATTTAGTAGTTGGTGGGAGGGGTAATTGGTAAAGTTGATGTCACGTGACCGATGTCATGACTCACGGTTTCGAGCCGTGGAAACAGGCTCACGAAGAAATGCAGGTAAGGCTGCGTATAATAGACCATTGTGGCCCCGCATAGCCGGAGCTTGGTGCACGCCCTGCCTATTATACAATCTATCATTTGAAGTTACTATGGATTTTCTTGTTTAATTTACATTGCAAGCTTGAAGTCATTATTTCTTCTATGCATTTAGTAGCTAGCTTTTGGAAGAGGAGCTTAGCGTAATTGGTAAAGTTAATGTCATGTGACCAGCAGGTCACGACTCACGGGTTCGAGCCGTGGAAACAACCTCCTGCAATTGGTAAAGTTTTTGCAGGAGGTTGCATACAATAGACCCTTGTGGTCTGGCCCTTCCCTAGACCCCGCAACCCATAGCGGGAGCTTGATGCACCGGACTGCCTATATTATACAATCTATCATTTGAAGTTACTATGGATTTTCTTGTTTAATATATTTCCATTGCAAGCTTGCAGTCATTATTTCCACTATACATTTAGTAGGTTGTGGATAACATAGTAGGGGAACACCACTGAATTATATTTTAGCACTCTAAGAATAGAAACAGCAGACTAGAAGGTGAAAAGGTAAATAAAGATCTAGTGTCTGGTCTCTTTCTTCAAACTAACATTTGCAAAGCAGGTCAGAATTTGTAGAAAGTTACGCAAATATTTACCACAGAGCACCTGGGGTTATTATTCCAGGGACCTTACGTCAAGGTAGTACATTCAAATTTGCATTAAATCAATGATAAAGTTAGTTGCCTCTATTATATAGTTGCTATAGTTTCTGTTTGATAATCTGTAGTTATTAATCAGGACAGTGGGAAGTTGGGTCCTAAAAACTGCGGGGAACACTTGGAACAGGCCAAAAATAGTTTTCCAGTATGTAAATGTGGATTTGATATGTTGGACGCTGGTTTTTTCAATGACTGTAAGGTACTGTGACAGTGTTAATAAGATCACTTAAACGTTTCGTTAGTACTCTCGCTGTGAATTGGAAAACTAAGTAGGACCATTTTTGTTGTGCTCATTCTTTTTCAGAAGCTTGAAATTCAAAAGGGTGCACAAGATTTTAACATTCCTATAATCGGAAGCTATAGGAAGTTAGTCGCTACTGAAAATGGAGGTCTACATAACCCTTCTCCTTTGGTTTTCAATTCTGTATGGAATGCGAAAGAAGTAAAGCAAGGAACAGGCAAGTTCAATTCCCCTGTATACTCTGGTATTCAAAGGCCAAAAAATGATGAGGATATTGCTTTTATGAGTGTAAGTGCACCCTCTTAGTCCCTTTAACTTATACTGTAATCCCAACCAAACGTGGAATAAACTCATTTCAAATTTAATCCCGGAATTAATTTTCCCTTATCCCTCGTACCAAACGAGCAAGGAACTATGTTGTACCAATGTATGTCATTTTTATTTTATTATTGATACATGGTATGCTGTTATATCAGATTCTTGAACTTGGGCAACTTCTAAAGGAAAAATTAATTACATCAGCGGAGCTAACAGGAATATTTTTGGACAGATTAAAAAGGTATGGTGAATGCTTTTCTTCCTGTAATCTGCTTTGTATGTTATTGAATAATTTGATTCTCAAAATATTGTATTTCCGGAGCTTCACAGGTATGGTCCTGTCCTTGAATCCGTTATCACAATTACTGAAGAATTAGCATATCAACAAGCAAAAGAAGCTGATCAACTGCTTTCAAAAGGCAAATATTTGGGTAACATTCCTCCTTCCTTTCCCCTTGGCCCTCTTCCTTTCTTGTATACCCTTGCTGCTATTAGCATTTTACCTACTCTTAACATCCTTCATTATTTTCCATTATATTCCAGCACTTCTCATTTTATTCTAAGAGATGAAGCCTCCCGGGTCTGATCTTAATTAGAAAAACTTCATATACAATTAGCTTTCTCTGAATTTTCTCAAAGGGACTAGATACATTTATTTGATTTTATTCTTTATAGGTCCTCTTCATGGGATTCCGTATGGTTTGAAGGACATTATTGCAGTACCAAACTATCCCACAACATGGGGCTCCAAATCTTTCAAAGATCAAGTTCTTGATCTCGAAGCTTGGGTTTATAAGAGGTATTGACAAATGAATGTAGAGGCCCCATTCACTAGCTATCATATATTGTGCATGTGTTTGTATAACTTATAGATACGGTTGATGCAGGCTGAAATCTGCTGGTGCTGTTCTTGTTGCAAAATTAGTCGCTGGTTCTTTAGCATATGATGATATCTGGTTTGGCGGTAGAACAAGAAATCCATGGAATATGGAAGAATTTTCTACTGGTTCATCGGCAGGGCCAGCTTCCTGCACCTCAACAGGTATATCAAGTTATTAAGTTATTCCTAATAGGTGTTTTGATGGAGATAAGCCTATCTTCCATTGTGGCAAATATGATATTACTTCTTCTGCTAGATGCCTACATCTGTTTGTGTATCTGCACGGTCGAAAGAATGGACTTGAACTAACATTTAGTCATTCAATGATCCAAATGAATAGAATTTAAAGGATCTTATATACTGTGTGTGTCTTCCGGAAATAGTCTCTTTGCCCTTCCAGGGTAGGGGTAAGGCTGCGTACATCCTACCCTCCCCAGACCCCACTTGTGGGAATACACTGGGATGTTGTTGTTGTTGTTGTTGTTGTTATGTATTCTGTGCCTAATCCTGAAATTGGTTCAACAACTATGACCAACAACAAGGAAAGTATGTGCAACAGGTAAATGGTGATAAGCAATATCAGTCCGCCTATGAACTTTGTGTTTGTGGATGGAATCCTCCATCAAGACTTAGAAGGGCAATTCCCGCCCCTTCGTGTTAGTTTGCTTATTAGTAGGCGAAGTATATTCTTTTGACAGCGGTGTCTTTGTGTTGCAGGTATAGTTCCTTTTGCAATTGGTTCAGAAACTGTTGGGTCGATTACCTACCCAGCTGCTAGGTGTGGTGTTACTGCATTGCGGCCCACTTTTGGAGCTGTTGGTCGTACTGGAGTTATGAGCATATCTGAAAGCTTGGTACCATATCTCTTCCACAAACACAGAATTTGATTCCATTTCGTATGTGTTTTATCTTTTATTATAGCAGCACTGACACTTAAATCTGGCTGTTCTATTAGGACAAACTAGGACCATTTTGTAGAAGTGAAGCAGGTTGCGCTGTTGTTCTCGATGCCATCCTGGGAAAGGACCCAGATGATCTTTCATCCAGAGACATCGCGTTAGTTGATCCATTTTCAGTTGACATCACAAAACTCACTGTCGGTTATCTTGAGGACGCTGACAAGGAAGTAAGTGACTTCTTTTCATTACTAGAAATTTCAACATATGACTAATTCTGTAATTCAATTCGTTTCTTCATCTTCTGTGAGTGCCAGGATTTGACTGTTTAATTATGTCAATGACAGGTTGTTAATGTACTTCAATCAAAGGGAGCGAAGATGGTTCCTTTTGATCTGAAATATACTGTTGACATTGCTCAAGGTATTGTCAACTTCACTATGGATGTTGACATGCTAGCCCACTTTGATGAGTGGCAACGCTCTAACAAGGATAATGAATTTGAAGCTGAAAACCAATGGCCTCTTGAACTTCGACGTGCCCGTGTAATAACTGCTGTAGACTATATTCAGGTATATGTCTTGTTCTAGAAAACAATTCTCGAGGTGTTAAAACACTTTGGCTTCGGATAGAGCCTGATCCACTTTGCAGTTGTTGTTCAGACATTAACAGATTAATATTTGTATGTGGAATCAAATATTTTGTTAAGCGTTAAAAGAATGAAGTTGTACTTAACAGGCACAGAGAGCTAGAAGCAAATTGATTCAGGAAGTCAGAGAAAGCTTCAAAGTTGACGCGTTTAATGGAGATGCAACTGATTGGGAGAAAGTTTGTGTGGGCAATCTAGTGGGTATGCCAGTAGTGGTGGTTCCAATAGGATTTAAGAAGATACCGAATGCTCCAACAGATGATACTCGCAGGAGGACAACAATCACTACAGGCATTTATGCTCCTCCCGACCATGATCATGTTGTAAGGCTCTAATTCTCTCTCTTATGTTTTTGTGATTTGTAAGGGATACCTCCCACCAGCGGCAACTCTAGGATCATCTATATCTAATGTTAGTGTGTTCAGAATGAGTGGTTTTAGTATATTAGTATGTGTATGCATTTTATATGTTTTTTTGTATATGTGACATCGTTCGAACAGAAAGCAATGAGTTCATTTGAACTCAAGGAACGCGCCCTAAATCCATGTTTACTGTCAACACTAAGTGTAGTTCTTTGTCTTGTTATTGAGATGTGGCTTTTGGAATTCTGTTCTTTGCTAAGCAACCTCCATATTGATTTTGTGTGTTCCTTTTTACGCGCAGGCTTTAGCATTGGCAATGGCTTATCAGTCAGTCACCAATCATCATAAGCAGCGTCCTCCAATTGATGATATTGGGCCAAACGATTCGATTCCAAACCCACCCACATCCATGATACCCGCAAGACAACTGCGTGGTTATTAATCTCCGTGGGGCTTCTGCCGTCACTTTGCGTCGTTTAACTTATTATTGAAGATGTATACCACTGGTTGTAATTGTTACAAAGTATTGGATTGTCTTTTCTTAGTTCCAGTGGGAGAAAATACTTTTCTTCTACTTGTTTCGCTAGATGAGATATTCGGGGGCGGGGGCCTTCTTACTGGTATATTGGTTCCATTCTGTTTAACCTTTCAATAGTTGATGGTTTGGACTTTGATATCTCCATTTATTGTTTGACCTTTGGGGGGGAATAGGTATTAGATCTTGTCTCATAACACGAAATTTCACTTCAAACCCTGAAGTGATGTTTAAAATTGACATTTTTAGGATGGTAGGAGGAGTAAAGAATTAATTTGTCTCAGAAGGTTAGGTTAGATGTTAGGACACTGTCTCAGTTGCACTGGTGCCAATTTACCATGAGTAGTATTTAATGGTCCTCAACCATCTCCTTTCAAGTAACAAAGGGT
The DNA here is from genome assembly GCF_000390325.3 of Nicotiana tomentosiformis. Lineage (NCBI taxonomy): Eukaryota > Viridiplantae > Streptophyta > Magnoliopsida > Solanales > Solanaceae > Nicotiana > Nicotiana tomentosiformis. The sequence goes on from NC_090817.1 coordinate 134,842,439, forward strand.
ACAGAAATTATAAAGAGGAAGGAGGCAAGTGCACCGATAGTCATTTTCAGGGATGCTACATAGAAATTAGTCCGTACTTATTTGTCTTGAAATTTTAAACTAAAAATCATAATTTCAACACAATTCAGGATACTCTTGTCTCGAAAAATTGAACTGAAAAAAATTTAGAATGCACCGGCTATATTCTGGTGTCATTTCTACTTATTCATGAGCAAATCCCTAACAATATAAAACCGGGCTTATATGGATGGTCTTAGCTGTAGATTGTGTGGTTCGAAGTTCACTCGGTTGACTGTTTGGAATGATGATGAAAGAATATTAATCAGAGGATTCATAAACAGGATATAACATAAATCTCTCTTTCACAGAACTAAAAACTAGATTACTAGAATCCATTGTTATTAATTTTCTGTCAATCGTTGGTACTGCTTTGCTCTAAGGCTGTTGGAAGGAAAAGAAGAGACTATGTATGAATCATAAAGACATCAAAAAAGAAAGTCAAAATCCAGCAAGAGGACTAAAATAAACTTAAATAAAAAAAAAAAATCTTCTACATCAAATACTATGGAAGAATACCCTAATTATATGGATCTGTCTCATTGTACATTGTCACACATTGCCTGTTCCGAGGGAAAAAACCATAAAATTTTGGGAAAATGTTTGCTGGCCTGGCCATTAGGTAAAGCAGGGGAAGAAGTAAGATAGTAAAGGAAGATAAAAGAACAGCATAGCACCTAAGTCCTTCTAGCACTCGCTACTTCTTCGCCCATCACTAATTATCACGTCTAGTCCTTCTACGAGGAGCAGCAGCAGCATCCTCATTCTGCTCTTCTTTCTCCTCCGTAGCTCCTTGACTGTTAGAAGTTGATGCCTCGGCACCATCACTTTTCTTAGGCTCTCCAGTAGCTCTTGCCTGCACAAGCAAGTAGGTTTCTTTTATCAAACATACCCAACAAACATGAAACCAGGTGTGATATTTCTTTCTTTTCCTATTTCTTTTGGACAAAGGGATGGGAGGAAAGCTGAGGCTGAGTTCGGACTTACAGGTTGCAGCTTCTTCCCACCAAAGGTGAGTTTCAAGAGAACTGTGAAGATGACAATTACGATTGAAATGACAACACCAACTGTGAGATTAGGCTTTGTCTCAGCCTTCTCAAGAAGATCCTACAACACAAATCTATGTATTAGTCACACATACAAAAATGAAACAACATGCAACACCAGAACACCGGGTCATTCACTCACCAGGACTTTGGACTTGTGTTCACCCAACAAGGGGATGTCAGCCATCTTGTAGAGAAGATCAAATACCACTTTCTGCAGATTGTTCCCATATATCTCAAGTCAAGTGACGAAATACAAAGAAAAACCAAGAACGATGGAATGTATGGTGAAGAAAGTATAATCAATTACCTGGAATCCTTTGAGCCCACCAGAGATCGTTGCTTCCTCAGCCTTCTGTTTCTCTTTCTCTGCATCAAACTTGGGCTTCCATGCAGTCTTCCTGTATGATTCTGCAACTCTCTCATCACTGGCTATCAAGATATTGTCAAACAAAATACCATCTTGCATTGTCCAAATTTCAATGCCAATTGCTGCAATAGGCTCAAAATTCGGCCTGTCGAGTTCGAAATAGTTAGGATTTGGAATATCCTTTGGCTTCCAAATACCCTTGTAATTGGGATTGTCAATCAATGGAGCATGCCATTTTCCCTTGTAAGCTGGATTGCTCTTCATTGGTCTTCTCCACTCCCCACATCCAGGGCCCTCGGCACACTTCGGGTTATCAATTTTTGGAGCCTCCCATTCACCATCTTCCTCATCAACCCAATCTTCAGGCTTTGTTGCCTCAGGATCATCGATCTCTTCAGGTTCGTCATCCAGCCATCCCTCGGGCTTCTCAGCTTCCTCATCTTCAATCTCCATTGGTGCATCCTCGTCCCAATCATCTGGTTTCTTAGCATCTGGGTCTGGGATTTTTTCCCTCTCATCCCAGTCCTCGGGCTTCTTATCTTCTGGATCTGGAATCGTCTGTGCAGGAATGAGAGATGGCTCAAAATCATCCTCTGAAAGAAAGTTAGCCTTCTTCTTCTCTTCCCCATCAATCAAGATCAGCAACTCATTGTTCGGTCTCAGCACAGCAGTGTAAACATGGGTTAGTTTGTCAGAAGGTACAGATGGTGGAAACTTAAGGTGGTGCTCGATGTACTCCCCGCTCTTAGGATTCTTATGTTTCAAGATGAAGTGAACCTTGTTTGTGGCTCCACATTTATCTGGTCCAAACATTATAGTATAGGGAGACTCATTGTTGAATTCCTTGGGAATCCAACCTGCCTCCTGGGGCCGGAGGTATTTAAGATAGGCACCACCACATTCAAGTCCATCCTGGAGGCGAACTTCATATTGAAGAACCACAGTTCCATCTTTGAGGTCGACAACATCATCAAGCTCCTTAACAATAGCATATTTCCTTGCCTTCTCACTCACAAGAAGCCCATGGTCATCATGTCCTTCACTCTTGGCATGTTTCCACACACCTGAGACACAATTACAACTGAATATGAACTCTTGAAACTTTAACAATCAAAGCATTGTAGGCATAAGGACATCGCACAAGGATACAAGAAACACTCTGCAGAAGAAATTTATTTTAACAATCAAGGGTTGACTTAGCATTATAGACAAAGACATTGCACAAGGATATAAGACACTCTACTGTGAGATTTATTTTACAGCTAATGCAAAAAAGAATCAAGGAATTCTATTATTGCTTCAAAACAAATGAATTTGGGGCCATATCTGTCCCTGGGAACACAGCTCTGCAGCATATACATAAAGTATTTCAACTCTAAAACAGGGTTCAAAATTTGGCGGGTGGCAAATATATAAAACACCAAAGAAATTAATGGATTTGAATGCTTTATCAAAAAAAGAAAAGTTAATGGATTTGAATGATAAAATTATGCTTAAAGGGCTACACAAAGCATCTTTATCGCTTTCTCTTCATTTTTTTTCTTTTTTTTTTTTTGCACAGGACATCTTTATCTCTTTCTTTGCCTGGATTTTTTAGGTACAGACTGATGCTGTCACAAACAACACAATAAAGATATATATTGAATGCCCCTCCATTCGTTTTTAGCTATATAATCATTATACACATTAATTAGTAATACTTCTCTCTGAGTTCCTATATGATATTTTGGTACTTATATGTCATTATCCCACCCTAAGGATGTCTCTCCCGAAGAAACGAAGTTTCATGAGTTCAAGTCCTTGGATAATTCTTTTTCTTTCTAATAAAAGTAATTATGCAGTAGCCATAGAGTTGCAGTAATTACTTCTTGTAATGCGACTTCAATCCACTAATCTTACATACAAATTCATGAATGATGACATGAAATAAGCAACACTGTATTACAAAATATGATGAGTCAATCACAGAAGGAAGAGTTAACATATACGAATATAGAAGACAGTAGTATAAAACAGTACAGTAATTCTTGAAAATTATTCATAATGCTGCGTCAGGTACCTCAATTCCATTAAACTGAAAATGAAATTTTTTACAAGACTTAACACTCAACAAATGCACCACGTCACCATCCTAAAATGCATTCATCCACGAAATTCAAAATTATCATTTCAATCTTAAACATGAGTTTAGCAATGAGTACCCTCCCATCCCCCCCCCCCCCCCAAAAAAAACTAATTATTATATTTCATTTCGGATTATAGTTTCATTGTATACACTTTCATAACTTTCGACAGTTCAAATTCCAAATTAAGTTTTGGTATGATTTTCTTAATCGATTCAAGGTTTCAACAATTACAATCTCCATTATGCTAAATAAGATACACAAGTCAAATTCCAAAGGAATACTTAACAGATCCAGACAGAAAAGCTTACCATTATAGTCCTCTTTCTCAGACGCAATCCAACGCCCATCAAATGCCTCATCGAATGACTCGTAAAATTTCTACAATCACCAAACGAAAAAAAGCAACCAATTCTCAGCCAACACATATATTCGTTTAAATATGATCTACTAGTAGATACGCTATTGCAAAGACAAACATGTAACATAAACGTAAGTAAAGATATTTATCTTACCACATCTGAAGAGGCGTAGAGTTGAGAGACGAAGCAACCGGCCAATAGCAACAACGCATATTGCGTCCACATCCTCCGGTTCCGCTCTTCCATATCCAAATATGGTGCAAAAAGAGAATTAGATCTAGAAACCGGAGAAAAACAGAGTGAAATTTTGCAGAGCAAGATATTCAGATAGTAGCATAAATAGATCTTGAGTCCCAGAAAAAATACTAAAATACTTGGATCTTGAGAAATGTGGCGTCGACTTGTTGTAGCCAATTACTTTGTGCCACGTGAAGTGGACCAATTAATATTCGCCACGTAGTTCGGAACGAGGACTTTGCGTCGGAAGTTAGTTCTACGGTTGGGATTGTTTCGTGGCATTGATCCCAGTAATTTTAATTTTGTTCGTATAATAAATAGATCATATTATGCTTCTATTTAATATTAAAAGAATGTTCTTAATATGTTAATTTACAATATCAACCTCTACTTCGATTTGGTTTGTGGCTCTAAGTTTTCTTTAGAATTTAAGTTGATAAAGGAAAAACATTCGCACATAATAATTTCCGAAGATTCAATAACGGATTTTTGCAAAATTATCTTTAAGATATAAGGATAGATATTTAATGGAAACAAAATGGAACGACTATCAAAACTTGACGTGGAATTCGAAACCCAATTGATCTAGTTTGTTTTAATTTCTTCTAATGTTATAAAATTGATAATGATGGACTAAAACTTCAGCTTCAAGAAAATAAGAACTCTCTCATGATGTGTTTTTTTCATTAGTATATTATTGCGTGCCATCTACGTCTTTAACTTTAACCAAACAAAGTGTATATCCAATTGCATTATTATCTAAGTTGCCTTGTAATTTTTCTTTTTTGTTACTCCCTCCGTTCATATTTACTTGTTCACGCTAGACATTTCACGTCTCTTAAGAAATAATAATTATCGTATATATTTTACTATATAACCCCTAATAATGATAGTATTTCAAAAAGTTTTGGGAAATAATTTTGAAAATGAGTAATTAATGATAAGGGTAAAATAAGAAAAAAAAATTATTTATTCTTTTGATTTGCTAAAATAGATAAGTAAAAATATATTTTTATTATAATAAGAAAGTAAAAGTGAACGGAAGGAGTAATTTTAATGGGGAATAGTAAATGGAGAGATAGAATAGTATATCCCCAAATCATCTCCCCATTTACTATTCCCCATTAAAATATTATTATTTTTATTATTTAATCTTTTAATTTATCTTTTTATATATACTTAATTATGTTTATATAATATATTTATCTAATTAATTTTTCATCTTAATTTTGACGTATAATTTTGAAAAATTAATTATCGTGCATCTATTTTTTAATATAAAATTAGTAGTTAATTTTATTATGAGTTATAATTGTATGAAAAAGATATAACCATCACAAAAAATGAAAGGTGCAAATATAAAATATTTGATGTTACTACATGATATAATGACTACATGTATTATACTGCACAACATGATAATCGAGAATGAGCGTGATCTTAATGCACCAATTCAAGATGATTTGGAAGGTCCACCCCCAACAGTAGAAATGGCAGTAGATAAAAATCAACGATTTCAAAAATTTTTAGCTCGACATAGAAGAATTAAGGACAAAGATGCTCATTTTGCATTTCGTAATGCATTAATAGATCATTTATGGGAGAATACTAGAGGTTGAAGTTGAATATTTATGTAGTATTTCGAATGAATGTTATCGTTATGTAATATGTATTTAATTAATCTTGTATCTCAATGATTTCACTTTTATTTGAATTATTAGTTAATCTATAATAATTGCTTACAAATTATATTATTTAAAATTTTATGGAATTCTTTTAATGGAAATTACAAATTAATGAAAATAAAAGATGGAATTTATTTAATGAAAATTAAAAAATAAAATTGAAATGAAAGATAATAATATAATATAGAAGAGAGATGAATATAAAAAAAAATATTTTCTTTTGGGGAAAAAAAATGAGAAAATGGTTGGAATAAATTGTTCCCAAAATAGAAAAATACCCGTTTTGGGGACCAAAATGGGGTTAAAGGTTGGAGAGGCCCTGAACAACATATAGTCTTTGCCCTAGTAATGACATCTTTGGGAATTGCGATATGTATAAAAATATGGGCTGGGCAGGATCTTTAGCGGAATGGAATCCTTTTGGGATTTAATGCTACTCGTTGACTCTCATTACAGCACCATATCTATATCTATATAAATAAGATTTTTACCTTACTATAATATAAAACTTTATTACTCTCTAATCAAGTATTAACTTAATTATATGGCTATATACAAATTAGTTTTAAATGGGTATTCTTTATCTTAAAAATTGAATAAGAAATCAGTTATTTCTCATCCTTGTGCTCTCTCTCCTGCACGCGCTCTCTTCGTCTCTCTATGTTCTTTCCCCAATTTTTCTTTCTCTGACGTTCTCTACTTTTTATTCTTTTATGTTTGTATATATTTTTAATAAAATTCATCAATGGATTTCAATCGTTTTACTATAGAGTTTTAACTTAACAATTCCCTTTCATGTTGCACAATTGGTGTTCAAATTGAAATTGTCAATCAAAAATTTTTGAAGGTGTTTGACTCTCCACAATTGACAACCATTAAAAAGCTTAGAAGCTTTGAATTCGAATTTGAGTTTTCAAAAACTATTATTTGTTTGGATTGAGTGTTGTTGCACACAATTGAGAATATTATTTGGAGTTTATATCTCAATTTTTAGGACGGATAATTTTCAAACTGGACTATTAATTGATGGGATATGAATTCCAATTTTAAATTAGGAGCTCAAAATTTAAGGTCACTAAACCCTAAATTTTCAAATTAGCCATGATGAATTAGCTAATCTTTTCCAACCTAATAGTACTTGTTAATACTACTTTATTCTTCTAAGTTTCTTAAAGCGGAAATGACTGCTTCACACAGTTGGAACGGAGGCAGTAATTGACACCGGCACTTTTGGAAATTGTAATCATGTAAAACAGAAAGAAAAAAATAGTGACAGATCACTTCTTGTTATTGAAAGAGAGTATGCAACTTACACCATCACGGACACCACTTAATCTAAATTTTTTACTAGAATACGTATAGAAAATGATACTGCTTCTCGTTATAATAACTTATTCAGAAATGAGAGGAAAATTGATCAGTGGCCTTCTGGGTTAGGATCCACTCCCAATGACTTCAATGTCACAGCTCGAGGCTTCCTGCAATAAGCATATCAGCAACAGAGCTATCAGAAATGCGGTGTCACATTTTACCAAGAATACTAACTTTTCTAAGACTTCAAGTTTATTTAGATGTTGCGATACTAAAATTTCGGCCAAGTTACGTGAACCTAAGATCAAATTAACTACACGTTAACAACCTAATTACCATCTCAAACACTGCATCCAGTAACCTATAAGACGGAAGACACTGAGTATTTCAAATGCTACTGCTATTTCTTTTTAATTATAACATATTGAGTGATACCTGGCCAGAACATCCCCACGCATAGGATCCTATGACAGAATGATCATCAAAATCCTTAACATGAGCGATTTGTCGGAAGAATGATTTTTTGAGGAGCTTGTCGGCTTCCTCTAACACAAGCTCAGGTTCCTCCACCTCTGATACAGTTTCTCTCCTTGATTTCTTCACTCGAACATTAGGCGACCGCCCCAGCTGCTGCACTATTGTGTGTACCCCAAAACATACTTGCAATATTATCAGGCCTAGTCCCACATACACTAGGAAAATACTCTAACTTCACTGCCCTGTATTCGTGTTACAGGGCTTAAGTTCTATACACCGGTATAAAAAAAGTTACACAACTATCAAATCATTATACAATTAAATCTATATGATAAGCATTAACCTCTAACATGACCGGCCATTACAAATCCCAGGTTAAAAGTATCTAATTACGTCTTTATTACTTCTTAATAAAGTTCTTAAATTAAAGATTCTATACAAAGTGGTAGTTGCTAAAACTTCACCTTGGCCTAGCATCCGGATGGTTGGGAACATTAGCAGTACGGGCATGTGACTTCATTTTAGGAGCAGTAGATGTTGCAAAAGTAGCATTTCCTCTTAGGCGAGTGGCCATAGATTTTCACAAACTCTGCTAGGTTGAAATAAGATTGTCAACCCATGTTATGTACTCTTAAAAGATAGATAAAAACTGGAAACAATATTAAGTATTGGTAATACTTACCGAACTTCTGGATGCCATGATTGGAAGTTTGGAGATTAATTGGAACGAATATATATATATATATATATATATATATATATATATATATATATATATATATATATATATATATATACTTTTAGAGGCTTAAGGGAAAGGGAAAATTGAGTCGGTTTAACTTGCTGTTATTGTGTCCAATATTTGCTGGAGTATTTGGTAATGATAGGCGACTTTATAATTGAAGCAAACATATAAGGAGACTCGATTGCATGAGCATGCAGCTGTGGCAACACGTCAGAAGAGAAAAATGGCCAATTTTGCTAGAGCGGTGACTCATGCAACCGAAAAGAGAAATAGAACGTATACTTGACGACCAAAATTCAAAGCTAGTTGCTATGGCCATTCCTTTATAATTCGGCAGGAAGAAATGGGTAAATAGGCACCGTTTACATCATTACCCTAGAAATGATCAACTATATATCCCGTAGTTGTACGTAGCTATCAGACTTTGAAACATAAGGTGGAAAGAGTGGAATTCTAATAGGAAAGTCGCATCTATAAGTATGGCAAATAAGAGGGCGTTTGGATTGACTTAAAAGTTGTATTTAGTAACTTTAAAAATAGCTTTCAAGCCAAGTGCTTTTAAGCCCAGCAACAAGTTTGAAAACCCTAACTTAAAAGCTGGGTTGACCATATAATTTACTCTTTTATCCCTAATAATCTTTTATTTTTCCAAATATCCCTTCAAAGCCAAAAGCCCAACGTTCTTTTCCTTCTTCCCCCTCCACTGTTCCCATTTTTGTCAACCATTTCTAATGCCATTTCTATAGCATATCCCATTTTATATCTATTGCCTTTTCCTATTTTTTTTTAAATTTTTGTGCCCTGATTTCATTTTCATGATTCCTTCTCACGCAAATAATCATAACTACATTTTTATTTTACTCCTCCTTGATTGATAGTATATTTACTAATAATTATTTTCTTGAATTCTTTGTGTTTTAAACCCCTTGTGTTTCTTTTATATTGTCAAATAAACAATGTCATAATTATTTGTCTAGTACAAAAACTAAATTACAAAAATATTCAAAAAAGTTGAAACAAATATATAACACTAATATAGTAACTTCAAATGAAAAATTATCTAAGCATAAATATTTTTTTCTAAATTTTTTAAAGGTAATTCTCCAAAAATAACATACTTTAGTGTTAACAGCTTTAAGGATATTTCAATCATTTTAACAGAAAAAGTGCTTACCAACACTTATTTACCAAACACTTCAATAACTTTTTTTCAGCTTAAGTACTTTTATCCAAACACGTAACTACTTATTTATAAAACAAGCTCCAACACTTAAAAAGTACTTTTAAGCACAGTGCTTAAAAGCCACTTTTTTTAAGCCAATCCAAACGGGCTCTAAATGGGAGAGAGTGCAGCAAAATAAACGTAAACAGATTCTTCACCTAATTTTAGCATTATTATATAGAAGTGTGATATTTTTTTGGGTATTATTACTTTTAGTTCGCGCCAGAAACTATTTATATTCGGTAGCCGAAAAAATATATAAAATTTATATAATTTTTATATAAAATACAAAATGTATATACATACAAAAAATATATACTCCTTCTGTTCAAGTTTATGTGGACCTATTTCCTTTTTGGTCCATTCCAAAAAGAATGACCCATTTCTAAAATTAGAAATAATTTAGCTTAAACTTCCAATTTTACCCTTAATGAGAAGCTTTTATAACCACACAAATACTCTGGACCCCTTTCTCACATGTTTAGGACTACAAATTTTAGAACTGTTCATTTTTTTTTACACTCCGTGCCCAATCAAACAAGTTCACATAAATTAAAACGGAGGGAGTAGTTTTTATTTTGAGAGCGACTATATAGTGTCATTTTCCCTATTTTTCTTTCAAATATCTAAATGCCTAATTTTTGAAGCCTGGAACGTTTTGCTTATATCACTACTAGAAAATTGACAAAATCCGTTCACAGAATACCAACCAAAATCGGTCGAAAAATAGATAAATTAGTCGCAAAAGTCAAAGAAAATATTTCTCACAAAGATACCGACCACCATCGGTCGGAAATAGGTCAATCTTTGACTAAGACCTAGTCATATTTGCATATTATCTACCAAAATAATTTTTAATTAAAATATTTCAAGTATACCAACCGAAATCGGTCTGAAATTTGAAATTATTTTTTTTCGCCCAGGGGCAATTGGTTTTTTAATATAATAAAAATTAATGTAAGGACCCGACCGGTCGTTTTGAGCTTTAGCGCATCGTTGAGTGGTTTGAGGCCTTAAGTAGTTTCACTTCAGGTATTATGACTTGCGCGCGTGGTCGGAATTGAATTTCGGAAAGTTCGGTATTGATTTGGAAAGGAAACGACCTGTTCCGAATCAGGTGGTGGGAATCAAGATTTGAAGGTTCTAACATGTTCGTAAGTTGATTTTGGACTAGGGCGTATGTCCGAATCGTGTTTTATATGGACCGGGAGCGTTTTGGCGCATATTGTGAAAAGCTGGCATTTTTGAAAGAATTTCATAAATTTGGGTTGAAGTGCATTTCAATGTTATCGATGTCCGTTTGGGATTCTGAGTCTGGGAATAGCTCCGTAAGGTGATTCTGGTATTGGGAGCGCGCCCGAATGTGGAGTTGGAGGTCCGTAGGTCATTTTGGGGTCATTTGGCGAAAGTTAGAAATTTGAAGGTTTTTGAGAAGTTTGACCGGGAGTGGACTTTTTGATATCGGGGTCGGATTTCGATTCCCGAAGTTGGAGTAGGTCCGTAATATCAATTATGACTTGTGTGCAAAAGTTTGAGGTCAATCGGACGTGATTTGATAGGTTTCGGCATCGAATGTAGAAGTTTGAAGTTCTAAAGTTCATTAAGCTTAAATTGCGGTGCGATTCATGATTTTAGCGTTGTTTGATATGATTCGAAGGCTCGACTAAGATCGTAATATATTTTGGGATGCGTTAGTATAATTAGTTAAGGTCTCGGGGTCCTCGGGTGGATTTCGGAAGGTTAACAGATCGATTTTTGGACTTAAGGATTTCTGAAGCTTAATGCTTCTGGTCTAATCGCACTTGCGTGACTTTGGCTGCAGGTGCGAGATCGTGGGTGCGGCGAATTGCTCACAGAAGTGAGAATGGATTGGAGCTGTGGGAGCCGCAGAAGCGGACTGGAGAAGCACACCTGCGAGTGCGCAGGAGCGAGGCACCTGCCGCTGGTGCGTAACAGTTGCGCAGATGCGCGAGAGCAGGTCGCACTTGCGATGCCCGTAGAAGCGAAGAGACTTTCGCAGGTGCGAGTTCTTGGCTGGGCAGTGAGGACCGCATGAGCGGAATTTGGACCGCACCTGCGGAGCCGCAGGAGCGACTACTGGACCGCGGGTGCGAAAGTCGGGTTGGGCAGTGTGTTTCTTTAAAACGAGGGTTTGGCTCAATTTCACTTCATTTCATCCAAGGGAGCCGATTTTGGAGCACTTTTGGAGTGCCATTTTATCATCCTTCATGAGGTAAGTGATTCCCGCATTTTGTGAGTTAAATATAAGATTTATACATAGATTCAAGCATGAAAATTGATAGAAATTGTGGGATTTTGAAAGAAACCTAGAAATTTATATTTTTGGAATTTTTTCCACGGAATTGGACATGGAATTTGGAATGAATTACATATTTTAGTTCGTGGGTTTAGGTAATGTTTATCTTCGAAAATTTTCGGAATCCGAGCACGTAGGCCCGAGGGTGATTTTTATTGACTTTTCGAGCGGAGTTGGAAATTCTCATAAATTGAATTATAATGAGTATTCGAGTATATATTTATGGATTTGCATTTTTATAGACTAGTTTTGGAGCATTGGGCACCGAATTGAGTCGTTTGAAAGGCTTGGGAGCCGGCTATGGAACTTCGGAGCGAGGTAAGTCTCTTTTCTAACCTTGTAAGAGGGAACTAACCCCATAGGTAAATTGAATTAATATGTGCTTCTATTTGTGGGGGCTACGTACGCACGAGGTGACGAAAGTCCGTGTGTAGATACTATTATACTTATGTCCGGGTAGTCTATGACCCATATCATGCTGTACTTGTGATGTCTGCGCCCTACTTTTTAATTTAACCATTTAAAATATTTAGAGACTCGATAAAGGAATTGTAAAAAGGTTAAACTTCACTTACATGACCGTTAAATGAGAATTTGAAAATTTTGAAATATTTACCCCTTAATAAATCTTGAATTGGTTGCTTAATGTGTTTTCTCTTTTGTGGAGCGGGCCGAACGCCTCGGTAGTAGATAGATGCATCTATGGTTCGTGCCGTTCGACCCTCGGCAGTCCACAGTTTAAATATTATGTTGGATCGGGCCGTACGACCTCGGCATAATTTGCGCATGATAAATCTTTGGAACTAATTATAATTGATATTATTTCTTTGGCTTGAGATATAAATTGTTAAATGACGAGAATAAGTTTGAAAAAAATTCCTATTAATAAAAGAATTGTCCACTCACTTCTTGTTATTGAGTTTACAGGTATTTCCTACAATCCATGCTTAAGTATAATATCGGTATTTACTGTTAGCCCATAGTAAGTGTCGGAGTCGACTCCTCGTCACTACATCTTTGAGGTTAGACGGGATACTTACTAGGTACGTGTTGATTTACGTACTCATACTACACTTGCTGCACATTTTATGCAGGCACATATATGTCTAGTGGCCTTGTGGGTGCAGAGGCGCGTTTATTGCGGGGACTTAGCTGAGCTGCATTCTATACTATGATCCGCAGCCAGCAGAGTCTCCTTTAGAGTATTTATATTTCTCCTGTCCAAATTTGTTTTCCAGACAGATGTTGTATTTTATTTTACATTCCTAGTTGAGGCTCATGCACTTGTGACACCAGGTTTTAGGGTGATTATGGGTTGTTCTGTATTGAAATTGTTAAAAATATTATTATTTACTCTGCAAATTCCATATTTTACTATTTAATTGAAGGAAATATGATTTCAAAAATATTAAAATGAGAACCAAATTAAGTATTTATTTTTGGCTTGCCTGACAATGGTGTCTGGTGCCATCACGACCTTTAATGAATTTTGGGTCGTGACAACATGGTATCAGAACACTAGGTTCACTTAGGTCTCACGAGTCATGAGTGAGTCTAGTAAAGTCTTGCGGATCGGTACAAAGACGTATGTACTTATCTTCGAGAGGCTACAGGACGGTTAGGAGCACTTCCCTTCTTGATTCCTTATCGTGCAATTTGATTCCTTTGATGCTTATGCTTTCATTTCCTTCCTATTGAATCTTGTGCGGCGTGGAGCGCTTGTTATAAATTTGGAAATTGAGGAATTTTAATGGTACTGCAGATGTAGTGCGGGATGTTTCTCCCTGCATATTTGATTGGGCTATTGTCGTCGCCTTGCGGAAGACCGTTCTCTCATTTTAGCTCAGTATAAGTATTGCCTATGGTTTGAGATTTGGCACTGATTGTTATGATAATTCGTGCGTTGCTATCGCATAGTGCTAATGTAATGGTAGGGTGCTTATCTATGGATCGCGATAGTAAATGACTTCTCATTTCACGGCTTAGAGGTTCAGCATTTAGTTCCAGAGGAGGAGAGGCAATCAGACTACGAACATTCAGGTTTAGGTTGATGGAGTAATGAGACTGGGTATTTCGAGCGCGGTGGAATTTTCATCTATGATGTGGTATCATCGTCCTGGATTGGATGCATTAAGTTCGCCGGTGTTGTGGTCTTCTTCAATTCGCCTTCGGGGCGGGGTATTGTGTAATGGTGCCGGAGAAGCAATTGTGAGAAATAACGGGGTGTAGCAATTTCGGAATCGAATCGATGTTTCTAGTGTTGATGGCTCGAGAAAGATGATCTTCAGAAAGATTTAAAGTTGGTAGCTATCGATTGGTTCAAGTTCTACAAAGATAGATTTTGATTTAAGGCAACAACTGGGCAGCGAAGGATGAGGAAAGACATGTGGGAGGTGTCTTGTCACGATTAAGTTTCTAGAAGGCCAAGTGTGAGAAGCAGAAGTCGAGTAGTTGCTTAAAGGAGAGGGTTTGACCAAAGTAGGAGAGTGGAAGAGTATCATATGGGTTATGTGGTAGGATAGCTACACGCGTTGAGGAAAGTTTAGAGTGATTTGAAACTCATGGTGGACAGTGACTAAGTCTACGAACTTAATTTGGAATGTTGGCTGCTATACGAAGAAGGGTTGGATACGACAGAAAAGAGTTGCATGGTATGAAGAAGGATACAACATGACTTTGGATTGGAATGTATTGTCGCACCTTTAGTTGATGTCCATGAGGAGTGAACAGAATTGTACAGCTGGTGAACGAGCACGGGCTCAAGATGGTTTATTGGTTTTGTGGTAATTGTACTCGGTGCAACGTTGTTGGAAGATGTCCGCATGGAATTTCCACAGGTGGGTTATTTCTGGTGAGCAGGTTAACTGTTGTATGGTGTTGATGAAGCTTCTATGAAGAATTTTACCGGCTATCCGGTAAGAGGTCGAATATATAAATGTGGCTAGTGATTCAGAGTGTTCATGAAATGGTTAACAGGAAGATTTTGAGGAATTTGGCGGGTCGATTGCGCGAGGTCATATCAGTTGGGAAGAAGGAATCTTGGTAGGTTCGAGGGTCATGTAATGGTAGCTTCAAGCTTAAGTAGGAGAGCCCCACCGCCTACGATTGGATTGCATGGTTGTCTACTTGTGAGGTTTCTGGATATCGGCATATTGGTGGGTTGTTACGACTAAGGAAAGAGAATATCAATGGTGATTTGAGCCAAGGATTTGAGGAATGTGTGCCACAATTGTCCTTATCGATTCATGTTTAGGCTTTGGGAAGACTCGAAGTTTATGCTTCGTGTAGATGTGATGTATAAGGAAAGTGATTCAGCCGAGTGCTTCTTTGACAAGGTGTTCAAGTGCTAGCAGGGCCTTGGAGTTTGATCATAATTGGGAACAAGTTAGAGTGGGTGACTCTCAACAATGGTTCTAGTGGGTTCAAAGATTCAAAGTGCGGTGCCTAAGGATTTCGAGCTAGTAGTATAGTTAAGTATTGAGCTTTTGCAGTGGATTATGAAAAGTGGCTTGGAGTGTTCTACGTTATCTTCGGTCTGCGGTGTGGCATTAGAGGAATGGGAGAAAATAACTAAGGATTCATAGAGGGATTTTCAGAACCAGTTGAAGATGCGAATATGCGCATAAGAAGGGTATGAGATGGTTCGTGGGTTTTGGAGACAGCGTGGTCTCGTGAAATAAGGTCACTTAGGATAAGTGCGTATTTGGGTTCATGATATTTTGAATGGAGCTATTATTACTTCTAGGGCAAGTCCCAAGTAAATTAGAAGAAGTGGCTCGATTGGTAATGGTTGAATCAACACGGTTATGGCAGTGATCAGTTTCTCCAGCGTGAAGTTATACATGTGGTTTGTGGTTGTACACTTGTGCTTGAGCGTCACCACCACTTGGTTGATTTGGGAGGTATTCGATTCATATGGCTTTGTTGTGTAAAGGGATTTCTGGAAGAGTTATAGCAGTTTAGATTACGACATAAGGTTGTATTTTCTGCGGTTTAGGAATTTAGTTGTGTGTTGCATTAGTTCTTCTGAAATGAGATAAGTAAAATGTTTCTATATGATGAAGTGTGTATCTTATTAGTGGATCAGGGGTTATTATGGAATTCTGGTACTCTCACGTATTGACATATTAGGTGCAGTGAGCGGCATGGGAAATTGGAAGTTGAGGATCAAGGTTGCGGTTCGGTGTTGACAAGAATGTCACGAGCTCGGATCATCAGGGAAGAATTTAGATGTTTAGAGTAAGATGGTATTGTCTTTAGCGTCACCTGAGATAGGTGTCCTGTGTAAGAGGCTTTGTGTACTGATTTGCGACTTCTTGATTTGCTTTACAGCATTAGTATGGCCGGTGGTATGGAGGTGCAGACTTGTTACCAGTGCGGAAGGTCGTGGGAGCGTATCCCACTAGAAGATTGTATAGGTGTGACATGTAGTCACTTGATTGATTAAAGATTGAAACCAAGTATGGATATTTGGTACTATCGTTAATGTGAGAGTTTAGGCCTAAAAGGCGCTCTATTCAGTTGGTTGTGAATTGTGGAAGTTTGTTCCGGATTCGACGGTTGTTCTTGTGTATCAGGGGGAAAAAGGTCATTTTGGATCCTTGAGAGGGTATTTGCCCAATCATGGTATGATCAGAATCGGTTTAAGGTCCGTTGATGGGTCCAGATGTGGATGTGTATTCTACACCAGCCTGGGTGTATTCATTCAGCATAGCATTCCTTATGGAGAAGTATTCGGGCGTTAAATGTTAATTTCGTCACCAGCTATTTCATGTAATACTCTATTGTGCCATGTGGGTCGTGAGACGGCTTGATTATTTGTACAATGTGTTGAGGTCCCACGTAGCGTTGGTGTTTTGTGAGCAGGATGGCTCTCAAGATGCAGATCATATATCGCACCTTAGTTGTGCTTGAGTTTTATAACGTATGACGCTACGCGTCTTCCCAGGATTTGTATTATGCACTTGGCGTGCTTATGGCTGGTATTCGGGCATTTCGTGAGTATGAGCGTTACAGATCGTGGTGTGTTTTCTTTAGATTATTATGTGTGGATTGGGTGGCACGTCGCCACGGGTATATGGTTATATCGGGTGGCACGCCGCCACGGGTATATGGTTGGATCGAGTGGCACGCCACCATAGATATGTTGTTTGGATCGAGTGGCACGCCGCCACGGGAATCATGGTTGGATCGGGTTGCATGCCACAATGGTATCATGTGTAGATCGGGTTGCACGTTGCAACAGTGTGATATTGAGTACAACTTCCCATATCTATTATCGTGTGTTTTGCTTCTCAGTTCCTGAGGAAGGTTCATAACATCTTTTCGGTTGTTTAAATTAGTTACGTGGGCTGAGTAGATCTTTCCAAAGTTCATTTCCTTATGTATTGCATTCGAGTTTGTAGCTTGTTGACATATGGTGGCATCATATGGAACTTTTGGCAGTGTCTGGGGTGGCTTATTGTCTGAGCAACTTGTACTGGGTGAGACGAGATTATTGGACCTAGGATCTATGCGATAAGATTTATATGAAGCATATTAAAGAGTACATATTGTTATTCAGTCCAGAATGAAGTAATGGTTCTTGTCGGGAGGAGAGATTCCATAAATTGTAATTTGGCAGGTGGCTATGAGTTCTACACATCTTCTCTGTCGTGGCATTTCAAGAGTCGGAACAAGACTTATAGGTGTCATGAGGTGTGTCGTGAGCATCAGATTTGTGGGATTTTGGCTATTGTGGTCATAGGATGTTATTATGGGCATGTGAATAATGCGATGCATGGTGTGAATTCAGTGAGAGTATACAATCATGTATTGGTACATCGTGTAGTGATTGAAACGGTGTTCGTATGTTGGAAGCAGGCCTAGTAGAGAATCTCGGATGTTGGAATTTGGATCTAAGGCTTATTTGCCTAAATAAAAGGGAAGATCTTTAGACTGGATCGAGCTAATGTGCTCAACTGGGTTGTGGTAGCACGGGTAGGTGCACGAGGTGTTGACCAGTGATTTCGGACAACTCCAGAGCAGTTCTTAGCACGTTCGAGGACAAACATATGTTTAAGTGGGAGAAAATGTAACGACTCGACTGGTCGTTTTGAGCTTTAGCGCGTCGTTCGGAGTTTTGAGGCCTTGAATAACTTCACTTCAGGTATTATGACTTGCGCACGTGGTCAGAATTGAATTTCGGGAAGTTCGGAATTGATTTGGAAATGAAACTCTCATTTCGGAAGATTTAAGTTGGAAGAATTACTGCGGGTTAATTTTGAGTGAACGATCTCAGAATCGGGATTTGATGGTTCCAACAGGTTCGTATAATGATTTTGGACTTGGGCGTATGTCCAGATCGGGTTTTGGATGACCCGTGAGCGTTTCGACGTCTATTAAGGAAAGTTGGCATTTTTGGAAGAATTTCATAAATTTGGGTTGAAGTGCATTTCAATGTTATCGATGTCCATTTGGGATTCTGAGTCTCGGAATAGCTCCGTAAGGTGATTCTGGTATTGGGAGCGCGTCCGGATGTGGAGTTGGAGGTCCGTAGGTCATTTTGGGGTCATTTGGCGAAAGTTAGAAATTTGAAGGTTTTTGAGAAGTTTGACCGAAAGTGGACTTTTTGATATCGGGGTCAGATTCCGATTCCGGAAGTTGGAGTAGGTCCGTAATGTTAATTATGACTTGTGTGCAAAAGTTTGAGGTCAATCGGACGTGATTTGATAGGTTTCGGTATCGAATGTAGAAGTTTGAAGTTCTAAAGTTCATTAAGCTTGAATTGGGGTGCGATTCATGGTTTTAGCGTTGTTTGATATGATTCGAAGGCTCGACTAAGATCGTAATATATTTTGGGATGCGTTAGTATAATTAGTTAAGGTCTCGGGGTCCTCGGGTGGATTTCGGAAGGTTAACAGATCGATTTTTGGACTTAAGGATTTCTGAAGCTTAATGCTTCTGGTCTAATCGCACTTGCGTGACTTTGGCTGCAGGTGCGAGATCGTGGGTGCGGCGAATTGCTCGCAGAAGCGAGAATGGACTGGAGCTGGGGGAACCGCAGAAGCGGACTGGAGAAGCGCACCTGCGAGTGCGCAGGAGAGAGGCAGTTGCCGCTGGTGCGTAACATTTGCGCAGATGCGCGAGAGCAGGTCGCACTTGCGATGCCCGTAGAAGCGAAGAGACTTCTGCAGGTGCGAGTTCTTGGCTGGGCAGTGAGGACTGCATGAGCGGAATTTGGACCGCACCTGCGGAGCCGCAGGAGCGACTACTGGACCGCGGGTGCGAAAGTCGGGTTGGGCAGTGTGTTTCTTTAAAACGAGGGTTTGGCTCAATTTCACTTCATTTCATCCATGGGAGCCGATTTTGGAGCACTTTTGGAGTGCCATTTTATCATCCTTCATGAGGTAAGTGATTCCCGCGTATTGTGAGTTAAATACAAGATATATACATGGATTCAAGCATGAAAATTGATAGAAATTGTGGGATTTTGAAAGAAACCTAGAAATTTATATTTTTGGAATTTTTTCCACGGAATTGGACATGGAATTTGGAATGAATTACATATTTAGTTCGTGGGTTTAGGTAATGTTTATCTTCGAAAATTTTCGGAATCCGAGCACGTAGGCCCGAGGGTGATTTTTATTGACTTTTCGAGCGGAGTTGGAAATTATCATACATTGAATTATAATGAGTATTCGAGTATACATTTATGGATTTGCACTTTTATATACTAGTTTTGGAGCGTTGGGCACCGAATTGAGTCGTTTGAAAGGCTTGGGAGCCGGCTATGGAACTTCGGAGCGAGGTAAGTCTCTTTTCTAACCTTGTAAGAGGGAACTAACCCCATAGGTGAATTGAATTAATATGTGCTTCTATTTGTGCGGGCTACGTACGCACGAGGTGACGAGAGTCCGTGCGTAGCTACTATTATGCTTATGTCCGGGTAGTCTATGACCCATATCATGCTGTACTTGCGATGTCTGCGCCCTACTTTTTAATTTAATCGTTTAAAACATTTAGAGACTTGATAAAGGAATTGTATAAAGGTTAAACTTCATTTACTTGACCGTTAAATGAGAATTTAAAAATTTTGAAATATTTACCCCTTAATAAATCTTGAATTGGTTGTTTAATGTATTTTCTCTTTTGTGGAGCGGGCCGAATGCCTTGGTAGCAGATAGATGCATCTATGGTTCGTGTCGTTCGACCCTCGGCAGTTCACAGTTTAAATTTTATATTGGATTGGGCCGTACGACCTCGGCATAATTTGCGCATGATAAATCTTTGGAACTATTTATAATTGATATTGCTTCTTTGACTTGAGATATATATTGTTAAATGACGAGAATAAGTTTGGAAAAATTTTCTATTAATAAAAGAATTGTCCACTCACTTCTTGTTATTGAGTTTATAGTTATTTCCTACAATCCATGCTTTAAGTATAATATCGGTATTTACTATTAGCCCATAGTAAGTACTTGTCACTACACCTTCGAGGTTCGACGGGATACTTTCTGGGTACGCGTTGATTTACGTACTCATACTACACTTGCTGCACATTTTTGTGCAGGTATATATATGTCTAGTGGCCTTGTGGGCGCGAAGGTGCGGTTATTGCGGGGACTTAGGCGAGTTGCATTCTATACTACGATCTGCAACCAGCAGAGTTTCCTTCAGAATATTTATATTTCTCCTGTCCAAATTTGTTTTCCAGACAGATGTTGTATTTTATTTTACATTCTTAGTTGAGGATCTTGCACTTGTGACACCGGATTTTGGGGTGATTATGGGTTGTTCTATATTGAAATTGTTAAAAATATTTAATTTTCTCTGCAAATCCCATCTTTTACTATTTAATTAAAGGAAATATAATTTCAAAAATATTAA
This sequence comes from Nicotiana tomentosiformis, assembly GCF_000390325.3. NCBI lineage: Eukaryota > Viridiplantae > Streptophyta > Magnoliopsida > Solanales > Solanaceae > Nicotiana > Nicotiana tomentosiformis. The sequence continues at coordinate 134,863,262 of NC_090817.1, forward strand.
AATGAGAACCAAATTAAGTATTTATTTTTGGCTTGCCTGACAACGGTGTCTGGCGCCATCAGTATTATTGTTAGATTATTTGTTATTTTCAATATCTACATATATTTAACAACACACACACACACACACACACACACACACACACACACACATATATATATATATATATATATATATATATATATATATACTTTATTATCTATTTACTACGACACTAACTGTATCATAACATGTTGGATATAACGATAATTTTAATTAAACTCGATCAATTATATTTATAATGTTTATCATCTGTGTGCTTTCGTATAAATTACACTTCATATCCGTAGACGTGTAGTATATTATAATAGAGTGTATGATTTTATTTCATATATGATAATTTATACTTGCATATATATATATATATATATATATATATATATATATATATATATATATATATATATGCTATTTTGATACTTAAGTTGTAGCAACAACAACATATGTATACATATTAATGCTATATTAACATATGCTATATTAATATAAGTATACATATGTTGTTGTTGCTAAAACTTAAAGTATTAATATAACACTACATCTTATAGAACTATACACTTTATTTTTAAATGTATTATAATAAGTTTTAATCGAATATAATTAAATTTCCAATTTATCCACAGATGAAGTATCCGAGCAAAGTACTAATAAGATGATCGAGAATAAAACATTCAAGGTTATGTGTGTTACGTATATATATAAAATTAATTTTGACTATTTCAATAAATACCGACCGACTTTGGTCGATTATTTTAATAATAATAAAAAATAAATAAATAAAAATCAGATTTTCGATCGAATTCGGTCGGTAAGTTTATGGTCAAACGATCAATATTTCACTTAAATGTACCGACCGCCATTTCCGACCGAAGTCGGTCGGAAATCTGCAAATTCGAGCCCACCAACGGCCTCTCTTCCCCATTTCTCAATTTTCTTTATCTCTCATTTTCTCCCCCACCCTCTTCAACCCTAAGGCGGTTGTCTCCCCCAAAATCATTCCATTACCTTCTTCGCCCAAATCCCCAATCCCATTGCCTCACCACCACCGTCCTCCTCCACCACTGCCTCACCATCGTCACTGCCACTCCTTCCACCACCTGCCTCGCTTCTCACCGCTGCTCAACCGCCGCTACTTCTACCACGCGAAGGTTAGTCACCTAGTTTTTTTTACGCTACTTTAATTCTTAAAATTTAGGGTTTAATTTATTGTTCTATTTTTGTTTATTTCTTTTAGAAATAATTTATTAATTTAGAATTTAATTTATTGTTCTATTTTTGTTTATTTCTTTTAGAAATAATTTATTATTTTACGTGTTTAATTTATTATTCTATTAGTGTTTATTGCTTTTAGAAATTTAGGGTTTATTAATTTAGGAGATAATATTATTCTATTAGTGTTTATTGCTTTTAAAAAATTAGGCTTAACTAATTATGCTATATTAATTGAATGAGTTAGTCTAATTGAATGTGTTAACAAATTATAATCTTCATGAGTTAGTCTAATTACGATTAATGCTAGGGATATATGAGAACTTTAAAATTAATATGCACTCAAATTTTTAAAATTAACTATATTGTAACTAAAGTTTATTATGTAACTTAAACTATAAATTAATTTGAATACTCATTTAATATAACATACAATTTATTTATTCTTTGTGTAGATGGAATATCGTAGTTGGATGTATAAGAGGAATTATCCTAATCGTCTGTTTTTTAGGGAGGAATTTATAGAAGGGGTTAATGAATTTATTAGGCATGCAGTATCACTTGAACCGTTTCAAATCAGAGGGATGATTAGGTGTCCTTGTGTGAAGTGCAAGTGTTTGCATTTTTTTTTGGATCGGAGGATGTTAAGACTCCTATTTATAAAAAAAGGTTTATGGATAACTATTTTGTGTGGACTAGTCATGGAGATGTTGATGGTAGTGATGGTGTATTTTATAACGTAGTTGTTGGTGAAAGTAGTAGGTCGGTGGAGAATAACGTTCAACATCCTAGATACCATGAAATGGTTGCGGATGCTTTTGGGATGCACTTGGAGTTTGAACCGTATGAAAGTGTTGAACAAGCTCCTAACGAAGAGGCAAAATATTTTTATGAATAGTTAGAGGCCGCTAGTCGTCCACAAAGTGAAGGGAGTATGCACTCTCAGTTGTCTGTTGCGGTTAGATTATTAAGTATCAAATCAGATACCAATATTTTTCAAGCGGGAATGGATTCTTTCATTGGCCTTATGAGTGAACTAGTTGACCCAACTTTCAACATACCTGAAGATTTCTATAAGGCTAAAAGATTAGTTTCTAAGTTAGGACTCTCGTCTATGAGAATTGATTATTGTGAAGATGGTTGCATGTTATATTATAAGGGTGATGCAGATTTAGAAAATTGTAAATTTTGTGAAAAACCTCATTTTAAGCTGGTTTCCAATGGGAAGAAAGTTGTTGTGAAGTCAATGCATTATTTACCTCTTATTCCTAGATTAAAAAGGTTGTACGCATCGATGAGTTTCGCTCCTCATATGAGATGAAACTATGAAAATAGAAGGCCGCATGGTGTTATGTGTCATCCTTCAGATGGGGAAGCTTGGAAGAATTTTCATAGGACGTATCCGGATTTTGCTAGTGAACCGAGGAATGTTCGGCTGGGTTTGTGTGCTGATGGTTTCACGCCATTTTCTGCTTCTGCAACACCATATTCATGCTGGCCAGTCTTTATTATGCCGTATAATCTTTCACCTGAAATGTGTATGGCTAGTCCATATATTTTCTTTAATTGTGTTATTCCCGGTCCCCGCAATCCAAAGAGTTTGATTGATGTATATTTGCAACCTCTTATTGATGAACTAAAACAATTGTGGTATGATGGAGTTGAGACATATGACATATCAACTAAGCAAAATTTCAACTAGCGTGCTAACTTAATGTGGACCATTAATGATTTTCCTATGTATGGAATCTTGTCTGGGTGGATGACAGCTGGAAAGTTAGCATGTCCTTACTGCATGGAAAATGGTAAAGCATTCACTTTAAGACATGGCCGAAAGCAGTCATGGTTTGATTGTCATTATGAGTTCTTGCCAGTTGATCTTGAGTTCAGAAGGATGAATAATGCATTCAAAGAGAATACAGTTGAACATGATTTGCCACCTCTAATTTTGTCTGGTGAGGAAATTTGGGAGAGGGTTCGAAACTTCAATAAAGTTACCGAGGCCCCACCTTGTAGATTTTTTGGATATGGTGTTACTCATAACTAGACAAAACAGAGCATATTTTGGGAGTTTCTATATTGGAAGGATAATCTTCTCCGACACAATCTTGATGTCATACATATTGAGAAGAACTATTTTGGCAATTTGTTCAACACAGTGATGGATGATAAGAATAAGACAAAAGATAACCCAAAGGCTAGATTGGACTTACAAGAATATTGCAGGCAACCTGGATTACATTTGCAGTCTACGAATAATGGTGAGGTGTTCAAGCCCAAGGCCAGCTACACATCCACTTTGGAACAAAGATGACATATTGTGACTGGGGTTACAAACCTAAAGATGTCCAAGGGCTATGCTTCGAACCTGGGAAAACGTGCTGATATAGTTGAAGGAAAGCTGAGTTATATGAAAAGTCATGACTGTCATATCTTCATAGATACCTTAATCTCTATTGCATTTATGGTTTAGAGGAAGTGCGGTATGATCGTTATCATAGAGGAAGTGTGGTATGATCGTTATCATAGGATGATCATCAGGCCTGAGGGCATTGGGTAAGATTTATTCATTACTTCTTTGTTTTTGCTGAATTATAATAGTTAGTCTTGTTTATTTAACGTAATTTCCATATTGTAGGTTCATACCTAGTCATCAGATTACAAATTTAATTTGTAACAACCCGATCAGTCATTTTGAGCTCTAGTGCATCGTTCGGCAGTATGAGGCCTTGAGTAGATTCACTTCAGGTATTATGACTTGTACGTGTGGTCAAAATTGAATTTCGGGAAGTTCGGGGTTGATTTGGAAAGAAAATTCTAATTTCGGAAGCTTTAAGTTGGAAGAATTGGCTAAGGTCTAACTTTTGAGTAAACGACCTCAGAATTAGGATTTGAAGGTTCCAATAGGTTCATATGATAATTTCAGACTTGGGCATATGTTCAGGTTTGAGTATCGGGTGGTCCGAAAGCATTTCGGCGCTTATTGTAGAAAGTTAGCATTTTTGGAAGTTTTAGAATTTCATAAGTTTTGTTTGAAGCGTATTTTGATGTTATCAATGTCCGTTTGGGATTTCGAGCCTTGGAATAGGTTCGTATTGTGATTTATGACTTGTGCGCAAAGTTGGTGTCATTCCGAAAAGTTTAAGTGTGATTCGGACGCATTCGTCGAAGTTTAAAAGTTTAAAGGAAGGTTTCGATCGTCGATTTGCAATTTTGATGTTGTTGGTGGGATTTGAAATCCCGAGTAGGTTTGTATTATGTTTTGGGACTGGTTGGCACATTTGGTTGGGACCCCCCGGGGGGGAGGGGGAGGGTTTGAAACGGATTGAAAACGGATTGAACTTGGAATTTGAGGACCTGTTGATGCTGCTGAAATCTGGTGCCATCGCACCTGCGGAGGGAGTGGCCGCAGATGCGGTCACACAGGTGCGGAGATTCAATCGTAGGTGCGATTATCATAGAGGAAATCTGGGAGCACAGGTGCGAGGAAATGTCCGCACCTACGAAGCTGCAGATGCGGAGAAGAAGCACAAAAGCGGAGGTTGGCCAAGAAGGCCTGGGCCACAGAAGCGGACAAGGACGCACAGGTGCGCGAGCGCAGAAGCGCTTGAGGCCCGCATATGCGCTACTTGGGGCGTAAAAGCGAGGACTATTGGTTTGAGTTGGAGCCGCACCTGCTATGGATTTTGTGAGGTGCGGAGCCGCAAAAATGACTAATGAACCACATATGCGAAGGTCGTTGGGCAGTGAGGTATTTTTAATCCGAGACTTAGCCCATTTCTCTCACATTTTCATTTGGTTGGGCGATTTTTGGAGCTCTTGGAGGAAAGATTTTCATCATCTATGTCAAGTTAAGTGATTCCCATATATTGTGAGTTAATTACATGTAAGACTTAGAATTCAGTCGGTTGCTTCTTTGATAGGGTGTTTATGTGCTAGTAGAGCGTTGGAGTTTGGTTATATTCGGGACCTAATCAGAGTGGATGACTCTCAACAATGGTCCTAGTGGGTTCAAGAATTAAAGTGTAGTGTCTAAGGATTTTGGGTTCGTTGTGTGGTTAAAGATCGAGTTTTTGCATTGGGTCACTCGGTATGAGTGTCGATCGAGTTTTGTTATGTGTTTGAATGGAACTATTATTATTTCTAAGGCACGTCAAGAGTAAATCGGAGGAAGTTGGGTCGATTAGTAATGGTTTGAATCAACGTGATTGAGGTAGTGATCAGTTCCTTCGGCATGTTAGTGTTATACAAGTTATTTATGGTGGTATGTGCGGGCTTGACAACTGCCGTAATTTGATTGATTTAGAGAGGTATTTGATTCTAATGGCCTTGTTATGTGTAAATGGATCCCGGAAGAGTTATGACAGTTTAGATCACGGCTTGAGGTTGTATTTTCTGCGGTTTAGGAATTCAGTTGGGTGTTGCATGGGTTCTTCTTAAATGAGCTAAGTGAAAGGTTTCTAGCCAATGAAGTATTTATTCTACTAGTAGTTCAGAGGTTATGATGAATTCATGTATTCTCGCGTCGCGGCATGACAGGTGCAGTGAGCAGCATGGAAATTTGAAGGTGAGGATCAAGGTTGCGATTCGGTGTTGAAAAGAATGTCGTGAGCTCGGATGAGAAGGAAGGAGTTTAGAAGTTTAGAGTAAATTGGTATTTTCTTTAGTGTCACCTAAGAACGGTGTCCTACGTAAGAGGCTTTGTGTATTGAATTGCGGACTCTTGGTTGGCTTTGTTAAATTAGTGCGGTTGGTGGTGTGGAGGTGCAATCTTTGCTACCTGGTGCGAAAGGTCGTAGGAGAGTAACCCACGAGCAAATCTATATAAGTGTGACATGTTAGTCACTTGATTGTTAAAGATTGAAACTAAGCATGAAGATTATGGTACTATCGTTAATGTGAGAGTTTATGCTTGGAAGGCGATCTATTCCTTTGGTTGTGAACTGTGGGAGTTGTTCCGGATTGAGGTGGCTTAATTATTTGCACATGTGTTGAGGTCCCGTGTAGCTTGTGGTGTTATATGAGCAGGATGGCTCTTGAGATGCAGGTCATTTATCACACCTAGTTGTGCCTTGGTTTTGTGACATATTGCGCTATCCGTCTCCCCAAAGTTGTATTTTTGCACTTGGCGTGCTTGTGGATGACATTCGGTATTCCGTACGTATAAGCATTATGGCTTGATGGGTATGTCCTTATTTATTGTTATGTGTGGATCGGGTGGTACGCCGCCACGGGCACGTTGTTTGGATCGGGTTGCACGCCGCAACGGTATCATATGTGAATCGAGTTGCACGCCGCAACAGTGAGATATTGAGTACGGTCCCCTATACTTATTTTTGTGTATTTGTTTCTCATTCTCTGATGAAGGGTTTATAGCATCTCTTCAGCTGTTTTATTCGTTACGCGGGCCGGGTTATTCTTTTTCTAGAGTTCATTCTCCTTTATGTGTCATATTCAAGTTATAGCTTGTTGGGGCATTGATGGCGTCATATGAGATATTGGTAAGTGTTTGAGGTGGCTTATTGCCCAAGTAGCGTGTACTGAGTGAGACGAGATAATTGGACCTGAAATCAGTGCGATCAGGTTTATATGAGGTATATTAAAGGGCAAATATCGTTATTCAGTTTAGAGTGAGGTAATAGTTCCTGTCAGGAGGAGAGACTCCATGTTTTGTTGATTCGGCAGGTGGTTATGAGTTTCTACACATCTCTTCTATCGTGGCAGTATTATGAGGATTGAAACCGGGCTTATATGTGTTATGAGGGGCGTTGCGGACATCGAATTCGTGAAATGGCAGCTATTATGGTCAGAGGATGTTATTATGGCCTAGTGAATTATGTGGTACATGGTGTGATTTTAGCGAAGGAGCATGGTCATGTTGGGTACAATGTCTGGTGATTGATGTGGTGTTCGTATGTTAGGATCGGGCCTCGTAGAAAATTGCGGATGTTGGAATTTGGTTCTGAAGCATGTTAGCTAAGGTTATAGGAAGGATCTTCGGTCTGGCTCGAGCTAACGTGCTCACATGGGTTGTGGTGGTACGGGTAGGTGCGCAAGGTGTTAAACAGTGATTTTGGACAACTCTGGAGCAGTTCTTAGCACGTTCGAGTATTAATGTATATTTAAGTGGGGGAGAATGTAACAACCCGACCAGTCATTTTGAGCTCTAGTGTGTCGTTCGGTGGGTTAAGGCCCTGAGTAGCTTCACTTCAGGTATTATGACTTGTACGTGTGGTCGAAATTGAATTTCGGGAAGTTCAGAATTGATTTGGAAAGAAAATTCTAATTTCGGAAGTTTTAAGTTGGAAGAATTGGCTAAGGTTTGACCTTTGAGTAAACGACATCAGAATCGTGATTTTAAGGTTCTAATAGATTCGAATGATAATTTCGGATTTGGGCGTATGTTCGGGTTGAGTATTGGGTGGTCCGGAAGCATTTCGGCGCTTATTGTAGAAAGTTGGCATTTTAAAAAGTTTTAGAATTTCATAAGTTTCGTTTGAAGCGGATTTTGATGTTATCAATGTCCGTTTGGGATTCCGAGCCTTGGAATAGGTTCGTATTGTGATTTATGACTTGTGCACAAAGTTTGGTGTCATTCTGGAAACTTTAAGTGTGATTCGGTCGCGTTCGTCGAAGTTTAAAAGTTTAAAGGAAGGTTTCAATTGTCGATTCGTAATTTTGATGTTGTTGGTGTGATTTGAGACCCCGAGTAGGTTCGTGTTATGTTTTGGGACTAGTTGGTGCATTTGGTTGGGGGTCCGGGGGGCTCGGGTTTGAAACGGATTGAAAACGAATTGAACTTGGAATTTGAGGACCTGCTTATGCTGCTGAAATCTTGTGCCATCATACCTGCGGAGGGAGTGGCCGCAGGTGCGATCACGCAGGTGTGAGGAAATGTCCACACCCGTGAAGCCGCAGATGCGGAGAAGAAGCACAGAAGCGAAGGTTGGCCAAGAAGGCCTGGGCCGCAGAAGCGGACAAGGACGCGCAGAAGCACTTGAAGCCCACATAAGCGAAAGCGCAGATGCGCTACTTGGGGTCAGAAGCGAGGACTGTTGGTTTGAGTTGGAGCCGCACCTGCGATGGATTTTCCGCATAAGCGGCTAATCGACCGCAGGTGCGAAGGTTGTTGGGCAGTGAGGTGTTTTTAATCCGAGACTTAGCCCATTTCTCTCACATTTTCATTTGGTTGGACGATTTTTGGAGTTCTTGGAGGGAAGATTTCCATCATCTATGTCAAGGTAAGTGATTCTCACATATTGTGAGTTAATTAGGATTTAAACATGAAAACTAGTAGAAATTGTGGGGTTTTGGTATAAAACCTAAAAATTGGTATTTTTGGATTTTGACCACGAAATCGGATATGGAATTTGGAATAAATTATATATTTGAGTTCGTGGCATTGTGGGTAAAGCTTATCTTCGAAAATTTTCGGAATCCAAGCACGCAGCCCGGAGGGTGAACTTTATTGACTTTTAGAGCAGAGTTAGGGATTGTTACGAATTGATTAATTATGGGTAATATGGTATATATTTTGGGTTTGCACAATTTGTATGACTAGGTTTGGAGAGACGAGCATCGGTTTGAGGTGGTTGAGAAGTGTTGGAGCCGGTTATGGAACTTTGGAGCGAGGTAAGTCTCCTGTCTAACTCTATGAGGGGGAAACTACCCCCTAGGTAATTTATTTGATACATGCTACTTGTTGCAGGGGCTACGTACGTACGAGGTGATGGGAACCCGTACATAGCTAAATTCATGTTATTGTCCGGGTAGACTTAGGTTCACACCATGCTATACTAGCGTACTCCTATTACGAATTTCTCCCATAATAGGTTCACACCCTTGACTATTAAATTCCTTTATTTTACATTACGACTTGAGACTAGGCTGGCGTAGAGTGATAGACTTGCTATTGTAAAGATTTGATGGGCTTCATGATAAGCGCGGAATAATTGTACTCCTCTTACGAATTTCTCCTGCGCTATGCATTTTCATCGAAATGTTTTCCTTAAAGTTCATAACTAGCACGTTTATTCGTGAATGAGCTCAAGGACCCGTGAAATCTTCTTATTCTAATGGGATGGTCGTTCGCCTCGGTAGTATAATAGATACATCTATGGTTTGTGCCGTTCAATCCTTGGCAGTGCGCATATTATGATGGGATCGGGCTGTTCGCCTCGACAGGATTTTTGTATCACACTCTTATGGGAGCGGTCCGTTCGCGTCTGCATTTTAATAGACGTATATATGGTTCGTGCCATTCGACCCTCGGCAGTGCACATATTATGATGGGATCTGGTCGTACGCCTCGACTTTTCTATAAAATACTCTTATGAAATCATGCGTAATATTTGACAAGAAGCAGTGTATCTGTGAGTTTTCCTGAATTGAATTGTGACGACCTATCTGGTGAGGTCCATTGTATATATACTCCGACTGAGAAGGTAGTTGCTTAGTGAGAGCTTGAGTTTACCGTTCAGAGGAGGATTATACCTCGTATTTATATTTGTTCATATCGATTATCTGCTCTGCCCCATATTTATTTACTTCTTACTGTACCAGTCTTATTGAACCACTGGTAAGTGTCGATGTCGACCTTTCGTCTCTACTTCTCTGGGGTTAGGCTAGATACTTACTGGGTACACGTTGATTTACGTACTCATGCTACACTTGCTGCACTTATTGTGCAGGTATATATATGCTTCTGGTGGTCATCTGGGCACATAGGCACGGCATTTGCGGGGACTTTACGGTGAGCTGCATTCCATGTTACGATCCGCAACATACAGAGTCTCTATCAAAGTTATTTATATTCTCCTTTCTAACTTGTATTCCAGACAGATGTTGTATTTTATTATATTTCCTAGTTAATGCTCATGCACTTGTGACACCAGATTTTGGGGGTTCCTACTGGTTGTTCGATATTGTAGTTCACGTAGTTATTATCATTTTACCCTGTAAATTCTATTTTATACTATTTAATTAATGGAGATTTTGATTTCGAAAGTAATAAAATGAGTAATTAAGTTGATCAATCATTGTTGGCTTGCCTGACGGTAACGTTAGGCATCATCACGACCTTTAGAGGATTTTGGGTCGCAACATAATCACTGAAGCTCTTGGCCGGTTGTATGATGCACCCTATGCGACTTGGAGTGAATTTCCACCGGAGCTCGTGGTGCAAATTTTCAACCAATTTAAGGTTTTAATACAATTCTTATCTATTTAAGCATTATTAACAATAATTTCATCTAACGTTACACAATTTATTTGCAGACTATGTATTCCTGGGAGGACCGACATAACAGTGCCATTCTTCCAAATTTTGAGTTCAAATGCCGTAAGAGACTATCTAATTCCTTATGATTTGATCAGAAGAAGAGCAAGAAGCTTTCATGGGTTCTACCATACATATGGGAGGATCTGCTGAGGAAGTGGACTACTGAGAAATTCGAGAAGAGGAGTGAACAGGGAAAGAAGGCCCGAACATTTGAGAAGGATGGCTCCTTGCACTGTGTGGGTACAAGGAGTATGGGGACTGCGAGGAGACTACTGGTAATTCCTTAAAATATTTAATTCTACTTTTATCGAACTATATTTATATATTTTAATTTAGTTAACATGTTTTATTATATTTGTAAGAAATAAAATATGGGAGGAAGATGACTCATGATGAGTTCTTCATGGATACTCACTTCCGGAAGAAGAAGGCATCGACATATCCAACTAGATGGGTCGAGGACCGGGCAGAGACTACATATGTAAGTTTCATAACAACTATAACTTGAAATTAATATTTATAATATTATATAGTTAATAATTTTCTATCTTCTAAATAAGGGTCGTTACAAGACTAATGTGGAGGAGTACACTCAGAGCTTGCCACCGAATGAGCAAGGAAAGAGACCATCCTTTTCAAACGAAGAAGCGCAAAAGATATGGTTGGATGTTGTCGGTGGTCCTAAAAAGAGGATAGCATACGGCCTTCCAGAGAGATCATTTCGGCGCTATAGGGATGGATTACAAGGTATAGGGACTTCCGCCCAGGGCGAGGTAATTGATAGATCGACTCTCTTGTCTATGGAGAGGAAGATTGCAAAGCTGACAGCAGAGCTTGAAGAGACAAGGCTAGAGAACAAAAGAGAGATAAACAATTTGATACCCTTCAAGTTCTCTCCGGTCTCGTGAGCCTTCCCCATATGTTTCTCTTTCTCGTCGTGATCCTTCGAACCATGCCAACAATGAAGGTTCTAATAGTGAAGATAGAGATGATGTAGTACAAAACACTCATTGAATGATGTTTAAACTTTTAACTTGTGAAACGTTTTGTTGTTGGGTATGATGTTTTGTTAATATAGTTTAGTGGAGATGGAGATGATGTTTTGTTAATATAGTTTTGATAGTTGTTGCTATTATTGTTGTTGTTAATGTTGTTATTATTGTTGTTATTATTGTTATTGATGTTGTTATTGGTTGAATGTCAGCAATGAAATGCTGCCATTATAGGTGATTAGTTGTTGGCAGGTGGTGCAGCTATAAAACAGTTGTATTCTGCCAAAAACTTACCCATAAAATCGACCGCCTACCGACTTGTCACGACCCAAAATCCATTATAGGCCGTGATGACGCTTAACACCGCTGTTAGGCAAGATAAAAATAATTAATTAACTTAATTACTCATTTTAGTATTTGAAATCACGATTTCCTTCAATTTAATAATAAAAGATGGACTTTACAGCGTAAATAAAAATATTTTCACAATTTCAATATCAAACAACCCATAATCACCCCAAAATCCAATGTCACAAGTGCATGAGCATCAACTAGGAAGTAAAATAAAATACAGCATCTGTCCGAAATACTAATTGGACAGGAAAAATATAAATACTCTGAAGGAGACTCTGCTGGCTACGGATCGTAGTATAGAATGCAACCCACCTAAGTCCCTGCAATAACCGCGCCTATGCGCCCATGAGGCCACTAGACATATATGTACCTGCACAAAAATGTGCAACAAGCGTAGTATGAGTACGTAAATCAACGCGTACCCAGTAAGTATCCCGTCTAACCTCAAAGAAGTAGTGATAAGGGGTTGACTCCGACACTTACTATGGGCTAACAATAAATACCGATATTATACTTAAACATGGATTGAATGAAATAGCTGTAAACTCAATAACAAGAAGTGAGTGGGCAATTCTTTTATTAATAGGAGATTTTTCCAAACTTATTCTCGTCATGTAACAATTTACATCTCAAGCCAAAGAAGAAATATCAATTATAATTGGTTCCAAAGATTTATCACACGCAAATTATGCCAAGGTCGTACGACCCGATCCAACATAATAATTAAACTGTGCACTATCGAGGGTCGAACGACATGAACCATAGATGCATCTATCTGCTACCGAGGCATTCGGCCCGCTCCACAAAAGAGAAAACACATTAAACAACCAATTCAAGATTTATTAAGGGGAAAATATTCCAAGAATTTCAAATTCTTATTTAACGGTCAAGTAAATGAAGTTTAACCTTTTTACAATTCTCTTATCGAGTTTCTAAATATTTTAAACAATTAAATTAACAAGTAGGGCGCAAACATCGCAAGTACAACATGATATGGGTCGTAGACTACCCGGACATAAGCATAATAGTAGCTACGCACGGACTCTCGTCACCTCGTGCATACGTAGCCCCCACAAATAGAAGCACATAATAATTTGATTCACATATGGGGTTAATTCCCTCTTACAAGGTTAGAAAGGAGACTTACCTCACTCCGAAATTTCATAACCGGCTCCAAAGCCTTTCCAACAACTCAAACCAATGCCCATCTCTCCACAACTAGTCAATAAGGGTGCAAATCCATAAATATGTACTCTAATACTCATTATAATTCAATTTACAACAATTTCTAAGTCCGCTCGAAAAGTCGATAAAAATACCCTCGGGCCCACGTGCTCGGATTCCAAAAATTTTCGAAGAAAAATATTACCCATAACCCCACGAACTCAAATATATAATTCATTCCAACTTGCATATCTAATTTCATGGTCAAAATCCAAAAATACCAATTTCTAGGTCTTTCTTCAAAATCCCAAATTCCTACAAATTTTCATGCTTGAATCCATATAAAAACCATGTATTTAACTCACAATGAGAAGAAATCACTTACCCCATAATAGCTGATGAAGATGGCACTCCAAAATTGCCCCCAAGGCTGGCTCCAACGAGAGAAAAGAGGTGAAATGAGCCAAAACCCGATTTGGCCAACTTATGTAATCTGCCCAGGCGACCTCCGCACCTGCGCTCACTGGACCGCTTCTGCGGTTCCGCAGGTGCGGCAAAATGTTCCACTTCTGCGTAAGTCCCCCAGCTGCCCAGCCCGATTCTGTGCTAAACTCCCCGAAGGTGCGCATCCGCTTCTGCGGCAAATTGTTTGCACCTGCGGACACAGTCCTCCACTCCCTTTTCACTTCTGCGACCTCCTGGCCTCTTTTGCGGCTCTGCACCTACGGCTAAAACCTCGCATGTACGGTTTCACCAGATGAAAGGAGCTCCATCATTCCTCAAACCAACCACACGCACAAGTCATAATACCTAAAGTGAAGCTGCTCATGGCCTCAAACCGCTGAACGACGCGCTAGAGCTCAAAACGACCAGTCGGGTCGTTACACGACCGAAGTAAGTCGGAAATGTTCAATTGATTTCCCATATATTTAAATTTACCGATCGACTTTGGTCAGAATTTTTGATTTTAATTATTAAATATTTTAATAATACCGACCGACTTTGGTCGGAATATTTTTATTTTAAATTTTAAATACTTTAAGAATACTGACCGATTTCGGTCGGAATTGAACAATTTTAAAAAAATGAATAATTAAAATTCCGACCGAAGTCGATTGTGTCACGACCCTAAATCCGCTAGTCATGATGGAACCTAACCCAACCCGCTAGGTAAGCTAATTAACCACTAACTAATTCCAATAACAATTAATAAAGTGATTAAGTAAAGAAATATCTGAATCTTATACATTCCCCAAGGACTAGTAGTACAAATCATGAGCTTCTAAGAATAGAGTTTACAAAGCTGAAATGAAGTAAATACATCATCTGTTTGAAAAATACATTAACGGAGTTTTATAGATCTAAGGCTACCATGAACCATTGGCAGCTACAACCGGGATGCAGGTACATCTTCAATGCCGGCTCCCGTCGATCACAGCAACATCAACAGTCAGTATCTGCACACTAGGTGCAGAAGTGTAGTATGAGTACAACCGACCCCATGTACTCAATAAGTAACAAACCTAACCTTAGCTTGAAAGTAGTAACGAGCTAACACAAGGTTGGGTCCAATACCAATATTCCACAACAGTTCATAACAGCATAGTACAAGTAACAAAAGAGGTATCTCAGAAATAAAATGCTCAGTTCATTCACAGTTCCAGAAAAATAGGCATTTCTTTTCAAGTATCTTAGTGAAAACCCAAATCTTTTAGTGAAAGCCAAATACAAGTAAGTTTGAAAACTATAATTTTTCCCAAAAATCCTTTCAACAATAAGTAAGATGTTTCATTTTCCTTTCAGATAGCAAGTGTAAGATGTCTCTCTATGCCCATATGTCAAAATGTATGAGAGGTCATAAATAACGTGATACTATACAACATGAGAAAAAATTCATCTATATGCATGTATGTCAAGTGCGCATGCCAAATGCGATGCAAATCAGTGATAAAGATCATATGCATACTCTCAGAGTATCAATTCACTCCGTCCTCCCAGTCACTCAGCACTCGGCACTCGCATTCAGTAGGTACCTGTGCTCACTGGGGGTGTGCAGACTCCAGAGGGGTTCCTACAACCCAAGCGCCATAATCCGCATGGACAACTCACGTGCCATAATATCAATATTTGGAATCGCACAGACAACTCACGTGCTGCACGGATAACTCACGTGCTATAGTAAGCCAATCTGACCCGTTGTGGCTTGCAGCCCGATCCCATAATCATCCTCACAATTAGGCCCTCGGCCTCACTCAGTCATCAATCTTTCTAGTCTCTCGGGCTCACAATGTCATGATATCAGCCCGGAAACAATAATATGATGCATTAATAAATAACAACAAATATTGAGATATGATATGCATGTGAATGCGTATGACTGAGTATGTAATGCAATGAAAGAAGATTACTCAACAACAGAAATGACCTCAATGGGTCCCAACAGGATAAACATGTAGCCTAGACATGGTTTCTAACATAATCATTGCTCGATAACTCTAGTACGTAGAGATTTCATAATTTCAGACAAGTTCAGGTAACTACACAGTACCACAAAAATAACGAAAATCACAGTTCACACGGTGCACGCCCACACGCCCGTCACCTAGCATGTGTGTCGCCTAAAAATCAAACACATTGTTGATATCCAATTTTGCCCTCATATTTTTTCGAATAGTATATATACTTTCAAAACATCATTTGGCATCATTATTTAGTTACAAATCAATACAAGCATTTTTCTATAATTTTTCATAATTTTCAGAGCTTTAAAATCGATTTTTTTGCATTTAAATTACACGAATATTTTTTAATTACTCATTTCAATTATTTTGGATCTATAATACTTGCTTCAGATATTTTACTCTATGTTTTAAAATTACATTAGTACTTTTAGGCCATTTGCACAATCTTGCAATTATAGCCTATATTTTACAATTTTTATTGCATTTGTCATTTTATTTAAGGTCAAAATAATATATTACATTTTTTATAATGTTCTACTATTATTTTAAAATATTACTTTGCATAAATAGCATTTTTTATAATTTATTATTAAATTATTTCCCTTAATTTCCTATTTTTAAAATCTGGCCCAAAATTAGGATTAATTTCGAACCAATAGACCCTTGGCCCAATAACCCAAGCAGCCCAAGCAACCTAATGAACCTACCCAGTCCAAAACTCGACCCAGCCTGTTTAAATCACAGCCGTTGATCAAAATTGATCAACGACTCACAACACTCCCCTTATTTTCCTTTTACTCCCAATACCCCAAACCCTAGAGACAAATCCCACTACCCGCCGCCTCTAAACTCTCTCTATCTCGCCTCTCTTTGAAAAACCCTAATTGCCGCCCTTCACCAATCCCTCTTCTAATCCCGTTAGACATGGGATTCACCTGTTATTTACTTACCATATCCATGTTCCTTCTCCACTGGTTACCTCTTTGCGGTATTACATAGTACTTGCTCTATTTTTGGCAAAGTACAAATCTTCAAATCAAAGGGAATCAGTTCTAATAGTTGGGATTCAGACAATCTTTACCTAATTTTTCTCTAATCTGACTTTTAGTGATTCTTCATGTTATTATTTCCTTATTTATGTTGATTTTACAGTATTTCCTTGATTTTTTTTGTTTGATTTCTACTACTATATAAACCCATCCCCTTTCCCCTTTGAAACAGACTTTTTAATTACCCGGATTCACTAAAATAATCGAAGCTATTACTCTATTGTTCTCTTAATCTCTTGTTCTATACTCTGGTTCTTGGTCGGCTGAAAGCCAAGGCCACCGAAATTCGATTTTCAACTTTTCTTGGTGCGAGCACTGCCGGGGGTTCATTTGAAGCCCTTGGGAACTCTGACGTACTAAGAATCTGGGTTCTTGCTCTTTGTTGACATTCAAAGCACTGTGGAATTTGTTCTTTCTCATTGTCTGTTTATTCAACTGATAACTGGTAAGTCTCCTGGCTTTACGATTTCATTCTTCTGTGTTTATGTCGTGCATATTCATGCCTCTGAATTTCATGACCTAATGTGTTCTTAGACCATCTCTGTATGTAACTTTGCTAGCATTAAACTTGTCTTATGATCTGAACCTCTTTAGCATTTGATTTTTACCTAAAATTTCCAGTTTTTTGAGAGATGTTATTTGAATATGCTTCCCTTGAATAATTTAGACCCTCTTAAGTTCATTTAGCCTAATGTTTTGGCACCTGAACGTTTACATTTACTATTCTACATGAGTTTTCATTCCTACTATATTCTGAATTCATGTAATGGCTGACTTGCATTTGTAATGCGTTTTAATCTATGTTAAGACCTTCACTATCATCTAGGACTTGCTTCCCCTGTTAATGTGTCAGTCAGCATGTCTTTGGTTTGCATGATTCTGTAGCCTCAATGATTATTTGGGACCTTTGTAATGGCTATCTTAATTTGTGTTTCCCTACCATGTTTGATAGTGTTTTGCTTCACGATGTAAGTTAACATGTTTGTCTTTTGATTTGGGATGGTTACTTAGCATAATTTGGACCCTTATGCTTTAAACCTTCTAAGTTAGTACCCTACTTAGACTTGTTTGGTATTATGCACCTTTGTATGTTAATCTTGTAATATCAGGAAACTTGATTCTCCTTTAACTCTCTCAATGTATTTTCTGCCAATATATTATTTCTTGCTAAGTGTTAAACCTATAATAGCAAAATTCATCTAAGTTTTGTTGACCCTCTTAACTAGTATGTTCTGTGTTTTAAGCAACTTTGCTATGTCTGCTTTCTAAACTACAAGTGCATCTCTCCAAATTATGTCCCTTAATCACTGTTCTCTCACTCTCATTGGTTACCTACATTATTCTGAATCTATCACTCTTGGCCGGCTGAAAGCCAAGGCCACTAAGACTCTCTCTAATGACCTCCCTAGTGTGAGCACTGCTCGGGGTCCACTTGAGACCCTTGTGAACTCTGACACACTAGGATTTGGGGTTCGTTGGTCACTCTCTTTACTACTGAGACCTTAACTGTCTCTGACACTCAGTTCTTTCCTCATTCTATCTACTGAATATGCAAACTGGTTTGTTTAAGGTATTTCTGTGTGATTCAATGTTTGGGTCATATTATCAATCTGTGGATGTTTGGTTTGGTTTGAGTTCCTCTATGGTTTCTGGACTGTGCTGATGAATATAGTCCCCTGTTGGGATCTGGGTAAGCTATTTCTAATGAAAGCATTTGTTGAAGGCCCAGGCAATACTAGGTATCTCCTTTTGGGCCTGCTATAGGCCTACTATTATTGCTTGTATAATATTTTGTAATTACATTCATTAGTGGGTGTGTAATAATTTTGTAATAAACAATTGGGGTGTTAGTGAAATCGGGGAAATTGGCATACTCTAATGTTTGCATGAAAGGGTAGAAAATATGCATCTAGTGTTCGTATGATCTAATTGTTATTTTATCCAACCTGGCATATATGTTATTCAATTTCCATGTACACTGGTAGAAATCATGCCATTAGGAGAATCATACACTCACACAACTTGTCTACTATCTAGGCATAAGTGCTTTATTTATTCCTATGTCTACTGTCATGTGTTACTAGACAACATGCCTATAGGAAACAAATGTCAATAACCATTCCTTCAATAAATGCAGCGTATTCATTATATACCATGCCTATAGGATTATACTAGCTTATGTTCTATTGATCTTCATCCAGAAATCATGCCTATAGGACTTTAATTGGTTAATTTGCTATTGTTATCATATTGCTCACCTAGAAAATACGCCTATAGTGGCTAAGTATAAAAAATCAGTTTCAATCGTTAATCGTTAGAACTCCTGCCTATGGGGTATTACCACTTGCTTTAAAGTGTCAATACTGAACTTTCAAACACTGTTTCATTGCTTAGCCATGCCATTATTAGAGAGCATGACCGTAGGAACAAACACGAGTAATTCTGAATATTTCCGATGGTTCTCACTGCCCCCTACTGCGTAAATCACCTAGAGATCATGTCTATAAGCTTAAAGTGGTGTCTTGCATATGAAACTGCCTGCACGTTTGAATCCAAGGTCATATAGAAACCATGTCTACAGGGATTAAATGGCTTTAATTTGTCTCAGTTATGAAACTGTCTAAAGCCTAATGTGAGAAGCTGTTTTGCGTGCATTTGTTATTTAAGTGTGGAGGCTAACTTGAGCCCCCTAACTGTCCTTACATGAAGTCCAACTTGTTTTGTATGTCACCTAGTTTTATCATTTTGAGCAGACAAAGTAAAGTCTAGAACCTACCTTAAATAGAGGTCCAATGCTGCCTCCTGGACCATAGGTACGGGACGGGCAGTGCACGCATAGGGCACGACTTAGAATTGACTTAGAGAGCTTAAGTAAACAACTTTAACATAGTAATCAGGTAGCATGAGATGATAGTATGTACCCGCTGAATAATATGAGTAATTCCCTACCTCAAGGGAGTTACGAAGTATTATTTATGTTGCACAGGGTGGATCCTTTAGGCTAAAAAACTTAGGACCCCCCCTTCTCTTCTTTATACTTTTAGCCGTCTAATATAGACCGTCATAGTTATATCCTTGTAATTCTTATTTCTCATTGTGTTGTAATAAATTTCTTTGACCCTTATTCTCTTTGTTCATCTTGCCTAATTATAATCCACATAATCTTAAGTTTGACCGAAATCCACAATTGTAGACCTCGAAGAGTGCCTAACACCTTCTCTTTAAGGTAATTTGAGCCCTTACCCGAGCTTTGGTGGCATTGACGAGTCAAATAGAGTTATCTACATAATAGACGCCCTAACGCACCTTAAAAACAGTTAGGTGGTGACTCTTATTCTTTTAGCACTTTACCCCCCGCTCAAAAGAGTTGTCACGACGTCGAAACCCACTTTCGCGAGAAAATGGGGGAGCGACAGCATGGCGACTCTGCTGGGAAAATACTTAGGCTCTTTCCATAATGAACTTGGCTTATGTGGATTATTTTATTTGTTATAACATGCACATCTGTTTCCCGTTCACCATTATTTGCTATGACTGCTCTTCATTTTGTTTAAAGACTACTATTTCATGCCTTTTCCATACCAACTCCCTTACTTGCTCTACTACATTCTCTCATATATTCCACGAAGAAACTTCTTCCTTTGTCTTTCTTTCTTATGTTTTTCATGTTTTAACTTATTACCGTATTTAATGCTTTTACATATTTATCATGCAAATACTTGGCAATGTGTTATTATCTGTGCATAAAGCATGCTCCACATCATACTCCACTCATGCCAATTATCAACATAGAGGTACTTGATGAGTGTCTGCGCTCTTCCAGAATTACCCTTTTTAAATTGAAAAGGCTTATTTGCGGTAGACTAGTCGATCATCGGTGCAGTCGACGGTCCCATGCCTTTCCCTCTCAAATTGTCCACTTGAGAGTACCAGTCTAGACCATTCTAGAAACCTTACTCCAACATCAACTATACATGCATCATGTTAAACCTTGTATGGGTTATGACATTGTTAATGTAATAGCCCGCTAAGATAAGCCTTGTCCAAAGTCCGACGGGATTTCCACAATCCCAATGGACACTATCATATTATGTGCATTACTTGAAGAAAATGTGCCAACGTGTTGATCATTGTTGCGTAAGTAGTCAAATCTGGAGGGGGTAAGGGATAACCTTTGTTTGTTTACTTCAAATGAAGGTTTGGCTCATTTTCACTTTATTATTATTGTCGATTTAGTAAAGGTTTGGCTCATTTTCACATTATTGAAATAATGCAAATGTTGGCATCAATCTTTTCCAAGTCTACGTGTTGCTTAGGCCTTCCTCGGGCACAATGAGGTCCCCAAATTAGGACGCGGATTATTGCATCACTTTGTGAAACATGTTTTAATATCGCAAACACTCTTTTAATATTCCTTACTAACTTGTTTGCCTTTTGCTTTTTCTTTCTTTTGATTATTTCCATTCCCAAAGGTTGGTTCGTGCATATTGGCATCTTCTCAAGAACTGGACCGCTGCACCATCCCGGGCCCGTCGAGTTCCTGGGTAGCCTGGCAAATTAGCATGAATTACTTTTAAAAATAGTTCTGAGAATTTGAGACATTTTTTAGTATTCTGTTTTGAAATAATTGCTCGAGCCATCAAGCCGCACTTGTTGACATTTTAAGATTTGTTTTAATGCATTACTGCTTTTCGTATTTATTATTATTTTTATATTTTTTTCAGTATTATTATTACCTATCCCGATAAACCTACGTCTGTGACATGTAATGAGACAATGCAATATAAGGATAGTGATTCAGAAGACCTGGAAGATGATACGATGCCTGAGGAAATCGTCAGAGAAGTGGAAAATTTTGAAAACAAGACAAAGTCCAATTTGGACGAAACTGAAGTAGTTAACGCAGGGGACTCCGAAACGGCCAAGGAAACACGTATAAGCATTCACCTATCACCATCAGAAAAGGAAGAGTATGTCCGATTCCGAAAAGAGTATAAAGATATCTTTGCATGGTCCTACGATGATATGACTAGTTTGAGCATATCCATAGTGACTCACAAGCTACCTACCAATCCCATGTGTCCACCGGTAAAATAGAAGCTCAAAAAATTCAAGTCGGATATGAGTTTGAAGATAAAAGAGGAGGTCACCAAGCAAATCAAAGCCAAGGTTCTCAGAGTGGTTGAATATCTGACTTGGTTGGCCAACATTGTGCCGGTTCCGAAGAAAGATGGGAAAGTCAGAGTGTGTGTTGATTACCGAGATTTAAACAGGGCGAGTCCCAAAGACGATTTCCCATTGCCCAATATACACATATTGATCGACAACTGTGCCAAGCATGAACTCTAGTCCTTTATGGATTGCTTCGTAGGGTATCATCAGATCTGGATGGATGTAGAGGATGCCAAAAAGACAACCTTTATCACACCATGGGGAATGTACTGCTATAAAATGATGTCATTTGGTTTGAAGTATGCTGGAGCCACTTACATGAGAGTCATGACAACCATTTTTCAAGACATGATACACAAGGAAATAGAGGTGTACGTGGATGACATCATCATCAAATCCAGAAGAAGCACAGATCATATAGCAGACTTGAGGAAATTCTTTGATCGGCATTGAAGGTACAATCTGAAACTGAATCCTGCAAAGTGTTCCTTCGGAGTCCCTGCCGAAAAATTGTTAGTATTTATCATCAGTCGTCGATGGATTGAATTGGACCCGTCAAAGGTCAAAGCTATCCAGGACTTGCCACCTCCGAAGAATAAGAAAGATGTGATGAGATTCTTAGGGCGTCTCAACTACATCAGCCGTTTCATAGCACAATCAACCGTGATCTGTGAGCCGATCTTCAGAATGTTGAGGAAAGATGCTGCAACAAGTTGGATTGAAGAATGCCAGAAAGCCTTCGACAAAATCAAGGAGTATTTATCCAAACTGCCCGTTCTAGTCCCACTAGAGCAAGGAAGACCACTGTTGCTTTATTTATCTGTACTGGATGGAGCTTTCGGTTGCGTTTTGGGACAACATTATGAAACTGGATGAAAGGAGAAGGCAATATACTATCTGAGCAAACAATTCACACCCTACGAAGCTCGGTACTCTTTGCTGGAATGCACCTACTCTGCTTTGACATAGATAGCTCAGAAGTTGAGGCATTATTTCTGTGTATACACTGCATATCTCATATCAAGGATGGATCCACTGAAATATATCTTTCAAAAGCCCATGCCTACGGGTAAGTTAGCAAAGTGGCAAATATTGTTGAGCGAGTTTGACATAGTCTATGTAACTTAGAAGGCAGTCAAAGTACAAGCATTGGCAGATCATCTGGTAGAAAATCCCGTAGGCAGAGAATACGAACCATTGAAAACGTATTTTCCCGACGAGGAGGTGTCGTTCGTGGGAGAAGATATCACTGAAGCATATGATGGTTGGAGAATGTTCTTCGATGGAGCAGCAAACTTCAAAGGAGTAGGTATTGGAGATGTCTTGGTATCAAAGACCGGCCAATAATATCCGATATCCACAAAACTCAGGTTTCTATGCACCAACAATATGGCAGAGTATGAGGACTACATTTTGGGACTCCGATTAGCCATTAACACGAACGTTCAGGAGCTGCTGGCAATCAAAGCTTCAAACCTTTTGGTGCACTAGGTTCCAGGAGAATGGGCCACAAAGAACACCAAAATATTGCCATATTTGCATTGTGTGCAAGAGCTGGTCAAAAGGTTCACAAAGATAGAATTCAAACATGTTTCGAGAGTTCAAAATGAGTTCGCATATGCATTGGCCACTCTATCTTCCACGATACAACACCCAGACAAGAACTTCATCGATCCTGTCCCAATAGGAATTCATAAACAACCAGATTATTGTACTCTTGTTGAAGAAGAGAGCGATGGAAATCCGTGGTTCCAAGACATCAAGGAATATTTGGTAAAAGGAGAATATGCAGAGCACTCTACCCATACTCAGAAGCGCACGCTTTAAAGATTAGCCAACCATTTCTTTGAAAGCGGAGGAATTCTGTATAGAAGAACTCTTGACTTGGGATTATTACGATGCGTCGATGCCAAGGAAGCATCCAGATTGCTCGAGGAAATACATGTCGGAACTTGTGGACCGCACATGAATGGCTTCGTCTTAGCCAAGAAAATACTAAGAGCAAGGTATTTCTGGATGACTATGGAAATAGACTGCATCAAGTATGTTTAGAAATGTCACCAATGCCAGATACATGATGAAATGATACGAGTGCCACCCTATGAACTCAATGCAACAAGTGCACCCTGGCCTTTCTCTGATTGGGGCATGGATGTCATCGGACCAATCGAACTCGCTGCTTCAAATGGGTATAGGTTCATTCTAGTGGCCATAGATTATTTTACAAAATGGGTCGAAGCTACATCTTATAAAGCTATAACTAAGAAGGTCGTCGCAGATTTTGTTCGGGAGCGCATTGTTTGTCGGTTCGGAATGCCAGAGTCAATCATCACCGACAATGCCGCCAATCTCAACAGTGACCTAATGAAGGCCATGTGTGAAACTTTCAAGATCAAGCATAAGAATTCCACGGCATACAGGCCGTAAATGAATGGAGCTATAGAGGCCACCAACAAGAACATCAAGAAGATACTAAGGAAAATGGTTGATAATTACAAGAAATGGCACGAGAAGTTTCCATTTGCTCTACTCGGGTATCGTAACACAGTTCGTACATCAATTGGGGCAACTCCTTACCTGTTGGTTTATGGCACTGAAGTAGTTATTCCTGCCGAAGTAGAAATCCCTTCTTTGAGAATTATACAAGAAGCCGTGCTCAGTGAAGCAGAATGGGTACAGAGCTACTATGAACAACTGGCTCTCATTGATGGAAATAGAATGAATGCAGTATGTCATGGTCAACTCTACCAAAACAGAATGGCAAGAGCTTTCAACAAAAAGTTTAGACCAAGGCAATTCACACCGGGGCATTTGGTGCTAAAGCGGATCTTCCCACATCAGGATGAAGTCAAGGGGAAGTTCTCACCCAACTGGAAAGGTCCCTACATGGTTCATCGAGTATTAACAGGAGGAGCACTCATACTTGCAGAAATGGACTGAGAAATTTGGAAAAAACTTATCAGCTCAGACGCAGTCAAGAGATACTATGTTTAGGATTGTTTACGTTTCTTCACTTGATGTAACTGAACTACGCTTGACTTGATTCCCATTTAAGAGGGGATATGTAGTCAGCCCTGTGTGTTCGGTCACATCTTAATAAAATATTCATTTTCCCCACGATCAGAAACTGGGGCAAGATCACAAGTTCAGCCAACTTCGTCATATGTGGAACAACCAAAAGTATTGTTAGAAGTATGCATTTAAACTATGGCAGAATTTTGAAGGGGACCCTTAAAATGCTAAACCAAGGAGGTCGCAATGTATCTAAAATATGTCACAGTCACCGGTTCATCTAAATTATTTGATGTCGTATACTACTACATTTCAAAAGACTATATTTATCAAATGCATTGCATATTTTTCGAAATTATGTTTCTATGATAGCCAGATGTTGCTCAGGGTAACTCAAACAAGATCCCAAAACAGGAGCAGAGGCCGATCAAGAAGACAAAAGCACGAACCCCCCCCCCCCCCCCCCACAAAACTCACGATTTTTCTTTGGATGCAGGCACGATAAAACAACATTATCCATAGATACATCAAGTCACTACTTTCATGACGACAAATTACCTAGCACAAACACCTCCAGCTAAGAAATACTTTACTTTCTCACCGTCACTTATCGTTCTCTTGCATAAGGATAAGCATTGCCTTTTTTCGCATGAGACTAAGCATTGTCTCTTCTTCTTGTATGAGGCTAAGCATTGCCTCCCCAATTGCATAAGGCTAAGCACTGCCTTTCCCTGCATGAGACTAAGCATTGTCTCTTCTTCTTGCATGATGCTAAGCATTGCCTCCCTAATTGCATAAGGCTAAGCACTGCCTTTCCTTGCATGAGACTAAGTATTATCTCCCTTCTTTGCATGAGACTAAGCATTGTCTCCTCTTCTTGCATAAGGCTAAGCATTGCCTCCATAATTCCATGAGACTACACATTGTCTCCCCTAATTGCATGCGACTAAGCACAATCTCCATGAGACTAAGAATTGTCTCCTCTTCTTGCATGAGGCTAATCATTGCCTCCCTAATTCTATGAGACTAAGCATTGTCTCCCCTAATTGCATAAGACTAAGCACTGTCTCCATAAGACTAAGCATTGTTTCCTCTTCTTGCATGAGGCTAAACATTGCCTTTCCTTGCATGAGGCTAAGCATCGTCTCCCCTAATTACATGGGACTAAGTATTATCTCCATGAGACTAAGCATTGTCTCCTCTTCTTGTATTAGGCTAAACATTGCCTTTCCTTGCATGAGACTAAGCACTCTCACCCCTAATTACATGAGACTAAGAATTGTCTCCTCTTCTTGCATAAGGCTAAGCACCGTCTTTCCCTGCACAAAACTAAGCATTGTCTTCCCTTTTGGCATAAGGCTAAGCATTGCCTTTTCCTTGCATAAGATTAAATATTGTCTCCACTACATTACCTAAAACCTAGCACTATCCCTCTATTCACATAGGGATAAGCACTGCACTTATCTTACACAAGACTAAGCCTTGTCTTATATCATCTTTGCATGTGACCAAGCGTCATAGTTTTGCATTTCATGGGCTGAAACATCGCCGTCTTTTCCAAAGGCATTATAGTCCGAAGGCATCATTCTTATAGCCGGGAGACACTATACCATGGCCTGAGGATCTCTCAATATTGCACATCACTATTCAAAGGCGTCATCATCCAGAGGCACCATCCTCATAGCCCGAGGACACCATTTCATGGCCTGCGTATCCTTTTCATGCGCTTCATGGCCCAGGACGTCATGGTCTAAGGATATCATCCTCACCGTCCAAAAATAACCTTTATGATCCAAAGGGAATTTGCATCATGTTTTAAAGTTTTGCAATAATCCATATATATATATATACGCATGCACCGTGTTTTAAGTTTTACAGGTAATCCATGAGATAACTGTTCTACAAACGGGAGCAATCTTCGCTCTGGTTTCCGTTCATAACATTCACATCATTCAATTGTTTCAAACGTAACCGACCATCAGTAATTGCCCACTTTTACTCTATGACCGTTTAGATATTTGCTCTATGATACATCCGTAACGTTTCAGATTCACATGCATGACTCTACATAAATTCATCTGATACTATCCTACCCAAAAGAACCCTCTCTGTAACATGTGAACACTCTCATAACAACTCCATCAGTTTCATTCACCGTTGGGTCCAGAACTACACACAGCCTGATTCCCGTAACACCAAGGATATGTAGGCAACTCAGGAACTAGAGTTCGACCCTATTTTTCAAATCACATCATTCTTCACTCAATTCAGCCAAAATTGGTCATCATTTTCTTTACCCAACAACTCTTTCATCATTCCCGGGTAAAGAGAGGCAACTATTGATACCCAATTTTTTACTCATATTTTCTCGAATAGTATATATACTTTCAAAACATCACTTGGCATCATTATTTAGTTACAAATCTATACAAGTATTTTTCTATAATTTTTCATAATTTTCAGAGCTTTAAAATTATTTTTTTTGTATTTAAATTACTTGAATATTTTTAATTACTCCTTTCAATTATTTTGTGATAAATTAATTACCTAAAATTATTATTTTGCATCTATATTACTTGCTTCAGATATTTTACTCTATTTTTTATAATTACATTAGTATTTTTAGGCCATTTACACAATCTTGCAATAATAGCCTGTATTTTACAATTTTTATTGTATTTGTCATTTTATTTAAGGTCAAAATAATATCTTACATTTTTTTATAATCTTCTACTATTATTTTAAAATATTACATTGCATAAAGAGCATTTTTTATAATTTATTATTAAATTATTTTCCTTTAATTTTCTATTTTTAAAATTTGGCCCAAAATTAGGATTAATTTCGGACCAATAGGCCCTTGACCGATTAACCCCAGCAGCCCAAGCAACCTAATGAACCTACCTAGTCCAAAACCCGACCCAACATGTTTAAATCGCAGCCGTTGATCAAATCAAAATTGATCAACGGCTCACAACACTCCCCCCATTTTCCTTATACTCCCAATACCCCCAAACCCTAGAGACAAATCCCACTACCCGCCGCCTCTAAACTCTATCTGTCTCGCCTCTCTCTGAAGAACCCTAATCGCCGTCCTTCACCAATCCCTCTTCTAATCCCGTTAGACATGGGATTCACCTGTTATTTACTTACTATATCCATGTTCCTTCTCCACTAGTTACCTCTTTGCGGTATTACATAGAACTTGCTCTATTTTTGGCAAAGTACATATCTTCAAATCAAAAGGAATCAGTTCTAATAGTTGGGATTCAGACAATATTTCGTCTAGATACATTTATATCAAGGCTAAATGGGTCCGATTAGCCAAGATCTCCGACCAATTTTCAATTTCTGTCAACTAGTGTTTAGCTAATTTTTCTCTAATATAACTTTTACTGATTCTTCATGTTATTATTTCCTTATTTATGTTAATTTTACAGTATTTCCTTGATTTTTGTTGTTTGATTTCTACTACTATATAAACCCATCCCCTTTCCCCTTTGAGACAGACTTTTTAATTAGCCTGATTCACTAAAATAATCGAAGCTATTAATCTATTGTTCTATACTCTGGTTCTTGGTCGGCTGAAAGCCAAGGCCACCGAAATTCGATTTTCAACTTTTCTTGGTGCGAGCATTACGCGGGGTTCATTTGAAGCCCTTGGGAACTCTGACGCACTAAGAATATGGGTTCTTGCTCTTTGTTGACATTCAGAGCATTGTGGAATTAGTTCTTTCTCGTTGTCTGTTTATTCAACTGATAACTGGTAAGTCTCCTGGCTTTACGATTTCATTCTTCTGTGTTTATGTCGTGCATATTCATGCCTCTGAATTTCATGACCTAATGTGTTCTTAGACCATCTCTGTATGTAACTTTGCTAGCATTAAACTTGTCTTATGATCTGAACCTCTTTAGCATTTGATTTTTACCTAAAATTTCCAGTTTTTTGAGAGATGTTATTTGAATATGCTTCCCTTGAATAATTTAGACCCTCTTAAGTTCATTTAGCCTAATGTTTTGGCACCTGAACGTTTACATTTACTATTCTACATGAGTTTTCATTCCTACTATATTCTGAATTCCTCGCTGACTTGCATTTGTAATGCATTCTAATCTATGTTAAGACCTTCACTATCAACTATGACTTGCTTCCCCTGTTAATGTGTCCGTCATCATGTTTTTGGTTTGCATGATTCTGTAGCCTCAATGATTATTTGGGACCTTTGGAATGGCTATCTTAATTTGTGTTTCCCTACCATGTTTGACAGTGTTTTGCTTCACGATGTAAGTTAACATGTTTGTCTTTTGATTTGGGATGGTTACTTAGCATAATTTGGACCCTTAAGCTTTAAACCTTCTAAGTTAGAGCCCTACTTAGACTTGTTTGGTATTATGCACCTTTGTATGTTAATCTTGTAATCTCAGGAAACTTTATTCTCCTCTAACTCTCTCAATGTGTTTTCTGCCAATATGTTATTTCTTGCTAAGTGTTAAACCTGTAATAGCAAAATTTATCTAAGTTTTGTTGACACTCTTAACTAGTATGTTCTGTATTTTAAGCAACTTTGCTATGTCAGCTTTCTAAACTACAAGTGCATCTCTCCAAATTTTGTCCCTTAATCACTGTTCTCTCACTCTCATTGGTTACCTACACTATTATGAATCTATCACTCTTGACCGGTTGAAAGCCAAGTCCACTAAGACTCTCTTTAATGACCTCCCTAGTGTGAGCACTGCTCGGGGTCCACTTGAGACCCTTGTGAACTCTGACACACTAAGATTTGGGATTCGTTGGTCACTCTCTTTACTACTGAGACCTTAGCTGTCTCTAACACTCAATTCTTTCCTCATTCTATCTACTGAATATGCAAACTGGTTTGTTTAAGTTATTTCTGTGTGATTCAATGTTTGGGTCGTATGATCAATCTGTGGCTGTTTGGTTTGGTTTGAGTTCCTCTATGGTTTCTGGACTGTGCTGATAAATATAGTCCCCTATTGGGATCTGCGTATGCTATTTGTGAGGAAAGTGTTTGTTGAAGGCCCTTGCAATACTGGGTATCTCCTTTTGGGCCTGCTTTAGGCCTACTATTATTGCTTGTATAATATATTGTAATTGCATTCATCATTGGGTCTGTAATAATTTTGTAATAAACAATTAGGGTGTTAGTGAAATTGGGTAAATGGGCATACTCTAATGTTTGCATGAAAGCGTAGAAAACATGCCTATAGGGTTCGTATGATCTACTTGTTGTTTTATCCAACATGTGACCAAGCATCATAGTTTTGCATTTCGTGGGCTGAAACACCGCCGTCTTGTCCAAAGGCGTTATAGTCCGAAGGCATCATCCTTATAGCCGGGAGATACCATGCCATGGCTTGAGGATCTTTCAATATTGCACATCACTATTCAAAGGCGTCATCATCCAGAGGCACCATCCTTATAGCCCGAGGACACCATTTAATGGCCTGCGTATCCTTTTCATGCGCTTCATGGCCCAGGACGTCATGGAATAAGGATATCATCCTCACCGTCCAAAGACAACCTTTATGGTCCAAAGGGAATTTGCATCATATTTTAAATTTTCGCAATAATCCATATATATATTCGCATGTACCGTGTTTTAAGTTTTACAGGTAATCCATGAGATAACCGTTCTACAAATGGGAGCAATCTTCACTCCGATTTCCGTTCATAACATTCACATCCTTCAATTATTTCAAACGTAACCGATCACCAGTAATTGCCCACTTTTACTCTATGACCGTTTAGATATTTGCTCTGTGATAAATCCGTAATGTTTCAGATTCACATGCATGACTCTACATAAATTCATCTGATACTATCCTACCCAATAGAACCCTCTCTGAAACATGTGAACACTCCTATAACAACTCAATCGGTTTCATTCACCGTTGGGTCCAGAACTACACACGGCCTGATTCCCGTAACACCAAGGGTATGTAGGCAACTCAAGAACTAGGGTTCGACCCTATTTTTCAAACCACATCATTCCTCACTTAATTCGGACAAAATTGGTCATCATTTTCTTTACCTAACAACTCTTTCATCATTCCCGGGTAAAGAGAGGCAGCTATTGATATCCAATTTTCCCCTCATATTTTTTGGAATAGTATATATACTTTCAAAACATCACTTGGCATCATTATTTAGTTACAAATCTATACAAGTATTTTTCTATAATTTTCCATAATTTTCAGTTCTTTAAAATCAATTTTTTTGCATTTAAATTACTTGAATATTTTTTAATTACTCCTTTCAATTATTTTGTGATGCCTTAATTACATAAAATTATTATTTTGCATCTATAATACTTGCTTAAGATATTTTACTCTATTTTTTATAATTACATTAGTATTTTTAGGCCATTTGCACAATCTTGCAATAATAGCCTATATTTTATAATTTTTATTGCATTTGTCATTTTATTTAAGGTCAAAATAATATCTTATATTTTTTATAATATTCTACTATTATTTTAAAATATTACTTTGCATAACGAGCATTTCTTATAATTTATTATTAAATTATTTTCCCTTAATTTTTTATTTTTAAAATTTGCCCCAAAATTAGGATTAATTTCGGACCAATAGACCCTTAGCCGATTAACCCCAGCAGCCCAAACAACCTAATGAACCTACCCAGTCCAAAACCCGACCCAACATGTTTAAATCGGAGCCGTTGATCAAAATTGATCAATGGCTCACAACACTCCCCCCATTTTCCTTATACTCCCAATACCCCAAACCTTAGAGACAAATCTCACTACCCGCCGCCTCTAAACTCTCTCTGTCTCGCCTCTTTCTGAAGAACCCTAATCGCCTCCCTTCACCAATCCCTTTTCTAATTCCGTTAGACATGGGATTCACCTATTATTTACTTACCATATCCATGTTCCTTCTCCACTAGTTACCTCTTTGCGGTATTACATAGCACTTGCTCTATTTTTGGCAAAGTACAAATCTTCAAATCAAAGGGAATCCGTTCTAATAGTTGGGATTCAGACAATATTTCATCTAGATACATTTATATCAAGGCTAAATGGGTCCGATTAGCCAAGATCTCCGGCCAATTTTCGATTTCTGTCAACTAGTGTTTACCTAATTTTTCTCTAATCTGACTTTTACTGATTCTTCATGTTATTATTTCCTTATTTATGTTGATTTTACAGTATTTCCTTGACTTTTTTGTTTGATTGCTACTAC
This sequence comes from Nicotiana tomentosiformis, assembly GCF_000390325.3. Lineage (NCBI taxonomy): Eukaryota > Viridiplantae > Streptophyta > Magnoliopsida > Solanales > Solanaceae > Nicotiana > Nicotiana tomentosiformis. Next base: position 134,895,219 of record NC_090817.1, read on the forward strand.
TATATAAAAAAATCCCCTTTCCCCTTTGAGACAGACTTTTTATTTACCCTGATTCACTAAAATAATCGAAGCTATTACTCTATTGTTCTATACTCTGATTCTTGGTCGGCTGAAAGCCAAGCCACCAGAATTCGATTTTCAACTTTTCTTGCTGCTTTCATTGCCCGGGGTTCATTTGAAGCCCTTGGGAACTCTCACGCACTAAGAATCTGGGTTCTTGCTCTTTGTTGACATTCAGAGCACTATGGAATTTGTTTTTTCTCATTGTCTGTTTATTCAACTGATAACTGGTAAGTCTCCCGGCTTCACGATTTCATTCTTCTGTGTTTATGTCCTGCATATTCACGCCTCTGAATTTCATGACCTAATGTGTTCTTAAACCATCTCTGTGTGTAACTTTGCTAGCAATAAACTTGTCTTATGATCTGAACCTCTTTAGCATTTGAATTTTACCTAAAATTGCCAGTTTTTTGAGAGATGTTATTTGAATATGCTTCCCTTGAATAATTTAGACCCTCTTAAGTTCATTTAGCCTAATGTTTTGGCACATGAACGTTTACATTTACTATTTTACATGAGTTTTCATTCCTACTCTATTCTGAATTCCTGGCTGACTTTCATTTGTAATGCGTTCTAATCTATGTTAAGACCTTCACTATCAACTATGACTTGCTTCCCCTGTTAATGTGTCCATCAACATGTTTTTGGTTTGCATGATTCTGTAGCCTCAGTGATTATTTGGGACCTTTAGAATGGCTATCTTAATTTGTGTTTCCCTACTATGTTTGACACTGTTTTGCTTCACGGTGTAAGTTAACATGTTTGTCTTTTGATTTGGGATGGATACTTAGCATAATTTGGACCCTTAAGTTTTAAACCTTCTAAGTTAGTGCCCTACTTAGACTTGTTTGGTATTATGCACCTTTGTATGTTAATCTTGTAATCTCAGGAAACTTGATTCTCCTCTAACTCTCTCAATGTGTTTTCTGCCAATATGTTAGTTCTTGCTAAGTGGTAAACCTGTAATAGCAAAATTCATCCAAGTTTTGTTGACCCTCTTAACTAGTATGTTCTGTGTTTTAAGCAACTTTGCTATGTCTGCTTTCTAAACTACAAGTGCATCTCCCCAAATTCTGTCCCTTAATCACTGTTCTCTCGCTCACATTGGTTACCTATACTATTATGAATCTATCACTCTTGGCCGGCTAAAAGCCAAGGCCATTAAGACTCTCTCTAATGACCTCCCTAGTGTGAGCACTGCTCGGGATCCACTAGAGACCCTTGTGAACTCTGACACACTAGGATTTGGGGTTCGTTGGTCACTCTCTTTACTACTGAGACCTTAGCTGTCTCTGACACTCAGTTCTTTCCTCATTCTATCTACTGAATATGCAAATTAGTTTGTTTAAGTTATTTTTGTATGATTCAATGTTTGGGTCATATGATCAATATATGGTTGTTTGGTTTGGTTTGAATTCCTCTATGGTTTCTGGACTGTGCTGATAAATATAGTCCCTTGTTGGGATCTGAGTATGCTATTTGTGAGGAAAGCATTTGTTGAAGGCCCATGCAATACTGGGTATCTTCTTTTGGGCCTGCTATAGGCTTACTATTATTGCTTGTATAATATTTTATAATTGCATTCATCATTGGGTCTGTAATAATTTTGTAATAAACAATTAGGGTGTTAGTGAAATCAGGTAAATGGGCATACTCTAATGTTTGCATGAAAGCGTAGAAAACATGCCTATAGGGTTCGTATGATCTACTTGTTATTTTATCCAACATGTAATATATGCTATTCAATTTCCATGTACACTGGTAGATGTCATGCCAATAGGAGAATCACACACTCACACAACTTGTCTACTATCAAGGCATACGTGCTTTATTTATTCCTATGTCTACTGCCATGTGTTACTAGACAGCATGCCTATATGAAACAAATGTCAATAACCATTCCTTCAATAACTGCAGCTTATTCATTAGATACCATGCCTATAGGATTATACTAGCTTATGTTCTATTGATCTTCATCCAGAAATCACACCTATAGGACTTTAATTGGTTAATTTGCTATTGTTATCATACTGCTCACCTAGAAAACATGCCAATAGGGGCTAAGTATACAAAATCAGTTTCAATCGTTAATCATTAGAAATCCTGCCTATGGGGTATTACCACTCACTTTAAAGGATAAATACTGAACTTTCAAACACTGTTTCATTGCTTAGCCATGCCATTATTAGAGAGCATTCCCGTAGGATAAAACATGAGTAATTCTGAATATTTCTGATGGTTCTCACTACCCCTACTGTGTAAATCACCTAGAGATCATATCTATACGCTTAAAGCGGCATTTTGCATCTGAAACTGCTTGCACGTTTTAATCCAAGGTCATATAGAAACCATGTCTACAGGGCTTAAATGGCTTTAATTTGTCTCAGTTCTAAAACTATCTAACGCCTAATGTGAGAACCGGTTTTGTGTGCATTTGTTATTTAAATGTGGAGGCTAACTTGAGCCCCCTAACTGCCCTTACATGAAGTCCAACTTATTTTGTATGTCACCTAGTTTCATCATTTTGAGCAGCCTAAGTAAAGTATTGAACCTACTTTAAATAGAGGTCCAATGCTACCTCCTGGACCATTGGTACGGGACGGGAAGTGCACGCATAGGGCACGACTTAGAATTGAATTAGAGCGCTTAAGTAAACAACTTTAACATAGTAATCGGGTAGTGGGAGATGATAGTCTGTGCCCGCTGAATAATATGAGTAATTCCCTACCTCAAGAGAGTTGCGAAATATTATTTATGTTATACGGGGTGATCCTTAAGCTAAAAAACTTAGGACCCCCCTTCTCTTCTTTATACTTTTAGCCATCTAATATAGACCGTCATAGTTATATCCTTGTAATCCTTAATTCTCATTGTGTTATTATAAATTTCTTTTACCCTTATTCTCTTTGTTTATCTTGCCTAATTATAATCCACATAATCTTAAGTTCGGTCGAGACCCACAGTTGTGGACCTCGAAGTGTGCCTAACATATTCTCTTTGAGGTAATCTGAGCCCTTACCCGATCTTTGGTGGCGTTGACTAGTCAATAGAGTTATTTACTTAATAGGTGCCCTAACACACCTTAAAACCCGTTAGATGGCGACTCTTATTCTTTTAGCACTTTACCTCCTACTCAAAATAGTTTTCACGACATCGAAACCCGCTTTCGTGGAAAAACGGGGCGCGACAGCATGGCGACTCTATTGGGAAAATACATAGGCTCTTACCATAATGAACTTGGCTTATGTGGATTATTTTCTTTGTTATAACATGCACATCCCTTTGCCGTTCGCCATTATTTGCTATGACTACTCTTCATTTTGTTTAAAGACTGCTATATCATGCCTCTCTCATCCCTACTCCCTTACTTGCTCTATTATATTTTCGCATATATTCCACGAACTATCTTCTTCCTTTGTCTTTCTTTCTTATGCTTTTCATGTTTTAACTTATTACCGTATTTACTGCTTTTACATATTTATCATGCAAATACTTGGCAACTTGTTATTATCTCTGCATAATGCATGTTCCACATCATACTCCACCCGTGCCAATTATCAACATAGCGGCACTTAATGAGTGTCCGCGCTCTTCCAGAATTACCCTTTTTAAATCGGAAAGGCTTATTTGCGGTAGACTAGTCGATCAACGGTGCAGTCGACTGTCCCATGCCTTTCCCTCTCAAGTTGTCCACTTGAAAGTACCAGTCTAGACCATTCTAGAAACCTTACTCCAACATCAAATGTACATGCATCATGTTAAACGTAGTACGGGTTATGACGTTGTTAACGTAATAGCCCGCTAAGATAAGCCTTATCCAAAGTCCGACGGGATTTTCACAATCCTAATGGACACTATCATATTATGTGCATTACTTGAAGAAAATGTGCCAACGTGTTGATCATTGTTGCGTAAGTAGTCAAATCTGGAGGGGGTAAGGGCTAACCTTTGTTTGTTTACTGAAAATGAAGCACGAAGTCCCCAGGTTCGGTATGGTCCAAAACACCCCACCTTTGCTACTTAACTGGTTGAAATATCTTTACAGCTTTGTAGCTTAGTTTTAGATTTCAATTGTAAATAAGGCTAAATGCCATTACTCACTTTATTATTATTGTCGATTTAGTGAATGTTTGCCTCATTTTCACATTAATGAAATGACGCAAATGTTGGCATCAATTTTTTCCAAGTCTATGTGTCGCTTAGGCCTACCTCCGGTACAATGAGGTCCCTAAATTAGGACGTGAATTATTGAATGACTTTGTGAAACATGTTTTAATATCGCAAACACTCTTTTAATATTCCGTACTAACTTGGTTACCTTTTGCTTTTTCTTTTTTTTGATTATTCCCATTCCCAAAGGTTGGTTCGTGCATACTGGCATCTTCTCAAGAACTGGACCGTTGCACCATCCTGGGCCCGTTGTGCTCCTGGGTAACCTCGCAAATTAGCATGAATTACTTTTAAAATAGTTTTGAGCATTTGAGACATTTTTCAGTATTCTGTTTTGAAATAATTGCTCGAGCCATCAAGCCGCACTTGTTGACGTTTTAAGATTTTTTTTAATGTATTACTATTTTTTGTATTTATTATTATTTTTACATTTTTCTTTTCATCATTATTATTACCTATCCCGATGAGCCTACGACTGTGACATGTAATGAGACAGCGCAACATAAGGATAGTGATTCAGAAGACCTGAAAGATGATACGATGCCTGAGGAAATCGTTACAGAAATGGAAAAATTTGAAAACAAGCCAAAGTCCAATTTGGACGAAATTGAAGCAGTTAACTTAGGGGACTCCGAAACGGCCTAGGAAACACGTATAAGCATTCACCTATCACCATCATAGAAGGAAGACTATGTCCGATTCCTAAAAGAGTATGAAGATATCTTTGCATGGTCCTACGATGATATGACTGGTTTCAGCATATCCATAGTGACTCACAAGCTACCTACCAATCCCATGTGTCCACTGGTAAAATAGAAGCTCAGAAAATTCAAGCCGGATATGAGTTTTAAGATAAAAGAGAAGGTCACCAAGCAAATCAAAGCCAAGGTTCTCGGAGTGGTTGAATATTCGACTTGGTTGGCCAACATTGTGTCAGTTCCAAAAAAATATGGGAAAGTCAGAGTGTGTGTTGATTATAGAGACTTAAATAGGGTGAGTCCCAAAGACGATTTCCCATTTCCCAATATGCACATATTGATCAACAAATGTGCCAAGCATGAACTCCTGTCCTTTGTGGATTGCTTCACAAGGTATCATCAGATATGGATTATAACGACCCAACTGGTCGTTTTGAGCACTAGCGTGTTGTTCAGAAGTTTGAGGCCATGAGCAACTTCACTTCAGGTATTATGACTGGTACGCGTGGTCGGAATTGGAATTTCGGAAGTTCAGAGTTGATTTTGAAAGAAAATTCTCATTTTGGAAGCTTTAAGTTGGAAGAATTGACTAAGATTGGATTTTTGAGTAAACGACCTCGGAATCGGGATTTAAAGATTCCAACATATTCGTATAATATTTTGGACTTGGGTGTATGCCCGGATCGGGTTTTGGATAACCCGGGAGCGTTTCGGTGCCTATTGTGGAAGTTAACATTTTGGAAGAATTTCATAAATTTGGGTAGAAGTGCATTCCAATGTTATCGATGTCTGTTTGGGATTTCGAGTCTGGGAATAGCTCAGTATGGTAATTTTGGTATTGGGAGCGCGTCTGGAAGTGGATTTGGAGGTCTGTAGGCCATTTTGGGGTCATTTGGCGAAAGTTAGAAATTTGAAGGCTTTTGAGAAGTTTGACCGGGAGTGGACTTTTTGATATCAGGGTCGGATTCCGGTTCTGGAAGTTGGGGTAGGTCCGTAATGCCGAATGTGACTTGTGTGCAAAATTTGAGGTCAATCGAACGTGATTTGATGGGTTTCGGCATCGAATGTAGAAGTTTGAAGTTCTAAGGTTCATTAAGCTTGGATTGGGGTGCGATTCATGATTTCGATGTTGTTTGATGTGATATGAGGCCTCGAGCAGGTCCATGTTATGTTATTGGACTGGTTGGTGTGATTGGACGGGGTCCCGGGGGCCTCGGGTGAGTTTCGGAGTGTCTTGAGAGTGTTTTGTTAAGAAGTTGGAGTGCTGGTTCTGGTGTGATTGCATTTGCGATGTAATGGTCACAAATGCGAACATCGCATTTGCGAGGAGTGGTTTGCATTTGCGAAGGGTGGGAATTTTCTAAGGGGTTCGCATTGGCGAACAATTTGTCACTTTTGCGGACCTGTCCCCTTCGCATTTGTGACCTGGGTAGGGGCATCTTGGCTTCGCATTTGCGATGCATTTGTCGAAAATACTACATCTGCAACTGGAGCCAAGGGCTTTTATTCCGAGACTTAGCCCATTTCCCGCTTGGACTTAGGCGATTTTTGAGAGCATTTTTGAGAGGGGGTTCCATCGTCATCAAGAGGTAAGTGATTTCTTCTGGTTGTGAGTTAAATACAAGGTTTATATACGGATTTAGACATGGAAATTTGTAGAAATTGTGGGGTTTTGGTAGAAAACCTAGAAATTGGTATTCTTGGATTTTAATCACGAATTTGGGCATGAAATGGAGAATAAATTATATATTTGAGTTCGTGGGGTTATGGGTAAAGTTTATCTTCAAATATTTTCGAAATCCGGGCACATGGGCCCGGGGGTGATTTTATCAACTTTTCGAACGGAGTTGGAAATTTGTAATAAAATGATTAATTATGAGTATTAAAGTATATTTTGATTCGGTTGCATCATATTTGACTAGTTTTGGAGCGATGGGCATCAGTTTGAATTGTCAAAGCGGCCTTGGAGCCGGTTATGGAATTTCGGAGCACGGTAAGTCTCCTTTCTAACCTTGTAAGAGGGAATTTACCCATAGGTGAAATAAATCAATATGCACTCCTATATGTGGGGGCTATGTACGCACGAGGTGACGAGAGTCCGTGCGTAGCTATTATTATGCTTAAATCTGGGTAGTCTAGGACCCAGAAGCATGCTCTACTTGTAGTATTCACAACCTTGTTGTCAATTTAAATGCCTAAATCATATCAAACTTGGTAAATAAACTTTCTAAAAAGCTAAACATCATTTCTTGACTGTTAAAAGAGCAATTGCCATTTCCTTGGATAATTCTCCCTTGTTGAAGTCTTGATTGACTGTTTGAATGTGTTTATCTTTGTGGAATGAGCCGAACGCCTCGGTAGATTAAATAGATGCATCTATGGTTCGCATCATTCGACCCTCTGCAGTGTACAGTTTAAATATTTGTTGGATAGGGTCGTACAACCTCGACATGATTTGCGCATGCTTGTATTGCTTGCCTTGAAATTTATAAATAATATTATTGCCCCCTCGGCCTGGGTTAAATTGTTAAATAATGGGAGTTAAATTTGGAGATTTCTTAATTATGAAAGAACTGCTTACTTACTTCAAAATATTGAGCTTGCAACCGTTCATATAATCCATACTTAATTATATCATTGACATCCCATTTATAGACCATAGTAAGTATCGAAGTCGACTCCTCGTCACTACTTCTTCAGGGTTAGGCGGGATACTTTCTGGGTACGCATTGATTTACGTACTCATACTACACTTGCTGCACATATTTGTGTAGGTACACATATGTTTAGCGGCCTTGTGGGCTCAGAGGCGTGATTATGGCGGGGACTTAGGTGAGCTGCTTTCTATTCGCTGCACCGCAGCCAGCACAGTCTCCTTCAGGGTATTGTATTTTCTTTCCTGTCCAAGTTGTATTCCAGACAGTTATTGTATTTTATTTTAAATTTCTAGAAAAAGCTCATGCACTTGTGACACCGGGTTCTGGGATGATTATGGGATGTTCACTATTGGAATTGGAAAACATTGTTATTTATTCTGTAAATTCATCTTTTACTAGACAAACTGAAGTAAATTTACGATTTTAGAAATATTAAAATGAGGATTTAATTAACTATTTAGTGTTGGCTTTCCTGATAGTGGAGTCCGGCGCCATCACGACCTTTATGGATTTTGGGTCGTGACAACATGGTATCAGAGCACTAGGTTCACTTAGGTCTCACGAGTCATGAGCGAGTCTAGTAGAGTCTTGTGGATCGGTACGGAGACATCTCTACTTATCTTTGAGAGGCTACCGAGCTGATAGGAGCACTTCCCTTCTTGATTCCTCATCGTGCGATTCGATTCCTTTGAGGCTTATGCCTCAATTTCCTTCCTATTCAATCTTATGTGATGCGAAGCGCTTATTATAAATTGGAATCAAGGAATTTTAATGGCACTACTGATGTAGAGCAGGATGTTTCTTCCTGTGTATTCAATTGGGCTAACGGCGTCGCCATGTGGAAGGATGTTCTGTCATCTCAGCTTAGTAGTTGTATTTCTGATAGTTTTGGGGCTATGCGCCAATTGTTATGATGATTCGTGCGTTGCTATCGCACCGTGTTTATGTAATGGAAGGATGCTTGTCTATGCGTCGAAGAAGTAAATGACTTGGAAAGAGGTTTACTCAGTGCATGATTCAGAGATCCAGTATTTTATTTTCGACAAAGGAAAGGTAATCAGACTAGGAATGTTTATATTTGGGGTGATGGAATAACGAGATTTGGTATTTTCGAGTGTGGTAGAATTTTCATCAATAATGTGGTATCGTCGCCTTTGATTGAATGTGTTAAGTTCGTTGGTTTTATGGTCTTCATTAATTTGCCTTCAGGGTAGGGTATTGTGAAATAGTGTCGGGGAAGCGACTGTCAGAGATCGCAGTATGCGGTGGTTCAAGATTGAATCGGTGTTCCGGATGTTGAGGGCTCAAGGAAGATGATCTTCGGGGAGGTTTAAAGTTGGTGGCGAACTATTGGTTCAAGTGCTACAGATATAGATATTGATTTAAGGCAACAACCGGGCACTGAAGGATGAGGAAGGACATGTGGGATATGTCTCGTGATGGTTAAACTTCTAGAAGGCCAAGTGTGAAAAAAACAGGAGTCGAGTAGTTGCTTAAAGGAGAGGGTTGACCAAAGTAGGAGAGTGGTAGAGTTGCATATGGGTTTTGTGGTAGGATGACAATACGCCTTGGGGGAAGTTAGAGTGATTGGGGATTCATGGTGGACAGTGACTAGGTCTACGGGCTTGTGCAACTGGTGAATGAGCACGGGATCAGGATGGTTTGTTGGCTTTATGGTAATTGTACTAGGTGCAGCGTTGTTGGAGGATGTCGGGATAGAATTTCCACAGGTGGGATATCTCCTGTGAGCAGGTTAGCGGTTGCGTGGTGTTGATAAAGCTTCTACGAAAAATTTTACTAGTAATCCAGTAAGAGGTCGAATATGTGAATATGGCTTGTGATTCAGAATGTTCATGAAATGTTTAACATAAGGATTTCGAGGAAATTTGGCGAGTTTATTGTGCAAGATCATGTCAATAGGAGATAAAGAATCTTGGTGGGTTCCAGGGTTATGCAATGGTAGCTTCATGCTAAGTGGGAGAGCCCCGTTGTCTATGATTGGATTCCGTAATTGTCAACTAGTGCGGTTTCTGGTTATCAGTGTATTGATGGGTCACCATGACTAAGGGAAGAGAACATCAACGGTAATTTGAGAAAAGGATTTGAGGAATGTGTGATATATTTGGCCTTATCGATTCGTGTCCAGGTTTGGGGAAGACTTAGAGTCTAGGCTTCATGTGGAAGTGGTGTATAAGGAAAATGATTAGGCCGGGTACTTCTTTGAGAGAGCGTTCATGTGCTAGTAGAGCCTTGGAGTTGATTATATTCGGGACCGGGTCAGAGTGGGTGACTCGCAGCAATGATTCTAGTGGGTTAAAAAAAATAAAAAAAATTCAGAGTGCGGTGCCTAAGGATTACGAGCCAGTAGTATGGTTGAGTATCGAGCTTTTGCAGATTATGAAAAGGGGCTTGGAGTGTTCTATGTTACCTTCGGTCTGCGGTGTAGTATTGGAGGAATGAGAGAAAATAACTTCGGACTCATAGTGGAATTATCAGAATGGGTGTACCACTTGAAGATGCGAATATGCGCACAAGCAGGGTATAAGATGGTTCGTGGGATTTGAGACAGCATGGCCTCGTGATTCAAGGCAACTCAGGATGAATGCGGATTGAGTTCATTATATGTTGACTGGAGTTATTATTATTTCTAAGACAAGTTAAGGATAAGTTAGGAGAAGTCGGATCGGTTAGCCATGGTTGAATTGGCATGATGATGGCAGTGATCAGTTCCTCCAGCGTGATTAGATTATGCATGTGATTTATGGCGGGACGTGCGAGGCTTGATGGCCGCCGTAATTGATTGTATTTGGATGCATTCGAGTATTATGGTCTGTTATGTGTAGGCGGATCCCGGAAGGGTTATGGTGGTTTAGACCACTACTTGAGGATTTGTGTGTTCTACGGTTATGAGAATTCAATCATGTGTTGCAATGATTCTCCTGAAACGAGTAAAGTGAAAGGTTTCTACAAGTGAATTGTGTATCTTATTAGTGGTTTAGGAGCTATGATGCAATTCTTGGGTCCTCGCATATTGGTAAGATAGGTGCAGTGAGCGGCATGAAATTTGAAAGATTAGGGATTAAGGTTGCAGTTCGGTATTGACAAGGATGTCATGAGCTCAGATGACTAGGAAAAGGAATTTAGATGTTTAGAATAAGCTGGTATTCTCTCCAGCGTCACCTGAGATCAGTGTCCTGTGTAAGAGGCTTTGCGTACTGATTGTGGATTCTTGATATGCTTTACAGCATTAGTATGACCGGTGGTATGGATGTGCAGACTTGTTACCTGGTGCGGAAGGTCGTGGGAGTGTGTCCTACGGAAAGATTGTGTAAGAGTGGCATGTAGTCACTTGATTGAGTGAAGATTGAAACCAAGTATGAAGATTGTGGTAATATCGCTGATTCGAGAATTTATGCCTAGAGGGCGCTCGGTTCACTTGGTTGTGAACTGTGGAAGTTTGTTCTGGTTATGATGGTTGTTCTTGTGTGTTATGGGAAAAAGGGTTATTATGGATCCTTGAAAGGTTATTAGCCTAGTACGGTGCAATCAGAATCGGCTTGAGGTTCGCGGATGGATTTAAATATAAATATGCACTCTATATCAGGCCGGATATGTTCATTTCAGCATAGCGCTCCTTATGTAGTAGTATTCGGACGTTGGATGTCGTTTCGTCGTCGGCTATTTCATGTAATACTATATTGTGCCGTGTGAGTTGTGAAATAGCTTGGTAAATTTCTTATGTGTTGAGGTTCCGCATAGTGATGTTGTTATGATTTGCGCATGCTTGTATTGCTTGCCTTGAAATTTATAAATAATGTTATTGCCCCCTCGGTCTGGGTTAAATTGTTAAATAATGGGAGTTAAATTTGGAGATTTCTTAATTATGAAAGATTTGCTTGCTTACTTCAATATATTGAGCTTGCAACCTTTCATATAATCCATACTTAATTATATCATTGACATCCCATTTATAGCCCATAGTAAGTGTCGAAGTCGACCCCTCGTCACTACTTCTTCAGGGTTAGACGGGATACTCACTGGGTACGTGTTGATTTACGTACTCATATTATACTTGCTGCACATATTTGTGCAGGTACACAGATATTTAGTGGCCTTGTGGACGCAGAGGCGCGATTATGGCGAGGACTTAGGTGAGCTGCTTTCTATTCGATGCAACGCAGCCAGCAGAGTCTCCTTCAGAGTATTGTATTTTATTACCTGTCCAAGTTGTATTCCGCACAGTTATTGTATTTTATTTTAAATTTCTAGAAAAGGCTCATGCACTTGTGACACCAGGTTCTGGGATGATTATGGGATGCTCACTATTGGAATTGGAAAATAGTGTTATTTATTATGTAAATTCATCTTTTACTAGACAAACTAAAGTAAATTTACGATTTCAGAAATATTAAAATGAGGATTTAATTAACAATTTAGTGTTGGCTTGCCTGACAGTGGAGTCCGGCTCCATCACGACCTTTATGAATTTTGGGTCGTGACATGGATGGATGAAGAGGATGCCGAAAAGATAGCCTTTATCACACCATGGGGAATGTACTGCTATAAAATGATGCCATTTGGTTTGAAGAATGCTGGAGCCACTTACATGAGAGCCATGACAACCATTTTTCACGACATGATACACAAGAAAATAGAGGTGTACGTGGATGACATTATCATCAAATCCAGAAGAAGCACAAATCATATATCAGACTTGAGGAAATTCTTTGATCGGCTTCGAAGGTACAATCTGAACTGAATCCTGCAAAGTGTGCCTTCAAAGTCCCTGCCGAAAAATTGTTAGGATTCATCGTCAGTCATCGAGGGATTGAATTTGACCCATCATAGGTCAAATCTATACATGACTTGCCACCTCCAAAGAATAAGAAAGATGTGATGAGCTTCTTAGGGCGTCTTAACGACATCAGCCGTTTCATAGCACAATCAACCGTGATCTGTGAGCCGGTCTTCAGAATGCTGAGGAAAGGTGCTGCAACAAGTTGGAATGAAGAATGCCAGAAAGCCTTCGACAAAATCAAGGAGTATTTATCCAAAACGCCCGTTCTAGTCCCACCAGAGCCAGGAAGATCACTGCTGCTTTATTTGTCTGTACTGGATGGAGCTTTCGGTTGCGTTTTGGGACAACATTATGAAACTGGAAGAAATGAGCAGGCAATATACTATCTGAGCAAGAAATTCACACCCTACGAAGCCCGGTACTCTTTGCTGGAATCCACCTGCTGTGCTTTGACATGGATAGCTCAGAAGTTGAGGTATTATTTCTTTGCATACACTACATATCTCATATCAAGGATGAATCCACTGAAATATATCTTTCAGAAGCCCATGCCTACGGGTAAGTTAGAAAAGTGGAAAATATTGCTGAGCGAGTTTGACATCGACTATGTAACTGAGAAGGCAGCCAAAGTACAAGCATTGGCAGATCATCTGGCAGAAAATCCCGTAGACGGAGAATAAGAACCATTGAAAACGTATTTTCCCGACGAGGAGGTGTCATTCGTGGGAGAAGATATCACCAAAGCATATGATGGTTAGAGAATGTTCTTCGACGGAGCAGCAAACTTCAAAGGAGTAGGTATGGGAGCTGTCTTGGTATCAGAGACCAGCCAACACTATCTGGTATCCACAAAACTCAGGTTTCCATGCACCAACAATATGGCAGAGTATGAGGCCTACATTTTGGGACTCCGATTGGCCATTGGCACGAATGTTCAGGAGCTGCTGGCAATCAAAGATTCAGACCTTTTGGTGCACCAGGTTCCAGGAGAATGGGCCACAAAGAACACCAAAATATTGCCATATTTGCATTGTGTGCAAGAGCTGATCAAAAGGTTCACAAAGATGGGATTCAAACATGTTCCGAGAGTTCAAAATGAGTTCGCAAATGAATTGGCTACTCTATCTTCCATGATACAACACCCAGGCAAGAACTTCATTGATCCTGTCCCAATAGGAATTCATAAACAACCAGCTTATTGTGCTCATGTTGAAGAAGAGAGCGATGGAAATCCGTGGTTCCACGACATCAAGGAATATTTGCCAAAAGGATAATATCCAGAGCACTCTACCCATACTCAGAAGCACACGCTTCGAAGATTAGCCAACCATTTCTTTCAAAGCGGAGGAATTCTGTATAGAAGAACTCCTGACTTGGGATTATTACGGTACGTCGATGTCAAGGTAGCATCCAAATTGCTCGAGGAAATACATGCCGGAACTTGCGGACCGCACATGAATGGCTTCATCTTAGCCAAGAAAATACTAAGAGTAGGGCATTTCTGGATGACTATGCAAACAGGCTGCGTCAAGTATGTTTAGAAATGTCACCAATGCCAAATACATGCTGATATGATACGAGTGCCTCAGAATTAACTCAATGCAACAAGTGCACTCTGGTCTTCTCCGCTTGGGGCATGGATGTTATCGGTCCAATCGAACCCGCTGCTTCAAATGAGCATAGGTTCATTCTAGTGGCCATAGATTATTCTACAAAATGGGTTGAAGTCGCATCTTACAAAGCTGTAACTAAGAAGGTCATCACAGATTTTGTTCGGGAGAACATTGTTTGTCGGTTCGGAATGCCATAGTCAATCATCACCGACAATGCCGCCAATATCAACAGTGACCTAATGAAGGCCATGGGTGAAACTTTCAAGATCAAGCATAAGAATTCCACGGCATACAAGCCATAAATAAATGGAGTTGTAGAGGCCGCCAACAAGAACATCAAGAAGATACTAAGGAAAATGGTAGAAAATTACAAGCAATGGCATGAGAAGTTTCCATTTGCTCTGCTAGGGTATCGTACCACGGTTCGCACATCAACTGGGGCAACTCCTTATCTGTTGGTTTATGGCACTGAAGCAGTTATTCCTGCCGAAGTAGAAATCCCTTCTTTGAGAATTATACAAGAAGCCGAGCTCAGTGATGCAGAATGGGTACAGAGCCGCTATGAACAACTGGCTCTCATTGATGGAAAGAGAATGAATGCAGTATGTCACGGTCAACTCTTCGAGAACAGAATGGAAAGAGCTTTCAATAAAAAAGTCAGACCAAGGCAATTCACACCGGGGCAGTTGGTGCTAGAGCGGATCTTACCACATCAGGATGAAGCCAAGGAGAAGTTCTCACCCAACTAGCAAGGTCCCTACATAGTTCATCGAGTATTAACAGGAAGAGCACTCATACTTGCAGAAATGGACAGAGAGATTTGGCCAAAACCTATCAACTTAGACGCAGTCAAGAGATACTATGTATAGGATTGTTTACATTTCTTCACTTGATGTAATTAAACTACGCTTGACCTGATTCCTGTTTAAGAGGGAATACGTAGGCAGCCTTGTAGGTTCAGCCATATCTTAATAAAATCTTCATTTTCCCCACGATCAGAAAATGGGGCAAGATCACAAGTTCAGCCAACTTCGTCATATATGGAACAGCCAAAGGTATTGTCAGAAGTATGCATTCAAACTGGGGCAGAATTTTGAGGGGGACCCTTAAAATTCTAAACCAAGGAGGTCGCAATGTCTCTAAAATGTGTCACAGTCACTAGTTCAGCTAAATTATTTGATGTCGTATACTACTACATTTCAAATGACTATATTTATAAAATGCATTGCATATTTTTCGAAATTTTGTTTCTATGACAGCCAGATGTTGCCCAGGGTAACTCAAACAGGATCCCAAAATAGAAGCAGAGGCTGATCAAGAAGACAAAAGCACGAACCGATCTTCCCCCCACAAAACTCATGATTTTTCTTTGGATGCAGACACGATAAAACAACATTATCCGTAGATACATCAAGTCACTACCTTCATGACGACAAATTACCTAGCGCAAACACCTCCAGCTAAGAAATACTTTACTTTCTCACCGTCACTCATCGTTCTCTTGCATAAGGCTAGGCATTGCGTTTCTTCGCAAGAGACTAAGCATTGTCTTTTCTTCTTGCATGAGGCTAAGCATTGCCTCCCCAATTGCATAAGGCTAAGCACTGCCTTTCCCTGCATAAGACTAAGCATTGTCTCTTCTTCTTGCATGAGGCTAAGCATTACCTCCCTAATTGCATAAGGCTAAGCACCGCCTTTCTTTGCATGAGACTAAGTATTATCTCCCTTATTTGCATGAGACTAAGCATTGTCTCCTCTTCTTGCATAAGGCTAAGCATCACCTCCCTAATTCCATGAGACATAGCATTGTCTCCCCTAATTGCATGAGACTAAGCACTATCTCCATGAGACTAAGCATTGTTTCCTCTTCTTGCATGAGGCTAAGCATTGCCTCCCTAATTCCATGAGACTAAGCATTGTTTCATCTAATTGCATGAGACTAAGCATTGTCTTCTCTTCTTGCATGAGGCTAATCATTGCCTTTCCTTGCATGAGACTAAGCACTGTCTCCCCTAATTGTATGAGACTAAGTATTATCTCCATGAAACTAAGCATTGTCTCCTCTTCTTGCATTAGGCTAAACATTGCCTTTCTTTCCATGATACTAAGCATTGTCTCCCCTAATTGCATGAGACTAAGCATTGTCTCCTTTTCTTGCATAAGGCTAAGCACTGCCTTTACCTGCACAAAACTAAGCATTATCTTCCCTTTTGGCATAAGGCTAAGCATTTCCTTTTCCATGCATAAGATTAAATATTATCTCCACTATACTACCTAAAACCTAGCACTATTCTTCTATTCAGCTAGGGCTAAGCACTTCCCTCATCTTACACAAGACTAAGCCTTGTCTTGTCTCATTATCACATATGACCAAACATTATATTTTTGCATTTCATGGGCTGAAACATCGCCGTCTTGTCCAAAGCCGTCATAGTCCGAAGGCATCATCCTTATAGGCGGGAGACACCATGCCATGGCTTGAGGATCTCTCAATATTGCACATCATTATTCAAAGGCATCATCGTCCAGAGGCACCACCCTCATAGCCCGAGGACACCATTTCATGGCCTGCGAATCCTTGTCATGCGCTTCATGTCCCAGGACGTCATGGTCTAAGGATATCATCCTCACCGTCCAAAGACAACCTTCATGGTCCAAAGGGAATTTGCATCATGTTTTAAATTTTTGCAATAATCCATATATATATTCGCATGCACCGTGTTTTAAGTTTTGCAGGTAATCCAAGAGATAGCCGTTCTACAAACGGGAGCATTCTTCGCTACGGTTTCCGTTCACAACATTCACATCCTTCAATTGTTTCAAACGTAACCGACCACCAGTAATTGCCCACTTTTACTCTATGACCGTTCAGATATTTGCTCTGTGATACATCCGAAAAGTTTCAGATTCACATTCATGACTCCAAATAAAATCATCTAATACTATCCTACCCAAAAGAACCATGCGAACACTCATATAACAACTCCATCGGTTTCGTTCACCGTTGGGTCCAGAACTACACACGTCCTAATTCCTGTAACACCAGGGATATGTAGGCAACTCAGGAACCAGGGTTAGGCCCCATATTTCAAATCACATCATTTCTCATTCAATTCGGCCAAAATTGGTCATCATTTTCTTTACCCGACAAATCTTTCATCATTCCCGGGTAAAGAGGAGCAGCTTTTGATACCCAATTTTGCCCTTATATTTTCTCGAATAGTATATATACTTTCAAAACATCATTTGGCATCATTATTTAGTTACAAATCTATACAAGTATTTTTCTATAATTTTCCATAATTTTCAGAGCTTTAAAATCGATATTTTTGCATTTAAATTACTTGAATATTTTTTAATTACTCGTTTCAATTATTTTGTGATGACTTAATTACCTAAAATTATTATTTTGAATCTATAATACTTGATTTAGATGTTTTACTCTATTTTTTATATTTACATTAGTATTTTTAGGCCATTTGCACAATCTTGCAATAATAGCCTGTATTTTATAATTTTTATTGCATTTATCATTTTATTTAAGGTCAAAATAATATATTACATTTTTTATAATATTCTACTACTATTTTAAAATATTACTTTGCGTAAATAGCATTTGTTATAATGTATTATTAAATTATTTTCCCTTAATTTCCTATTTTTAAAATCTTACCCAAAATTAGGATTAATTTCGGACCAAAAGACCCTTGTCCCAATAACCCCAGCAGCCCAAGAAACCTAATGAACCTACCCAGTCCAAAACTCGACCCAGCCTGTTTAAATCATAGCCGTTAATCAAAATTGATCAACGGCTCACAACACTCCCCTCATTTTCCTTATACTCCCAATAACCCAAACCCTGGAGACAAATCCAACTACCCGCTGCCTCTAAACTCTCTCTGTCTCGCCTCTCTCTGAAGAACCCTAATCGCCGCCCTTCGCCAATCCCTCTTCCAATCCCGTTAGACATGGGATTCACCTATTATTTACTTACCATATCCATGTTCCTTCTCCACTGGTTACCTCTTTGCGGTATTACATAGTACTTGCTCTATGTTTGGCAAAGTATAAATCTTCAAATCAAAGGGAATCAGTTATAATCGTTGGGATTCAAACAATACTTCGTCTAGATACATTTGTATCAAGGCTAAATAGGTCCGATTAGCCAAGATCTCCGGCCAATTTTTGATTTCTGTCAACTAGGGCTTACCTAATTTTTCTCTAATCTGACTTTTACTAATTATTCATGTTATTATTTCCTTATTTATGTTGATTTTACAGTATTTTCTTGATTTTTTTGTTTGATTTCTACTACTATATAAACCCCTCCCCTTTCCCCTTTGAAATAGACTTTTTAGTTACCCGGATTCACTAAAGAAATCGAAGTTATTACTCTATTGTTCTCTTATTCTCTTGTTATATACTTTGGTTCTTGGCCGGCTGACAGCCAAGGCCACCGGAATTCAATTTTTAACTTTTCTTGGTGCGAGCACTGCCCGGGGTTCATTTGAAGCCCTTGGGAACTCTGAGGCACTAAGAATTTAGGTTCTTGCTCTTTGTTGACATTCAGAGCATTGTGGAATTAGTTCTTTCTCGTTGTCTGTTTATTCAACTGATAACTGGTAAGTCTCCTGGCTTTACGATTTTATTTTTCTGTGTTTATGTCCTGCATATTCACGCCTCTGAATTTCATGACGTAATGTGTTCTTAGACCATCTCTGTGTGTAAATTTGCTAGCATTAAACTTGTATTACGATCTGAACCTCTTTAGCATTTGATTTTTACCTAAATTTTCCAATTTTTTTAGAGATGTTACTTGAATATGCTTCCCTTGAATAATTTAGATCCTCTTAATTTCATTTAGCCTAATGTTTTGGCACCTGAACGTATACATTTACTATTTGACATGAGTTTTCATTCCTACTCTATTCTGAATTCCTGTAATGGCTGACTTGCATTTGTAATGCGTTCTAATCTATTTGGGATGGATACTTAGCATAATTTGTACCCTTAAGCTTTAAACCTTCTAAGTTAGTGCCCTACTTAGACTTGTCTGTTATTATGCACCTTTGTATGTTAATCTTGTAATCTCAAGAAACTTGATTCTCCTCTAACTCTCTCAATGTGTTTTATGCCAATATGTTATTTCTTGCTAAGTGTTAAACCTGTAATAGCAACCTGCCTCTAAGTCTTGTTGACCTCTTAACTAGCATATTCTGTGTTTTAAGCAACTTTGCTATGTCTGCTTTCTAAAATACAAGTGCATCTCTAAAACTTCTGTCCCATAATCATTGTTCTCTCACTCTCATTGGTTACGTACACTATTCAAAATATATCACTCTTGGCCGACTGAAAGCCAACACCACTAAGACTCTCTCTAATGACCTCCCTAGTGCGAGCAGTGCTCGGGGTCCATTTGAGACCCTTGTGAACTCTGACACACTAGGATTTGGGGTTCGTTGGTCACTCTCTTTACTACTAAGACCTTAGCTGTCTCTGACACTCAGTTCTTTCCTCATTCTATCTACTGAATATGCAAACTTGTTTGTTTAAGTAATTTCAGTGTGATTCAATGTTTGGGTCGTATGATCAATCTGTGGTTGTTTGGTTTGGTTTGAGTTCCTCTATGGTTTCTGGGGTTGTGCTGATGAATATAGTCCTTTGTTGGGATATTGGTATGCTATTTGTGAGGAAAGCGTTTGTTGAAGGCCCAAGCAATATTGGGTATCTCCTTTTAGGCCTGCTATAGGCCTACTATTATTTCTTGTATAATATTTTGTAATTACATTCATCATTAAGTAAGTAATAATTTTGTAATAAACAATTGGGGTGTTAGTAAAATCGTGGAAATGGGCATACTCTAATGTTTTCATGAAAGGGTAGAAATCATTCCTATAGGGTTCGTATGATCTACTTGTTATTTTATCCAACATGTCATATATGTTATTCAATTTTCATGTACACTGGTAGAAATCATGCCATTAGGAGAATCACACACTCACATAACTTGTCTACTATCAAGGCATATGTTCTTTATTTATTCCTATGTCTACTGCCATGTGTTACTAGACAACATGCCTATAGGAAACAAATGTCCATTCCTTCAATAACTGCAGTGTATTCATTAAATACCATGCCTATAGAATTATACTAGCTTATGTTTTATTGATCTTCATCCAGAAATCACGCCTATAGGACTTTAATTGGTTAATTTTCTAGTGTTATCATACTGCTCACCTGGAAAACATGCCTATAAGGAGTAAGTATAAAAAATCAGTTTCAATCGTTAATCGTTAGAAATCCTGCCTATGGGGTATTACCACTCGCGTTAAAGTGTCAATACCGAACTTTCAAATAGTGTTTCATTGCTTAGCCATGTCATTATTAGAGAGCACGCCCGTAGGATCAAACACGAGTAATTCTGAATATTTCTGATGGTTCTCACTACCCCCTACTGCGTAAATCACCTACAGATCATGTCTATAAGCTTAAAGCGGCATCTTGCATCTGAAACTGCATGCACGTTTGAATCCAAGGTCATATACAAACCATGTCTATAGGGCTTAAATGGCTTTAATTTGTCTCAGTTCTGAAATTGTCTAACGCCTAATGTGAGAACCTATTTTGCGTGCATTTATTGTTTAAGTGTGGAGGCTAACTTGATCCCCCTAACTGTCCTTACATGAAGTCCAACTTGTTTTGTATGTTGCCTAGTTTCATCATTTTAAGCAGCCTAAGTAAATTCTAGAACTAACCTTAAATAGAGGTCTAATGCTGCCTCCTGGACCATAGGTACGGGACGGGCAGTGCACGCATAGGGCACAACTTAGAATTGAATTAGAATGCTTAAGTAAATGATTTTAACTTAGTAATCGGGTAGCAGGAGATGATAGTTTGTGCCTGCTGAATAATATGAGTAATTCCATACCTCAAGGGAGTTGTGAAGTATTATTTATGTCGCACGGGGTGATCCTTTAGGCTAAAAAACTTAGTATCCCCCCCCCCCCATTTTCTCTTCTTTATACTTTTAGCCGTCTAATATTGACCGTCATAGTTATATCCTTGTAATCCTTAATTCTCATTGTGTTATAATAAATTTCTTTGACCCTTATTCACTTTGTTTATCTTGCCTAATTATAATCCACATAATCTTAAGTTCGGCCGGGACCCACAGTTGTGGACCTCGAAATGTGCCTAACACTTTCTCTTTGAGGTAATTTGAGCTCTTACCCGATCTTTGGTGGCGTTGACTAGTCAAACAGAGTTATCTACATAATAGGTGCCCTAACACACCTTAAAAACTGTTAGGTGGCGACTCTTCTTCTTTTAGCACTCTACCTCCCACTCAAAAGAGTTGTCACGACGTCGAAACCCGCTTTCGCGAGAAAATGGGGCACGACAGCATGGCGACTCTGCTGGGGAAATACTTAGGCTCTTTCCATAATGAACTTGGCTTATGTGGATTATTTTCTTTGTTATAACATGCACATCCCTTTCCCGTTCGCCATTATTTGCTATGACTGCTCTTCATTTTGTTTAAAGACAGCTATATCATACCTCTCCCATCCCTACTCCCTTACTTGCTCTATTACATTCTCGCATATATTCCACGAACTAACTACTTCCTTTGTCTTTCTTTCTTATTCTTTTCATGTTTTAACTTATTACCGTATTTACTACTTTTACATATTTATCATGTAAATACTTGGCAACTTGTTATTATCTCTGCATAATGCATGCTCCACATCATACTCCACTCATGCCAATTATCAACATAGCGGCACTTGATGAGTGTCTGCGCTCTTCGAGAATTACCCTTTTTAAATCAGAAAGGCTTATTTGCGGTAGACTAGTCGATCAGCGATGCAGTCGACGGTCCCGTGCCTTTCCCTCTCAAGTTGTCCACTTGAGAGTACCAGTCTAGACCATTCTAGAAACCTTACTCCGACATCAAATGCACATGTATCATGTTAAACCTAGTACGGGTTATGACGGTGTTAATGTCATAGCCCGCTAAGATAAGCCTTGTCCAAAGTACAACGATATTTCCACAATCCCAATGGACACTATCATATTATGTGCATTACTTGAAGCAAATGTGCCAACGTGTTGATCATTGTTACGTAAGTAGTCAAACCTGGAGGGGGGAAGGGCTAACCTTTGTTTGTTTATAAAAAATGAAGCACAAAGTCCCCAGGTTCGGTATGGCCCAAAACATCCCATCTTTGCTACTTGACTGGTTGAAAGATCTTTACAACTTTCTAGCTTAGTTTTAGATTTCAATTGTAATAAGGCGAAATACCATTAGTCATTTTATTATTATTGTCGATTTAGTGAAGGCTTGGCTCATTTTCACATTAATGAAATGACGCAAATGTTGGCATCAATTTTCTCCAAGTCTACGTGTCGCTTAGGCCTACCTCAGGCACAATGAGGTCCCCAAATTAGGACGCGAATTATTGCATGATTTTGTGAAACGTGTTTTAATATCGCAAACACTCTTTTAATATTCCATACTAACTTGGTTACCTTTTGCTTTTTCTTTCTTTTGATTATTCTCATTCCCAAAGGTTGGTTCGTACATACTAGCATCTTATCAGGAACTGGACCGCTGCACCATCCCAGGCCCGTCGAGTTCCTGGGTAGCCTGGCAAATTAGCATGAATTACTTTAAAAAATAGTTTTGAGCATTTGAGACATTTTTCAGTATTCTGTTTTGAAATAATTGCTCGAGCCATCATCCGCACTTGTTGACGTTTTAAGATTTTTTTTATGCATTACTGCTTTTCGTATTTATTATTATTTTTACATTTTTCTTTTCAACATTATTATTACCTATCTCGATGATCCTACGAATGTGACATGTAATGAGACAATGCAACATAAGGATAGTGATTCAGAAGACCTGGAAGATGATACGATACCTGAGGAAATCGTTAGAAAAGTGGAAAATTTTGAAAACAAACCAAAGTCCAATTTGGACAAAACTGAAGCAGTTAACTTAGGGGACTCCGAAACGGCCAAGGAAACACGTATAAGCATTCACCTATCACCATCAGAGAAGGAAGAGTATGTCCGATTCCTAAAAGAGTATGAAGATATCTTTGAATGGTCCTACGATGATATGACTGGTTTGAGCATATGCATAGTGACTCACAAGCTACCTACCAATCCTATGTGTCCACCGGCAAAATAGAAGCTCAGAAAATTCAAGCTGGATATGAGTTTGAAGATAAAAGAGGAGGTCACTAAGCAAATTAAAGCCAAGGTTCTCGGAGTGGTTGAATATCCGACTTGGTTGGCCAACATTGTGTCGGTTCCGAAGAAGGATGGGAAAGTCAGAGTGTGTGTTGATTACCGAGACTTAAATAGGGCGAGTCCCAAAGACGATTTCCCATTGCCCAATATACACATACTGATCGACAACTGTGCCAAGCATGAACTCCAGTCCTTTGTGGATTGCTTCGCAGGGTATCATCAGATCTGGATGGATGAAGAGGATGCCGAAAAGACAGCCTTTATCACACCATGGGGAATGTACTACTATAAAATGATGTCGTTTGGTTTGAAGAATGCTGGAGCCACTTACATGAGAGACATGACAACCATTTTCCACGACATGATACACAAGAAAATAGAGGTGTACGTGGATGGCGCCATCATCAAATCCAGAAGAAGCACAGATCATATAGTAGACTTGAGGAAATTCTTTGATCGGCTTCAAAGGTACAATCTAAAACTGAATCCTGCAAAGTGTGCCTTCAAAGTCCCTGCCGGAAAATTGTTAGGATTCATCGTCAGTCGTCGAGGGATTGAATTTGACCCGTCAAAGGTCAAATCTATACAGGACTTGCCACCTCCGAAGAATGAGAAAGATGTGATGAGCTTCTTAGGAAGTCTTAACTACGTCAGCTATTTCATAGAACAATCAACCGTGATCGGTGAGCCGATCTTCAGAAAGCTGAGGAAAGGTGCTGCAACAAGTTGGACTGAAAAATGGCAGAAAGCCTTCAACAAAATCAAGGAGTATTTATCCAAACCGCTTGTTCTAGTCCCACCAGAGCCAGGAAGATCACTGCTGCTTTATTTGTCTGTACTGGATAGAGCTTTCGGTTGCGTTTTGGGACAACATTATGAAACTGGAAGAAATGAGCAGGCAATATACTATCTGAGCAAGAAATTCACACCCTACGAAGCCCGGTACTCTTTGCTGGAATCCACCTGCTGTGCTTTGACATGGATAGCTCAGAAGTTGAGGTATTATTTCTTTGCATACAGTACATATCTCATATCAAGGATGAATCCACTGAAATATATCTTTCAGAAGCCCATGCCTACGGGTAAGTTAGCAAAGTGGAAAATATTGCTTAGCGAGTTTGACATCGACTGTGTAACTGAGAAGGCGGTCAAAGTACAAGCATTGGCAGATCATCTGGCAGAAAATCCCATAGACAGAGAATACGAACCATTGAAAATGTATTTTCCCTACGAGGAGGTGTCGTTTGTGGGAGAAGATATTACCGAAGCATATGATGGTTGAAGAATGTTCTTCGACGGAGCAACAAACTTCAAAGGATTAGGTATTGGAGTTGTCTTGGTATCAGAGACCGGCCAACATTATCCGGTATCCACAAAACTCGGGTTTCCATGCACAAACAATATGGCAGAGTATGAGGCCTATATTTTGGGACTCCGATTGGCCATTGACGCGAATGTTTAGGAGCTGCTGGCAATCGAAGATTCAGACCTTTTGGTGCACCAAGTTCTAGGAGAATGGGCCACAAAGAACACCAAAATATTGCCATATTTGCATTGTGTGCAAGAGCTGATCAAAAGGTTCACAAAGATAGAATTCAAACATGTTCCGAGAGTTCAAAATGAGTTCACAGATGCATTGGACACTCTATCTTCCATGATACAACAACCAGATAAGAACTTCATCAATCTTTTCCCAATAGGAATTCATAAACAGCCATCTTATTGTGCTCATGTTGAAGAAGAGAGTGATGGAAATCCGTGGTTCCACGACATCAAGGAATATTTGGCAAAAGAAGAATATCCAGAGCACTCTACCCATACTCAGAAGCGCATGCTTCGAAGATTATCCAACCATTTCTTTTAAAGCGGAGGAATTTTGTATAGAAGAACTCCTGACCTGGGATTATTATGGTGTGTTGATGCCAAAGAAGCTAGATTGCTCTAGGAAATACATGCCGGAACTTGTGGACCGCACATGAATGGCTTCGTATTAGCCAAGAAAATACTAAAAGCATGGTATTTCTAGATGACTATGGAAACAGACTGCTCAAGTATGTTTAGAAATGTCACCAATGCCAGATACATGCTGATATGATACGAGTGCCACCCAGTGAACTCAATGCAACAAGTGCACCCTGGCCTTGCTCCGCTTAGGACATGGATGTCATCGGTCCAATCGAACCCGCTGCTTCAAATGGGCATAGGTTCATTCTAGTAACCATAGATTATTTTAGAAAATGGGTCGAAGCCGCATCTTACAAAGCTATAACTAAGAAGGTCGTTGCAGATTTTTTTCAGGAACGCATTGTTTGTCGGTTCGGAATGTCAGAGTCAATCATCACCGACAATGCCGCCAATATCAACAGTGACCTAATGAAGTCCATGTGTGTAGCTTTCAAGATCAAGCAAAAGAATTCCACGGCATATAGGCCGCAAATAAATGGAGCTATAGAGGCCGCTAACAAGAACATCAAGAAGATACTAATGAAAATGGTATATAATTACAAGCAATGGCACAAGAAGTTGCCATTTGCTCTGCTCGGGTATCGTACCACGGTTCGCACATCAACTGGGGCAACTCCTTACCTGTTGGTTTATAGCACTAAAGCAGTTATTCCTGTCGAAGTAGAAATCCCTTCTTCGAGAATTATACAAGAAGCCGAGCTCAGCGATGCAGAATGGGTACAGAGTTGCTATGAACAACTGGCTCTCATTGATGAAAAGAGAATGAATGCAGTATGTCGCGGTCAACTCTACCAGAACAGAATAGCAAGAGCTTTCAACAAAAATGTCAGACCAAGGCAATTCACACCGGGAAAGTTGGTGCTAAAGCGGATCTTCCCACATCAGGATGAAGCCAAGGGGAAGTTCTCACCCAACTGGCAACGTCCCTACATGGTTCATTGAGTATTAAAAGGAGGAGCACTCATACTTGCAGAAATGGACGGAGAAATTTGGCCAAAACCTATCAACTCAGACGCAGTCAAGAGATACTATTTTTAAGATTGTTTACGTTTCTTCACTTGATATAACTGAACTACGCTTGACCTGATTCCTTCTTAAGAGGGGATACGTAGGCAGCCCTATGGGTTCGGTCACATCTTAATAAAATCTTCATTTTCCCAACGATCAGAAACTGGGGCAAGATCTCAATTTTAACCAACTTCGTCATATGCGGAACGGCCAAAAGTATTTTCAGAAGTATGCATTTAAACTGGGGCAGAATTTTGAGGGGGACCCTCAAAATTCTAAAGCAAGGAGGTCGCAATGTCTCTAAAATGTGTCACAATCGCCGGTTCATCTAAATTATTTGATGTCGCAAACTACTACATTTCAAATGACTATATTTATCAAATGCATTGCATATTTTTCAAAATTTTGTTTCTATGACAGTGAGATGTTGCCCAGGGTAACTCAAACAGGATCCCAAAACAGGAACAGAGGCCGAGCAAGAAGACAAATGCACGGACCGACCTTCCCCCCATAAAACTCACGATTTTTCTTTGGATGCAGGAACGATAAAACAACATTATCCGTAGATACATCAAGTCACTATCTTCATGACGACAAATTACCTAGCGCAAACACCTCCAGCTAAGAAATACTTTACTTTCTCACTGTCACTCATCGTTCTCTTGCATAAGGCTAAGCATTTACTTTATTCGCATGAGACTAAGCATTGTCTCTTCTTCTTGCATGAGGCTAAACATTGCCTTCCCAATTGTATAAGGCTAAGCATTATTTTTCCATGCATGAGACTAAGCATTGTCTCTTCTTCTTGCATGAGGCTAAGCATTGCCTCCCTAATTGCATAAGGCTAAGCACTACATTTCCTTGCATGAGACTAAGTATTATCTCCATTATTTGCATAAGACTAAGCATTGTCTCCTCTTCTTGCATGATGCTAAGCATTGCCTCCCTAATTCCATGAGACTAAGCATTGTCTCCCCTAATTGCATGAGACTAAGCACTGTCTCCATGAGACTAAGCATTGTCTCCTCTTCTTGGATGAGGCTAAGCATTGCCTCCCTAATTCCATGAGACTATGCAATGTCACCCCTAATTGCATGAGACTAAGCATTGTCTCCATGAGACTAAGCATTGTCTCCATGAGACTAAGCATTGTCCCATATTCTTGCATGAGGCTAAGCATTGTCTTTCCTTGCATGAGAGTAAGCATTGTCTCCTCTAATTGTATGAGACTAAGTACTATCTCCATGAGACTAAGCATTGTCTACTCTTCTTGCATCAGGCTAAACATTGCCTTTCCTTGCATGTGACTAAGCATTGTCTCCCCTAATTGCATGAGACTAAGCACTGTCTCCATGAGACTAAGCATTGTCTCCTCTTCTTGGATGAGGCTAAGCATTGCCTTCCTAATTCCATGAGACTATGCAATGTCACCCCTAATTGCATGAGACTAAGCATTGTCTCCATGAGACTAAGCATTGTCTCCATGAGACTAAGCATTGTCCCATATTCTTGCATGAGGCTAAGCATTGTCTTTCCTTGCATGAGGGTAAGCATTGTCTCCTTTAATTGTATGATACTAAGTACTATCTCCATGAGACTAAGCATTGTCTACTCTTCTTGCATCAGGCTAAACATTGCCTTTCCTTGCATGTGACTAAGCATTGTCTCCCCTAATTGCATGAGACTAAGCATTGTCTCCTCTTCTTGCATAAGGCTAAGCACTGCATTTCCCTGCACAAAACTAAGCATTGTCTTCCCTTTTGGCATAAGGCTAAGCATTGCCTTTTCCTTACATAAGATTAAATATTGTCTCCACTACACTACCTAAAACCTAGCATTATCCCTCTGTTCACCTAGGGCTAAGCACTGCCCTCATCTTACACAAGACTAAGCCTTGTCTTGTCTCATCATCACATGTGACCAAGCATCATATTTTTGGATTTCATGGGCTGAAACATCGTCGTCTTGTCCAAAGTCGTCATAGTCCGAAGGCATCATCCTTATAGCCGGGTGACACCATGCCATGGCCTGAGGATCTCTCAATATTGCACATCATTATTCAAAGGAGTCATCGTCCAGAGGCACCATCCTCATAGCCCGAGGACACCATTTCATGGCCTGTGATTCCTTGTCATGCGCTTTATGGCCTAGTACGTCATGGTCTATGAACTTACCCAGTCCAAAACCGGGCCCAGCCTGTTTAAATTGCAGCCGTTGATCAACGGCTCACAACACTCCCCTCATTTTTCTTATACTACCAATACCTCAAACCCTAGAGACAAATACCACTACTCGCCGCCTCTAAACTCTCTCTGTCTCGCCTCTCTCTGAAGAACCCTAATCGCCGCCCTTCACCAATCCCTCTTCTAATCCCGTTAGACATGGGATTCACCTATTATTTACTTACTATATCCATGTTCCTTCTCCACTGGTTATCTCTTTGCGGTATTACATAGTACTTGCTCTATTTTTGGCAAAGTACAAATCTTCAAATCAAAGGAATCAGTTCTAATCATTGGGATTCACACAATATTTCGTCTAGATACATTTATAAAAAGGCTATATGGGTTTGATTATCCAAGATCTCCCGCCAATTTTCGATTTCTGTCAAGTAGGGTTTACCTAATTTTTCTCTAATCTGACTTTTACTGATTATGCATGTTATTATTTCCTTATTTATGTTGATTTTACAGTATTTCCTTGATTTGTTTGTTTGATTTCTACTACTATATAAACCCCTCCCCTTTCCCCTTTGAACCAGGCTTTTTAATTACCCGGATTCACTAAACAAATCGAAACTATTACTCTATTGTTCTCTTATTCTCTTATTCTATACTCTGGTTCTTGGCTAGCTGAAAGCCAAGGCCACCGAAATTCGATTTTTAACTTTTCTGGGTGCGAGCACTGCCCGGGGTTCATTTGAAGCCCTTGGGAACTCTGACGCACTAAGAATCTGAGTTCTTGCTCTTTGTTGACATTCAGAGCACTGTGTAATTTGTTCTTTCTTGTTGTATGTTTATTCAACTGATAACTGGTAAGTCTCATGGCTTTACGATTTCATTCTTCTGTGTATATGTCTTGCATATTCACGTTTCTGAATTTCATGACCTAATGTGTTCTTAGACCATCTCTGTGTGTAACTTTGCTACTATTAAACTTGTCTTATGATCTGAACCTCTTTAGTATTTGATTTTTACCTAAAATTTCCAGCTTTTTGAGAGTTGTTATTTGAATATGCTTCCCTTGAATAATTTAGACCCTCTTAAGTTCATTTAGCCTAATATTTTGGCATCTAAACGTTTACATTTACTATTTGACATGAGTTTTCATTCCTACTCTATTCTGAATTCCTGTAATAGCTGACTAGTATTTGTAATGCATTCTAATCTATGTTTAGACCTTCGCTATCAACTATGACTTGATTCCCCTGTTAATGTGTCCATCGACATGTCTTTGGTTTGCATGATTCTGTAGCCTCAGTGATTATTTGGGACCTTTGGAATGGTTATCTTAATCTGTGTTTCCCTACCATGTTTGACACTGTTTTGATTTGGGATGGATACTTAGCATAATTTGGACCTTTAAGCTTTAAACTTTCTAAGTTAGTGCCCTACTTAGATTTGTTTGGTATTATGCACCTTTGTATATTAATCTTGTAATCTCAGGAAACTTGATTCTCCTCCAACTCTCTCAATGTGTTTTCTGCCAATATGTTATTTCTTGCTAAGTGTTAAACCTGTAATAGAAAAATTCATCCAAGTTTTGTTGACCCTTTTAACTAGCATGTTCTGTGTTTTAAGCAACTTTGCTATGTCTACTTTATAAACTACAAGTGCATCTCTCCAAATTTTGTCCCTTAATCACTGTTCTCTCACTCTCATTGGTTACCTACACTATTATGAATCTATCACTCTTGGCCGGCTGAAAGCCAAGGCCACTAAGACTCTCTCTAATGACCTCCCTAGTGTGAGCAGTGCTCGGGGTCCACTTTAGATCCTTGTGAACTCTGACACACTAGGATTTGGGGTTCGTTGGTCACTCTCTTTACTACTGAGACCTTAGTTGTCTCTAAAACTCAGTTCTTTCCTCATTCTATCTACTGAATATGCAAACTTGTTTGTTTATGTGATTTCATTGTGATTCAATGTTTGGGTCGTATGATCAATCTGCGGCTGTTTGGTTTGGTTTGAGTTCCTCTATGGTTTCTGGGTTGTGCTGATGAATATAGTCCCTTGTTGGGATCTGGGTATGCTATTTGTGAGGAAAACGTTTGTTGAAGGCCCAGGCAATATTGGGTATCTCCTTTTGGGTCTGCTATAGGCCTACTATTATTGCTTGTATAATATTTTGTAATTACATTCATCATTGGGTATGTAATAATTTTATAATAAACAATTGGGGTGTTAGTAAAATCGGAGAAATGGGCATACTCTAATGTTTTCATGAAAGGGTAGAAATCATTCCTATAGGGTTCGTATGATCTACTTGTTATTTTATCCAACATGTCATATATGCTATTCAATTTCCATGTACACTGGTAGAAATCATGCCATTAGGAGAATCACACACTCACACAACTTGTCTACTATCAATGCATATGTGCTTTATTTATTCCTATGTCTACTGCCATGTGATACTAGACAACATGCCTATAGGAAACAAATGTCAATAACCATTCCTTCAATAACTGCAGCATATTCATTAGATACCATGCCTATAGGATTATACTAGCTTATGTTCTATTGATCTTCATCCAGAAATCACGCCTATAGGACTTTAATTGGTTAATTTTCTAGTGTTATCATATTGCTCACCTAGAAAACATGCCTATAGGGGGTAAGTATAAAAAATCAGTTTCAATTGTTAATCGTTAGAAATCCTGCCTATGGGGTATTACCACTCGCGTTAAAGTGTCAATACCGAACTTTCAAACAGTGTTTCATTGCTTAGCCATACCATTATTAGAGAGCATTCCCGTAGGATCAAACATGAGTAATTCTGAATATTTTTTATGGTTCTCACTGCCCCCTACTGCGTAAATCACCTAGAGATCATGTCTATAAGCTTAAAGCGGCGTCTTGCATCTGAAACTGCATGCGCGTTTGAATCCAATGTCATATACAAACCATGTCTATAGGGTTTAAATGGCTTTAATTTGTCTCAGTTCTGAAACTGTCTAATGCCTAATGTGAGAACCTGTTTTGCGTGCATTTGTTGTTTAAGTGTAGAGGCTAACTTGAGCCCCCTAACTGTCCTTACATGAACTCCAACTTGTTTTGTATGTCGACTAGTTTCATCATTTTGAGAAGCCTAAGTAAAGTCTAGAACCAACCTTAAATAGAGGTCCAATGCCTCCTGGACCATAGGTACGGGACGTGCAGTGCAGGCATATGGCACGACTTAGAATTAAATTAGAGCGCTTAAGTAAACAACTTTAACATAGTAATCTGTTAGCTGGAGATGATAGTCTGTGCCCGCTGAATAATATGAGTAATTCAATACCTCAAGGGAGTTGCGAAGTATTATTTATCTTACACGGGATGATCTTTTAGGCTAAAAAACTTAGTACCTCCCCCCCCCTCCCCCTCTTCTTTATACTTTTAGTCGTCTAATATAGACCGTCATAGTTATATCCTTGTAATCCTTATTTCTTGTGTTATAATAAATTTCTTTGACCCTTATTCTCTTTGTTTATGTTGCCTAAATATAATCCACATAATCTTAAGTTCGGTCGGGACCCACAGTTGTGGACCTCGAAGAGTGCCTAATACCTTCTCTTTGAGGTAATTTGAGCCCTTACCCAATCTTTGGTGGCGTTGACTAGTCAAACAGAGTTATCTATATAATAGGTGCCCTAACACACCTTAAAAATCATTAGGTGGTGACTCTTCTTCTTTTAGCACTCTTTCTCCCATCCAAAAGAGTTGTCACAACGTCGAAACCCACTTTTGCGAGAAAATGGGGCGCGGCACACATAACA
This sequence comes from Nicotiana tomentosiformis, assembly GCF_000390325.3. Classification (NCBI taxonomy): domain Eukaryota; kingdom Viridiplantae; phylum Streptophyta; class Magnoliopsida; order Solanales; family Solanaceae; genus Nicotiana; species Nicotiana tomentosiformis. The sequence continues at coordinate 134,927,426 of NC_090817.1, forward strand.
TGTATATTCAGGGTTTATAGCCTCAGCTCCAAGATTAGAAGAGTTACTTACCTCGAACAAGCCAATGCCAATGCCGAGCAAGCCAAACGATGCTCCAAAGATGCCATCCCGCACGTTCCGACCTCCGAACGGCCCAAAACTAACCAAAAATAACTCAAGTACATCAAACAATGCTAAAGGAATCAATCCCGATCGAAAAAGATCAAATCTTAAATCAAAAGCCCAAAACCGGCCAAAAGCCCAACCCGGGCCCGCACCTCGAAACCCGACAAAATTTATAAAATCTACAACCCATTCAAATACGAGTCCAACCATACTAGTTTCACTCAAATCCGACTCCAATTCGATGTTCAAAACTCAAAAATTCACATTATGAAACTTTAGGCCAAAACCCCTAATTTCCTCTTTAAAATTCACAATTCAAATACAAAAAATGAAGATAGATTAAGGAAATATAACCAAAACCGAGCAAAGAACACTTACCCCAATCCACAAGATGAAAATTTCTCCAAGAATCGCCTCAATCTGAGCTTGGAAGTGTTAAAATGAAGCCAAAATCGCGAACCCTTGTATTTATCATTCTGCCCAGCACTTTCGCAACTGCGGCACATTAGCCGCTTCTGCAGCGTCGCATTTGCGACCAAAACACGCTTCTACTGAGAAGCACTGGAGGTCTTCCTTCGCACCTGCGGTGAAAACTCCGCTGCTGCGCACACACAGGTGCGAGTCCAATTTGCGCTCTTGCGCTTAAGTTCGCTCATGCGCCTCTCGCACCGCATCTGCGCCTTCGCAGATGCAAATAAATCCTCCGCTTCTGCGGACTCCTACTCCCAGCAACACCTTCGCTCTTGCGACTCCTTTGTCGCTTATGCGACCATCACACTTGTGCAAAACCAGCCCCAGGTGCGATCACACCAGAACCAGCAGCCAACAATGCACTATGCAACGAAAGTGATCTGAACCTCGTCCAAAACTCATCTGAGCCACTCGGGACCCCATCCGAATATATCAACAAGTCCAATAACATAACACGGACCTACTCGAAGCCTCAAATCACACATAACAATATCAAAATGATGAATCACACCTCAACTCGAAATCGAAGAACTTTGAAACTTCAAACTTCCACAATCGATGCCGAAACTTATCAAATCGCGTCCGATTTACCTCATATTTTGTACATAAGTCACATTCGATATTATGGACCTTCTCCAACTTTCGGAATCGGAATCTGATCCCGATATCAAAAAGTCTACTCCCGGTCAAACTTTTACAAAATTTCAACTTTCGCCATTTCGAGCCAAATTCAACCACGGACCTCCGAATCACAATCCGGACACGCTCCTAAGTCCAAAATCACCCAACGAAGCTAACGGAACCATCAAAATCCCAATCCGAGGTCAAATGCTAAAAAGTCAAACTTGGTCAACTCTTTCAAATTTAAAGCTCCCTAGTTGAGAATCATTTTTTCATATTAGTCCCGAATAACCTAAAAACCAAAATTGATGATTCACACAAATCAAATTACATCATAGGGAGCTACTCACGCCCGTAAAATACCGAGCGAAGTGCAAATTCTCAAAACGACTGGTTGGGTTGTTATAGATCGCCAATTTTAAAAATAATTAATAATTATTTTCAAGAATACCGACCGAATTCGGTCGGTAAGTTTATTTTGTATCAAAATATTTGGTCAAAGTGCGTTAAAAATTACCGACCGACTTCGGTCGGAAATATCGATCGTGTGCGGTCGATAGCTGTTAGCGACCATTATTTTTTCGACTAATTGAAAATGGTCGAAAATCGGTCAATTTTTGTTCGATTCCGACCGATTTCGGTCGATTTTTCTGGACGCTTTTTGACAGTTTTTTAGTAGTGTGTGCTTTTGCTGTCGGTATGCTTCTAAATATTGCCTTAAATATACCTTCTGCCTTAGTAGGGGCGGCTCAACTACACGAGGGGCCGAAAGACAAAATTTAATTTAGGACTTAAACTTTTAAAAAAAATTAATTTATTTGAAGTCTATTTTTTTTTAGCTTTGTAAGATGCAAAGTTATTTTTTATTACAATTGATTTCTTGTAATTATTCTTTTTCAATTGATAATATAGCGAATTCGTTTAATATTTCTTGAGACATTGTTGATCTTAGGTAAGTTTAAATCATTTAACACTTTTAATTCAGAAAGTAAGTCTAAATCGTTAATATTAGAGTGACTATTATGTTTTAAGAAATATTGAATAATATAAGCTTCAAATTGTTTAAATGTATTGTGAAGTGAACTTAGCTTGGTCTACTACATATAAGAAGCAATCAACTTTACAAGAAACTTTGTGATTATCGATATTCTTATTAATTTTTTTCTTTCTATAAATTACACCATTATTATCAAATTCGATTTTTACATTTTAGTGGTGAAAAATAATTTTTTTTTATTGAGCAATGTAATTAGTAATAAGAACCTTAAAATCAATTAATGTTGTTCAACAGCACTAGTTGAGGCATTGGCATAAGAAACAAAGGCATAATAAATGAGAAAGAAACTTAATTTACTTACGATGGTGTCTGCACTCCCCATCTTACACTGTTAATGATAAAATTCATGTCTAAAGGTTCTATACATATAAAACTTTTTATGTTTATATCTTTCTTAAATTCATCTTCTCAATATTTAGGAAAAACAAAACTATACCCCTGTAACTTATTTTTGCTAAAAATGGGTGCCCCAAATTTGGGGGCCTAAAGCAGTGGCCTAACTGGCTTCACCTTAGAGCCGGCCTTGGCCTTAGTGAAGCTATCTAGTCAAACATGCACAAACCCATGGTGGTCTGTGGGTTATATATTATGATTATCTACGGTTGAGTGTTCATTTGATTGTGTAAATATTTTATAAACCGTTAAAAGTAAATGAACTAACAATACACTTCCCAATTCCATATATTTTTAGATTCTAAAGGCCGACAATATCTCCCAACCACTCAATGGATAGTCGTAGGGGTGTTCAAAATCGAACCGAAATCGAAAACCGAACCGAAACCGAAGCTTAATGGCTTATTGGTATCGGTTTAACGGTTTAACGGACGGGGAACGGATTAAAATTTTTTTATTAACGGCTTATCGATTTGGGGGCGGATTATTTAATTTTCTTAACGGATAATCCGTTAACCCGTTAAGAATATATATATATATATATATATATATATATATATATATATATATATATATATATATATATATATATATATATAAAATAATCAAAAACCCTTCTTCCACTTCCAATACTCTATCTATTACTAATTTACTATTAGACATTTAGTTATAATTTACTATTCCAGTTAGTTACTATTAGATAATTTTGATGTCATGTGTTATACCCAGTGTTCTCTTCTATTTCTTCTGATAGTTATAAGTTGTTAATAGGCTCATCCCCAGAGATGATTCTACTGGAAAATACGCTGGAATGTAGCTCTATATTTCTACTATTTAGCTCTCTTCTTAGGTGCCATATTCTATAGACTGGAATGTAGTCTGCTGAGCATAAAAATTTTATTTTGAGTCACAGCGGTAAGCAAACAATCCGATAAACCGTCCGATAAGAGCTAAACCGATACCAATCCGCCTGATATCTTATCGGGTGGCTAGCGGATTAATACATTTAAAAGCCGATAACCGATAAGCCAAACCGTTAAGAGTAAATAACCGCCCAATCCGCCCGATAAGCAGCCCTAGATAGTCGCTATGGCCTATGGGGTTCCATTAGATTCTCCGCAACAATTTGATAATACAGTCAAATATTTTTATAACAGTTTTATTGTTCTGAATATTTTTTATTATTATATTGAAGCGTTGTTATAAAAAATATATATAACAATATAACATGAAAGATTGGTTTCAAAGAAAATTTAACTTTTATAATGAAATATTGTTATAAAGATACAAAGTGGACGGTGCAAAGTGATTGTAATCTATAAAGAGAAAGGCATATCTATATCTTCCATTATACCGTATTCTACTTTTTTAAGTTTGCTACTTGCTATATAATTGTTTGCATGTCCAACATTTTTCACGCTATTTTATCCTTTGAATTGCACCTTTATTAGGCACACTCCACTTCTCCACCTGTCAGCTAACTTTAGCTCTCATCTCTATTCTCCACCAATCGGTAGTTTTATCCTTTTGTTTAATCTTTTGCTTTTTCTCCACACATGGAGAGTGAATAGGTCTCCTCGTCTTTAGTAACAATTTGCTAAGAGGGAGGACCCTCCAGATTTGTCGTTTCTTTATTATGGTGAGAAAGTCTTGGCTTCCACTGTCAATATATCTTGGACTCTGAGACTCGAAAGAAATGCAAAAAGAAGAGAAAGAAGCACAAAAAGATGTGGAGAAAGAAGAGAAAGAAAGATTTGATAAAAACCAAGGATGGGATGATAGTGAAGGTGACTTCAAACCATTCTGTGTAGACTATTAGCCTTCACTGCATCTGATCTGAGTGGATGCGAAGAACTCACAGGCAAGTCATAAAGGCAAAGGGAAGGTGATGCCTTTCTTCCAGGTCTTTTCTTTTACTGTTTTTTCATGTCCCTTTTGCATTGTTCAGCTGGATTTGAAGTCCCATTTTATATGTAATGTATGTTAATGTTGTGTTAAAATACTCTTTAAACAGTGTGTCATGTTGCCTTACTGCGTTACTATAAAACTAGTGGCGCTTACAAATATTCCTGGAAACTGTCCAGGTTAAAACCAGTAACTTGAACAAATAGACGTTACACAGCTTCAATCACACAAGAATTCATTAATCTCCTGTACATACTTCTTTATTCAGTTATACTCGATACCATAAAGTTGCGGTTAGTTTATAAGTACACATAACATCCCAAAAAGGTTTACCAAACATAGCTAGAAACATTCTGAGGCTTGGATTGAGTGAGTCAAGCTCCTGACGGATTCAAGCAATTTTCATGGCACATTGCACCAGTCAAAAGTAGAGTATAAACGTCGTGTTTATCTTGCAATAGGGACTCAAAGCAAGTTACTCGACTTAATTTTATCCAAAGGAACAGCCATGCGCTTCAAATTCAAAACAGGACATATTTCTAGCATTAAACATGAATACCAAAAACATAAAAGCACAAACAAACATGGAGTATCTTCTGAAAAATGTTAAAATCAAGATCAGGAAGAAGATTAAGTACTTCAAAATGTGGTAAGAGTAATATGATTGCCAAAGTATTCATCAAAGTCAGAACTCAAAACAAAAAAGTACTACCGAGCAAAGGAAAAGTTCTCTTAACCAACTCATTCTTCAAAAACCTAATTTATAATGTCACAGCTTAGCCAGAACCTCTAGCAAATATCAACCCACGACCATCATAGCCTTCTCTTTAACCCTAAAAGAGCATCCCTCAGTAAGTTTTGCGCGTCCACCAGTTGGCTGGCAGAGCACTTGCTGGCAGTTGGGGCATGTAACCACGGTTTGCGAGTGGCTGAAAATTGTTGTTCTGTAAAAGTTGGATCGATTATTAGTACCTTACCACTACATGGAAACTTATAACACGAGGAATTTAACCGCTCTTTTTCAGGAACTTACATTTGGAAGCAGCCTGGACATTTAACATCCTGCAACGGTTGATCAAAAGTTACACAAGCAAGGACAAAGACAAAAGGCATAAATCATATATATAGATCACAATCAAATCCAAAATATCAGTGATTAATGGTAGATACCAGAAAAGTAGAATCAGGTGATGGGACCAAACGCTTAAGCTTGTGCTTTTGCTTCTCAAGCTCAGCAGGAGGGTGAAGCAAGTCAATGTCGTTTGATATCTTTGGAATACCCTAATTAAGGCCACAGGAAAAGAACATGAAACCACAATTGCCAAGTAACTCATGTCAAAGTCCAAAAGAAAGAGATTCAAGTGGTCACTCACCATTTTGTCTTGGAGCTTTTGTCACAGATGTTGCAAGTTGCTGTCAATCAATAGAAACAAAGAAACGTGAGATATTATCTCTTTACACATTCATAAAAGCACTTGCAATAGTAAATAAAGGAGGGCCACGGAATCAACAAATCATGTCTTCAAGAAACAAAACAGCATGAAAGACATAACTCATCAATCACCAAGTGTGGTCAGGTCTTGAACTACTTGGAGTCGAATCTTTTCCAACCGTTTCCCTATGTTCTAGCCCATTCCATAATGAGATGGAACCCCTTCCAGAGGCGAATCCAGGATTTAAGGTCTATGCTCCGTGTTGAAAGTATTGGGATCATATGAACCCGGTACTCAAACGATGCATGCTCCCCTGCCCGTTGCCCACTTGACACCGCCTAATGAAATTGTTAATTCTTCACAGTGTAACAAGACTCTATGAAACAGCCTCTTGTAGAAATGCAAGGTAAGGCTGCGTACAATAGACCTTTGTGGTCCGGCCCTTTTCCGGATCCCGCGCATAGCGGGAGCTTAGTGCACCTGGCTGTCATTTTTTCACGGTGTAAAAATGAATATAACTCTCTTTTGGTATGAATAGGTCACTGGTCTAGGCATGCACACTCGACTGCTAATGTAGGACATGTAAATGTGAGTATGTCCCAACGAATTCAATGCTCATAGGAATACAGACTTGAACTGGTTATATGAAGCTTATAGGCAGAACCAGTTGGTATTACTTGCAAAACTGATAGGAATAAACTTGAAGGCTTGGTTGGTATTACTTGTCCCTTGAAATTACTTTCACAGTTTCACTTCCCTAGGAATATAACCATTATAACTACTGCGAGTTAAATATGATGAATTTCCTTTGAAGGCTCAAGAGATGAGAGACCTTTTGTTGTGCAACTCATACCAAAAAGCCTCCTTACATGGCAAGTTTTGTACATTAATTTAGTTCATGACCGAAGTTTCAGTACTCTTTTTCTCCCTCAAACAATTTATCACAAAATTATGGCCACTATACATATATTATGCTTAAACACTTAAAAGAATAAAACCTTAGGAATCAACTTTAATATATCCCTATTTTATTAATAATCACGCATGCAAACTATCAGATAGAGACACTCAAAGAGACAGAGAAAAAAGTATATGTGGATATATGTATACTGTGATGCATATGAGGTGAAAAAGTCATAAACAAACACCGATAAAATTAAATTAAAAAGATCAATTTTTATCCTCGATAAGGACAATGCGAATACAAACAACAATTGAAAAAAGATAGTATTTCAAAGTTATCAGATTATCGAACAGGAACCAAAACGAAAAGCATAATTCACTGATGATCAGAACCCAGGAGTTACCTGTAACCCCCAACGCGGAAACCCTAGCTCAGTAGCACTGTTCCTTCTTTGCCTCTCTAGTAGAAAAGACAATTTATAGCTTACCGGGCCTCTAAGCTATTTGTGTAAGAGATTTTTACCAATATTTAATTTTAACTTAATTACAAATTGATATACAATTTAACAATTATATACATTTTATTGACAAGTTAATATCCCTCAGCTATAGGGCTTTAATTGGCAATCAATCCTAAGCCTTCAGGTTTCTACCCACCCCACGGTACGTCTCTCAGCAATACACTGTATCCCAACCCCCAGCCCCACATAACCAATCACCAAAAATATATAGAATAACAAGTTTTGATTTTAAAGAGTCATGAATGAAGAGAAGACATGGAAATCCTACTATCAGTAACAAAAAATAACTAAGAACATAGTTGGCACAACTTTATTACTCTCTCATCGATAAAAATGGTCCAAAGTTTTGCATTATGTTGATTAATGAAGAGATTAAACCATTGGCACATGCATTGGGCGTGGCACATAAGCATAAAAAAATTTATGCATTGATTAAACTAAGCATAAAATTTTGAATTTAAACTCCATTGACAACCTTTAAGAAACTTCAAAGCTTTTAATTCGAAAATTGGGTTCGATTAAATCGTTATTTGTTTGGATCGGATGTTGTTGCAAATTATTGAGAATACTATTTGGAGTTTATATCTCAATTTTGAGAGAATTTGGTGAAGATTCGAGGTGGTCTTGGTTGGATTTTAAATTGAACCTTAAAAAATAAGACATAAGCAAATTGTGTATATTTTGTATGTGAGTGTAGAAACAGTCTACAAAATATCTAAGACCTTAGTTACTTTCTGTAAATATGAAAACTTAGACAAAACCGGGTAAATAAGTTTAAAATCTCGTATATATACGAAAAAGTCCATGTGTGTAACAATCCCATAATTTTTCGGCCCAACAATAATAAATATTGTAAATAACTTTTTTTTCCGAATAATACAATAAAAATATATAGCAAGTAAATCTTCTCAACAGATATATTTATTTACGAGTAAAAAGAATAAAGGGAAAGTTACACATTTGACCATCGGCTCAAAATATAAAAATATTTACACTATATGTATAAAATATGAATATTGTATATTAATATAAAAAAAAAATATATATATATATATATATATATATATATATATTACCGCTATTATTTTCGAGAGATAGTTATATATTATAGTTTTCCCAACAAGAATAAAGCGTATGCAAGTCCAGTCTAATCCAAACAAGCTGTCAATATCTTGTAGCATTTGCTTCACAATTTAAGAAGAGTTTCATTATTATTTTTTTAAGACAAGAACGAGCTTCAATTAAATAAAATTAATTTTTACTTTCCTGGAGAAATTCTTCAGAATTTTTTTTCTTCCAAAAATGAAAAAACTTTGAGCAATTATTCACGATTTTGGAATACTAAAAAATTCATTTAAGGTGTTTAGTTGAAAAACATTTTATAACAAACACAATGTCCCAACAAAAGAAATTGCTTTGAATGGCACGTGTTTTGCAGAGCTAGAATATGAAATAGGATTATTTTAGGTCTTAGAATCATACTAAATGATGGTAAGATTTAAACAAACAAAAAAAGAAACACTTTTTAGTTATTTTACACTTAAAGAACATGAGCCAAATTCAGTTTAGAAATGTTATAATAAAGTCTAAGTATAATAATGGAGCTTGAAAGACTAGTCACTTCTCTGAAGACCTAAAATCAACAAGGTAAAGTTCCAAAATAAAAGTAAAATATTATTCTTGGCAGGAGTGTACATGGACCGGGTTGGTTCGGTTTTGAACCAACTATGTCGATTTGGATTGGTTCGATTTTGTCGGATTTTTTGATTTTTTTTTTATTATTTCAATCTTACTTTATTAAATTTTTTATAAGTAAATATATATTTACTAAAAATTAAAAAAATTGACAAATATATGATCTATTAAAATATTTTTTGGAAGAATTTTCTTAGTAACACATGATATTTATTTTTAGTCATCTAACAATAATTTTACATTGATGTATAGTACTTTCAAGGTTAACCGAATTTAATAATTAAATATAAAAATAAATATGAACATATATAATGATATGTTCTATTTAATTTTAAATTCGAAAAAAATATAGGAATTTAATAGATCTTGACATATAAATATGGAAGAACAAAGAGATAGACGCATTTCACTAACACTTGATAAGAAAGTGATCATACAACCCATTATTTAAAGTTAATAAATATATAGCATTTCATATTTTAACTAAATATTACATTCCATAAGTGAATTGTAAATATTTTTAGACATTTTTTAAAGAAAATTCTATAAAAAGTCTTAAAAGTATATATAAAAATTATATATTTATATGTCGGTTTGGTTTGGGTATTTTTACTCAATACCAAACCAAATCAAATCAAATCAAACTTAATCAGATTTTTTAATCGGTTTGGTTTAACTTTCGATTTGGTGTGATTTTTCGGTTCGGTTTGTACACCCTTAATTCTTGGTATAAGTTGCTCCTATTTCTTTAGTGCTATTTGTAGTTAACTTTTCTTGAATTCGTAACATAACATCTATATTGAGAATACATAGATTAAATACAAAAAAGGTCAATAAATTGGCAAAATAGTAGGATTGTAAGATCACTTCCGTTCACAATTAGATTGAGACGATTTTACAATAATATATCTTTGATTTCCAAACGCCTTAAATTTCAGTAACTTAAATCATCCAATGATGCAATTCCAAACGAATTCAGACTTTATCTTTCTCAAATAACTCCCTCCCAACTACTAAATGAAAAGTTACATCATATCGTATGAACATTAAGATTTACGCCGTGACAAAGAAAATCATATCAAGTTCCTGGCTGCACAATTTTTAGTTGTTAAATGATAGACATGTAGAACACGAAAAGACTAGTGTAGAAACAAATGTTGATGGAGAAGACTAGTAAAACTTTGCTTAAAGTCTCCAAAATTTTAAATCCCCAAATCTTTATAAAAAGAAAACTGCATATTTTTGAAAAATAGAAATATTTTAGAAATTGAAATTAAATTACTTTATTTTTCATATTAGTGAATAAAGTTTTTTGCAACAAGATAAAGATAACATATTGCAAACACATGATTAACAGTTTATTAACTTATAATATTAATATGTGAAGTTATATGCCTTATGTCTTGTAACAATAATTATAAAAAAAAGTATTTGAAGAAAAAAGAAGTCAACACTAATTTTGCATATGTGTGTGCATAAATATAAATCATGTTAAAAGAGTTTTAAGACTTCTTTTTGCAATTTGACTTTAGATCAGTAATTTTATTAAGTCGATGTTGCCTATATGATCAACAACACATAATTCCTACAAAAGGTACCATCTCATGTACACGTCTTCCACATAATTCAAATAGTACAATCAAACTCAATCCTAAGGGGTATTTCCCCTACATAAAGTTAGACAAGATACTTATGTCAAAGAAGTTAAATCAATACTCTAAGAAACCCTTCTCATGTAAAATAACCTCAGAACGGCTCGAATCTATCCAAAATAACTTAATATCATAAATAAAAACCATAGGACACAATTTCGGATAATAAAGTTTCGATCTTTAACGAAAATCAAAAAGTCAACCCCCGGGCCCGCACCTCGAAACCCGACAAAACTTAAAAATTTCACACTCATTCCGATAAGAGTCCAATCATACCAAAAACCATTCAATTTTGACCTCAAATCAGCCTTCAAACCATCAATTTATTCTTTAGAAAGTTTTTACTAAAATCCTCAATTTCTCCAATTCAAATTATTAATCAAACACTAAAATCGAGGTTGGAATCATGAAATAATAACAAATCCAAGTCAAAAGTACTTACCCCAATCCAAGTAGTAAAACCTCCCTCCAAAATCGCTCAAAACCGAGCTCCAAAACCTTGTGAGAAAAAGTAACTAAATTCTGAAACAAGAAAAAATATACAGCAATTGTCCCAACTCTATTCAAGTCCTAGATGATCTCGAAACTTACGTTTGATAATCCCAACACGATCTTTGCGAGATTACACCTAAGATAGCCTCTTGAATCACCCGATTTGGCCTTAAAATGAAGGAGATATGATGTTTTGAAGTTTTAAAAGAAATCTGAAAAATTCAATAGTACGCAAGATAAAAAAAATTAGCGATAAGAAAATTTTCGTTTTAGCACACAAAAATCTCGCGGACACAAACTATATATGCATTCAATCATAAAACACGCCATGAACCTAGTCGCGCACTCAAAACACCGAAAATAGATCATCTTGATCCGATATTGACCATGGTCAAATTTCAAATCCTTAACTTAACTAGTCTCAACCAATATTCCAAAATACACCCGAGACCCTCGGGACCCCATCCAATCATACCAACAAGTATAAATACATCATACAAATTTATCCAAAACCTCAAAACACCCACGGAAATATCATAACAAAGAATCGAGGCTCTAACCGAATAAAATTTCTCTTAAGTAGTTAAATCTTCATTCTTTCAAAAGAGTGTCTGAATCACACTTAAACACTCCGGACTACTTTAAAATTTTGCAAACAAGTTCAATTCAACTATATAGACCTATCCAAAGTCTCGAAACACAAATTGGAGTCCAATAATATCAAAGTCAACTCTTTGGTCAAACTTATGAACTCTTAAACTCTTCAAGTTGCCAACTTTCGACAAATAGTGACAAATTCTTCTAGCAACCTCCGAAACCAAATTCGAACATATGTACAAGTCCAAAATCATCATACGAACCTATCAAAACAATCAAAACTCGATTCCGAGTCCGTTTACCCAAAAATCAAATCTTGATCAACTCTTCCAATTTAAAGCTTCTAAAATGAGAATCATTCTTCCAATCAATCACGAACCACTCGAAAACCGAAACCAACCATACACGCAAGTTATAATACATAATATGAAGCAACTCAAAGTTCCAAACCACCGAATGGAATGCTAAAGCTCAAAACGACTGGTCGGATCATTATATTCTCCCCCATTTAAACATATATTCGTACTAGAACGTGCCAAGAGTCGTTCCAAAGCCATCAAATCGCCATATAACCTCACCATACACATAATCATGGAGATATATATATCACTATATACCAGAAACAAGAAGACCATAACCAAGGCACAATCAACTATTCAACACCCCAAGAGCAATCTCGCTCAAATTTCGCTACAAAGCGCAAACATAACCGCAGCGTATGTAAATAGTCAACAGTACCACAACCCGTCTTGACATAGGAGAGTAACTCATAGAACACATCAGAACACGAATAAGGTCAACTCTAACCGATGACACCACCTGCTACAATAACTGTGATGAGTACACAAGTCTAGCCCGGTGAAGTATATACATTCTCATTAGGCCTACCAATTAATTTTGATCCTTCCAAAATGTGAATAGCCTCCGAAAAGCCCACAATAGCATATCTATAGAACATCATCAGTCGCCAACCTCTTAGCATACCTTTACCGTCTGCAACCATGGAATAAGTTGCCTCTGAAAAACTTCTTAATCCATCGCTACTGTAAAATATGTATGTTGAAATACTAAAGTCGTCCAACAATGAAAAGTCAATAATAGTTACCAAAAGAAATCTCAAAAATAGCGAGAAATTTAAAAATAAATGTAAATGATATTGTGACCATAGAATCGCTTATGAGCTACCAAATCCCTCTTGAAGTAATTGCTATCGAAATGCTTGTTGCACTCTATACACTTGGGTTGGTCTCGGGCGGGCAGATTACAGAGGAGTGATTCTCTTTCACGTTTATTAAGTGCATTGTAGTTTGTAATTTTCATTCCATACAATAATGTCAAGATGTGAAGAATTTTTTAGGGCTTTAAATATTGTGACCCGTAGAGAAATGGTTTACGGTGAAATTGTGCAAAATTTTGATGTTGTTTTTATTTCTTATGCTTCTATTATATAGATTATAATTTATAACAAATTTCGATGTTTCATTGAATCCAAAATCTCTAAATGTAAATCTTTTCTAAATATATTTATTTAGCCAGTAAATACGCAAAAAGAATAAAGGGCTTTTTTCACTTTTAACCCGCGCCAAAAAGTATTCACATTCGGTAGCCGAAAAAATATATAAAATTTAAATAATTTTTTTATATACACTATACGATATATATATATATATATATATATATATATATATATATATAGAAATTCAATTTCTTGGAAGAAACTATTTAGAACCTTTTTTTGTTTTCCAAACAATGAAAAAACTTGGAATAGTTTTCAGTATTTTGAAAAACTAAAATAATTTAATTCTAGGTGTTTAGTTCAGAAATAGTTTACAACAAAACACGTTGTCCCAACAAAAGAAAAAGTTTCCTCTTTACCAGCGCTAATACTTTAATTACAACAGTTTCATTTGCACCTAAAGCCTACATAAAGAAGGGCAGAGAGCAGAACCTCACTCCCATGCTATCATCCATATAGCAAAAAATTTCAAGGTCTACATCTCACTGTATTCATTTTGCATTTACTTGGCAAAAGTGTAGAAAGGATATTTCCAGTAGCTCAGGCATACATTGTAAAGAAGGACTATTCTCAATTGCCAACGTAGTCATTTGTCGGTTGAATCTGAAGAAGAAAACTCTATAACTATAATCCCCGTCGATATCCAATGGGGACTCAAAAATCAAGTGTATGATTCTGAAAATCATATCACCAATGAGCTAAATAATCTTATTTATCATCATCATCATCATCCTCAGGATCAGCAGCTTGAACCTCAGTGTGTCGCCGACTCTATACCAGCTAATCAAGATCTAAACTCTTTTTCATCGATTCATACACGAGATAAGTTATGCTTGCTGCTGGTACAACTTTTAGAAGATTTGGGAAAAGTCCTTTGTAGAAGCCCCTGAAACCTTCACGCTGAAGCGTTTTGCGGAACACATCAGACATACCTTCATATGCAGCATCAGCTTGCATTCTAGCAAGAATACAGATTAAGAGGAAAAAAGAACGGTCATCACATGATAAACCGAGAGCTACACAGTCCAAATAGGGGGAAAAAATCACAGTTGTTGCACCCCAAGAATCTAAATGCAGATTTACCTGGTTCGAACAACCTGCAAAGGATAAACACATGTTGCTCCGAGGGCTCCTGAAATTGTCCCACAACCCAGCTGCACGAGAGGGCCGGCTTCTGCATCAAATGCACAATTCTTAGAAAAATTACATTTCATTATCTTGGAGAAAATAGGTAGTAGCAATTGAAAAGGAACAAGTTAAAGAGCCGTACCACTATCATGAAGAATGTAAATCTTTGACAAATCCTTTAAAGTCTCATAGGCAGCCAAATCAATGCCTGCATAAGGGATGATTCCAAGTAACGATGGAACCAATCCTCTATAAAATGCTCGAGGTCCTTCCTGTACCCAAATATCTTTTGATAGTTTTCGCAGATTAGGAACCTTTCCACCCTCACATGCATGAGTCTGTAATCGAGTTTTAACGAGATCCATCGGATAGATAGCAGTTTGTGCTACTGCACCTGCCATTCCACCCGCCACAAGACGACCAGAAGTTCCTATATCTCTTTGGTCTTGACCCTTGGCACGACCAATAACATTTTTCAAGGTTTCATAAGCGTAGAACTTGATTGCACTTTCAGGTGCAACCTTCATCACATTTAACCCATTGCCACGGAAAAACCCCAATAAACGACCTTCCTTCCATATGCTTTTGACTGCAGGACCAATTGAAGCACGAGTAGTCTGCACTTGTAAAATGACCTTTAGGCGATCAAGAGGTGCTGTGGCAGTACGAGAAGCAGCTCCTGCAACACCCCCTGCGATCAGGTATTTGGATGCATGAACATGCTTACTGATGCCTTCCGGAATGACTGCCTGCTCCCCAATATCAACAAGACATACCCTCTCCAAGTATTGGTAAATATTCTCAATTGTGGCCTCATGCGGATAGAGTAGAAGAAAATCCCTCCATTCCTCAAAAGTGATAATTCCATTATTATCTTTATCCACATGCTCCACAAAACGTGCAAGTTCATCATCATCTAATTCTATTCCTGCAAGAAAGAAACTGCCCTAGCTTATAAGAGGAAGACAACTAAAGAAATGGAAATGAGTATGGAGAACTCTTCTAGCCAGAAAAATAGATTCTGAAAGATGGGAATCACATAGCAAAATAACTGAGGAATAGCAGAGGAGAAATTAGCATGTAGATATTAAATGGATGAACTAATTTGTTATGCAAACCCCTTTAACGGGCCACCCGTTTATTGAGGAAGCATGAAACTAAAAAAAATACTTGTTCCGCAGACAGAGAGAAAAATGGACCAGGAGAGCGGGGTAACTTAATACATGACAGGGAAGCCAAAATATACTGAAAAGCCGTACGCTTTGTGTCACAAAATTTAACAAGGCCAATCAGTAACATTAATTACAGGACAAAGTATCAACAGAGTCATACAGAAAACTAACAATAATAAAGCAAATTTTCTGAATCTGTTAGAAAAATGGACATAAAAAGAAAAGGAATTATGACAAGAAGCACCGTTTGAAGGACTTAATTGTCAGGCACCTTACCAAATTTCTTGCACAAGAAATCTCTCAATTTCCCAAAATTAATTGGGAAGCTCATACAAGGATAACACTTTGTTCTACCCTGCAAATTCAGGACCAATTAAGCTCGAATAGAAGCGCCATTTGCATTGAAAAAGTTTTTAAAAATCAAACATCTAACATCTTGTATGGTTTGGAAAAAAATCTTGTTTTTGGAAGGAAAAAAAACAACCAAAAAAGCTTTTCAAGAAACAAAATTAATTTAAGCACAACAACCAGTTGAAATTAAGGTTCAAACCTTATTGGTACACTGACAGTAGTCCCAAGTTTATCAAATGTCTTTTTAGTTAGTTTAGAGATTTGTGAGTCAGTTCGGGATAAGCACGAGAGTTAGAGAATCTCTAATATTTGAGAACATTTATTTTAAGAGACAAATTATTGAGTGTTAGAGTGAAACCGGCCCAAATGAAGCCAAATGGGTATGGAGCAAGGCCTATAGTTGTGTTGTTTTGTTCATTATTTTCAAAAACCAATCGATACACAATTAATTTGCCCGATGCTTACATAAGTTGTTTCAAAAAAACAAACCAGAAAATTATCCAAACACCATCTCTTGACCCGATTATGCTGCCAGCTTCATTACATAGCTGCAATCTCAAACTCATCTAAGCCTAATTCTTTGTCTAGAGCGCGGGAAGGAAAGAAAGAGTTGAAAGAACTAATTTCATTGTAAAGAACATAATGTAACTCAGTATATGCGTTGACAATCTACTCTGCATATATTTCCAAATCTAAGAATTGTAAAGATTCCTCGAGCACTATTCCATAAATAGCCATATCTGAATCCAAATTAGCAACTAGAAAAATTGATTTAGTCACAGGTACCACAAAAGAAATGCAAGAGCATCATCAAATCAGACTAACAGCGGTGAAACAGTAGTAGCTGAATTGAAGAAAAATCAGAAGCCATCTGAACTTAGAGAAGTGAGCACCTTGGTGCCGCAAACAGATAAACATTAACATCGTGCTCATTCGAAAGCAAAAAACAACTAAAATAGCATAATGCATCATTTTGCTCTGAAGTGATTTTACACAGATGTACTCATTTTACCTTGTTTAAACTGCATTCAAGTGTACCACAACGACAAGTCAGCTAAGAAGGGCAACTTATCCCACTCAAAAAAAAAGGATAACAAGGATTATGATAATCAAGTGATAAGGTATGATGAGCAGATAACTTGCCCTCATAAATGTCACCAAGATACTTATTCCAAAACTACAACAACAACAACCCAGTATAATCCACTAGTGAGGTATGGGGAGGGTAGTGTGTACGCAGACCTTACCCCTACCTTGGGGTAGAGAGGCTGTTTCCGATAGACCCTCGGCTCCCTCCCTCCAAGAACTCCTCCCCACCTTGCTCTTGGGGTGACTCGAACTCACAACCTCTTGGTTGGAAGTGGAGGGTGCTCACCACTAGAGCAACCCACTCTTGTCACTTATTCCAAAACTAAAGGCTTCAAATATCATCTTACAAGAGAAATTGATGATACCAGTTAAAGAAAATGCCATAAGGTTGGGATTATAGGAGTAATTCTTTTTGTTGCCATTCTCAAAAAACAAAAATGCCATAAGGCAAGGAACTTATGACTTCAGAAATCAAATCGCATCTACTGGATAAATGAATAATGAGATTCAGTGTGGAGGAAGATAGATTGCGGCAGCCTCTGATTGCAGCCGACACAGAGTCGAAGCTCAAATATGGTGCACGAGAACAAGTTAGGGAAACAAATCCCCTACACAATATCTGGTGCTTATGGAAGGAATAAACTAGGAGATAATATGAGGGAAAATCACTTTTTGATTGTTTTTGATGAATAGCCTGTTTGGACAAGCTTCTAAAATCAGCTTATATTGAGAAGTGTTTTTTCTCAAAAATACTTTTTCCATAAGTGCTTTTGGCGAGAAACAGTTTGTGTTTGGTTAATTAATTTGAAAACACTTCTGAACAACAATTAGTGATTGGCCAGCTTTTAAAAAGTGCTTCTAAGTGTATTTTTCTCAAAAGTGCTTTTCAAAAAAGTATTTTTAAGAATAAGCTACTTTTTCCGCTTCTCCAAAACTGCTTCTGCTTCTACTCAAAAGCACTTTTTTTCCTTCTAAAAGCTTGGTCAAACGCTACAACTTAGGGGAAAAAAGCTTTGGGTTTGGAGAAGCTTGGCCAAACAGGTTATAAGTCACTTCTTGATTGTCGTGCAGATTTTATACCATAATTGCTTACACACCTTTTTTTTGTGTGTGTAATCAAGGCGATGTAAATGGCTTATTGAATTTTATTAATTTCTAAAACTCCATAGACGTGTAATTTCGTAAAGTTATGGTAGCACCCTTGTGGGGCCCTCATACTGTTGTGATTAAAGTACATTATTCATCAAAATACAAATAAATAAAGTGAGAAATGCCAAACCAGACTAGTGGATCAGCATTCTAAAGTTATTCATTGAGTTTGTCTCAGACAATCAATACTCCACCCCCACCCCCACCCCACCCGGGTAAAGAGACTCAACAATTCAGCCACCAATTTCATAACCAAATTCAGCAAAATGCCAAGAACGGAACCACAATCTCCAGTGCCCCAGAATTAGCCACAAAAAATACTTAAATATCCAGATCTAGGAAAATTTACAAGATGAGGAACTTATGAAACAAACAAATTAATTTGAGATGCAAGCTTATCATGAAACTTTTTATTTTCCTAGTCTCAACAGCTAGTATCAGAGTGAGAAGAGAATTTTGTATAGGGATTGAAGATGTGAGCATCATTGATACATCCAAGCATAGATGCATATTCGTTCTGTTCACATATATGGGTATTAATGCCTAATGTCACTATTCATAATTACAGACAACTATTCAAGCACAAGACACTGTTCACTGTATTTGTTTTGAAATTTTAAGAATAAAGTGTAAGGTGGACAGGTGTTTTCAAAGGCGAAAAGCGAAAAAAGCATCAAGGTTTTTCGGGGATTTAAGCGTAAAGCGCAAATAAAGCGTTGGCTTTAGTGAATAAGGCGCAGTGAAGAAGAAAACAAAACAAAGTTTGATAAGGAAAAAAAAAAGATAAAAAATATATATGTAACTCAAGAATAATAATTATATGCATAAATAACACATCGAAATTTGAAAATTTTTACTACTAAGTGAAATATTTATTAGTTAATGTCGGCTCTTCAGGACAAGGCCCATTAATGATGAGGCATGTGCGGTGCGCCTTGGTAGTTGCACCAAAGTGTCGGCTAAGTGAAGCGCTAGACTGTTTTGCGCCAAGCTTCAGAGCTTAAGCGTGCTTCAAGTGAGCCTTTGACAACACCGAGGTGGACAGGAAATATATAATCCCTATATGCCTAATCATTTGTGAGATTACGATGGATAGAAGATGATGAGATCCCTCTACTACGACTTGACATATCTACTCAACGACAGAGCTTTATACAGTGGTGCAACTAGTGGAAGACGTGTTCGAATGTGATGTCGAGATCGCAGAGAAAATTGCCAGATTAAGCTTCTTAAGAGGAAAAGTTCGAGTACTGCAACACAAGAAAGTTCTACATAAGAGCTTGGTGGAAGGAAGCTTGGTGCATTAGGTACATGAGGAAAGTTTCTTCTTTTGGTAGTAAAATCTCTCGATGATACATGAGAGTTGAGACTTACATGTTGATATTGGTGCAACAAGTGCATAATTTGAGAAGGATTTTCCACGTAAAATCTCGGTTTCATTCATTTGTATATTCTCATTAACTAACTGTGGTTATTTTTCCTGTGGGTATCACTGGACTCAACAAGAGGTATCAGAACACTGCACACTGACATGCCACAAACTTCCAACAAGTCCAGCTTGGCAGCTGATCACTTAACTTCAACTTGCGCAGCAAAGCCATTCAAGGTTCAAAAACTTCCAAAAATGAATCTGATCAAACAATCAGGACTTATCACACTAGTTCTAAGACCTCAACAATGCAAATTCTCATAAGATAGATTTTTGTATTCATTTTATGAACCACAACAGACAGTTCTACATCCACACCACTTATCCTCCCAATGATTAAAAAAAAAAAGCAATATCATAACTACTCCCTCCTTTCATTTATATGTTAGTAAGAGATTTTTGAATATTGTGGTCTTAAACTTAAGATGTGTATAATGCACCAAAATGCCCTTTGAATCTTGTGATCTTAAACATGTCATAGTCCATACTGGAATTAAAGAGTTACTAATTATAGGAAGTGGCATTCTTTTCTAAACAAACTAAAAAGGAAAGTAAGACACATAAGCTGAAACAGAGAGAATATTCTATGAAACAGGAACTTAAAGGGCTTAAAAGGAATTGACAGTAAAAGTACCAGCTTTTACAAGGGCATCCCACAGTTCTTCAGGCAAGATGCAACCATTATGCTCCACATCAATAGCCTCAAAAATCCCATACAGTTCCATTTCTTTATCATCCATATATTTTCTAAACTCCTGATAATCCACCCTCCCATCCTTATTAGCATCACATGCCTTCAATAATTCTTTAGCAAACTTATATTCAGCTGGAATTTGCATAGCAGACAAACCCTTTTCGATTTTTACATAATCCAAGTAGCCCGCATTGTCCGAATCGAAAAAACTGAACAAACTTCTGATTCTTGACTCCCTTTCTTCTTTGGTCTCACCTAGTGCTGATAAAACATGGTCCATTGAAACCGGGCCGGGGTTCTTCACCGGGTTGCAACATCCGGGCCGGTCCTTTGTACCCATTCCCGGAAAATTCACATGCTCTACGGCGGCCTTTCCAGCCACTGACATGCCCAAATATTGGTTCTGGATTTCTTTACAGCATATGCAAAAAGATTGATTTTTTTTTATGGATCTTTTATAATTATAGATCTAATAGGGAAAAAAGAACGCTACTTTGAAGAAATAGATTGCTTACAGTGAGCAAAAGGAAATGGGTGTTATTGGAACTTGGAAGAGGGGAGAAGAAGAGAATATTTGTGGAGGATCTTCTTTGAGAGAGATCCGATTAATTGACCCGGTTTGCTTGTAGTTAGTTTTCGGGTCAAATTTTGAAGTTTCTTTCTTATGTATAAAAAAGGTCACAAATTTGTGCATCACGTGTTTATTCCTAATTAAATAATTAATTTTAAGAATCAATAAATCAAAGTAAAAATATACATATATCTTATATTTATTGAATTGGCATAAATACTTGATGTGTGCTAACTAATTTAAGATTAAAATATATAGTTTTTTTTTTCTTCAAGTCAAACAAAAAAGAAGAAAAAATCAAATGGCCGAGTTCACACAGATGCATAAATGGTCAATTTTAATTTTTCCAAAAGAGTATGGAGTTTTCTTGATGCTTTCCTTTTCATGCCGTAATTCACAAGCTCAGTTTCGAAACTTTCTTACCGAAAAAATTATAATATTAAAAAATGTTTACCCATATTGCATTTTGGTGTTATATATATTCCAAAAACTTGTGTATGCATTTTATCTCATATTATGGTCCAAAAGAAGACTTCGAATTTCTCAACTATAAAACTCCTAACAAAAAAAAGGAATTGTCATACCTCCTTTTTCCCGAGGGATAAGTGATAGGGGAGTTTTTTCAATTAAAGTGACATTAATCGATATGAGATCATTTATTTAATTCAGAGTTGCCACTTGGAATAATTTATGGTGTCCCAAGTCACCGGTTTATTTTAGAATCCCAAATCGAGAAAATTTGACTCTTATTTTTGGTCTGCGAACACAGAAGATCGGGTAAGGAATTCTGTTAACCTGGGAGAAGGTGTGAGGCACTCCCGAGTTCCATAATTTTAGCACGGTCGCTTAACAATTAATACTTGACGTAATTATCTGATTTATTACATGTTTTAAACCTATTGTGCATTTTTGTCTTTTACCGCCTTTTAATATTTATGGAATTTATTTAAACAAGTCGCGATGTTGCAAACTTGTCGTTTTGGTACACATTGCAAACCGCACCACGTAAAACGCAGCCGCGATTTATAACATGTTTATTTTTATTTTTATTTGAAGTTATGGTCAAGTCGCGTGAAACGCACACTTGAATTGGGGTTTACGTATCATGACTATGTCACATGAACCGTACCCATAGTTACGATGATTTATTATTAATCGCACCTAAATCAAGCTACGGTGTTCGAATATTATTCAATTACTAATTTTGACATTATTGTAAGGCCATGAGGTATGTATATTATTATGGAGGAAATGAAGTAAATTAATTATGGAAAAAGTTGGCTAGCTTGTGAATGTTTATTTGTTTTTGGTCATGTGCAACAATTAGCCCATAAATACGTTAGGAAAATTCAATTAAAGTCTTACACCAATCATGGTCCAACCTAATCTCTTATAATTTTACTGCTAACCAATATTTGAAATTAGACTAAATTTATGGCAGGAATAGATAGATACAGGCAGGACCAATTTAGTAACTAAGATAGGATATCAAAATGAAACTAAAGCATGCTAAAATGGAAAGCCATTACTTCATTGAATAAACAAGAAAAGTAACGAATTAATACATATTCATCAATAAAATTAACCATATGAACTACTAAAAAGGATAATAAATTAATCTTAACAAATACTCAACATGAGAACAAATTAATCTTAGCACACTCAGATGCGAACTCGATCATATCATACTCAAAGTTAAATTAAAACAGAGTGACTCAAAACATTAATGAGAAAAATAAAATAGAAAGAGAAGTGAACCTTTGTATTGATGATTGTGGATTTAAATTACAACCACTCAATGATCGGATAGCTCTCAACTGGATCCTTCGGACCACGGAAAACTCGAGCGGCAAATCTCAACTTGCAACCTCAATCGACCTTGCAAAACTGACGATTTAGTGGCTATTTTTGGAGTTTTTTTTTTTTGGGGGGGGGGGGAGGGGAGGGTTTAATAATGGCTCAAAAGTGGTCAATGGCTGGTGATTTTGGGGTGGTGAAGCTGCTGGATTTTTCGAAATAAAGCCGAAGAAAGAATGACACGAGTAGAAATTTTCTTATCCTAGAAGAAGAAAATAAATTTTTCTCAATTCCTTCCTCACTATTTTTTCCTTTTTCTCTCCCTACCCTTTTCATCATATTTCTCTTCTATTTATAGAAAAGATTTTCGAAATTTTGAGATTTTTATTTTTTATTTATTTTTTTTATTTTTAATTAAAAAGAATTTCCACTTCCCATTTTTCTTATTTTAAAAAAAAAATAATTTCCCACTTTTCTTTACTTTTATTTTTTAATTTCTCATTTTTTTTACTTTTAATATATTTAAAATTCCACTTTTTTACTTTTCTTTTTTTATTTCCCATTTATTTTACTTTTCTTTTTTATTTTCCACTTACTTTTACTTTTTTTTTTTTAAAAACCAGATAACCTTACTTTTATTTTTTAATTCCAACTTTATTTTACTTTTTATTTTTTAAATTTCCACATTCTTTTACTTTTATTTTTTAAATTTGTCACTTTCTTTTACGTTTTTTATTAAATAATTTCTACCTACTTTTACTTTTACTTTTTAATTTTATATTTCTACTTTTCTTAATTTTTAATTCCCATCTGAAATTTGTTTTTATAAAAAAATATATATATTTATTTTTGGTTTTTAATTCATTTTATTTAAAAATAATAATAATAATAATAATAATAATAATAATAATAATAATAATAATAATAGTAATAATTGACCTTTTAAATTATTAATAATTTATATATATATATATATAAAAGTGTAACAAAGCTAAAAAAATATATATTAAATTCTGAAAATATTTACATAGTAGAAGGTGATAAAAATTCAAATATAGTCAAAACTTAGGTGCTCACAACTGCCCCTCTTTGCTTGGAAACATGAAGAGTTTTCAGGCAAAGACTAGGTGAGCCACGTGACTAATATTTGACCAAACCATTATTCAAAAGGAAAAGAAATAAAAGATAGGGTGCAACCGAGTCCTGATTTTGGACAGCCTACATATTCCGGGTTATTGGGGAATCAGGTCGCGTGTAGTTCAAGAAGAATGGTGGAATAATGAGTTGAGGAGTCGAGTTAGGTTCCGTCGAGGCTCCGGTCCGCGGTACTGCTATTATATCAAAATAAAAAAAAACTAAATAAGCCTATCAATTATGAGTTACAAGATTCCTATCTATGAGTCTTCAGAAGCTTGATCTTGAGTCTTGACTGGTTCTTCATGCAGACTCTGATGTAAACCTTGATGCTCGCTAGTTGTAGTTTCCAGTTCATTATTCTATAGCTTCTTCTAATCAAAACGGGACTCCAATGCTCGTGGCTTCAGTCATGTCTTAGCATTCCACATCTTTTCAATTGCTTTTGCATTTTGGATTCACTTATTTTTTATTTTCTTTTATTCTGAATTGAGACTTCTTCTTTTGGTCATCTCGAACCATGTGCCTCGAGATAAAACCTACTCAAACACCAAAACAAACAATCGAACGAAATTTTTCTGCCCCAGTTTGCACTAGAAAAATTTCGTAAGTTATTATAACAAAATTCTAAACTACTTCTTTATTGAAAGCAATAAAAGGTCGGGAGTGGTGTACCCTGAAAATATCTTCTTCTTCTTTTATGTGGATTGTGTTCATTTATTGTCAAAAGGATGTCTCAACTAAGGATTGATGTACCTTATGCTGGGAAAATATAGCCAGGGAATGGGATACCCTATATTGGCAAAGATATCGGGAAATGGTGTACCCTACATTTAAGATCAAATCAACTAGGGAGTGGAGACCCTATGTTGGAAAAAGCGACTAGGTAGTGAAGACCCTATGTCAAAAATAAAATCAACTAGGGAGTGGAGACCCTATGTTGGAAAAGACGACTAGGGAGTGGAGACCCTATGTCTACAATAACATCAACTAGGGAGTGGAAATCATATGTTGTAAAAGCGACTAGGGAGTGGAGACCCTATGTCTAAAAATATCAACTAGGAAGTGGAGACCCTATGCTGGGAAAAAAACTAGGGAGTGGAGACCCTATGTCTAAAAATCATCAACTAGGAAGTGGGGACCCTATGTTGGAAAATCATCAACTAGGGAGTGGAGACCCTGTGTTTGAAAAGAGACTAGGGAGTGGAGACCCTATATCTAAAATATCATCAACTATGGAGTGGATACCCTATGTTGAAAAATCATCAACTAGGGAGTGGAGACCCTATGTTGGAAAAGAAACTAGGGAGTGGAGACCCTATATCTAAAATATCAATCAACCAGAGAGTGGATATCCTATGTTGAAAAAGCGACCAGGGAGTGGAGACCCTATGTCTAAAATAAAATCAACTAGGGAGTGGAGACCCTATGTTGGAAAAGGCGACTAGGGAGTGGAGACCCTATCTCTAAAAATAAAATCAACTAGGGAGTGGAGACTCTATGTCTAAAAATCATCAACTAGGGAGTGGAGACCCTATGTTGGAAAAATATCAACTAGGGAGTGGAGACCCTATGTTAGAAAAGAGACTAGGGAGTGGAGACCCTGTGTCTAAAATATCAATCAAGTAGTGAGTGGATACCCTATGTTGAAAAAACGACTAGAGAGTGGAGACCCTATATCTAAAATAAAATCAACTAGGGAGTGGAGACCCTATGTTGGAAAAGGTGACTAGGAAGTGGAGACCCTATGTCTAAAAATAAAATCAACTAGGGAGTGGAGACCCTATGTTGGAAAAACGACTAGGGAGTGGAGACCCTATGTCTAAAAATCATCAACTAGGGAGAGAAGACCCTATGTTGGAAATGCGACTAGAGAGTGGAGACCCTATGTCTAAAAATCATCAACTAGATAGTGGAGACCCTATGTTGGAAAAGCGACTAGGGAGTGAAGACCCTATGTCTAAAAACATCAACTAGGGAGTAGAGACTCTATGTTGGAAAAGCAGATTAGGGAGTGGAGACGCTATGAAACTGTACCGAAAGTTACTAAAAAATATAGCAAAAATCAAATCCGATTATATCGGGCAAACCATCGACTCTACATTGGAAAATTAAAACGCTAAGAGTATTAAAATATTTTTAAGGAAAAAAATAATTTTCTATTACACACGTTACACTTCTCCTCGTGAACAATTTGTCTTTGAAACATATGAATAATGAAGAATTAGCTTGACTAATAACAACTTGTTTGGATGGTTGTTACCAATTGTATTGTATCGTCTTGTTACTTTATATATAATGTTTGTTTTGATTGTTACTTACTAAATTTTATTGTATCGTATCGTTAAATACGTCGTTATATAACGACCAAAAATGTCACTTTATGGAACGACAGATTTGGCGTGGTGTGTTGTTACTTTGCCTTTTTCTCTCATTTTACCCTTCCTTATTATTAAATAATCATATTTTATCATTTACCTTACTTTTTAATACAATAATTCTACTATGTATCATATTTTTCCTTAGTAATGTTACAAGTCAGAGGCGTATTCAGGATTTTGACAGGATGGGTGCACTATTAAGAAGAGGTGGATCCGGAATATAAATTTTGTGGGTTCAACCTTTAGTTCTTACGATTGCGCACCCATTACACTTTTGGAATTATAAGTTCAATTTTTTTTAAATAGTAATTTTCTTACATCTATATCTATTTTTCATATTGAAAATATTGGGATCAGTTGAACCCATTGACTATATGCTACATCATACACTACTAGTAGTTATAATATACATATTTTGTTTAATCATATAAGATTTTACAATGACAAAAGAAGAATATGAATTTCAATGTGTGAAAATTTTGAAGAATAAACCAAACAAAAAAGAAATAAAAAGAAAAAGTACTTAATTAATACGTAAAAAATAACGCGAGACACGCCCATCTCCCGTGGGCATCTAGTTCTAGAAAAAAGAGAGAAAAAAATAACAAGATTGACATAAGATTTGAACTCACAACCTCACCTAGAGAGATACACCCAATAACCATCACATCATAAGTAATACTTTGAGCATGGGTGCACACACATATATTTAAAAAGGAATAAAAAAAATATAACATTACTATACATGATTTAGGGAGGGGAGCATGAGTTCACGTGCCCGATGTAAACCCCCTAGATACGCTCCTGTTACAAGTTTATATTTAATATTATTAGTGCGGGACACCATGAAACGACGGCAAACGATATAATCGATTCAAATATTATATTCCTTAAATAATACAATACAATACATTATAAAACGACATGTAACAACGACCCAAACAAGTTGTAAGAGCTTTCTGGATTAAAAGCTAGTTTTATTTTCTCTTTTCCACAAAAAGAGGAGATCGCCAAGAAAAAGATGAAACGCCCAGTTACATCGACTAGCATTAATTTAGCTTTGTTACAAAGTGTGAGAGTCGTGCAGAAAACGCAGCAACAGTGGACCAATGGCAGGATTGCAGATGGCGTACAACGTGCTAAACGCTTTAGCTGTAATAAAGACGATATTTTTCGCAACAACTCGGTCCTAATTATTTGAGCTCTTAATGTCAATTTTCTTTTTAAATTGTGATTTTCTAACCAACTTGCCCGTACCAAATGGACACATAAGTAAATCGCTTAATACTTTTGCAGTTTAAGAATAGTAATCCCATAATAGAATTTGTAATTATATCTATCCCATATTTGATTATTGACTATTAGTGTTTAAGGGATAAATTTTATATCATGATAGTATTAGTTATCCCATATAAAAAGTGAAATAACTAATCCTATGGGATAATCCAACCGTGAGATATTCTTTTCCATCCCACAATTGAACCAAACAACCTCTTACCGCTTGTTTGGATGGTTGTTATGTATTATTTCATAATGTATAGTATGGTATTATATTTTATTGTATTATATTGTACTGTACAGTATCGTTTTGATATATACAATGTTTGGATAGATTGTATTGTTTGCCGTCGTTTCACGATGTCATGCACTAATAATATGAAAAATAAACTTGCAATATAATAAAAAAAAAGATAAAGTACGAGGTAGAATTATTACATAAAAAAGTATGATAACGAACAAAATATAATTATTTAATAATAAGGAAGAGCATCAAATCGGACGTTGCATAAAGTGGCGCTTTTCGTTGTTATATAACGACAAATTTAATGATATGATACAATAAAGTTTTAAAAAAAATTAAAACAAATATTGTATTTAAAATAACAATACTATATAATACGAGTTGTTAATGTCGGCCTGGCCTCCCCAATCACTTAATGATATTTTATTTACTAACCACTAAATCACACTAGCAAGGAAAAAGTGGTTCTAAGATATAACCATCAAGACAAAGTAGTTGGAGTAGTTAAAGATCTTTTATCAGTATGACTACGAGCTAACAATATTAATTCCTGGTTAACTTTTCACCTTGAAAAAGTCTCCCTAGTGCACTTCCATTATTCACTAGAGGCTTGTTATATTCTGCAAATGAGAGTCATTTATCATGTTCATATGTGTTGACCATGTCAAATACAGTTGAGAAACAAAGCTATTGGCTGGAAAATAATTACTACTAACAAACACCAATCTTTGTTGCAACAATCAATAGCTGTTGAACATGTGACCATATAGAGCATGCAAAAAAGCGCGTTATACGGTATTTAACAAGACAAGAAGATCTCCATCTGCATTTAGTTTGTTGATCAAACCTCTTCCCATGGATATTGTCTTATCTTAAACACCATCTAAAGCCTGATTCAGGCTTTTTCTCAAAGGCAGATACAACTGAATTAGCTTTGGACGAAGTTGAAACTCTATACAAATACTCTTAAGGAAACAAAGTATTCACTATCCGATATACAGACATGCTATGCTATAGGTAGCTAGAAAAGCAAGAGACTATATCACCCCATACACTAAAACACCTTCAGTTAAACTGTGCAAAAGTTTTGCATCAGCACCAAGGACCAACTTGAACCGACAAAATCTAGCTCACATTGTATATTATACCGGTCACCAGAAATTGGACTGAAAGAACTTCACATTAGAATAGATTCATACCCTTCCTCTCTTCCGCTCCGACTTTGAAAAGTTACAGCTGCATGCAGCAACAAGTGCTGCAATTCCAAACCCTGCTATGGCCCAAACAGCATTATGTAATATTACAATTTCACCAGTCTGCAGAAACAAAGGAACGGCAAGTTTAGGATCTTTCACGAAACTTGAGAAAACAAAAATAAAAAGGCAGCCCAGTGCACAAAGCATCTCGCATTCACACAGGTCCTAGGAAGGGTCACACCCCAAGGGATGTGACGTAGACAGCCTCCCCTAATGCAAGCATTAGTGACTGCTTCACACAAACTTGAGAAAACACCATTGACATAATAAAATGAATGTCAGAAAGATAAATTGTATTTTTTGGATGTAATTAACATGAACCAAGATCTTACGCTGTCTGTAGAATGCAGGATAGAGCTGCGCTTTTGTGACGGTTCAGCAACCAAAATATAGAAGAGGCCCATAACTCCTGTATGCCTTTGGGCACTGCTATACTTTGATACAAAAGTAAGAGTTTCTCCCTTAGATATCTTGACAGAGCCAGGCTTCGGATAACAAGTGGACATCCCAACAATATAACCAGCTTCATTCCCTGGTTCCTTTCCTTTCCCGTAGATTGGAAGCGATGAGCATATAACCCGTCCATCCTAAGCAAATTGAGCAGAGAACAAAAAAGAATTTATCATTCGCATATGTTTTCCTTTGCAGTACTGAAACAATCACAAGAACATCAAGACAAACTCAAAAAAGATATGTGACACATCATTATCTTTAAACCTTCGCTAACCATAGTACTGAAACAATATTGTGAAACGTCAGTAAGCATAGATACCATATTTAGCGGAAGTAGGGAGGAAACAGTGCTGCATAATTTCCCTACAAAGTTACTACAGATCAATGAAAATAGTCATAGTCATACAGCTTTCCCCAGCCATTTAAGAGGAGGGCAAGCAATGGTTTTACCATCTCTAGGTTCTAGATAACAATTCACAAACTTGTTTTGTAACATAAACAAGCAGAATATTTGAATTATCTTTATCACCTAAATACATTTGAAGCAGGAACTATTGAGATTGTGAAACATGTTTAGATAGAGTCCAAAGTTACATGCATCATTGAGAAAGAATTTATCCTACGAAACCAATTAGAAATACGGAGAGTCACGCAATAAACTAGATCCTAAGCTAACAGGATCAAGGAAACAAACTCTAACATCTCAAAGTACTACCTCGCCACGGAGAGTTGAACCAGTCCCACCGGAATGCTGGTGAGCAACTCCATAAACAACATCTCCACCATTAGGCAAAGTTACACTTATCTTTTTCTTATGCACGCGTCCAGCATTAGCAACAGCAGTAGCACATGACTCAACGTCATACTCAATCTGTATCAGAAAAGTTCAACCACATTATTGGCTGCAAATATTCAGTAATCAAAAGCAACTATGTAACTTTATAAATCAGATTATCAGCATTTCTACATTCATATTGGATAATCCCGAGAACTCGATAATAAATGAAGATAATAGCAAAAATGTGAAGGTCGATGTGAATCTTTCCTGGTATCCATCGATTCTCATTTACCAAAGTTCAAATGATAGAACTCTGTTTTTCCTTTCATGCTGGAGATACTTCTAGCAGAAACCACCAGAAATGCTCCACAGATATTATAAAGATGATCATATCATCGACCCCAACTATTTTGGGATTGAGGCACATTTGATTGATTAACTGAAAATGAATGGCACAAAGCGGAAATGTTCATCACCTGACAGTGATGTCTTGACATAAGTCCTGTTGATTCTGGCTTTTTCCATGTATCAGTAACATCAAGTATATAAATTTCAACAGGAATAACGGAAGCATCCCAGTCAACATATTTGATAGTATACTTCAGGTACAAGCTTCTCTCGAGACCCTCAAACCCTTTTCCAACTCTGCATCTTGTTTCATCATAACAACATCTCAAGCCTCCAATATAATCTGGTCCTATATCCCGGTTATACTCATCCTTTGTAACATTATAAAGATCACACCTGCACTCTGTGCATCCTAGCCTATCTTCAGAACCTCGTGTATCAATCGCATGCACATTAAGCAACCATCTCTCCTCATATCCAGGAGGTACTTCTCCTGGATTACCAACTTCTATACCATAAGGGTCTGGAACATATGTTGCTGTTTTACGAGTTTCAGACCCAAGGCCAAAATATTGATAAAGATCCCTTTCACACATCCCTGAGTTACTCGCTATAATAAAATCAGAGTTTTGGAACCTCAGATCGCCATGGTACTTTGACACCTTAACACCTTTTCGTTGATAATATCTTACAACAAGCCAGTGGTGGAGATATGTTTCATGAAGAGGAACTGGATTCCATGCCTCATCAACTACTTCAGCATTAAAACTTTTGATAGCAATATGGCTTTTCGGGAAAGCTATGTTGTAGTAAAATTTGTTACATACTAATCCAGTTTCCAACACAAATTTTGGTGATCGGAAAACGGAAGTTTTCACCTTGTTTTCATTTCTTAGTAAACTTGGGCTAATCGCTATTAGCAGTAGGACTGCCAGCACAAGCAGCTGACACTTTAATTTGCTCGTCATCTTTTTCACTTTCCCAATTCATTTCTTGTTATGATATCTGAGAACTGCACTATTTCAACATGTTAGCAATCCATGGGTTTAAGTTCTAGAAGTTTTGTGAGTTAAGAAAGTTTTATAGCTTTGTCATCTAACAATAATAGTTCCTACGCAGATTACTCGATTCACAGACGCTTGTTCGTTATATTGTTATTGCTGACAAAAAGACATCAGGTGATGCTATGGATAGACAAAGGGTGTCTTGGTATGAGATATTTCCAATGTTTGATACTCTGAATTGTGGAAATACTTCTACAAGGAAAATGTTCTGCACCAATATATGGAAAATGTCTTCCCACTTATGGGGAACAGGGTAGTCATTTTCAATAACAATAACATACCCACTATCTTCTCACAAGTAGGGTCTGATGAGGGTAGTGTGTGTGCAAACCTTACCACCTTGTGAAGGTAGAGAGGTTATTTCTGATAGACACTCGGCTCAAGAAAAGCATAATCGCAGCAATTTAGATAAGTAAATACAGCAAATGAAAATTCATGTAAAGAGAAGCACTAGCCATAGCTAGAAAAAAGATAACTGAAGCAAAAGAAATAGGTTATTTCTGATAGACACTCGGCTCAAGAAAAGCATAATCGCAACAGTTTAGATAAAGAAATACATCAAAGTAAAATCTATATATTATTAAAAGGAGAGGAAAAAGCCCTCTCCTTAAGCCAAGTGGCAGCCTAGAAAAAAAACTACATGGCATAAGTAGTTAATAATTAGTTATTGGTTATTTTTTTGAATTTAAATATCTATAAAATCTATATATTATTAAAAGAAGAGGAAAAAGCCCTATGCTTAAGCCAAGTGGCAGCCTAGAAAAAAGTCACATGGCATAAGTAGTTAATAATTAGTTATTTAGTTAATAATTAGTTATTGGTTAATTTTTTGAATTTAAATATCTATAAAATAATAAAATAAAATGTTTTATAATAAAAAACGAAAATTAAAAAAACACTGTCCATTCAAATTGGAGAGTAGTTTCAAGTTGGAGTTTTTAAATTATTCATTAAATTTCATATAAATTCTGCAGAACAATTGGATAAAATTTAAAATTTAAAAAATATTTCAAGAGTAATACAATATATATCTTCTATTATATTATAAAAAGAAAGCAGTAGACAAAAATATTAAACAAAGTAATATGCTAATAAAAAATTCTATTAATAATGCAATTATATTAAATATTGGATAATATAATAAAGAAAAATACATAATAACAAAAGTTATTCGATAACTATATAAGTCCCTTTAATTTAATAGAGATTTTATTCATTAAAATTTAGATAATATTATTGACAACAACAAAATAAAATATAAAATAAAAAAAATTAATATTAATAATATATATATATATATATATATATATATATATATATATATATATATTCTCTTATATTACAAAAAGAAAGCGAGCAAACAAAAATATTAAACAAAGTAATATGCTAATAAAAAATTCTATTAACAATGTAAAAATACTAAACATTGGATAATAGAATAAAGAAAAATATAAAACAAAAAAGTTATTCAATGACTATATAAGTCCCTTTAATTTACTAGCGATTTTATTATTGGGTATATCATATTGATAAATAAGATGACAATTGAAATTTATTAAAGCAATATGATATAATATGTTCAAACAAACCTGATCACAATTTAATTTAATTAATATTTTTTAATATTGGCCGCGCATCGCGCGGGTACCACTACTAGTTCATGTAAAGAGAAGCAGTAGCCATAGCCAGAAAAAAGATAACTGAAGCAAGAGAAATAGAATGTAGTATTAAAAATTTAAGAATAGGAAATACGAGAATACACTAGTACTATAGGCATATAAAAACAATATAGGTAAAAGAATTACGCTCGACTACTTACTAACCTACTACCCTAATACTGGATCTCCACACCCTCCTGTCAAGGGTGAAGTCCTTGGCAAACTGAAAAAGTGTCATGTCCTCCCTAATCACCTCTCCGCAATACTTCTTTAACCAACATCTACCTCTCCTTGGCCCCACCATAGCCAACCTCTCGCACCTGCTCACTTGGGCATCTGTGCATCTCCTCTTCACATGCAGTCTCACTTCACGCATCTTGTCCACCATGGAGGTCGCTCCCACCTTGTCCCAAATATCTCCATTCCTAATCATATCTCTCCTAGTATGCC
This sequence comes from Nicotiana tomentosiformis, assembly GCF_000390325.3. NCBI lineage: Eukaryota > Viridiplantae > Streptophyta > Magnoliopsida > Solanales > Solanaceae > Nicotiana > Nicotiana tomentosiformis. The sequence continues at coordinate 134,961,211 of NC_090817.1, forward strand.
GACACATCCATCTCGCTACTTTCATCCTCTTGACATGAGAGGAGTCATTTTCCTTTACAAAGATTTCCACTCTTACTCCATATCACTTGCTAGGCATAATTATCAATAATAATACTTCAAAATTAAATAATACTATCAAAACACTATCATCATACCCTATCCTCTAGCTTATACAATTACTGTGTCACCTACAGCCCAAAACTTGGAAAATGCTAGTAGTAGTAATAAAACAATCTACCAAGGTAAAAGTTTTTCCACATAAAGTATTTTTCATCCATACCAAGCGCATCAAAAGGGAAGCGTACGTAACAACATGAAAGATAAATTTGTTTAGCATGATATTCATATTTCTTTATCCCATCATACAAAAAGAGAGGAAGAGAAACTAACCTGATATGGTGTTTAGGGTAAAGAATCCCAAACGGACGAGCTTTTCTCTTCGAAATGCATACCGTGGAATTCCCAAACGAAAGTCGAAACTAGAAATTTTGAACTTTGATTTTTTAAGGAGATGTGGAGAGTAGAGACCGCAACAACAGAGATAGGTGTTCACAGGAAGACACGTGTCACTTGCAAACAGCCCTGGCAAAGGAAGAAAATAAAACATAGACAAATACAATGTGTTGTCGCTCCACAACTTCTAATTTATCCCTTTCGTCTCAAAAGTTAATAGTGATTTTTTTTTAATATATCCAATTTATATCATCCCAAATAAAAAAAGAAATATTTATTTGCAATAGCTCACAAGTTACTTTGCAAGCAGCGAAGCTTACAAGTAGCTTGTGACTGTGAGAAGCTTACAAACTATTCTATAGGCAGGTTTTTAAGCAGCTTCTTAAAGTAATTTACAAATAGCTTTTGCAAGCAGCTAAATTAATAATTATGTATTCAGCTTGAAAGTGAAATAATTTATCAATCTCTCTCTCCGTACTTTTTAAATGTGTTACTTTAGAGTTTTATTTTATACTAACGCATTATTAACACAAAAATTATTTGGTTGGAAAATAAATTATTCAAGATTATAATAGCGTGCAATGATGATATAAAAATTAAATAATAGAAATAGAATTATTCGATAAATATATTTTTATTGTTAAATATTTAGTTTATTAAATTAAAAATAGGATATATGTCCGGTTTAAACTAAATAAATTGGTAAATCTTATTTTAAATTTTATTTTAACATGGTTGTTACATATTATTTCATGATGTATCATATTGTATTGTAACGTATCGTTTGATTAATACAATATTTGTATAAATTGTATTATTTGCCATTGTTTCATGATATCACGCATCATTAATATGAAAGAATAAACTTGTAATATTTTAAAGAAAAATTATGATACAGGGTAAAATTATTATATAAAAAGATAAGGTAAATGAGAAAATAAAATTATTTAATAATAATTAAGGTTAAGATAAGAGAAAAAGACAAGATAATGACGCGTTCATACCAAATCGATCCTTATATAAAATGGTATATTTTACCGTTACGCGAATTTAATGATACGATACAATAAAATTCAAGTAATAATCAAAATACATATTATATTTAAAGTAACAATACGATTTAATAGACGTCTAACCAAGCTTTAAAAGAAAAGCATTGAAGAAGGACAAATATCTTATTATATGTTATTTCATTATTACGGAAAGAGTAGCACCGTAGGAACGCGAGGGTTAGCTCTAAAGTCTGAAACCAAAGCAAAATCTGGAAATGAGTACTGAGCGAAACAAGAGAGTAGAATAGCTAGAGCTCTGAACAAGGAATTAATGGGTAAAAAGGAGAGAGCGCAAGAGAGAAGAGAGAAGCGACGACAAGAAATATCTCTTCTCCGTACCATTCCTTATTCTGATCACCAAAGGTCCGATTTTTATTTTCACTTTTAAGTTTCCACAAATTTCACTCTTTATGTTTGTTTAAGATCCTATTTCATATTAAGGAAGTGTTAATTACGGTCTAATTGGACTGTCTTTTGATCCATGAAAAAGTTTTCTTGACATTTTTGCATTTTGTACTTAACTGGGTCAAACATAATCATTCAAAGTGTTTAATTGTTAAGTGCTTAAAAGAGCCTATTTTCCCCTGTAGTTTAAGCCTATGATTTAACAAAAAATCAAGATAATAGATGTCCCTTACTTAGATAGAAAAATTATGAAGAGGAAATAGTGTGTAGATGATGGAGCAGTCTCTAGCATATTCAATTTTAGCTTCTTATGATTTTGGGGATGGTTTCATTTTGCATACTTGCTCTGAAGCTTAAACGAGATATGCTGAAGCATTTTAACTTCGAATGTACTGCTACATAATTGGTCTACATGTAATATGTTTTACACAGAAGTTTGTCCGTTGGAATAAGTGACCCCCATAAGCTCGAAACACTTAGGAAGGCTTTTCCAGATAAACGTGCATGAGATACTCAATAACGCACATTTGTTTATCTTGGAGGTGTTTTAAATGACGATTGTTCGCATGTAAACAGCTGTGCACTGCAAGTTCAACTACCTGGATGCAGTTTTGGATTCTGATAAAGTGCCCGTCATATCATTCTGTTAATGTCTATTTTTGTTACTATGAGATAAGACTTGCAACAATGTGAAGGAATTTAAGAACCTTTGGCGTGAAGGAATTTAGGAACCTTGTTCAATGAATAGAAACCTAATCCTGTTATACACACTGCATTTATTCTGCATGGTTGCTCCAGCATTTTAGATGGAAAAATGAGCCTGTTGATTATAAAATCGTCCTAATAACATATTTAGAAAAACTATGAAGATTATTTTATTTATGTTGCAATTAGTTTTCTTACATTATCCAGAAGGTGGTTTTGTACTTCATCTCTGCAACAGATTTTAGACTTCCTGTGAATCATAATACACGTATACTGTCCGTACATGGGCAAATGATCAGTTCTTTGATTCAGTTTCCAATTAGTCATGATAGTGAACCAAGATGATACTCCCTAGCAAAGCGTCTTGATAATCTTTTGACTATTTATGCTGTTAGAAGATCTAAATAATCACCATATCAACTGTATAACTATCGAGCTGTTATATGGTTCATTCAGTCAAATTGATTCGTCTTAAGATGTCGATTCCGAGCATTACACTTATAGACGGCAGATGGTTTACAGATGGTGGTCATCTGACTCTATTGCTGTTGTGACTGGTGCAAATAGAGGAATTGGATTTGAAATTGCTCACCAACTGGCATCACATGGCCTAACGGTACTTCTTACATCGCGAGAAACTCGTGTTGGTGAAAAAGCAGCAAAAGTCATGCAAGAAGGAGGTTTGAATGTGGTATTTCATCAATTGGACATTGTGGACCCAGCATCAATTCAATCATTATCTGATTGGATAAAAGAAAAATATGGCGGTTTAGATATACTGGTACTCCATCTACTTTATTTTCTCATTATGGGCTAGCACTGGTAGCATATGCAACCAGACTGGTTTTCAATAACTTACTGATATTTAAATGGTGCATGATTTTCTGGTACTTCTTTGTCTGTATGTGCTCTTTGTGTTTATTTTTCAATTTTGTTTTTTCTTTTTAGGTGGGGGGTGGAGGGTAAAGAGAAGCAAGAGGGGGGCCATTATGCTATAGTTACCGTTGCTTTGCTTTCATTTTGTTATCATTTTTGTTTGTTCTCTTATGGGATTTTACTGGGTTGTTGCTGTTGTTGTTGTTGTTTTGTTTGTTCACTGTTTTTGGCGAATCTGGCCCTTCGGCTAATGATATGGAAATGTTTAGATCAATAATGCAGGAGTCAACTTCAATTTCGGCTCAGATAATTCAGTTGAATTTGCAGAAACCGTTATAAAGACCAACTACTTTGGCACCAAAAGTATGGTTAAAGCTATGATTCCATTAATGAGGCCTTCTCCTTTTGGTGCTCGTATTGTTAATGTGACCTCACGATTGGGAAGACTTAATGGCAGACGGAATGTAAGTGCCATAGCATTCCTTTTCACTCTTGTTATTCTTCTCACTCTATTTGTCCTTTTCATCTTGCTTTAAATCTTTTTGCAATTCTCAAGGTTCCGAAAGTGGAATCTGTTTCTTTAGGATGATTTTTCATTATAGTACCTGTGCTGGCATGGCATAGATTGAGTGCAGAAAATATTATATATGGTCTACATAAGTTTCCCTTTTATGTATAGAGAGGGATGCTGTGCGTTATGGGTTCTCTTAACAAAAATGGAATCGTTGATTATGAGTTTCATACACACCTATTTAAAAGGGGCTTGGGGCGGCGGAAGAGTACTTTTCATTTGTTTACTTTGAAACCAAGTTTGATCAATACTTCACTCTCATTATAGTGCTTCGTAGGAAATTTTTGCAATTCGTCAAAAGCAATAACTACATGAGATTACATGGTACCTGTTGCTAGTGGGAGATAGCAGGTATCCCGTGGAATTAGTCGAGGTGCGCGCAAGCTAGCCCGGACACCACGGTTATCAAAACAAAAAACTGCTCGAGGTCTCTAACATGCAAACAGCTTTATTTCCTTCACATCTGAAAATGATGTACTTTTGCTTGATGCCAACCAGAGAATTGCAAATGTCAGCTTGAGACAACAACTTGAGGATGTGAATTCCTTGTCAGAGGAACTGATTGATAATACCGTGAACACGTTTTTGGGACAAGTAAAAGATGGGACTTGGATATCTGGGGGGTGGCCGCAAGTGTTTACTGACTACTCATTGTCAAAGCTTGCAGCTAATGCTTACACCAGGCTAATGGCGAGAATACTTTCAGACAGGCCAGAGGGTCATAAGATATATATGAATTGCTATTGCCCAGGTTGGGTGAAGACTGCAATGACAGAGTGGGCTGGACATACGTCTCCAGAAGACGCTGCTGATACTGCAGTCTGGCTTGCTCTTCTCCCTGACCAGGTCGTGAGTGGTAAGTTTTTTGCTGAGAGACGTGAGATAAACTTCTAAAAGTGGGTGTTGAGGACTAATTCCAGAATCAGCTCACTTTCTTTTGCTTTGGAACAAGAATGTGATCAAGTACAGATTGAAGCAAGAATACTACTTCATGGTAATTATGTTACAATCTGCCTTTGCTTACTGCCCAACTGTCTACTGAAAATTGATATTGCTTATGGGAAACTATAGCTATCGGTATAAATCGTTAAAATTGATTTACCTAGTCTTCAAATTCTGGGGATGTGTCAAAATCGGTTTCTAGCAATCCACTTCTGGATAGATTGTCTGTAGTTTCATGTACCATTTGTTACTTTTGGATAGTACAGATTAGAGGAGCAGCATTCTGGTACTTCTAGTAGTGTTTTTTGTAGCTCTGCAGGAGAGCATGCCTTTTTGAGTAATTGAAATATGTTCTTTATAATTCGGTGATGTTGAGGTTAAGAGAATGGAAATTTATGTAAAAAAATGGGATAGGGATTGGGATTTTGACATATACTAAATTCATGTCGTAGCTTTTATGATAATTAAATTGTTTCGAGTCATTTCAATGAAACTTCACATGTTCTTAATTTTAAAAAATTAAACGGATTCGTGGAAGAAGAATGATATACGGTAGAACGTTAAGAAAAAAAAATTAACCACCACTTTTTGTTTTCACTTGTATCATTAGTTTTTATTTTCTGTCCTGCAAGTGAATATCCGATTTGAATTACTTTGTCAGTGATTTTATATCATTTTATGTATAGTTTATAAAATTACTTTTATTCTCACAGCATCAGCTTATGCCAAATGCATTGAAAATTGTAGACAATTTGCTCAATCTCGTAACTTTTGAGGTGGAAGGCTATAGTTAATGAGTAAAAACAAAAATAAAAACAAACTTTCCACTTACTACTTAACCGAAAACCTAAAATATTTTTTTGTAATGGAGTCAAACCTTATACTATTCTTCTATTCTTACCGGGTAAACTTATATTTCTTGACTTCATAGAAAATTACTAATTTGATACTTTGACCACAAGTATTTAGGTGTTGGTAAAATATTTTTCTTCAATAAAATTTATTCAATTTCCTTTAGAAATGAAGCACCATAAAGTGACATGGACCTTATCTACTTCGCAGTTTATGTTCCACATGTTTGCTTCTAAGTTTTTCTAGCTGATTTATTTATTCACTTGCTTACTTTTTATCTTTGAATACCCCTGAAGAAAACCAAAAACACAGAACAAGAACAAATGTTCCCTCCTATCAAATTCATCTTCCTTGTCACTGTATACACTCTCTTGTTTCCTTCAATTGCATTTGAATCAGAATCCACAGACCCAATTCCCGAGCCATGGCCTCACCAATTCCACGCCATTACAATCATGAACTACACTCAAGGTCTTAGGAAAGTGGACCTTTGGTACGATTGGCCAAACAAAAGGTACATGCATATAAACCAATACCAATTGGGAAAGACTTTGTATGGTGTTGAATGGCAAAATGGTACTTCCTTTTATTTCACTTTGGATTCTACTCAGGAGTGTACTGTTAGGCATTTCCCAGTGGGAATTCTTAGACCTAATTGGCTTGAAGGTTCAAATTATGTAGGACAAAAGTACAAGGATGGATTCCTTTGTAATGTTTGGGACAAGGTTGGTTTCCTACGGTATTACGAGGATGCTGTTACCAAGATTCCTGTTTATTGGCATTTTTATGATGGTATGCAAATATTATTCTTTAATGTCTATAATTTGTTGAATTCGTAGGCGTCTATTTTAGGGAAGAATTAGTTTTTTTATGCTTGAAACTTGGGTTATAAAATTTTCTTCTAAGACTACTTGTATGATAAAGAGGACCGTTCTTTTCGATAGTGAAATTCACTATTGTATGCATATATTCACTACCGCTAATGAGATAAACTTCAATTTTTGACACATTTAAGGTGGTAAGGCTTTCAAAGTTTTGCTACTGGAATTTTGCCATTAGGATGAACACTCCAACCGTTTCTTTAGCTGAACGACGCTCGTACTGCTCTTGATAAAGGGCAATCCGGTGCACAAAGTATCCCTTATTCACGCTGGGTCTGGGAAAATATCGCATCTTAAGGGGTGTGATGTAGACATCCTACCACTAATACTTGCGCGGTGCACAAAGCATTTCGTATTCACATTAAGTCTGGGGAATGGCTGCATCTCTAGGGGTGCATTTCGTATTTACGTTAAGTCTGGGGAAGGGTTGGGAAAGGGCTGCATCTCTAGGAGTGTGATGTAGACAATCTACCCTAATACAAGTATTAATGACTGCTTCCACGGTCCGAACCCAAAAAAAATCAAACATTCATGTAAGAAACGTAATGTAGCCGTCTTTCTCTCTTATTCTTTTTCCTTTATGATAAAGTTTAATTAATGCTTGAAATATGCGAAACAATGCAGGCTTGGTTGAACATATAATGACATTTGAGGTGGGGAAAGTGCTGGAGGATTCAAAGTGGCAAGCCCCTGCTTACTGCTTCAAGGAGGTCGAGAAAGAAAGTATATCTTTGCTAGAAAACTTGGGTACCTCTCACTTCCGAGATGTCGTGAACGGGGAGGTAGCAGAGAATTGACCTATTAATCGAGTGATCCTATGATTGGACATTGTTTTCCATGTTATGTTGCTTCGAATCGGAAGGTGGAACTAAGATTTCTTAGTAGTGTTATTGTGTATAGAAAGTATATATATACCATCACTTTAATTTATATCTTGGTGACAATTTGTTCCTGGGATGAGGGTCTACCGAAAATATCCTCTCTGCTTTCTTAAAGGTAGGGGTAACTTCTTAAAGGTAGGGGTAAGGACTACGTACACTCTATCTTCTCCAAACCCCACTTGTGGGACTACACTAGGTGTGTTATTGTTGTTGTTGTGACAATTTGTATAGACTTAGTATAAACAAGAACAAATTACAACAGTACAGGTTAAAGAGGAGTCTTTAAGTTTTCGAGCATTAACATTGATCTTACATTTAGGGGTGGCATGTTTATCGGAATTAGGAAAATAATCCCAAAATAAGATTCAGCAATATTTTTTACTGCAATTTGTTAGTTTTTCTGTATCTTGTATAAGTTATACCTGTATAGGTCGAAATTTGCCCCAGAATAATTAGGGCAAGGTAGCATTGAGGAAAGAGTTAGTCGAGGTCGACCAGGAAGCAGCAAGACTCGTGGTCGGGATATCAACAATGGTCAAGGTCGAGCACCGCAGATAGAACTGTAACAGATAGTTTTTAGAATAGGATAGTAAAAAGAATATTCTAATGGATATTCTCTCCATTTGTACTATTAGGGTTTGTTAGGGATATGTCCCATATAAATAGAAAGAAAAGACAATGAGTGGAGGAATGTGACATTCATTTTTGATAAGAACATACTTTTGAGAAAAGATTTTCTCTCTCTTATAAAGATACAAACACTATCTTTCATCAAAATTCTTATTCATATTATTCCATACTTTTCCATTAGATCCAAGAATAATTCGAACATTCTAGGATTTGTCTGTCATTCATCATTGTTATGAGGGACAATCATCTAGTTCATCCTTTATTGAGTGAACCACTTCTCTTATTTACTTAAATGTCATTTATTGTTATTTATTGTTAGTTCTTCCTCCATTATTGCTCATACTTTTTGGAACAATTAATGTATGTTACTGTTAACCCACTATCACATTTGTCTAATGTTATTCACGTTTTTGGAACGCACATCTAGAGATATTATTATTAACTAAGTTTAACCCATTATTATATAAACCCAACTGTTTTGGTCGAAAGTTACATTTTTTGGTCAAACAATTTGGCGTCGTCTGTGGGGATTTTCTAGTTAAAGTTTTAGTTTCTTCTAGATCTATAACTAATACGGATCGCTAACGTAAAAAAGAAGAAGAAGCAAGAATGAGATCTCCTTTCTTTGTATGCACAAATCCAATATGGCAGGCAACATAGAAGAAAGGACGAAAATAATAAGTGACCTCCCAACCAACCTCATGAACATCATCAATGAGAGCTGTGAAACAGCGGACGAAGATGCAATGCCCAATGCCTTCCCTAGGCGAGATAGGTCACCCCCTCCTCACTGCAGCATCACAAAATATCTTGGTAAGGGAGCCTCCACATCTGTGGGGGAAGAGACGCCCCTAGCTGTAAAAAAGCTCCTTGAAGCATGGCTAACCGACGCGTTAACTGGCGTCCTCAGCAAGTCCACCTGAGATGCGGCTGTGGAAAATGCAAGTATTTTCACTGTGCAACAGGCGAACGAACAGTGTGACCAACTCCCTCCACCTCCAACAATAGGTATTATTCACAATGTCATTGATAATGCAGGTGATAACGCTCCTGCAACTATTTTGAAAAGGATGGAGGAAATGGAGAACGAGAACAAGGTACTCCGAGATCAGATAAAAGAACACTAGGAAATGGTCGATAAAATATAGGGTGCCCCCAAACTGTTGCCGAAGAGAGACGCCAACCAATTTGTCGAGCAGCCATACAACGACGATGCATCCCCACATGCCATACCGAAGACCTTCAAAATGCCACCCTACCTAAAAATATATGATGGCACGACTGACCCTGAGGATCATGTGACTCACTACGTCACCGCCGTGAAAGGCAATGATCTCGCCAAAGAACAAGTATCCTCCATTTTGTTGAAGAAATTCCGTGAAACCCTCACAAGAAGAGCGTTGACATGGTATTCACAACTACATGCGCGCACCATTGAAACTTTTGAAGAGATGGCCGACAAGTTCGTAACGGCCCATGCTGGGGCCAAGAAAGCCAAGGCAAGAGTGAACGACATATTTTCTATTAAGCAGTCTCCGGGAGAGTGACTGAGGGACTTCTTTACCCGCTTCAATTAAGTAAGGATAACCCTACCGAACGTGTCAGAAGGGATGGTAGTCACAGCCTTCCAGAACGGGCTGAGCAGGGACGGTTCGAGGGCGACTAAAAAGCTACTGAGTCGACTAATGAAGTATCCCCAACCACTTGGGACGAAATACACAATGCATATTGTGCCGAGGTCCGAGCAGATGAGGACGACCTCAATGGACCAACTCATTGATTGACCTCGGTATAGGCCGAATCCAGAAAAGATCAAAGAAATAATACCAGAAGGGACCTCGCTGCTTCACGACCCAACAGGGAACGACATCAACCATATGTCAGAGCAGTCGTTGCACCCTCCTCCCGCCATGAAGAAGGCCCACCCAGATCAAGGACAGGGACTCATCAGAATGAAAGAGATATGCCTCTTTTATTATCCGCTCACAACTTTTGTGTGTCACCTACAGAAATAGTCTACGCCTTGGAGAAGCTCGGACCAAAGGTGAAGTGGACACAAAAGATGAGGTCAAATCCGAGTACTAGAAAATCGGACGCCCTTTGCGAGTTCCATCAAGAACGAGGGAACAAAATCAAAGATTGCATCGCCCTAAGGCAGGAGGTTGTAAACATGTCATGACAGGGACACCTCAAAGAGTTGATGAGCGGCCGGGGAAGGACCAACTTTGCCAGAGGATGCGAACAACATCAAGGGCCTCCGAAACTGCACTCACCGACCCGCCCCATCTACATGATCATCGGTGGCGGCGAAGATGCTTCCATCAACATCATAAAGTTCACCACTACCCACAAGCTCAAACGGTCAATCACCCACAAGCGGTACGACGAACTCGAAGAAAGTATCATCTTTGATAAGTCAGATACCAATGGTTTGGTTTTCCCTTACTATGATGCCCTTGTTATTACTTTACGAATTTTAGATATCGATGTGAGACGCATCAAGGTAGATGATGGGAGAGGCGCGTGCATTATCCATCCTCGAGTACTTGCACAAATGAAACTCGAAGATAAGATAGTGTCGCGTTGCATCACGCTAACTGGTTTAACAATGAAATTGAGCGAACATCAGGCGAAATCACGCTCCCCGTTCTAGCCGGTGGCGTCACTTTGGAGACCATATTCCACATCATGGACCAAGACATATCATATAACGCCATTTGATCATCATACATGTGTCACAGATTCTTCTGCGTACTCAAAAAGGATAACGGCCTCCAATGGACTTCTGAGTCCGCCCAGGCCCTGAAGGAGTTGAAAGCGTACATGTCATCACTACCACTGCTTTCAAAGCCGGAGCCAGGGGAACGTCTCCTCGTTTACCTCGTTGAATTCGAAGTAGCTGTAAGCGCAGTCCTGGTTCGAGAAAATAAAGGTATGCAGTCTCCCATCTATTACACTAGCAAAATATTAGTCGACGCCGATATGAGGTACCCTCACCTCGAAAAATTGGCTCTGGCCTTAGTCATAGCTTCGCGAAAGCTTAGACCATATTTCCAGTGCCACCCCATCTCGGTCGTCACGACTTCCCCCTAAGGACCATTTTGCATAAACCCGAGCTGTCAGGATGGTTGGCCAAATGGGCCATCGAACTGAGCCAACACGATATCACATATCAACAGCGAACATCGATAAAGTCGCAAGTCCTCGCTGACTTCGTCGCGGACTTCAGCATAAAAATAATGCCTGAAGTTGAAAGAGAAGCCAATCACACTTCTCCCTAAACACAGAACCTTTGGGTTTTGTACACAAACGGCACGTCTAACGCGTCAGGGTCCGTACTGGGATTCGTACTCGAAGTCCCAACCGGCGAAGTGATTCGCTAGTCCATAAAGTGCCTAGATATGACTAACAATGAGGCCGAGTATGAGGCTGTAATTGCAGGGTTAAGGCTAGCACTCAAGTATGGGTAGAAACGGTTAAGACTACGCTGCGATTCCCAACTCGTAGTCAACCAAGTCATATGGACTTTCCAAATCAAGGAACGAAGGTTACAGAAATATCAAACCGAAATCTGCAAGTTGCTGCCCCAGTTCGATGAATGTCAACTCGACCAGATCCCACGAGTACAGAACGTTGAGGTGGATGGTCTCGCCAAACTAGCTGTAACCACCAAAAACATTGCAACCGGAGATAGAAGTGTAGTCCACCTTCTCAACTCGTCGATATACCAAATTGAGGTAAGAACCATAAACCTGACTTAGGACTGGCGCAACCATATTGTTACATACTTGCAGGACGGCGTACTTTCAGGTGAAAAAAAAAGAGACCTAGAAACTGAGAATGCAAGCAGCCAGGTACAACATTATCCACAACGACCTGTATAAGAGAACGAACAACGGCCCTCTAGCGAAATGCTTGGGCCCAAATCAGATGCGGCGCGTCCTTGAAGAGGTCCATGAAGTCCATTGTGGAGTTCATTCCGGCAATCGGGCTTTGGTTAGATGCCTCATACGGGTAGGGTATTACTGGCCCACCATAAAAAAAGAGGCAGCGGACTTTGTGAAAAAATGTGAGAAATGCCAAAAGTACGCTCAATGATTCACCAAGTAGGAGAACACCTCTGCCCGGTCACCTCGCCTTGGCCGTTCATCAAATGAGGAATGGATATTGTGGGCCCATCCTACCAAGGCGAGGTAACGTACGATTCCTTCTAGTTCTAACTGACTATTTCTCTAAGTGGGTGGAAGCAGGAGCGTTTGCCCAAATACATGAAAAGGAAGTGATTGCCTTTATATGGAAAAACATCGTATGCCGATTCGGCCTCCCCAAAGAGATCAGTTGCGATAACGGACCCCAATTCACTGGGAAGAAGGTCACTGAATTTTTTGAGAAGTGGCATATCAAAAGAATACTTTCGACGCCATACCACCCCGTGGGCAGCGGTAAAGCGGAGTCCTCCAACAAATCGATACTGAACATCATGAAGAAGAAACTCGAAGACGCCAAGGGACTGTGGCCGGAAATATAACCAGAAGTATTGTGGGCCTACCGAACAATGCCGAAGACAAGTACAAGAGAGACGCCCTACTCTTTAGTCTATGGGACTGATGCAGTAATACCGGTCGAGGTCGGGGAGATTAGTCTAAGATACTCCCACGAGAGAAGACCAAGGAACGATGAAAGTAGAAGGCAGGAACTTGATGAAGTCGAAGAACGAATAGACATGGCCTACGTAAGAATAATTGCCCAAAAACAACAAGCAAAACGCTATTACAACAAGAAGGCAAAGGTTAGGCCGCTCAAAGTCGGGGACTACGTGCTTAAAGCTAACAGAAGCAAGCAAAGACCCACGGGAGGGCAAACTAGAAACAAATTGGGACGGTCTGTACAAAATCACAGCAACAACGAACAAAGGGTCATTCTAACTAGAAACAATGGAAGGAAAGCTACTACCGAACAACCGAAATATTACCCACCTCAAGTACTTCAACTTCTAAGAGATAAAGCGTCCCCCAAGTCGTACTCTTTTTTTCCTCACTTGAGCTTTGTCCCAATTGGGTATTCTCAAGGAGGTTTTTAATGAGGCGACGAAGGGGACACTTTAAGTAGAAGTACGCAAAGACGGAGGCACATGGCGGTTAGTTCATTGCTCAACCTCTCAAGCCTTCTCCAGGTCGACCAATGAAGGGACTAGATAGACTGGGACTGGAATGTCATCCAACACCCAAAAATTTGTAAATTTCTCCAAGTGTATGAACAAAGCAACAATGCATGAAGTTTATTTCTATTTCTCCAAATGCACAACCAAGGCAACAATGCTTAAAGCTTACGATGTCGACAAACTCTGCACCTAGAAGCATATCTTTCTAAACGTATATTATGTTCGACCTTGTTCGAACTAACACCTACCGGCCCTCGGCCACAATTAAACGTAGGTTATGTTCAACCTTGTTCGAACTAAAACCTACTGGCCCTCAGTCATAATTAAACGTAGGTTATGTTCGACCTTGTTCGAACTAACACATATTGGCTCTTGGCCATAATTAAACGTAGGTTATGTTCGACCTTGTTCGAACTAACACTTACTGGCCCTCGACCATAATTAAACGTAGGTTATGTTTGACCTTGTTCGAACCAACACCTACTGGCCCTCCACCATAATTAAACGTAGGTTATGTTCGACCTTGCTCGAGCTAACACCTACCGACCCTCGGCCATAATTAAAACGTAGGATATGTTCAACCTTATTCGAACTAACACCTACCGGCCCTCGGCCATAATTTAACATTTTGTTATGATTCAACCTTGTTTGAACTAACACCTACTGGCCCTCGGCCATAGCTAAATGTATGTTATGTTCAACCTAGTTCAAACTAACACCTACGGTCCCTCGGCCATAGCTAAACGTAAATTATGTTCAACCTTGTCCGAAATAACACCTACTGGCCCTCAGCCTTAATTAAACGTAGGTTATGTTCGACCTTGTTCAAACTAACACCTACTGGCCCTCGGCCATAAATAAACATAGGTTATGTTCAACATTGTTCGAACTAACACCTACTGGCCCTCGACCATAATTAAACGTAGGTTATGTTCGACCTTGTTCGAACCAACACCTATTGGCCCTCGGCCATAATTAAACGTAGGTTATGTTCGACCTTGTTCGAACTAACATCTACCATCCCTCGGCCACAATTAAGATTCAACAATATGTTTTACTGCAATTTGTTAGTTTTTCTGTATCTTGTATAAGTTATACCTGTATAGGTCGAAATCTGCCCCAGAATATTTAGGGCAAGGTAGCATTGAGGAAAGAGTAAGTCGAGGTCGACCAGGAAGCAGCAAGACTCGTGGTCGGGATATCAACAATGGTCAAGGTCGAGCACCGCAGATAGAGCTGTAACAGATAGTTTTTAGAATAGGATAGTAAAAAAGAATATTCTAATGGATATTCTCTCCACTTGTACTATTAGGGTTTGTTAGGGATATGTCCCATATAAATAGAAAGAAAAGACAATGAGTGGAGGAATGTGACATTCATTTTTGATAAGAACATACTTTTAAGAAAAGATTCTCTCTCTCTTATAAAGATACAAACACTATCTTTCATCAAAATTCTTGTTCATATTATTCCATACTTTTTCATTAGATCCGAGAATAATTCGAACATTTTAGGATTTGTCTGTCATTCATCATTGTTATGAGGGACAATCATCTAGTTCATCCTTTATTGAGTGAACCACTTCTCTTATTTACTTAAATGTCATTTATTGTTAGTTCTTCCTCCATTATTGCTCATACTTTTTGGAACAATTAACGCATGTTACTATTAACCCACTATCACATTTGTCTAATGTTATTTACATTTTTGGAACGCACATCTAGAGATATTATTATTAACTAAGTTTAACCCATTATTATATAAACTCTACTGTTTTAGCCGAAAGTTACATTTTTTGTCAAACAATAGCAGTAGAATTTTCTTCCACAAATCCGATATTATTCTATGCTAAATCGAACATGAGTTAACTTATACGGTGTTGGATTTCTAACTTATACGGTGTTGGCTTTCAGAGATAAAAATGTTAACTTTCATATTGTGCACCATATAGACATAGAACTATTGTATACCATATATCCTATTTTAATGTAATAAAACAAGCATTTACCACAAAAATAATTTACACTAAAAATAATCCAAAAATTACTATTTTAAAATTATAATCTGTGCATCGTGTAAATTTTTTCATGAATCAAATGATCGCTAACAACAACAACAATTGTCACGTCATTTGTTGAAAAGAAAATGATAGTGTATAAATCATAGAAATTAAAGGATCGCTAAATATTTTTTAACATATAGTTTGGTGGGCTAGATCACACTCTTGTTGAAACGTTGGTAACATGTTCATTCCTTATTACAATAGTCATAACAGATCAATGTGTTTGCCCTTAAGTCGGATAACAATTAAATTTATACGCGGTTTTAAGGATATGTAGATTGATTCAATACAGATAATCAAGAATATTAGATAAACGAGTTAAAGACAAAATGAATGATCAAAGTAGTTGTAATGTTATGGCCTAGCCCAAACCTAGGTTGAACAATAGTTTCCCTTGATCGGACCCTTGGTTCGAACCCAAATCGGATGAAGAACAAATAGTTAAATAAGAACTTTTGCAATAGTTAGAAAATAAAAAAATAAATTTGTATTGCCTTTATTTGCGTGTTACAATGTGTTCCTCAAAAGAAAAAACCTCCCCATTATATAGCAGGAGAGTTTCATCCCTAGTACAAGTCTAAAAAGGGTAAAAATCTTCCTTTCTCGTTAATTACTAATCCATAACAGACATCGAGCGAGATCCGTGCCGTGATATCCGGTCAGGTACGACTATCACAACCCTTTATCCGTCTTGTGTAACTGCTTTTCGTGTTTCACGAGGTTTTAAAACTCGTTATGGGTTCGGGGAACATTGCTTTGTCACGCCCGGTGATGAACACATCGTTCTTCTTTCGTGGGTCTTGATGTGAAAGGTTTTCAACCTCGATTTCAGTCTCGTACGTCCATGCCCTTCTTCCGTTTTCTTCACAGGGAAATCGAGATATGCTCTATTCCCGATTTTACCCGTATACAGATAGTCACCTCATTTTCTAGAGTGTAGGTTTGCCGAAACGATAGATGAACCCCGATTTCTTCCCTCGTACGTTATAGTTGAAATGCTGGGTAAATCGAAACGCCCATCAGTCGCTTCGTTCTGAATTCCGACATGTGTCAGTCATCCGGTGGCTGTCTTCGAATGCGAAACGTCGCGCATTAATTGCTTTTTCCCCTATAAAAGCCTCAACCCTCTTTACTTCTTCCACTTTCCGACTCTAGACTTTACCTTCGAACATTCTAACGACTTTTAACTTCTCCAGATCTTTATACATTGTTCATTGAGCCTTCATATCTTCATCTTCTTTGAACCTTCATCACATACCTTCATACCATCTTCAAATCTTTATATTTTTCTTCAGATCCACACTCTCCAGATTATAGTGGCAAAAACTTCTAAGTCAGTGCCTCAACAGCCTGCCCCTTTATCTTTCCACCCGGTCATAGATGCCGAGGTAGTCGTTCCCGATGTGGCTCGGGAGCCCCCCATGAAGAGCTTCATACCTGGCGGTTGCTTTATCGGGGACGACTTCAAGGTCGAGAAGTCCTCTAGTTAACAAGACCGAGGCGAGGGAGCATGGAGATACATATGCTTCATCACCGAAGAAACCCTACCTGTGGTCCGAGCGGACTGCGAATATAAGGGTAAGGACGTGGTCATTCATGGGCTCAATTATGATATTACCACTCACGTGAAGGGGTATATGAGTTTTTATACTTACCCATTCACACTCGCCCCGGTGGACCCCATAATTCTTATTTTATGCAAAAGGTACGAGGTGTGCCTTGGGAAAATTCACCCGTCTTTCTGGAGGATCGTGATCCTCTTACGCCATTTTGTGAAAAACACTGAATCTCCTCAGTTCACCCTCGACCATCTACTCCGCCTGTACAATCCCCGAATTTTCCAAAGGGGACTTATCAAGCTCGTTCGCCGAGCAAGAAAGGCTTATTTCTCAAGCATTGACGAGGATCGAGACCGAGGCTGGCAGGGGAGGTTCGTTCGAGTGAAAATTGAAGACCTGATCCCCTCCCCCCCCCCCGAGTTTTTGCCTTTCCCCGAGGAATGGAACGCATCCCGTAAGTATTGTCTTTCTTGGGTATTTCTTTTTTTTTTATTCTTTCTCTCATTGCCTGTGTTTGTGGTCGTGCAGCCATTGCCCAAGTTCCTGATGCAATCCCCCGGTTCAAGTATTGGATCGAGGGGATCTGTAAGCAGATGTAGTACTCTGAGCGCGCATGGAGAAAACTTTCGAAGGGTAAATAGGAGGCCCGTTCTCATAGTGAGGTTCTTCCCTAAATAGTTACCACCATGCTTTTAAATTACATAGTGCTAAACTTTTTCTCTATTCTTACAGGTCTACCTAAGACCACCGAACTTAGGCCACTGGATGAGGAAGAGGATCCGTCCTTGCTTGCCGAGCCCTCCATTTCGGGACAGCCCGGGGCTGCCGCGAAGGAGGAGAAAAAGAAGAAAAAGAGAAAGTCCTTGGGTTCCCCAGACCTCGAAGCGAAGAGGAAGAAGAGGGCGGTCACCGGGTCCGGAAGTCCAAGAAGAGCACCAAGTCCAGGGTACCCGACCCTGGCACTCTCTACCGGCTCAGGGATGAGCCCGAAGAAGACGACCTCTTTGTCGCTCATGGGTCGACCCTTAATGAGAGGGAGCAGGCACCGACCGAGAAAAAGGACCATAAGGTCAATCCCCTTCTAACTCGGGAACCTTAGGGGGAGATAGAGGTTGCGGCCTCCCAAGAGGCCGCTTCTCTTCCGAAGGAGTCGACTGGTATCATTGACATCGTGGAGACTACCTCCTATGCTGAGTCCAGCTCGAAGAGGCCAAAGCGGGCAAAGAAAAGTCAAGTGAGGGAACGTAGGGCCCAGATGATGCCCTCAACACGTTTTTCGATGGCATGGACATGGCCACACTAGAGGATTTTTCCGAACTTGGTCACCTGGAGGTCCCAAAGAAGGACGTGCCCTCGGGGGTTGGTGGATTGAGTTCGAGACCAAAACTAGTGAAGCAATTTCTCGCTCCGAGCGTAAGAGAACAGTCATTATCACAATCCTGGAGGATGCCCGGGTCCTGTCTGCTCCGGTGGGCATAGTTAGCTACCTCTGATGTCTATGACCGAGTAGGACCAGGCAAATATGAACGAGATGGACATGTCAAGTCTCTTCAACGAGGCGCAACAGGCGTTGAACCGGATAAGGCGTTGTCGCGCCCCATTTTCTCACGAAAGTGGGTTTCGACGTGGGAAAACTCTTTTAAATGGTTATTAAAAGAGAAGAGTCACCACCTAATGATTTTGAGATGCGTTAGGGCACCTATTTGCAAGTAACTCTGTTTGACTAGTACGTGTCACCAAAGAACGGGTAAGGGCTCAAATTACCTCAAAGATAATATATTAGGCACTCTTCGAGGTCCACAACTGTGGGTCCCGGCCGAACTTTAAACTATGTGAATTATGTAATTAGACTAGGTGATCAAATAAATAAAGAGAAATTTAGAAGTCGAAAAGTCTTATCAGGGCACGTGAGAGTCGGCACAAATCTTAATGACTACGAAGATATAACTATATTGATCTATGTTAAATGACTAAGTGTAAATAATAAATATATAAAGAAAAGCGGGGGAGGGAGGGGGGGGGGAGGTCCTATGTTTTTTAGCCTAAAGGATCACCCCGTGAAACATAAATAATACTTCGTCCTTTGAAGTAGGGGTTGCTCATATTATTCAGCAGACACATACTATCATCTCCTGCTACCCGATTACTATGTTAAAGTTGTTTACCTAAAGGCGCTCTAATTCAATTCTAGGTCGTACCCTATGCGTCCACTACACATCCCATACCTATGGTCCAGGAGGTTTTGGACCTCTATATGGGTGGTTCTAAACTTCACTTAGGATGCTCAAAATGATAAAACTAGCACACATTCAAAAACATGTAGGACTACACATAAGTACAATTAAAGGCTCAAGTTAACCTCCACACATAAATAACAAATACACGCGGGCAGTTAGGCAGTAGACAATTTCAGACGCATTAGAGTCATTTAGTCCTATAGGCATAGTTTCTATCTGATTCTGATTTCCAGTGTTGTACAGGCAGCGTTGCAGTTTTAAACTAACGAATTTGCAAATTAAAGTATCACAAACCTATAGGCATGACATCTATATTGTTCGTGCGATGAGGCAGTAAGGCTGTTCGAAAACTCAAGGTTTACGACACTGATTTTATAAACATGTTTCTTAGGCAGGTGACAGTATCCTATAGGCAGGATTTCTAATAATTGACAGTTAAAATTGATTTTATAATGCTTTATCTCTAGAGGCACGTCATTTAAGGCGGGGCAGTGTGGTGAAAGTAACGGAAGTAGTCGATTGATTGATTAAGGTCCTATAGTCATGATATCTAGACGAGCAGTATACTAAAAGCAATAGAGGCGACTGGTTGATTGATTAGTTGGATCCTTATAGACATGGTATATAGACTAGCCAAGCACATTTTATTGCATCCTATAGGCATGTTGTCTGAACGTGCACAATGAGAAACAAGTACAGCAAATGCTTAAACTAACATGCTTTGAGTGGTGTACAAGTATTAGACAAGTTAAGTAAAGTGTGTGATTTCCTATAGGCATGCTTTCTATCAGTGTACAACACACTAAACTAAATAATATATAAGGCATGTTGAACGAAATAACAAATAGAACACATAGACCCTATAGGCATGTTTTCTACTCTTTTATGCAAGCATTAGAATACCTCAGCCACTTTCATTAACTTCCTCATCATTCGTTATGACAAGTTATTACAGCCCGAACAAATTAAATATGAATAGCTGCAGAACAAGACAACTATAGGCCCAATGATAGGCCCGGTACAGATAGCCCAGTGCTTTTCCTAGGCCTTCAACAGCTCCAGTAGACTCAAAACTCAGCTCATAAGACCAGCAGTAAGTCTGAATCCAATAGCCAAGCCCAACATCACATAGAACATACACCAAGCCCAAACGAAGGATTCACACATGATTACAAGCAACAGACTATATGTTGAACTAACTAAACAAGTAATGAAGTCCACACACCTATTTTTTAGGACTGTAAAGCTAATTATCACCAAGATGTATAGACAAATTCATGTGACATGTTGGCAGGACACACACAAGACAAGTTCTTGCTTGCATTTTCCAAGTTTAGGGGACATGGTTGATTATCACAGGATAACATACTACTTCTAAAGAAGTTTCAAATATTAATATGGTCAAAAATAGCTCAAGGCAATTTCAAGTAGGGGATCTAATTATGAAAGCTGAAGGATCAATGGAGAACCGACTTAATAGAGTCGTTTTAGCATAAAGACTGACAATATTGGTTCATAACAAGTGAAAGGGTATAGCATGTGCAACATTAGCAAAGTTGATGAGGCATATCACTTAGATCAACATAGTAAGCATACATGCTTAGTTTTCAGAACAACAAGATTATAGTAAAGCATGAATTAGCCTAAAAGAGACTCAAAACTAGGAATCTAAGGCATGAAGGTCTAACACGATCATAGTCAAAGAATGGTGAGTAAACAAGTGTCACAACCCAATTCTCCCTCAGTAAGATGTCGTGACGGTAAGGTACGTAGTCTCTACGACTAGGTAAGCCTAACAATTGTTGAATAATAAAAAATAGAGACAGAAACAACCACTAATTTTAACAGATAGCTATATAATGGAAAAATATCGCTTGGCATGTACAAGTAACCAACAGCTCGAGTATAACAATATTCCCAAAACCCAATAATCACAAGTCACAAGCTCTAAGAATTTGTCTAACTGTTTCTATACATTAGTAACTAGAAGAAATAAAGGAGGAACAATATGAAAGGGACAGATGGGGACTCTGAGGTTTGCGGACGCTGGAAGATATACCTTAAAGTCTCCGGAGCAGCAGCAAGTACGCAACTATTAGCAGGGTTGGTGGGAGGTAACTGGATTTGCACACAAAACATGTACAGAAGAGTAGCATGAGTACACCACAATGGTACCCAGTAAGTGCCAAACCTAACCTAGGTAGAGTAGTGACGAGATCAGGTCAGGGCCCTATTGGTATATAATAATTTAAGGCAGAAAAATTAGCAATGTAATAAGAGACTGGAAATTTAACGAGGAGAAACTACAGAAAGATACCATCACAGTGCATAGGGATAAATAATGGGGGCACTCTCGAGATACCATCTCGTAGACCCAAAAGTAAATGCTCAACAGAGGATCTCTTGAGGTACCGCCTCGTAGTCCCAAAAGTAAATATGTAAGGGGATCTCCCGAGGTACCGCCTCGTAGTCCCAAAAGTAAATATGCAGGGGGATATCTCGAGGTACCGCCTCGTAGTCCCTCTCGAAATCGATGGAAACAACAATTACAACAAGAAATCCTATAGTTTATGACTAAATACAAGTCAAGGAAAAATAGGAAATCAACTAAGCATGTTGTACATGTTTCAAATAAGCAATTAAGACACGTAGACATGCGATATTAGGCTAACAGGATAACTACACATGCTGGTATAACTCAATTAAGATATAACAGGTTACTGCTAAGTAAAAATCGGGTTTTATAACAATTAGCCCGTGTACACACTCATCACATCGCGTACACAACACTCACATATCATAGAAGTATCACAACAGTACCAAATCCTAAGTGGATTTCCCCCACACAAGGTTAAGCAAGCTACTTACCTCGAACCAAGCCCAATCAATCAACAAGAACGCCTTTTCCTCGACTTTCCGACTCCGAATGGCCTAAATCTAGCCAAAAACAATCACATACTATAAATACAACTATAATAAACAAATCTAATTAATGAAATAAACACTTTAACAAGAATTTCAAAAATTGCCCCAAAAAGTCGACCCGGGCCCACGTCTCAAAATCGGGTAAAAGTCACAAAATATGAACACTCAATCAACCACGAGTCTACCCATACCAAAATTACTCAAATCTGCTACCAAATTCTCAATCAAAACCCAAAATTTCGGTTGAAGAACTTTCCAACTTGTTCCCCAATTTTCTCAACCCAAATTCTTAATTAAAAGATGGAATTAATGATAGATTAGTGGAATATAACCATAAATGAGTTAAGAATCATTACCCAATAGCTTCCTCTAAAAATCCCTCAAATTATCGCCTTAATTCGAGCTCTCAAAGTCCCAAAGTGAAAATGAGATCAAACCCTTGTAATTTCCCCTTTTCTACCCAGTGATTTTGCTTCTGCGAGGGAATCACCGCATCTGTGGTTCCGCACCTGCGGAAAAACCATCGCAGGTGCGGACTTCACTTAAGCCCTCAAAGTTCGCTTCTGCGGTCGCACCTGCGCGCCCGCTTCTACGCTCCATCCTCTACAGTCCCATAATCGCTTCTGCGGCTCTATGGCCGCTTCTACGGGGTCGTACCTGCGGCCCAAAGTGCACAGGTGCGATTACACCAGGTGCAACAAACTTTAGCCAATCCAATACAATTCCAAATGATCTGTTAACCATCCGAAATTTCGAGGCCCCCGGGACCTCAACCAAGTGTACCAACCAGTCCTAAAACATCATACGAACTTAGTTGAGCCTTCAATATACATCAAACAATGCTAAAAACACGAATTGCTCTCCAATTCAAACTTAATGAACTTTGAAGCTTCAAGCTTGTACAACTTCCGGAATCGAAATCCGACCCCGATATCAAAAGTCCACTCTCGGCCAAACTTCCTAAAAATTCAACTTTCGTCATTTCAAGTCTAATTCAGCTACAGACCTCCAATTCACAATTCGGACACGCTCATAAGTTCAAAATCATCCAACATAGCTAAAGGAACCGACGAAACTCAATTCCAGGGTCGTCTTCACACAGTTCCAACTACGATCAAAATCCTAGAACTTAAGCTTCTGTTTTAGGGACTAAGTGTCCCAAAACACTCCGAAACCAAGAACAAAAACTCCCGGCAAGTCACATAAGCATAAGATGATACAGGGAAAATAGAAAATAAGGGATCAAGGTTCTTAATCTCAAAACGACCGATCGAGTCGTTATAACAAGCAAGTAGGCATGGTCTATAGCAGCTAATAAGAATCTTAATTGTGATGAGTGTAACATAGAGGTTCCCAAGTTCAAAAATATCATGGTAGAAGTTATTGCCAACTTAAGGTCAAGCAGAGCAGACAAATTTCAGAACTTAAACCAGTCAACCAGGCACAATATAGAAAAACAAGTATATTAGGATTCAACTGGGAACCTAGGCAATACTAAAGAGCACAGAGTTTGCTAAACACCACATTACAATTCTTAAAGCCACATGTTTGGTTAAACATTACAACACAATTATGGTTCATGTAAGCAGATATAAAAATAGAGTTCACAAAATGAGTTATCAATAGAAGTTCATTAAGGCAAATTCTGGATATGAGACGATTCCTTAGGAATCTCAATGCGAGAATCCAAAACAAGGCGTGAGAAAAACTAATAATAAACAGCAGAACAACAAAGCAAACTTAAAGATACAAAGTCATTCAAGCTGAACATGTAGGAGTTTAAAGAATTAGGCAGGTTGTGACACTAGGAGATTCAAAACTGTAGAATAGCTATAATGCAAGTAAAATTGCCGATGATTACAACACAATACTAGAGTCATATTGGTTAGAACAACATGGATATGCGAAGCACTGGAAATAAGCAAAAGTGAATAGAATTGCAAAAGTCAAGACATTCACCAATTTGCAGATTCAACAAACAAATAAAAGAGAAGGCTAAGTGTGAGAAACAGCTCGAATATCACCAACAAAGTGAACAACCAGAAGACCAAAATCCTAGTGCGTCAGAATTCACAGGAGCCTCAAATGAGCTCTGAGCAGTGCTCGCACTAAGGGGTCATTAGAGAGGGTTCCGACGGCCTTGGCTTTTAGCCGGCCAAGAGCAATAGATTCAAAATAGTATCGAGTGAGTGAGAGTATGAGAGAATAACAGTGATTCCCCGTCCCTTAAAGGGGATTAGGGGAAGGGTTTATATAGTAGTAAAATTGAACGATCAAATAAGGA
This sequence comes from Nicotiana tomentosiformis, assembly GCF_000390325.3. Taxonomy (NCBI): domain Eukaryota; kingdom Viridiplantae; phylum Streptophyta; class Magnoliopsida; order Solanales; family Solanaceae; genus Nicotiana; species Nicotiana tomentosiformis. The sequence goes on from NC_090817.1 coordinate 134,985,687, forward strand.
AACACGGTCAATCAAACATAATAAAGGAAATAATAGCATAGAGAATCGATTTAGAATCGGATTAGGAGAAAAATTAGGTAAACCCTAGTTCAAGATGGAGAACCAAATAGTTAAAAAATCTCACTGAATCAGACCCATATATCCTGGTGGTGAATGTATCAAGTCAAGAACATGGCGATAATACAGAATGGGAGTTGAATGAACGCATGTTGATGAACTTCCATATATAAATAAGTACCAAACACATTGTAATGTTTAAGGGATGGTAAAAATCTTCGTGTATGCAAGAAAGGAAAGGAAACATGGAAGATTTCCATGTGATATCGGATTAGGATTGTGATTTGAGTGAGGCGGCTAGGGTTTGTGAAGTGAGGAAAGGGTTTGAAGAGTATAGAGAAGGCTGCTGAGGGTAAAATGGGATTAGGGTTTGGGTGAGGGGATATATGGAAAGGGGTTGGTTTATTATGGGTCATTGATTATTTGATATCAACGGCCAGGATCAAAGGAGAATCGGGGCGGGTTATTTGAAGGGGTCCGATCAGGTTGGCTTAAAGTGACGCTTGGTTTGGGTTATGGGAGTATTGGGCCAGCTTTTGGTTCGAAAATTGGCCTAGTTTTGGGCCAAATTTTAAATAAAAGAAATTAGGAAAAAATAATTTAATAAAATATTTAAATAAATATAAAAGTACTATTTGTGAGACTTAATATTTTAAAATAATAGTTGAAGATTACAAAAAAATAAAAATTATTTTTTGACCCTGAACAAAATGATAAATGCAATTAATTATAAAATATAGGCTATTGTTGCAAAATTGTATAAAATAGCTTTAAAATACAACTATAATTATATATAAACAAAGTAAAATATTATGAGACATATTTTTGGGTGCAAATGAAAACTTTGGATGATTGAGTCATCACAAAATAATTTAAGGGGTAAATAATGCATATTCAAGTAATTTAAATGTAAGAAAATCAATTTTAAGCCTAAAACAATTATAAAAATACTTGTATAACTCTTGTAGATTAAGTAATGATTAAAAAAATGATATTTTGAAAGTATATATACTATTTGAAAAAATATGAGGGCAAAATTGGGTATCAACAGGTGTTAACCCTTTTGTACCCCTTTGTGAATCCCACTTAGGCTTCTTTTTGATGTCCCCTATTAATTTCATTTTTTACAGGCTTCAGTGCGTCACCATGAAAGCTTCCTCTGGTACCGCTTGGAGATTAGCCAGCTCGAGTTCGAGCTCAAAGAGCATGTCTGGAAGAAGGACATATACATGGCTCTTAGTGAGCAACAGGACGAGGCCCTTAAAGACCTCCCGATTCTCCAGGCCGAGTTGGAAATGGCTCAGAAGGAGGCCTCGACCCAGAAGCGGGAACACACCGACCTGGTTGAGAAGGTAAATATCTTTGAAGCTAAAAACGAGCAGCTAGTCGTGGTGACTAACAACACAACTTCGCAGGTCCAACAGAAAATAGACTCGATCGACCAGTTGTGGGCTGAGATGGACGAAGTCATGGCCACGACCGAATTATGAAAGTGAAGGATGGACCTGCTGGCTTCGCAGAAGGAATCTATGAAGGCGGAGATGGCGTCGGTCGAGAACCAACTTCGGGTGGCGAAGGACAAAACCGATAAGTGGTCTCGGCTGAATGATGATCTCCGAGCACAGCTGAGCTCGGCCGTCATGAAACGGGATGCTCTCGGAAGAGAATATGAGGCACTGAGTTCTAAATTGGATACAACCTCTACTGATGCCGAGGAAATCGTGTCCCAGTATAAGGCCGATGTGGAGGCAACCGAGACACGCTAAAAGACGAATACTGAATACATAAAGCAACTATCCCGGAGAGAGACCCTCGAAAAGATCCATGCCCGAGGTTTTGACATATCGGCCGAGATTGAAGAAGCTAGGAGCTCGAGGACAAGCCAAAGGAGCTCTATGAGCCTGAGGGTTTCGAAGGCTCCGAGGGCTTTGAGGGCTCTAACGGTTCAGGCGACGAGTCGGGCCCAGGTGAAGACCAGGCGTAGATGCCTTTGTATTTTTCCAGTTTTTATTTTTTCTTATGTATTTTTTTTGTTTATTTTGAGGTCGTCCTATCGGTACTTTATAAATATGTTTTGAAATATATAGAAAAACATTTGTTTTTTTGGAAATATCGTGTCTTTAACTTTCCAGCATCTTCTTGCAATTTCTGTTTGTATATTATTTTTTATTCCTTAGCAGAGAATCAGATGTCATTCTGGGGCATTCATTTTTTAGAGGTTCGAACGAAGCCCAGATTTGATGCAACTTTTTTTGGTTATGGCTTCGAACCCTCGGTGATACCGGAGGTTTTCAAGATGCTTAAGTGGTTTTAGACAATATTTTTGCCGAGGGTAATCTTTTAGTAGGTTTCAAATTTTTGTAAAGGCCTTACTTTCTGGTTAAGGATTTCGAACGTCTCCGAGCCTTTTTTAGGGTGGTCGTATCCTTTCATATTTGAGCACCGTCTAATAGGTTTGGTGCCTCCGAGATTCGGTAGCCCGGGTCATTCGAATTTTCATCGGGAGACAGTCCCCGAGTAGGGGTATGATCCGAAATGGAAAAAGCAAAAATGTGTAGAAACAAAGTGTAAGGGAAGTGGAAATTTCTTTCATTTTATTAGTATGCAAGGTACACGATCGAAAATGCATAAAAACCTGTGACATGGCTAGAGTGGACTATGCGGGCATGGTTCATACGACCGTTTGGCCCTTACAATGAATCCTAACAACCAAGTCTTATCTTTTAGCACATAAAGTTTTCTTTTTCCCTTGCTTAAGACCTTAATCTGAGGGTATTGGCCCCCTAGTATTCGAGGTCAAACTCGTGAGGGCTTAGATACTGTTGACCTGAAGCAAACGATCATTGACTCTACTTTGAAACCGGTATTCAAATCTAAGTTAGCACGTTTTACTATTGCCTCGTTAAAAACGTTGCCGAAAAATCTACATCGGGACAAAACCAGTTCAAGGGAAAAAGAGTGAAACACACGCTTTCCGACCTAATAGCCACATCCATACTTAGTCGATTACCTCCATACGCTAGTCCGATTTATAACATGATTAAAAAGTAATTGAGTCCGTACCTTAGATAAAGTACCACTTTAAGTGTGTCACGTTCCAGTTGTTCGATAGTTGTACGTCGTTTCCCGATTTAAGTTTATACGAGCCTTTACCGGTTATTCCGACAACTCGATATGGTCCTTTCGAGTTCGGTCCCAGTTTTCCTTCGCTCGGGTTCCTGGAGTGTAATATTACTTTCCTCAACACCAAGTCCCAGACTCGAAAGTGTCGGAGGCTAGCTCTTCGGTTGCAATACCTTTCTATTCACTGTTTCTGGCAGCCAATAGGACCAAGGCGACCTCCCGCCTTTCATCCAATAGTTCCAGACTCATGATCATGGCCTCGCCATTTGGCTCTTCGGTCGATACTGGAACTTGAGTCTCGGTTCGTCCACCTTGACTGGTATTAAGGCTTCGGCTCCGTAGACCAAGGAAAATGGGGTGGCCTTGGTGCTAGATTTTAAAGTCGTACAGTATGCCCACAAGACTTCGGGCAGGATCTCATTCCATTTCCCTTTCGCATCGGTCAACCTCTTTTTCAGGTTTTGAAGTATGGTCTTGTTTGTTGATTCTGCCTGCCCGTTCCTACTAGGATGATAAGGCGTTGATAGTATCTTCTAGATCTTGTGATCTTTGAAAAATTTATTCACATTGCTGCCTACGAATTGTTTTCCATTATCGTAAACGATCTCGGCCGGTATCCCAAATCGACATATTATGTGGTCCCAGATGAAGTCAATGACTTCTTTCTCCCAGACCTTTTAGAATGCTTATGCCTCGACCCATTTGGAAAAAGAATAGGTCATGAATAGTATGAATTGAGCTTTACCGGGGTCCCATGGTAGGGGACCGACGATGTCCATTCCCTACTTCATAAATGGCCACGGGGACAAAATCGAGTGGAGCATTTCTCCCGGTTGATGGATCATCAGGGCGTGTATCTGGCAGTCATTGCATTTCCATACGAAGTCCTTCGCATCTTTATCCATTTCGGTCCAGTAATAGCCGGCCCTAATTAGTTTTCAAACCAAAGATTCTGCCTCTGAATGGTTCCCGCAAGTACATTCGTGAACTTCTCTCATGGCGTATTTGGTTTCTCCCGGCCCCAAGCATCTGGCTAGCGGACCATCGAAGGTTCTCCTGAACAATGCCCCTTTGACCAAGCTAAACCTAGCAGCTTTGGTGCACAGAGCTCTCGATTCTTTGGGATCTAAAGGCAATTTTCCAGTCTTTAAGTAGTCTATGTATTTGTTCCTCCAATCCCAAGTTAAACTCGTTGAGTTTACTTTAGCGTGGCATTCTTCTATTACCGACTTCATTAGTTGCACTACTGTTCCCGAACCAAATTCATAGGCATCGACCGATGACCCCAAGTTAGCCGATGCATCAGCCTCGCTGTTCTGATCTCGTGGTACGTGTTGCAGGGTCTATTCCCTGAATTGATGCAAGTTTACCTGTAATTTGTACAAGTACCTTCGTATTCATTCTTCTTTCACTCCGAACGCCTAACTTGATTTACCACGAGAAGGGAGTCGCACTTAGATTCTATCACTTTGGCCCCAAGGATTTTATCCAATTCTAGACTTGCAATCATGGCCTCATACTCGGCCTCATTGTTAGTCAATTTCATAGTTCTTATAGATTGCCTTATTACATTTCCCGTAGGCAGTTTTAATACGATGTCGATCCTGGACCCCTTCGAATTCGAGGCACCATCCGTGAAAAAGGTCCAGATTCCCGAAGTGCCCCTAGGTTAATAGTAATTCTCTTTCGACTTCGGGTATTAAAGGCGGCGTAAAGTTGGCCACGAAGTTTACCAAAATCTGAGATTTTATGGTGGTTCGGGGTCGAAACTCGATATCGTACCCGCTAATTTCGACGACCCATTTGGCCAACCAGCCCGAGACCTTGGGTTTGTGCATGATATTCCTCAGCGGTTAATAGATCACGACACATATGGGGTGGTATTGAAAGTACTGCTTTAGCTTTCTGGAGTCGCTTAGCAAAGCGAGCGTCAATTTTTCCAGGTGAGGATACCTCGATTCGGCATCGCCTAGAGTTATACTGACATAGTGAATAGGAAATTGCGTACCTTCTTCCTCCTAGAATAAGACTCCACTTACCGCCACCTCGGAAATCACCAAGTAGAGGTACAGTTGTTCGTCTGCCTTCGGAGTGTGCAGCAAGGACAAACTTGATAGGTACCGTTTGAGTTCTTCCAAAGCTTGCTGGAATTCTGGGGTCCAAGAAAAGGTTATTCTTCTTCTTCAATAGTGAGAAGAATCAATGGCTTTTGTCTGAGGACCTCGATATGAACCGGTCCAGGGCGGCTATACGCCCGGTCATTCTTTGAACGGCCTTGACGTTGTCCACCACGGTGATGTCCTCTATGTCTTTGATTTTGTCGGGGTTTATCTTGATCCCTCGATTGGATACCATGAACCCGAGGAATTTTCTTGATCCGACCCCGAATGCACATTTCTCTGGATCGACTTCATATTGTACTTCTTCAGTATGTCGAAGGTCTCCTGCAAATATTTCAAATGGTCCTCTTCTTACAAATACTTGACTAACATATCGTCAATATAAACTTACATTAATTTTCCTATTTGTTCTTCGAACATCCGGTTTACTAGACGTTGATAGGTGGCACCAGCGTTCTTTAACCCAAACAACATTACATTATAACAGTAGGTGCCAAATTTAATGATGAAAGAAGTTTTTTCTTGATCGTCCGGGTCCATCCGAATTTGGTTGGACCCGGAATAGGCATCGAGAAAGCAGAGTATCTCATGTCTGGCCGTTGTGTCGATTATCCGATCGATATTAGGCAAAGGGAAAGAATCCTTAGGGCATGACTTGTTTAGATCTTTGTAATCTACACACATTCTTAGCTTATTTCCTTCTTAGGTACCACTACTACGTTAGCTAACCAGTTCGGGTATTTAACTTTCCGGATGGACCCTATTTTAAGGAGTTTGGATACCTCCTTTGATGAACGCATGCTTGACCTCGGACTGTGGTCTCCTCTTCTACTTAACCGGATGGAACTTTGGGTCCAATCTCAGCTTATGAGTGGCTACCTCCGGTGGAATCCCTGTCATGTAAAGATGGGACCAAGCGAAATAATCTATGTTAGTTTTAAGAAAATCAATGAGTTTTTTCTTGAGCTCGGGGGGTTAACCCAGTGCTCAGGTATACCTTCGATCCGACAGGTGTTCGATTAATATGACTTGCTTTAAATCTTTGACCGTTAATTTGGTGGCATCGGTGTCATTGAGAGGTATGAACAATCTCAAGACTCTGTAATTATCCTCCTTTTCTATTCCTCGTTCCTCCGGTTCGACCGAGACCGACATCAGTGATTGTTATTTAATTTCTTCCTTTATGGTCGGCTCTGCGTTCCTTGATGTCGAAACTGCAGGCACCGAGATTACCTTGTCCACTGTGAATATGTCCTTTGCAGTCGGTTTCTCTCCTTAGACCGTCTTGACTCCTCCTGGTGTAGGAAATTCAATGCCTGGTGTAAGGTCGAGGGTACCGCCCTCATGTTGTGAACTCACGACCTTTCGAGTTGAGCGTTATACTTCATGTCCCCTTCGATCATGTAGAAATTGGTCTCTTAGATCGTCTCGGTGGTGTTCACCGGTAGGTTATCTCCCCTTTAGTGGTTTCGCATACCATGTTAAATTCGTTCAACACCCAGACTGCTGGCACTATTTGGTCCTGCAACCCCATTTGCTCTACGACCCTTGATCTAATAATGTTGGTCGATCTACCTATATTTATAAACACACGTTTAACTCGAGATTTATTGATAAGTACGGATATTACCAGCGCGTCATTGTGAGGTTGCATGATGCCCTCGGCATCCTCATCGCTGAACTAAATGGTTCCCTTCGGGACATAATCTCGGGTGTGTTTTTCCCTCGTGATAGACACTTTAGTGCGCTTTATCATTGGTCCTTGGGGGACATCGACCCCTCCGATGATCATGTTGATGACGTGTTAACGCTCTTCTTGTTTGACATGTTGGTTGGCGTCCCCATTCCTAAAGTGGTTTTTGGCCCGATCACTCAGGAACTCTCGGAGGTGCCCCTTGTTGAATAACCGGGCAACTTCCTTGTTACACCTCATTATTTTTGTACGTGAAAGTACGCCGTAATTCAATTGATGTAAGCTTGAAAATGAGATCCTCTTTGAAGGTATATAAAGTGATTTAATGATGTTACATCCTATTTTCGCAAGCCTTTAAGAATTATCATTGGGGGACAAATATTTCTAAGGGGACATGTTGTTACACCCCGTACTTCGGACGTCACTGTCATTATAAGATTATCTAATGTAAGCTCAAAAATGACGAAATCCTTCTACAAGGATAAGAAAGATTTACCGAAGTCTTAAGTAAGTTGAGATGAATATGAGACTTGTTAATCATGATTTAAATGAGTTTAAAGTCATGATATGACTATATATGATGTTTGGATATGAAATATAAAGTTTGGAAAAAATCGTATTAAAGTTGCGAAAAAACTGACTAAGGATTTGCCTTGTAACAGAGCTTTTTGAGCAATAAATTTCGTGTGCTATATGGTAGGGTGCCAAGTAGCACCTTTTTTACTTTTAAAAAATGGGATATTTATATCCCTTATCTCATCTCTTTCTCCATTTTTCCAGAGAGCACGAACAAATAACACCCTAATCTTACCCTTAAGCTCTCTACAAGGTCTTCAAACAAGATTATTATCCCATACACGAAATCAAGAAGAGAAAACATTAAAACGATCCCTACGATGTAAGTATCACTATATCGCCTCTCTTTTTCTTTGTAGTTTGAGTTTTGGAATGTATTTAATAGTTAAGAATATTCCTAATTTCTGTATTTAAGCTTTTAAATATCAATAAAGGTTGATAAATTCGTTTTCTAATAGTTAGAACTCACGAGACGGTGATCGGAAGCCATGAGTTCGAGTTATGTGACTTGTAGTGGACTGTTTTGTGGGCTGTTTCGTGTTGCTTTTGGGCTGTCTATTTTGCTACTGTTTAATGGAGTTTTGGAGGAGAAATGGTGTGAAGAAACACCACATAATGGCGAAATGGTGGATTAGTCGTTCTTTGTAACATTTTCGGGGTGTTTGACACTACTATAGTTGTCGTTTTGGATATGGAGTGATTGGGGTGTGTTGGGATGTTGTAAGCTATATATAACATGTATCTCGACTTGAATCCATTGTAGAAGGTAATTATATTGCGTTCTTTCATGTGCTTAAGGTTATCTTGATGTTGATTAAGTTAAATGGATGGACTAGATATGAACTAGTGAATAAAGTTGCTAATTGAGGATAGTTGGAGTTGTGGATTGTTTTCTTTATTATAAATATATGGGATAAGGATGGAATCATTGATGAATGATTTCATTATCTTGTTAATGATACTAGTAAGTTAAAGTAAGAAGTCTATAAGGGGTGTTATGGGGTATACGGATTCCAATTGGGCTTGTAGCTCGTCGTGAAGCAGTTGTGACTTGTTGTATATGGTGTCTTGTTATTGATAATTATATATTTATGGATTTCTCTGGTCATTGTTGTTGGTATATGGTATTGGAGGAGGCTCTTGTTACAGGGGATATGCTGCCCAAATTTACATAAACGGGCTACTAGTTTAAGTTGCGGACTTAGCCTTTACTCAACACTGATTTTGAATCTCCTTATGCTATGGTAGATTGAGTTGAGTTGTTTGAAGAATTGCTTCGAAGGTATTAAAGATTCAATGGAGTTAAGGTATGTTAAGGCTATCCATTCTTTCCCTTTGATATGATCCATATGATACAAACGAAACGTGCAAACGCGAAACTTTCATAAATGACTCTATTCATATAATACTAGGGGTGCCTACATTCTCGATTCCCATGTATCCTATTATTATATCTTCTGTTCATGAGTATCATAAAAAATACGTAAGTTGCTAAAGTTTATCCGAAGGCATATTGATCTTATGACATTCCGAAAACTTTTACTGACTTACTTCATTATGCATTGCATTCATTTATACATGTACATTGACTCATGACCAGATGTCATTATATATGCATATATTATATGTATATAGGATATGGGAAAAGATTATGGCATTATATACGCACCACCACCTGATCACCTGGTATACGTTGATGATTTCTCCCACAGTGGTTGAGATGATATGATGGGATACCCTCAGAGGATTGATGATGTTATGTACGCATATACCTATGTATGGTATGGCATTTATATGCACATGCATGACATTATAAATTTTTCATGATTCACATAGCTATTCAGAATTTCAAGTTGAGTTCTTTACTCCATGTTTCTTTCATATCTTTTATATACTATTGTCATGCCTTACATACTCGGTACTTTATTTGTATTGACGTCCCTTTTGCCCGGGGACGCTGCGTTTCATGCTCGCAGGTCCCGATAGACAGTTTGAAAGTCCTCCTAGTAGGCTATCAGCTCAGCGGAAGGTGTTGGTGCACTCCACTTGCTCCGAAGTTGCCTATTTGGTCAGTATATTTTGGACATGTATTAATTGGTATGGTGAGACCCTGTCCCGACCTTTATGATGTTTATGTACTCTTAGAGGCTTGTAGACAGATGTCATGTATATGGATACTTGTATGGCCTTGTCGGCCTATGTTTTGAGTATACAAATGATCATGTCAGCATTATAGTCCAGTATGTCGCATGCATAAGCTTCTATATTATGTTGGGTCATCCCATATCGAGTATTCTCTTATGTTTAATTCTAGTTATCTCATGACGGCCTTTCCCGTTCATTTACATATGATAGTATGATTAGAATGATACATTACGTTGGTACCCGATTGAGTTAGACATCAGGTGCCCATCGCGGCCCTCCGGTTTGGGTCGTGACATTCTTCTCTTAGTTGTCGACAATCCTGGTCATGTGATCATGAGTGCCGTAACACTTACATATTAAAAGGATCTTTTAGGTAGGATCAGACTATAATGGTCGGGGCCACTTGGTCTCTTTGATGCGCCCGATGGTTGACACGATGCTGGCAGTATTAACATTGAAGTTATACTCTGATAAGTTACTTCCCTGCTCCCGAGCAGCCTGTCAAAACTATTTTTGCTCATCAGACCTCGGCTACTGGGCCCTCGATCACCTCTCTTTTTGTTCCTTGTGGGCTGACGCCCGGACCTATTTCCCCTTCAGTACACATTTTATGGTTGGTATCGATCCCTGACTAGCCTTGGCTCATGATCAACGCCTCTCTTAGACCTGTCATCGTCCTTGATGGGATAAACAGACCCAGAAGAGGCTCCAAGTTGGTCATCCTCGACCATGATCTTCGACTGGTACCTGCTGTGGACGTTGGCCCAAGTCACCACTAGGTACTCTACCAAATTGTTTTTTAGCTACTGTGAAGCCAAGGAGCTTTGGGGGTTAAGCCCCTGAGTGAAGGCCTGAACGGCCCAATCATCTGCAACCGGAGGCAGGTCCATCCGTTCCATCTGGAACATTGACACGAACTCCCTGAGCATTTCTTTGTCTCTTTGTTTAACCATGAAAAGGTCTGATATTCTGGTCGCGACCTTGATGGCCCTGGCATGGGCCTTCACGAAAGCATATGCAAGCATAGTAAACGAGTCAATGGAATTTGGGGGTAAGTTGTGATACCATATCATCGCTCCTTTGGACAAAGTCTCCCCAAACTTCTTCAGTAACACCGACTTGATTTCATCATCTTCCAAGTCGTTCCCTTTGATTGCACATGTATAGGAGGTCATATGCTCATTCAGATCCGTGGTTCCGTTATATTTTAGGATATCGGGCATACGAAACCTCTTTGGGATCAGCTTTGGTGTTGCGCTGGGAGGAAAAGACTTCTGGATAAATTTCTTGGAATCTGACCCTTTCAATATCGGGGGGTGCTCCCGAGATATGATTGACCCTGGAATTGTATATTTTCACCTTCTTGTCATTGGCCTCAATTTTCTTCTCGCCTGACTCTACCCACTTCGTTAATGCTTCAAGCATCTTCATTTTTTTGGGATTGACCCCGGGCTCAACTTAACCTGGTCTCTCAGTGATCTGTTCGTTCCTTCGGATGTTTTCTCAGGATTGTTCGGGCTCAACCCTGCTGGGGGCGTGGCTTTGATTCTGTAGCTGTGCTATCGTTGCCTGTTGAGCCTGCAACATTTCGAAGATTAACCGTAGGCTTACCTCATCGCCTTCGCTTTCGGGCGCTTCTCGAGATGTTGGCCGGGGTCCCTCGCGAACGCTATTTTCAGGATCAGTTGGTAGATTAGCGTCGATGGCCACCTGTGAGTTAGTATCAACCGGATCGGCAACTGGGACTCCGTTGGGATCAGCAGGAGGCACCTCGTTGCTAGGCACCAGGTTTTTAGTTTCGCCATGATGGACAGACTCGGCGTCAACGTTCAAGTAGGCAGACTGAGAATTTGACATTTTTAATCTGATATGAAATTGAGACCTTAAAGAACAAGCGTAAAATATAGTGTGTTATGGAGATTTGTATCAAATCACCACGATTATCCTTAGTCCCACGGTGGGCGCCAAACTGTTTACCCTTAAATCGGATAATAATTAAATTTATACACGGTTTTAAGAATATGTAGATTAATTCAATACAAATAATCAAGAATATTAGATAAACGAGTTAAAGACAAAATGAATGATCAAACCAGTTGTAATGTTACGGCCTAGCCTGAACCTAGGTTGAACAGTAGTTTCGCCCCTGATTAGACCCTTTGTTCGAACCCAAATCGGATAAAGAACAAACAGTTAAATAAGAATTTTTGCAATAGCTAGAAAACAGAAAAATGAATTTATATTGCCTTAATTTGCATGTTACAATGTGTCCCTCAAAAGAAAAAACCTCCTCGTTATATAATAGGAGAGTTTAATCCATAGTATAAATCTAAAAAATATAAAAATCTTTCTTTCTCGTTAATTACTGATCCGTAACCGACATCGAGCGAGATTCACACCGTGATATCTGGCCATGTATGAATATGACGGCCCTTTATCCGTCGTGTATAACTATTTTCCGTGTTTCTTGAGGTTTTAGAACTCGTTCTAGATCTGGGGAGCGTTGCTTTGTCACGCCCAGTGATGAACACATTGTTCTTCTTTTGTGGGTCTTGATGCGAAAGGGTCCCGGCCTCGATTTCAGTCTCGTGTGTCCATGCCCTTCCGTTTTCTTCACCGGAAAATCGGGATATGCTCTATCCCCAATTTTTACCCGTATACACAATGTTATCAAAGTTTTATATCACTAAAGGGCAAAAAAAGGAAACCGTTATCTTTCTTATTATATCAATCAATTATTACTTAATTACCTTTTTTTACACCTTTAGCTAAATCATTTTCTTTTTCAAGAAAGAAGAATTAGAAAAGATATAAAAACGCTGGAGATTGATGCAAGTGGGCCTTATAGCTGACATTGAGATTGGGCCAATAGTGGGCTTGAGCCCAGTAGAAGATTCTACTATATGTCCAATAATGTGGTCGGACTTGAAAAAACAAGTGGTGGGGATTGAGAGGACGGCATGAGACTACTTTCGCCAATGCTTCTACGCCAATAAAAAATACTTCAAAAATTTCCCCATTTTCTGAAGTTTGTAATTTTGCAGAAATTTGAGAAGAAAAAGAAGCTGAAGCATTTGAATTCAATTCAAGTTTGTAAAATTCGAGGATGATTTATAGGTCAAATCATCTGCTATTAGAGAGTCCACTGTAAAGTGTTAAAGACGAGTATGTGCCCGGGCTCGGAGTCGGTTCCGGACTCAAAGTCGGATCCGAACTCAAACGGGTGGAGCCGAGCTCGTGGAGCGGTTCTCAAGTCGCTGGTGCTTATCGGAGGCGCTTTATTGGTACGGCGGCTCACTAAGTCGACCACACGTTGGGACCATGCTCGAATTGTCGCACAGTCACTTAGCGGTGAAAAGGTACTATTTTTTTGCTACGCTACTGTTTTTCTATTTCTGCTACTTTTGCTCCTCTGGAACTGTGAAGAAAGTGAGAGTGAAGAAAGTGAGAATAACTGATTTTTTCGAGTTTTATTGTAGTTTTCCAAGGAGCAAGCTGTTAGGGATCCTGATAATTATTTTAATTTCAGGTATTATGTTTTTCGCTTATAATTTTCACTATTTCAGTTTTGATTTTGGATTTGCGTTGAAATATTACTGCCAAACTTTATCAGGGAGAAGGTTTAGCTAAAAACTGTAATATGTATTGAACCTTTTTAACTTGAATTTCTGGAGACGAAATTAGCCCGAGATAGTCTGAATTGAGGCTTAGCAGATTGATAAAATCTTGTCCACTTTGTATGTCGTTGCTTGATTGGCCTGCGAAGTTACTATCTTTAGGATGCGTACCTTTCAATAATTTGGATAGCAATCTTCCAATGACTGCGACGGGCATGTAAGCATGTTTCTCTCCAGAAGTCTTGCTTCTGGAAGCATATGATCATCTCTTGATGTAGTAAAAAAATTGGGGGAAGTTCTGTTATTTAAACCTTTTATTCAACTTTCATGTTTTCTATGTATAGATGGCTTTCCTGTCCTGCTGCCGACATGGTAGATGGCTCTAAAGTTTTATATTTTGAACAGGTACGTCTATATCTTGCTTTAGTTTCTTCCTCCATGCTTCTGGTTGGACCCATGAAAGTCGGTTTTATGATGGATCTTCTTTTGTGTTGTAGGCATTTTGGCGGACACCCCATAAACCCTTCCGACAGGTGAGTAACATCCAATATTATTTTCTTTTTGTTCTTGTTATAATCAAGACTGTTGCATTATAGACCTGCTACCTTAATTTAAGTTCTTTGTTCTGTTGCTTTGGTTGCTGAAACCCAGATAATCATATAAGATGACATCACAGTAGCTATTTTATTTTAGTTGCTCTTATAGTTAAGAGCATTCGAGCTCAATCAATTCTAATATAACATTCTGTTGCAGAGGTTTTTCATGGTCAAGCCTTGTGCAAAGGAGCTGAAATGTGATGTTGAGGTTGGTCCCAATTCATATTTTCTGTGGCCTGAAGTTTCTCTAAATTCTAATATTCTACTGCCCTTGCTAAGCCTCTTCACACTTTTTGTTTGGCACGAGTGGCATACCACTTACTAGTAATCTAGTACTAATTAATGTAGAACCATCACCATTTCTTGTTGCATTATGTATAATAATGTGATTGGACACAGTTCTACTTCCCTTACAAGCCTGTTCTCATGAATTATTACTCGTTTCAACTCTATGATGGGTTTGGGTGAGAGGATGTTTGGGTGTCTTTAAAAGTAGCATGAAGGTAGTCTGCTGGTTGTTTAGGAAAATACTTGTGCTGATGGTAGTGGGAATGATATACCTTTTGTCTAGTATTCATGCTAATAAATTCTAGTTCCTTTAACATCTCTACTCTCAGTATCCTTACTTTTAATTGTTGGTGATATGTTTTTTTTAATTGTTGGTGATAGAAACCAAGCCTTGCTGCCTTATTTTCATTCTTCGTCGCAAATAAGTTTTCATTGCACCTGTGCCAAATTCTAGGTAAGCACATATGCCATCAGAGATGCAGAGGAGTACAAGAACTTCTGCGATCGCCCTAGGGACCAACGTCCGGAACCTGAAGAAGTTATTGGGGTAAACATTTGAACACATTAAGATCGGATCTCTTTTTTTTCCGTATGCTTTACTTTTGAATATAGGCTCAGGTCTGTAACTTTATACATATGTTCTCCCTCATTCCATGTCTCTGCTGCTTAAAATAACCAAGCCAACCATGACAAACTGTTTAATATATTCCTAGTTTGATTGTTATGCTACTGAAAAATGTTTGGAACTTACTGTTTCTGCTGGGAAGTCATTTTAATTCTGTTGTCATGCACAGGATATTGCTGAACATTTGACTACCATTCATCTAAAGCGCTGTGAACGTGGGAAACGATGCTTATATGAAGGTTCAACACCTGCAGATGGATTTCCTAATTCATGGGTATTTGCTTAAGTTTTCATCAGTTTTACTGGCGAGATTCGCGTCATGATACCCTGTGATGTTTTCTCCTTTCCTATTAAGTACTGCAAGTCTATTTTGCCTGTGTAGCAGAATGGTGCAACGCGCTGTACCTCCGAACTAGCTGTGTTAAAGAACAATGAGATACATGCCTGGGATAGAGGCTATGATGTTGATGGCAATCAAGTTAGTTCCATATGCTTCAAACTTGCCTTTTCCTTAAAAGCCTCCTAGTGATTCGTGTCTCAATTATTCATTGATTTGTTTGAGGAACCGACAGCCTCTGACAAGACATGTATTTTTTGTCCAATATTACAGGTTTGGGGTGTAAAAGGAGGTCCTTATGAATTCAAGCCCGCTCCTGCTTCAAGTTTCGACGATGCATTTAATCCTTTGAGTTTTGCTTCACAACCTCTGGGGAAAAGAATAGAGGGTTCGTTTGTCCTCCAGGAGTGATTTCTTGTTTTATATTCACATGTCCATACATAACAATGTAAATCATTGAACTCAATTATCATTATGTTTAGAATCTACTATTACTTTATTGGTTTGCTCATGAGAATTTTCTATTCTTGGTCTAAGAATGGTGTAGGAGTTGATCGATCGTTGGCTCAGAGCTGAATTATGTGAAATAGTATGCAAAAATTGGAAAAACGTTTTTGCAAAATTATTTTGGAAAACCAAATGCCACCTAGTAAGCGTTTGGACAATTTTTGATTTGAAGTTGGTGAGTTTTTAAGTTGAAGAGAAGTTTTTTTGTAGATGTTCGAGGGTTCAGTTTTAAGAATTGGTGTTTGCCGAATATGATTGGAATTTGCACTCAGAGAAATTGGATTATTCACAGGCCACGTGGGATGTGATGTCATTATTTACCAATATAAGAACATAATTCACCGTATCAATGATAATGGATCTTTATTACTTCTTCCTGTCCATATGTCATTTTTGACCTTTGGCACACCTTTTAAAAAAATATAACTCCTAAAAAGAAAAAAAGAAGGTGTTTTGATTAAATTATCATTAATTAAAATTTATATATTGTTAATTTGACACATTAGGATATGTAAAAAGAAAATGACAAATTTGAAAAAAAAAGTTAATTTCTTCTTGATTATGTTAGAAGATTACTTATTTTGAACCAAAATAAAAAGATCAAAAAGTACTTACCGGAATTGATGTATACCAAAAGCAACAACTAGCTCACAAGCTTGGGAGTTTCTTCAGCAAAATCATTATTGCAGTGTATGCAGTATGATAAGCTGATGAACACTCTAATTTCTGATAGTACATTATGAAAATATCATTTCCCAAAATTCCAGGACAACTCTATCTTTATTCCCCAACCTGGGCGGGCACCCAGGGCAGGGACTCCCCAATAAGTAGTGAATGCAACAGGAAAAGCCACTTTTCCAAGAATGCTTAATGGCTCAACATCTATATGTAACAAAAAAGGCAATAAGTTTCTGGCACGAGTATGAGAGTAGAAATCAGTACATACCTATTTTTCATAAGACTCATGCATAACTACAACAAACACTATGGGTCCAAAATGAATGTGTCGTCTCCCAAACTACGTGGTAAAAATTAACACTTCAGATGAAATTCAGCAACTTTGGTATAGAAGAAAGGTTTGGAGCCAGGACGACGAAGTGAAAGAAATGATATCTTCAGAACCATCCTCTACCAAGGTTTTAGGTCGCCAACTGGACCAGCAGTCCAGTTTAAGAACTTCTCTCCGGGCTTCAAGTAAGTGCTCTTGTCGTGAGGCAGTTTACGTGCAAGTCCATTCAAAATCTGATGAAAAGCATCACCTGATTGAGCAGGTTGTGGAAATAACATTGCCTGCTTCATTGAAGGATTGGCAAGCAATCTCTGCTTCCTCAATATTTCTTCTGGTGGAATAGAAGTGAGAATGGTGTCCAAATTCGGAACATCTTTCTCTGCTACAAACACACCAATATCTTCCCAGGGGATTGCATCAGCAAATGGCAAGACAATGTCATCTGCTATAATAACAGGGATGCAGCCAAATATAACTGCTTCAACCAATCTCGGACTCCATGGTGCCCACCCCAGCGGGCACAAGCAAAAGATAGCTCGCTGCATGTCTTCATAGTAAGTGGTTGGATGCTCTGTTGAAATATCAAAGAGAGGATTGTCTTTAAAGTTCTCCCACACTGCTGCTCGGGCACCTCTGAAGAAATAAATAATCAGCGTTAGTTACTCTCTTTTCAGCCAACTTCTACAGTAGTGACTTCATCTAACATTTATTTAAACAATATTCATCCAAATTTTCAGAGAAAAGAGAAACAGTATAATCTCAGAATAACAATTAAATAAATCAATCAACTATGCATTAATTCTAGATCCTGATAACTCTGTACTTAACTTCACATATAAATCGACTTGGTGAAGAATAGTAGGGCTTTCGGTAAGTAGCTATGTTCAATATATTTAAGTGTTAAAGAAACTTAACCAAATGTGATTTATTCATAGGTATGAGCCTTGGTCATACCTTGCATAGTAACCACCTTCTGGGTCATTTCCGACGTCATAAAACAAGCCTCGGAAATAAACAAAGATAGATCGGGGAGTATCTGGAGGGATCAAGTGGGACTGCATTTTTTGCGGGGGAGCATATGGAGGAATTGTAATTGAGCCATCCTTCAAACAGACATGATTTCGTTGTCCAAAAGTTTGAACCAAGGTAGCACGTTGAAGCAATGGAAGAATTCCCCTCTCAATAGCTTTTTCTTCCTGCAATCGCACAGAATAACCCAGTGTAACCAAAACCTATCTGACCTTGAAAGTAATGACTGAAAGTTACAGTTGAAAATAACAAAAATCAATAATCACGAACCTAAGGGATATTTATTAGCAACCTTTCCCTGGAGTCTATCTAATTCTGTGGATGTGTGTGTTTGAGAGAGAGAGAGAGAGACTCACTTGATAGTGAAAACAAGCACCAAAATCGTGGGGTGTGATGAAGAAATGATCAGCTCCCTCTGTCCTATTCCAGTACGGCCAATTAGAAGCAATAAGTTGTATTGCACTCCTCATCATACGTGGTGACTTAAACGGTAAGGGAAGGCCATTCGGTGTCAGGTCACAAGTGGTGTAAACAGGGGTATAGAACCAATCTGCTTCCTCAGGATTAAAGGTTCGAACAGCGCTAGATAATAGGAAACGATGCATATAGATTTCAGCAGCAAACATGTGGTTGAGGCATCGTTGGTCTTTCTGCAGAATTTTCTTGTTGTATTTGCTGGGAAGCTCATATACAAAAACTTTTAATTTCCCAACTGGATCATCTTCCAAGACATCACCAGCACTTCCTAAATTTTTGAAATAGAAGGAAAATATAGGAGTTAATACTTAAGATTTAAAAGCAAGTCCATCATAGGCTAAACTATTTATAAACAAGTTAAAAGATGATAGTTAATTTGATTAGTATTTTGTATTAAAGTTAACTTATTCAGTTGGATAAAAATATGTTCTTTTCCTTTTCCTTTTTCTTTTTTAAGGTAAGGTAAAAAGATGCTCCTTTGTGATCACAACAATAGTTCTATGGTGTCACCTATGACATCAAAATTATTCACCAAGAAATTATCTCTGATGCTGCAACTTTCATTTCTATCTGAATTTCCACTCCTTTATCAAAAAAATATATATATGTGAATTCCACCTAAACTACATGTATGAAAAACCAATCTGTTCTAATGGGCGTCTGAAAACATCCCTTGGAAATTTTTGAGAATCCTCGAAACATCTAAACTATGGCCTACCAAAGTCTTCAATCAAGTTCTTCATGTAGCTTAAAAGTCTAAATGCAGAAGACCATTATAGCTAGTACCTATGAAATAACTTCCCTCTACCTAGATCTCATGAAGCAAATTGCCCTCTTCCCTTTGCTATATTCAATTGTACAACGTGCTATGAGTCAATTGTCTACATATTTAAGTTTTTTGAGATACCGGTCTAATATGAACTCAGATATCTGATACAAATTCAATAATGAAGCTCGTGTGAGAGCTCAATGTCTATAGTCTGAAAATAAGGGGCTATACAATTATGCATTTAATGTGCCTCTACAGAATTCTCCCACTATAGTCAAAATCAAGTGGCAAAAAATATACATGTACAATAGAATAATATGCCAATAATTTTTCTAGATTACTACCACACTTTGACAGGTGAACTTGTAAGAAAAAATACCTCATTTATCTGTATTCAGGCTTAGCTCTAAGGTGAAAGCTGATTTTCATTAATTTTAACTTAGATCTGGATTTAAACTTCTAAGTATCAATCACGGATGCTCCAGCATCAAGAATTACTCAGACTAACATGCAGATAGGTAAATAATTCAGCTAACGATGCCCATTCATCTCTACCTCATCTTATCCTACATTCTAGCTAATTAAACCCCATGTTTTGTATGAGACAGACTTGCAAAATCGACATGTATCACAGTCAGGATTTAATAACAGTATATTGTTTTATCACCTACAGATTCTGAATCTTATTAACAGTATGAACATCATCAAAGAAGGAGACTTAGCTTTGGAGGCCAAAAACTACAGATAATGCCATTACTTAGGCAGTTAGCAACACCAACCATTACCAGACTATTTCATTCAACATATATTTACAAGTTAACCAAAAGAAACAAACAACACGATCAAGAATGCTATTCCTCATAGAAATGATCTTACAGGTTAAAGACTACTATGTCCCTACAGAACTAAGAATTCATGAATGAAGCCAGCTGAAGAAATCAATAATGTTGCAGCCTAAAACCAGAAGCCTTATGCAGAAACTAAAGCCAAATCAGTAAAACCTAAGTTACTATGATGAACAAGTATTCGCATCTCAGTAACACATGAGATTACATATAATTCCAAGATAAAACATAAAATTTTGGAGCCAAAAGAAAATGTACCTGATATTCTCTCAGTTTGTTCAGTCCTATGAAATTTCAAGGCTTCAATCTTCAACAACAGAGCAAGATAAAGAAGACCAACAAAGCCCCAAGTCCAATTCCTCATTTTCTGTTGTTTTGTCTCCCTTTTCAGGAATCAAATCTGTAATTAAAGTAATAAGTCTAAATAGACTCAAAACAAGAAAAAGACCATAACTTTAATGGGTATGCCCTATTGACAGAAGAAAGTTTGGAACTTTTCTTTTATTAATGGGTTGGAAGAATCAATAGTTAGAATGTCATTATTTGAGTTAGTTGATATTACTAATATTTTCTAGATACTGGGGTTCTTTCAAAGACAGCTAAGAAATGAGGAAATTTTTTTTGAAATCTTGGTGATTCTTGTCTTGCAAACAGAAAGAAGAATCGAGACTGATAGACAAATGGGGGGTTAAGAATTTGCTTGAAGTAACAGAGAGAGGGGAGAGAGGGGGGTGGGTCTAGTTTGGTTGTCAATTTTCAAACAACTGCTAAAAATATTTTCTTCAAAGTTAGTAATATTATATTGGATGTATCAGGTAGCAGAACTGGTGCAATGGAATGGGAGTATAAAGAAGGCGTATTATTACGGGAATCTGATGGGACGAGCCTTTCATTTTAGTGTTTGGTGGATGGCAAGTCAATTTTCATGGAAATTGATTTAGGAGTCACGTAAGGGTAATTTTTGTGTACACATTATCGACCCCAGACTCCATTAGTGGAATTATATTGGGTTGTCGTTGAAACTTAGTAGGCATTTGGACATGAATTCCAAAAAAAATTTAAATTTGGAATTTCACTAAAAATTTGAATTGAAGATGAAGTTGTGTTAAAGGGCCAAATATACTCCTCTACTTTTATATATTGTCTAAATTAACCTCTGTTATACTATCAGGCCAAATTTACCCATACCGTTATACTATCGGGCTAAATTTACCCCTACAATCAGCAAACTTTTAAAAATACCCCTGATTTGTTAAGTAATCTAAAATCTATCAAATTTCTTTTATTTAAATCACTTGTTGTTTTTTTTGATCTACTATTTTTGAAGACACTTTTCCTTATAATTTTTACAATATATTTGGATGTATTTGGCAACTAAACACTAGTAACTTTTTCATTTTTAATTGAATTTTAAAATTTAAAAATGTATTTTTAAGTGAGATTGGAAAAATTGTAAGATTTTGATAACCAAACATTGTTTTCAAAAGCGACTGTGCTTTTGTTAAATAAATTGTTTGTTGCCTTTTCATCCTCATCCATGCAAAGAGCCAACTGCCACAGAATTCAAGGCTGATTAAGAACGAAGCAAAAGCATATACCGAGGCTTCGCAAATTTGGTCTTAATTAGCTGAGTCCAAACTCTGCCAAGACAATATTCTTTTTTCAACGCTTGCAAGATATAATTAGTTTCTAAGTGATCACTCTAGCACATACAAACAACAGACAGCTGAATTTTTCCAAAAAGCTTTTCAAACTGACCGTATAGATACGCCTTTGAAAAATATCCTTAATTCACAAACTTGCTTAGAAAACATAGATCTCTCCGAACTGGATAGACCATTAAAATATTTTGAAGTTATCCGTGCTATTTTTTATTTAAACCTTTTAAGGCCCCGAGCTCTGATGGAATCCATCCCTTTTTTTACCAAAAATATTGGTATGTAGTTAGAAATTTTATTTTAACTTTTTGCCACAATATTTTTAAGAATCTCTCAATTCCAGAAACTCTAAACTCTACCTATATCTGCCTCATTCCAAAGTTTCACAATGCGAACAACCTCAATAATTTTCGCCCTATAGGACTTTGCAACACTATCTACAAGATTATTACAAAAATTATTGTTAACAGAATTAAGCCCTACCTTGTTAGGCTGATCGGCCCCTATCAATCTAGTTTTCTCAAAGGTAGAAGAACTAGTGACAATACCATTATTATTCAAGAGATCATTAACCATTTTCAAAAAATTAAGGGTCGCCATGGAAAAGTCCTCTTAAAGATCGATCTGGAAAAGGCTTTCGACAGGCTTGAATGGTCCTTCATTTACCGTGCCCTCCTCTTCTTTAAATTTCCCCACGAATCACCAAGCTTATCATGAGTTGCACCAGTACATCTAGAATTTCTATTTTGGTTAACGGGTCCAAAACTAATTTTTTTCATCCATCAAGAGATATACGATAAGGCGACCCAATGTCACCATACCTTTTTTATACTTATGTATGGGATTACTATCCAAATATATAAACCATCATGTTAATATTGGACTCTAGGATCTAATCAAACTCAATCTCATTGGTCCACTATTCTCTCATCTATTCTATGCAGACGACTTAACTCTTTCAGCTAATGCCAACTTAAAGTCAATCTACACAATAAAGCGAAGCCTTTTTTCTTCTCTCAAATATCTGGACAAAAAATCAATAATATCAAATCCAGAATCATCTTTTCCCAGAATTGTGACACTCAAACCAAAACACACCTCGCAAATATCCTCAATATTAAAATCAGTGATAGTTTTGATAAATACTTGGGATTCTCTATTCTCATGCGTAAACCTAAGGCCTCTGACTTACGCTACATCATTGACAACATGAATTCTAAGCTTACTAGTTGAAAAATAATCTTTATTTCAATTGCGGGAAGAGCAACCTTAGCTAGATCAACTCTCAACTCTATCCCAAACCATGCAATGCAATACCTCTTCCTCCCCTTCTCCGTACTCAAGAAAATCGACAAAATCCAAATAGATTTTATATGGGGCACTACCACTCTGGAAAAGAAAATTCACTACATCAAATGGACTGCTGTCACTGAACCCAAACAAGCTGGGGGCTAGGAATTAGGAAAGCAACTGACAAAAATATGGTCTCGCTTGTTAGTCTTTCTTGGAGACTCTTTACCAACCCAAGCTCCATATGGTCCACCACACTAACTAGCCAATACAGCTATAAGAGAAATCCCACCTCCCACTCTTTCATCTGGAACAACATTCTGACAGGTTGGAAAACCTGTAGTAAGGGTCTTGAATGGGTGATTGGTCCAGAAAATATTAGTTGCTGGTTCTCCGCATGGATACCTAATCTCCCACCTCTAAATACTCTAATCCAAGGGCCGGTGAATCAATCTGACCTAATCCTTAAAGTCAAGGACCTTTGGATTTTTGATCATTGGGATCTCTCCAAACTATCCTTTGTACTTCCTCCAGATATAAAGAACAGAATTTTTTCCATTAACCGCGCCACTACCAATAATACTAGAGATATCCCAACCTAGGCCCATACTCCAAACAGTATCTTTTCTATGGGCTCTACCTACAAACTAATCTCCACTCCAACACTTACTAACTATAAGTTCTACTGAATTTGGAAACTAAAAACACTCCATAAGATCAAATACCTTCTTTGGCAATGCTCCCATAATCGGCTTCCCACAAAGCAATATCTCCATCACATTGGCATAAATATCGACATTACTTGCTTAATTTGTAAAGGGACTGAGGAGACTATTACTCACATTTTCTTTGAATGTCTTATTGTCATGATCCAAAATCTAACCCGTCGTGATGGCGCCTATCGTGGTACTAGGCAAGCCGACCTTTTCAAAATACTTTCAAAACTTAACAGAAATGAATTAAGACATTTAAAATAACCTGAATTTCTCATAAATACGGGGTAAAACTCAAATAAACATAAGTGCGAAAAAATAGCCCGACATCGGGGTGTCACTAAGTCATGAGCATCTAAACTAGACTAGAATCAGAGTTTACAATATTCCAATAATACCCAAACAGAAAGAAAGATAATAATAGAGGAGAATCAAGGGCTGCGGACGCCGTAGCTACCTCGTATGTCTCCGACAACCACAAGTGCATGGACTCAACGATCTCTGCGAACGGTCTCACCTGAATCTGCACACAAGGTGCAGGGAGTATCGTGAGTACTTCCAACTCAGTAAGTAACAAAATTAAATAAGGAACTGAGAAGCAGTGACGAGCTACACAATTTCAGTTCATTTTAGTAATTTCGACAAGAAAAGTAGGCATGTTTTCAATTCGGTGTTTTAAATCAAAACATTTCGAGTTCAGGAACAACAATATAAGCCCTCCAGAAAGTTTCACAACAACAACAATTATCAACGAAGTGCAACAACAAAATAAGAGCAAGTACAGCCTTACAGGGCTACTGTCACTCATCTATCTCAACAGCTCAATCACTCGGCTCTCAGCCTCAATACTCACAATCAAAGGTACCTACGCTCACTGGGGGTGTACAGACTCCGGAGGAGCTCCTACAGCCCAAGCGATATATGTTGTTGCGGCGAGCAGCCCGACCCAACACTGCTGCGGCGTGCAACCCGACCCATATATTGCTGCGGCGTGCAACCCGATCCAATATATGGCCCGAAGGCTTATTGCGGCGTGCAACTCGATCCAATATTGCTGCAGCGTGCAGCCCGATCCAATATATCTCACATAGCTCTCAACCCGGCACTCAGGCCCTATCTCAGTCACTAATCTCTCCAGCCCCTCGGGCTCACAAAATATCATATTAACCAGCCCCAAAAGGGAATACAACAAGTATCAACAAGAATTGAGAGAAATACAACAAGCATCAACAATAAGACTATGACTGAGTACAAAACAACAATTAGCAGTCAGTTCAACAAGTATACGACCGCTGCGGGTCCCAATAGTGATATCATATGGCCTAAGCATGGTTTCTAACATGAAGGGCAGTCAATTGCTCAAAGACAAGGAAAATCAAGTAATAACAATGGCTATTCGACTTTACAGTCTCACGGGACGGACCAAGTCACAATCCTTCATGGTGCACGCTCGCACGCCCATCACGTAGCATGTGCGTCACCTCTAAATATCAACATCATATGAATTTCTCGAGGTTTCATACCCCCAAGACCAAATTTAAGACCGTTACTTACCTCAATCCGAATAAATTCCTACTCCGCAATGCCCTTGCCTCTCGATTCGGCCTCCAAATGCTTCGAATCTGGTCACAACCAGTATAATACCATTGATATATGCTAAAGGAAGAAATTCCACAAGAAAAACCACCAAATTAGACCCAAAATCCGAAATTGGTTCAAACCCGGCCCCCGGGTCTACGTCTCGAAATCCAACAAAAGTCACAAAACTTGAAAGCCCATCCAATCACGAGTCTAACCATATGAAATTTATTAAAATCCGACCTCATTTGGTCCCTCAAATTATCCTCTCCAAAATCCCAAGACCTAACCCCCCATTTTCACTCCTAAATCCCACTAATTAGATGAGAAAACAACGAGAAAACACCATAGTTAGGAGTATTAGAGCTCAAGCAACTTACCTCTGTGAAACCTTTGAATCCCCTTCAAAAATCACTCCAAAAGCTCCAAGGTCCAACTTGAAAATGGTGGAAATGAGCAAAACTTCGCAAAGTCTTCTATTTGTAGGTTTTGCCTAGGCTTTTCGCACATGCGTCTCAAAATACGCACCTATAGTGCCGCTTTTGCGCAAATATCTCCGCATCTGCGGAAATTCACATAAATCCCAATCTCCGCACCTGTGCTCCCTATTCTCTTCTGCGACCTCGCAGGTGCGGAAAATACCTCGCACCTGCGGCCACTACAGACCTCCTCTCTTTCGCTTTTGCGGGCAACTACCCGCTCCTGCGGGCTCGCAGATGCGCACACCTACTCGCACCTGCGGTTTTTACCCAATCCAACACTTCCACACCTGCGTCAATCCCACCGCACCTGCGGCGTCTCACCTGCGACTATACCCTCGCAGGTGCGATTACACCAGCAACATGCTAACTTCATAAATTCTCCAAACTTCGAACTTGATCCGTTAACCATCCGAAACACACCCGAGGCCCTCGGGGCCTCAACCAAACATGCCAACAAGTCATATAATCCCATACGAACTTAGTCGAACCTTCGAACCACTCAAAACAACATCAAAACACCAAATTACCCTCGGATTCAAGCCTAAGAACTTCCAAACTTCCAAATTCCGCAAACGACGCCGAAACCTACCAAACCACGTCCGAATGACCTCAAATTTTACACACATGTCACAAGTGACATTATGAATCTACTCCAACTTCCGGAAATCCATTCTGACCCCGATATCAAATTTTTCACTGCCGAACAAAATCGCCAAATTTCCAACTTTCGCCAATTCAAGCCTAATTCCACTATGGACCTCCAAATCACATTCCGGATGCGCTCCTAAGTTCAAAATCACCTAACGGAGCTAATAGAATCATCAAAATCCAAATCCATGATCGTTTACACAAGTCAACATCCGGTTGACTTTTCCAACTTAAGCTTATCTCAAAGAGACTAAGTGTCTCGATTCATTCCGAAACCACTCCGGACCCAAACCAACTAATCCGGTATAACACAATATAGCTGAATAACACAAAAAGAAGCAGAAATGGGGAAAACGGGGCTATAACTCTCAAAATGACCGGTCGGGTCGTTACATCCTCCCCCTCTTAAACAAACGTTCATCGTCGAACGGGTCTAGAAATATACCCGGAGTCTCAAATAGGTGTGGATATCTGCTCCGCATATCCCGCTCGGTCTCCTAGGTGGCCTCCTCCACTGGCTGACCTCTCCACTGCACCTTCACTAAAGCTATATCCTTTGACCTCAACTTCCAAACCTGCCGCTCCAAATTGGCCACCGGCTCCACATCATAAGTCATATCACTATCCAACCGAACCGTACTGTAGTCCAAAACATGAGACGAATCTCCAATATACTTCCGGAGAATAGAAACACGAAATACTGGATGCACACTCGACAAGCTGGGTGGCAAGGCAAGCTTGTAAGCCACCCCCTATCCTCTGAAGCACCTCAAAAGGCCAAATGAACCGGAGGCTCAACTTTCCCCTCTTTCCAAACCTCATAACACCCTTCATGGGTGATACCTTCAGCAAAACCTTCTCTCCGACTATGAAAGACACATCACAGACCTTCCTGTCCGCATAACTCTTCTGCCTAGACTGCGCCGTGTGAAGCCGCTCCTGAATCAATTTCACCTTGTCTAATGCATCCTGGACCAAGCCTGTACCCAAGAGCCTAGCCTCACCCCAATCAAACCATCCTACTGTAAATCTACACCTCCTTCTATATTAAGCCTCGTACGGAGCCATTTGAATGCTCGATTGATAACTGTTGTTATATTCAAACTCCGCGAGTGGCAGAAACTGGTCCCATGAACCCCCAAAATCGATGACGCAAGCGCGTAGCATGTCCTCCAATATCTGAATAGTGCACTCGGACTGTCCGTCCGTCTGAGGGTGAAAGGATGTGCTCAACTCAACCTGAGTACCCAACTCTTGCTGCACGGCCCTCCAAAACTGTGATGTAAACTGAGTGCCCCTATCTGAAATGATGGAAAGTGGGACACCATGCAGGCGGACAATCTCTCGGATGTAAACCTCAGCTAACTGCTCTGAAGTGTAAGTAGTGCCAACTGGAATGAAGTGCACGGACTTGGTTAGCCGATCCACAATAACCTAAATAGCACCGAACTTCCTCGAATTCCGTGGGAGCCCAACTACGAAGTCCATGGTGATCCGGTCCCACTTCCACTCTGGGATATCTAACCTCTAAAGCAAGCCACCCGGTCTATAATATTCATACTTAACCTGCTGACAATTGAGATACCGAGCCACAAACCCAACTATATCCTTCTTCATTCGCCTCCACCAATAGTGTTGTCTCAAATCCTGGTATATCTTCACGGCACCCGGATGGATGGAATACCGCGAGCTGTGGGCCTCCTCAAGAATCAATTCCCGGAGCCCATCTACATTAGGCACACATATCTGGCCCTGCATCCTCAACACGCCGTCATCACCAGTAGTCACATCCCTAGCATCACCTCGCTGAACTCTGTCCTGAAGAACGAGCAGGTGGGGGTCATCATACTGACACTCCCTAATACGGTCATAAAGAGAAGACCTGGAGACCACACAAGCCAATACCCGACTCGGCTCTAAAATATCCAATTTGACAAGCTGGCCAGCTAAGGCACGAACATCCAATGCCTAAGGCCTCTCTGCTGCTGGAAGATATGCTAAACTCCCCAAACTCTCCGCCCGGTGACTCAAAGCATCGGCCACCACATTGGCCTTCCCTGGATGGTACAAAATAGTGATGTCATAGTCCTTGAGAAGCTCCAACCATCTCCGCTGGCGCAAATTAAGATCCTTCTACTTTAACAGATGCTGCAAACTCCGGTGATCAGTGTAGATCTCACAATGAACCCTATACAGATAGTGCGCCAAATCTTTAGGGCGTGAACAATAGATGCTAACTCAAGATCATGGACATGATAGTTCTTCTCATGGGTCTTCAACTGGCACGAGGCATAGGCAATCATCCTACCCTCCTGCATCAGAACACATCCAATGCCTATCCTCGAGGCATTGCAATACACAGTGTAAGAATCTAAAGTTGATGGCAGAACTAACACTAGAGCTGTGGTCAAGGCAGTCTTGAGCTTCTGAAAGCTCTCCTCACACTCATCCGACCACCTGAATGGAGCACCCTTTTGGGTTAATTTGGTCAAGGGCGATGCAATAGATGAAAATCTCTCCACTAAGTGACGGTAATATCCCGCCAAACCAAGAAAGCTCCTAATCTCCGTGGCTGAGGACGGTCTAGGTCAACTCTGCACCGCCTCTATCTTCTTCGGATCCACCTGAATACCCTCTTGGACACCACGTGCCCCAAGAATGCTACTAAACTGAGCCAAAACTCACACTTGGAGAACTTTGCATAAAGCTTTTCCTCCCTTAATCTCTGTAATACAATCCTCAGATGTTGAGCATGCTCCTCCTGGCTATGAGAGTACACCAGGATGTTATCAATGAATACAATAACGAATGAGTCCAAATAGGGCTGGAATACGCTGTTCATCAAATGCATGAATGCTGCAAGGGCATTGGTCATCCCAAAAGACATCACTAATAACTCATAATGGCCATATCGGGTCCTGAAAGCTGTCTTAAGAATATCCGAATCCCGAATCTTCAACTGATGATACCTAGACCTCAAATCAATCTTGGAGAACACTCTCGCCCCTGAAGCTGGTCAAATAGATCATCAATACGTGGCAAATGATACTTGTTCTTGACCGTGACCTTGTTCAACTTCCTGTAGTCAATGCACATCCTCATAGAACCATCTTTCTTCTTTACAAATAGAACCGGTGCACCCAAAGGTAACACATTAGGCCGAATAAACCCCTTATCAAGGAGTTCCTGAAATTATCTCTTCAACTCCACCGGTGCCATACGATACGGTAGAATAGAAATGGGCTGAGTGCCCAGCACCAAATCAATACCGAAGTCAATATCCCTGTCAGGCGGCATGCCCGGCAGGTCTGCAGGAAACACATCTGGAAAATCACGCACCACAGGAACAGAATCAATAGCAGGGACCTCTGCACTAGCATCCCTCACAAAAGCCAAATAAGATAATCAACCCTTCTCAACCATCCGTTGAGCCTTCAAGTATGAAATCACTCTACTGGGAACATAGTCTATAGAACCGCTCCACTCAACCCTCGGCAACCCCAGCATCGCCAACATCACAGTCTTAACGTGATAATCTAGAACATTATGACATGGAGACAACCAATCCATACCCAATATCACATCAAAATCGACCATACTGAGCAGCAAAAGATCCACTCTGGTCTCCAGACCCCCAATGGTTACCACACATGACCGGTATATGTTGTCCACAATAATAGTATCACCCACAAGAATAGATACATAAACAAATGAAACTAAAGACTCACGGGGCATATCCAAAAAATGAGCGAAATACGAGAAAATATATGAATAAGTGGAACCGGGGTCAAATCGTACAGAAGCATCTCTGTGACAAACTGAGACAATACATGTAATCACAACATCTGAAGAAATGACATCTGGTATGGCTGGGAGGGCATAGAAACGGGCCTGGCCACCCCCTGATCTGCCTCCCCCTCTCGGGCGACCCCTAGCTGATTGAGCTCCACCCCTAGCTAACTGGGCGGGTGGTGGAGGAACTGATACTGATAACATAGACTGGCTCCTCTGCGGAGTGGAACCTCCCACTAGACGGGGACACTCTCTCCTCATGTGACCAAACTCCCCAGATTCATAGCAATACCTCGATGCTGGTGCTGGGGACTGAAGGGAGCCCCGAGCATCGGGATAACTAGCAGAAGGACCCGACATAGACGAACCCTAACCCGATGGAGCACGAGAAGAACTCTGCGCTGGAAGGGCTCCAAGAGATGAACGACCCTACTGATAACTGTGAGAACCATGGCCAGATGATGCACCACGGTGAACTGGGCGAGCCGTCTGAGCATGTCTGATTGGACGGCCTCTACCGTGCTGGAACTGACCCCTAAAAGGAGTACTACTAAATCCACCATGTCCACGAGGCCTCTTGGCCTCCCTATCAACCCTCTCCTGACCACGAACCATCTCAATATGTCGAGAAATATCGACAACCTCATCAAAAGTGGCACCAGACACTATCTCTGGTCATAAGCTATCACAACTGATAAGTGAGGCCATCTATAAACCTCCTGATCCTCTCCCTGTCTGTGGGAACCAACCAGATAGCATGACGGGCCAACTTCGAGAATCACATCTCATACTGCATCACAGATATATCACCTTGACAAAGCTGCTCAAACTGTCTGCGCAGCTCCTCTCTGCGGGACTGAGGCACGAACTTCTCGAGAAAGATAAAGGAGAACTGCTGCCAAGTAAGGGGTGCTACGCCGACCAACCTACGTCTCTCGTAAGCCTCCCACCAACTGAATGCAGCCCCAGAGAACTGAAAGGTAGTGAACGAGATCCCACTGGTCTCCAGAATACCTATGGTACGGAGTATCCTCTGACACCTGTTCAAGAAACCCTGTGCATCCTCTCCCTCTGCACCACTGAAAGATGGAGGCTGGAGTCTCCCAAACCTCTCCAATCTACGCTGCTCATCCTCAGGCATAGCAGGAACCACATAGTCCTGAGCAACTGCAACCACCTGGGCTGGTGGTGCCCCCGATGTCTAGAATCCCTGTACCACCTGCTCTGGTGTGTGGGCAGCGGGAGTCTGAGCACCTCCCCCGACCTGAGAAGTGGCTGCTACGGCCGAAACAGAGACCTCCTGAGCAAGACTGGTACACGCGGTCAGAATCTGAGCTAAGGCCTCCTGAAGGCCTGGAATCACAATAGGCACAGGTGGTGCCTGAGCTGGTGCATCAACAACTGGAATCTGGTCCTGATCTGGGGCAACTGGTGGATCTGCAGGCACTGCCCCAGCTGCTGTACGGGCTGCACCTATGCCCCTACCACAGCCTCTACTGCGGCCTCGGCCTCTCGCGGCCCTGGCTGGTGGTACTGGCGGCTGGCCCTCCGAACCGGTAGCACGAGTCCTCATCATCTGTGAGAGAATGAAACAACAAATGTTTAGTTACTAGAATTAACAGATTCGCACGACAAGAATTCAAGAATGTGGAGTTTTCCTAAGGGTTCTGCAGCCTCTCGAAGATAAGTACAGACATCTACGTACCTATCCGCAAGACTCTACTAAACCCGCTCATGACTCGTGAGACCTATACAACCTAGGCTCTGATACCAACTTGTCATGACCCAAAACCTAACCCGTTGGGATGGCGCCTATCGTGGTACTAGGCAAGTCGACCTTTCCAAAACACTTTCAAAATTTAACAGAAATGAATTAAGATATTTAAAATAACCGAAAATTCTCATAAATATGGGGTAAAACTCAAATAAACATAAGTGCGAAAAAATAGCCGGACATTGGGGTGTCAATAAGTCATGAGCATCTAAACCAGGCTAGAATCAGAGTTTACAATATTCCAATAATACCCAAATAGAAAGAAAGATAATAGTAGAGGAGAATTAAGGGTTGCGGACGCCGACAACTACCTCGTATATCTCCGACAACCACAAGTGCACGAACTCAACGATCTCTGCGAACGGTCTCACCTGAATCTGCACACAAGGTGCAGGGAGTAACGTGAGTACTTCCAACTCAATAAGTAACAAAATTAAATAAGGAACTGAGAAGCAGTGACGAGCTACACAATTTCAGTTCATTTTAGTAATTTCGGCAAGAAAAGTAAGCATGCTTTCAATTTGGTGTTTTAAATCAAAACATTTCGAGTTCAGGTACAACAATATTAGACCTCCAGAAAGTTTCACAACAACAACAATTAGCAACGAAGTGCAACAACAAAATAAGAGCAAGTACATCCTCACAGGGCTACTGTCACTCATCTATCTCAACATCTCAATCACTCGGCTCTCAGCTTCAATACTCATAATCAAAGGTACCTGCGCTCACTGGGGAAGTGCAGCCTCCGGAAGGGCTCCTACAGCCCAAGCATTATACGTTGCTGCGGCGTGCAACCCGACCCAATACTGCTGCGGCATGCAGCCACCCATATATTGCTGCGGCGTGCAACCCGATCCGATATATGGCCCGAAGGCTTTTTGTGACGTGCAACCTGATCCAATATTGCTGCGGCGTGCAACCCGATCCAATATATCTCACATAGCTCTCAACCCGGCACTCAGGCCCTATCTTAGTCACTAATCTCTCCAGTCCCTCGAGCTCACAGAATATCATATTAACCAGCCCCAACAGGGAATACAATAAGTATCAACAAGAAATGAGAGGAAACAAAGATATAACACACAATAAGACTATGACTGAGTATAAGACACCAATTAGCAGTTAGTTTAAAAAGTATACGACCGATGCGGGTCCCAATAGTGATATCATATGGCCTAAGCATGGTTTCTAACATGAAGGGCAGTCAATTGCTCAAAGACAAGGAAAATCAAGTAATAACAATGGCTATTCGACTTTACAGTCTCACGGGACGGACCAAGTCACAATCCCTCACGGTGCACGCTCGCACTCCCGTCACGTAGTATGTGCGTCACCTCTAAATATCAACATCATATGAATTTCTCGGGGTTTCATACGCCCAAGACCAAATTTAAGACCGTTACCTTACCTCAATCCGAATAAATTCCTACTCCGCAATGCCCTTACCTCTCGATTCGGCCTCCAAATGCTCCGAATTTGGTCACAACCAGTACAACACTATTAATATATGCTAAAGGAAGCAATTCCACAAGAAACACTACCAAATTAGATCCAAGACCCGAAATTGGTTCAAACCCGGCCCCCGGGTCTACGTCTCGAAATCCGACAAAAGTCACAAAACTTGAAAGCCCATCCAATCACGAGTCTAACCATACGAAATTTATCAAACTCTGACCTCATTTGGTCCCTCAAATCCTCAAATTACCCTCTCCAAAATCCCAAGCCTTAACCCCCTATTTGCACTCCTAAATCCCACTAATTAGATGAGAAAACAATGGGAAAACACCCTAGTTAGGAGTATTAGAGCTCAAGCAACTTACCTCTGTGAAACCCCTTCAAACATCACTCCAAAAGCTCCAAGGTTCGACTTGAAATTGGTGGAAATGAGAAAAAATTCGCGAAGTCTTCTATTTATAGGTTCTGCCCAGGCTTTTCGCATCTGCAGCTTAAAATGCGCACCTGTGGTGCCACTTTTGCGCAAAAATCTCCGCATCTGTAGAAATTCACTTAAATCCCAATCTCCGCACCTGCGCTCCCTATTCACTTCTATGACTTCACAGGTGTGGAAAAAACCTCGCACCTGCGGCCACTGCAGACCTCCTCTCTTTCGCTTCTGCGAGCAAGTACCCGCTCTTGCGGGCTTGCAGATGCGCACACCTACTCGCACCTGCGGTTTTTCCCCAATCCAACAC
Source organism: Nicotiana tomentosiformis (assembly GCF_000390325.3). Lineage (NCBI taxonomy): Eukaryota > Viridiplantae > Streptophyta > Magnoliopsida > Solanales > Solanaceae > Nicotiana > Nicotiana tomentosiformis. The sequence continues at coordinate 135,019,627 of NC_090817.1, forward strand.
TTCCGTACCTGCGTCAATCCCACCACACCTACGACAATACCCTCGCATGTGCGATTACACTAGCAACATGCCAACTTCAAAAAATCTCCAAACTTCGAACTTGATTCGTTAACCAACCGAAACACACCCGATTCCCTCAGGGCCTCAACCAAACATACCAACAAGTCATATAACCCCATACAAACTTAGTCGAACCTTCGAACCACTCAAAACAATATCAAAATACCAAATTACCCTCGGATTCAAGCCTAAGAACTTCCAAACTTCCAAATTCCGCAAACGACGCCGAAACCTACCAAACCACGTCTGAATGACTTCAAATTTTACACACACATCACAAGTGACACTACGAACGTACTCCAACTTCCGAAAATCCATTCCGACCCCGATATCAAAATTTTCACTGCCGACCAAAATCTCCAAATTTTGAACTTTCGCCAATTCAAGCCTAATTCCCCTACGGACCTCCAAATCACATTCCGGACGTGCTCCTAAGTCCAAAATCACCTGACGGAGCTAATGAAATCATCAAAATCCAAATCCGAGATCGTTTACACATAAGTCAACATCCGGTTGACTTTTCCAACTTAAGCTTATCTCAAAGAGACTAAGTGTCTTAATTCACTCTGAAACCACTCCGAACCCGAACCAACTAATTTGGTATAACACAATATAGCTGAATAATACAAAAAGAAGCAGAAATGGGGAAAACGGGGCTATAACTCTCGAAACGACCGGTCAGGTCATTACACCTATAGCCATGAAATTGTTGAGTGATGCACACCTAAACTTTCTTTCTTTAAATAAAAAATCTGAACACTATCTTAACTTATTAAAAGACACAAACATAACTATGGACCATTTAGGTATCCCATGGGAAGAATTCTCCCCATTTTCTATTTGGCATCTTTGGCTCAATAGAAATAATAACTCGTTTAACAACCTATGCTGCCAATTGTCTCTAGATATGGTCGTGATGGCGCCTAACACTGTTGCCAGTCAAACCAATAATAGTTGATTAAGTCAATTATTCATTTTTGTATTTTGAAATCGAAATTTTCCTTCAATTAAATAATCAAAAATAAAATTTACAGAGTAAATGATAATATTTTCCCAATTACAATACTGAACAACTCATTAGTACCCCCCAAAACCCGCTGTCACAAGTACATGAGCATCAACTAGGAAGTAAAATAAAATACAGCATCTGTCCAGAATATAAATTAGACAGGAAAAATACAAATAACCCTGGAGGAGACTCTGTTGATTGCGGATCTTAACCTGAAATGTAGCTCGCGGCAAGTTCCCGCATCATCCGTGCCTCCGTGCCCAAAGGACCACCGGGCATAAAAGTACCTGCACAAAAATGTGCAGCAAGTGTAGCATGAGTACGTAAATCCACGTGTACACAGTAAGTATCTAGCCTAACCCCGGAGGAGTAGTGACGAGGGATCGACATCGACACTCACTAGTGGTCCAATAATATCAGGAACAGTAAAAAGGTAAACAAATATGAGGTAAAGTAAATAAATAAAATAAACAACTGCAAATCTGTGGTACAATTATCCCCCTTACAATAAACTCAAGCTCTTAATTAGTAATTCCTCCTCAACCGGAGCACATATATATATGTATATTGGACTTCACCAGATAGGTTGTTATAATTCGAACCAGGGAAAGACTCACAGATACTCTGACTTCTTGCCAAATATTACGCACGATTCCATGAGGATATTTTTATAGAAATGCTGAGGCGTACGACCCGATCCAACATAAATAATAAACTGTGCACTGCCGAGGGTCGAACGACACGAACCATAGATATATCTATTAAACTGTCGAGGCGAATGACCCGCTCCCATGAGAGTGTGGTACATAAATCCTGCCGAGGTGAACGACCCGATCCCATTAGAATAAGAAGTACATAATTCTGCCGAGGCGAACGGCCCAATCCCATTAGAATAAGGAGCTTTAACGGATCCGTGACCCCACTCACGAATAAACATGTGAGTTGTAATTTCTTTAACAAAAACCTTTCAATGAAACATATATATCACGAAAACATGTCGTAAGAGGAGTAAAATTATTCGGTGACTAATCATGAACTCGTAAAGTCTCTACAATAGCAAGTCTAGTCTCAAGTAGTAATGTAAAATAAAGGAATTTAATAGGCGAGAGACTGCTCAAATAGTACAGCTATAGCATGATGTGAACCTAAGCCTACCCGGACAATAACATGAATGTAGCTCTGTACGGTTTCTCATTACCTCGCGCGTACATAGCCCCCACAACAAGTAGAACACATCAATAAACAACACCTAGGGGTAATTTTCCCCTCACAAAGTTAGACAGGAGACTTACCTCGTTCCGAAATTCCATAACCGGCTCCAAAGCCCTCTAACACCTCAAACCGATGCCTGTCACTCCATAACTAGTCAAACAATGCGTAAACCAATAAAAATATACTCTAATACTCATAACAAATCAATTTAGACAAATTCCCAACTCCGCTCGAAAAGCCGATAAAGCAACCCTCGGGCCCACGTGCCCGGATTTTAAAAGATAAATATTACCCATAATATTACGAACTCAAATATAAGATTTATTCTCAATTCCATGCCCAAATTCATGATCAAAATCCAAAAAATACTAATTTTTAGGTTTTCTACCAAAATCCCAAATTTTCCAAAATTTTTCCATGAATTTCCATGTTAAAATCTATATATAATCCAAGTATTTAATTTGCAATAGGTGGGAATCACTTACCTTGACATAGATGATAAAAGTCTCCTCTTCAAAAGCTCCAAAAATCGCCCATCCAAGTGAAAAATGAGAGGGGATGAGCCAAACCCCACATTAAAACCAATCTGCCCAGGCCCGCCCTTCATCGCGATCGCAGGAATGCCTTCCCGATCGCAAAGGCTAAATACACCGCCTCCACATTTTCCTCTACGCATTCGCGACCCAATGTCCGCGTTCGCGAACCTGGTGACTCCCTACCCTTTGCGTTCGCGGGCCTCAAGAAGCATTCGCGAAGGCTTAACGCCTGGCAGGCCCCTAAATCATTTCCTCTTCGTGTTCGCGTTTGCGTGCGCCTACCCGCATTCGCGTAGGCTTTCACAACCTCAGCTTTGCGTTCGCGTCTCTCCTATTGTATTCGTGTCTCTCCTATCGCATTCGCGATAGGCAAATCCAGCAGCCACCACAAGTCTCCTTCGCGAACGCATGAATCCCTTCGCGTTCGCGAAGAAGGAAACCAGATAGCAGCAACAACAGCAACAAATCATTCCAATTTGGTCCGAAACTACCCACGAAACACACCCAAGATCCCCCGGGACCCCGTCCAATCAAACGAACAGTCCCATAACATAACACGGACCCGCTCGAGGCCTCAAATCATCTCAAACCACGTCAAAATCATGAATCACACCCCAATTCAAGCTTAATGAACTTTGAACTTCAAACTTCTATATTCGATGCCGAAACCTATCAAATCATGTTCGATTGACCTCAAATTTTGCACACAAGTCACATTCGACATTACATACCTACTCTAACTTTTTAAATCAGAATCCGACCCCGATATCAAAAAGTCTACTTCCGGTCAAACTTTTCAAAAACCTTCAAATTTCTAAATTTCGCCAAATGATCCTGAAATGACCTACGGACCTCCCAATCTATATCCAGACGCGCTCCCAATACCATAATCAACATACGAAGCTATTTCCAGACTCAAAATCCCAAACGGACATCAATAATATTGAAATGAACTTCATCCCAAGTTTATGAAATTCTTCCAAAACGCCAACATTCCACAATAGGCGCCGAAACGCTCCTGGGTCATCCAAAACCCAATCCGGACATACGCCCAAGTCCAAAATCATCATACGAACTTGTTGGAACCTTCCAATCCCGATTCTGAGGTCGTTTACTCAAAAATTAAACCTTAGTCAATTCTTTCAACTTAAAGCCTCCAAAATTAGAATTTTCTTCCCAAACTAACTCCGAACTTCCCGAAATTCAATTCCGACCATACGTGCAAGTCATAATATTTGAAGTAAAACTAATCAAGGCCTCAAACCACTGAACGACGTGCTAGAGCTCAAAATAACCGGTCGGGTCATTACATATATACTAACTTGGTTACTGAGTGCATGTCACTACTGATGAAACTAGAGAATCCGCCGATCCGTCATAACTTCAGAGAAGGAAACAAGGTTGCTCACTTTTTGGTCACCAAAGGATCCAAGCAAGCAAACAACAACCCCCTATCTCTTTGGGGGCAACCGCCTGTTGCTTTTTTGAAACTAGTCCATTATGACAAAATCTGTTCTACTAACTCTAGACTTGTATCTACTAATGTTCTTAATAGCTTGGCTGAACTTGGAAATCCTTTTGTAACTTGTAATCCTAATGATAGCAGCACTGTAGTTGTATCTACTAATGAGCCCAATGGGACTCTAGCTTTATATCATCGCATTATCTAATGAATGAAGATTTCGTATTCCTACGGAAAAAAAAAACAAGTAAACAACTTTTGGCACATTCTATACAATGGAGTTACAAATTTGTGAAGATTAGTCCATGCACATGAATAATGTCATTTATCTTTACTGTATTAAAAGCACGAAAACCTTTAGCGAAATGTCGTTCACCTTTTTTGCCCCTTAAAAATAAATTTTATGTTAGATAAAATTATCATTATAAGTTTTCTCCCTAATATTTAGGAGTTTAAATAAACTAAGTTAGTACACTAAATCCTTCCTTATTTGAAGTATGTACAAATTCTTAATATTGAATATCTTATGTAATTTATAGTGTAATTTTTTTGAGCATAAAAATATTTTCTCAGCAACTCCGTATTCATATTCAAAAACATGTGCTACCATGCACTTTTTTTTTTTTTTTTTTACCTTTATAGGATTTTGATTTATAATATAAAAATAGCTCCAACATTCATATCTGGATATGAATTTCTTATATTAGTGCACGTGGTAATGAAATTCAATTTGTTTTACTCTAATTTGAAAGGAAGTAACACCTAATTTCTAGGAAGAATTGACAATCATTAGAAGAGAGAAGAGGGTTCTAAATTTTTTTGCTATTTTTAAGAAAAATTATCTTAGTTATTAAGTGTCAATTTTTTTGGGCTTCTAATGCCAAACCTAATGTAAGGCCAAAAAATTCAGTTTGCTTATGAGTCTTCTATAAGAAAACGGATCAGCCAAAGGATAATCAGAAGATGGAGTGAGCTTAATGGACATGTCCAATGGTGTAACAACAGGAGAAACAGAAGCACAATGAAATTCAGTAAGAAGCTCCTTGAGATACTTATGTTGATTAAGAAGTAGACCTTGAGGAAGGTGAGAAACCTCAAGACCTAGAAAATAGTGAACTGATCCTAAATCTTTGATCTTGAACTGATTGTCCAAGAAAGATTTGATAGATTCTAACTCAGAAACATCATTGTCAACTAACAATATGTTATCCACATATACAGCAATAAAAACAGTAAAAGAAGAAGTGATTTTAGTGAATAAAGAGTAGTCATTAAAGACTCGAAGAATACCCCCATAGAAGTGAGGGCAGTGGACAGTTTGGCAAACTATTGTCTTAAAGCTTGCTTGAGTCCATATAATGACTTCTTGAGTTTGCACACCAAGGGAGGGCCAGAACAAGAAGAAGATACAGTGAGACCAAGAGGAACTTTCATGTAAACTTCTTCAAAAAGATCCCCATGTAAGAATGCATTGTTTACATCAAGCTGGTAGACAAGCCAAGAATGTTTAGCAGCCAAGGCAAGAAGACACTTAATAGTGGTGAACTTGACTACTGGTGAGAATGCTTCAAAATAATCAACACCAGCCTGTTGAGTATCCCCCCTTATGACTAACCTAGTCTTGTATCTCTCAATGCTACCATCTGATTTTTGCTTAATTTTATACACCCATTTGCAGGGGATGGACTTCTTGCCAGGTGATAATGTAACAATATCCCAAGTTTGATTAGACTCTAATGCTTAGAATTTTATCAACATTGCCTCTTGCCAAGCAGGATTAGAGGCAGCCTGATGGTATAAAAAGGGTTCAAGTAAAAGGGTAGGAGATGAGGTGCGAGAAGAGATGGCAGAGTTAGGTAGAGGTACAACATAACAGAGGTAGTCCTTAAGATGAGTAGGAGTGACTGTAGTCCTAGAAGATCTCCTTAAGAGAAGGGGAGAGGAAGGAGCAGAAAGAGGGATTAATGTTTGAGTTTCAATAGTTGGTGAAGGAACAAGAGCATGATTAGGAGTAGAAACAGGAGAATGATGAGGTGAAGGAGGCGTAGGAGCATGATTTGGAGTGAAGTGATCAGGAAAAGAAGAAGTAGAGGAAGAAAAGAAACCAGAAGGTGTAGAAGTAGAAGGGAAGATATACTCAGCAAAAGTGACATCCCTAGAATAGAATATAGATTTGTTTCCTAAGTGCAGTAACTTGTAACCCTTTTTACCAAAACCATACCCTAGAAACACATAAGGGATAACTCTAGATTGTAGTTTGTCACTAAAAGGATGAGGAACAGTGGCATATTCTAGGCATCCAAATGATCTGAGATGATCATAGGCAGGGGGATGATCAAGTAATACTTCATAGGGTGTTTTGTTAGAAAGAAAAATGGAGGAAAATCTGTTGATGAGATATGTTGCAGTAATTACACCCCTCCCCCCCCCCCCAATATTTGGTAGGTAGTTTGGATTGAAGTAGAAGGGCCCTAGCAGTCTCTAACAGATGTTTATGTTTCCTTTCTACTATGCATTTTGTTGAGGTGTGTATGGGCAAGAGGTTTGGTGAGAAATGCCAAGAGAAGTGAGGTATGTAGCATGGGAATGAGTAGATCCCAATTCAAATGCATTATCAGTTCTGATGATTTCAATGGAAGTATGAAATTGAGTAGACACCATGCCAATAAAGGTTTTGATAATAGAGAAAGCATTGCCTTTACATGAAAGAAGATGTGTCCAGGTGACCCTGCTATAGTCATATACTATGGTCAGAAATTATCTGAAACCATTGTATGTGGCAGTATGGTAAGGCCCCCAAAGGTCAATGTGGACAAGTTGAAAAGGTCTGTTAGAGTGTGATGAACTTTCAGAACATGGGAGTTTCTGTTGTCTAGCCATTGGACATATAGAACATGTGAAAGATTCTCTAGAAGAAAATTTACAAGATAAATGAGGAATAGAGACCATTTTTACAAAAGGCATATGTCCTATTCTTTGATGCCAAAGTACATCATTTTTATTTATAGAACTAGAATTACAAGCAACTGGAACAACATTAGAAATATCAATTGCAGAATTATGAGCAGGAAAAACAGAGGTTGAGTTAGACTTAAGAAAAGAAAATTTTGGACAGGCATTGACTTGAGTATGATCTGCTGCAGCAATATCATGAGATGGCAGTCTCAGAATGCACAATCCATGCTCAACCTTACCAATTTCCAATGGCCTCTTCAGATAAGGGCCATGTAACCAACAGAAAATATTAGTAAGGAGTGCATAACATTTAAGTTGAGAGAGAAGTTGATGTATGAAAATTAAGTTGTAATGAAAGGAAGGTACTAATAGTATATTAGTTAGAGTGATACTGGAGGATAGAGAAAGGCATCCAAAAGAAGTAACTTTTACTTTATAACCATTTGGTAGAGTGACAAGAGAAGGAGAGATTAAAGGTTGTATATTATGAAGTAGGTGTTTATGAGGTATCATGTGATTGGTTGCTCCTGAATCTAGGATCCAAGAACTGAATTTGTTATGTTTAGCATGACATACAAGATAACCATATAACCTACTAACAGGATTATCATGCCAACCTACAAAATTTGCATAGATTGGAGAGTCTTGGGAGGTAGACTGCTAATTTGAAGAAGGCATATGCATCTGATGAAATAGAGACATAAGATGAGTATATTGTTCCTTGGAAAACCCATGTGGAATGTCTTCAGTTTGAGGTGAATCAAGCTTGGGTGGAGTTTGATTTGTGGATTCAACTTGAACACAAGCAGCAACTCTTTTTCCTTTGGTGAATTTAAAATCTGGTAGAAAGCCATGTAACTTATAACACTTGTCTACAGTGTGACCAGGCTTTTTGCAATACTTGCAAGAGAGTGTAGTTCTTCTAGGTTCAAAATTTACCCTTTGAGTAAAATTTCTAGTGGTGTTTGATTGACTGGGACCAGAATTGGAGTTGGTTATGAAGGAAGTGGAATCAGGAGAAAAAGATTGGGAACCAGAATTAATTTTCCTTTGCTTCTCATCTCTGATCAAAATAAAGTATGCCTTTTCCATACTTGGAACAGGGCTCATCATTAAAATGTTGCTCTTAACAGTAGAATATGTTTTATTTAACTCTGATAGGAACTGAATGAGTTTCTGTGCTTCACTAAACTCATGCATTGCACTACATGTACAAGGCCTTCCTAGAGAAATTGTATGTAGTTCATCCCAGTACCCCTTGAGTTTAGTATAATAGGTTGCAATGTCAAATGAGCCTTGGGATGTAGAAGAAATTGATTGTTGAAGACTGTAATATTAGGAGATGTTGGCAACACCATATCTTTCCACGTTATTCCAGGCTTCTCTAGCAGTCTTATAGTAAAGGATTGTTTTAGCTATGTCCTTAGAGAGTGAATTCATTATCCATGCTTTAATCATATAATTACATCGTTGCCAATAAGGATATAGATGAGAGTTAGTTGTACGTTCAATTAAAGATCCATCAATTAACTGAATTTTGTTCTTTACGGACAGAGATATTAACATTCCTTCCTTCCAATCCCCAAACTCTGTACTAGTGAAGGGGACAAATACTAACATGGTTGCCGGGGTATCGGAAGGGTGGAGATAGAGAGGGTAAAAAGGATCGAGGACTGATGTTGTGGAAACACCAGAAGATTCAGTTCCACCACTACTCAAAGTCATAGTTTCTACAAGTAAATATCTAAAGTAATCAACTAGAAAGCTCAAAGAGATAGGGCTAGAAAGATGTCGCCGCATGCGAAGACTGATGATGACAGAAAACCCTAGTTTCTGAGTTGATCTTCATGACACGATTTTTGTGAAATTGATCGGTGAGTATGACTCAGAATCTCCACTGAAATCGTTGAACCAGACCTCTGAATGAAAGACCTAGCTGAAGAATTTGAATCGAATAGAAAGAAAACCGAAAATCCTCTGAACTCGTCGGAACCACAGAATTGAAGAATTTCTGATAATTCCTCCGATGAACACTCAGATTACAATAGTAATCACCAGGATTCGCTCTGATACCATGTTAATTGGAGATAAACGAGCCAAAATCTATGGTTTTCCTTTGATAGAAAACTCTAGATCGAGTGTTCTAGAGAGAAGGCAGAAATAAGAAAATATTTGTGTATTGTGTATATTGTCTCTCTCCCACAATATAACCATTAGTTTCCTATTTATCGTAAAACAATAAAGAATGGCTATCTATTACAAATGTGACTATATCTACAATAATATTACAAGACCTCATGATCAAGTATGTGGGCCTGGACCTGGATCCATTTCTTCGTCAGAAATAGTTGGCCTGTATGAGTTGGGCCAGCTATTCTAACATAAGTTGCAACCCCCCAAAAAAATAAACGTTAGTAACCATCGAAAATAATCTCATCACATTTACAGGAACTCTAAAAGTTCTCTTCCCTTTTTGTCCTTTGTTACATTTTTGTTCTTTGTCATATTGCAAATGACCGATTAATCCTTTTGTGGAATGGGGTCTTTAAATAGATTCCCGGGTAAATGTGATTTTTCTAGATTTTAATCTTAGCCATCCAAGCTTGAAAAGTGAGATTCGTGCGTCTTAGTGAAGAATAAGTTCTCTTCTTTTGGATAAAATGGGACTAAGTGAAGACTTTTGTAAAGACTTGGCCATAATCTTAGCCATCCAAGCTTTAAAAGTGAGATTCGTGCGTCTTATCGAAATATATGATGAGGAAATTAACAATTTCTTTTATATATATATATATATATATATATATATATATATTATTTGACTCAAATATATATTGTTTATAACAATTTACTTTTCCATAGAAAAAATATGGTATTTTAAGTTCGTTATTAGTGTATAATCGTTTCATAAATTAACAAATATCATTTACAATTTTGCAAAGTGCGAGTAAATTTACTAGTTAAATATATTGTCGTCAAATTGGCTTGTAAATCCATAATTTCCCTCAGATATTTTTGCACTACCCTGTCTATATCCAATAATATGCGAGACAAAAGAAGGTAAAAACAAAAGAAAAAGAGAATGAAAAAACAAAATAAAATCGGGACATGCCATACAAGAGGATATGAAGGGCCCATGTTTCATAGCCAATAGCGGCCCCATTATTACACTCTTTTACTGGAAAGTAGGCAGCCTCGATTGTTGATAGCTGGATTGTATTCCTAGTTCCTAGTTAGTTAAGAGATAATTACAAGTAAATGTTCATAATAAATGAGATTAATAACAGTATTTTAAAAGGCGTGGGACGTAAGGCTGAGCGTTTTACATATGTCTCAATGAGGCGTAACCCCCGAGGCATGAGGCGTAAGCCTCATAAGTATTTAATTTTTAATATTTTATAAAATAATATAATGATAGTAAATATTTATAAACATGTAAAATTACATAAAAATTGAAGAAAACTATAAATATGTAAAATATATATATGTGTGTGCGCGCGCGCGCGCTTCATCCCCACAAAAAATTAGCCAAACAATCTATTATACGCTACTTACAAGCAATGTTTTAAAAGGCGGGGGCTTGAGGTGGGGCGTTTTACTTGATATGGGGCGAGGCGTAAGCCTGGGGGCGGGGCGTAAGCCCCATAGATCTTTAAAACTTTTAATTTATAAATTAATAAAATAACATAATAACAAGAAAAAAAAATTTAAAGTTAAAAATTAAAAGAAAACTAAAGAAACTCATAGAAAAAAAATATCTAGCATGATTCTTTTAGTATAACTAATGCATACAAACCACGTATAACGTCTTTAACTTTCAAATAATTAAAAACTTACAATTTCTTTAAAAAAATGATCAAACTCCACATTTTACCTTCCTAAAAGTAAATAATTAATAAAATCTTATTAGTACGCTAATTAAAATATTACTCCTTCATGAATAAATACAAATTAGTTTAAGATATCAAATTAATAAAAGTGTATAACAAGGAGGGATAAATGAACTAAGACACGACCAATAACAAGTGAAGATATAAATTCGCAATATTATATCTCATTATTAGAGTTATGCTCAATCTTCATATTTCTATCGATGAATAGAACTTTTATCATTAATTTGTTAAAGAATTTTGAAGGTCAACGATATTAATTAGGAAATTCGACATGTGATTTGCGTTAGAACTATTAGGCGAGCCCCAGGCATTGGGCGTTAGGCGTGTATAAGGCGCACGGTCAGGCGCTTGGGGCGTAAGTCTCACAGAACTAAACTCCATACATAAGTCCAGGGCGTTTTGCAAGTGCCCCGTCCAAGGGCGAGCCCCGAACGAGTCCCAAAAATGCTTTTTAAAACACTGATTATTAATGACTTTAAAAATGAAACAAATAATGCGTTACAGTAGATTAAGATAGATTGATAGTATTTTTTACCCAGTTACTGCATATATGAATTAAATCCAAAGATAAAGTGGAGTGATTTGTTAGGCACAGCTTCATAAACAAAGACATAAAGAGGACCACAGAACAAACCTGTCAAGTTGTTGATATAGGAATATATAAATACTATAAAGATAGCTTAGCTGCTTAGGTGGTTTCCCATTAGAATGGCGGATATTACTAGAACAGCTATCAACCTCATAGCTTCATTTTCTTGATTTCATTTTCGTTCCTTCCTCTCTACTACTAATATATTTCACAAATATTCCAAGAAAAAGGATAAAAGTTTCTATTTTTTAGTACAGTGTATCTTCTTGTTTTAAAAAGCTCTGTTCTTTCTTGATATTATTGAACTGAAATGGCTGTCGCTATGCTTTCTTGTGGGATGTGCACTAGTTTAAAAGTTACAGAGAAGCAACCCATGTCAGTTCCAGTTTTTTTCAGTGGCTCATTAGCTTTGAATCCAGTACAGGGACTGTGCATTAACCCCAAGAGGTAAGCTCCTGCCTTTCTACATTTTCGTCTGAATTTGGTTATTTGGTTGCATATTGTTTTGATATAATTTGCATTTCTATAAATGGTATGCATTTTTGTCGTCTTAGCTAATTGGTCTTTCTTATCTTTGGTCATGGTGCTTGGCATTAATCGTGGAATACTATTTGTAATTTTGAAATCTTATTTTCTCCCTAATTTGTATGTTTTATAGTAGTACATTTGCGAGGCTGCAACTAATATCTATAACCTAACCACAAGATATGAAATGGAGCTGGATAAATGCTTTACTTTTTGATTGATGTTAAGGAAGTTAAGTCTCTAGTTGGTTTTACCTCAAACACTAGCTAATTTTGTGATCAATCGGTCAATTAGGAAAGGGCAATTTTCAGAACTTGTTAATATTTGAATTTATCTTCCGATCTCCTCAACTTCATTATTTTAGATAGTCAACAATTGAAATCAACTGCTTTGTCCCGTCAGATTAGCTTTTGCTGGGAGTACAATTATTCCAAAAGCATCCTCAGCTACATCTCTAGAGGTATCTAACATACTAACTGATTGAAATAATTGTTCCATTTCATTTTTTTTGTTCTGAAATTGAGATATTTGTTTTTTATATTCATGAAACCGGACAAGCAGGATGGAAGTTCACAAGTGACTGCTGCAGTTCCAACACCCAAAGTCATAATTGATCTGGATTCAGATCCAGATGCAACGGTCGTTGAGGTTACATTTGGGGATCGCCTTGGAGCGCTTCTTGACACAGTAAGAATCCATTCTCTTATGATTCGAGTGTTAAGTGCTTTTGCTGCCAGTGCTGGTCTTGATTTGCCTAATGTATTTCAGATGAATGCACTAAAAAATCTTGGACTGAATGTTGTCAAAGCTAATGTCTGTCTTGATTCATCTGGGAAGCATAACAAATTCGCCATTACAAAAGCGTAAGTTCATCTTGTTGATTCGCTATTCTATTTCTCTTGTACGTGCTTAGTCGTTGCAATCTATCAATCACCAGATATCTGAAAACACCTTCAAATGAATCTTTTGTTACGAGTCTAACGGCTTTAGTTCTTTGGATGAAATTCTAATTGTTTCACTATTGGGACTTGTTTCTAGTTCTACGGGTAGAAAGGTCGATGATCCAGAGCTGCTTGAAGCAATTCGTTTGACGATCATCAATAATATGATGGAATACCACCCGGTAGAAACTTCAATAAGTTGTTGAGCATCAGTTCCAGTATCTTCTGAGGGATTCATATATAGCTGCTTCTTCTTACTGCATATTATCTTTTGTCTGTTGCAGGAATCTAGTTCCATGTTAGCTATGGGAGAAGCTTTCGGTGTTTTTCAACCGTATCAGAAGGTTACTAATTGCTTCGTTATGCTTTCCACATCTTGAATATGTGCAAATGCCATTAACACGATTATGCACATCTATATTGGTTATTTTGTACATCATGCATGTGCCAGTGTATTTTTTTTTTGCGGGGCGGGGGGCTGATTTTCTGAATGTGCTAGGTTCCTGATCGTCTTTGCATCGCTAGTAATAACTGTAGTAGTTTTCTTTCTAGCACGAATCTGATGATTCAGAAACCAAGGATTGATTTACCTAACTGTCATATCAACCATGTACCTTGAATCTTACTTAGCTGTTTGTGGTGAAAATTTTCAGATTGACGTGGACATAGCGACCCATATACATGTCTATGACGATGGTCCTGAACGAAGGTAACGTTATATACATCCTTTTATTGGTATTTTATCAGCATAGGCAAATTCATTGACTGCTTCATTACATGAACAAGTTGAAGTGAATAGCAAAATGCCTCTTTGCAGCTTACTCTGCGTAGAGACAGCAGACAGACCTGGATTGATAGTTGATCTTGTCAAGATCATTACTGACATAAACATTGATGTTGAATCTGGAGAATTCGATACTGAGGTGAGAATACTACAGCAGTTTTTCCAAATCATTTACTAATAAACTGTTTAGGTGGTAGTTGTGCCAACTAATAAGTAATAAGTAGCAGCAGCAGTAGCTTAGCAATGAGTCAAAACTTTATCTTGGTGCAGGGATTGCTAGCTAAGGCAAAATTTCATGTCAGCTACAAGGGCAAAGCTCTGATCAAGCCCCTTCAACAGGTAACGGGCGCTATGGTGGAACCAATATGCAACTTGAGTTATTAGACTTTGGTAGTTTGAAGACAATTATTTGACAAATTTCAATCTTAAACCGTTGCAGGTTCTTGCAAATAGCCTGCGTTATTTCTTGAGGAGACCAACAACAGAGGATGCAAGTTTTTAATACAAAATGCCGAATAAGTTCTTTGTCAATAGGGTTAACCAAGCACTTTCAATTATCATGAACAAAACTTGCTAGTTTTTTTAGCATTGATCCATTCCAAGGTGTACACAGAGAAAATATGCTTGAAATTTGGAATCATAGTTTCAATGTATACTGCAGTAACATTGTAAATTTGCTACCATCTATACGTCAATGATATACGTTTCCAGAAGAGGAAACTGGAAAGAGAAAATTATCAGTTATCGCTCATCATCGCTGCAATTTGAGCTAAAAGCTTCATTAACATGAAGATGGAAAGAGACGAAACAATTGTCCTGCCTATCAATTCAGCCGAACTTAATTGAGAGAATATGAACTATTCATATGGCCCTCTCTGAGTATGTTCCTCTAATAGGCCCTCGCGACGGGACTTGAGAAGAAATGTGTAAATATCTATCAATCATGGTTCCTCCTTGACCTTCAATCTGTTGGGATCGAAAATAACAAGGCGTTATGCGGAAGCTAATAAAGCAAATCTTCCAAAATTTTAAGACACAACCAATGAGGAACGAGTGTAATTTTTTAACCATTGCAACTCACAATTAAATTAGTCCAGTGTTGGAGGGGAGTTGGGAGGGTGGTTTAGAGGGACATCGGAAAAATGAATTTTGAGTGGCTGTCATTTTTTCACTCTAGATGAATCGAAGATAAGGCCTGTGAGCTCTTAAATGGAAATGGAGAAATGGTTTTTACCATGTCTCCAGATTACAGTAAAAATCTTTGATCATTTTCAGTGAGGAATTGTTTTAGAAGTAGTAAAAATGGAAGGGGATAATGTGTGGTGGGAGAGGATAAGGACCAACAGCGCAGTTAGATGGATAAGAGAATTATTGCACAACCAAGCCTCAAAATGGATATTCAGTTCTGCTGTTGTGGATGCCATATCCAAAAAACTCTTTAATCTTTATTTTTATAATAATAATTTAGAGGATATGCAAAGTTCTTGGAAGAAGCTAATGCTTATATCATCCAGACGCCCAATCATTCAATTATTTTCAAATTTGTTTTTGGGCTAAATGAAAGGCGACTTTAAAGTTTAAATCAAAATAGAAAATTACGGTGGTTCAGTATATAAAGAGACTATTTTTGATGATTCAATCCCATAATAAGTATTTGACGGTGATTACCCGTAAAACGATACAGTTAAATTTATATGTGTTTTCTAGATAAGTGAATTAATTTGATCCTGAAATAAATAAATAATTGAAGAGTTACGCAATAGTACTTAACCTTAAGATATAAACGAAACAGCAGAAGCAATAATTCCGGGGATAAAGTTTTCGGGCACAACAAAAAAATCGAGAAATTAGAAGATAAGATTGGATTGAACTTTGTATAAAATATAGTGTAAGTTTGCGAGAAAATTTCTCCCGCATACAATGACAACTGAGCTCACTATTTATAGCTATGAAGAAGGTCCTAAGGTCGTGCCCTTCTGAGGGACATTTATGAAGATGTAACGGTGAATATAAATGTCAAATTTCTTGTAACGGATGACTCCTCTTGATGCTATGAATATTCTCTGTTGAATGCTACCGGAAGAAGAACATTTATCACGTCTTTATAAGCATTATTCTTCCTGGTGACAAATGAAACAATTGTCTCCGGTCTTCAGTCATCTCTGTCTTGGGCTCCACGTATCCCTTTCTCGGACGGTCACATCTCATAACATATTTTATCCAATACGGCCTGAGCTGAAGCATATGTTTTTTGGACCTTTTTCTTTTTATCCAATGATCTTCGGGTCCACACGTTTGTTGACGATAGGGAAATGGAGATATACTAAAATTTAAATACTTCTATTTGGCCAAAATTCTAGTTTCCGCTAATGAAAGCAATTTTATCTTTAAAAATTCTTTTACATTATTATCAGTTTCAATGTTCTTTGGATTACAACTTGGACTGGACATTCATGACTAGACTTGGAAATTGAAATTCTGTTTTCTTAAAGTTGCATTCAATCTTGTCCGTTGATGTTATTAATTTATGTTGGAGGCAAGTCTTTTTTTTTTTCGTAGGGGGGTGGTGGGGGTCAATAATGGAGGCAAATGTTCATTTTATTTTGGGTTACACTCTAACTTCTTAGTATTATCACTTTCTACATTGCACGTAATTTTTTCTTTAAGCATTTGATAATCGAAATTCAATTGATCCGAAAAGAGACTACACTAAAATGTGCCTATGTCCAAGGAGACTACACTAAATACATTATCGAGGTAGAAAAAGAGAGAGAGGAGACTACACGAAATAAGGTGTATTATTAGGTTAGGTCTCGATTTAGTCTCCAAAAGACAAAGTATAGTGTTGGCCAATTCGATGTGTGGTTTAGTTAGTCATCTGATGAGCAGAAAGAGTTAGCTTGAGTAGCCCAAATATTTACTATAGGTTATTAGAGAAATATTTAGTCCGTAGATTAATATGGCTCCTAATGTTTGACATCGACAGCTCTAGCGTGTTAATTCCATGTAGGCATGTAACAAAAAGCCTTATTAACAAAACTACCAAATAATTTGAAAGACTAGCTATTTGGACCCATTGCGACTGGGCAAGGTTGAGGAAAAGATTCAATTGAATTATTTTATTTGAAAAATTATACTATGTAATTAATAGAAGGCAAAATGGGACCATACGAACTTAGGATTTTCCCAATTTAGCACCTCAATTTAAAGAATAAGGACTAAAAACATATCCGTCTGAGCGTGTTCTCCAATCGCTAGACAAAAATGACATGCTTAACCTTTTAGAATTTGACATGTGTAATTTCTAGGTTTCACTTTTTAAATTCCTAATTTTCAGTTTATCAAACTTTTAACTTAATGTTTTTATTTCTCTTCTCCTCCACTACAACTGAGACCAGCAAAAAACTCATAAATTAGCAAAAAATTCAATTTGGCTGGAGAATTCACTGGCAATGTCTTTGGCCATCGATGAATAGTTCCTCTCTGTGTTTGCCTACTCATTATGTTAATTTCTAATCACCATCTTCGCGCAAATACCTTATTCCATTTGATTTCAAGCACTTCAATCACCATCTCCGTCGAAACTTCCTTCCCATCAAGCCCATTTGCATAGAGAAAACAAATTAGAAATGGCATTTCACCCCTGCCGCTAATTTTTTTCTTAAAAAAGAAAAAGAAAAAGAGAGGAGCATTGACCATATCGGAAAGCTTCATCCATAAACCGTCTGATGTGAAGAATATACTCTAAAAATATAAATACTCCAAACACTTAATGTGAAGAAGAGTCTTCTTTTTCGCCAGAACTTCATCACTATCGGAGTAATGACCAGATCAGAGAAATTGATGTGATTTTGTTCTGCCAAAATTCGATTGTGGATTATCTTCTCTCTAGATTCTCATACTCAATTAAAAAAAACTCTAATTGATTTTCAATCGAAAAGAATGGAGAGGGACTGGGGAGGAAAGGCTGGGGAGAGGGATGGGAGACGAGACGAAAGAATGGGGGAAACGGGGTGGGAACGAAGGAGGTGGGAGGAAGAATGGGGAAAAGGGATGCCTTTTTATTCTTTTTTTTATCTTTTGTTATTTATTATACATTTTTATTTATTTTAATATTTTGTTTTCTATTAAAACTATTACATTCATGCGCCATGTGATTTGCACGCAGTTTTGCCGTGTCAGCAATGTTTCCTCCACGTATGCATGGTCAACAGTCATAGGTATTTATTAGTCCTTATTACGTAAAGTAGAGGTGCTAAACTGGGAAACTCATAAGTTCATTTACCGGGTTAGCAATTCGGTACAATCCGGTACAAGTTTAAGTGGCCAGGAGGTTATTATTTTGATTTTCTTAACATAAAGAAATTAATAAAATGGCAAAATAATTCAAGATTTGCTTTAGGTCACAAGCTAAAATTTCAAGTGTGTATCTTTTTGAATCCACTACGGCCATGGCATAAGCGTAACTAATCAAACTACCTAATTGGACTTCATACCGCTTAAGTTAATTTTAGCCGATTAAGCAACTGTATATAGGATAAACAGATGGTATATATTATGTCCCATTCAACAAGGGAATAATATCCAATAATCAAGAGGTCACAGTTATGGTAACTTCGCAAATTTAAATTTCAATGACTAGACATTACTACTTTATTAACTATGTGCGCCAAAAAAAAAAAATGAATACAATACTTCTAAATGAGTCCAAACTAAAATAATATGTACAGATTCAAACGAAATCAGTAGTTTCTGTTTAGATTTTATATTTATATTACAAAATTATTAAGTATGTATATTTTTAATTAGAAATCCAGTAAATAGGAGGGGCCATTGGTTCCGCTAGCTTGGGAAATAAAGAAAAAGGATATAGTTGCATGGCCTTCAAGTTAATGTTATCTAGTAGTGGAAGTAAGCTTCCATATCCTGTGGAACTAACATTATCTCGTTATGACATGATATGGTCCTTCATTCTTCTATGGTAGGATCCAGAAGCTGACAAATTTTATAAAACAATCCTTTACCCTCTTTCTTGGGAAGCTAAATTGTCCATAACCAACCACCCTTACTATATTTTACGAGTACTTACTATAAAAATAGAAAGCCTTGGGCTAGCTGTCACAACACCACCTCAAATCACAGCAAATTAGCCAAGGAAGAAGTGATCACAATATGGCAACTGCAGCAGCTGGTAGAGGAACACAGTCCATGAACTCTATGTATTTCAAGTAAGGTTATCAAAATTTGAAGTAAAATTTACTCCATCGTATTCTTCTGTCTTTCTTTTTCTTTTTTAAGGCATAGACATATTAACGTAGTTTCTCCGTATTATCAAAATGCAATTCTTGGAAATGCATGTTATACTTCAGACAAAGAAAGAGAAATATATGAGATTGTTCCATTTGGTCGTTGATGTAGATACACCTGCCTGGCCTGTTTTAGTGTATGATCATAATAACATTATCACATATGCAAGTCTTCAAATAAGTGATACAGCGGGTGCACTTGATCACGATATAATGTGAAACCAAAAATATTATGTCCAACCCATCAAACTCAATCTTGATGCAAACATCTCACTCTCTTTTCAGATTGAAAAAGATGGCAATAGAATTTAAAGGCCCTATCACTCACTCACTCTGACTTGCTTCTTATCTTTAATTATCTAACTCTATGATTGCTAAAGTTTAGTATGTAGCACCTTCTCTAGAATTTAAAGCAATTAGTGTTTCACCCACAACATTACACTTTTGCCATAAACAGAAAAGAAATACTTAAATGATTCAGCTACTATTTGTAGAGGTAACACCGATATTCAGATCGGAAGTAGCCTTAGTGGTACGGGTTCAACTTGACCCAGTATTTGTGACACATAACATATATGTTATATATATGCGAAACATAATAAAATTTCGATAAATATTGATTTGTTTAAATTTTTTATTATGTAAGGAGTAAGGGAAGGGAAAATGGGGGAGAGAACTACAAGGTGAGAAATTGAACCCTCATAAACAAGGTGAAAGTTCGGGTAGCCAACCAATTAAGTTGCTAAGATTATATTCACCAAAAATTTGGATAAATATTAGATTCTGAACTCATATTATTTCAAAATAATGGTGAGTACGTCATCACCGCTAAAAATTAAAAGGTTGAACCTATCAGGTTAAAATTCTGAACTCGTGTCGTCCTTAAAACTAAGAAACATTTCAAATGCATATGAGATATTTGATTTGACTAATGCTGCAACAGTTTTCTTTATCAACACGAAAATGAAGATAATCAGCTAATCAAGTTCCTGAATTATTATTTTGAAGTTCACTACGTATGACAATCTTTAAGTATAAAAATTAATATATAGACCATTCTTTCTGTGTTCAATACATGCAGGCCTATCCTACGCAAAGCCTATCACAGAAAAAGCACTTCCCCAGACATTATTAGTGATACAGTTAAACTTAATGCGGAGGAAGTGAAGAGCAAAGGTACTGTCATGAAAAATCATAACGATGATAATTGGTGGGTACCTGATGATCGGACTGGAATATTTTACCCAAAGGGTCAAGAGAAAGTTATAGAAGATGTTCCCTCTCCTGCAGGAAAGCGTACTTATGGAGACATTAATTGGTTCTCTAACCATGAAGATTGTCTATAATAAATTCCGATCCTATTGATAATGTAAACTTTGGTTGTCTAAAATGTTATTCTCGAATTTGTATCCACCCATTGTTGAAGTTGCTTTGTTTTATAAAGAATGTCTTTTTTTTAACCCCACTTCATTGTGTTGCCTCAAGAAAGAAAGTAAGATAATATAATAATGAAGCTATTTTATTGAACTAAGTTGCAATTAAAAGTTGAAACGAATGCAGAATTTAGAGTTAGTCGGTTTAGAATGAGTACGATTTTATTACATGTATATATAATTTATTAAACGCATGCATATGATTTGAGCTGAAAGTAATAGATTCAACTATATCCCTAAAGTTCCTTCCAAATCAATCTCAAAGTAGGGATTAAAGACGTCCAAATTCTACAAGATCGCTCGTGGTGGTGGTATAGGCCAAAATCTGTCTTCAGAATATTTAGCGTAATATGGCATTAAAGAAAGTTATCGGTCGAGCTCGCCCAAGAAGCAGCGAGGTCAATGGCCGAGGTGCCGACATGAGCCGTGGTCAAGATATCGATAGAGATCGCAGTCAAGTGTCTACAAGGGTCGAGGTCGAGATTGACTATTAATGATAAGACTTGAAACGGCTAATTTGTCAAGATATGGTACTATAAGGGAATATTCTAGTGGATATTCTCTGCATTTGTACTATTAGGGTTTCATAGGAAAAAGCCCCATATATATAGAAAGAGAAGACAATGATAGGGGCATGTAATATTCATTCTGATAAGAACACTTTTGAGAAGAAGACTCTCTCTCTAGCAAAGACACAAAGATTATATTTTTACAAATATTCTTGTTCATATATTATTCCTGACCTTTCCATCAGATCCGAAAATTGTTCATGCGAATCTTGGATCTATCTGTCATTCATCATTATTAGACAAAATATTCGTCCCACTCATCCATTATTAGGTGAATCATTCACTTTATTTACTTAAATATCATTTATTGACATTTACTAACATTTATTGTTAGTTATATCACCATTAATGTTTTTGCTTTAAGAGTATTTTACATTTATTGTCACCAACCATATACGAAATCTGTCCCATCTACTATACGTTTTTGTGCTAATATCTAGAGTTATTATCCTTAGTTAGATTTAGCCCCGTACTAAGTAAATTTAATAGTTTAACCGGAGATTATATTTTTTGGTCAAACAATTTGGCGTCGTCTGTGGGGATTTTCTAGCTAAGTCTTTTAGTTTCTTCTAGATCTACAATCGACACTGATTACTGACGCAAAAAAAAAACCCTTCTTCTCTTTGTATGCATAGATCTAACATGGCAGGTAACAGAGAAGAAAGAACAAGAATAATGAGTGACCTCCCAACCAACCTCATGAACATCATCCACGAAAGCTCTGAAGCAGTGGATGAGGACACAACGCCCAATGCCCCCCCAGGCGAGGTGGATCACCCCTTTCCCACTGCAGCATCACAAATTCCCTTGGCAAGCTAGCCTCCACATCCGTGGGAGAGGAGACACCGCCAGCGATAAAGAAACTCCTTGAGGCCTGGCTGACTGATACACTGATCATCGTCCTCCATAAACCCGTTCAGGACGCGGCCGCAGTAAAGGCGAGTACCTGTGCCGCACCACCAGTGGACGAGCAACATGATCAGCCTCCTCCTCCACCCATGACGACAGGTATTACTCACAATGTTGTTAATAATGCAGGCGACGACACTCTCACAGCCATTCTGAAAAGGATGGAGGAAATGGAAAACGAGAATAATACACTTCGGGATCAAATGAGAGAGCACCAAGAAAGGGTCGCTAAAATACCGGGCGCTCCAAAATTATTGCCAAAGAGAGACGCCAGTCGGTTCGTCGAGCAGTTGTATAGTGATAGTGCTGTCCCACATGCCATACCAAAGACCTTTAAAATGCCGCCTTATCTGAAAATATATGATGGCACAATCGAACCCGAGGATCATGTGACCCATTACGTCACCACTGTGAAAGGAAATGACCTCGCCAAAGAACAAGTATCCTCCATTCTGCTAAAGAAATTCGGCAAAACCCTCACGGGAGGTACATTAACCTAGTACTCACAATTGCAGGCACGTTCCATCGAAACCTTTTAGGAAATGGCCGATAAGTTCGTGACGGCCCATGCCGGGGCCAAGAAGGCCTAGGCAAGAGTGAATGGCATCTTTGCTATCAAGTAGTCCTCGGGAGAAGGACTGAGGAACTTCCTCGCCCGTTTAAACCAAGTAAGAATGACTTTTCCCAATGTATCAGAAGGAATGGCGTAGCTGCTTTTCAAAACGGGCTGAATAGAAATGGTTCAAGGGCGACAAGAAAATTATTAAGTCGGCTTATGAAATATCCCACAATAACTTGGGACGAAACACATAATGCGTACTGTGCCGAAGTCCGAGCAGACGGAGACAACCTCAATGGACTAACTCATCGATTGACCTCAGTACAAGCAAAATCTAGAAAAGATCGGAGAAGTGATATCAGAAGAGATCTAGTGGCCCCACGGCCAAACTGGGAACGACACCTCCCATATGTCAGAACTACCGTTGTATCCTTATCTCGCCATAAGGAAGGCCCACCCCGATCAATAATAGGGACTCACTGGAATGAGAGAGATATGCCCTATTTACTATCCGCTCACAATTTTTGCGTGTCACCTACAGAGATCGTCTATGCCTTGGAGAAGCTCGGACCAAAGGTAAAGTGGCCACAAAAGATGAGGCCGGACCAGAATACCAGAAAATCAGACGCCCTCTGCGAGTTCCATCAAGAGCGAGAACACAAAATCGAAGATTGCATCGCCCTAAGATAGGAGGTCGTAAACATGCTGCGATAGGGACACCTTAAAGAATTACTGAGAGATCGGGGAAGGACCAACTTTGCCAGGGGACACAAACAACATCAAGGGCCGCCGAAGCCGCCCTTGCCAACCTGCACCATCCACATGATCATCGACGGTGGAGATGATGCTTCCATCAACAACGTGAAGTTCACCACGACCCAGAAGCTCAAATGGTCGATCACCCACAAACAGTATGATGAACTCAAAGAAAGTATCATCTTCGATAAGTCAGATACCAACGGTTTGGCATTCCCTCATTATGACGCTCTTGTTATTACTTTACGAATTTTAGATACCGACGTTAGATGAATTATTGTAGATGGCGGGAGCAGCGTGTGTATTATCCATCCCCAGTACTCATACAAATAAAACTTGAGGACAAGATAGTACCACAGTGCATCACACTAACAGGCTTCAATAATGCAGAGATCGCGCTCCCCGTCCTGGCGGGTGGCGTCACACTAGAGACCACATCCCACACTATGGACCAGGACACGACATACAACGCCATAATAGGGCGACCGTGGATACACTCCGTGAGATCCATACCCTCCAGCTTGTACCAAGTCATCAAATTCACAACTCCATGGGACATATTCAGCATACGCGGGAACAACGCACATCCCAAGAGTGCAACCGCATCACCCTAGACTACACGGCCACCCAATAAATGAGAGATAAAGAGAAGCAAGCATAGCAATCAACAGGGTCGAGGTCGATAGGCGACGACATCAGGGACGTCATCAGATACCCTGATATGGACGAGGCCGCAGGATCGACCATAGAGTATCTCGACCCCGTTCAACTAAAAATCAACGACCACAACAAGAATTCTTACATCGGCTGCAAACTCCAAGAATCGGGTACGTTTCGTAAAATTTTAATTACTAATGCAGACTTGTTTACTTTTAGCCATGCAGATATGCCAGGTATCCCAAAGGAGACCGCCATACATAAATTGAACGTCGATCCACTCTACCCTCCCCCCCCCCCCCGACAAGGCAGGTTTGACGTAAGTTCAATTCCACAATCAATGACGCAGTGCGCGAAGAAGTGGAAAAGTTATTGGAACATTGCTCTATCAGAGAGTCGAAGTACCCCCAATGGGTCGCCAACGTGTTCATGGTGAAAAAGAAGAACGGCAAGTGGCAGATGTACGTAGATTTCACCGACCTAAACAAAGCTTGCCCCAATGATTCGTTTCTACTATGTCATATCGAGCAGCTAAACAATGCAACATCCGGGCATGTGTTGTTGAGTTTCTTAGATGCCTACTCGAGCTACAACCAGATCCTTATGAAGGAAGAAGACCAGGAAAAGACCACCTTCATCACCCACCAGGGGACGTACTTCTACAGGGTCATGCCTTTCGAATTGAAAAATTGGGGGGGGGGGGAACTTAGCAAAGGCTAGTGATGAAGTTGTTCAAAGAACAACTCAAAAAAATGATGGAGGTATACATCGACGACATGTTGGTCTAATCCAAAAAGAAAGAAGATCACATCGACTATTTAAGAGAAGCCTTCGGCATACTCAGGCAATACGACATGAAACTAAACCCCTAGAAATATGCATTCGACATGGCCTCTGGGAAATTCTTCGGTTTCTTAGTGTCGCAACGGGGTATCGAGTCAATCCCGACCAAATCAAGGCCATCGAGGGTATACCAGAGCACTTGACCACCAAAAAGCAAGTCCAGAAATCGACTGGGCAGATCACCGCTCTGTCAAGGTTCATCTCGTGATCCTCCGATATGTGCCACAAGTTCTTTGGCATACTCAAAAAGTAGAACGACCTCCAATTGACCCCTAAGCGCGTCCAAGCACTGAAGGAGTTAAAGATGTACCTATCCTTGCCACCGTTGTTCTCAAAATCGGAACTAGGACAACCCCTCCTCGTCTATCTCGCCGTGTCTGAAGTAGTTGTGAGCACAATCTCCAAGAAAATAAAGGTACGCAATCTCCAATCTATTATATTAGCAATACACTAGTCGATGCCGAGACGAGGTACCTCAATCTTGAAAAGCTGGCTCTAGCCTTAGTCGTAGCTTCACGAAAGCTTAGACCGTATTTCCAATGCCACCCCATCTCGGTCGTCACGACTTTTCCCTTAAGAAACATTTTACACAAACTCGAACTTTCGGGCAGATAGGCTAAATGGGCCATAGAACTAAGCAAGCACAATATTACATATCGACCGCGAACTTCGATAAAGTATCAGGTCCTTGCCAACTTCGTCGCCGACTTCAGTGTGCACATACTTCCCGAACTCAAAAAGGAATCCGTCCATGCTTCTTCCCAAATACACGACATCTGGGTCCTATACACCGATGGTGCATCTAACGCGTCGGGGTACGGGCTGGTAGTCATACTCGAAGTCCCAACAGGCGAAGTGATTCGCCATTCCATAACGTGCCCAGTTATGACTAACAGCGAGGCCGTATATGAGGCCATAATTGCAGGACTAAGACTAGCACTCAAATGCGGGGCGAAGCAGCTAAGGCTGCGCTGCGATTCTCAACTCATGGTCAACCAAGTCACAGGGACTTTCCAAGTCAAGGATCAAAGGTTACAAAATACCAGACCGAAATCTGTAAACTACTAACCGAGATCGACGAATGTCAGCTCGACCAGATTCTCCGAGCACAGAATATCGAGGCGGATGACCTCGCCAAATTAGCTGCAGCCACCAAAAATATCACAACCGGAGACCAAAATGTGGTCCACCTCCTCAACTCGTCGATAGACCAAATCGAGGTAAGAACCATAAACCTAACTTGGGAATGACACAACCGTATTATTATATTTGCAGGACGACATACTCCCAAATGATAAAAAAGAATCCAAGAAGCTGCGAATGCAAGCGGCCAGTTACACCATCGTTCACAATCACCTGTACAAAAGGACATATGGCGGCCCCCTGGTGAAATGCTCGGGCCCAAATCAGACACAACGCGTCCTTGAAGGAGTTCACGAAGGCCACTGTGAATCTCACTCCGGCAATCGAGCTTTGGTCAGGTGCCTCATATGCGCAGGATACTACTAGCCTACCATGAAGAAAGAGGCTGTAGATTTCGTGAAACAATGTGAGCAATGCGAGAAGTACGCCCCAATGATCTGCCAAGCAGACGAACACCTACACTCAGTAACTTCCCCTTGGGCATTCATCAAATGGGGAATAAATATCGTAGGTCCCCTCCCGGTCGGACGAGGTAACGTACAATTTCTCTTGGTTTTAACTGATTATTTCTCTAAATGGGTGGAAGCAGGAGCATTCACCCAAATACGCAAACAAGAAGTAATCGCCTTCATATGGAAAAACATCATATGCCATTTCAGTCTCCCCAAAGAAATCAGCTGCGATATCGGATCTCAACTTGCAGGAAAGAAGGTCGCCGACTTTTTTGAAAAATGGCACATCAAAAGAATACTATCAATACCTTACCACCTCGTGGGTAACGGGCAAGCGGAGTCCTCCAACAAGTCAATACTGAACATCATGAAGAAACTCGAAGAGTCCAAGGGACTGTGGCCGGAGATATTACCAGAAGTACTCTGGGCCTACCGAATAACGCCAAAAACAAGCACAAGGGAAACACCATACTCGTTAGTCTATGGGACTGATGCAGTAACACCAGTTGAGGTCGGGAAGCCTAGTCTAAGATACTTACGCAAAAGCGGACCCCAGAACGATGATAGTAGAAGGCAGGAACTCGACGAAGTCGGGGAACAAAGAGATATGGCCTACGTAAGAATGGTCACCTAAAAGCAATAAGAAGAACGCTACTATAACAAGAGGGCAAAGATTAGGCCACTTAAAGTCGAGGACTATGTGCTTAAAGCTAAAACACAAGCAAGCAAAGACTCACGGGAAGGCAAACTAGGAACAAACTGGGATGACCCCTACAAAATCACGGCAGCAGCAAGCAAAAGGTCATTCACACTTGAAACAATGGAAGGAAAGTGACTACCAAACAACTGGAACATTACACACCTCAAGTACTTCAACGTTTAAAGGACGGGTTCCCAAAGTCACACTATTTTTCCCTCACTCGAGTTTTGTCCCAATTGGGTTTTCTTGAGGAGGTTTTTAACGAGCCGATGATGGGGATACTTCATGATTGAAGTGCGCAGTGACGTACAATAGACGACTAGTTCATTGCTTGATCTCTTACTATTTTTCCAGCTCGACCAATGAAGGGACTAGATAGACCGGGACTAGGACTGAACTACCAGCCAGCGCCCGAAAAATATGTAAATCCCTCCAAGAATATGAATAAAGCACAAGTACATGAAGTTTATTTCTGCTCTCCCCTAGCAAAGGTTACATTCGACCTTATTTGAATTAGCACCTATTCGGCCCAAAGCCTCAATTAATTAAAGGTTACATTCGACCTCATTCGAATTAGCACCTACTCTGCCCACGACCTCAATTAATTAAAGGTTACATTTGACCTCATTCAAATTAGCACCTACTCGGCCCACGACCTCAATTAATTAAAGGTTACATTCAACCTCATTCGAATTAGCACCTACTCAGCCCGCGACCTCAATTAATTAAAGGTTACATTCGACCTCGTTCGAATTAGCACCTACTCGGCCCACGACCTCAATTAATTAAAGGTTACATTCAACTTTGTTCGAATTAGCACCTACTCGGCCCACGACCTCAATTAATTAAAGGTTACATTCGACCACATTTGAATTAACACCTATTCGGCCCACGACCTCAATTAATCAAAGGTTATATTCGACTTCATTTGAATTAACACCTACTCGGCCCACTGCCTTAAATAAATGAAGGCTACTTTCAATGTCGTTTAGCCTACTCAAATAAATTTGTTACGACAAAGGAAATCAAGAAACAAATCAGAAAAGAGCACAAATCCGAACAAAGAAAAGGAATCGGGTACGAATAACAAAACTAACACTTCATACATAGAATAATTTTTACAAAGGCTGAATGCCTACAAAAAGTACGCACAAGTCTGCGGCTAAGACAAAAAAGAACAACTAATCACCACCTGTCCCAGCAGCGCCACCAGCTTGATTGCCCAGACCGTTACCATATATTTCCTCGCCATCGCTAGTGGGATATTCATCCTCATACCAGACATCCTGTTCGATCCGATCAACGCTCGCACCCTCCTCTTCGTCGCCAACTTCTGGTGTAGCGGGATCATAGCCACAAGCAAACCGAGCTTTTTGTGCCTTAGCACGAGCGTCCTCGAAGTGACTTCTGAAACAACCCCCGTCCCCATCAGATCCCTGAATATATCTATTTGGGCCTCGACGTGAATCCATTCCTCGTACAAATCTCGCGAACCATCGGGAAAGGCAGAAGTGCGGGACGAGGATGGCTGACCTAACAAATGCGCCTTCTCGGCCTTTTTTGTCCCTCAATGCCCCCTCGAGTTTGTTGTATTTTCTGATGACCCTCACCAACTCATCATCCTTCTCCTTCAGTTCGTCTCGAAGAGCCCAGAAATTGTTGCTCCCACCAAGCCGCCTGCAAAGCTCGCGATGTTTATCACGGGATTAGCGATACTTCCGCCAATCTTCTGAAAAATGGCCTTTTGCCTCTCCTCCTGCCGAGCGCTCTCGATCTCCAAAATCCCGGTCTGAAAGAAAGACAAAAAATGAGGAATAAGAACGAAGCTGAGCTCAAAAATAAAAAAGAACGAAGAAAAAATCAAAAGGCTTACCCTAAGAGCGAGGCCGGCTATACTCCTCAACAAAGTAGCATCCTTTAGCTTCTCAAGGGTTTGACCCTCTACATCGGAACAGAGGGGACCAGGAGAAGGAACTGCGTCCTCGGTATCCACCAGCAAATCCTAGTCCAAGGGGATCGCAATGGTCCACGTGGTCCTATCCAATCTCACCTCAAGTCGGGTAAGCCCTTCCCCCATCATCCTCACATCCTCAGCATCCATATCGAAGCCCGTCTCGTAACCTTCTTCGTCTACACTTTTACCTTTTAAGTCAACCCGGGAAGAAGGACCCTCGGTTTGTAGAAATGTCGATGGCTCATCCTATCGTAAGGTGTCAGGGACTCTCGCCGACGGCCCCTCAAAATCCATCACGGCCTCAGGGAGAGACGTAACATCCCCGGCCCCCGATGAAGGCAGAATCATGGGCGGTAACTCAGCATCATCTCCAAGATCTATGGTCGCCATTTCTTAGATGACGAAATCCTCCATCATCGTGCTCCCGGCACGGACAACTCTTTCTCCGACATCTACAAATTTCCTTTTATGGGAAATCAAATTATCACCATTCGGCGCGATTCCTCTTCGTCGTCCTCGTCTATTAGATGATGCGGAGGAGTTGAGAGTCCCATGACAGGTGTAGTCGATGACCTAGTAGACCTCAAAGCAGTAGAAGGAACAGAAGCTGCCTTCCTTTTGTGGAATGCTGCCGCAGGAGCCTTCAAACTTATCGAAGATCCTCGGGCTGCAAAAGAAAAGTTAGAATACTTTCACTTCCTGCACAAAATCGTAACGAGCAGGAGACCATGAAGTCAAAACGGCATGGACAAAAGGTAATAAACGTATAGATGAATACAGATAGACGAACTCACCGGTCACTAAAGGCGCGGTCCCGAATTTCTTGATCAAAGCCGGCCATTCACCAATACCCACTATGAGGGTCAAGACCTGGCTGCCCTAGTCATGAATGTCTGCAACCAAAGAAGGGGGCAAAGTCTCGGCTACGCAAGGAAAAGATGAAATGTTAGACTACGACCGAAACGGGAAAAACAAACACTTGGCAAGAGATAATTATGGGCATAATTCCAAGCCTCAGGGAATCCGCTCGCGTTGGCCACCATGTCCTCGGTCTTGATGAAGAAGTAGCTGAGCCAGAACTGACGATTTGCTTTGTCGTCCATCTTCACTACCAAATTTTTACTTCCTCGGTGACGAAGATGCAGCATCGTCCCACTACAGAAACTAGGGGCAAAGAGGTGTATTAGGTGGCGAAGAGAGACCCCACGACCAGCCAACTCCGTATATTTCATCAAAATGCAGATAAACTTATAGATGTAAGGGCAGAGTTGGGCCGGGCAGACGCCGTAGTAGTGGCAAAATTCCTCCGCCAATGGGAGAAGAGGAAAGGAATAGCCTACATAGAATAGATATGCGTAGAACGTGCAATATCCTAGGTGGTATATTTGTACAGCGTCGCGTCTCACTGGAACCAAATCGATGTGAGTCAGAATTTTGAGCTTTACCCTAAATTCAACAAGATCGACCTCGTTCATCACCGATTCTGAGGCCTCGGGGTCGTCTTCAGGTAACTTTGAAAATTCATATCTGGTCTTTTCACTACGAGAAATTATTTCCTCCACCGTAGGAAATCTATCATCCTCAAGGGCAACAGAAATACTGTCGCCGTGAGGAGGCATACGTACCGCCGATGGGATAGGGTTAGAAGCCGTACCTGAGCCAGAGGATGCATTAACCATATTCTTGAAGGAGGATGTTTTAAGCACAGGAGTTTGAAGCAACAAAGATCACTGGAATCAAGAGGGTAGACACGCAACGACGCAGCAAAAAGATGACTAGGGTTCAATATGGAGAATGAAGGAAAGAAACACAGGGGATTCGATATTAGAAGAATTCAAAACAAACACTGATGGCCTCAGTTCCCTATTTATCAGAGTTCAAGCACCAAGACCGAGAAATTAGGCCATCATTACCCATCACAAGTATCAAAACTGCAGAGGCACAAAAAATGACGCAAAGCGTCAGAACAACGACGTATGACGTCATGATGTCATTTAGAAACAGTGCATCCCCAAAATTTGTAACTCATGAAAAGTCATGTTGCCACCTCACCCAAAAGAGCCGCTACCCAACTTGCTCGCCCAATTTTGTCAACTACGACAAACATAGTCCGCTCATCAAGGCTGCCCTAGCTCGGACTAATTAAGCAGAGGGACTAACTGTGTAGGCCAAAATCTGTCTTGAGAATATTTAGCGTAATATGGCATTAAAGAAAGTTATCGGTCGAGCTCGCCCAAGACGCAGCGAGTTTAATGGCCGAGGTGCCGACATGAGCCGTGGCTAACATATCGATAGAGATCGCAGTCAAGATGTCTGTCACGCTCCGAACTCGGGGAGCACGAGCGGCGCTCAACCGAGTGAACCCGGTCAAGCAAGCTTGTTAGATACTTTCTACCCAAACTCACTTATGAATAAAGATAATACATATTATAGTTAATTAGACAATAAAGAGATCATGTGTACAATACCAATTCATTACCATTAGATACTTCATCTTAAAGTCTCAAATTACACACACTTTCATAGTTTGAAACAGAAGATGTAACACACATACAACATTACTATCTTGACTTTCCCAATACCAATACAACCCATACAATGTCTACAGAGCCTCTAATAGATACAGAAGAGTACTATGATAATGCCGTCAACAAGTCCCCGGCTATACCTCAAACACAAGGAACAAAAGATACATGACCCCGAAATGAAGTGGGGCTCACCAAGTCAGCTGGGAAGAGGGTGTACCGCTATCACTGATCAATGTCGCCTGCTATGGAACCACCTGCATCCATTGAAGATGCAGCACCCCCGGCAAAAGGGACGTTAGTACATATGGGAATAGTGCTAGTATGAATGACAAAACACCCTCTTAACAGAATGATAAATAATATAAGCAAGAACAATCATAATATCAGTGGAAGCTACAAATAACATCAAACCTCAAATTAGGACCAAGACAGTGTTCAAATTAATTTCCATATCTTAAGTTGGGAGTTTTTAGTACCAATATGCCACCGTTCACAATACCAATACCACCGTACTTTTAACACGGAGTCCGATCATAACCCGATCGGCTAGGCCATATCATTAGAGACATCAACCACAAATCATAATTTCCAGCACAATCACCACCATGTGTGCGGCATGGCGTCCGATCACGACCCGATCGACTAGGCCGTTTCATTCGAGACATCATCCTTTTTATACCAATCATCTCATTTCATACTTCTTTCACATCTTTTCATTTCATTGGCACTAGTGGCAACAATTATAAAATCATTCTTCGCACTTGGCAGTACTTTATAATTCAAATTCTTTTTCCACTTTCAAACGTCATCATCGTCATCAACAACAACAAGGCTTTTCAATTCAAGACTTTAAATACTCATGTGAGCAACTAAGAATCTTAGGCACATAAAGTCTTTTCACACAATTTGACATAACAACCTTCATTCGAACTTGACTTGAAGTCTTAATATTTTCAACACACATCCCATACTTTAAACACATCCTCAAATGATAAGATAACATGATAACAACATTTGGAATTCATATTAAACATATATCTTTCAACACAAGCATATTCGGAATAGCCAATTTTATAATGATTAATTCGGGACTTACACAAATTACACGAATACTGTGGGATTCAATTCTAAGAGAAGATTTTAGCCAACATACCTCAATTGAGCTTCCTTAAACTCTAAAATATTCCAGAATTCTTAACAACTTCAATCTATTTTAGAAATATAACAAATTGAACCAAACTTAGGAGGATGAACATAATTCTAGCTCATTTGAGAATTTTATAAAATACTAGGTGTGAATTAAGGTTTCAAGGTCCTCCGACGGTGGATTCCATCATCCCAATCCCATTATCTATCATTCTTAACTCAACAATCTTCTTACACCCTTTGATAACACATGCATGCAAGATGAACAACTCCCATGCCCAAACATTATATTACTAATTACCCAATTCTAGATAAAATTCGAGATTGAGGGTTAGGGTGTAGAATCTTACATTTAAGATAAAGATCTTGTGGGTTTTCCTTGTTAATCTTCCAAGATTTGAGCAAGAATTGAAGAACAATTGTTGGGGAACACTTTCCCACTCTAAGGCACTCTCTCACTCTAAATATATTAGGTTTTAGCTCAAAAAATGATTTAACCCCTCTCTCTACCCGGCCTTGGGGATATTTGATGGGCTCCTATGTGCGCGATCACGCACCTGAGGAAGAATACCCTCTAATATACGCGGTCGCGCATCTGGTCGTACATATGGTATATGTCCGGTAAAATGGCCATAAATTTCTGTAGAAATATCCAAATGATCAACGATTTGATGCGTTGGAAACTATACTCAAAGGTCTTTAATTTGATAGGTAGATCACCTCATAAGTCGTTATAGTTTGGTACCAGAATGCGTTTGAAGTAGGATGTTGTGCGAATTGAGACATCTTTTCCACTTAATGTATCCAACTTATTCCACACAAATTCTTGCCATTCACAAAACTCCTTAGTATGTTCCAACATACCTTAAGCACATATTTTCATTTCAAAATGATGTGGTCCTATCCCATAGGTCTCCTTTAATACTCGAATACATTATCCCCAAATACAGTTGGTGCACTTTAAAATCTTAAATCATTAGAAAATTTTAACCGGGCCTTACATTCTCCCCCGCTTAGGATCATTTGTCCTCGAATGAGGCTTAGAGTCCGCCATAGATACCTAATGTGACTTAAATCTTTATCTATACACCAAAAGCTCTAAAATTTGCCTAACTCCCCAAATTTCCAGAAATATTGACAGAGTCTCCCCTGTAACCGACCCTATCTACCTGTCAGAGAATCCCAGAAACTAATCCTAACAACATATAAGTAATCCGATGACACAATATAACATAAAAACAACACCAATCGTGGCCTCATAAGCAGTATATTACCAGAAAGGAACACCCTTAGAAAAATCTATACAAATGTTACGTAATTCATAGGGAACAATTTCAAATAAAGATTACATAGCTATTCAAACAAATAAGGGTACTTCTTTTTCATTTCTTCCTCGGCCTCCCAGGTGGCCTCTTCAACTTGCTGGTTTTGTCATAACACTTTCACGGAGGCAATTTCTTTATTTCTCAACTTTTGGACTTGCCGATCAATAATAGAAACTGGAATCTCTGCATAAGTCAATTCCCCTCAATAGTCTCAACCGGAACAATGAGTGTCGGGTGTCCAACTACTTTCTTTAACATAAACACGTGAAATACCGGGTGCACTAATGATATCTCAGGTGGTAGCACAAGCTTGTACGCCACCTCACCAATCCTCTGAATGATTATGTACGGTCCGATATACCTCAGACTCAATTTCCTTTTCTTACCAAATCATATTACACGCTTCATGGGAGAAACCTTCAAGAATACCCAATCATCTTCTTTGAACTCCAAATTCGTACGACGAACATCCGAATAAGACTTCTAATGACTCTAAGCAGTCTTCAACCGCTCCTTAATGATCTTGATTTTTTCCATAGCTTGATGCATGAGGTCTAGCCCTATCAACTCTGCTTCCCCAATGTCGAAGCACCCAATAGGAGATCTACATCTCCTACCATATAAAGCCTCGAAAGGTGCCATCTGAATGCTAGCATGATAACTATTGTTGTAGGCAAATTCTATGAGTGGAAAATGATTATCTCAGCTACCTTTGAAGTCAAGAACACAAGAGCGCAACATATCCTTAAGCATCTTAATAGTCCGCTCTGCCTGTTCATTAGTCTGCGGGTGAAAGGTTGTACTAAGATTCACCCGAGTACCCAAACTTTGCTGAAATATCTTCCAAAAATTAGCCGTGAACTGTGCCCCCCGATCAGAAATAATAGAATCTGGAGTGCCATGAAACATGACTATTTCTTTGATATACAACTGAGCATATTGTTTCGCTGTATCGATAGCCTTAACCAGCAAAGAGTGTGCTGATTTCGCGAGTCGATCCACAATCACCCAAATCGAGTTAAACTTACGAGGAGTGCGAGGTAGTCCTACCACAAAGTCCATATTAATCATTTCCCACTTCCACATTGGAATTTCTATGTTCTGTGCCAACCCACCGGGTCTTTGGTGTTTGGCCTTCACTTGCTGACAATTTGGGCATCTCGCCACAAAGTCCGCTACATTCCTCTTCCTATCATTTCACTAATAGACTTCCTTAAGATCATGATACATTTTTATAGAGCCCGGGTGCAGAGAATACCTAGAAGTGTGAGCCTCTATCATGATTCTCTCCCGGAGACCATCTATATTTGGAATACATAGACGCCCTTGGTACTTTAGTGTACCATCACCCATGCCAAGAGAAAAGGCCATGGTCTTATGTTTATTAATCTCCTCTTTCAATTATGCCAATAATTGATCGTTGTATTGCTTCTCCTTGACTTCCACAACAAGTGATGATTCAACCCTATTTTGTACAATCACCCCTCCTTCACTAGAGTCCGTAAGACCAACTCCCAAACAAGCCAATCGATGAACTTCCTTAGCCAATGGCCTTTGATATGCCTCCAAGTGTGCTAAACTACCCATAGATTTTCGGCTAAGAGCATTCGCCACAATATTAGCCTTCCCTGGATGATATAAAATATCAATGTCGTAGTCCTTGAGTAACTCAAGCCATCTTCTCTGCCTCAGATTCAATTTCTTCTGCTTGAAAATATATTGAAGGCTCTTATGGTACGTGAATATATCCACATGGACCCCATATATATAATGACGCCAAATTTTCAATGCAAACACCACCGCCGCAAGTTCTAAGTCATGTGTTGGATAGTTCTTTTCATGATTTTTGAGTAGCCTAGAAGCATAAGCTATCACCTTGCCATGTTGCATCAATACACACCCAAGTCCGATTCTTGAAGCATCACAGTATACCACAAACCCATCTATACCCTCTGGTAGGGTCAACACCGGTGTCGTAGTCAATCTTACTTTCAACTCCTGGAAGCTCCTTTCACAAGTATTTGACCATTGAAACTTAACTGTCTTATACATCAACTTAGTCAACGGAGAGGCAAGAGTACAGAACCCCGCCACAAACTTTCTGTAATATCTAGCTAAGCCCAAAAAATTGCGAATCTCAGTTGGAGTTGTAGGCCTAAGCCAATTCTTTATGGCTGCAATTTTATGAGGATCAAGCCAAAATTCACACTTTGAAAACTTTACATATAACTTGTGTTAATGCAGGCTCTGCAAAATTGCCCTGAGATGATCGACATGGTCCTCTCGATTGTGTAAATATACAAGAATATCATTGATAAACACTATCACAAAAGAATCGAGGAACGACTTGAAAACTCGGTTCATAAGATCCATGAAGGTTGCTGGGGTATTTGTTAGCCCAAAAGACATCACCAAAAATTCAAAGTGCCCATATCAGGTTCAAAAAGCTACTTTCGGAAGATCCTGCTCCCTGGTCTTCAATTGGTAATACCCCGAACGTAAATCAATTTTCGAGAAGTACTTGGCACCTTGCAATTGGTAGAAGTCATTTATCCTTGGCAGTGGGTGCTTATTCTTGATTGTGACCTTGTTAAGCTGCCGATAGTCGATACACATTCTTAGTGACCCATCCTTCTTCCTTACAAAGAGAACCGGTGTTCCCAAGATGACACACTTGGCCGAATGAAACCCTTCTCTAATAAATCCTTCAATTGTTCCTTTAGTTCTTTCAATTCTGTCGGCGCCATTCTGTAGGGTGGAATAGATATAGGTTGCGTGTCTGACATCGCATCTATCCCAAAATCAATCTCCCTGTCTGGTGGGATCTCAGGGAGCTCATCCGGAAAGATTCCCGAAAATGCATTCACAACATGCACGGACTCAAATGTAAGTGCCACAGCATCGATGTCCGTAACCTCGACCAAATGGTAAATACATCCCTTGTTGATCATCTTCGTGGCCTTAAGGTAAGAAATAAACCAACCCTTTGGCACCACATCATCCCCCTTCCACTCAATAACTGGCTCATTTGGAAATTCAAACCTAACGGTTTTGATTCGGTAATCAAGCTTGAAAAAACATGAATAAAGCCAGTCCATCCCCATTATTACATCAAAATTGACCATCCCCAATTCGATGAGATCGGCCACGGTATCCCGACCACGCAACGTGACTACACAATCCCTATAAACCCGCGCGGCCAAAATAGACTCACCAACCGGAGTAGATACAGAGAACGTCTCATGAAGTGACGTATGAAAAAGTGGAACCTGGATCAATAAGAGCATACACATCATGAGATTGGAAAGTCAATATACATGTGACAACATCTGGAGAATCTTCTGAATTCTGGCGACCCCTCAAAGCATAGAAATGACTAGATCCTCCTGAACTTTGTGCTTCACACCTAGCTACACCATGCCCTGCGGGTGTTAGATTGCCTCGAGCTGGAGGAGGTGCTGCTGATATAGTAACTGCAGAACTGGCTGGTTGTGCCGTGCCCCTGCTCGCACCCAGGCGGGACGAACGACAATCCCTTTGAATGTGACCCTTCAATCCACACCCGTAGCATATGGGTAAGTCCATGTAGCATATTCCTAAGTGAATCTTTCCACACCTAGGGCATGGGGGCCTTCGCTGCTGCTAGAATCTACCACTAT
Organism: Nicotiana tomentosiformis; assembly: GCF_000390325.3. Lineage (NCBI taxonomy): Eukaryota > Viridiplantae > Streptophyta > Magnoliopsida > Solanales > Solanaceae > Nicotiana > Nicotiana tomentosiformis. Next base: position 135,057,529 of record NC_090817.1, read on the forward strand.
GCCGACCCTGCTGGTAGGAGCCCCTGTTGCCCTGACTGGGACTGAAACGGCTCCACTGCTGCTGACTGGGCTCTGATGGCGGTGTACTAATCAAAGACTGAGCAGAGCACTGAGATGGCCATGACGACCCTCCCTTGAATGTTGACCTGCCACCACCAGAAGAACCACCAACATTGCTCGCAAACCGGGCCTTATTGCTACCACTCGCTCCATTATGTTCCTCAATTTGCGGGTCTATGTGGCTTGAGAGAATGCCACCAACTTCCCATAGTTCATATCAGAATTCAAGGCAGTTGTAGCGGCCTCATTAATTACCAAGGGACTAAGTCCCTGCACAAACCGGCGCACTCTAGCCTCCATAGTGGGCAACATGTAAATAACATACTTGGACAGGTGCGCGAATCTCATATGGTACTCCCACACACTCAGGCTACCTTGACTCAGGTTCTCAAATTCAGCAGCATGGTCTGCATAGTCTCAGCAGGCAAGAAATGATTAATGAAGGCATCATCAAACTCACCCCACCTCGCCGGAGTGCTCCCTTCTACACGGGACTCCTCTTATAGTTCAAAGGAAGAATATGCCACCTCTTTCAGGTGGTAAGAGGCCAACTCTACTGCGTATGTCTCTGTAGCACACATAACTCGGAGAGTTTTATGCATCTCATCAATGAAGTCCCGGGGGTCCTCCTCTGGGTTAGTACCAGTGAACACTGGAGGATCCAACTGGAGAAACCTGTTCACCCTGGAACTAGCAGAATCCCCTGGCTGACTGGAAGGAATGGGTGTCAGATTTGACCTCTAGGACTAGGAAACCACTATCTGAGCCAACATCTATATGGATCCCCTAAGATCAACATCAGAAACACCAGAATCGGCAGCTGGAATTGGATGTGGGACTGGTATATCAGTTGGAGGGACCGTTGCACCCTCAGTAGGTGTAGGGACAGGTGCGGTCTGACCAATTGTAGTAGAATCAGGCAGTGTAGTAACTGGAGGAATATTCTCATTCTTTGGATGCTCACCCGCATCATTAAATATTGAATCAAATGTCACTCCTTGAGTGACATTGGCTCTTTGGCCAGTTCTTGCTTTCTTCTTAGGTGCCATATACTGAAAGTTAGAGCAAAGCACGAGTTAAAGGAGGAACAATCTTACAATCAGATTTATCATACGATCAAGAACATGAAAGAAGGGTATTATTCCTAAATGCCTATGTAGCCTCCTAATTATAGATGTGGTCGACAACACACCGATAAGAAGGACTCTACTAGACACAGCTCCAAGACATCCTAGGACACTTTAAAACCTTAAGCTCTGATACCAAGTTTGTCACGCCTCGAACTCGGGGAGCGCGACCGGCGCTCAACCGAGTGAACCCGGTCAAGAAAGCCTGTTAGATACTTTCTACCCAAACTCACTTATGAATAAAGATAATACATATTTTTGTTAATTTGACAATAAAGAGATTATGTGTACAATACCAATTCATTACCATTAGATACTTTATCTTAAAGTCTCAAATTACACACACTTTCATAGTTTGAAACGGAAGATGTAACACACATACAACATTACTATCTTGACTTTCCCAATACCAATACAACACACACCATGTCTACGGAGCCTCTAATAGATACAGAAGAGTACTATGATAATGCCGGCAATAAGGCCCCGGTTATACCTCAAACACAAGGAACAAGGAACAAAAGATACATGACCCCGAAATAAAGTGGGGCTCACCAAGTTAGCTGGAAAGAGGGTATACCGCTATCAGTGATAAATGTTGCCTGCTGTGGAACCACCTGCATCCATTGAATATGCAGCGCCCCCGGCAAAATGGACGTTAGTACATATGGAATAGTATTACTATGAATGACAAAACACCCTCTCAATAGAATGATAAATAATATAAGCAAGAACAATCATAATATCAGTGGAAGCTACAAATAACATCAAACCTCAAATTAGGACCAAGACAGTTTTCAAATTAATTTCCATATCTTAAGTTGGGAGTTTTTAGTGCCAATATGCCACCGTTCACAATACCAATACCACCGTACTTTTAACACGGAGTGTGATCACGACCTGATCGGCTAGGCCATATCATTAGAGACATCAACCACAAATCATAATTTCCAGCACAATCACCACCATGTGTGCGACATGGCGTCCGATCACGACCTGATCGGCTAGGACGTCTCATTCGAGACATCATCCTTTTTATACCAATCATCTCATTGCATACTTCTTTCACATATTTTCATTTTATTGGCACAAGTGGCAACAATTATAAAATCATTCTTGGCACCTGGCCGTACTTCATAATTCAAATTCTTTTTCCACTTTCAAACGTCATCATCATCAACAACAACAAGGCTTTCAATTCAAGACTTTAATTACTCATGTGAGCAACTAAGAATCTTAGGCACATAGAGACATTTCACACAATTTGACATAACAACCTTCATTCGAATTTGACTTAAAGTCTTAACATTTTCAACACACATCCCATACTTTGAACGCATCCTCAAATGATAAGATAACATGATAAAAGCATTTGGAATTCATATTGAACATATATCTTTCAACACAAGCATATTCGGAATAGCCAATTTTATAATGATCAATTCGGGACTTACACAGCCTTTGGGATAGTTAATGGGCTCCTACGTGTGCGATTGCGTACCGTCGAGCATCTGGTTACGCACCTGAGGCAGAATACCCTCTAATATGCGCGGTCACGCATCTGGTTGCGCATATTTAATATGTCCGGTAAATTGTCCATAATTGTGTGTAGAAATATCTAAATGATGAACGGTTTGATGCGTTGAAAACTAGACTAAAAGGGATTTAATTTGATAGGTAGATCGCCTCCTAAGTCTTTATAGTTTGGTGGAAGCATGCGTTTGAAGTAGGATGTTGTGCGAATTGAGACATCCTTTCCACTTAATGTATCCATCTTGTTCAACACAAATTCTTGCTATTTACAAAACTCCTTAGTATGTTCCAACACAGCTTAAACACATATTTTTATTTCAAAATAATGTGGTCCTATTGTCACGCTCCAACCTCGGGAAGCGCGACCGGCGCTCAACCGAGTGAATCCGGTTGAGCAAGCATGTAGATACTTTCTACCCAACTCACCCATGTTCAAGAGAAGACATGATTTCATAATTAAACAGTAGGAAGTTCATATATACAATACTAAATCATCTCATTGGTTACATCATTTTAAAGTCCAAAAATACACATATTCTTATGATTCGAGTAAAATAAGAGATCAAAACACAATATAATCTATTTGATTTTTCTAGCACCTATGTACAACTCACATAGTGTCTACGGAGCCTCTAAATGATACAAAGGGGTGTTATGATAGTACCGGCAACAAGGCCAGGATATACCTCGAGACGTGATAATAATTTGAACAAAAGATACAATACGTGACCCCGGGATGAAGTGGGGCTCAACAAGTCTGCTGGGAAGAGGATGTATCACTATCGCTGATCAATACTGCCTGCTATGGAACCACCCACATCTATTTAAAGATGTAGCGCCCTCGGTAAAAGGGACGTTAGTACTGTCGAATAGTACTAGTATGTAAAACTAAACACCATCTCAATAGAATGAATAATAATGCAAGGGGAAATAGTCAAGAATTCAATAATAGCTTCAAATAATACTAAAACATCAAGTTAAGGAACACATAAGTTTTCAAGTCAATTTCCATGTTATTAGGTTGGGTGATCCTTAGTGCCGATATACCATAACTCACAATACCACCGTATTCTTACACGGAGTTCGATCACGACCCGATCGGCTAGGTTGTCTCATTTGAGACATCAACCATACCACAATTTCAATTATCATTTTCAGCACAGTCACTACCATGTGTGCGGCATGGCGTCCGATCACGGCTTGATCGGTTAGGCCGTCTTACCCAAGACATTACCTTTTTAGTCAATCATCTCACATCATACTTCTTTCATATCCTTTCGATTCATTGGCACTAATGGCCACAATTATAAAGTCATTCTTGGCACTTAGCCGTATTTCAGAATTCCAGTTCCCTTTTCCATATTCAAACATCATTATCATTATCAACAAAAATAAGGCTTTCCACTCAAGACATTAAATTCACATAAGAGCTATTTGGGAATCTTAGGCACATAGAGGTTTTTCATACAATTTGGCATAACAACCTTTATTTCGATCTTGACTTGAAGTATTAATATTCCTAACACATATTCCACATTTTTGAACACAACCTCAAATGGCAAGATGACATGATGAAGCATTTAGAATATATATTGAACATACATCCTTCAACACAAACACATTAGGAATAGCCAATTCAATAATGGTCAAGGACTTACACCAATTACACAAACACCGTGGGATTCAATTCCAAGAAGAATGGGGTTTAGCCAGTATACCTCAATTGAGCTTCCTTAAACTTTTAAAATGTTCTAGAATTCTTAGCAACTTCAATCTATTTTAGAAATATAATAAGCTGAACCAAAATTAGGAAGATGATCATGATTCTAGCTCATTTGAGCATATTATCAAACACTAGGTGAGAATCAATGTTTTAAGGCCCTTTTGTGGAAGATTCCATCATTCCCCAATCCATTTTCTATCATTTTTAGCTCACAACCATCTCACATACTTCAAGAATACATGAATGCAAGACAACAACCCCCACACCCAATAATTGTCTCCCTAATTACTCCATTATTTGTAAATTTTCGAAATTAAGAGCTAGGGCATAGATTCTTACCTTTAGGATGAAGACTTTCTTTGTTAATCCTCAATGATTGAGCAATAATTAATGGATAATATGTTGAAGGTTACTCCCCCACACTAAGCACTCTTTCTCACTCTAAAAGTATCAGATTTTGCTCAAAATATGATCCTTTGCGTAGATATATCGAAGTAGGGTCGGGTTATAAAAACCCAAAATGAAGCCCCGAGACAGGATATACGACCGCAGAATGGATATGCGGTCCGCATAGACCGCATATCGGCCGCACAAATTGGGTGCCAAAACTGGAAAGAAACTGACTAGGTCTGCGGTCATTATGCAGTCCGCAGGCCTGTTCTGCGGTCGCTCAATGCGCCGCAGAACCTCCCTCCGCAAAACTCCAAGGCTAATTGTGCGACAAGAGTGCGGCCCGAAAAATGATTATGCTGTCGCATAATGGGCCGCGAAAATGATATCAAAATGACCCAGAAAAACTGTATCATCCTGCGACCATTCTGCGGCCCGCAGAGTGATTATGCGGCCGCAGAATGGGCCGCAGAAATGCCTATTTCTGCCATAGAACCCCGGTTTTTAAGAAAAATTTTGCGGGGCCTTACACATGTCCCATAAGTCTCCTTTAATACTCGAATACGTTATTCCCAAATACAATTGGCGTACTTTAAAATCTTAAATCATTAAAAAAATTTAACGGGGCCTTACAATGTCTACAAGGGTCGAGGTCCGGATTGACTATTAATGATAAGACTTGTAACGGCTAATTTGTCAGGATAGGGTACTACAAGGGAATATTCTAGTGGATATTCCCTGCATTTGTACTATTAGGGTTTCTAGGGAAAAGGCCCCATATATATAGAAAGTGGAGACAATGATAGGGGCATGTAATATTCATTCTGATAAGAACACTTTTTAGAAGAAGACTCCCTCTCTCGCAAAAACATAAATATTACCTTTTTTACAAATTTACTTGTTCATATATTATTCCCAACCTTTCCATCAGATCCGAGGATTGTTCATGCGAATCTTGGATCTATCCGTCATTCATCATTATCAGGCAAAATATTCGTCCCACCCATCCATTATTGGGTGAATCATTCCCTTTATTTACTTAAAATGTCATTTATTGTTAGTTATATCACCATTAATGTTCTTGCTTTACGAGTATTTTACATTTATTGTCACCAACCATATACGGAATCGGTCCCATCTACTTATACGTTTTTGTGCTAATATCTAGAGTTATTATCCTTAATTAGATATAACCCCGTACCAAGTAAATTTAATAATTTAACCGAAGATTATATTTTTTGGTTGAACAATATTGGAGGAATTACTTCGTCTCCTAGAGATGAGGCTTAGCTTTACGCCTGCAACTCTATCATACATATGGTGGGTAGTGAAGCCAAGGCGGAGCTAAAGTGTAAGATGCAAGTTTGATCGAACTTAGTAGCTTTGTTCAAATTATGTATTTGTTTTAAAAAAGTTATTAATTATTAAATATATATAAATTATTAATTTAAAATACAATAACTTATAAAGATTATTATTATTTCGAATGCACAAACTTTAAATACTGGCCCGCCTGTTGAGCCGAGATTCAACATTCTTTTGATTTAATAATTGATACTCATTGATTATACCTTAGCTAGATAGAAGAGCCAAGTATAGTGAACTGAGCCCAATTTTCTTCACTGTTTGAAGTCGTCAACAGACTCTGTATTAAACAAACTCATCTAAAATCTAGGTCCACTGTCTTTGACACACGTTTTTGCCTTATGTCAATGCATATGTACAATTTAGGTCCGGCACTGTTTCTGACGCACATTTGGTCTTCTTTCCATATGTACAATCTGTCAATGAAGGGAATTAATGGGAATAACCTTACGAATCTGTCTTTAAAATATTTAAGCCAAGATAATATTAAGGTAAGAGTTTTCAAGTCGTCGTTTGCCGAGATGGCCCAACAAGAGTTGTAATCAATAAGGACCGTAGTCGAGGTGTCAACAAGGGACGGGTCTAGGCCGAGTATGTTTGACAGAGTTGTAACAACTAATTTTCAAGATAAGATATTAAAGAGAATATTCTAGCGGATATTCTCTACACTTATACTATTAGGGTTTCTTAGGAACATGCCCATATAAATAGAAAAAGAGACAATGATTTGGGCATGTGATATTCATTTGTCAAGAACACACTTTGACTAAAAGATTCATTTCTCTCTCTTGCTAAGATACCAACACCACATTTTCACTGTGATTCTTGTCCATACTTTTCCATCAGATTCGAGAATAACTCGAATATTCAAGGATTTGTCTATCATTCATCATTGTTAGGAGGAACATCCACATATTCCATCCTTTACTGGGTGAGTCATTCCTCCTATTTACTTAAATGACATTTATTATTGTTCATTACTATTGAATGATATATTATTGTTCCTGATTTCTAGAACATTTATTACATATTATTGTCAATGTCCGACTAGATCCACATAACATTTATTATTTTTTTAACAACCCTATCTAAGGATATTATTGTTAGCTAAGATTAACTCTTGTTCACATAGATTTAATTACTTAACTAAGATCTGTATTTTTTGGTCAAATAATTTGACGCCATCTGTAGGGATTTATTAGTTAAATTTTTAGTGTCCTCTAGATCTAACTCTAACACATGTTACTAACGTCAAAAAATTCAAGACCTCCTTTCTTTGTGTATACAAAACCCTACATGGCAGGTAACCGAGAAGAACGGACGAGGATAACAAGTAGCCTCCCAACCAACCTCATGAATATCATCAACGAAAGTTGTGAAACAACAGATGAGGGCATGACGCCCAGTGCGTCCCCTAGACGAGATGGGTCCCCGCCCCCACACTACAATATAACAAAACCCGTGGTAAAGGAGCCTCCACGTCTACAGAGGAAGGGATACTCCCAGCAGTGAAAAACTCGTCGAGGTGTGGCTAACTGACACGCTAACAAGCGTCCTCAACAAACCTACTCCAGGCACGACTGCAGAAACCGTAAGAACTTGCATGATATAGCAAATAGACGAGCAGTGCAACCAACCCCTCCCTCCAACGATAGGTATAACTCACAATGTCACTGATAGTGCATATGACAGCATCTTCATCGCCATTCTAAAAAGGATGGAAGAAATGAAAAATAAAAAGAAGGCGCTCCGAGACCAGATGAAGGAACACCAAGAACGGGTTGATAAGATACCAGGCGCTCCTAAGTCGCTGCCGAAAAGGAACGCCGGCCGGTTCATCGAGCAGTTATACAGTGACGATGCAACCCCGCATGTCATACCAAAGGCCTTAAAAATGCCTCCCAACTTAGGATATACGACGATACGATCGATCTTGAAGATCACATGACTCAATATATCACCGCCGTGAAAGGCAACGACCTCGCCAAAGAACAAGTGTCCTCCATTTTGCTGAAAAAGTTTGGCGAAATCCTCACGGGAGGAGCATTGACGTGGTATTAACAGCTACCAACTCGCTCCATAGAAACCTTCAAAGAAATGGTTGATAAATTTGTAACCGCCGATGCCAAGAAGGCCGAGGCGAGAGTGAATGACATATTTGCCGTCAAGCAGTCCTTGGGAGAGGGGTTAAGGGACTTTCTCGCCCGGTTCAACCGAGTAAGGATGACTCTACTAAACGTATCCGAAGGGATAGCGGTCGCAGCCTTTCAGAACGGGCTGAGTAGGGGGTGGTGGGGGTCAATAATGGATGCAAATGTTCATTTTATTTTGGGTTACACTCCAACACTTTCTATTTATAATCTGCACGTAATTATTTTGTTTAAGATATTCGAAATATCCGAATTCGCATAAAGGAGGTCTACCTATAGAGTACAATGTGCCTCTGCCCAAGGAGACTACACTAAATACACTGTCGAGGAAAAGAAGAAATAAAGTGTATTTTTGGTTAGGTGACGATTCATTCTCCAAAAGACAAGGTATAGTGTTGGCCAAATTCGATGTGTGGTTTAATTAGTCATCTGATGAGCAGAAAGAGTTAGCTTTAGTAGCCCAAATATTACTATAGGTTATTAGAGAAATATTTTAGTCCGTAGATTAATATGGCTCCTAATGTTTGACATCGACAGCTTTAGCGTGTTAATGTAACAAAAAGCCTTATTAACCAAACTACCTAATAATTTGACAGACTAGCTATTTGGACCCATTGCGACTGGGCAAGGTTGAGGAAAGGATTCAATTAAACTATTTTACTTGAAACATTATACTATGTAATATTAATAGAATAAAGAGAATCCTCTGTATTTGATTACATATAAGCTGTTGGATTTTCTTAACATAAAGAAACTATTAAAATGACAAAATATTTCAAGATTTGCTTTAGGTCACAAGTTCAAATAAGTGTTTATCTTTTTGAATCTACTACGGCCATGGCAAAAGCGTAACTAATCAAACTACCTAATTTGACCCATGATGTTCCAAACAACCTACTTTGTTAGTATTCTTTTTTTATTCCCCCTACCCACCCACCCCTTTTTTTTTGTGCAAATTTTTGTTTCCAGCATGATTAAATTGTTCATACCGCTTAAGTTAATTTTAGCCGATTAAGCAACTGTATATAGGATAAACAGATGGTATATATTATGCCCCACTCAACAAGGGATTAATATCCAATAATCAAGAGGTCACAGTTATGGTAACTTCGCAAATTTAAATTTCAATGACTAGACATTACTACTTCATTAACTATGTGCGCCAAAAAATAAAATAAAAATACAATACTTCTAAATGGGGCCGAAACTAAAATAATAGGTACAGATTCAAACAAAATCAGTAATTTCTGTTTAGATTCTATATTTGTATTACAAATTTATTAAATATGTATATTTTTAATTAGAAATCCAATAACTTGGACGCGCCATTGGTTCGAAATTATGGCTCCCTAGCTTCTAATAGCTTGGGAAATAAAAGAAAAAGGATATAGTTGCATGGCCTTCAAGTTAATGTTATCTAGTAGTGGAAGTAAGCTTCCATATCCTGTGGAACTAACATTATCTCGTTATGACATGATATGGTCCTTTATTCTTCTATGATTGTATACGGTCGAAATCGAATTTGCCTACGATATGGTAGGTCAGGTTCGGAATATTGCAATAAAGGACTGAAGATCAACCCCAAGTCCCACCGGGCTAAAACCCGAGGTTAGAACGCCCACCTTCGAGAATATCGAGGCCGTGATCCCGGAATCGATTCTAGTCCCGAACGAGCTCGAAGAAATATTGTTAGTATAACAGAAGACCAAAATATCCGTGACCGGTCGGATATTACGGCAGGAATCTTGGCACGTATCAATGAGGAATTGGCAATCGGCAAATTAAGATATTTTTTACCTTTTATAGAATTGTACCTAAAGTAGGACTCCTCTACTATATAAAGGGGGCCTGATGATTCATTTAACACATTATAACATGCATTCCAAAGCAATACATTATTATTTTTCTCTTTAATCTCTTGTTCTTCTATATCGTGATACTGATCAAAGTGCATCTGACTCGAGGGTGGCTAACCTTCCGAGATTGAAACTGTCCAATTCGTGTGGTTTGAATTTACTTTATCATTGTTTATTTTAATTAAAGCTTAATTTATCACTTTGTATCAAATTAATCCGTGTATCCTCAAAACCACTTACAAATTCAATTGTTATCCGATTTTGAGGGTAAACTATTTGGCGCCCACCGTGGGGCTAAGGACAATAGTGGTTATTTGATACAAATTTCCATACCACACACTACTTTACACTTGTTATTTGAAGTGTCTCTAATTTCAGGTTAAAGCTCAAAATGTCAAACTCTCAATCAACATCCCTACATGTTAACAATGAATCCGGCCATCACGGTGAAAATAACAACATAGTGCCCAGTGACGAGGTACCGCCCGTCGATCCCATCGGAATTCCGATCGCGAACCCGATTGACGCTAGTTCACATGTGACTATCAATGCAAACCTGCCTACCGATCCCGAGAATAGCGTCCGTGGTGGAGCCCGATCGGAAGCTCAAAATACACAAAATATTAGAGGAGACGGGATCAATTTACAGATGATCTTTGAAATATTACAGGCTCAACAAGCGGCGATAGCTCAGTTACAGAACCAAAACTGCGCACCGAGCAGAATTGAACCCGATCCGTCCCGGTAAATCACCTGCAGGGATGAACCAGTCGCAGAGAGGTTGAATAAAAACGAATCGGGGACTAACCCCGAGATCATAAAGATGCTCAAGGAACTGAAAAAATGGGTAGAATCAGGGGAAAAGAAAATCGAAGCTAATGATAAAAAGATAGAAACCTACAATGCCAGGGTTGACCAAATCCCAGACGCATCGCCGATATTGAAAGGACTGGATTCCAAGAAGTTCGTGCAAAAATCTTTTCCTCCGAGCACAGCTCCAAAGCCGATCCCTAAGAAGTTCTGCATGCCCGAGATTCCTAAGTACAATGGAACGACCGACCCAAACGAGCATGTTACCTCCTACACATGTGCTATCAAAGGGAACGACTTGGAGGATGATGAGATCGAGTCTGTCTTGCTGAAAAAGTTAGGAGAGACCCTATCAGAAGAAGATATGATATGGTATCACAACTTACCTCCTAATTCTATCGACTCATTTGCTATGCTTGCAGATACTTTCGTGTAAGCACACACCAGGACTATCAAGGTCGAGACCAGGAAGTCAGACCTTTTCGAAGTAAAATAGAAGGATAATGAGATGCTTAGAGAGTTCGTGTCCCGGTTTCAAATGGAACGGATGGACCTGCCACCGGTCGTTGATGATTGGGCCATTGAGGCTTTCGCCCAGGGACTCAACATTTGGAGCTCGTTGGCTTCACAGTGGTTGAAACAAAACTTGGTGGAATATCCGGCTGTCACTTGGGCCGATGTCCATAACCATTATCAATCGAAAATCAGGGTCGAAGATGATCAGCTTGGGGCCCCTTCTGGGTCCGTGTATCCCGTCAGAACCATCGACAGAGTCGAGAGAGACATCGATCCTAAACTGAGATCAAACAGGGATCGGTATCAGTTGTACAATGGGGACTAAAGAAACAGTGGGTCCGGACAGAACTCTATGAGAAACGAAAGGGGAAGTGATCGAGGTCAGAACAACTGGGGACTTATGAGCAAAAACAGCTTCGACAGGCCCGTCGGGTCTAAAGAAGCGCCAAGATTATCGGAGTACAACTTTAACGTCGATGCCGCCGCTATCGTATCTGCCATCGGATGCATCAAAAATATCAAGTGGCCTAGACCTTTACAGTCCGATCCAGCCCAAAGGGATCCCAACCTAATGTGCAAATATCACGGCACTCATGGTCACAGAACAGAAGACTGCCGAACATTAAGGGAAGAGGTGGCCCGACTGTTCAACAATGGGCATCTCTGAGAATTCTTGAGTGATCGGGCCAAGAACCACTTCAAGAACAGGGATTCTAGTAAGCAGACCGAACATGAAGAGCCTCATCACATCATTAACATGATCATCAGTGGAGTCGATATTCCCCAGGGTCCGATGCTGAATCGCACTAAAGTATCCATCACAAGGAAAAAATGGACTCGAGATTACGTACCAGAAGAAACCTTGTCTTTCAACGACGAAGATGCTGAGGGAATCGTGCAGCCTCAAAATGATGTGTTGATGATGGTAGGCTATAATTGCGTGTTTTAGTTTCTTATCACACTCCAATTTACTGCACTTTAATTTAGTTTGAGCGTAAATGGCTAGTGTTCTACACTAATTGTGTGTTTTATGCCTTATACGAGTGATTCGAGCTATGTAGATGTTATGGAATGAATTCAAGCTATTCTGGAGCTTTGACGTCTTAGTAAAAGCTTAAGGATTAAGTTGGGATCAAGTTCGGGGATCAACAGACAATTGTGCATTCAGTGAGAGAAATAAAGAATCGAGCAGGACGTCACCCAGGTGCGCTAGAGCGCACTGGGCGCTCATGTGAGGCAGAACACCATCCAAAGTACGCGGTCATATGCGCGAGCACACTCCTAGATGCACGGCCGCGCACGTCCTATTCCGGGAGAAGTACTATTTCGCGAAAGAGAAGGTGTGTTTGTTTAGGCCCGACCCTACTTGGTATATATACATGGAAAATGGTATTTTTGGGAATTTTGATACATCTAAGACTTAAGGAGGCTAAGGAGAATTGGGAGAAATAAGAGCACAAAGGATTTCATCATTCAATCCTCACTCAAGACAAGAGTTTGGATCGTTGTGTATTTTCCTTTAACTTAAACTTATTTGTGATGAATTACTCTATATTTATGGAGTAGTTCTCTTTAGGGATTGATGGATTTGGTATATTGATAATTGTTTGTGGATTATTAACTCTAGTTTATATGTATTGAATTTTTTTGGGTGTTTTAATTGTTGCATCTATTTTCACATGTTCATGTAATCGAAAGAGGCATAACTTGTGATGTTTTTGCATTATCTGATTGATTGAATTCATTAATTCTTCATAGTAATTGAAAGAGGCTAGTTGAATTATTGTTTAGACCTAGTTAGGAGGATAATAGAAAGAGGTTATCCTAAGGAACAATCCACTACGAATTCTTGCATATCTTCACCGAGCGTAAATTGGTTCATATTGTGAGGTTGAAACTTAATTGAGAGAGGAGTTTCTACTGATTATTTAAACTAACAATTGAGTGAATTCGAGAGACTCACTTGAACATTAGGAGTGAATTAACTGGAGTTAATCCCAGGCAATTAAATCAACCCCTATTTTCTTCCATTGATATCTTCCTTGATTACTCTTGTTGCGATTGTCATTAGTCAATAGTTTAAACTCTTAGTTAAATTTTAGTTTTAAAGCACAAATAAATCTCAATTGTTAATCATCTTGGATAGCAATCAAACTATAAACTATAAAAATACTGTTTAAATCCAATCCCTGTGGATACGATATTATATTACATTATATTTGACTATTGAGCATATTTAAGTGTGTGTTTTAAGCTTGTCAATTTTGGCGTCGTTGCCGGGGATGGCAATCAATTGTGTTGGAAATAGTTTGTAGTGCTAATTCAAGAATTTTTCTTTTTATTTTATTTTTCTCTTTTTACGTTTGGTATTCCTTGATTATGCGCAGGCTACAGGTTAGATTGGTGCATGACTTGATCCTTTGGGAAGGAAGTGTTCCCATACGAACCAGAAATCGAGAAACAACTGCGAAAGTTGAGGAAGGAAAGAAATCTCCCCGAGAATACAGAGAAGGTTGGGCAATCCTCAACTAAGGAAGTTATGGTGGGAGATGAGGATAATGTTGATTTGGTTGCAAGAGAGGCAACCCAACAAAGAGAAAAAGCTGCACGGGATGCTGAGGAGACAGCTCTTTCAAATGCATAACTTGTCTATGAAGAGTAGAGGGCACGGAGAATTGCTCAGAATCTACCTTTGGGTGCAGACTAATTCGGCAATATAGCTCCTGGTGTTGGGCGACCACCAGGTGATTATGCTAGACCGGTCAACAACCAAGGCTTATCAAGTGTGAGACCACCTCCAGTTGCAGCTAACAATTTTGAGTTAAAGCAGGGGTTGCTTCAAACGCTTCAAAAAAGTTGTGTCTTTATAGGAAAGATGAACGAAGACCCAAATAGTCATCTAATAAACTTCGAAGAGATTATGAACACCTTTTAATACAATGGTGTGTCACAAGATGCAGTTTACTTAAGGGAATTCCCCTTTACTCTCAAAGACGATGCAAAGCACTGGCTTCGAAGCTTGTCTAATGGATCGATTAGAACATGGGATCAGATGACCAGAAAATTTCTTGACAAATATTTCTCATCAGCTAAGATGGGCAAGTTTAGAAGAGAAATCCATAACTTTTGCCAGAACGAGGCTGAAACTGTGTTTGAAGCTTGGGAGAGGTTTAAGGAGATAATGAGAAAGTGTCAACATAGCGGAATTGAACTCTGGATGCAACTCCAGGATTTTTGGGATGGATTGATACCAACCGCACGTAGAATATTGAGTAATGCAGATGGAGGCCCGTTGATGAAAAAGACTCCAGAGGAGATAGTCACAATTCTAGATGAGTTATCTGAGGATGCAAATGAGTGGCCCTCTAAAATTGCTGAAAGAAGAAGATCAACTAGTGTTCACTAAGTTGATGCTAAGACGTCTGTGCAGGTACATCTTTATGCCATGGCCAAAGAAATAAGAAAGCTGACCTTAGCTTCAATACACAGTGAGCCCCATGTAGCCTGCGATATAAGTGAAAGAGGACACCCTACTCATGAGTGTAAATCCTCAATCGAGGAAGTTAATGCTGTCGGGAATTATAACTTCAATGAAATAGGTCAGAAGCACCCCGTTTTTTTATGGAGTTCACCTGGGGGTACTACAAATGCATGGCAACAAAATAACCCCAAATTTCAAAAACAAGGAGCTCCTGGTTTTGTGAATCAGCCGAGGCCGCAGTTCCAGCCTCAACATTCCACTCAGCCTGGGATAGAAGATCTAATGAAGTCCTTCATTCTCAATACAAATGAGAGATTAGATGCTCATAGGGCAGCTATCAAAGAACTTGGCACTGGTTTGCGAAACTTGGAGAAGCAAGTGGGACAAATTGCAAATGTATTGTCTAAGAGAATCCCAGGTACTCTACCAGCTGATACTGAGAGAAATCCCAAAGAAACGGTGAATGTTGTGACCTTGAGAAGCGGACAAGTGTTCATAGATCCCGCCCCTGTCCAAAAAGATGTGGTGCCTGAAAAAGAAATTGGGGAGCAGCTGAAAAATGAAGTTGATAAGAAGAAGAAATGCAAGAAGGGATCTGAGCTTTTCTCTAGAAGGGATTCACAGAAGTGCTCTCACAAATGCCAGCTTATGCCAAATTCTTGAAGGAAATCCTTACAAAGAAGAGGAAGGTAGAAGAGACCTCAGTGGTCAAGCTCACAGAGCATTGCAGCGCAATCTTGCAAAACAAACTCCCACAAAAGTGTGGAGATCCAGGGAGTTTTACTATACCCTGCTTGTTAGGCACTCTTAATTTTGATAAGTCTTTATGTGATTCTGGTGCCTCAATTAATTTAATGCCTTTGTCTATTTACAGGAAATTGGAGAATGAGCTTGGAGAGATAAGGTCTGCACCAATATCTTTGCAGCTGGCAGACCAAACAATTATAATACTTGAGGGGATAGTAGAAGATATCTTAGTTCGGGAGATAAGTTTGTATTTCCTGTAGATTTCATTATGGTGAAGATGGAGGAGATCAAATAGCTCCCCCTTATCTTAGGAAGACCATTCTTAACGATGGGTAGAGCAATATTAGATATACATGATAGAAAGCTCATGCTTAGAGTGGGTGAGGAGACGATGACTTTTGAGATGAATGTGAAGATGGGGGTGAGAAAGAAGAAGCCAGTTGCAAGTGTATAGTGGAGAGTGAAAAGCTCGAAAGAGAAGGTCCCAGTGATTGTGAAAGACAAGTGTGGTGTATACCCCAAGTAGGCTGAGAAGAAGTTGTCCGCATGGATGTATGCACTAGTTCAAGCGAGAAGAATGGAGTCCGACTTTGATTCAGACCCCGACTAGATATTTAGGGAAGTTTCTCCACTTTATGCTTTTTAATTGTGTGTCATGGGGACATGCCACAACTTAAAGTGTGGGATGGGGGATATTTGTATGTATGTATATTAGTTTCTTTTTGTTAATTGTAGTAGTTAGAGAGAGAAAAATAAATTTGGAAAACCATAAAAATTTTAAAATCTCAATTTTCCCGACGATGGATATCATTCCACGGGTTTCTTGAGGGATTAAAGTCGGAAAAAAAAAGACAAAGATTTTATTTTGTTAGGTAGTGTATTAATTCCCCCTTGGTTTTTCTTTGTGCCGCGGTTCTTTTCCAAGGGTTTTATTTGAACCGGGTGTAGTTAGTTTTATTTTTAGAAGTAAGAACCCTTGCGCTATGGTTTGAATTGAAAACAATGTCTCTTGACTTTATTATGCTTTGAGAATAGTGAGTACTTTAGTTGTGACGCTTAGGCTCAGTTTTTGACTCTTGCATAAGTACCTTAAATTATATAATCTTAACTTTGCTTAACTGCTTTGGCTAGAGTGTCTTGATGATCCAATCTTGAGTGAGTTATGTGCCATGTGTGTGTAAGATTTTGGTATATTCTCTGCATTGCATTTGATGTCTAGAATTTGCCCCGTGTGTTTGCAAAGCGAAATAGTAGTTTTATTCAGTCTTGGAAGTGATATAGGCGTTTCTTTGTTGAGCCAGTTACATGTTTCTACCCGCCTAATTGTTATATCTTAGTTAATCCCTTTAAGCCTATAATTTTGTTTCTTTGGCAACCACATTACAAGTCTTACCCATTTGTTTGAATTAACCATCTATTTGAACCATTTACCTCTTGTGAGCACTTGAAATTGTATGAACTTTGTAAAAGTTTAAGTGTGGAGTGATTGGGTTGGTTTTTGAGTGGAGCTAATGAAATAAGGAGAAATGTGCACTGTTTTGAAAAAGTAAGAGCCACTTAAATTGAAAAAGGAAAAAATATACATAGTGTATTGTTGTGAAAATTATTCATTGATAATTGGTAACTCTTGATGTATTTGTGCTTAAAGAAGTTGGGAGTTAATATATATTAATGTGAAGGTGGAGTATGGTTTGACATAAGTGTGGGGTTTTGAATGGTTAAGTATATGTATTAAAGTTCTTAGGGAGGTGTAGTCACTCTTATATCTAAATGTATCCTACATGTCCCGCATCTTACATTACAACCAATTAAAGTCTTACTTGATCCTTGACTGAATGAACTCAATTAGTGGAGTAGTACACTACGGGCAAGCCTATGGTTCATTGTTTGTGGCATATGAATGTTATTTCTGAGAGTGAGTGAATTCTGTCTATCTTGAGTTCCTAGCTGTTTTTAATGTTTATTGTGTGTGTAATTACTCTCTTTTGTTGCGAGGGCACTTGATTCATGAAGGAAAGGTAATGCTTGACTTCTATGTTGGAGTAAGTGAGCGGGCTATGAATAATGCATGGTGCTTTTGAGTCAAATCTTGAGGCTAGGGTGTTACACTATTATACTTAATCTATTTTAAATATTCTTGATATGATGAGTTAGGAGAGTTGTTTAAAAAGGTTGTGTATATATAAAGTGTAGTTTGATTGCTCGAGGACGAGCAATGGTTTAAGTGTGGGGTGTTGATGGTAGGCTATAATTGTATGTTTTAGTTGCTTATCACACTCTAAGTTACTGCACTTTAATTTAGTTTAAGCATAAATCGCTAGTGTTCTACACTAATTGTGTGTTTTATGCCTTGTATGAGTGATCCCGAGCTGTGTAAATGTTATGGAATGAATTCAAGCTATTCTGGAGCTTTGAAGTATGAGTAAAAGCTTAAGGATTAAGTTGGGATCGAGTTCGTGGATCAACAGACAATTGTGCATTCAATGACAAATGAAGAATCGAGTAGGACGTCACCCAAGTGCGCAACCGCGCACTGGGTGCGCATATGAGGCAGAACACCATCCAAAGTGCACGGCCATATGGACGAGCACACTCCCAGGTGCACGGCCGTACATGTCCTATTCCGAGAAGAGTCCTATTTCGCGAAGGAGAAGGTGTGTTTATTTGGGCCCGACCCTACTTGGTATATATACATGGAAAAACGGTATTGTTTGGACTTTTTGACACATCTAAGACCTAAGGAGGCCAAAGAGAATTGGGAGAAATAAGAGCATAAAGGATTTCATCATTCAATCCTCACTCAAGAAAAGAGTTTGGATCGTTGTATTTTTCCTTTAACTTAAACATATTTGTGATGAATTACTCCATATTTATAGAGTAGTTCACTTTAGGGATTGATGGATTTGGTGTATTGATAATTGTTTGTGGATTATTAACTCTAGTTTATATGTATTGTATAGTTTTGGGTGTTTTAATTGTTGCATCTATTTTCACATGTTCATGTAATCGAAAGAGGCATAACTTGTGATGTTTTCGCATTATCTTGTTGGTTGAATTCATTGACTCTTCATAGTATTCGAAAGAGGCTAGTTGAATTATTGTTTAAACATAATTAGGAGGATAATCGAAAGAGGTTCTCCTAAGGACCAATCCACTACAAATTCTTGCATATCTTCACCGAGCATAAATTGGTTCATATGTGAGGTTGAGACTTAATCAAGAGAGGAGATTCTACTGCACATTTAAACTAATAATTGAGTGAATTCGAGAGACTCACTTGAACATTAGAAGTGAATTAACTAGAGTTAATCCCAGGCAATTATGTTTAACCTGTCCAATCAAACCCCTATTTTCTCCCATTGATATCTTCCTTGATTACTCTTGTTGCGATTGTCACTAGTCAACAGTTTAAACTCTTAGTTAAATTTTAGTTTTAAATCACAAAAAACTCTCAATTGTTAATCATCTTGGATAGCAATCAAGCTATAAACTACAAAAACATTGTTTAAATCCAATCCATGTGGATACGATATTATATTATACTATATGCGACTATCAAGCATATTTAAGTGTGTGTTTTAAGCTCGTCAACTGGTAATATAGGTACTCGTAAATAAATCTCGAATTAAGTGTATCTTAATTGATCCAGGTAGCTCAGGCAACATCATCAGATCAAGGGTCGTGGAACAACTCGGCCTATAAGATCAGATCGTACATGTGGTCTGAGTCCTGAACGGGTTCAACATGGCATGCGAGACCACTAAAGGGGAGATAAATTTACCGGTTAACGTCGCTGGAACCGTACAAGAAACCAAGTTCTATATAATCAAAGGGAATATGAGATACAATGCCCTGTTTGGGAGACCATGGATTCACAATATGAGGGCAATACCCTCGACACTGCACCAGGTGCTGAAATTCCCAACACTCGGGGGAGTCAAAACGGTGTATGAGGAACAACCGGCCGCCAAGAAGATGTTCGCGATCGATGAGGTGATCCCAGCATCCACACTCTCAACATCGGAGGATCCAAATTGGATGGTCAAAGACGGGGCCAAATAGCAGTCATCGACACCAGTCTCGACCGGATAATAGGAACGAGGGGTAGACGAGGACGATGACTACGGAGTCCCCAGATCTTTCATAGTTGATAGTTACCGACGATTCTAAGTCATACTAACCGAACACTTGCTCGATTGAAAGGTATACCTGGGCACGGGGTTAAGCCCCGAGCTCAGGAAAAAACTCATTCAATTTCTTATAGCTAACAAAGATTGTTTCGCTTGGTCCCACTTTGATATGACAGGGATCCCGCCAGAGATAACCACTCACAAGCTAAACCTGGACCCGAAGTTCTACCCAGTCAAGCAGAAGAGGGGACCCTAGTTCGAGGTCAAACATGCTTTCATCAAGGACGAGGTATCTAAACTCTTTAAAATATGGTCCATTCGGGAGGTTAAATACCCAAATCTGTTAGCAAACGTAGTGGTAGTCCCTAAAAAGGGGATAAATTAAGAATGTGTGTGGACTATAAGGATTTGAATAAGGCATGCCTAAAGGACTCCTTCCCTTTTCCCAACATCGATCTCAAGATCGATGCCACGGCCAGCCACAAGATCTTCAGTTTTCTCGATGCCTACTCCGTGTACAACCAAATTTGGATGAACCCGGGCGATCAAGAAAAAACCTCCTTCATCACTAAGTATGGCACATACTTCTATAATGTGATGCTGTTCAGATTAAAAAATGTCGGTGCCACTTACCAACGCCTAGTAAACTTGATGTTAGGAAAATCAATGAAGGTTTATATTGATGATATGTTGGTAAGTCCCTGCGAGCAGAGGACCACTTTAAAACTTTGCAGGAAACCTTCAGCATACTGAAGAAATACAATATGAAGCTTGTTACACCCCATGTTTTTGTATGTGAAAGTACGTCGTAAGTTAATTGATGTAAGCGAAAATGAGATCCTCTTTGAAAGTATATAAAGTGATTTAATGATGTTACGTCCCATTTTTGCAAGCCTTTAAGAGTTATCATTCGGGGACAAACATTTCTAAGGGGACATGTTTTTACACCCTGTACTTCAGACGTCACTATCATTATAGGATTATCTAATATAATCTCAAAAAGGACGAAATCCTTCTACAAGGATAAGAAATGTTTACCGAAGTCTTAAGTAAGTTAAGATGAATTTGAGACTTGTTAATAATGATTAAAATGAGTTTAAAGTTATTATATGACTATATATGATATTTGGATATAAAATATAAAGTTTGGGAAAATCGGATTTAAGTTGCGGAATAATCGAGCTAAGATTTGCCTTGTAACGAGCCGTTTTGAGAAATTAATTCGTAATCTTTATGGTATAATTTTGGGACATATATCATACCAAAATGAAGGTATTTGAACCTAATTTCCAACGGTCCAAATCATTTATTAATACAATTTCAAGGTAGAGAAATATGAATTTTTAAAGTAGGGTCGCCAAGTCACGTCGCCGCACTTCGGAGAAACTGGAAGGTTTATAAGCCACGCTTCGAGGCAGTTTTCTCCCAATGTATTCAGAGTTACAGGGATATATTTATATTTAATTAAATCCCCATGTATCTAGTTTCTAATTCTGCAAACCGTTCGTCAATACGATATAGGTGTAGAGAAATATTAGCATTTTTGCGAGACTGCGTAGGAAGCCCCTATGTGATCCACTTGGTCGGGGCCCGACCTTCACTTATTCTTATCTCATTTCTGGGATGAGCTTTACTCATTTTTCGTCCTCCTTCCAGACTCACACTCTCCAAAGCCTCCCAAACAGTTCCCAAAGGCTCCAAATAAATTCCAAAGAAATACACCATAATCAAACATCAAAGATAGCCTAAGTGAAGAAGAGAGTCTCTATAATGTTGTGGTGTGATTGAGGGTTGTTGTGAGCTACACTAACTGGGGATTTCAAGTTGTATATACTGCCTAAGGTATTTAAATCATGTTCTTGGTTGTGCTTAAGGTTAATCATGTATTGTTTGAGTTGTTTGAGTTAAAATCTTCAAGCTAGAAATTGACATGGCATAAGGAATTGTTATCTTTTTTTTGTGGGCTGTGTTGAGGCTATATATATATGGTTTGTTATGGCTGAAAATTATTATAAATAGTTTGATTATGTTGTGGGTGTTGTTGTTAATCTTATCTATGTGCTAATTCAGTGGATTGATGAAGATAACATGAAAAACAAGAGGTTGACGATAATGGTTAAGGTGCTAGGCGTGTGGACTATTTTTGAAGATTATTCTTATGATGTTTTGGGATGAAAATAATATGGTAAGCATAAGTATTATGTTATATAAGTTGTAGGCAGACTCATGGAAAAGAAATGGGATTAAATTATATTTTGTTAATTGTAAATCGAGCTTGCCGCTCAAAATGGTTGTTGAAGTAATCAGAGAGCTTATTGTGAATTATATTGTTGTTGTTTGGGCTGTTTAGTGACTTTTATTAACTTATGGGATGTAGTAAAAATAGGGGAGGTGCTGTCTATTTTCTTGTAGAATATTGGTTTTGAAATATTAGAGTTACAATGCTTATATGATGACGACGAAGTCGGGTTACTCATTATAGACGTAAGAAAATCATATTGCGCTTGGTTGACGATTGGAGAGAAGATTGCAAAGGTATGTTAAGGCTATCCCTTCTTTTCTTTTGACCCGATCCATATGATGCAACGAAATGAGCAAGCACGTAACTTTTATAAATGATTCTATTCTTAGAAGTACTAGGGGTGCCTATGTTCTTGATTCCCCATGTGTCCTATTATTC
Source organism: Nicotiana tomentosiformis (assembly GCF_000390325.3). NCBI lineage: Eukaryota > Viridiplantae > Streptophyta > Magnoliopsida > Solanales > Solanaceae > Nicotiana > Nicotiana tomentosiformis. Next base: position 135,080,097 of record NC_090817.1, read on the forward strand.
TATCGTCTGTTCATGGGTCTCAAAAAATACGTAAGTTGATAAAGTTTATTTCATGATATTAACCGAAGGCATATTGATCTTATGACATTCCGAGAGATCTTATTGACTTACTTCATATGCATTGCATTCATTTATATATGTACATCGACCCATGACCGGATGGAGTTATATACGCGTATATTATATATATATGGGATGTGGGGAAGGTAATGGCGTTATATACGCACCACCACTTGATCAGCTGGTCTACGTTGATGATTTCGCCCACAGAGGCCGAGATGATATGATAGGATGCCCTGAGAGGCTTAATGATGTCATGTACACACATACCTATGCATGATGTGACATTTATATGCATATGCATTACATTATAAATGTTTCGTGATTCACAGAGATATTTAGACTTACAGGTTGAGTTCTTTACTCTATGTTTCTTTCATGTCTTTTATATACTGCTTTCATGCCTTACATACTCGGTACTTTATTTGTACTGACGTCCCTTTTGCCTGAAGATGCTGTATTTCATGCCCGCAGGTCCCGATAGACAGGTTGAGAGTCCTCCTAGTAGGCTATCAACTCAGCGGAAGGTGTTGGTGCACTCCACTTGCTCTGGAGTTGCCTATTTGGTCAGTATGATTTGGACATATATTAATTGGTATGGTGGGACCCTGTCCCGACCTTTATGATGTTTATGTACTCTTAGAGGTTTGTAGACAAATATCACGTTTATGGATACTTGTATGGCCTTGTCGGCCTATGTTTTGAGTATACAAATGATCATATCAGCCTTATAGGCCCATATGTCGCATGCATAAGCTTCTATAACATGTTGGGTCATCTCATGTCGAGTATTCTCTTATGTTTAATTCTAGTTATCTCATGACGACCTTTCCGGTTCATTTAGCCATGATAGTATGATAAGAAGGATACATTACGTTGGTACTCAATTGAGTTAGGCACTGGGTGCCCGTCACGACCTTATGGTTTAGATTGTAACAAAAGTGGTATCAGAGAAATTCTATCCTAGGGAGTCTACAAGCTGTGTCTAGTAGAGTCTTGTTTATGGGTGTGTTGTGCACTACACTTATAAGTAGGAGGCTACATGGCATTTAGGACTGTCACTCTAGATCGTGTGGTAGAGCTCAGTTGTAAGAATTCAAACTCCTAAATTTTATTTTATTCGTAATACAACGATACCTACATCCAGAAAGATAGTTGGTAAGAGATTGAATGTGGATGTGAAAGATTTGAGTCAGAGGAACTCGATTTTGCATCATGCTTATGATGAGTAAATGGGAGGTCTTCAGCAGATCATGTGTGTACTAACATTGGTAAGCTTCTTGATAAGGAGCCCTAAGGAAAGAATATCTATCCACCCATATGGTAAAAAGAAATAAAAGAATCAGAAGGTAGATACAGGTTTCGGCAAGTAAAAGAAGCAAGATGAAGAAGGGCACGAGGTACCTAGTTAATGAAGATTATCAGTATTTGCAATCCAGATAGAGAAATACAAGAATTATGAGTTACTTTTAACTGTAATAGAGTTATATACAATTGGCCACACTCATCTTAATTATGCTCTATGGCCCAGCAGATATAGTTTAAGAGAAGAATAGGATATCAGGATCTAGTTGGGGGTAGAGTAAGCCAAAAATGGTGGATGGATTGTTATCATTAGCTAACATTTCTGAAGATAGTGTAAATGTAGTAATAGATCTCCTTGTGAGACACCCAGATGGTAAACTCTAGAATAGTACAGTCAGATATGAATACTAGAATGTTCAAAAATTTCAGAAGATATGCAGTGGAATTCTAGAAGGGATAAATATTTACCTTAGTATGACTCCAGCCCCGAGTAAAAAAAAAAGAATGTTAGGCATTCCGAAGAGCCAGTGAGATGAAGCAAGGGGAGCTAAAAGTGAAAGAACGTTTTGTTGAAGTTTTCAAAATAAAGTGATAGACAAAAATATTATCCGGAGAATAAGAAGAAAGTAAATAAAGCATCATGAGTAAGATGTGATACATTGGGGGATAAAGGTAAATCAAAATATGACACGATGACAGAGTCTATAGTCAAGTGAAGGAAAATACAAGAGGAGACATGCCTTGAAACAATAGAAGAGTATAAGCTATAAAGTCATATCCCTCTTAAGAAAAATAAGTTGGTGACTCCAACATGATTACCAGAAGGAAACGTTAGACCCCAGAGTAATAGAAATTAGTATGAGCTGATGAATAAGATAAAATGAATATGAATTAGGGACCGAATGATTTGACAATAGCCGACATCATGAGAATTTTAGAGATCGCGTTCCGGCAATAATAGAATAGACAACAGAAGAATAACCTTTAAAGGTCATTCAGGAAGACGCTTCCCTAAAACGAGTACTGTGAGCAAAGTTAAGCTTAAGGGACTAAGTGTGCCAGCTACACTAGGTGTCACCCTCATGCGTAAGAACTTTAGTTATCCTTGGTACAGAAGGGTTACCGCAAGGCGAGTAAGATGTCAATAAAAATGTACAAAGACGACAAAGATGAAGAGGTAACTATGGAATAGTAAAGAAAGAATGCGGTAAAAAGGTGGAAGGAATGAGATTGCATTTATTCAGATCCTACAAATATGATATGACTCCAGAACATTATGCAAGCATGATGCCGGGGAGAGGCAGTAAGGGTTCTGCACCAGATGATACTGATAAATAAGTGGGAATGAACACTCGATACATAAGGAGCCAGTATGAGAGGTAAGTTAAAACAAAGGACATAACCCAAGAGGGGTTACGCAGAATATAGATATAAGAATAGACCAACGATTAGTTAATAATTGATTCACGAAGAGTCTAGTTATGGCTACATAAGAAGATACAGACAAATCAGCAGATTGTGCAAGATAAACATAGTGAAACCCAACATAGGGAAATCAATCTCGCAAATATGATGACATCGTGATCCTTGAGAAATATTCAGATAAGAGTTGGGATTGTTAAAGGTGTCGTATAAGTGTTACAAAAATAATAGACGGTGCCACTGAGAAGACAGTCAAAAATTTCAGTTCAGAAGCAACCATACAAGCACAAGGGCGCAGAGGTATTTAACTAAGGATAATTATAGGCGAGTAAGAACATCAAAAATTCGTTCGGGTATACGATGTAATAAGCTCGCAGCTTTATAGGAGTCAAAGGGTCTCCCTTAAGTACTACAAAGAAAGACAAGCTGAGGAAATAAGGAAGAAGGCTTCAACTTAACCGTAGTAACATAAAGAAGAAATGGTCTTGTAACAACAGTATCACTACAACATTGTCTGTACTTCACAAGAAAGTGGCACCTATCGTGGCTAATGAACGGGAAGAAAAAAAAATCAAAAGGTGATATTTGAGATCATATGAGTTACAGGAAATTCCAATATTCGTGGGCAATAAAATATGCCATGTGTTCATGCAACAGGTGGCAGAATGACTACGAAAAATAATTGCTTATGTTTAAAGGTAACTGAGAAAGCACGAAAGGAAATCTATGGTGCTAGCAAGTTAAAGGAAGGTTGTGAGTAGTATGAATAGATATGTGTGGGTTGCAAGCTAAAGTATCATAGAACGACAAGGGTTTAGGTAGATAGAAGTAAGGATAAATAAAGATGAGTGAGAAGGTGACAATAATAGGTAAGGCCTGGGATTAAGCCCATCAAAATAAGAGAGCTGATGGTTTTTGTAAGTTATAGAAAGCTCAGTATAGCTTGAATTGACTCGGAGGAGTCTAAGACTAGGAGCAATTAGAAGAGATGAAATATTGCTCCGGTAGTAAAATAACGGTGTAATTGTGATAGATAAGAGGATGGCATTTAGGCCTTTGATTGAGTAATGATTTGAAAAAAAAAAGGATATCATGAATTGCACTGGATTAGAACCTATATGATGAATCACGTTGGGATGCTACGAAATACGGTTTTTGAAGTATAGTATTGTCTCTAGGTGGATCAGAAAAATCACTTCAGATGTTCCCCGATGAGACGTGAGTCCTAGTGACAATGTATTACGTAAGAGGTCTCAAGTTATCAGTGGTAGATATATATCAACATTAAGATGAATCAACAATAGATGGATAAAAATTCCAAAGTATAAGAGGAGGTTATGATGCCATTCTTTAGATGAACAGTAATAAGGAAGCATTAAAGGACTTAGATTTATACATATAGGATAAGCAGTGAGAGAGAAACCTGGAGTTGGATAGCAGACCTCAGTAATAATAAACCAAAGTAAGTGTTATAGTACGGTATGACCTACCTAGATGCACTAAAACCATAAGGACAGATAACCAAGGCTAGGAAACAAAATATAGCAATAGTGGTACATTCAACAAAGTACCAAGCGAAGAATTTTAGTATACCTATAGATGCCCAGAGTGAAAGCTTGTCGTAGTACTGTATATGTTCACAAAGTGAGGCCTAGAGATTGGCTAAAAACTGGAGGAAAATGAGAGAAGAGTCTCGCATAGGCGCACATACAAGGACAAAGTCGTACAGACTGCATGATAGAAGGAAGCAATAGCTACGAGATTGGAAGAATTCTGACCACTTGTCGTGGCATGAGAAAGAGGCCTAAAGAGGGGAATACCCTGGCATTTGGATTTATTCATAGAACAGTTGTCTAAATGGAAAAGGACAATATTAAAGTATTCATAAGTGCCATAGGTTATAAGAATGATAAGCGCATCAGTCAACATTCGAGGACGAGTATTCCAAAGGGGGGAATAATGTTACACCCCATGTTTTTGTACATGAAAGTACGTCGTAAGTCAATTAATGTAAGCTTGAAAATGAGATCTTCGTTAAAAGTATATAAAGTGATTTAATGAAGTTACTGCCATGACCCAAAATCACCTGACCGGCACCCAGCAAACTATCAAACCCAGGCAAACCAAACCGTACAAGAATGTCCATCTATATGCAAAATAAATACATGCGAAAGTATTTTTGAAAACACAATCATTTTAAATGATTAAAACCATACATGAAACAAAGTCTTTAAATCCATTATTTTTCAATAATTGAAAAATACAAAAGAATAACAATATTTTTTCATGCATGACATACAAATAACTCTCGATTACAACTCCAAAAAGAATAACAACGGTCTATGGAATCTCTAATACACAATGATGAAATAAATACTTGGGATAGACCCAACCAAAAGTAAGTAAGATCAACATGAAGGCTATCACGGAATAGAAGTGGTGCCTTGCTATATGCTTCAGAAAGAGAGTCATCATATTGCCCCATCTGCCCATCGTGTACCACGTCTCATCCTGAAAATATGTAAAGTAAGTGAGACCCTGGAGAGGGTCCTTGAGGGCTGAGTACACCACGGCGGTACTCAATAAGTATCATAGACTCTCTCTAACTCAAGTTTCTGGGATAAGGATTTACAAAAATAATGCAACCAACATTGATATAAAATGATAACAATTATATTAATTCATGCTCTTTATCATTTTAAATGAAAAGACTAGAAAAATATAAATCATGATATAAACTTTTAAAACATTTATACCAACCCATAATTCTAATAAAAATCATATAAAATCATTTCAACTTCATTAAGTCATTGAAATCACTTTTGGCTCCTTAGGCCTAAACATAACAAAATTAGCTTTTACCCTTTTCACCGGGACCACTATACCAACACCGACATAATAAACAACTACTAGGTGATCGACCTAGCAACAAGTATTTGACCCTACTTGTCTGGGCGGCTTCCCGTAGTATCGTACGAGTCGACTTAACCTCATTACTTTAAGTAATGATTACTTGCCCTCTCAATGGGGGAATTTATCCCACAAACCTCGGCTTAGCCTTGGAATGTGTCCCTACACCGGCACGTGTATTTTCATGGTAACGAATTTAACATTCGAACCAAAATATTGGATATTTCAAAAATAGATTCATAGCATATTAGCCTCAAAAGATCTATTTTTATCAAATCATTGCTCATGTCCAAACTAAACCATTTGAATAAAACAATCAAACATATGTTCTTTTTCATGTTAAAGCTTTTAGCAATTTAACATCCATCTTTCAAAGATACAACGAGTGCTATCCATTAATCAAGTTTCAAAAGGAAATACTTTTCATAAAAATTTTGATATGGCACTCAAATATTTTATATTCTTTCCAATACTCAAGTTTGAATAAAACTTATAATATTTTCCTCAAGCATCGTTTGACATCGAATCTTTAGAAATAAGATTTTTCAATTGTAAAACAACAAAACTTTCTTTATGCAATACAACTCCAAATACATGGTGACATCCTTTTTTGCTTGTCCCCACAAGTATGGATGCACATTTACAAACTCACGTAATAACTCAAATATGATTTTAGAGAAAATCCTTCAAGAAGAGTAAGTATTAATCAACTTACCTCAAGTCCAAGGTTCAAAATAATAGTACGACGCTTCAATTCATTTATAACTCTCAAACGTCTCCAACAAACCAATATCTACATTAGACATCCCAAGACAGCAAAATGTATCCAAATATATGTCGATACCCATTTAAGGTTCACAAGTTAACTATAAGTCTTCAACAAGATCAATTTATCCATACATATCCCTTTTATTCGTAGTTGCTTCCATCATTGGCCTTTAAGCCTAATACATGTTATACGATTCAATACTTAATCATGATTAAGCTATTGAAGCACTAGAATCACCAATCATCTTAACAAGATTCAAAAATTAACTATTCATCTTCTTCTCCATTCAAGAACCCTAACTCACAATACCAATTTCAAGGACTAGCATAATTCTTCAACCAATTGGTACTTTCTACTTCACAATACATTCCAAATACTTAATCCATAGATATATTTAAGTGTAGGGTAGAGATTTTACCTCTTGTAGCTCAAACCCTAACTTGAACCCTTTTGAATAATTCTTGAAGATTAGAGGAATCCCTATGAATTTCAATCTATGTAGATGTTAATACTATCATTAACTAGTGTTAATCCGTTATAAAAATATCATAAAACTCACATTTGATGTGTATTTGGGTTGGGAATGCTCCATCTTCTCTCTAGAATCCAAAACTTAGCAAAAATGAATTTTATTTCTCTCTCCCCAAATCCCCCTATTCTTTTTTTTATTGAAAATAGCTTGCGTAGGCAAATTGTGAAGCCTACGCAGATTGGCTACGCAGGCTTGTGTAGCCTACGCAGCTTAAGTCCTCCCCCTCAATTCCATTCTGATTTTGCCTACGCAGCCTGCGTAGGCTACGCATGTCTACTGGAATCCTTTTCTCCCTCTTAGCTCAATCATTTCAATCTATGCCTTTAATCATACAACTTGAGGACCTTAAATCCATCTTACCTTCATGCCTAAGTATTGTAATGATCCTATTACCCTCGTGTGGGTTCGCAAGCACTTCGAGGTATCACAAAATATTCTCTTAAGCTCGAGTTCGGCTTAATCTTGTTAGAAACATTTTCTGGGGCTTTACAATCTCCCCCACTTAGAATCATTCGTCCTCGAATTTCATGGTGAAGATGAAATCAAGTTCAGATATCCAATCACAACCCTTTTTGACCATTGCATCAAATGACCTCATTATTACTCATCCCTTTTGACTAATTCTCCAAATTCTCAAAAGTTTCAACAGAGCTTCCTTTGTTTCTAGGACTATCTAAATTTTCTTCACTTGCTAGCAAGCCACAAGGATACAAATAAATAAGCCAACGCTGCTCCACATATCATAGCAATATCAACAATATAACATCGACCTCATATGCCTCAAATCATAACTGCATAGCCACTTTCGGCATCACAACAATAAAATCTATTATAATGAGTCAAATCTAGCCAGCAATAACTGAATCAACAACACTAATAATATGTGCAACCCTCAACTTATAATCAAGATAAATAAATTACTTACTCGCCTCATGGAGTAAAAATACGATATTCACCAAATTTGAAGATTATAAGAAGCAGTCATAAATGTAATTCCGAACAAGTGTGGATATCCAATTTTCATATTCTCCTATGCCACCCAAGTGACCTTCTTGAAATCATGATTACACTAATATACTTTAGCTGAAGCAATAATTTGAATTCCCAACCACGGACTCGCATAACAAGAATCTAAATTGATCCTTCCTCGTAAATCAAACCATAACTATTAATATCCAAACATGCTACCAAAAATAGAGAATAGCATTACCTTTAAGGTTATCTCATTCACCATATGAATCACACGTGACTCATCGTATGTATACTCTCGTAGTTAGGCAATTATAATATCAAATCCACTAAAGGTAGTTCTAGTAGCAAAGTAAAATCAGTGCACACCTTCTCTCTTTTTAGAAACCATACGCAACCGCGAAAAAACAGGCACTTCCATCTGGGGCTTGCAACACTTTTTATTAACAATTCCATTTTATGAATATTATATTATATTTCTTAAACCATGTTCTTGGTGAAGTCCGTCCGAATAACAACTTTACACTTGAGATGCCATGTATTTATTTTCATTCCTACATCTTTTATAGTTCTCTTAGATCCAAAGTTTCACCATAAGGCTTAAATTAACCTTACATAACTCGTCCTCCATTTTCAAACTTTTTGACTAAATTCACACTTAGGAGTTTTTCTTTATGGGTTAGGATCCCATTTATCAACCTTCTTGCGAAAAAGATTTCAAAATCATATAATTCCTTTATTCGGATATTATTCATGATGTCATTCATCCATTCTAAACTCTTGAGACTTAAGTTCATCTGCATCCATTTAGAACATTACTTCATCCCTTCAAAAGTCAAGCACGACATTGTCTCACCTTGTTCGCCAATAATGTGTAGTTTATCTCCTCACCCTTATGGCAATCACTTTTGGAATTTCTTCAATCCCCAACTTGTTAACCATCATAGCTAATCTGCCCTCTTCGTAGAAATTATTCATTCCCTACTATTACTAAGTTTGTGACACACACTAGCCATCGATTTCTTAATGTCGACATTCGTGGTTCCATTTGCTAGAATTTTGTTTTTCCATCATAATAACACCACTACATGTAGGCCTTTGACACTTGGCCTTCAATACGACCCCTCTTAAGGATTATCGCTCCCTTCTGATATACTGAATTCACTTGGGCACCATGTCTCAACTTACATAGCCCACTTTCTGTTTGGGAACACTCGGAAAGATATTTCTCTATTCCCTCCAGCTACTTTTGCGCAATAACATTTTCATGTTTATTCACCTTTTTTCTTTGAAACTGGTATTCAAGTATTCAAGTCGGTTAATACCCAACCCGAACTTCTAAGACTCATTTGAACCATTTGATTGTTCATTGGCAACTTGTTCGAACAATAACAATCTATCTCTTTAATTTCCACAACAAAATATTGTATCTCTTTTATTGACAATAAACTTGTAGCTCCAGTACAACCTCCTTTACTGCTTTTATACTTTGCCTAACTCTTGGAAGATATTTGATAAATTAAACTTGTATTTTCCGTTTTCGCCATGTAAGATCTCTCTTTCCTTCACCCATTACCTTAAGGTGAAATTACATGTATGGCTCTCCCCCACTTAAGAGTGAGTCCACTCACAAGTTTCTACGCTTCTTCTATAGACTTTACAAAGTCTTTAACCATAAGTACACTTGCCCGGTACACTTACGTGTCTACCCTAATGTTAAGGGTCATTTATTTCCCAATCAAGCATCTCTTCTCATATTCTCCACTTCCGACTGAGTTTGACTCATATCTCATGATCATCATATTCCTATTATCTTTAGATTCCGGCAATATGATTGAATCTCTACACTCATCATAGCTCTCTTGGTTCCTTTCCCTTATTAAATATCATGACGCTTTCAACCCACAACTCATGTTGCTAAGTGTAATCATTCTCCACCCTTACTACAATATCATGATTAACATATTTCTCTTTCTGTATTTGTACAGACCTCATAACTTTACTAACGTGCACACTCATTGATCTTAGTTGAGATACGCATTTGGAGTACAACTTTGTAGTGTTATTCAAGAGTTCATATTCACATATATTTTTCTACAAGTACAACTTCCTTATGCTTCTGAGTCCATGCCCGAATATGTCATTAACAAGTACGACTTTATTAAGCTCTAAGCTGAAGCTCAACCATTTTGAACAAGTACGAATGCTTCACATGAATTCGTATATTATATCATTATGCAACTTTTAATAATAACTCTTTTTTTTCCCGCAATTATAATGCAAGCAACTCACAACCTATCTTTACATGCCATATAGACTTTCAAACCACGTCTCCGTACGTATTTGTTTTTCTTTTTCTCTTTTTCCCTTTCGATCATACCCTTACTACCCATGAATTTTAACATGTGTTTATACAATGAGATCCTCCATATCTAATAGGATATCCTTAGCCTCATTTCCACCCAACATCTTTAGGATGCATGAGACATCAATACATATATTTGAAACACTTACAATTCGTCAACTTTCAAAATATAATACTATTGTTCTCCCGCTCTTTAGCCTTAATTCGTTCATGTAATATTTCACAACTCCCCAAAAGTATTACCTAGCCTCGTACTTCATTCAACGCATTCAACCCCATTACAATATAAGAGTTTTAATCAATCCATACTCAGCTGCTCCATTGGCCCATATAAAGCTTTTTGGAGTAAAATCTCAAAACTTCACCTTTCACAAATTTATTAACACGAATGAGACATACCCCGTTTATACAAGTTTAATATCGTCCTTTCATGAAAGCTTGACTTATAAATAATTTATCTTACCCCTTTAACCTCTGAGGTCATGCCTTTTATACACTTCATACCTTGACATGTCATCTACTTATCCATTCTAGTATCTTTATATCATTGCAATATATATCAATATTTATTATTAACAATTAATGCCCTTCATAATGCCTTGATCACTCAGAAATACGCTTGATATTCTAGACATGTCGTTGTTAGCTCATGTGACATGATAATGACTACAACCTGTCATACTAAGTGTCCATCTGGCCCACATTAACTTTCAGTATCCATCTATAACAATCTCGGGACTCGAACTTTTTTTAGTCGACTCGAAACTATCATATTCACTCGATTAAACTTTACCTCTCCTTGTTCAACTTGTCTTTCAGAACTGGTAGCTGACATATTATATTCATGTCCTTTTTCCCGAGCAGTCCCAACTGTATACCAGGCCACTAGGATCATGCCCTCTCAAGATGTGATTATTCTTTTTGGTAGCACAAACTTCCTGCAATTCTCGATGTATCACCACAACGATCACTGCGATTCCTGTCTTATCTTCACCACAACGATCAACGCGATTCCCGTCTTATCTTCATTCCCACATATTCATATACAGAGGCACCGACTCTTTCTTGGTAGCTCATCTAGTAGCTAGTGTCGTTACTTAAATCTCAAGTATTATGCTCAGCACTCTCCTTCGTAAACCCCGCCAGGATATCAATACATACACACGATTTTCTCCTCACTTCAAGCTTTAACGCACGATCTAGAGTGAGAAGAAAGGAATGAGACAATCCTACAATGTCCATGTAGCCTTCCCGTTATGGGTGTGGTGCACAACACACCAATAAGGAGAACTCTACTAGACACGATTCCATAGACTTCCTAGGACTCGAATTACAACCTAGTGTTCTGATACCAAGTTTGTCACGACCCAAAATCACGTGACCATTACCCGGCATACTATCTAACCCGGGAGAACCAAACCGTACAAGAATATCCATCTATACGCAAAATAAATACATGCGAAAGTCTTTTTGAAAACACAATCATTTTAAATGATTAAAACCATACATGAAACAAAGTCTTTAAATCCATTATTTTTTAATAATTAAAAAATACTAAAGAATAACAATATTTCTTTTATGCAACCAACATTGATATAAAATAATAACAATTATATCAATTCATGCTCTTTATCATTTTAAATTAAAAGACTAGAAAAATGTAAATCATGATATAAACTTTTAAAACATTTATACCAACCCATGATTCTAAAAAAAATCATGTAAAATCATTTCAACTACATTAAGTCATTGAAATCACTTTTGGCTCCTTAGGCCTAAACATAACAAAATTAGCTTTTAACCTTTTCACCGGGACTACTATACCGACACCAACATAATAAATAACTACTAGGTGATCGACCTAGCAATAAGTATTTGACCCTACTTGTCTGGGCGGCTTCCCGTAGTGTCGTACGAGTCAACTTATCCTCATTACTTTAAGTAATGATCATTTGCCCTCTCAATGTGGGACTTTATCCCACAAACCTCGGCTTAGCCTTGGAATGTGTCCCTACACCGGCACGTGTAGTTCCATGGCAACGAACTCAACATTCGAATCAATCTCGGTGGTCTCCACTAGTAACTCCCAAAATATTAGATATTTGAAAAATAGATTCATAGCATATTAGCCTCAAAGGATCTATTTTTATCAAATCGTTGCTCATGGCCAAACTAAACCATTTGAATAAAACAATCAAACATATGATCTTTTTCATGTTAAAGCCTTTAGCAATTTAACATCCATCTTTCAGAGATACAACGAGTTCTATCCATTAATCAAGTTTCAAAAGGAAATACTTTTCATAAAAATACATCTTTGGCACTCAAATATTTTATATTCTTTCCAATACTCAAGTTTGAATAAAACTTATAACATTTTCGTCAAGCATCGTTTGACATCGAATCTTTAGAAATAAGATTTTTCAATTGTAAAACAACAAAACTTTCTTTATGCAACACAACTCCAAATATATGGTGACATCCTTTACTGTTTGTCCCCACAAGTATGGATGCATATTTACAAACTCACGTAATAACTCAAATATGATTTTAGAGAAACTCCCCCAAGAAGAGTAAGTATTAATCAACTTACCTCAAGTCCAAGGTTCAAAATAATAGTACTGCGCTTCAATTCATTTATAACTCTCAAAAGTCTCCAACAAGCCAATATCTACATTAGACATGCCAAGACATCAAAATATTTCCAAATATATGTCTATACCCATTTAAGGTTCACAAGTAAACAATAAGTCTTCAACAAGACCAATTCACCCATACATATCCCTTTTATCTTTAGTTTCTTCCATCATTGGCCTTTAAGCCTAATACATGTTATATGATTCAATACTTAATCATGATTAAGCTATTGAAGCACTAGAATCACCAATCATCTTAACAAGATTCAAAAATTGACTATTCATCTTCTTATCCATTCAAGAACCCTAACTCACAATACCCATTTCAAGGACTAGCATAATTCTTCAACCAATTGGTACTTTCTACTTCACAATACATTTCAAATACTTAATCCATAGATGTATTTAAGTGTAGGGTAGAGATTTTACCTCTTGTAGCTCAAACCCTAACTTGAACCCTTTTGAATAATTCTTGAAGATTAGAGGAATCCCTATGAATTGCAATCTATATAGATGTTAATATTATCATTAACTAGTGTTAATCCATTATAAAAATATCATAAAACTCACCTTTGATGTGTATTTGGGTTCGGAATGCTCCATCTTCTCTTTAGAACCCAAAACTTAGCCAAAAATGAATTTTCTTTCTCTCCCCGAATCCCCCTATTTTTTTTTATTGAAAATAGCTTGCGTAGGCAAATTGCGAAGCCTACGCAGCTTAAGTCCTCCCCCTCACTTCCATTCTGATTTTGCCTACGCAGCCTGCGTAGGCTACGCTAGAAGGCTACGCATGTCTACTGGAATTCTTTCCTCCCTCTTAGCTCAATCATTCCAATCTATGCCTTTAATCATACAACTTGAGGACCTTAAATCCATCTTACCTTCATGCCTAAGTATTGTAATGATCTTATTACCCTCGTTTGGGTTCGCAAGCACTTCGAGGTCTCACAAAATATTCTCTTAAGCTCGATTTCGGCTTAATCTTGTTAGAAACATTTTTTGGGGCTTTACAATATTCCCTACTTAGAACCATTCGTCCTCGAATGTCATGGTGAAGACGAAATCAAGTTCAAATATCCAATCACAACCCTTTTTGACCATTGCACCAAATGACCTCATTATTTCAGCAAAGCTTCCTTTGTTTCTAGGCCTATCTAAATTTTCTTCACTTGCTAGCGAGCCACACGGATACAAATAAGGAAGCCAGCGTTGCTCTACACATCATAGCAATATCAACAATATAACATTGACCTCATATGCCTCAAATCATAACTGCATAGCCATTTTCGGCATCACAACAATAAAATCTATTATAATGAGTCAAATCTAGCCATCATAGGCAGAAACTGAATCAGCAACACTAATACTATATGCAACCCTCAACTTATAATCCAGATAAATAAATTACTTACTCGCTCCGTGGAGTCAATATACGATATTCACCAAATTTGAAGATTTTAAGAAGTAGTCATAACTGTAGGTCTGAACAAGTGTGGATATCCAATTTTCATATTCTCCTAGGCCACCCAAGTGACCTCCTTGAAGTTATAATTACACTAATATACTTTAGCTGAAGCAATAATTTGAATTCAGAACCACGGACTCGCATAACTAGAATCTAAATTGATCATTCCTTGTAAATCGAACCATAACTATTAATATCCAAACATGCTACCGAGAATAGAGAATAGCATTACCTTTAAGGTTATCTCATTCACCATATGAATCACACGTGACTCATCGTATGTATACTCTCATAGTTAAGCAATTATATTATCAAATCCACTAAAGGTAGTTCTCGTAGCAAAGTAAACTCACGTGCACACATTCTCTCTTTTTAAAAACCATACGCAACCGCGAAAAAACAGGCGCTTCCATCTGGGGCTTGCAACACTTTTCATTAACAATTCCATTTTATGAATATTATATCATATTTCTTAAACCATGTTCTTGGTAAAGTCCGTCCGAATAACAACTTTACACTTGAGACGCCATGTATTTATTTTCATCCCTACATCTTTTATAGTTCTCTTAGAACCAAAGTTTCACCATAAGGCTTAAATTAACCTTACATAATTCATCCTCCATTTTCAAACTTTTTGACTAAATTCACACTTAGGAGTTCTTCTTTATGGGTTAAGATCCCATTTATCAACCTTCTTGCGAAAAAACTTTCAAAATCATGTAATTACTTTATTCGGATATTATTCATGATGTCATTCATCCATTTGAAACTCTTGAGACTTAAGTTTATCTGCATCTATTTAGAACATTACTCCATCCCTTCAAAAGTCAAGCACGACATAGTCTCACCTTGTTCGCCAATAATGTATAGTTTATCTCCTCGCCCTTACGGCAATCACATCTGGAATTTCTTCAATCCCCAACTTGTTAACCATCATAGCTAATCTGCCCTCTTCGTAGAAAATATTCACTCCCCACTATTACTAAGTTTGTGACACACATCAGCCATCGATTTCTTAATGTCGACATTCGTGGTTCCATTTGCTAGGATTTTGTTTTTCTATCATAATAACACCACTACTTATAGGCCTTTGACACTTGGCCTTCAATACGACCTCTCTTAAGGATTATCGCTCCCTTCTGACATATTGAATTCACTTGGGCACCATGTCTAAACTTACATAGCCCACTTCCTGTTTAGGAATACACTTGGAAAGATATTTCTCTATTCCCTCCAGTTACTTTTGCGCAATAACATTTTCATGTTATACGATTCACTACTTAATCATGATTAAGCTATTGAAGCATTAGAATCACCAATCATCTTAACAAGATTCAAAAATTCACTATTCATCTTCTTCTCCATTCAAAAACCCTAACTCACAATACCCATTTTAATGACTAGCATAATTCTTCAACCAATTGGTACTTTCTATTTCACAATACATTCCAAATACTTAATCCATAGATGTATTTAAGTGTAGGGTAGGGATTTTAGCTCTTGTAGCTCAAACCCTAACTTGAACCCTTTTGAATGATTCTTGAAGATTAGAGGAATTTCTATGAATTTCAATCAATGTAGATATTAATACTATCATTAACTAGTGTTAATCCATTATAAAAATATCATAAAACTCACCTTTGATGTGTATTTGGGTTGGGAATGCTCCACCTTTTCTCTAGAACCCAAAACTTAGCCAAAAATGAATTTCCTTTCTCTATCCCCGAATCCTCCTATTTTTATAGAAAATAGGTTGCATAGGAAAATTGCGTAGCCTACGCAGATTGGCTATGCAGGCTTGTGTGGCCTATGCAGCTTAAGTCCTCCCCCTCACTTCCACTCTGTTTTTGCCTACGCAACATGCATAGACTATGCAGGTCTGCTGAAATCCTTTCCTCCCTCTTATCTCAATCATTCCAATCTATGCCTTTAATCATACAACTTGAGGACCTTAAATCCATCTTACCTTTATGCCTAAGTATTGTAATGATCCTATTACCCTCGTGTGGGTTCGCAAGTACTTCAAGGTCTCGCAAAATATTCTCTTAAGCTCGAGTTAGGTTTAATCTTGTTAGAAAACTTTTCTAGGGCTTTACAGTTACGTCCCATTTTCGCAAGCCTTTAAGAGTTATCTTTCGGGAAAAAATATTTCTAAGGGTACATGTTGTTACACCCTATACTTTAGACATCACTGTCATTATAGGATTATCTAATGTAAGCTAAAAAAGGACGAAATCCTTCTACAAGGATAAGAAAGGTTTACCGAAGTCTTAAGTAAGTTAAGATGAATATGAGACTTGTTAATCATGATTTAAATGAGTTTAAAGTCATGATATGACTATATATGATGTTTGTATATAAAATATAAAGTTTGAGAAAAATCGAATTTAAATTGCGGAAAAATCCAGCTAAGATTTGCCTTGTAACGAGCCGTTTTGAGAAATTAATTCATAAGCTTTATGATGTCATTTTGGGACATATATCATACCAAAATACAGTTATTTGAACCTAGTTTCCAATGTTCCAAACCATTTATTCATACTATATTG
The DNA here is from genome assembly GCF_000390325.3 of Nicotiana tomentosiformis. Taxonomy (NCBI): domain Eukaryota; kingdom Viridiplantae; phylum Streptophyta; class Magnoliopsida; order Solanales; family Solanaceae; genus Nicotiana; species Nicotiana tomentosiformis. Next base: position 135,097,079 of record NC_090817.1, read on the forward strand.
GGGTAGAGAAATATAAATTTTTAATATAGGGTTGCCAAGTCACATCGCCATACTTTGGATAAACTGGCAGGTTTATAGGCCAGTTGCGAGGCAGTTATCTCCCAATATATTGAGAGTTACAGGGAGTTATTTATATGAAATTAAATCTCCATGTATCTAGTTTTTAACGATGCAAACCGTTTGTGAATACGATATAGGTGTAGAAAGATATTTGCGTTTTCGTGAGACTGCGTAGGAAGCCCCTATGAGACCCACTTGGTCGAGGCCCGACCTTCACTTATTCTTATCTAGTTTTTGGGATACGCTTTGCTCATTTTTCGTCCTCCTTCCAGAATCACACTCTCCAAACCCTCCCAAACAGTTCCCCAAAGGCTCCAAACGAATTCCAAGGAAATACACCATAATCAAACATCAAAGTTAGCCTAAGTGAAGAAAAGAATCTCTATAGTATTGTGGTGTGATTGAGGGTTATTGGGAGCTATACCAGCTTGGGATTTCAAGTTGTATTGACTGCCTAAGGTATTTAAATTATGTTATTGGTTGTGCTTAAGGTTAATCATGTGTTGTTTGAGTTGTTTGAGTTAATATCTTCAAGATAGTAATTGACATGGCATAAGGAATCGTTATTTTTTTTGTGGGCTGTGTTGAGGCTATATATATATGGTTTGTTTGGCTAAAAATTATTATAAATAGTTTGATTATATTGTGGGTGCTGTTGTTAAGCTAATCTATGTGCTAATTCAGTGGATTGAAGAAGATAACATGAAAATAAGAGGTTGATGATAAAGGTTAAGGTGCTAGGCGTGTGGACTATTTTTGAAGAATATTATTATGATGTTTTGGGATAAAAATGATATGGTAAGCATAAGTATGATGTTGTATAAGTTGTAGGAAGATTCATGTTGTATAAGTTGTAGGAAGATTCATGGAAAAGGAATGGGATTAAATTATATTTTGTTTATTGTAAATCGAGCTTGTCGCTCAAAATGGTTGTTGAAGTAATCAAAGAGCTTATTGTGAATTATATTGTTGTTGTTTGAGATGTTTGGTGACTTTTAGTAACTTATGGAATGTATACTAAAAACAGGAGAGGTGTTGTCTGTTTTCTTGTAGAATATTGGTTTTGAAATATGAGAGTTACAATGCTTATATGATGACGATAAAGTCGGGTTACTCATTGTAGACGTAAGAAGATCATATTGGGCTTGGTTGACGATTGGAGAGAAGATTGCAAAGGTATGTTAAGGCTATCCCTTCTTTCCTTTTGGCATGACCCATATGATGCAATGAAACGAGCAAGCACGCAACTTTCACAAATGATTTTATTCTTAGAAGTACTACGGGTGTCTATGTTCTTGATTTTCCATGTGTCCTATTATTCTATTGTTTGTTCATGGGTCTCAAAAAATACGTAATTTGATAAAGTTTATTTCATATTAACCGAAGGCATATTGATTTTATGACATTCTGAGAGATCTTATTGACTTACTTCTTATGCATTGCATTCATTAATAGATGTATATTGATCCATGACCAGATGGCGTTATATATATATATATATATATATATATATATATATATATATATATATATGGGGTATGGAGAAAGGTAATGGCGTTATATTCGCACCACCACCTGATCAGCTAGTTAGGGGTGGGCCTCGGTCGGTGCGGTCGGTTATTATGAAAGTACAATTCGGTTTATCGGTTTTCGGTTATTAACGGTTCAAGATTTTTATATCCGATGTGGACTACTTAAATAACTGAATATAATATACGTGCCACTGAAAGATTTCAGACGTGCCATTAAATACTTCAAACAAGAAGAAAGAAAAGCTTTTTCCATTCCAATTTCCATATGAAAATCAGAAAGTTGTAACAGAGACTAATTGGCATGCATTCTGATTCAGAGAATCGAAAGCTTTTTGGCATCTCTTTGGCATACATTCTGATCCTGAGACAGAAAATGAAAATACAAACACAGTTTAGCTAAGGACTGAGAAAGGCAAACAATTACCAACAGTTGGTTTATACTCATAAATCATTTCACAAATACTCCTACCAACAACAATAATTAAACCTCTAAGTCCAAGCAAATTTGGAATAATTATATGAATTCTCAATGACCATATCGCTTCGTTTAAATTAATTTAATGAATAAACAATTAAAAAAAGAACTTCTTTTAATTTTAAAAATATAAAAATTAAAGAATATTTTTACACAAATTAGAGCCAGTTCTCCTCCCTATCACTTCCAACCTGCCAAAAAAGCAAAGAAGAAGAGAAGGAGAAATTTTAATACCACCTAACAAGAATTATCTTATGAAGCAAGCTTCTTAGTTCCCCATTTATACTCTTAAAAATTCAAACTTATTCTCGGATAAATAAATCAAATTCAAGAAAATAACAAAATAGCACATATGTAAGACATGTTAACAAAAGAGAGAAAGCTTTAGGAGTAAATAATTAAATTCTCAATTAGGAAACAAAAATCTCAAATGAACAATTGAAGTTTTATCCGCTACATAATTATATAGAGAGAGACCTGGAGAAGAGGATGAGAGTGATGAGAAGGAAGGCAGTGAGGGCAAAAGCTTTGACAACACTCCAAGCAGAAGATGTTTTTCTCATTTTTCCTTCTATTCCTGTGGACTCCACATCCTGCAAGGAATTTCTCAGTCATTAATCCTTCTAACCATGCAGGTTTCATCGTCTCTTCCATCTTATGATCCTTATTCTTTTTTATAATTTGTTTAAATTCTCCTAACAAATTAAAAGTAAGAAAAATAGTACTATGTAGCTGCTATATGTAGAAATAAGTCTCAGCTCAACTAAATATGAGAAAGAAGGTAACCACTAACCTGAGGAAGAAGGATGAGCGACCGGCGACAGCGACGAGTTGAGGAAGAAGGCGTCACAGGAGCGTCGACACTCGGCAGCACTGCAGCATTCGCACATAGTGACAGAGGAGGAACCCTAATTTCTAATTTCTAAGGAGTAAGGAAGGGAAATAGAAAGTAATGTAAAAGTCTGTAGGCTAATTAGGCTTAGGGTTTGGGTAAATTGGGTGGGCTTCAGATGGATATTGGGCTTCAGCCTTCAAAATTTCAGATGGGTAAAGTAACGTAAGTTTTGGACTCATACCCAAAATTTTGGTTTTTCGGTTTAACCGAAAACCAAAACACCAAAACCGTAAACTGCACCAAAAAATCAAAATCTAATAATTTAAAAATCGCACACCGACCGAATAACCGATTAAACCAAAATTGAAAAACTAAAATTTATGGTTCGACCGGTTTTTTCAGATTGGCCGGTGTTATGCCCACCCCTACAGCTGGTCTACGTTAATGATTTTGCTCACAGAAGCCGAGAAAATATGATGGGATACCCTGAGAGGCTTAATGATGTCATGTACGCACATACCTATGCACGATGTGACATTTATACGCATATGCATGATATTATAAATGTTTCATGATTCACAGAGCTATTCAGACTTACAGATTGAGTTCTTTACTTCATGTTTCTTTCATGTCTTTTATATACTGCTTTCATGCCTTACATACTTGGTACTTTATTTGTACTGACGTCTCTTTTGCTTGGAGACGCTGCGTTTCATGCCCGCAGGTCCCGATAGACAGGTTGAGAGTCCTCCTAGTAGGCTATCAGCTCAGCGAAAGGTGTTAGTGCACTCCACTTGCTCCGGAGTTGCCTATTTGGTCAGAATGATTTGGACATATATTAATTGATATGGTGGGACCCTGTCCCGACCTTTATGATGTGTATGTACTCTTAGAGGCTTGTAGACAGATGTCATATATATGGATACTTGTATGGCCTTGTCGGCCTATGTTTTGAGTATACAAATGGTCATGTCGGCCTTATAGGCCCGTATGTCGCATGCATAAGTTTCTATATCATGTTGGGTCATCCCATGTCAAGTGTTCTCTTATGTTTAATTCTAGTTATCTCATGATGGCCTTTCCATTTCATTTACCCATGATAGTATGTTAAGAAGAATACATTACGTTGGTACTCGGTTGAGTTAGGCACCGGGTGCCCGTCGTGGACCTATGGTTTGGGTCGTGATAAAGCTGAACCCGGAGAAGTGTGCGTTCGGACTTGGATTATGTAAATTCCTCGGATTCATACTATCCAAATAGGGAATCGAAATCAATCCCAACAAGATCAAAGCCATCAAAGATATCATGGTTGTGGACAACGTGAAGGCCGTGCAAAGATTAACCGGATGCATAGCCGCCCCGGGGCGATTCATCTCGAGGTCCTCCGATAAGCGCCACTGATTTATCTCACTATTGAAGAAGAAAAATAACTTCTCATGGACCCCGGAGTGCCAACGGGCATTGGAGGAACTTAAGCGGTATCTATCCAGCCCGCCGTTGCTTCACACACCGAAGACAGTCGAACAACTATACTTGTACTTAGTTGTATCAGAGATAGCGGTAAGTGGAGTCCTGGTTCGGAAAGAGCAAGGTACGCAACTTTCTATTTACTATGTTAGCAGGACTCTAGGTGAGGCCGAAACTAGGTACCCTCACCTATAAAAATTGGCGCTCGCTTTGCTAAGTGCCTCTAGGAAGCCGAAACCATATTTTCAATGTCATCCTATGTGTGTCGTGACTAACCCATTATGAAATATAATGCATAAACCCGAGCTCTTGGGATGATTGGTCAAATGGGCCATGGAAATCAGTGGGTACGATATTGAATATCGACCCCGGACTGCCATTAAATCTCATATTTTGGCAGACTTTGTGGCCGACTTTACGCCGGCCCTAATACCCGAGCTTGAAAAAGAGTTGTTGGTGAACTCAGGGACTTCTTCGGGGATCTGGACCCTCTTTACGGATGGTGCCTCGAACGCAATAGGGTCCAAACTTGGCATTGTATTGAAGCCACCAACATGCAATATAGTTAGGCAATCTATTAGGACTGTAAAATTTACTAACAACGAGGCCGAGTATGAGACTATGATTGCAGGTTTTGAACTAGCCAAAAGCTTGGGGGCGGATGCAATCAAAGCTAAGTGCGACTCCCTCATTGTGCTGAACCAAGTTAATAGGACGTTCGAGGTTAGAGAAGAACGAATGCAAAGGTACCTGGATAAGTTGCAAGTAACATTACATCGATTCAAGGAGTGGACTCCACAACACGTACCTCAAGACCAAAACAGTGAGGCTGATGCCCTTGCTAACCTGGGGTCAGTGGTCGAGGACGATGAGTTCAACTCGGGGGCAGTCGTACAACTCATGAGATTGGTAGTGGAAGAAGACCATGCGGAGACAAATTCAACGAGCCTGGCTTGGGACTGGAGAAACAAATATATAGAATATCTGAAGACTGGAAAACTGCCCTCGGATCCAAAAGAATCGAGGGCCCTCAGGTTTCGATATGCAACAATCAAACGACGAGGCCATGAACATGCATCTGGAGCTATTAGATGAAAGGCGCGAAGCCGCCCTTGTCCGATTAGCCGCCAAACAACAACGGATTAAGAGGTATTATAATCGAATGGCCAACCTTTGACACTTCAATATCAGGGACTTAGTGTTAAGGAAGGTCACACTAAGCACCTGAAACCCAAACGAAGGGAAGTTGGGGCCGAACTGGGAAGGGCCACATCAAATTATCGAGATCACCGGAAAGGGATCATACAAACTCGGAGCAATGAACCGTGAACGACTACCGAAAAACTGGAACATAACTCACTTGAAGTGATACTACTACTAAGATACAACCCCATTCATTCCTTTTATTTATTTGTATTTCGAACTAACACTTGCAGGCAACTATCAAAGAACGATACAATTTTTAGGCCTGAAAGCACGAGTTGCTCTCTTTTTCCCTTGAAACAGTTATGTCCCAAATGGGTTTTCCGGCAAAGTTTTTAACGAAGATACAGTAAATCGTGCTAATTTAGAATCAAAGTCCAGTTACGAACCAGAATCAAAGATCACGACAACAGTATTCGAGGCCTCTCTACGATCGACCCCGAACATTGGGGGCATTACCCTCGGATAACGACTTTAGCAAGGAAAGAAAGTTTGCGATTGAATGGTCTCGGCTAGATCGATAGGATTTACTATAAGGGCCAAACGGTCGAATGGACCGTGCCCACATAAACTGTTGGAGCCCTGGCATAAAGCTTGTATGCATGTGTAATCATATATATTACGCACAGAAATAAAAGGAAGTCTCTACCTTGCAGATAAACTCCTTGTCCCTTAAAAATTTCCTTTTCTTTCTAAATTTCCTACATTCGATCCCCTAAAGGTATCGATCCCAAGGGCCGCCTTTATCCGGGTTCAAATGATCAATCCCACTCGAGGACTGCCGTCCAGAAATAAACTTGGACGGCCCAGGCTATCAGATCCCGGGGGCACAAGACCTATTTGGCAGTGCCCGAACCTTAAAGGCTACAGCCATCCCTATTCGGGGACTGTTATCTTAGGCAAGTCCGGATAACTCGAGGTGATAATCTCATTGGGCAACACCCGAACTAAAAGGCTACAACCATATTAAAATGGCTCGGAGACGTCCGACACCATAACAAAAAAATAGGCCTTGAAAAGTTTCTTAACCGGTATTAAAGGCTACCCTCGGCAAACTATAATCTAAAAAATTATAAGTACTTCAGGGAAAAGTTCAGGTCATACCGAACCCCCGTGATGCCTTAAACAAAAAATGTCGAAGGCAAGGCCTGTTTGAACCTCTGAACATGACCTAACTATTTCATGCTAAGGCATTTCGATCTTTGCAAACATAAAAAATAAAGGAAAGGAAAAAAAACTCAGAAATTGTTGAAGGGAAAAGGACGCCTTGTATTTTATATATATATATATATATATATATATATATATATATATATATATATAGTTCTTACAAGGGCCAAATGGCCTTGAAAAAAAGTACAAAAGTACAAAAGTACAAAAAAACAAAGAAAAAGTACAAGGCACTTAAACGGTCTGGTCTTCACTTGAGCCCGCCTCGTCGCCAGGGTCTTCGGAGTCTCCTCCACCCTCGGAGCCTTCTTCAGCCTCGAGATAAGACAACTTTTTGGCCACGGTTTTGAGCCCCTTATCACTCTCGATGTCGGACAACAAGTCAAAACCCCGAGCATGAATCTCCCCGCGGGCCTCCCTTCGGGATTGCCGCTTCGCATGCTCGACGATATTCTTTGTTCGATCCTGGGCCACCTCGGCATCGGCCTTATATTGGGCTACCATCTCGTTGGCATCGTCTTTAACCACCAAGACCACCGACTTGGCCGTTTCAATCTCATTGGCAAGATTTTCTCGATTAGAGACGACCGCAGTTAGCTGAGACTGGAGCTCCTCAACCTTTTTGGCCTACACCTCGGCCTTTTTGTTTTCCACTCGAAGCTGGGTCTCAGCCAAAGTCAGTTGCGCCCAATCAATCTCCTTTTCCGAGACCAGACGGTCCATCCTGCCTCTCCATTCATCGGTCTCGGCCTTGACAGCATCCATCTCAGTTCGAAGTTGGTTGATCAAATTGATTTTCTGTTGGACCTGCGGATTCCGACCATTAGTCACCGAGTATAGATCATCTTCACTAACCTCAAATATTTTTACCTACTCGACCAGGTCGGTATGCTCATTCTGAGCCACCTCCAGCTCAGCTTGGAGACTCTTAGCCTCTCATTCACACTGCTCGCTGAGAAGTTTGTAAGTATCTCTCTTCTTAGTGAGCCCATGGACCTCAGCTTCAAGTTGGTTCAGATCGTCCCGATATCGAAGAAAAGTTTCGTGATGAAGCACTGAGGCGTGCAGACATAAAGAAAAATGTTAGGACCGCCTAAAAATTAGTCTAAGTACAAATTACAGTCATCAAGAGATATTTGATGTTACCCGGTTTAGCGCCTGTAGTGCTTTATTGAACAGGCAGGGCGTATCTACTTCGTTCATCTTAGCTTGGTCTTCCTTGGTCACCAGACACCGAAGGTAGCTGGCCACCCCTATGGGGGCAGAGAGGACCCGGGCATCCTCCGAAACAGAGATAACAATCGATCGCTTCCGATCAGGATCCACACTCTGAGCTGGGAACCGGTTGACAAGTTTCAGGCTTGAGGAAGGCCCGCTTGTTCCCGAAGATGGACTTTTCTTCGGCACCTCCAAGTCACCAAACCCTGTGACGTCCTCCGTGGCGATAGAAACAACGCCATCAAAAAAGCCGCGGAAGGGGTCATTTGCTTCGTGAGCCCCCTCGACGGGACGTTCCTTCTTCATCTGAGCCTCGCTATACATGGACTCGGTGAACCAGGGCGACTCGGTGATGTCTATCACACCATGTGCTTCCTTTGGGGCATTGCCCACATCTCCAGAAGCTTCGGCCACGACCTCCCCGTCGACCTCCCTAACTTGAGGCAAATCGGCCTCGCCTCTCTCCGGTTCAAAGGCCCCTTGCCCCTCGGGTTGCGATGACACGCGAGCCATCAGATTGATGGCTTCTCCTTCTTCTTCGGAATCGTCCCTCAGCCAATAGAGTGAATCCGAAGATGGTGCTCGAGCGCTTGTTCTTTCTTTGGATTTACGCACCAACCTTCTCCTTGGTTTCTTCTTCTCCGAGCTCGGAGAACTCTGAGACCTCTTTTTTTTCTTCTCATCACCCTGTCTCGGAGCAGGGGAATCGGTGGGGAAGTTCTTGCCACCGGATGAAGGCCTCAGTGTGACGTCCTTGGATAAACCTGCAAAAGGAAATGAAACAAGTGAGAACTTAATGACACGAGAGGAACCTAGATATTACTTACTCGGGAAAGGAATCTCACCATGAGAACGGGCCTCCCACCGACCCTTCAAAAGTTTGCGCCATGATCGCTCGGAATATGGCCTTTGTAACACGATGCTCTCGACCCACTCCTTGAGTCAAGAGACTACATTCGGGACTCGAGCGGAAGTTGTACCACCACAAAGCACCGATAAGAAGGAAGGATAAAAGCGTAAAATAAGATTTTGAAAATGAAATTTCACTTACGTGATATATTCCACTTCTCGGGGAACAACACGCGCTCAGCTGGGATCAAGTCCAAGGTCCTCACTTGGACGAAATGGCCTAGCTTGCCTCGATCCTGATCTTTATCAATACTCGAGAATGGGGCTTTACTGGCCTGACGCGCGAGCTTGATCAGTCCCCCCCCCCCCCGAAAGATTCGAGGACTGTATATGTGCATGAGGTGGTCGACGATGAACGAGCATCCATCGGTCTTGCTTGCGAAGAATCGAAGAAGGATCACGATCCTCCAGAATAAGGGGTGAATATGACCGAGGCATACCTCGTATCTTTTGCATAAGTCGATAATGAACGGATCCAATGGCCCAGTGTAAAGGGATAAGTGTAAACACTTAAGTATCACTCGACATAGGTGGTGATGTCTTCGTCGGGTCCTGGAACTACCACATGCTTATCAACCCAATTGCAATTTCAGTGATCGAGCATACATATCTCGAGACCTCCTCACACCGGCCTTGTACGGGGGAAGGTTTTTCAACCTTAAAATCGGCGATTACCGAGCATCCTCTAGGGACGAACATTTTCAATTGGGGTTACGGTACTGGTTCCTCGACAGTATTACGCGAAACAGTCTCCTTGGTAGCCGACCGCGAGGTAGAAGGAGTTTCTTTTTGGTGAACGATTTTTGAAGTCTTCTCCATTTTCTTTGAAAATGGAGAAAAATTGAGGAAAAAGAGGAAGTTAAAGGAGTACATTTGATGGCTAGAGATGGAAATGAATAAGGGTTCTTGCAAAGAATCTCAAATAACCAAAGTATAACTACTAGAAAGTATTGAAATTTCAAAGGTACGAGGGTAGAATGTTTGAATGTAAAGTTGGAATGAACAAAGGAAGAGGTATTTATAGTATTTCAGTGGCGGTTCACATCCAGTAATGACCGACCGGTGGCTGACATGCATTTAATGCCATTAAGACTTGAGTGACGATACATTTCGTTTGTTTTGTCGTTTCTGTCGCAGGGTATCGAAGCAAGAACCGAAAGCTTATGTTGTTCCTCGTCGTCTACTCTACGAAAAATGAGGGGACAATCTGTATATGGTCGAAATTGAGCTCGCCTACGACATGGTAGGTGAGGTTCGGAACATAGAAATAAAGGACTAAAGATCGACCCCAAGTCCCACCGGGCTATAACCTAGGGTTATAACGCCCGCATTCAAGAATATCGAGGTCGTGATCCCGGAATCGATGCTAGCACGAACGAGCTCGAAGAAACATTGTTAGCATAACAAAAGACTGAAATATCCGTGACCGGTCGGATATTGCGGCGGGAATCTCGGCACGTATTAATGAGGAACTGGCAAGCGGCAAATCAAGAGATTTTTTACCTTTTATAGAATTGTACCTAAAGTAGGACTCTTCTATTATATAAAGGGGGTCTGATGATTCATTTAACACATTGTAACACGCATTCCAAAGCAAAATATTATTATTTTTCTCTTTAAGCTCTTATTCTTATGTATCGCGATACTGATCAAAGTGCATCTGGCTCGAGGGTGACTAACCTTCCGAGATTGAAACTGTCAAATTCGTGTGGTTTGAATTTACTTTATCATTGTTTATTTTAATTGCAACTTAATTTATCACTTTGTATCAAGTTAATCCGCGTATCATTAAAACCACTTACAAATTCAATTATTATCCGATTTTGAGGATAAACAATGATACTATCAAGAAGCTCACGAATTTTATAAAACAATCCTTACCCTCTTTCTTGGGAAGCTAAATTGTCCGTAACCAACTACCCTTACACTATTTTTTTACTACTATAAAAAATGGAAATCCTTGGGCTAGCTAGCTGTCACAACAACACTTCAAATCACAGCAAATTAGCCAAGGAAGACTTGATCACAATATGGCAATTGCAGCAGCTGGTAGAGGAGCACATTCCATGACTTTATGTATTTCAAGTAAGGTTATTTAATTTGAAGTTAAATTTACTCCATCTGTTAGGATCGGGAACTCGGGTATTGCGGAATATAGCTAAACAATGGTATAATGGCAATAACAAAGATAATGGAAGTTGATAACAATGACAATTAAAGTAGATAAAGAAGACACAAATTTAACGTGGTTCGGTCAAAGTGACCTACGTCCACAAGCGGAGAGGAGCAATTTACTATAACAATAAGAGTACAAAATTAGAGTAAATACTCTAATTAATCCCAAATACCCTAAGAGAATAACTTAACAAGATCACTCCAAAGAAAGGGTTCATACAAATGCTTCCCAACACTAACTCTCATACAAAATACTCTTAATAAAGGAAGAAAGGAAGAAACAAGAAATGAAGAAGTCTTGTTGGTGTGTTTCCAAATGAGTAGAGAGTCCTCATTATATAGGAAGAAAAGAAAGAAATGATTGGTCAACAATTGGCCACATCCTCTCAAAATACAAGGCCATTTATTTGGCCAACAAGGCCTTAAATAAAAGGCTCCAAATGTGCCAACAAGGCTTACAAATAAAAAGCCTAAAAATAAGGCCACCTTTTACAAATCTCCACCTTGGCCTAATTTTGGCTGATATAGTAAATTTGCTTCACCTTCTCCGCAAAATCCCCAATGGGTATATGTCAAAATTTAATGCCATCAAAATCAGACAAGTTGTCTGATACCGAAACTGCAGTAGGGCCTATAACAGTGGAGCCTAATAAAGTATACAACGAACCAGATCTGTGTGCTTTCATGATCACAAGAGCATCTTGAAAAACTTTTAAAACTCCACCTTCACTAGTGAATTTGCACCCAAGATATTCTAAAGTGCCCAAAGATATGAGATTTTTCTTCAACTCAGGAACATATCTAACATCAGTGAGAGTTCTCACCAGATCATCGTGCATTCTGAACCGAATTGTACCTTTGCCAATAACGTTACAAGTAACATTGTTAGCCAGTTGGACAACTCCACTTGCAACTGAATCATATGTAGAAAATAAGTCCCTGCTAGGACACATATGATATGAACAACCGGAATCTAAAATCCACTCATTGTCTAATCTGAAACTAGTTTCAATTGCTAAAAATATAGTTTCCTCAATCTCATCAGTTGCTACACTAGTTTTGGCGGTGTCAGCATTTTTGTGCTTATTTTTTCTTTATTTATGCTTTTCTTTATTTTATAATTTATAGCATTCAGAGATATTGTGACCTTTCTTATGACAATAGCGATACTGTAAATTATTATATCTGGATATGGATTCGGATTTTCCCCTAACAAACAAGCCAACTTCCACTTGAGTTCCACTAGCTTCCCTAGTAATATCACTATCTATCTGTTCTTTTGATTTTAAGATAGATTTAATATCCTTATAAGAGATATTATCCTTTGTATAAAATATAGTATCTCTTATATGCTTAAAGATGGGGGTAGAGGACAAAGCAGTAACACGGCTTGATCCTCATCTTTAATTTCAGCATCTATATTACTCAAATCCATAAGAATGGAATCAAATGTATCAAGATGAGAGAGAATAGAGGTACCTTCACCCATACGAATTGTATAAAGCTTCTGATTCAGGTAAAGTCTATTTTCCACCGTCCTCTTCATATATAAGGTTTTCAATTTTTTCCACATGCCTTTGGCTGTGGTTTCTACAAAAACTTCACGTAAAACCTCATTTGAGAGATTTAAAATGATACCTGCTTTTGCCCTTTTGTCTATGACTACATACTCATCATCCGTCATTTTATCCTGCTTCTTCTCCTTTCCTTGCAACGCCAAGTCTAAGCCATCATGAATTAGGATAGCTTCCATCTTTAATTGCCACATTCCGAACTTTGCACTTCAATCAAATTTCTCAACATAGGTCTTTGTTAGAGTCATTTTGGCTATTGAAACTAACCCGGTTAGATCCGGCTCTAATACCAATTTGTTAGGATCGGGAACTCGGGTATTGCGGAATATAGCTAAACAACGGTATAATGACAATAACAAAGACAATGGAAGTTGATAACAACGACAATTAAAGTAGATAAAGAAGACACAAGTTTAACGTGGTTCGGTCAAAGTGACCTACGTCCACAAGCGGAGAGGAGCAATTTACTATAGCAATAAGAGTACAAAAGAGAGTATAAAATTAGAGTAAACACTCTAATTAATCCCAAATACCCTAAGAGAATAACCTCACAAGATCACTCCAAAGAAAGTGTTCACACAAGTTCTTCCCAACACTAACTCTCATACAAAATACTCTTAATAAAGGAAGAAAGGAAGAAGTCTTGTTGGTGTGTTTCCAAATGAGTAGAGAGTCCTCATTATATAGGAAGAGAAGAAAAAAATGTGCCAACAATTGACCGCATCCTCTCAAAATACAAGGCCATTTACTTGGCCAACAAGGCCTTAAATAAAAGGCTCCAAATATGCCAACAAGGCTCACATATAAAAAGCCTAAAAATAAGGCCACCTTTTACACCATCGTATTCTTCTTTCTTTTTGAATTCTTAAGGTATGGAAACATTTAGGTAATTTCTGGAAAGTTACCATACGAGTTTTAATAAAAATGCAATTCTTGGAAATGCATGTTATATTTCAGAAAAAATGCAACAGAAATGAGATTGTTCCATTTGGTCGTTGATGTAGATACACCTGCCTGTTCTAGTCTGTTGTGATCATAAGTAACCATCTTGAGAGGGTTGTGATCATAAGTAACCATCTTGAGAGGGGATATAAGTAAATCCCAAAATATACGTAGCTATTATGGGAGAGGTAACTATATATACTACCTAGCTGAGACTACCAGCTAGATTATTAGCTAAGAGTTTCTATCACTATACTATTACTTGCAAATAAAACCTTCAAGATATCCACTAACGAGGACAATTTTCATCCATTTAGAAAAGATAATGCAAGAATGAAGATAAACATGAAAAGAAAAAAAGAACTACAAACCATCTTGCCTTTTTCTTGCATGTTGGTTTTAAAATCTTACTAAATCCATCTATTTTTATCACGCGAAGGCACAAAACTACGAGGGGCAAAATTCACAAATAGCCACATTTTAATTGTTGTAATTAAAAAATAATCACTGTCTTGGAGTTTTGAATTTCACAAGTGAAACCCTATGCTATTGTTCTAGAGTTTTACGCCAGAACAGTGGCTACTTTTCAAAGACAGCTGAAAAGTGACCAATGAGCGCTATTTCGATAATTATGAGGCCTAGCGGTAATGGTCCATTCTGAAAAAAGGAAATTACCATTTTGATTTTAAGTAATAATGACATTGAACATTGAAAATTTTGAGGGTAAAAATAGCATTTCAGACATAGGAAGCATTACTCAAGGAAGAATTTGGACCTACTGCCTAACCAATGTCCCTTCTAGTGGGAAATCATGACTTGAAGGTGAAGTTTTTCGATAATTTAAACCGAAGTCTGAGTTCAGTCAGATTAAGATTATTTGAAGCTATAAGAATCTAAATTAAGAAGCTAATCTATCTAATTTCCTTTTTTTTGGGCAATACCACATATGCAAGTCTTCAAATAAACGATACTGCGTGTGTGATCACGATATAATGTGAAACCAAAATTATTCTGTGCAACCCCATCAAACTCAATCTTTATGCAAACATCGCTCTCTTTTCGGATTGAAAAAGATGGCAATAGAATTTAAAGGCCCTGTCCCTCACTCTCTAGATCTGACTTGCTTATTATCTTTAATTATCTAACTCTATGATTGCTAAAGCTTAATATGTGGCACCTTCTCTAGAATTAAAAGCAATTAATGTTTCATCCACAACATTACACTTTTGTCACAAAAAGAAAAGATATACTGAAATGATCAGCTACTATCTTTACCGTAAAACCAACACATATACAAAATTAGAGGTGGCAATTTAAGTCAAATCCATTCAACCCATCTAAGGTCGGACCCTTCATTGACCCGCCCATTGTTGAAATCAGCTATCTTGACTTAGAGTCCGTTTGGATGGGCTTATTTTAAGTAACTTTTAAGCCAAAATAGCTTTTAAGCCTCTATACTGTCAAAATAGATTTCGGCCTTCGTACGATTGATCGAGGTCAAAACATAATGGATCGAAGTAAGACTTCGAGATGGGTTCCGAAGATGGTACAAACAAGCTTCAAGCCCGAGGGACCGATCAATGTCGAGCTCGATATCATTATCAAGCTCGAATCCAAGTCGTATGATGCAAAGTAAAGTTATCGAGCTTATGATTCATAGACCGACCAACACTGATCCCGAATCAATTCAAGGATCCGAGTCAGAATCGAGCTCAAGTCAAGATCGAGAGCTCGAGTCAAGACCGAAAACTCGAGTCAATATCGAGCTCACAGACAAGAGCCGTTGCAATCCCACTAGAGGAGAGAATCCTGGGAGGAATTATGGAAAACCTGATTTATCATGGGTCTCCCACTATGTATTTTTAATTATATCTAAAGTAAGATCCCTCTACTATAAAGGGGATGGTTATTGTTTCTGTAAGTACCAAATTTTTTGGCTTACATTGTAATTCAAGCACCATATTCTCCTATATTGAAGAGTTATTCTTTTAAGCTTCATAAATTGATTCAATTTGTTTAGTCCTAAAAATCATCTTCTTTACAACCTTGTTTACTTTGCATTCTTTGTAATCCATATTTGATATTTCTATTTATCCTTACGATTTATATTAAGCTATACCACATATTCTTAGAACTACGTACAAATTCAACTCTATCCATTTTTTGGATAAACAGTTTGGTGCCCACCGTGGGCTAAGGATAACAGTGGTTATTTGATACGAATCTGCAAAAACACACCATTTTGCGCTTGTTTTCGAAAGTATCTCGGATTTTGGATTAGCAACGACTAACTACCAATCAAATGGCCTTACCAATCGACAACGAAGCTAGTCTTCAAGATGAGAACAACAACTTGACATCCGCTGCCGAAAGACCACTTGTCAACGCCGTTGGAGCTAGGATTAGAGTGCCGATAGATATCAATTGACATGTGGCCATTGAGAAGAACATACATTCTGAACCTGAAAATAGCATCCATGGTGGCACTCGGTCTGCAGCTCAAAACACCCATAACATTGAGGAAAACGACGTCAGTTTGCGTATGATTTTTGAAATGTTACAAGCCCAACAGGTAGGATAGCTCAGTTGCAGAGCCAAACTCAGCTACCAAGTAGGCCGGAGCCCAGTCCACCCCGAGAAATTACCCACGGAACAGAGCAAACCATAGTGAGGTCAAATGAGAAAGAATCGGGGACTACTCCTGAAATTGCTAAAATACTCGAGGAGCTCACAAAGCGGGTCGAAGACAACGATAAAAAAGTAGAAACTTATAATTCCAGGGTCGACCAGATTCGGGGGGCTCCACCAATGATAAAAGGGTTGGATTCCCAAAAATTCGTGCAAAATCCTTTCCCCTCGAGCGCGGCGCCAAAACCAATCCCCAAAAAATTCCGTATACCTGAAATTCCCAAATATAACGGAATGACTGATCCCAACTAACACGTCACCTCTTACACGTGTGCCATCAAGGGTAATGATTTGGAGGACGATGAAATCGAATCTGTGTTGTTGAAAAGGTTTGGAGAGACCCTCTCGAAAGGAGCAATGATTTGGTATCACAACCTACCACCGAATTCGATCAATTCATTTGCCATGTTAGTAGATTCTTTTGTAAAGGCACACGCCGGGGCCATAAAGGTCACAATGAGGAAATCAGACCTCTTCAAGGTAATACAAAAGGATAACGAGATGCTAAGAGAGTTTGTATCTCGTTTTTAAATGGAACGAATGGATCTGCCACCAGTCACAGACGATTGGGCTGTTCAAGCTTTCACTCAAGGTTTGAACGAATAAAGTTCGACGGCATCACGATGACTGAAGCATAACCTGATCGAGTACCCAGCTATCACTTGGGCTGACATGCACAATCGGTACCAATCAAAAATTAGAGTTGAAGATAATCAGTTGGGGGATGAACCCGCTGCTCGAAGGGATATCAATTGAGAACAAGGTTCGATCAGGGATATATATCGATCGTATAACGAAAATCACAGAATCAATGAATCGAGACGTAACCCCGGACAAATCAACAAAAGAAGTGATCGTGGTCAAGGGTCTTAGGGACCTATGAACAGAAGTGGGTTCGACAGGCCTACCGGATCTAAGGAAGCGCCTCGGTTATCGGAGTATAACTTCAGCATTGATACATCTGCCATTGTGTCGGATATCGGACGTATCAAAGACACTAAATGGACCCAACCCATGCAGACCGATCCTGCCCAGAGAAATCCCAACCAAATATGTGAATATCATGGCACCCATGGCCACATAACGGAAGATTGCAGGCAACTAAGAGAGGAGGTAGCCTGGTTATTCAATAAGGGGCACCTTCGAAAACTTTTAAGCGACAGGGCGAAGAACCATTTCAAAAATAGGAATTTCGGCAAGCAGAACGAACAAGAAGAACCACAACACGTCATTCACATGATCATCGGCAGTGTCGATACCCCTCAAGGGTCGGTGCTTAAACGAACTAAGACATCGATTATGAGAGAAAAACGATCACGAACTCAGGATTACGCACCCATAGGAACTTTGTCTTTCAATGATGAAGATGCAGAAGGAATCATACAATCTCATAACGATGCACTGGTAATATCTGTACTTATGAATAAAACTAAAGTTAAGCGTGTGTTAATTGATCCAGGAAGCTCGGCCAACATCATTAGGTTGAAGGTCGTACAGCAACTCGGTCTACAGGACTAGATCGTACCCGCGACCCTAGTGCTAAACGGATTCAATATGGTATGTGAAACCACCAAAGGCGAGATAATTCTGCCGATAAATGTGGCCGGGACCATCCAGGAAACGAAGTTCCACGTAATCGAAGGCGGCATGAGGTACAATGCCCTTTTTGGAAGGCCATGGATCCACAGCATGAGAGTTGTACTCTCGACCCTACACCAAGTTCTTAAATTCCCAATATCGAGGGGGGTCATAACAGTGTACAGAGAGCAACCGGCCGCAAGAGAAATATTTGCCGTCGAGGAAGCGAATCTGATACCCTCGCCTTCGCCAATAAAGGGATCGAGCTCAAAAGGGGAACAAAGTGCCAAATAGCAATCACAGACACCGGCTTTAACCCAACCAGCAAGTCAGAAGATCGATGAAGATGATGATCATAGGATTCCTCGATCCTTCGTACTTCCCGATAATTCCGACGCCACCCAATCAACGATTGAAGAATTGGTGCAAGTCATATTAATCGAGCGTTTGCCCGAACGAAAGGTATACCTAGGAACGGGATTAACCCCCTAACTCAGGAATAGACTTATTCAATTTCTTATCGATAACATGGATTGTTTTGCTTGGTCCCATTTAGATATAATAGGAATTTCACCGGATATAACGACACATCGGCTGAGCTTGGACCCTAGGTTCAGACTGGTAAAGCAAAAGAGAAGACCCCAGTTTGAGGTAAAGCACGCATTCATAAAGGACGAGGTAACCAAACTTCTCAAAATAGGGTTCATTCGGGAGGTGAAATATGTTGAATGGTTAGCCAATATAGTTGTAGTGCCTAAAAAAGGAAACAAACTTAAGATGTGTGTAGATTATAAGGATTTGAACAAAGCATGCCCCAAAGATTCCTTTCCGCTACCCAACATCGATCGCATGATCGATGCCACGGCCGGCCATGAGATCCTTACTTTTCTCGATGCTTATTCCGGGTATAATCAAATCCAAATGAATCCGAAAGACCAGGAAAAGACTTTATTTGTCACCAAGTATGGAACATATTATTATAATGTGATGCCCATCGGCCTAAAATATACGGGAGCTACGTACCAACGCCTAGTAAATAAAATATTCGAGGAACAAATAGGTAAATCAATGGAAGTTTATATTGATGACATGCTAGTTAAGTCCCTGCGCGCAGAGGACTATTTGACCCATTTGCAGGAAACGTTCGAGATTTTAAGGAAATACAACATAAAGCTCAACCCCGAGAAATATGCTTTTGGGGTTGGTTCGGGAAATTTCCTCGGCTTCATGGTGTCAAATCGGGGGATCAAGATTAACCCCGATAAAATCAAGGCCATCGAAGACATCACCATCGTGGACAGCATGAAATCCGTACAAAGGCTAACGGGACGGATTGCAGCCTTAGACCAATTTATTTTGAGGTCGTCAGATCGAAGTCACAAATTTTTCTCTCTACTCAGAAAGAAGAATGATTTTGCTTGGACCCCGGAATGCCAACATGCATTAGAAGAATCAAAACGATATCTATCGAGCCCACCACTGCTTTATACTCCAAAAATAGACAAAAAACTTTACTTGTACTTGGCAGTATCGGAAATCACGGTAAGCGGTATCCTAGTTCGAGAAGAGCAAGGTACGCAATTTCCTATTTATTATATAAGTCGAACCTTAGGAGAAGCAGAAACTAGATATCCGCACCTAGAAAAATTAGCACTTGCACTGATAAGCGCCTCTAGAAAGTTAAGACCGTACTTTCAATGTCACCCCATATGCGTATTAACCACTTACCCGCTTCATAATATTTTGCACAAGCCCGAACTATCAGGCCGATTGGCCAAATGGGTCGCCGAACTCAGTGGGTACGATATCGAATATGAACCCCGTATGGCCATCAAGTCTCAAATATTAGCGTACTTTGTGGCCGATTTCATGCCTACCCTCATACCCGAAGTCGAAAAAGAACTCTTATTGAAATCGGGTATGTCATCGGGGGTATGGGCCCATTTTACGGATGGGGCTTCGAACGTGAAGGGGTCCGGGCTAGGCATCGTTTAAAGCCACCCACGGGTAACACTATTAGGCAATCTATCAAAACTACTAGGTTGACTAACAACGAGGCCGAGTATGAGGCCATGATTGCAGGTCTCGAGCTAGCTAAAAGCTTGGGAGAAGAAGTCATCGAAGCCAAGTGTGACTCTTTGCTGGTGGTAAATCAAGTAAACAACACTTTCGAAGTTCGAGAAGATAGAATACAAAGTTATTTGGACAAACTGCAGGTCACTTTGCACCATTTCAAAGAATGGACTTTACAGCATGTTCCACGAGAGCAAAACAACGAGGCTGATGCACTTGCAAATTTGGGATCATCGGTCGAGGAAGGCGAGATAAGCCCGGGGACTATCGTTCAACTCTCGAGATCCATGATCGAAGAAGGTCATACCGAGATAAATTTTACTAGCTTAACTTGGGATTGGAGGAATAAATATATTGAATACTTAAAGAATGGAAAGCTCCCATAGGACCCTAAAAATTTGAGGGCCCTACGAAACAAAGCTGTTCGATTCACATTAACTGTAAATGAAACGCTATATCAAAGGACATTCGATGGACCATTGGCAGTATGCTTAGGTCTAGGAGACACCGATTACATCCTACGTGAGGTGCACGAGGGCACTTTTTGGGAATCACTCCAGTGCTGATTCATTAGTTCGAAAAATAATCAGGGCAGGGTATTATTGGATCAATATAGGCAAAGATGCAAAGGAGTTTATTCGAAAATGTGACAAATGTCAAAGGTTTGCACCAATGATCCATCAGCCCGGAGAGCAACTTCACTCAGTCCTATCCCCATGGCTATTCATGAAATGAGGAATGAATATCGCCGGCCCTCTTCCATCGACCCCAGGTAAAGTTAAATTCATTTTATTTATGACTAACTATTTCTCTAAATAGGTTGAAGCACAGGCTTTCGCGAAAGTAAAAGAGAAATAGGTTATAAACTTTATTTGGGATCATATCGTATGTCGATTCGGGATACCCGCCAAAATAGTGTGTGACAATGAGAAACAGTTTGTCGGCAGCAAAGTAACGAAATTTCTCGAAGACCACAAAATAAAGAGGATATTATCAACACCGTATCACCCTAGTGGGAACGGATAGGCTGAATCAACAAACAAAACTATCATTCAAAACCTAAAGAAGAGGTTGAATGACGCTAAGGGAAAATGGAGAGAAATCCTACCCGAAGTTCTTTGGGCATATCGAACAACATCAAAATCTAGTACGGGGGCGTCCCCATTCTCCTTAGTATATGGCTCCAAAGCCTTGATTCTAGCTGAAGTCGGGGCACCCAGTGCCAGGTTTTGGTATAAAATAGAAGAGTCAAATACGAGGCTTTGAACACTAGCCTCGAATTATCGGATGAAAAACGAGAAGCTGCTCTCGTCCAATTGGCCGCCCAAAAGCAGCGAATCGAAAGATACTATAATCGAAAAACCAAGCTTCGCCATTTTAAACTCGGGGGCTTAGTGCTAAGGAAATTCATCCTCAGTACCCAAAATCCAAATGAAGGAAAATTAGGACCGAACTGGGAAGGACCGTATCAGGTTCTTGAAAACGTCGGAAAAGGATCATACAAGCTCGGTATTATAAACGGCAAACAACTATTAAGCAATTGGAATGTGTCGTACCTAAAACGATACTACTGCTAAGGTACGACCCTCCCATATTTGTTTACATTTCGAAACTAACCCCTGCAGGAGTCTGATCAGGAGCTAGGATGGATCCTTCAATACGAAGCCCTAGGTCTGAAAGCACGCGTTACACTCTTTTTCCCTAGGCCGGTTTTATCCCTAATGGGTTTTTCGGCAAGGTTTTTAATGAGGCAACCAATGATCGTGCTAAACTTAGAAATAATTCGACAGTATCCGAGGCCTCTTTACAATCGACCTCGAATACTGGGGGGCATTAGCCCTCAAATATATCAAGTTCTGATGCAAGAAAGTTATTTCGTAACAATAGGGTTCCAATAGGAAAAGTTGTAAGAGCCAAATGGTCAAAACGAACCATACTCATGTAATTAGCTCGAGCCCTGACGCAAATCATGAACACGTGTATAATAACTTGCAAAGAAAGTTCTCTTCTTTAACGATATCTTATATCCAAGGAAACTTCCTCTATTTCGAGATGTATTATGCAAACAGGATTGAGTTTGAGCAAGCGCTCACTCGACTATTACGCCTACGGGCCACATTACTTCGAGTTCGAATCATTCACTTGACTACTAAGCCTACGGGCTACTTTTATTTCGAGTTCGAGCAAGCATTCACTCGACCATTACGCCTACGGGCTACATTACTTCGCGTTCGAATCATTCACTCGACTACTAAGCCTACAGGCTACTTTTATTTCGAGTTCGAGAAAGCACTCACTCGACCATTACGCGTACGGGCTACATTACTTCGAGTTCGAATCATTCACTCGACTACTAAGCCTACAGGCTACTTTTATTTCAAGTTCGAGCAAGCATTCACTCGACCATTACGCCTACGGGCTACATTACTTCGAGTTCGAATTATTCACTCGACTACTAAGCCTACAAGCTACTTTTATTTCGAGTTCGAGCAAGCACTCACTCAACCATTATGCCTACGGGCTACATTACTTCGAGTTCAAATCATTCACTCAATTACTAAGCCTACGGGCTACTTTTATTTCGAGTTCGAGCAAGCACTCACTCGACCATTATGCCTATGGGCTACATTACTTTGAGTTTGAATCATTCACTCGACTACTAAGTCTACGGGCTACTTTTATTTGGAGTTCGAGCAAGCACTCACTCGACCATTACACCTATGGGCTACATTACTTCGAGTTCGAATTATTCACTCCACTACTAAGCCTACGGGCTACTTTTATTTCGAGTTCGAGCAAGCACTCACTCGACCATTATGCCTATGGGCTACATTACTTCGAGTTCAAATCATTCACTCGACTACTAAGCCTACGGGCTACTTTTATTTCGAGTTCGAGCAAGCATTCATTCAACCATTACGCCTACGGGTTACATTACTTCGAGTTCGAATCATTCACTCGACTACTAAGCCTACGGGCTACTTTTATTTTGAGTTCGAGCAAGCCCATTATGTCTATGGGCTACATTATTTCGAGTTCGAATCATTCACTCGACTACTAAGCCTACGGGCTACTTTAATTTCGAGTTCGAGCAAGCACTCACTCAACCATTATGCCTATGGGGTACATTACTTCGAGTTTGAATCATTTACTCGACTATTAAGTCTATGGGCTACTTTTATTTCGAGTTCGAGCAAGCACTCACTCGACCATTATGCCTATGGGATACATTACTTCGAGTTCGAATCATTCACTCGACTACTAAGCCTACGGGCTACTTTTATTTCGAGTTCAAGCAAGCACTCACTCTACCATTACGCTTATGGGATACATTACTTCGAGTTCGAATCATTCACTCGACTACTAAGTCTACGGGATACTTTTATTTTGAGTTCGAGCAAGCACTCACTCGACCATTACGCCTATGGGCTACATTACTTTGAGTTCAAATCATTCACTCGACTACTAAGCCTACGGGCTATTTGTATTTCGAGTTCAAGCAAGCACTCACTCGATCATTATGCCTACGGGTTATATTACTTCGCGTTCGAATCACTCACTCAACTAATAAGCCTAATGTCTACATCACTTCAAGTTTGAGTAAGCCTATGTTCAAACAATCACTCAACTCGACTACTAAGCATATGAGCTACCTTATTTCAAGTTTGAGTAAGCGCTCACTCGGTTATAAAGGCTACGAAGTCCAAATTTGATTAAGTTGCCTAAATCCTTGCGAAAATCTCCATAAGGCATGAATAAAATCTTCACAAGACAGGAAACAGAACAGAATCAAGTCGACAAAAAGGGATATTTTTATATATACAAGATTATTTACATGATTGATTATAACATAAAAATTAAGGACTAAGCTTCCTGGTTATCCCCAGGAGCGGTCTCTTCTCTATCAGGGTCCCCCCATCTCGTTCTCGGACTCGCTCTTACTCCCATCATCATCATCATTGTCATCGAAAACCAAGGCTTCAGCATCGGCTTCGAGTTCTTTGGCCCTTTTAATCTCTTCAGTGAGGTCGAAACCTTGAGCATGGATCTCCTCGAGGGTCTCCCTCCAAGAATGGCACTTAGCAAGTTCAACGACCTAATGTGCTCGAGTATTGACGGTCTCTACTGCCTCTCTTGCTTAGACCTGGGCAGCTTCAGCATCGGCCCGATAAACGGCCACGAGTGCATCCGCATCGGCCTTTGCCTTTTCGGTGTCAGATTCGGCCTTGGCAAGTTCAGAGGCCAACCGAGCCTCGAGCTCCTCTATTCTTCTTGCTTGGACCGAGCCTTTCTCCTTCATTTTTTGAAGTTGGTTTTCGACCAATTATAATTGGGCTCAAGCAGTTTCTTTCTCTGTAGCAAAGCTGTCCATTCCTTCTTTCCACTTCAAAGACTCCGCTCTTATAACATCGACTTCTTCACGGAGTTTTCCGATCATCTCAATTTTTTGTTGTAGCTGTGAGACCGAAAAATTAGCCATCATTCCGGTATCGAGCCCATAGGCTTTTAAAAGTATTATTATCTGCTCGGATAGATCGATCTGATCTTGGTGAGCCTTGGCTAACTCAGTTCGGAGGTCTTTTATTTCCTCTCGCCTTTGGCCTAAGAGGAGTTTTAGGGAGTTCCTCTCCTCCGTAACTCGTTGAAGCTCAGCCTCGTATCGACATAGCTTGGTTCGGGACCGAGAACATGATTCTCGATGAACTGTCGCGGCCTGCAAAGAAAGAAGAAATGAAGTTAGAAAAGAAAAGCAAACTTAAAGGTAATGCCATATAATTTAAGGCTTACCTGATTCAAAGCCTGCTGCACTCCGAGAAAAATATATGATGCGTCACTTGTACCGGTAGTGTCCTCGACACCGATAAACAGGTCACGAAAAGGATCCTCTCCATCATGAGGCCTATCTAATTTGAGGGCCCCCAAAGCTTGGGCTTTCCGAATCGCCCCTGCGGAAAAAGTAGGGAAGGTGGGCGAGTCTTCGATTGTTACTGCCCCAAGTGAATCACTTGGGGCATTCTCTTCGGTTTGAAAAGATTCGGGAAGAGCCCCTTATGACATATCCCCCATTTGTTGGCTTCGATGGGAAGCATCTTCGATCTCCAACAACTTGGGGACTCTACCCGAATCTCTCTCCAATATATCCTCAGTTCGAGGCGGAGCCTTATGAACCACCATCGATCCAGCTGCCTGTGGAATGTCGGTGGTCTTCTTCGTTCGAGCCGCCAGCGCAGACCTATCGTTCTCGTCTTCTTATTCTTCTTCATCCCTCATACGCATAACTGATTCTACGGTAAAAGGAATGATATTCTTGTTCGTCTTACGAGCCGTCCTATTCTTCGATTTTTGGTCTTCGAGGACGGGGGCTCTTTTCCTCTTATTATTTTTCATCGGCTTTGGGATAGAGGCCGAAGCCTCTTCCTCAACGGATGAGGGCCTCAAAATCGCATCTTTGCCCACACCTACATACGAAAATTTTTATTAAAGTGTGTGAAAAGCATCTTATTCGAATTACCAAAAGATACGAGAAAGGTGCTTACCGTGATTTTTGGCCTACCATCGGCCCTTTGACAAGTCGCGCCATGAGCGCTCGGCGTATGAGGAGGTCGAAACCAGATCACGTACCCAGTTCTTGAGATCGGGCACTAGGCCGGGCATCCAGCGAACCGCTGCATCACAAAAGGGGAATATTGGTGAGAAAGGAAATGAAAGGACAAAATAATAGGAGTTAACAGCAGAATTACACTTACGCTTCATGTTCCACTCCTCGGGAATAGGCATCTTTTCGGTCGGAATCAGGTCCGAAGTCCTTACTCGAACGAACCTGCCCATCCAGCCTCGATCCTTATCCTCGTCTATACTCGAGAATAGAGCCTTGGTAGCTCGACGTTGGAGTTTTATTAACCCTCCTCGAAAGAGGCGAGGATGGTATAATCGGACAAGATGATCGAGGGTGAAAGGCATCCCCTCGATTTTACTCACAAAATATCGGGGCAAAATAACGATCCGCCAAAAGGAAGGATGTATCTGCCTAGGGTTATTAGGTATTTACGACAAAAATCTATTATAACAGGGTCGAGAGGACCTAACGTGAAAGGGTAAGTATACACGCTTAAAAACCTTCTCACGTGAGTAGTAATATCCTATTCGGGAGACGGCACTACCACTTCTTTGTTCTCCCAGTTACAATCTTTTTTTATCCGCTCGATGTGCTCCCGGGTTATCGAACAAATATATCTCGATACGGGCTTACATCGGCCAAGAACCGGCAAACCTTTATCGAGTTTGAAATCGGAGATAAGAACACACGCCGCCGGAACGCACTCCTCAGGACGTGGATCCACCGGTATTTTGTCGACGGCGGATTGGGAAGAAGAAGCTTTTTCTTTTTGGGGGATGATTTTTGATGTCTTCACCATTTTGGATTTAAAGAAGGTGAAAAAGATTTGGTGGTTGAGAAGAAGAATTTTGCAAAGACGAATCACAGATTTGCGAATAAACTCAGAGAATACGAAAAAGAACTTGAAAAATTTGGAAGATTGAAGATGTAAAAGTGGTAAATGATAAAAGGAAGGGCTTTTTATAGGTTAAAGCAATGGCGGTTCAGTATCACCGGTGGCCGACCACCGTATGACATGCATTAAATGCCTTGAAAGACTAAATCGACGGGACAGCTATCACGTGCGTCATGGTCGAGTCCAATGTAAACGTCAGCTTATAATGCGATCGAGCCGTTGAAAAATCATATCGTTTCTCACCATATCCTTCCCGAGAAACGAGGGGACTATCTGTATACAGTCGAAATAGATTTCGACTTTCGTACGATTGATTGAGGTCAAAACATAATGGATCAAAATAAGACATCAAGATGGGTTCCGAAGATGGTACAAACAAGCTTCGAGCCCGAGGGACCGATCAATGTCGAGCTCGATATCATTATCAAGCTCGAATCCAAGTCGAACTATGATGCAAAGTAAAGTTATCGAGCTTATGATTCAGAGACCGACCAACACTGGCCCCGAATCAATTCAAGGATCCGAGTCAGAATCGAGCTCGAGTCAAGACCGAAAACTCGAGTCAATATCGAGCTCATAGACAAGAACCGTTGTAATCCCACTAGAGGAGAGAATCCTGGCAGAAATTATGGAAAACATGATTTATCATGGGTCTCCCATTATGTATTTTTAATTATATCTAAAGTAAGATCCCTCTACTATAAAGGGGATGGTTATTGTTTCTGTAAGGCCCAAGTTTTTTGGCTTATATTATAATTCAAGCACCATATTCTCATATATTGAAGAGTTATTCTTTTAAGTTTCATAAATTGATTCAACTTGTTTAGTCCTAAAAATCACCTTCTTTGCAACCTTGTTTACTTTGCATTCTTTGCATTCTTTGCAATCCATATTTAATATTTCTATTTATCCTTACGATTTGTATTAAGTTATACCACATATCCTTAGAACTACGTACAAATTCAACTCTACCCGTTTTTCGGGTAAACAAAGCCATAAGTTAGGAATTCTAACTTTTGACTTTTGGCTTGTTTTTGTCATTTTAGCTTAAAAACAAGTGCTTAAAAGCACTTTTTTACTCTATCCAAATACTACAAAATGGCTTAAAAGTTATTTTGGCTTAAAAATACTTTAAATAAGCCAATCAAAACGGGCTCTTAGTCTATCTCAGCTCATCTAAAGTTGAGTTGATTTTTAGCTCAAATTGATCCATGAGCAACTTAGCTAAGATATCTTTAAAATAATTCGGATTTGTTTGATATATTATATATGACAATAAAAAAGTGTTATTTGGTAATTAAATAACTCATTAGAAAACAACACATATTAACTAAAACTTGGTAAAAGTTGTGCGGGTTGGGGTATGATCCAAATTTTAGCCCATTTTGACTCATACTCATCCCATTTTGACCCTCTAAAATCAGTCCAACAGTTCGTTTTCCACCCTTATACATTTTTAATAATGTCGTAAATTAAGAACTCTTGAACGATACAGGTTATGGAATTAGCTTGGAGTTATAATTATAACATCTAGCAAGGGTGCCATAATCCCACTATATAATCGACCGAGAAAGCGATAAGGGGATTTAAGTGTAATGAGAATACAAAAAGACTTTTGAATAAAGTATGCAGCAATAATTTTGTTTATTAACAGGAAAATAAAGCTAATCAGCTAATCAACTTCCTGAATTACTACCTCCGTTTTAATTTATATAAACTTATTTTTTTATTAATTCGTGTCAAAAAAAATAACCATGTTCCTAATAAAGAAACTTTCCAATTTTCGGTTTCCATTAATGCCCTTACCATCCTCTCTTTTGAAGTCTAGCACGGACCCACTAACTCTAAGAGTAAGTAATTTTTGCATTTTTTGTTATGTTGAATAGTCACATTTTTATACTTACAATTTTTATAGTGTTGCCGCAGATAGAAGAGTGAAATATTTACCGCTCAATTATTACTAATTCAAAGATAGCGTCAAATTTCATTAAGTAAATTTTTTGAAAAGAAAAACCATTCAGATATATATATATATATATATATATATATATATATATATATATATATATAATTTATAATATTTTATGGTACATAACTACATATTAGTCGTTTGTATTTTTAGTCTAGTTCTTTGTTATTTTAATAGTTTAATTCTTTTCCTTTACATTCTAGTTTGGTTGGTAGTTTTCTTTTGCTAAGTACAAGAGTTTATTTCATGTTAAAAATAATCGATTTTTAATTGAGTACTTAAATTATTCATTACTATTTAATTCAATTATCATTAATGTATCTTGGTAAATGATAAATCTCAAAGAGCAACTGGTTTGATAGTGTTACATTGAAAATGGAATCGCCGGAATATGTGTTTGGTAGTGTATGTCTCATATTAAATAAAAAATGATAAAAAAACCTAAAAACCGACAAAAATCGAATTGTTAAAAACCCCGACTTAATTAATTTGATTTGATTCAAATATCTAAAGAATTACTTATTTGATTTGATTTCTTTTTAGAAAAAAATCGATTCATACTGAACCATTAACCATGAACATCCCTGATAATAAGTAGCGTTCGCGCTTCGGTAGCAGCTTCGACAGTATGGAATGACATTCTTCTTCGGCGTCTCGTCAATCGAATAATTGAACTTAATTATATCGGTTCTCTGTTCAGACTTTTAACCAATAAGACTTCGACACATAAACTTTTGCCTCTTGAAAATATCAAACTCAATATTTGGTGGCCCCAAAGTGATTAACTTTCGGCCAGCTGCTAACTTGCTAGACTGTTATAGGAATGATTGTATGGAGCATTACTGGAAATTAAATTAATTTGGAATTAACTTTATAATGCTAGCTACTTTAAAATTGATAAACATCTATACATTGGAAAATAGATTTACCTATGGCATGAGTTAGGGGTTGGCGTTCGGGCAGTTTGGATGGAATATGAAATTGCGATTTGTAAATTTGGTTTTCGAAAACAATTACAATCCCAATAATTTTAGATTGGGTCAAATTTTTAAGTTCGGTTTCAGATTAATCGGATTGTATTTTTCGAATTTTTGGTTCTGATTTTTAGACCTATAAGATGAGCTTATAGAAAACATTTGACATAAAAATAATAATTTAAATGAAGTAGAAAGATAAAGGAAGACGAAATTAGAAAATATATATTATTAACAAGGATGTAGATGCACAATTGCTCTTGCCAAATGCTTGTGTATATCCCAATAACAAGGATATAGATGCACTCATGAACAGTTCTTCGTCCATTTTCCTTTCTCACAATGGAGCTTATTAGACAAAAATGTGAAGAGCAAAGACTATTCCTTTGTTCATCAATCTGTGCATTCATGGGCAATATCGTATTTGAAAATAAAACAGAACAAGGGAAAAGAATTCTGGCAGTGACAACAAATTTTTTTAAAAAGTAATCATCTTGAAAATTAATAAGTCTAAATATTATAAAACCATGTCCAAATAGATCGTACTACTATTTTTGGACCCCCTGTCCAAAAATGTCCAAATAGTAATCAAATAGAATTCTGGTTGTGTGATCTTTCTTTTCTTTGAAACTTCATCAGATGAACTTATAGGAGAATTATTAGGTGTGCTTTCTGTTGAACCCCCTACATCATTCAATTTACTATCAGTTTCTGAAATCTGTGCAAATTCAGAAAACAAATATTAGTGTTGATAGTTGATACCACAAAAATCGCACACAAGTGAGTTGAACACTGTTAAACCTAGGTGGACCAAAATAATAAAAAAGAAAAGACATGAATTATTTGCAATACCAATTACTTGAAAGCAATCAAAACAGGACATGGTAATCAAAAGATGTTTTAGTTTTTGATATCCTCTCGACTCTATATAATGCCTCTTTAAAAAAATAAAAAAAAAGGTCTTGAATATGCAACAGATCACACTGATTCAAATTATACTATTATAAAATAAAAGACTGGATTCAATCTTTAGTCAACTTCGGCCTTGACTCTTCAGTATTTACAAACGCACGTATTGTGTAGCGATAAGGATGAGACGCGAGAGAAAAGAAAACCCTAAATTATGGAGTATTTGATTTAGTAGAGAATCTTATATTGGACTTAGTAATTTGTATTGAATATACAGACTAATATTTAATGGGCATGATACTATTGGAGATTTAGACTTATTATTTATTAGTATTAGGTATGTATATGGGTAATACCGCAATGGATTAATGTCTAACTGGTAGGGCTAAATATAAGGTACAAAATTTTCGATTTTCGGATATTCGAAATTTTGAAGTCCCAAATAAAAAATTCAATCTAAAAATCCAAACCAAATATCCAAAAAAATCGGATATTGGTTCGGATTTCGGGTTTGCCCAAACTATGCCTGCCCTAGTATGAGGGCAAATTATGATGCAATTGAGACACATAATGGTTTGGTGCCCAAGAGTAATTGCTATAGACAAAAAGAAAAGAATATAACTAGAAAAATGCTATAAATGATAGGAAAAAACATTTATAATACTTCCCATGCCTTACCCAGTGATATAGAAAAATTGTACTCAACCCGTTGGTAACATTGAGGATATGGTGGACAAGTTATTTTTATTTTTTAATTTTTTTATAATTGGAAATCCCTAGTATAAATCTTTCTGACTCTTACTATTATCAAAGTCATTCAAGATCACTCATTTTATGAATTTTAATCGCATTTGTTGTGACACTTGGTTACTTATTAAGGCAGCCAATTAGTTAAACAATTAGCCCAACGAGGAAAGATTTTATACCCCATTGTAGAAGCTCTAGGATTTCGATGAGCTAGAGATTTAGCGGTAAGCTTTTCGTATTATCTTCTCAATTGAAACAAGCACCATTATGTGCATTGACCTACTGCTCCCTAGATTCTGCCCGTGGAACTGTACTGGTTATGTTGTGATTGCACTGGATTATTGCTGAAAAGGATCGGAGTTTATACTATTAGTGTAATTTAACCGGTTATATATACATATATATATATATATATATATATATATATATATATATATATATATATATATATATATGTACTTCTGTTCTACCAAATAAGTACCAATTAACAAAACACCCGAAACTCCATTATAAATCAGTACCTAATATATTTTTAGGTTAATCATGTTTTAGTGCCCGTAGGTTATTAATCATGTTTTAGCGTAATATACAAGGAGTTATATTAAAATAAACTCATTTATCACATTACTAGAGTTATATATGCAAATCAGTAGGTGAAAGTGTCGCCGTCCGGCCGTCTAGAGGCCGTCAACAACCCCATTCCGGCATATTGCGGTAGGTGAAAATCATTACGTGGAAAAAGTGTAGCATTTTCAAAGGTCAACTTTGAGTAACCCCTACCCCCTCACCCTTCCCCACCACCTAACTATTGGACCCCATTCCCCTTCAGAAAAACCACTTTCACCAACCAAACCTCTTCATATTCTCACATTTCTGATATCCCAAAGATAATAGAAACTTTGTTTTCCATGAAACTGCCCCTAAACAACTTTAAATACCAATCAAGTCCTTTCTCACCAACTCCCTCGTTTGGCTTCACGTCTTCAACAACAACAGATACTCGTATTTATATTCCACCTTTGAACATTCAACTTCAGGGCACCTAAAAGTCTAAACACTTTTATTTGCTCTTAGCGTGTCCATTTTTTCAAACTACTTTTTTTCTTCTCAAAGATACTAATGGAGAAAGATACAAAACAGGTCGACATAATTTTCCGATCAAAACTCCTTGATATTTACATCCCTAATCATCTTCCTTTACACTCCTACTGTTTCGAAAACATTTCCGAGTTCAGTTCTCGTCCTTGTTTAATCAATGGCGCCAACAAACAAATTTATACGTATGCTGATGTTGAACTCAATTCAAGAAAAGTTGCTGCTGGTCTTCACAAACAAGGGATTCAACAAAAGGATACAATCATGATCCTATTGCCTAACTCCCCAGAATTTGTGTTTGCTTTCATTGGTGCATCGTACCTCGGAGCTATTTCTACAATGGCCAATCCTTTGTTTACTCCTGCTGAGGTTGTGAAGCAAGCCAAGGCTTCTAGTGCTAAGATCATTGTCACACAAGCGTGTCATGTTAACAAAGTGAAAGATTATGCATTTGAGAATGATGTGAAGATCATATGCATCGACTCGGCGCCGGAGGGTTGTCTCCACTTCTCCGTGCTAACTCAGGCTAATGAGCACGATATTCCTGAGGTTAGTGTTAAATTGTCATTAAAAAGTTTCAGATATTAGCTAGAAAAGTTGCGAGGGTTGATTGGACAAACATATTTTTTGTTGTAAGGGATTTGAACCCAATATTTCTATTTGCTCTGATACTATGTTGAATCATGTGTGACCTCGTCATCCAATTTTTTGGGAAAGCATGTATTTAGTTACTTAATTATAATATGTCTTAACAGGTTGAAATTCAACCTGACGATGTGGTGGCGTTGCCATACTCCTCCGGGACGACGGGATTACCTAAAGGAGTGATGTTGACGCACAAGGGACTTGTGACAAGCGTCGCACAACAAGTCGACGGTGAAAATCCGAATTTGTATATCCATAGCGAGGACGTGATGCTTTGTGTCTTGCCCTTGTTCCATATCTATTCACTCAACTCCGTTTTGCTATGTGGATTAAGGGTGGGAGCAGCGATTTTGATTATGCAGAAATTTGATATTGTTTCTTTCTTGGAGTTGATACAAAGTTACAAGGTGACAATAGGGCCTTTTGTACCACCTATTGTTTTGGCCATTGCTAAGAATCCTATGGTTGATGATTATGATCTTTCATCAGTAAGAACCGTCATGTCTGGGGCTGCACCATTAGGAAAGGAGCTTGAAGATACTGTTCGAGCCAAATTTCCTAATGCTAAACTTGGTCAGGTAAGATTCTTATTTCCTAGCCAAATCTTTCAAAACCTTTATCTTCAGATTTACAAAGCATCCCTCTTTCCCGCAAGATCCGAAAAAGGGCTGCATCCACAGGGACGTTATATAGACAGCATATCATTAATGACGACTTCCACGGTTCGAACCCATAACCTATTAGTATATATAGACAACCTGCTCCAAAACTCCCCTTCAATATCTGACCTATATATCTTGACTGGCGTTTTTCGTCTTCATATAGTATTAGTTGATTTCCATGTTACTTAATCAAAAGTCAGATCTCAATGCACATGGTTGTTTAAATGCTGAATATTCTTACATTAATATAGAGATTCGGTATTTCACATGGTAGGCTTTTCGTTCGGATCACTAACTAGAGGGGTTGCTCTGTTCCACTTCCGACCAAGAGATTGTGAGTTCGAGTCACCCCAAGAGCAAGGTGGGGAATTCTTAGAGGTAAGGATACCGATGATCTATTGGAAACAGCCTCTCTACCTTATGGTAGGGGTAAGGTCTGCGTACACACTACCCTCCCCAGACCCCACTAGTGAAATTATATTGGGTTTTTATTGTTGTTGTTGTCACTAACTAGCAGAACACGTCTTATGTTTCTAGTCTCAAGTTGCTGAGAAGAGGCCATCAATTAGAAAATATTGCAATAAAGCAATTACCCTTTTCTTAGAAATGTATACTCATAGCACTTGCCGCATGGAAATGAATACTGATTGTACTTTTTTGTCCATATATATAATAATTTAAGACACATAAGATAGTGATTTCTCGAGTCATATATACAAAGCACTTGGCTAATATTAGTAATTATCAAATACAGGAAAAATAATAGCGATTGATGTGATTGCTTTAAAATTTATAGGGTTATGGTATGACAGAAGCTGGACCAGTGTTGGCGATGTGCTTGGCATTTGCAAAAGAACCCTTTGAAATAAAATCAGGGGCATGTGGAACAGTTGTGAGAAATGCTGAAATGAAAATTGTGGATCCTAAAACTGGTAATTCTCTTCCCAGAAATCAATCTGGAGAAATTTGCATTAGAGGAGACCAGATCATGAAAGGTGCGTCTTACTATATATTTAAATTAATAATTCAGTGTAAAGTAATTTGTAGTACGTATTAATAAAATTTAACATGTTACGTTAAGTTGCGTACTTTTAATAAGTCCATTAGAACACGAGTAATCTATAAATTAAACCTTTTTAATAAGCACATTTTTCTGATTAATTTAATTAAGATTGATTGATTTTAAATTAGGCATTTGCCACCACCTCATGTCATCTATATATATAAAGAGTTACGCAATTCTCATAATCATAACTCCTTTTCAAAAAATACCAACAAGCATTCCACTGGTAGGTGACAAAACCTTGCTCCAAAAAGGATATGACATTTATGAACAAGAGAATATACGAACTAGAGAAAAGTACACAAATACTATGTCAGAAACCTAGTGATATTCTTGTATACTACTTATCTGTCTTTTCTTTATTGGTTTGTCTCATTTCTTGAACTATATGGAACTGATCTCGTCCCCCAAAATTCTTGGGCAGCAGAGCTATATACAACGTGAAATAGATGAAAATAAAATAACACTCCTTTTTAGGTTTATCGTAATTAATTTGGTGGAGTTTGGAGTTTAATGAGTTGGAGGATTCAAATATGGTCATTTTACGTGACTAGTCCCGTTTGGTAAACCGTCAATTTTATTGTGAGTTTGACACCCATTATCTACTCCTTTTCCAATAGAAAATTGAAAAATAATACGTAACCTACATTCATCCACCAAAACTTTAAAGGGAGCCAACATCTTACATCCACACATAGTTTTATCTTCTTCTAGTGCTTAAATTATACGGTTGACACTAGGAGTGTACGTAGATCGTTGGTTCGAGTTTTTTAATTACCAAATCAAATCAATTGTATCGGATTATTAAATCTAAATATCATATCGAACTAATAAAAGTCGGTTTTTTAATCTCGATTTTTTTCAGATTTTTTTCATAAAATCTTCATAGTACAAAGCATAAAATTTGTGCTCTAAACTTGAGTCATGGTATTGTACTAAAATATTTAACAATAAAGATAATAAAATCACATAAAATAAATATTATTAATTAGCCATTATGAAAACAAATATAATTTAAAACTACGACTAATAAGTACTGTTATTTACATGACTAACCACTAAAAGAAAAATAAGTTATACATTTATCTAAATCATGGAAAAATAAAAAAAAATAGATATCCAACACTATTTTCATTCATAGTACAATTGAATTAAATATCTTTTATTAGCATTAGTATTGATTTGATTTTGGTTTAGGATTTATTTGAGTTTCTAACATTTATGGACTATAAAACTTATTGGAGTATCCAAAAATTATAAGCCTAAATTTGAAATAATACGTTAAAAGATAAAACTATGAAAAAACTTAAGAAATATATTTATAAACTACACTATAATAAATATTTTTATGTATTAAATATATTTAAAACTTCTATACATATAATGTCGGGTTGGTTTGGTTTCGGTATGACTTTTTTTAGTTAATACCAAACCAAACCAAATATGGTCGGGGTTTTTTGATTTTGATTTGACTTTTTTAGTTAATACCAAACCAAACTAAATATGATCAGATTTTTTTTCAACACCAAACCAAATTAAACCAAACCATAGTCAAAAAAATTTTCTCTCGGATTATCGGGTGGTTTGTCGATTTTATTAGTAAACACTTAGTTGACACTATAAGTGTTGTCGTAAAGTAGGCTACCCCAAAAAAAAAAAAAGAGTAGACTACCATCTTTTACCTGCTGAAAATTTGTGGGCCAATAGCACAGCATACTTGAGCACAAGAACATGGATCTATTGATCCTTCTACTAAAAAACTCAATCACTAATCATGTATAACGGTGGAACTGATGATTTTTTTTTCTTTTGGTTCAATGCTTTACCTACCAATTCTAAAGCTCAACGAAGTCATCAAAACTTTTGCCTGCATTACATGAATCCCTCTTTTAATTCTTCGTAGATCTTAGATTTTATGTAGTTGGCGTGAAATTAAAATTGTTGATTAGGCAGCTTACCAAGAAGATGATTCTTAATTGGAGGGTGTTGAGGTCAAGAATTAGAAAAGAGGATTTAATAGATAGTCATTTTTTTCCAGTACGTGCCAGAGTATTAGTGGTCTTGTATTCTTATTTGTAGATTTCTATTATTGTTTGATGTGTCTTTCACTTTTATTTTTTACGATCGTACTGTTGTTTCTGCTTGTTGCTGCCGCATTTTGTTTTTTCATCTTTTTTTGAATCTGAGTGTTTATAAAAAACAACCTTTTATCTTCTTAATTATGGGTAAGGTGTGCGTATATATTACCATCCTCAGACCTACTTGTGAGATTACACTGGACATGTCGTTGTTGTTATTGATGTGAAATTAAAAATTGTCAAACTAATAAATTTTGTACGCAGGCTACCTGAATGATCCAGAGGCCACAGCAAGAACAATAGACAAAGAAGGGTGGTTATATACTGGTGACATTGGCTACATTGATGATGATGACGAGCTTTTCATTGTTGATCGATTAAAGGAACTGATCAAATACAAAGGATTTCAAGTTGCACCTGCTGAGCTCGAAGCTCTCCTTCTCAACCATCCCAACATTTCTGATGCTGCTGTTGTCCCGTAAGTCTCACTAATTTTGTGCTTCCTTTTTATGATATGCTACTTTGTAACAGCGGCCGATTCAGGATTTGAGTTTATGAGAATTTAAAGTTAAATATTTAATAAATTCTTATTAAAAATAAGCCGGAACCAAACTCTAAATTTGAGACTTTGGAAAACTACAAATAGTAAACTTAGAGGTGGATTATAAATTTCATCTCTCTGGACCTAGGGAGTTTTTCAAAAGCTGAATTGAGCGTGCACTTTTGCCAGAGCAGAAGCAGTGTCTTCTATCAGAACCCAAAATCGGCAACGAATATGTCCTTTAGACTTTGCTAGAAATGGCCGAACACCAAAAAATAAGTAGAAAACCAGCTTAAGCTGGTTGTACTTTTAAGTTCGTTCAATTCACACAGGCAGGGTGATTGAGGTTCGTGCTTCGCAAGCTTTTTACTTTCTTCACACAACAAAACAAAGGCAAGATAATATTGTACTCAACAACAAAAAATAATAGATTCTCGTGAACCCATACTTTATAATATAGGTCCTCCCTTGCTCAGTAAGCCAAACATGTTAATGCAGCGACGACTATTTAAATACTAATTATCTCTGAACTGTTTCCATTCCACAGCATGAAGGACGAGCAAGCAGGAGAAGTTCCAGTGGCTTTTGTTGTTAGATCCAACGGATCCACCATTACTGAAGATGAAGTCAAAGATTTTATTTCAAAGCAGGTTAGTTTCATTAAATTCATTTGTTTTTTTTTATAAATTCTTTTAATTTCATTTGACAAAAAATCGGGATTATTTCCTTCCTAAAAATAAATTAGTTTAGATAATTTATTCCTATTCAGTCTTCAAGGTACAATCACTAAGAGGCAAGTTATGATTTACTCGAGTTCGGAATTTACCCGTCTCACAAAAACTGTTGTTATTCAGTAGAATTTTCTTTAATCTCCTGACTCCTGTTAACAACTACTAGTACGGTTTAATGAGGTTAATTTTACTTCTCCTAGATGAGTTAAAAAAGCTTATCATTAATTTCATATTTTAAATGGAATTTCCAGGTGATATTTTATAAGAGGATAAAGCGGGTATTTTTCGTGGATGCTGTTCCTAAATCTCCATCTGGCAAAATCCTTCGAAAAGATTTGAGAGCTAAACTGGCTGCTGGGCTTCCAAATTAATACTTTCAGTTTCAGCTTTAATAGTGGCAATAACTATAACCAGTTCGCCATTGAAGACAATTTATTGTACCTTCAACTACATGCCTCTTCGGTCAGAATTAATTTACCGAATTGGCAAAAGGAGGAAAATGTATGTAAATTTGACTGTAACGACTTCAATTTTTTAAATGTCTTTTTGGTATTATTTTACTAATATCTTGCATTTACTGGTGAAAGTTTTTAAGTTTTTTCCACCATAAACCCCCTTGAATGTATGCGTGTTTATTTACTCGAGTAGTAGATTAAATAACACTGGAGTAACTTTTTCCAATAGAAATTTTTCTCTCTAGGAAAATATCTTCTGCTTCTCACTACACTTTTCCAGAAGCACTGCTTGCAAAAACACCAATCTCCCATGCAAGATCTAAACCCCTTGCACCTAATCCCTCCCAAACCCCAGACATTGCACCAAAAATCCAAAAACTAGACATCACCATGCCTGGCCCGAGTTTTAAAGACAAATTAATAGCGGGTGAACATGATACCTTAATAAATGTACTCGCTCAAACAAGTGATCGCTACAAATTACAACTACAAAAAGATGGTCCAACCTATCAAGTGCCTATAGCATGTGCGGATCGTCAATTTCAACTGTCACAAGAGGATCTTCAACGTATCTACCAGCCATGGAAATTCTCAGTTATCATCAACTTCATGGGAAGAGGATACAAAATCATCTACTCAAAAAAGATACAAGAACTATGGAAAATTACGGAAAATTTTCCATTAATTGATTTAGGGGCTGATTATTACATAACAAAATTTAGTAACGAGGAAAGTATGTTCAGAGTTTTGCATTATGATCCTTGGTTTATTTTTGGTTGTGAGCACGTGATTTTTGCCGACTAAATTTACTCCTACAAAGTTCAAAAATAGATCTTTCTAAATTATTTTCGTTATTATAGAATTTTAGGATTTTCTGGTTAATTTTGTTTGCATTTTAGTTGCTTATTTAATATTTAAAATTATGAAAAATACTAAAAATATATAAAATATTCATTGCATAGCATCTTAGATTTAATTGCATATTAGGATATAATTACATGAGTTAATTGCATTATTAAATAAAAATCATAAAAATGGTCGTTTTTACACAATTAGCTTTTAGTTTTAAAACTAGTATTTTTCTTTCATTAGTTTTAAGTTAATTAATTATTTTAATGTTTAAAATAGATAATTAATTCAATTCTACAAATTAGATTGTTTTAGAACTAACTTAGGTTTTAATCAATTTTATTAGGATTTAAAAATTCAAGAAAAGAAAATAAAAATGAAAGAAAGGCTTTCTTTGGTTCCGGTTTGGGCCAAAGCCATTTTTCAGTGGCCCAATTCATCTCAAAACCCAACTCGCCCCAAGCCCAGTCCATTCCAGCCCTCACTTAACGTCGTGATTTTAGTAACGACGATCTTAGCCGTTGATTTACTTTGATCGAACAGCTGAAAACTCCACACCCAAAACCCTTATAACTATCATAAGACACCCCCCCAAACCCTAGACACCTCGCCCAGACCCCTCTCATCTCCCTCTCTCACCCTCAGCCACTCACCACCGCCCGCCACCTGCCGGAAATTGCCCCACGGCGGAGGCCCACCTCCAATCATCTCCAAATTTTCACCCTACACTCCCCACACCCCCTAATCACTAATCCACCATTAGTTTCCCCAAAATTCCCACCCATTTTCTTTAATTTCAAATCTGAAATTCAAGAAAAAACCCTAATCCGCCTCCCTCTACTTTTCTTGGAATTTTTGACTCGATTGACCAAAATTGGTGCTAATCGATTATTTTTCATCCGAAAATAATATATTGACACCTATTTTAGGTCACTTTGAAGTCGCCAGATTTCGGCCAAGTCACCACTGACCGTCCAAGCTTCGTCGCCATCATCACTTGTTGATTCGCCTCAATTTTTGACTATCTTGCGGCCAAATTAGTACTTTTCTCTTCCCTTCTTCCTTGTTTTTGTTCCGGCCAAGTCTGTCTTTAATCGTTGATTCCTTGTATTCTGTTCTGACCGGATCATACCTAAATTCGGTCAGATTAATTTTGTTCACATGTTTAATTAGGTGCATAATTAGTTAATTATATTTTTAATTAGTTAAGTACTTATAATAGTTTAAAAGTTGAATATTGTTATTTGTGCTTTGATTTTTGACTTATCCGAAGATTTTATGATAATTGTTTATAATTACTGAAATACAGGGTTCTAAAAGAAAATGAAAAAATGAGAAATTTGTTTTGTTTGGTTGGTAACTTACTAAAATAGGAAATAAGTTTAAATGTGGGGGTAAGAATTGAGAGTTAAAAAAGTTAAAAGGGTCTGGAAATAAAAGAAGCTTCTAGAATAGGGTTAGCTGCCCCAATTTGTTAAGAGAAATATGCTGAAATTGCATAAGAAAGGGACAACTGTAACAAAATAAGTTAGAAAAGATACCCTTTCTCCTTAATTTCAGGGAGATCACATGGGAGTGGAGCTGATCCAATTTTGCCCTATAAAAAAAGGGACTCCCCTCACAGAAAGGGGGAGGTTAAAAAAATATTTTCTGCATCTTCACTCTAAAAAAGTATCAAAACTTAGACAGAAAAAGAGAAATTTAAAAGGCTACTCCAACTTTACTGTTTCCTGGTGCATTTTCTGAGCTTAGAAACTGCTGAATCTTAACACAATGGGCTGTTGATTACTATTTAGCTGCTCTTGTTCAATCAAGCTCTATTTGCTCGCAAGTTTGGCCTTTATTTGGTCATTCTTTCTTCTATTGTTCTTGCTGATATGTATGTAATCTACTTATCCTGTTGGATCTTCAGTAAATACAGATTCAAAGATGTAATTTGTTCTTATTATGCCTATGTTTAGATTTTGTGCATAAAAAATGAGTGGTTTTGCTTGTGTATTATCAAATCCATTTATTGTTTGCTTTCTGTCTTGATAAATGGATTCTATATCAGCTGTGATTATTGATTGAGCTGCTGTAAATCTAGTTAAGATAGGGCTATTTGATTTCAAGTTGAAATAAGCTGGTACAAGTTTAATCTATGAATGAAACAAGCTTGAATGGTATATTAGCATATGTAGTTTTCTTTTAAAAGCCCAATCCGAGTGTGAGTTATTTGCTTTCAGGGATCTAATTGGGTATGAATGTCGTTGTTAATTCTGTAGTAGTTTAAGTAGTAATATGAGTAAGATTTAAGTTAATGACATGAACTTACAAGAAATAGTATGACTAACTTCTGGAGTTTTGAATGGATGTGATTCCTGTTTGTTTGTTGTCGTTCTTGTGGAACTGTTTGAGCTGAGCTTCATTCTTATACCTCCAAATCTACATTTATCCACTATTTACTGTTTTTCACACTCTTAGGTATCTAAACGCTCAACATAAACTTGTGATGTTTGGGAATTCAGGTTCTCTTGCAACCTCCAGTTCTTTAAAACAACATATTGAAAGAAGTTGTTGGCATGCCTTTTCTCTGGTTATCCCTTTGTGTGTTGAAATCATGGAAAGTTATAATCATTTGAATCTTAAACTGTTATTTCGTTTGTTTCAATTGTGATAAGTTGGATGCAGATTTGCAAGTTAGCTTTGTAGCTATCCTTGTAAATGCAACACTATTTTGGGAATTGCAAAGTCACATGAGCCGGAATTGAGTGTCTTAGCAGAAGATAATGAGATGGGAAACCATGGGTTTATTTTTATATGAAGTCACAACTGATAGTTAGCCAGATGCAAGGATTGCTAAGTT
The DNA here is from genome assembly GCF_000390325.3 of Nicotiana tomentosiformis. Taxonomy (NCBI): domain Eukaryota; kingdom Viridiplantae; phylum Streptophyta; class Magnoliopsida; order Solanales; family Solanaceae; genus Nicotiana; species Nicotiana tomentosiformis. The sequence continues at coordinate 135,139,053 of NC_090817.1, forward strand.
TATTTTGTTTATGACTAGAGCTATGTAAATTCATTATCCATTTTGTATAATTTCGATTGATAGCTGGTTCTACGTTTTTCAAAGAGTTTATATGGATGTTTCTGCCTTCTCTATGAGGCCTTGGCCAGTAAACGTGCCTTATACATTCTTCACATGAAGATAGATGTTTGAAAAGGAACTATTATTCTAATGCTCTTTTTATTCTTATCTGTTATTGGTTCTTCGTTTATCCTAGATGTTCTAACGCTAGATATTCTAATGCTAGAGTAGCTAGCGTATTTGGCAGAAGTTCTATTTCTCTTTGCTTTCTACCTCCGTCCATATTCACCTTTCAAGTTATTTTAATTAGCTTAAATGATTTTGATATGGGGTTTCACCAACTAATTTTGAAACAAGCTTTGGAGACTTAAACATACACATGCTCTGAGGTAGAAGCTAAATTGATACTTACACTCCATAAATCTAGACTTCGCACGCAAATCCCAAATTTTAGGATAATAGAATCATAAATATCGTAGTTGCTTTAGGCGCGATTAACAATAATCATCGTGACTATGGGTACGGTTTTCGTGGCATAGTCATGATACGTAATTTCCAAGTAGAGTGTGCGTTTCACGTGACTCGACCACAATTTCAAACATTAATAAAATTAACATGTTAAGGATCGCGGGTGCGTTTCACGTGATGCGATTCGCAATGTTTACAAAAATAAACGAGCGCGCGACATCGCCACTCGTTCAAACAAATTCCATAAATCCTAAAGGCAGCTAAAATTCTATTAAAAAGCGGTTAGGGAATTTAAAAATGCACAATAGGTTTAAATATATATTAAATTAGATAATTAGGCCAATTATTAATAGTTGAGCGACCATGGTAAAACCACGGAACTCGGGAGTGCCTCACACCTTCTCCCGGGTTAATAAAATTTCTTACCCGATCTTCTGTATTCGCAGACCAAAATTAGAGTCAAATTCCCTCGATTTGGGATTTAAAATAAATCGGTGACTCGGGACACCATAAATTATTCTAATTGGCGACTCTGAATTAAATAAATAATCCTATTTAGATTAATGTCACTTTAATTGGAAAAACTCTCTATCCTCTCGGAAAAAAGGAGGTATGACACCTCTGGCGACTCTGCTGGGGAGAAGAACCCAGAACTTCTGGTTCAGGGTTTAGAATTCGAGCTTAGAATAACTGTTATAGTTGGCTTTTGTTTATTATATAATTTTTTACGTGTTTGAGCCTAATATACTACATGCCGCTTTTTACCGCTTTGATATTATTTGAATTGTATATAAACTATTACGAAACCCTTCTTCTCTCTGAGTCTTTTAAATCTTCTGGGAAGTGCACGCTGACGTGACTTCTTTTCTGTTAGTGTCGTACCCTAATTTAGAACGAGGATCGGATCAGTTACAAAAGCCGGATGGCCTTTTGGTTACCGGTACATTGCCCCACCTCGGCTCGAGTTGTCTTCTCGAGTAAGCCAGCTCTAGAACAATACACCTAGAATTCAAACCTAGAATGCCATAACCTCATGCCGGATCCCTAGTAGGTACGGTTGTTTGCATCACGTGCATTTGACTTTGGGGACTCAACACAGGGGTTGGGTCCGTCTAGGATATGTGTAGCCCAATTTAAAAGACCATCCTGATGCATTTTACGTGCTACTTGTGCATTTATTTTTTTTGGCTTGTATGTTGACTAGCTTCTAGGGTAGAAAGGATCAAGCAAAACCAAGAGTGAGGTAGGATAGAAAAATACCTGATTCTAAAAATACCGGTGTTCAAAATATCCCGAAACTTTGCCCAAAAAAAAAGGAAAAAAAAGAAAAAAAAAGAGAAGAGTCATTTCAAAAATAAGTCCTATTTTTCCGTGCGTCAAAACTTACCGAACTACGCGGGTTTGATTTCCACCAGGTGTGGGATACGTAGGAAACCCTCATCGGGTCCAGCCCCATTTTTCCAAAAATAATCAAAATAGGGAAATGTTGTCGTAAATAAAGTTAGGCGATGCCGTTTTTGCCCAAATAGCTAGAAATGTCCCGACGGGACGCCGAAAGGCTGTTTTTGCAAGAATAGCCACTCATAGTTTTTTTTAAAATAAAAAACATTTTTGGCCACTTAGCAAACACAGCCCTAAAATCTTCTCTTCCGAAGTGCTGAAGGGTCGTATTTGCAAAAGTAGCCGTGATTTGTTTTCGGTTGGATTTTGCAAAAATAATCTTTTCATGGTCAGTTTTAAACAAAATTCACATGTTTTAATCTGGTCACCCTAATTTAAAAATGTGCAGAATGAGTACTGTTCAGAATTTACCTGTGAAGGTTATGGATCAGATTCCACTAGCACTCCACATGTGGTGGGAGGATTTGGGAAAACAAGGACGAGACATGGTCAACCAATACCTGGGGGTGCTCACTGGACTATTGAAAATTAAACCTAGAAGGGACCTAATAGAGGCATTAGTGGCATTCTGGGATCCCGCTCATAATGTGTTGCACTTCTCAGACTTTGAGCTCACACCTACTTTGGAAGAATTGGCGGGTTATGCTAGGAGCACGGAGGGATTAAGACACAAGTACCTGGTATCTCCAAGGACTGTTACTCTCCACAAGTTTCTGGACTTACTAAAAATAAGCAGACAAATCAAGACTAAAAGTCTAGCAAGTGGAACTTCCACATTTCATTTTCTATACCAGCGATACGGGCATTTAAGGGAATTCGAAGACCAGAAAAATGGACTCTGCAGTAAAGGAAACCGGTCAAAGTGGGAGACGCATAGATGTTTTGCCTTCATGGTGAAGTTTTTAGGCCTTTTGGTATTTCCAAGGGAAGACGGGCACATTGATTTACGGGTAGTCGGGGTTGTCCATGTTCTGACTACTCAGGCCAAGAGTACCCTTACATCCATGATCGTATCAGATATATTTTGAGCCCTCACCTCTTGTAAGGCCGGAGCCAGGTTTTTCGAGGGATGCAATCTGCTGTTGCAAATGTGGATGATCGAGCACCTTTATCACCGGCCTCGATACATGAACTATGGGTCTACGGGGAAAACCTGCGTTGAAGAATTTGGTATACGAGTAACAGGATTCGAAATGCCAGAAGGGGTCAAAGATTAGATTACCTGCCTTTGTTCTACAACAGCAGATCAGATAGAGTGGACATTGGGTTGACTTACCGTTGATGAGATTATTTATATGCCCGCCACTGGTCCCTACTTCTTGCTAATGGGTCTTCGAAGCATCCAACCCTATGCTCCGTACCAGGTTTTGAGACAACTTGGAAGATTCCAGACCGTTCCTAGAGATGAAGATCTTAGCACTTATGTGGTCGAAATCCGCTCTGATGCCCAATTTCCTGAAGAAGTGGTATGCCAAATTTGGAGCGAATGCCAGTATTTTGGGGCAAACACCCGAGTACGTGATTTGTCCAGGGGCGAGGTCTTACCTAGTTATGTTGCCTGGTATGGAAAGAGAGTCGCGACGAATGGTGAATCTGAACGGCTGACTAAATACCTCATATCCAAGAATTTATCGACGCATCGCAGGAGCAGTGGGCTTGGTTAGCCAAAAAAAAGGAATATCGGGCCACCATAAGCAAATTAGAACAACAAATCGGAAAGATCAAATTTGATAGTAGTTTGCAGGCTGCCGAGGATGAAGGAGAAAAGAAGAGATTGGTTCGGGAAAATGAGGCACTTCGAGCCCAACTCCTAGGCATGAGAATAGCCGTTGAAACACCGGTGAGGAGCGAGAGAGATGAAAAACTCACCAGCAACCTAAGGATGAAGGTGCATGACTATGCGGCTGACTTGACAAAGGCCGAAAGAGACTTGCTAAATGCTCAAGTAAAGTTGGCCAAAGGTGCGGAAGAACAGGCTAGATTAGCCCACCAGTTGAAGTAGAAATATGACAAAGAAGTAGCAATTTTACAGAAAAAGCTGGTTGCCCTTGAGAATGAAATGGTCAAGCAAACAAAGGATTTCGAGGCTGAAAGAGAGCATTTCTACGCATTGATTTACCTACTACAAGAAATCATGCAGCAGTTACAAGACCAAAATAACACAGATACACAAGTGTTGGAAGCTCGGGCCCAACAGATTGGACGTTTGCTTCAAGAAAAGGGTGTTATCAGAATGAGGATTAAAGAGATAGTTGATTATGTTATAATGAAATGCCATGAATGTGAAGACATGACCGGGTCTATATTTTTTGCTTCTGTGATGACATTCGTTCGCCAGGTGATGGTTGACCTAGACCACCTTCAAGAAGATATTGTCCGTAGCCCCGTGCGGAGACCGACTGATGTCCCGCAGGCCCCCGGAGTACTAGTGGAGGCTCTTATGTATTTTTGATTTTTCAGTTTTTAAGTCTGTATTTTACTTTTTCTCGAGTTTTGTTCATCTTTGTCAAGGTTGTTTATTGCTTTATTTTGAGTCTGTAGATGTTCTTTTGTATTCATCACTACTTTTAAGTCCTTGTAATAGAAAATCCCAAAAAGATGTCTTTTATTAATGAAATATTGAAAAACCCAAAAATTTTCTTTTCTTTCATTTCGCATTTATATCCTTGAACTACGAAATGATCTTATTTATGCTGCGTCATGATACGTAGGCAATCCCCATAAGATTCGATCATAGCCATAAAATAAAAATAAAAAGAGAAAAGAAAGTAGGTGAAAAAGAAAGAAAAGAGTGGGAAAAACAAAAAGAGAAAAAGAGAGTGCCAAAAAAAAATAAAAGAGCAGCAGAAACAAAATGAGAAAATCAAGAGTGATTAAAGGGAGGCATAAATGAAAGAAAAGAGGTACAGAATGAAAAAGGGTTAGTTAAAGTCAGGATGAAATATGCAATCGTTCAAACATATGGTAGAAACATTTAACTGTTTAGGTGCATTGCATCCCAATGTGCGATTTCCTATCTGTTAAGCGTCTCAAAACTAACAAGGTTGCTGGATGTGATAAGTACAGATTCTGTTCAGGTGGTTAGTTTGTTGGCATCCTGACAAGTCACCAATACAACACCAGGTCAAAACGCAAGGCATTCATGACTAGCAAAGAATTGGACACGGGTGTTATTGACCCGCCGAGGGAGATTGTAGAATCGGAGTCTGAATTGAAAGAGGAAGTCCATAGGTTGAAACATCAAATGACGGAAATGTATCAGGCCTGGATCAGGGGACATCCTCCACCTTCATTCCCTGCTAACTGTACAGAAAACCCTGCTTCCATTCCACCACTATCACAAGCCCAGGTTCCCATTACCATTGATCTTTCCCCTCAACATGCACCAGGCTTTACCCCTTACTACAACTACCCTGGCACCTCGTCCCAAATTTTCCATGCTCCACTAGCCAAAACAACCCCATACCCTACTCCGACATTGGCTCCTATTTTCTTATCTCCTCCACAAGCTACCCTCCACCGATCCTCTAGTGAACCCGCATTCCAAGCTCCAAATGGTCACTATTATGCTCCAGAACCAACCTTCAAGGTCCCGGATCCTTATCCCTACACCCCTCACTTTGAACCTCCTGTTGAAACTGAGAAACCATCCCGGAACGTGGAGCAGGATGAGATATTCAGGAAAGTGAAGAGTTTAGAGAAATCTTTGAAGAACATGCAAGGAATAGGAAGCCACGTAAGTGTGGCTTACAAGGATTTATGCTTATTCCCTGATGTCCAACTGCCCGCTGGGTTCAAGATGCCTAAGTTTGACCTGTACAATAGACATGGAGATCTCGTGGCCCATTTGAGAGGTTTTTGCAGCAAGCTAAGAGGCGCCGGTGGGAAATACGAATTATTAATGGCATATTTTAGTCAGAGTGGGGCGGCTCTGGAATGGTACACCCGCCAAGACGCTAGCAGGTGGTACACATGGGATGACTTGGCTCAGGCCTTTGCTCGGCACTTTCAGTGCAATATAGACATTGTCCCGGATCTCCTATCTTTGACCAAGGTAGAGAAGAAGCCCAGTGATAGCTTTAGGGAATATGAGTCAATCCTCCAATGGAAGAAGATGAGATGGTCAACTACTTTCTTCAAGCCCTAGAGCCTACTTACTTTGGCCACTTGATCTCAGCCATAGGTAAGCCCTTCAACGATGTGGTAAAGATAGGGGGAATGGTGGAAGAGGGACTCAAGTCAAGCAAGATCATGAGCTACTCCACCATAAAAGCAACCACACAGACAATTCAAAGTGGCACCGGAAGACTGTTAGGCAAAAAGAAGAAAGATGATGTCGCTATGTTTGTCTCTGGATCATGGCGTGACCCAAGGGGTTCACCTTACCAGTACACTCAACCTCAACCCCAACCTCAAGCCTACACCCAAGCTCCATATAATCCGTCCCAATATTATTTCCCACCGCAAGACCCTCAATATTCAGTCAGACCACCCTAATACCATGTTCACTACGCATAGTCATATGATCAAGCCGGTTACCGAAGAAGAGGCTGAAGAGTTCCTAAAAAAGATGAAAATGCAAGACTATTCCATTGTGGAGTAGTTAAGGAAAACACTAGCTCAGATCTCTCTTTTGTCGTTGGTGATACATTCAGATGAACACCGCAAAGCCCTGATGAAGATTTTGAATGAGGCCCATGTTCCTGATAAGATCACGGTGAACCACTTGGGAAAAATTGCTAACAAGATCTTTGAAGTAAACATGATCACTTTCTTAGATGATGAACTTCCTATGGAGGGTACAGAATACAACCGAGCTCTTTATCTCACAGTGAAGTGCGAGGATTCTGCTATCTCAAGGGTACTAGTTGATAACGGTTCTAGTGCAAATATTTGCCTTATGTCCACTTTGCAAAAGTTGAAGATCGACGCTGAAAGGATCCACATGAACAATGTATGTGTTCGAGGTTTTGACGGAGGAGGGAAAGATTCTATTGGCGATATAATGCTCGAACTGACAATAGGGCCAGTTGAATTCATTATGGAGTTCCAAGTGCTAGATGTGGCGTCTTCTACAACTTACTGTTGGGCAGGCCCTGGATACATGCTGCCAAGGCAGTCCCGTCTTCTCTGCACCAAATGGTAAAGTTCGAGTGGGACAGGTAGAAAATAGTTGTGCACGGTGACGAGAACTTATCTGCTTACAATGACATATATGTCCCGTTTATTGAAGCTGAAGATGATAAAGGGCCTTGGGTCTACCAGACTTTCGAAACAATGTCAGTTGAAAAGATTTCTGAGGGAGAATGCCTTCCAGGTCCAAAGCTACCCTCCGCGTCCGTCATGGTAGCAAATGAAGTACTGAAGAATAGTTTTGTGCCGGGCAAAGGTTTGGGTTCATCTCTACAGGGTATTAAGCATCCAGTGTGTCTACGTGAAAGTCTTTGTACGTTTGGTCTGGGATTCAATCCCACAGGGAAGGATGTGAAGAGGGCTAAAAAGTTGAAACGGAAGGCATGGTCGCTTCCTAAGCCTGTTTCACACATCTCCAAGTCTTTTGTCAAGCCATGGGTCGCAAAACGCCCAATATCAGCGGTCCCAAAACCTGTGGTTGACTTTGATGAAGAGCTGATCAAGAGTTTCCAGAGTCTATTTGATGAGGTTAATATGGTAGAAATCGGGGAAGGTTCCAGTAATGCCGATGTGTAGCTTGTTGGGCCAAATGTGAAGCTTAGCAATTGGAAAGCTACTCCTCTCCCTACCCGAAAGGAGTTTTGGTAGTTTGCTTTATTTTCCTTTCTGTTATCTGGGTTATTCCAGGGTTGTAATCCAAATTTTGAAGAAGCAGAGTATGATGAAGAAGCAGCGTTTCAAGAAATCAGTAGAGAACAAAATCACTTTGAAGAAAAACCCAAGCGTAATCTGAATGAAACTAAAGCAATCAATTTAGGGGATCAAGATAATATCAAAGCATTGTTTGAATATAAAGATGTTTTTGCATGGTCGTATGACGACATGTCGGGTTTGAGCACTGATTTGGTAGTTCATAAATTGCCAACTGATCCGGCATTCCCTCTTGTCAAAAAAAAGTTAAGGAAGTTCAAGACTGACATGAGTGTGAAGATCAAAGAAGAAATCACAAAGCAACTTGATGCAAAGGTCATTCAGTCACTCTATATCCCACTTGGTTAGCTAATATTGTGCCAGTACCAAAGAAGGATGGTAAGACCAGGGTATGTGTTGATTATCGTGATCTCAACAAGGCAAGTCCAAAGGATAACTTTCCATTGCCGAACATCCATATTCTGATTAACAATTATGCCAAGAACGAGATCGGGTCTTTTGTGGATTGCTATGCGAGATATCACCAGATCCTGATGGATGAGGAAGACGCAGAAAAGGAAGCATTCATCACGCCATGGGGGACATATTGCTACCGAGTAATGCCATTCGGTTTGAAGAATGCTGGGGTAACTTACATGAGGGGCAATGACTACCATATTTCATGACATGATACACAAGGAAATTGAGGTTTATGTAGATGATGTGATCATAAAGTCAAAGAAGCAGTCCGACCATGTTGGAGACATGAGAACATTTTTCCAAAGGCTCCGCAGGTACAACCTCAAGCTCAATCCGGCAAAATGTGCATTTGGTGTCCCGTCTGGGAAACTATTGGGATTCATAGTCAGTCGACGCGGTATTGAGTTGGACCCGTCGAAGATCAAAGCCATCTAAGAATTACTACCGCTAAAGAACAAAACCGAGGTGATGAGCCTTCTCGAAAGGTTAAACTACATCAGCAGGTTTATTGCTCAACTCGCGACAACTTGTGAGCCCATCTTTAAGTTGCTGAAGAAGAATGTTGCGGTTAAGTGGACTAATGAATGTCAGGAAGAATTTGATAAGATCAAGAGTTACCTGTCAAACCCACCTGTGTTGGTCCCGCCGGAACCTGGGAGACCTTTAATTCTCTATTTGACGGTTTTGGATAATTCTTTTGGTTGTGTGTTGGGTCAACACGATATCACGGGCAAGAAAGAGCAAGTCATTTATTATCTTAGCAAGAAGTTCACTCCTTATGAGGTTAAGTATACTTTTCTTGAAAGGACATGTTGCGCCTTGACTTGGGTGGCACAAAAGTTGAAGCATTATCTGTCATCCTACACTACTTACCTCATTTCTCGCATGGATCCTCTAAAGTATATCTTTCAGAAGCCTATGCCCACTGGAAGACTGGCAAAGTGGCAGATTTTACTCACAGAGTTTGACATCATCTATGTGACTCGTACTGCGATGAAAGCCCAAGCTATGGTCGATCATTTGGCCGAGAATCCGGTGGATGAAGAATATGAGCCACTGAAGACTTATTTTCCTGATGAAGAAGTAATGTATGTTGACGAGGCTGATCATGATGAAAAGCTAGGTTGGAAACTTTTCTTTGATGGAGCTGCTAACATGAAAGGTGTCGAAATATGGGATGCACTCATTTCTAAAACAAGGCATCATTACCCCGTAACAGCTCAGCTTCGATTTTATTGCACCAACAACATGACTAAATACAAGGCATGCATTCTGGGTTTAAGGCTAGCTATAAACAAGGGAGTTCAGGAAATATTGGTTTTGGGAGATTCAGATTTGTTGGTTCACCATATTCAGGGAGAATGGGAGACTCGGATTTGAAGCTCATACCGTATTGCAAATGTCTTCATGATCTTTGTCAATGATTTAGGTCAGTAGAATTCAGGCATATTCCCAGGATTTATAATGAGATCGTTGACGCCTTGGCTACTCTGGCGTCAATGTTACACCATCCGGATAAGACTTACATCGACCCTCTGCATATCCATGTCCGTGATCAGCACACTTATTGTAATGTGGTTGAAAAGGAAATTGATAGTGAACCTTGGTTCCACGATGTCAAGGAATACATCAAGTTAGGGGTATATCCGTTACATGCCACAAGTAATCAAAAGAGAACCATCCGACGTCTAGCTAGTGGATTTTTCTTAAGTGTGGAATCTTGTAAAAGAGGACTCCAGATCTAGGATTACTAAGGTGCATGGATGCTAAAGAAGCTTCAACTATCATGGTCGAAGTGCATTTCGGAGTTTGCGGGCCGCATATGAGTGGGTATGTCGCAAAGAAGATTCTTCGAGCAGGTTATTATTGGATCACCATGGAACGAGATTGCATCATCTTTGTTCGCAAATGTCATCAATTCCAGGTGCACGATGATTTAATTCATTCCCCACCATCTGAGTTGCACACAATGTCTGCACTTTGGCCCTTTGTTACTTGGGGCATGGATGTCATTGGACCAATTGAGCCGGCAGCGTCAAGCGAGCATAGGTTTATTCTGTTGGCCATTGATTACTTTACCAAGTGGGTCGAAGTTGTAACTTTCAAGTCTGTGACCAAGAAGGCGATGGTAGATTTTGTTCATTCAAATATCATTTGCCGGTTCAGAATTCCCAAGGTAATCATCACAGATAATGCTGCTAACCTCAACAGTCATTTGATGAAAGAGGTATGCCAACAATTCAAGATTATGCATCGAAACTCCACTCCGTATCATCCTAAGGTCAATGGAGTTGTTGAGGCTGCTAATAAGAACGTAAAGAAGATACTTCGTAAGATGGTGCAAGGTTCCAGGCAATGGCATGAAAAGTTACCTTTTGCTTTACTGGGTTATCGTACTACTGTTCGCACTTCAGTAGGTGCAACTCCTTATTTGCTGGTATACCTGCGAAAGTTGAGATTTCATCCCTTCGGATCGTTGCTGAAGCTGAAATTGATGATGATGAATGGGTCAAAACCCGACTAGATCAGTTGAGTTTGATTGATGAAAAATGATTGGCAGTAGTATGTAATGGTCAATTGTATCAGAAAAGAATGGAAAGAGCATACAACAAGAAAGTGCGTCCCCGGAAATTTGAAGTGGGCCAACTGGTATTAAAACACATCCTTCCACATCAGGCTGAAGCTAAAGGCAAGTTCACCCCAAAATGGCAGGGGCCGTTCATTGTGACAAAGGTGTTGCCCAATGGTGCTTTTATTTAACAGACATAGAAGGCAAATGTGTGGATATGGATATCAATTATGATGCAGTCAAGAGATACTATGTATGATTTCTTTGTTTATCTTCAATCGCATTTTGTACTAGGCATGTTCAAAGTTGGAATGAGGAAGACATTTTATTCTGCTACACCAAACACTTTTATCCTTTGTTACACCTTTTGAGCCTTATTTATCTTCTTTCATACCCCTCTTTTGGAATCAGAAGTAGAGTTAGAAATAGAAAAGAAAAAAAAAGAGAAAAAGAAAAGAAAAAAAAGAAAATGAAGAAAAAGAGAAAAGAAAGAATAAGAAGAAAAAAATAAAAGCAAAGTAACAAAAACAAAACAACTTTTACTAGTTTGAACTGCGTTCGACCTGATTCCTTTTAAGGATAAGTAGGCAGCCTTACATGATTCGGTCCCATCAAAATAAAAATCTAAAATTCCCTAGATTCAAAGAGACAGGGGCAGAAGTTTTAGTTTTGTAAAAAAGATATGATTCAAAAAGTTGAAATTTTGAACCCTGTCATCTTAAATTTTCTTGAGCCTTCATGCCACCCTTTCTTTCTAACCTTGTCCAAAACACGTACACTACAGTCCAAAGAAAGACCTTCTAATCAATCTTTGAGGATGCCAAGTCAAGTAAGATAGAGGTATGATTTACATCATGGGTAGCCCCTTGTTCATGGGCACAAGGAAAAATGAATAAATGAGAGTCTTATTGGTAAAAACCTTCATGGGCACTGTAGGGGCGATGGTGAGTCTAGAGAAAATTCAAATGAGAGAGTCTTATTGGTAAAAACCTTTACGGGCACTGTAAGGCATAGGTGAGTTTGAGAGATGAGCAAATGAGAAAGGTTTGCTAGTGAAAATCCTTCGGGGCACTGCAAGCCGAATGAGGTTCATGACTTTATAGAGAAATTGAATTATGGAAACCCCGGTTTTTGAAGTATGAAGACATGGCATGAACTGAAAAGTGATTAGTTGGATGGATTAGGCTGATCAATCCGAAATGCATGTCATGATCATTGGAACGAGTTGCTTCATTCAGATAAGTCTCTTTTTCATTCTTCTTTAAATAGTCATCTATGTTCAAAATTTTCCTTTTATTCCTAATTCTCGAAGCTTCGTTTCTTTTGGGTCTATTTTTTCTAAGTCTCTGTCAAATTAGTCTTTGTTAAACAAGCAAGAAAGGACTTTAAAGCCGATTACCAGCCTTTTAATTGTACCAAACGAAATTCGGCCAGGCACATCACAAGTGACCACATCACAGGTGGTCAAGTGGTTCGTGAATTTGGAGGAAATGCAAAGGTTCAACAATCGTCAGAATAAAAGTGCCATACGACGAGTTGAGTGTAAGGGATTCAAGTCACTTAGAGGTTTTGTGGTCGAGGTCCGATCAAAAGGTCAAAAGTTCTTTGTATCCCAAAGCAGCTAATTAGAATGAAGCGGGGTAGCGGCAGAAGTAGACACCTTCAGCAAGGATGCCACAAACTAACTACTACATTTTCAAACTGACAAAATTTTCTTTGTTTTAAGCAGGGGCAAGCAATCTTGTTTGCTTCGCCAGGAATCCTCCATGAGGAAAGCATGTTCCAGATAAGTTTAGTTTTAAGTTTTCAGGACCCTCCTGGATAATGAGATTTAATTTCAGGTTTTCAGGACCCTCGTCAATAATGGGATCTAGTTTTAAATTTTCTGGACCCTCCTGGATAATGGGATTCAACTAACACTCATGAATGTGCCTGTTACAAACTGGGGCAGAAAATTTTCTCTGTTTTGTCTGTGTTGTCATGATTGCAGGCGCCCACCTGAAGAACGAGAGAATTTATTTCAAGTTTTAAGCCAGCATCAGGCTCCCACCTGGAGAATGAGGGAATTCATTTCAGTTTTAAATCAGCATCAGGCGCCCACCTGGAGAACGAGGGAATTTATTTCAAGTTTTAAGCCAGTATCAGGCGCCCACCTGGAGAACGAGGAAATTTATTTCAAGTTTTAAGCCAGCATCAGGTGCCCACCTGGAGAAAGGGAATTCATTTCAGTTTTAAATCAGCATCAGGCGCCCACCTGAAGAACGAGGGAATTTATTTCAAGTTTTAAGCCAGTATCAGGCGCCCACCTGGAGAACGAGGGAATTTATTTCAGTTTTAAGTCAGCATCAGGCGCCCACTGGGAGAACGAGAAAATTTATTTCAAAGTTTAAGTTATTGACATGCGCCCACCTGGAGAACGAGAAAATTTTATTTCAAGCTTTAAGTCATTGGTAGACGCCCACCTGGAGAAAGAGGGAGTTTATTTCAAGTTCAAGTCATGAGCAAGCGCCTACCTAGAAAATGAAGGAATTTATTTTTTTCAAGTCATGAGCAGGCGCCCACCTGAAAAATGAGGGAATTTATTTCGAGTTCAAGTTAGTAACAAGTGCCCACCCGGAGAATGAGGGAATTTATTGTAAGTTTAAGTCAACATCAGGCACCCACCTGGAGAATGAGGGAATTCATTTCAGGTTTTAAGTCAGCATCAGGTGCCCACCTGGAGAATGAGGTAATTTATTTTAGGTTTTAAGTCAGCATCAGGCGCACACCTGGAGAATGAGGGAATTTATTTCAAGTTCAAGTTAATAGTAACAGAAGCTCGCCTCAAGAATGTGAGTTGTTAGTTCGAGATGCACAACATAGTTGTAGAAGATTCAAGATCAAGTTCCTGAAGACCTATAGATAGGAATCTTGTAACTCATAGCTGATAGACTTGCTTAATTTCTTTTCATTTTTGATTTCGGCGTAATACGAAGTTCAGCAAGCAGTAGCAGCAACAACAACAGTGAAATCACAGCTTCTCGGTAGTCCCAGCTATCAAAGATTTCCAGAACTACACTGACCTGATTCCTTTATAGCTAAGGATATGTAGGCAACCTCGGAAGCAAGGTTCGGTCAAAAGTTTTCAAAACACTTCCCATGGAGTGTCCAAACGGGCAAAAAATTGCTCGTATTTGCTCACTTTATCTTTGCCCGAAACCTCTTCGTGTTTCCTAGCAAAGAGGGGCAGCTGTGAGTACGCGATTTTTTCACGACTAAAATTACTCCTATAAAGTTCAAAAATAGATCTTTCTAAATTATTTTTATTTTTTATAGAATTTTAGGATTTTCTGGTTAATTTTGTTTGCATCGTAGTTGCTTATTTAATATTTAAAATTATGAAAAATACCAAAATGTATAAAATATTTATTACATAGCATCTTAGATTTAATTGCATATTAGGATATAATTACATGAGTTAATTGCATTATTAAACATAAATCATAAAAATGGTCGTTTTTACATATTTAGCTTTTAGTTTTAAGATAATTATTTTTCTTTCATTAGTTTTAAGTTAATTAATTATTTTAATGTTAGAAATAGATAATTAATTCAATTCTACAAATTAGATTGCTTTAGAACTTAACTTAGAGTTTTAATCAATTTTATTAGGATTTAGAAATTCAAGAAAAAAAAAATGAAAGAATGGCTTTCTTTGCTTCCGGTTTGGGCCAAAGCCATTTTTCAGTGGCCCAATTCACCTAAAAATACAACTCGCCCCAAGCCCCGTCCGTTCCAGCCCTCACTTAACCAAAACGACGTCGTTTTAGTAACGGCGATCTTAGCCGTTGATTTCCTTTGTTCGAACGGCTGAGAACTCCAAACCCAAAACCCTTATAACTATCCTAAGATACCCCCCCCCCCAAACCCTAGATACCCCGCCCAGACCCCTCTCATCTCCCTCTCTCACCCTCAGTCACTCAATACCACCCGCCGAAAATTGCCCCACGGCGGCGGCCTACCTCCAATCATCTCCAAATATTTACCCTACACTCCCCACACCCCTCCAATCACTAACCCACCATTAGTTTCCCCAAAATACCCACCCATTTTCTTTAATTTCAAATCTGAAATTCAAGAAAAAACCCTAATCCGCCTCCCTCTACTTTTTCTTGGAATCTTTTATTCGATTGACCAAAATTGGTGCTAATCGATTGTTTTTCATCCGAAAACAATAGATTGACACCTATTTTGGGTCACTTCGAAGTCGCCAGATTCCAGCCAAGTCACCACTGACCGTCCAAGTTTCGTCGCCATCATCGCTCGTTGATTTGCCTCAATTATTGACTCTCTTCCGGCCAAATTACTACTTTTCTCTTCCCTTCTTCCTTGTTTCTGTTCCGGCCAAGTCTGTCTTTAATCGTTGATTCCTTGTATTATGTTCTGACCGGATCATACCTAAATCCGGTCAGATTAATTTTGTTCACATGTGTTAATTAGGTGCATAATCAATTAATTATATTTTTAATTAGTTCAGTACTTAGAATAGTTTAAAAGTTGAATATTGTAATTTATTCTTTGATTTTTGACTTATCCGAAGCTTTTATGATAATTGTTTATAATTACTGAAGTACAGGGTTCTAAAAAAAATGAAAAAATGAGGAATTTGTTTTGTTTGGTTGGAAACTCACTAAAATAGGAAATAAGTTTAAATGTGGGGGTAAGAATTGAGAGTTAAAAAAGTTAAAAGGGTCTGGAAATAAAAAAAAGCTTCTAGAATAGGGACAACTGCCCCAATTTGTTAAGAGAAATATGTTGAAATTGGATAAGAAAGGGACAGCTGTAACAGAATTAATTAGAAAATATACCTTTTTCTCCTTAATTTCAGGGAGATCACATGGGAGTGGAGCTGATCCAATTTTGCCCTATAAAAAAAGGGACTCCCCTCACAGAAAAAGGGAGGTTAAAAAAATATTTTCTGCATCTTCACTCTCAAAAAGTATCAAAACTTAGACAGAAAAAGAGAAATTTAAAAGGCTGCTCCAACTTTACTGTTTCCTGGTGCATTTTCTGAGCTTAGAAACTGCTGAATCTTAACACAATGGGCTGTTGATTACTGTTTAGCTGCTCTTGTTCAATCAAGCTCTATTTGCTCGCAACTTTGGCCTTTATTTGGTCGTTCTTTCTTCTATTGTTCTTGCTGATAGGTATGTAATCTACTTATCCTGTTGGATCTTTAGTAAATACAGATTCAAAGATGTAATTTGTTCTTATTATGCCTATGTTTAGATTTTGTGCATAAAAAATGAGTGGTTTTGCTTGTGTGTTGTCAAATCCACTCATTGTTTGCTTTCTGTCTTGATAAATGGATTCTATATCATATGTGATTATTGATTGGGCTGCTGTAAATCTAGTTAAGATAGGACTATTTGATTTCAAGTTGAAATAAGCTAGTACAAGTTTAATCTATGAATGAAACAAGCTTGAATGGTATATTAGCATATGTAGTTTTCTTTTAAAAGCTGAATCCGAGTGTGAGTTATTTGCTTTCAGGAATCTAATTGGGTATGAATGTCGTTGTTAAGTCTGTAGTAGTTTAAGTAGTAATATGAGCATGATCTAAGTTAATGACATGAACTTACAAGTAATAGTATGACTAACTTCTGGGGTTTTGAATAGCTGTGGTTCCTATTTGTTTGTTGCCGTTCTTGTGGAACTGTTTGAGCTGAGCTTCATTCTTATACCTCCAAATCTACATTTATCCACTATTTACTGTTTTTCACACTCTTAGGTATGTAAACGCTCAACATAAACTTGTGATGTTTGGGAATTCAGGTTCTCTTGCAACCTCCAGTTCTTTAAAACAATATATTGAAAGAAGTTGTCGGCATGCCTTTTCTCTGGTTATTCCTTTGTGTGTTGAAATCATGGAAAGTTATAATCATTTGAATCTTAAACTGTTGTTTTGTTTGTTTCAATTGTGATAAGTTGGATGCATATTTGCAAGTTAGCTCTGTAGCTATCCTTGTAAATGCAACATTGTTTTTGGGAATTGCAAAGTCACATGGGCCGGAATTGAGTATCTTAGCAGAAGATAATGAGTTGGGAAACCATGAGTTTATTTTTATATGAAGTCATAGCTGATAATTAGCCAGATACAAGGATTGCTAAGTTTATTTTATTTATGACTAGAGCTATTTAAATTCATTATCCATTTTGTATAATTTCGATTGATAGCTGGTTCTATATTTTTCAAAGAGTTTATATGGATGTTTCTGTCTTCTCTCTGAGGACTTGGGCGGTAAACATGCCTTATACATTCTTCACATGAAGATAGATGTTTGAAAAGGAACTATTTTGCTAATGCTCTTTTTATTCTTATCTGATGTGGCTTCTTTGTTTATCCGAGATGTTTTAACGCTAGATATTCTAATGCTAGAGTAGCTAGTGTATTTGGCAGAAGTTCTGTTTCTCTTTGCTTTCTATCTCCGTCCATATTCACCTTTCAAGTTATTTTAATTAGCTCAAATGATTTTGATATGGGGTTTCACCAACTAATTTTGAAACAAGCTTTTGAGATTTAAACATATGCGTGCTCTGAGTCAGAAGCTAAATTGATACTCTTTTCCAACAAAAAGACACTCCATAAATCTAGACTTCGCACGCAAATCCCAAATTTTAGGATAATAGAATCATAAATATCGTAATTGCTTTAGGCGCGATTAATAATAATCATCGTGAATATGGGTACGGTTCCCGTGGCATAGTCATGATACGTAATTTCCAAGTCGAGTGTATGTTTCACATGACTCGACCACAATTTCAAACAATAATAAAATTAACATGTTGAGGATCGCGGGTGCATTTCACGTGACGCGATTCGCAATGTGTACAAAAATAAACGAGTGCACGACATCGCCACTCATTCAAACAAATTCCATAAATCCTAAAGGCAGCTAAAATTTTATTAAAAAGCGGTTAGATAATTTAAAAATGCACAATAGGTTTAAATATGTATTAAATCAGATTGTTAGGCCAATTATTAATAGTTGAGTGACCATGCTAAAATTACGGAACTCGGGAGTACCTCACACCTTCTCTCGGGTTAACAGAATTTCTTACCCGGTCTTCTATGTTTGCAGACCAAAAATAGAGTCAAATTTTCTCGATTTGGGATTTAAAATAAACCGGTGACTTGGGACACCATAAATTATTCCAAGTGGCGACTCTGAATTAAATAAATAATCTCATTTCGATTAATGTCACTTTAATTGGAAAAACTCTCTATCCCCTCGGGAAAAAAAGAGGTGTGACATTGGTCACTTCCTCTCAGTTCAACGATTGGAACCAAACTTCCTGGCATCTGAAGCGAAAGTTTCACTGACAGCCGTCTGCGTTCGCCTACCACAATTATCAACCAAGTTCTACGATGGTATAATCCTAGAGAAAATAGGGAATAAGATTGGTAGGTTGTTAAAAATCGATGCATGCACTTCCTCAACCTTAAGGGCACGCTATGCAAGATTATGTATAGAAATGTCACTAGAAGATCTAGTTGTACCCTTCGTCCTCATTGGTTATCATAAACAACAAATATTTTATGAGGGACAATGTTATTTATGTAAACAATGCGAAAGACTGGGCCATATTTTTTCCAAGAGAGCTGCTAAACGGCCATATTAATTTGGCCTAAATGTTGCCACACTCGTAAAAAGACTATCATAGACTTATTCAGTTTTGCAATCTTTCCCCCACATAATTTTCCCTCCAAACCACACTAATAAATACAATAACTTATCTCTATTCCCAAAATACATTGAGCAACTAATATTGATACATGCTTCCATACATATGAAGATGAAAAGTCTCTATATACTTTGTGTATTTTATGTGTATAGCAAATTATACTGTATATTTAATAAAAATTAATTATATACTTGATTTAATAAAATATACTATCTACACATCACCAAAACAAACCTTTCATTTTTTTATCCTTAAACTAAACATGAATTCAAACCAAGAAACTTGGTAGTACAAGAAACATTAGTTTGTTTAATTTAATATTTATTGCACCACACTCATTTTAATATAATACAAATAAAAACTAAAAATTATTTTAAAAGAAACTTTGATTCTATTGCTCATATCCAAAATATGATTTATCTTATTATATGTTTTTTTTTAAAATCTCATCTCAAATTCAAATAAGTCATATCCTTTTATTTTTTAAATTGGACCCCATTTTTAAAAAATCATCTTATGCGTTCACACTTAAAGTAATCGCTCTCAATTAAGATATTAATCATATAAAAATCTATTTTCTTATTTTTGAAACACATTATATACAATATTGTAACAACGTTCCTACTATTATTTCTTTTCTCTATATAATATGTTTAAAAAATTATTTAAAAAAAGAAGTGGAATGGAAGAAAACGGATCACATGGTTAGTGAATAGCTATTAAAATAAGAATCTTAATTTTTGAAACTTGCAAAATCTATTTACTATAAAAATATGAGTAAATCATAATTAGTTTTTACAATAAATGAAATTTGATCTAAATTTATTTTCTTAATTCTTATTAGATTTGTCTAATTTTTCTTAGTCAGTGGACTTATATGGTTGCTATGAATAACTAGTGGCCGATACGTATGACCTTAATGAATAAAATTATATATTGGCTATTATATAAACGGTCAATTCAATATAACAATGAATCGCGACGATGTAATTTACATAAGTTATATGATTAAGACCTTAGTCAATGGACTTATATGGTTGCTATGAATAACTAGTGGCCGATACGTATGACCTTAATGAATGAAATTATATATTGGTTATTATATAAACAGTCAATTCAATATAACTATGAGCAGCGATGTAACTAACATAGGTTATATGACTACGACCTTAGTCAATGAACTTATATGGTTGCTATGAATAACTAGTGGCCAATACGTATGACCTTAATGAATCAAATTATATATTGGCTATTATATAAACGGCCAATATAACTATGAATCGCAACGATGTAATTAACATAGGTTATATGACTATGACCTTAGTCAATGGACTTATATGGTTGCTATGAATAACTAGTGGCTGATACGCACGACATTACTGAATGAAATTATATATTGGCTATTGTATAAACGGCCAATATAACTATGAATCGCAACGATATAATTAACATAGGTTATAAGACTATGACTGTAACGACCCGATCGGTCGTTTTGAGCATTTATGCTCCTTTCAACTATTTGAAGTCTTCAATAACGTCCTACGAGGTATTATGACTTGTGTGAATTATCGATTTTGGTTTTAAGGTATTTCAGAGTTAGCTTGGAAGAATGAACTTTCATGTTGGAAGCTTAAGTTGAAATAGTTGACCGGATATTGACTTATGTGTAAACGACCTCGGATTTGAATTTTTATGATTTCAATAGCTCCGTATGGTAATTTTGGACTTAGGAGCGTGTCCGAAAAATTATTTGAAAGTCCATAGTAGAATTTGGCTTGAAATGACTTAAAATAGAAAGTTAAGTTTGGAAGTTTGACGAGAGAGTTGACTTTTTGATATCGAAGTCGAAATTTGATTCTGGAAATCGGAATAGCTTTGTTATGTCATTTATGATTTGTGTACAAAATTTGAAGTCATTCCGGATTGATTTGATATGTTTCGTCACAAGATATAAAATTTAAAAGTTCAAAGTTCATAGATTTTGATTTGAGGTGCGATTCATCGTTTTGATGTTATTTGATATGATTTGAGGCCTCGAGTAGGTCCGTATTATGTTATGGAACTTGTTGGTATGTTCGGACAGGGTCCCGAGGGCCTCGGTTGAGTTTCGGATGCTTAACAGATCGAATTTGGATTTGGAGGAGGAGCTGAAGCAGCTGGGCTGCTGGTGTGATCGCACCTTTACGAAAAAGGGCCGCAGGTGCGAGCTCGCGGATGCGAGGAATTAGATGCGGAAGCGGAAAATGCATGGGCTGGCCAGGCACCGCGGGTGCAAAATTTTTTGCCGCGGGTGCGAAGACCGCAGGCGCGAAGAAATCACCGCGGGTGCGAAGACCGCAGGTGCGAAGAAATCACCGTGGGTGCGAAAATCTTGGACAGAATACTAAAAACAGAGGGGGTTCCGAGTTTTGCCATTTTTGGACCTTCAAGCACGGTGTTTTGGACGATTTTGAGAGAGAATTCAAGGGAAACTTGAGGTAAGTCATTTGTGATAATTTCTACTCCATAATATTGAATTATCATCGAATAATCCAACTAGATTACATGTTTTTGAGGTGTAAATCAGGGGTTTGAACTAGGGATTTGAAAATAAGATTTGAAGATTTGGAGGTTAGACTCGTGGTTGAATGGGCTTACGGATTTTGTAACTTTTGTCGGGTTCCGAGACATGGGTCCCACGGGCAATATTTGAGCTAAATTTTTGGATTTTTATGGAAAATTAGTATTTTCTTATGGAATTAATTCAAATAAATTTTATTGACTGGATCGAAATAATTGTGGTTAGATTCAAGGCGCTTGGAGGCCAATTCATGAGGCAAAGGCATAGTAGAGTAATGAATTTACACGATTTGAGGTAAGTAACACTTCTAAACTTGGTTCTGAGGGTATGAATCCCTGAATTTGGTATGATATAAATTGTTTGGAGGTGACATACACGATAGGTGACGAGCGTGTGGACGTGTACCATATAAATTGTGTCTTGAATAAATCCTGTGCAGTTGTAAGATTAATGAATCATGTTATTATCTGAACATTCTCCACGTGTTAGAGAAATTGAGCTGAGGCTCTTATTAAAAATCATGTTTAGGCTACGTGCCAATATTTTGGGACCCATGGAGTCGTGTTGTTGTTGAATTAATTATTCAAAAATATATATTTCACACTCGGTATAATTGTATATTGTGAGAATATTTATGGGATTGAGTTGCGCGACGCAACAGGCCATAATGGCTTTATACATTATAATTATATGGATCGGGGTTGTCCGCCTGTAACAGGCCTTATAGGCTTTACTATTTTATCGATCGAGGCTACCCGCCTGCAGCAGGCCTTAAAGGCTTTGTTATTATTCGGATCGGGACTGCCCGCCTGCAGTAGGCCATATTGTCTTTATATTACGCTTGGGCTGAAGGAGCCCCTCCGGTGTCTATACACACCTCCAGTGAGCGTAGATGATCATCGATATTCGGGATGGACTTTCCAGGGCATGGATTTGCCTTATTTACTGCTTATATATATATTTGGGATGGATTTTCCTAGGGCAAGGACTTGCCTTACTTATTTGTATTGTAATGAGTTTACCTGGACATGGATCTTGATTGTATTATTTATATTTGGGGGATAAATTATCCCAGGGATGGATTGGCCTTATACGGTACTGGGTGACTGACTGTCAGTCAATGTGCATTTATATACGGGTTTGAACACCCTTGGGCTGGATTGGCCATAAACAGTACTGAGTGACCAGATAATTTGTGACCAATATTTACATGCAGTCTTTCTACTAAGATGTCATATTCTTCATATCATGCAGTGTTGATCTATTTCACTTGTACTGAGTTTAACTGTTAAATCTGAAAGCATATCTACATTTTGTACTATTATTTATACTAGACTGTACCTGCGAAGCTCATCATTACTTTCAGCCCAGAGGTTAGTCTTGTTACTTATATGAATTATCGATTTTTGTTTTAAGGTATTTCGGAGTTAGCTTTGAAGAATGAACTTTCATGTTGGAAGCTTAAGTTGAAATAGTTGACCGGATATTGACTTATGTGTAAACGATCTCGGATTTGAATTTTTATGATTTCAATAGCTCTGTATGGTGATTTTGGACTTAGGAGCGTGTCCGAAAAATTATTTGGAAGTCCGTAGTATAATTTAGCTTGAAATGGCTAAAATAGAAAGTTAAGTTTGGAAGTTTGACCGGGGAGTTAACTTTTAGATATCGGGGTCGAAATTTGATTCTGGAAATTGGAATAGCTTTGTTATGTCATTTATTATTTGTGTGCAAAATTTGAAGTCATTCCGGATTGATTTGATATGTTTCGGCATAAGATATAGATTTGAAAGTTTAAAGTTCATAGATTTTGATTTGAGGTGCGATTCATCATTTTAATATTGTTTGATATGATTTGAGGCCTCGAGTAGGTCCGTGTTATGTTATGGAACTTATTGGTATGTTCGGACGGGATCCCGAGGGCCTCGGGCGAGTTTCGAATGCTTAATGGATCGAATTTGGATTTGGAGGAGGAGCTGAAGCAGCTGGGTTGCTGGTGTGATCGCACCTGCGCGAAAATGGCCGCAGGTGCGAGCTCACGGATGCGAGGAATTAGTCGAGGATGCGAAAAATGCATGGGCTGTCCAGGCACCACGGGTGAGAAAAATTTTGCCGCGGGTGCGAAGACCGCATGCGCGAAGAAATCATCGCGGGTGAGAAGACCGCAGGCGCGAAGAAATCACAGCCGGTGCATAGACCGTAGGTGCGAATAAATCACCGCGGGTGCGAAAATCCTGGACAGAATGTAAAAAAACATAGGGGGTTCCGAGTTTTGCCATTTTTGGACTTTCAAGCACGGTGTTTGGGGCGATTTTGAGAGAGAATTCAAGGAAAACTTGAGGTAAGTCATTTGTGATCATTTCTACTCCATAATATTGAATTATCATCGAATAATCCGACTAGATTACATGTTTTTGAGGTGTAAATCGGGGGTTTGAACTTAGGGATTTGAAAATAAAATTTTAAGATTTGGAGGTCGAGTTGAGGTCGGATTTTGGTAAAATTAATATGGTTAGACTCGTGGTTGAATGGGCTTTCAAATTTTGTAACTTTTGTCAGGTTCCGAGACATAGGCTCCACAGGCAATATTTGAGCTAAATTTCGGATTTTTATGGGAAATTAGTATTTTCTTATGAAATTAATTCAAATAATTTTTATTGACTGGATCGAATTAATTGTGGTTAGATTCAAGGCGCTTGGAGGCCAATTCATGAGGCAAAGGCATAGCGGAGTAATGAATATACACGATTTGAGGTAAGTAACACTTCTAAACTTGGTTCTGAGGGTATGAATCTCAGAATTTGGTATGATATAAATTGTTTGGAGGTGACATACACGATAGGTGACAAGTATGTGGACGTGCACCATATAAATTATGTCTTGAATAAATCCTATGCAGTTGTAAGATTAATGAATCATGTTATTATCTGAACATTCTCCACGAGTTAGAGAAATTGAGTTGAGGCTCCTATTAAAGATCATGTTTAGGCTACGTGCCAATATTTTAGGACCCATGGAGTCGTGTTGTTGTTGAATTAATTGTTCAAAAATATATATTTCACACTCGGTAATAATTGTACATTGTGAGGATATTTATGGGATTGAGTTGCGCGATGCAGCAGGCCATAATGGCTTTATACGTTATTATTATATGGATCGGGGTTGCCCGCCTGCAGCAGGCCTTATAGGCTTTACTATTTCATGGATCGGGGCTACCCGCCTACAGCAGGCCTTATAGGCTTTGTTATTATACGGATCGGGACTGCCCGCCTGTAGTAGGCCATATTGGCTTTATATTACGCTTGGGATGAAGGAGCCCTTCCAAAGTCTGTACACACCCCCAGTGAGCGTGGATGATCATCGATATTTGGGATGGACTTCCCAGGGAATGGACTTGCCTTACTTACTGCTTATATATATATATATTTGGGATGGATTTTCCTTGGGCATGGACTTACCTTACTTATTAGTATTGTAATGAGTTTACCTGGACATGGATCTTGATTGTATTATTTATATTTGGGGGATAAAATATCCTAGGGATGGATTGACCTTATACAGTACTGGGTGACTGATTGTCAGTCGATGTGTATTTATATACGGGTTGGAACACCCCTGGGCTGGATTGGCCATAAACAGTACTGAGTGACTGGATAATTTGTGACCAATATTTACATGAGGTCTTTTTACTGAGATGTCATATTCTTCATATCATGCAGTGTTGATCTATTTCACTTGTACTGAGTTTAACTATTAAATTTGAAAGCATATCTACATTTTGTACCATTATTTATACCAGACTGTACCTGCGGAGCTCATCATTGCTTTCAGCCCAGAGGTTAGTCTTGTTACTTATTGAGTTAGTTGTACTCATACTACACTCTACACCTCGTGTGCAGATTCAGGTGCTTTCGGACACGGAGATTGTTAGATTTTGGAGTACTATCAGTTAGAGACTATCAAGGTAGCTGTTTGGCGCCTGCTGACCTTGTCGCTCTTTTCTTCAGTTATTGTATTGTTCTATACTTTCAGACAGTGGTTTTTGTATCAAATCAGACATTGTATTCATATTAGATGCTCATGTACTCATTGACACCAGGTTTTGGGAGTGTTAGATTTGAAATTGTGAGATTTCTTCCACTGAATTTAATCATTTTGTTTTCAAATTTAAAAGTTATGGTGGTTTATTGAGATATTCGGTTTGCCTAGTATTGAGATAGGCGCCATCACGACAGGTGAGATTTTGGGTCGTGACAAGTTTGTATCAGAGCGTTAGGTGACATAGGTTTCATGAGTCATGAGCAGGTTTAGTAGAGTCTTGTGGATCGGTACGGAGACGTCTGTGCTTATCTTCGAGAGGCTGCCGAAACCTTAGAAAAATTTCATTTTCTTGTATTCTATCATGCGGAATTGATTCAGCTTGAAACATAACTCTTTGAATTCCTTTCACGCATTCGTATGCGGACATGAGCGCTCGGTATAAGTTGTGCATCGCTGGCTTGTGATTATATGAACGAGGTTCAAGATGTGTATTCTGTGTTTTGGTGATGGGCCAGTCTGGAGGACTTGAGGCCAGGTTTAGACCGCAGCTTAGGCTCGGTAGCTTCAGTTGTAATCTGTACATTTGGGCTCATATGTCCGGTAATGTCCTTACGAGTGGAATTTATTGCTCGATGAGCGGTGGAATGACTTTGTGATGAGAATGATGTGACTTCGGAATATGTTAAGACGATTTGAATGTGACGAGAAGTATTTTCTTGAAATGTAAAAAGGGCCATTAGGTGCTTGATTTTCATTTTGATGTGACAAACAATCTCGAGTATGAATGTTTTGAAGGATCTTTCAGTTAAATTGTGGGACAAATTAAATTTTCATGTCTTGCTAATGAGTTTGGACTCAGAAAGATTAAGTGATTGCATAGTAATTATGGTTGCGAAAGGGTATAATAAGATGCCAATTTAAGACTAAGCAGGTGGGTTATCTCCTGCGGAGTAATATATGTAGGTGTGTTCCTTACGATGTGAATAGAGAGTTTCTTTTCTGCCAGTGGGGCGTATGTGTTGAGACTTGAATTTGAATCTGGTTGAGAAATTGACTTGATTGTCGCGAGAATAAATGTGAACTTAGCGGATGATTGAGGTAGTTTATGGTGGGTGTTGCATAAGCTTGAGAAGAATTTTCGTTGAACTGACTGTAGTATTATGGCAGTAATAAAGTATGGGTATTATGAATTATCGAGTATTTTGTTCTATGGCTTTGAGCCAAGTGGGGGAGTCTTCTATTGACAATTCAATTTATGGTTATATGTTTAAAATTTAGTTTTGGTTTGAGGCATACTTGTGGGTTAGTTATGACTTGCAGAGGTTGAGATCGAGGGTGACTCGAATAAGGAAATTCATGGATACGGGTTATATTGCACTTATGAATATATGCAAATCATAGAATGAGTGAGTTGTTATTTGTGAAGGATGCAGTGCGCACAAAGTATGACTTTGATTGGTGGTGTTAAGGCTGGGGTACTTCTTTGGGTGTTGTTGTGCTAATGGGCCATGTGTCTTTCGGCCCGTTGGGCGATGAAATTGATATTTGAGTAGAGTGGATGACTCCTAAGAAAGTTCCAATGGATTCACGATTAATATGTAACAATTGAGAATTTTTGGCGGATTTGTTTATGGCTAAAATATGAGATTTAAGTTGGATGGTGTCGAGACTTGTGCCATTTTTGTATATCATTAGGGATTTTATATTTCGGTATCAGGAAGGTGAACGAAACGGCCTTAGACTCAAATAAGGTATTTTCAGAGTGGGTATTTCGATTGTGGTATTTATAAGGGTAATTATGATGTGGTGAGAATCTACAGATGTTTTGGTGGCAATATTCTTGGGTTTTGGTGACCTACGTGGTTTGGTCGAGTTAGAGGAATTTAGTTCTAATAGCTTAGTTATGTGCAGATGGATTTCAAAGTGTTCTTGACGGTTTGGACCGGATATTTTTTACTGGTGTGGGAAACGTGTTGTGTATTATGAATTCCTCCTGGAAGGAAGAAAGATGAAGGTTACTGAATGACCGAGTATGTAATTTGCTGGTTACCCATAGATGATAATGAGATTCCCGTGCTTGTCACATGATGGCATGATAGATGCGTTGTGTGGCGCGAGATTAAGATTTACATGTACAAGGTGACAGTTCATTCTTGAAAGGAAGATCATGAATTTTAGACAGAATGATCAGTTTCAGATAATTAGATAAATGTTATAACTGCTCGGTAATCCCTAAAAAGGGTGCGCATTTCAAAAGGCGCATTGTATTTTGACTTACGGATGTTCATTGGTTGCAGTACTCACCTGGTTGATAAACTGCTGATATTCAAATTATTGTTATATGGCATGGAGGAATTATGGGAATATTCCTAGTGGGATGATCGTGCATGAAGGATGTGATAGCCATGCGAGTGCGGGAGTTGTGATCAGTTACGATGGTTCATGTGTACTTATTTGATTGCTCCTGTATGTTATGCTTGAATTAAAGGCCTATGACCATGCCAGGTGGATTATGTTATTGGCACGTAAGTTTTCCGTGCGGATCCATATACTGCTATTATTGGCACGTGAGTTGTCCGTGCGGGTTCAGATATTAATACTATAGCACGTGAGTTGTCCGTGCGAGTGATGTTAATACGAGCTCTAAAAGAGCTGGTTACTGTTATTAAACTTGTGTGTATATGTTGTACAATATATAATGAGATGATAGTACTACAGTTGTGGTGGTTCTTGTTGAACTTACAATACGGTTCTCTACTTTGAGATATTTTCTATTTTTGGGTACAAGATTGCGCAGTTGTGGATTGAGTTGTATTGGTGTGGCATGTCAATAAGATAGTTGTGTTTAATAATATAAGGTCATTGGACCTAGAATGGATACTATCAGGTTGGATTCTGGTATATTGGGAGGATAATATTGAAGGTTGGCATAGAAAGTGATTATATCTGGGACTGTGGTTATGGCTGGATACAACTTGTTCAAACTTATACAGTGTGTAGATGTGAGATTCGGGTCTTGAAAAGAATTCTGGATGTTAGAAATTTGGCTCCATGGTTTTTGGACTAAGGTTAAATTAATGATTTTCAGTTATGTTGCGTGGTCAGGCCTGTATAGAATAGGGTGACGTGAGATCACCCCCGGGTACGTGCGTGGTAAGATGGAATAGTGATGTGGTGGCTTGGAAACAACTCCTGGCACGTTTGAGGACGAACGTATGTTTAAGTGGGGGAGATTGTAACGACCCGATAGGTCTTTTTGAGCATTTACGCTCTTTTCAACTATTTGAAGTCTTGAATAACGTCCTACGAGGTATTATGACTTGTGTGAATTATCGGTTTTGGTTTTAAGGTATTTCAGAGTTAGCTTGGAAGAATGAACTTTCATGGTGGAAGCTTAAGTTGAAATAGTTGACCGGATATTGACTTATATGTAAACGGCCTCGGATTTCAATTTTTATGATTTCAATAGCTCCGTATGGTGATTTTGGACTTAGGAGCGTGTCCGAAAAATTATTTGAAAGTCCGTAGTAGAATTTGGCTTGAAATGGCTAAAATAGAAAGTTAAGTTTGGAAGTTTGACCAGGGAGTTGACTTTTTGATATCGAGGTCGAAATTTGATTCTGGAAATTGGAATAGCTTTGTTATGTCATTTATGATTTGTGTGCAAAATTTGAAGTTATTCCGGATTGATTTGATATGTTTCGTCACAAGATATAGAATTTGAAAGTTCAAAGTTCATAGATTTTGATTTGAGGTGCGATTCGTCGTTTTGATATTGTTTGATATGATTTGAGGTCTCGAGTAGGTCCGTGTTATGTATGGAACTTGTTGGTATGTTCGGACGGGGTCCCGAGGGCCTCGGGTGAGTTTTGAATGCTTAACGGATCGAATTTGGATTTGGAGGAGGAGCTGAAGCAGCTGGGTTGCTGGTGTGATCGTAACTGCGCGAAAAAATTCCGCAGGTGCGAGCTCGTGGATGCGAGGAATTAGTCGCAGAAGCGGAAAATGCATGGGCTGGCCAGGCACCGCGGGCGCAAAAGTTTTTGCCGCAAGTGTGATGACCGCAGGCGCGATGAAATCATCGCGGGTGCGAAGACCACAAGCGCGAAGGAATCATCGCGGATGCAAAGACCGCAGGCGCGAAGAAATCACCATGGGTGCGAAGACCGCAGGTGCGAAGATCACATGTGCGAAGAAATCACAGCGAGTGTGAAAATCCTGCACAGAATGTTAAAAACAGAGGGGGTTCCGAGTTTTGCCGTTTTTGGACCTTCAAGCACGGTGTTTGGGGCGATTTTGAGAGAGAATTCAAGGGAAACTTGAGTTAAGTTATTTGTGATCATTTCTACTCCATAATATTGAATTATCATCGAATAATCCGACTAGATTACATGTTTTTGAGGTGTAAATCGGGGGTTTGAACTTAGGGATTTAAAAATAAGATTTGAAGATTTGGAGGTCGAGTTGAGGTCGAATTTTGATAAAATTAGTATAGTTAGACTCGTGGTTGAATGGGCTTTCAGATTTTGTAACTTTTGTCGGGTTCCGATATGTGGGCCGAATTTACACGGTTTGAGGTAAGTAATACTTCTAAACTTGGTTGTGAGGGTATAAATCCCCGAATTTGGTATGATATAAATTATTTGGAGGTGTCATACACGATAGGTGACGAGCATGTGGACGTGCACCATATAAATTATGTCTTGAATAAATCCTGTGCAGTTTTAAGATTAATGAATTATGTTATTATCTGAATATTCTCCACGTGTTAGAGAAATTGAGCTGAGACTCCTATTAAAGATCATGTTTAGGCTACGTGCCAATATTTTGGGACCCATGGGGATCGTATTGTTGTTGAATTAATTGTTCAAAAATATATATTTCACACTCGGTAATAATTGTCCATTGTGAGGATATTTATGGGATTGAGCTGCACGATGCAGCAGGCCATAATGGCTTTATATGTTATTATTATATGGATCGGGGCTACCCGCCTGCAGCAGGCCTTATAGGCTTTACTGTTTTATGGATCGGAGTTGCCCGCCTGCAGCAGGCCTTATAGGCTTTACTATTTTATGGATCGGGGCTGCCCGCCTGCAGCAGGCCTTATAGGCTTTGTTATTATACAGATCGGGACTGTCCGCCTGCAGTAGGTCATATTGGCTTTGTATTACGCTTGGGCTGAAGGAGCCCCTCCAGAGTCTGTACACACCTCAAGTGAGCGTAGATGATCATCGATATTTGGGATGGACTTCCCAGGGCATGGACTTGCCTTACTTACTGTTTATATATATATATCTGGGATGGATTTTCCCAGGGCATGGACTTGCCTTACTTATTTGTATTGTAATGAGTTTACCTGGACATGGATCTTGATTGTATTATTTATATTTGGGGTATAAATTATCCCAGGGCTGGATTAGCCTTATATGGTACTGGGTGACTGACTGTCAGTCGATGTGTATTTATATACGGGTTGGAACACCCCTAGGCTGGATTGGCCATAAACAGAACCGAGTGACCGGATAATTTGTGACCAATATTTACATGAGGTCTTTCTACTGAGATGTCATATTCTTCATATCATGCAGTGTTAATTTATTTCACTTGTAATGAGTTTAACTGTTAAATCTGAAAGCATATCTACATTTTGTACCATTATTTATACTAGACTATACCTGCAGAGCTCATCATTGCTTTCAGCTCAGAGGTTAGTCTTGTTACTTATTGAGTTAGTTGTACTCATACTATACTCTGCACCTCGTGTGGAGATCCCGGTGCTTTCGAATACGGAGATTGTTAGATTTTAGAGTACTATCAGTTGGAGACTATCAAGGTAGCTGTTTGGCGCCTGCTGACCTTATCTCTCTTTTCTTCAGTTATTTTACTGTTCTATACTTTCAGACAATGATTTTTGTATCAAATCAGACATTGTATTCATATTAGATGCTCATGTACTCAGTGACACCGGGTTTTGGGAGTGTTAGATTTGAAATTATGAGATTTCTTCCGCTGAATTTAATTATTTTGTTTTCAAATTTAAAAGTTATGGTGGTTTATTGAGATATTTGGCTTGCCTAGTATTGAGATAGGCGCCATCACGACAGGTGAGATTTTGGGTCGTGACAATGACCTTAGTCAATGGACTTATATGGTTGCTATGAATAACTAGTGGCCTATACGTATGACCTTAATGAATAACATTATATATTGGCTATTATATAAACGGTCAATTCAATATAATAATGAATTGCGATGATGTAATTAACATAAGTTATATGACTAAGACCTTAGTCAATGGACTTAAATGGTTGTTATGAATAACTATTGGCCGATACGTATGACCTTAATGAATGAAATTATATATTGACTATTATATAAACGGTCTATTTAATATAACTATGAATCGCAACGATGTAATTAACATAGGTTATATGACTGCGACCTAAGTCAATGAACTTATATGGTTGCTATGAATAACTAGTGGCCGATACGTATGACCTTAATGAATGAAATTATATATTGTCTATTATATAAACGACCAATATACCTATGAATCACAATGATGTAATTAAGATAGGCTATATGACTACAACCTTAGTCAATGGACTTATATAGTTGCTATGAATAACTAGTGGCCGATACATATGACCTTAACGAATGAAATTATACATTGGTTATTATATAAACGGTCAATTCAACGCAACGATGTAATTAACATAGGCTATACGACTATGACCTTAGTTAATGACCTTAATGAATGAACTTATATAGTTGCTATAAATAACTAGTGGCCGATACGTATAACCTTAATGAATAAAATTATATATTGGCTATTATATAAACGGCCAATATAACTATGAATCGCAACGATGTAATTAACATAGGTTATATGACTACAACCTTAGTCAATGGAGTTATATTGTTGCTATGAATAACTAGTGGCCGATACGTATGACCTTAATGAATGAAATTATATATTGGCTATTATATAAACGGTCAATATAACTATGAATCGCAACGATGTAATTAACATAATTTGCAAGAAACATTGAATGTAAAAAATTCTTTTTTTATTCATGTCATAAATAATCATGGCAATAGTTTGCTTAATAAATTTAATTATTTCTTATGATAAGATAATATAGCCACAAAATTCGAAGAGACAATAAACTCCACTAGCTAGTTATAACTTTTTATCATTCATTTACCATATCAATAGTATTATTTAACTACAATAAATAGTTAAATAAATATTATTCTTTGATTACCAAAGTCATTACAAGAGCTAGTCCAAGAGATATTTTAGGAATAATGAATTTTTAATATAAAAGTTAGATTTTTCTAAAATATAAACTATTTAGTAATTGTATTTAATCAAAGAATTTATTAATTCTCAAATAACAAATTTTAAAATATAAAAATTAATTCTAAGCAATAGATCAGTATACTTAAGGCCTCAAAGCTTATCAACTGACTCCTTGACTTATCAAGCTTATATATATATATATATATATATATATATATATATGTGTGTGTGTGTGTGTGTGTATTTTGTATGTAAGTTTGATCCTTTATTATTTTTAAATAAGTATTTAGAGTAATTTCTTATATCTAAACTCTTATTTTATTAAATAAGTATTTGGAGTACCTTTTTTTTATATCTAAACTCTTAATTTAAGTATTCATATGGTGAAGACTTTATATATTTATTTATCCATTTATTTATGTATATGTGGTCCTAAATATTTTGGAATAAGTACTTAAAATAATTTCATATATCTAAACACTTATTTTAAATAAGTACTCATATATTAAAGAATTTTATGACAGTTTTAGTGCAAGAAAACCTAATTTTAGTGGTTGATGGCGTTTCCTAACTAATTATCTACGAAATAGTGTTAGATTTATGATTTTATCACTAAATAAAAAGAAAATATATTAATTTAAATATAGATTTTTTTTTACAAAAAAAGTAAAATTCATCGCCAATATAGTGGCTCTATCATTTAGCAATGAAATATCGAAGCTAACAATATATTATTATTCATCTTAATTTTTAATAACTATCTTTTTATTATTATATCAAATATAAAAATATATTTTCTTTACACTAAGAATTAAGAAGTATTATAACTCTCTTTTCTAAAAAGAAGTATTTTCTCTAAAAATATATGTATGTAGATGAATAAATTCGAAATATATACATGTATACTATAAAAAAAGGATGAAAAAATACGTAAAAAGATTAAAAGAAAAAAACATTTATGGGAAAGAAGGCTTGCATGCTTGATATTTTCCATATATTGGGAAGACAATCATTAAATGTGTGAGAGAGAATCATGGAGAGAAATTCAAACCTGGCGGGGCATTTTCAGTATAAAATTTGTCCAAAAACTCTAATTTGGGTGTGATTTTATTTTAATAAACCCATTTGGGTCATTGTGACAAAAAATGGTGTGCCCAAATGAATTTTCCTTTTTTCAAATGTCTTTACAAGGG
Organism: Nicotiana tomentosiformis; assembly: GCF_000390325.3. NCBI lineage: Eukaryota > Viridiplantae > Streptophyta > Magnoliopsida > Solanales > Solanaceae > Nicotiana > Nicotiana tomentosiformis. Next base: position 135,172,661 of record NC_090817.1, read on the forward strand.
AACATACCCAACTACCTCGTCTACATAAATTGAATCTCCTACAAGCCAATCAACGGAGCGAAACACTGTCCAAGACATTAAAGAAGATGTATGGTAAAAAAAACATCCAATCATAAGATGAAGGAGCTACCCAACAGTTAGGTAAAATCCACAAACCAGGTAATGGTATGCCAGGTAAAACTTCCACTCAGCCTTTTAATACCAGATCTTATGGCAGTAGCTCCACTACTAACGTTAATAATAAAATTTTTAGTTTCAATGCCAATCATGGTAAGTATTTACCCAAGGAATACATTGTCTCTCAAAATAAATTTCATTTCTTGGATAATCCGCCGATAGCCACGAATTCACTAATCCTACAGAGGTGGTGGATTGCATTTCATTAGACGTAGCTTTGTTAAAAGATGTGTTAGAACACGTGGCTTCTACAAACAACCCGCAATTAGCTAACATGCAAATAAATAATCCAATATTAGGCGATACTCCATATACAAATGACTCTACAAACAACCCATTTACTAATACAAATACCCCGTTAACCACTACTGATACTAACATTACCATTCCTAATAATAATGAAATTACTTGCATGAATGGATGCAAGCTACATCAACACCTGTCCCAAGAGAATTCGATTGCTCCACATTTGGCCAATGAGGAGAACCACGTGGCTAATACAAAATCTTTCCAAAATCCCCTTAAACCTCCACACCGGGCCACTCTCAAGCCATGCAAATAGACTCAATCATTAAAGAGCTACCTAGTTCTACTATCTTTCACACTTCTCCTCCGTCTAAAACCATTTCAATTCTCGATATAAATGAACACACTGCCCTTAACAATGCCAAGGATTCCAGTATCACAAAGGAAACGTTACCGTCTAATCCAAATACCAAGGCACCAAAGAGCTCACACAATGGAAAACCCACCGCCACCCCAAATCAACCTGAGAGGCAACCAAATCTTCTTTGTCCAACCACCCCTGTCTCAGGACCACCAACTCTTATCATGGATAGAACATGATATTGGATGGGCAGGAGACAGTGATAGTTCTCTAAACGTCTCATTTCCTAGCTCAACTAGTATCCGAATGCACATGGCCATGAGCAATAACTCAACCATGTTTGGTTAAACAACATCTTCCACCCACTAGCTCCATCATTTAACGCAAACCTAGCTCAAGACATGCGAAATCAATGGATCTTGCCACCACACTTCAACCCATTACAGACACAAAACATGTCAGTGGACCTCTCCTTCTTCCCCCCGGGGAGATCTCAAACATGAACCCAATATTCATGCCTTGGACCACTCCAGTCAACCATGCACAAACTCATATGGTTGTACCTCCGACTGGAAACCAAGCTCCTCCACAAGCACCTCGTAGGCACCACCTCCCAACGTACCAGAATCAGAAGAAAAACAAGTAGGGAACGTAGAGGAAATGATGTTGCTGGGGTCAGAAGAAATACTAGAATTTTCAAGCCTAAACGAAGTAAAAGTCTTGTTGAGGTTTTGTTTTTAAGATGAAATATTCTTAAAATGAGGGTGAATGAGAAATGGAGGGAAAATGAAATTTTGAGTAAAATTTTAAGTTTCCCCTCTTGACAATGAGACATTGTCCCATATTGGAAGAGGAAGACATTTTTGGTGGGTATATATATAATTGCTCTTCTTGTACCTCTTAAAGAGTTAAGAAGAAAGCAAGCCTCGCGCCGTCGCTCGGCTCGGCTACGGCTACGGCTACGGCTACGGCTTCAGCTTCGGCTTCGGCTTCGGATTGATTAATTTTTTAGACCAAATTTATTTGTTAATAGTAAATATTAACGTAAGATTATCCGTATTTATAACAGATATTTTTCAATCTGTGTATTGACCATTTGGCAGCCGCCTAATGCTCTTCCCACCATGAATATGCTTGCTCCACAAACATGAAGTGCTTGATCCACAAACAAGCTAATGCTTGCTCCACCATGGAGGGTGAACGTTTGGTCTTCTTCAACACTGGCTGCTATATATATGTGCAGCAGATGTTGAAGAAAGACACTCAACACACAACAAACAATTCGCTCAACAAATTGGCTATACATTACACTCCTTCCTCTCAGCATTTCCATACGATTTTCTGAGTTTCTACTCCTTCGTCCTGCATTGTTTTTAACTTCAAACAAAGCAACTGTAAGTGTGATTTGCTACCGAACTTTGTGTTCGCTGAAACACTGGGGTTTGAAGTACCGCTACACCAGTGTGTTATTCGTTCTATCCTGGGAGGAAATAATCCATTACCTTGGGTACTAGGAGGGGATTAAATTCCTTAAGGAAATACTGTGAATTCAGTGGGCTCGAATTTATTACTGTTTCATAACGTTAACTTATATTTTGCAGAATTATTATTTACAAATACAACAATATTGGCGGGGATAACAATCTTAAGGAATTTAATATTTATTTCTGTATTTGTGTTATTCTTATTATTCTGCAAACTAAAACCTTTGTGGTTTGTGTACTCCCGTTTTGGAGAGTTAAGCCTTCGTGGCGTTTTGTTGGATATTAAAATCTACGTGATTTTTACTCCAGTTTGAAAACGTGTATTAAACGTTTGTTTGTGTCATTCTTTTACAGAAAAAATGATGACTGAAAGTGAAAACCAAGTTGTTCCGATGGTAACTGCCAACGCATCGACAAGCCGAACACCGGCATTGGCACCGGCAGAAAAACCCGAAAAATTTTTCGGGATTGATTTCAAGCGCTGGCAGCAGAAGATGTTCTTCTATCTAACTACGTAAGGAAGATGTTCCCGATCTGCCAGATAAAACTCCAGAGAATGAACGCTTTCTCGTGATTGAAGCGTGGAAGCATTCTGATTTTTTATGCAAGAATTATATTCTTAGCGGACTGGATGATAATCTGTATAATGTATACAGTAGCGTGGAGACGTCAAAAGAATTGTGGAATGCGCTTGAAAAGAAATATAAAACTGAAGATGCCGGGATGAAGAAATTCGTTGCCGCAAAATTTTTGGACTACAAAATGGTAGATAGCAAGTCTGTTATTACCCAAGTCCAGGAATTGCAAGTGATTATTCATGATCTACTTGCTGAAGGTCTTGTCATCAACGAAGCATTCCAAGTAGCAGCAATGATTGAGAAGTTGCCTCCGTTGTGGAAGGACTTCAAAAATTATTTGAAACACAAACGAAAGGAAATGTCCCTTGAAGATCTCATTGTTCGGTTGAGAATCGAAGAGGACAATAAAGCTGCTGAAAGGAGAGGCCGTGGAAATTCAACAATAATGGGAGCAAATATTGTTGAAGTTAACAAAAAGAGGAAGAAGGCTTCTGGTCCGAAATACAATCCAAGCAAGAAGCGGTTCAGTGGAAACTGCTACAACTGTGGAAAAACTGGACACAAGTCTACGGAGTGTCATGCTCCGAAGAAAGACAAGAAAAGAGGTCAAGCAAACATGGTAGTAAACCATGATGATATTGATAACTTGTGTGCCATACTTTCTGAATGTAACTTGGTGGGAAATCCTAAACTGTGGTGGTTTGATTCAGGAGCCACTCGCCATGTTTGTGCAGTTAGAGAGGCTTTTGCTACTTATGCTCTTGCTGAACCCGGAGAGACAGTTTATATAGAAAATGCTTCAACAGCAAAAGTTGAAGGATATGGGAAGATATTTCTGAAAATGACTTCTGGCAAGGTCATAACTTTGAACAATGTCCTTTATGTTCCCGAAATGAGAAAGAATTTAGTCTCTACTGGACTTCTTGTTAAGTACGGTTTTAAGTGCGTTTTTGTGTCCAACAAGGTTGTCATTAGTAAGAATGAAATATTTGTAGGAAAAGGTTACCTCACCGAGGGCCTTTTCAATCTAAATGTAATGGTTGTGGAAAATAATAATAATATTTCAGCTTCTTCTTACTTACTTGAGTCAAATGATTTATGGCATGTACGTTTGGGTCATGTCAATTATAAAACCTTGCGGAAAATGATTAACTTGGAAGTACTGCCCAAGTTTGAATACGAAAAATCAAAATGTCAAACATGTGTGGAATCTAAGTATGTTAAACATCCTTATAAGTCAGTTGAAAGGAATTCAAATCCTTTAGACTTAATTCACACAGATATTTGTGACATGAAGTCAATACCATCTCGCGGTGGAAAGAAGTATTTCATAACTTTTATTGACGATGGTACTCGATATTGCTATGTTTACTTACTGAATAGTAAATCTGAAGCAATAGACGCATTCAGGCAATACAAAAATGAAGTTGAAACACAACTTAACAAGAAAGTAAAAATGATAAGAAGTGATAGGGGTGGTGAATATGAATCTCCTTTTGAAGAAATATGTTTAGAATATGGAATTATTCATCAAACAACAGCCCCTTACACGCCCCAATCTAATGGGATTGCGAAAAGAAAGAATCGCACATTAAAGGAGATGATGAATGCGTTGTTAATAAGTTTTGGTTTGCCACAGAACTTGTGGGGGGAAGCCATTCTTACGGCTAATCGAATATTAAATCGAGTGCCCCATAGCAAAACACAATCCATTCCATATGAAAAATGGAAAGGAAGGAAGCCCAACTTGAATTACTTTAAAGTGTGGGGGTGTTTGGCAAAAGTGCAAGTTCCTAAACCCAAAAGGGTAAAGATAGGACCGAAAACCGTTGATTGTGTTTTCATAGGATATGCGACAAATAGTAAAGCATATCGATTTCTGGTTCATAAATCAGAAAATCCCGACATTCATAATAATACGGTTATAGAATCAGATAATGCTGAGTTCTTTGAAAATATATATCCGTATAAAAAGGAATGTGAGTCGTTTGGTGAAGGATCTAAACGACCTCGGGAAGAAACAAAAGAAAGTACATGTAACCAGGAGGATCCAAGACGTAGTAAACGTCAAAGAACGTCTACTTCATTTGGACCGGATTTTGTGACTTTCTTATTGGAGAATGAGCCTCAAACATTTAAAGAAGCTATGACTTCTTCGGAATCATTGTTTTGGAAAGAGGCAGTCAATAGTGAAATAGAATCCATATTGAACAACCATACATGGAAATTGGTTGATCTTCCTCCTGGAAATAAACCTTTGGGTTCTAAATGGATTTTTAAGAGAAAAATCAAAGATGATGGCACTATTGATAAATTCAAGGCAAGGCTCGTAGTCAAAGGGTATAGACAACGAGAAGGTCTAGACTACTTTGATACATACTCTCCAGTTACAAGAATTACGTCCATACGGATGTTAGTAGCATTAGCTGCAGTGTATGGTCTTGAAATTCATCAAATGGATGTTAAGAATGCCTTCTTAAATGGAGAGTTGGAGGAAAAAATTTACATGGAACATCCTGAAGGGTTTGTGGTTCCAGGTAAAGAAAAGAAGGTATGTAGACTTGTTAAGTCTCTTTACGGACTAAAACAAGCACCCAAACAATGGCATGCGAAATTTGACCAAACAATGTTGTCAAATGGTTTTAAGATAAATGAATGTGATAAATGTGTGTACATTAAAAATGTTTCAAATCACATAGTCATTGTTTGCCTATATGTGGATGATATGCTGATAATGAGTAATGACATTGCCAACATAAATGCTACTAAGCGTATGCTCAATAGCAAGTTTGATATGAAAGACTTGGGAGTTGCTGATTTAATTCTGGGAATTAAGATCCATAAGACTCCTCAAGGTCTGGCATTGTCACAATCTCATTATATTAAGACAGTACTTGAAAAATTCAAGCACTTGGGCTTTAAAGTTGCAAAGACTCCAATTGACGTGAATCTTGCATTAGCAAAGAACAAAGGCCAAAGCATATCACAATTGGATTATGCTCGTGTGTTGGGATGCTTAATGTATATCATGAATTGTACACGACCAGATATAGCTTGTGCTATAAGTAAACTGAGTCGATATACGAGCAATCCAGGCCAATCTCATTGGATGGCAATGAAACGAGTTTTGGGATATTTAGAACATACCCAGAACTTTGAATTGCACTACAGTAATTTCCCTGCGGTGATTGAGGGATACTGTGATGCAAATTGGATCACCGGTTCAACTGATTCTAAGTCCACGAGTGGATATGTATTCACTATTGGTGGAGGAGCGGTATCTTGGAAGTCGTCCAAACAAACATGTATTGCCCGCTCTACAATGGAGGCTGAATTCATAGCCTTAGATAAAGCCGGTGAAGAAGCTGAATGGCTCCGGAATTTCTTGGAAGACATTCCATTTTGGCCCAAACCGTTGGCACCAATATGCATACATTGTGATAGTCAAGCGGCAATTGGAAGGGCTGGGAGCGTTATGTATAACGGTAAATCTCGTCATATACGACGAAGACATAAAACCGTTAGGCAATTACTCTCTAGAGGAATTATCACGATTGACTATGTAAAGTCAAGTGATAATGTGTCGGATCCACTTACAAAAGGCCTAACTAGAGAGGTAGTTGAGAAATCATCAAGGGGAATGGGGCTATGGCCGAGAACAAGTCATTGTGGCGGTAACTCTACCTAGAAGACTGGAGATCCCAAGATCTAGGTTCAAGGAGATCAAACAAAGTCATTAATGACGGTTCAACATTGTCAAATAAAATTTTAGTCCGTTCTCGTGATGAGACAATGTTCAGTACCAAGGATAAAGCATTAAGGCTTTTTAATGATTTCTAAATTTGATACGGGGTATATCAAATAGTGTATCTACAGGATGACACGTTTAGGAATCACCTATGTAAGTGTGAAGTGTTAGCCGCTTCAAGGAGAACTTTGTAAGGCCAGTTCTCTACGCACTTATGAAACCAGGCGGTGTTCATGGCTGAAACGAACACAACAATGAGAACCAAAGACGGTTAAGGGTTGATTGTGTGACTTATGGTTGTCTAGGTATACACCAAAGATCGACGGTTCAAAGATATCAAATCTACCGATTGACCGAGTATATCCGACATAAGTTTACTACGGAAAGTTCAAAGGGAAACCTACTTATCCAGATGCAATTAATCCTTGCTTGTAAATCACACAGTTTTTCATGCATACTTCCGTGATATAGCCATTCCCCATTCATGTGGGGGATTGTTGAGGTTTTATTTTTAAGATGTAATATTCTTAAAATGAGGGTGAATGGGAAATGGAGGGAAAATGAAATTTTGAGTAAAATTTTAAGTTTCCCCCTCTTAACAATGGGACATTGTCCCATATTGGAAGAGGAAGACATTTTTGGTGGGTATATATATAATTGCTCTTCTTGTAGCTCTTAAAGAGTTAAGAAGAAAGTAAGCCTCGCGCCGTCGTCATCGTCGCTCGCTCGGCTCGGCTTCGGCTACGGCTACGGCTACGGCTTCGGCTTCGGCTTTGGCTTTGGATTTGGATTTGGATTTGGTCAAATAATCGATTGATTGATTAATTTTTTGGACCAAATTTATTTGTTAATAGTAAATATTAACGTAAGATTATTCGCATTTCTAACGGATATTTTTCAATCCGTGTATTGACCATTTGGCAGCCGCCTAATGCTCTTCCCACCATGAATGTGCTTGCTCCAAAACATGAAGTGTTTGCTCCACAAACAAGCTAATGCTTGCTCCACCATGGAGGGTGGACGTTTGGTCTTCTTCAATACTGGCTGCTATATATATGTGCAACAGATGTTGAAGAAAGACACTCAACACACAACAAACAATTCGCTCAACAAATTGGCTATACATTGCACTCCTTCCTCTCAGCATTTCCATACGATTTTCTGAGTTTCTACTCCTTCGTCCTGCATTGTTTTTAATTTCAAACAAAGCAACTGTAAGTGTGATTTGCTACCGAACTTTGTGTTCGCTGAAACACTGGGGTTTGAAGTACCGCTACACCAGTGTGTTATTCGTTCTATCCTGGGAGGAAATAATCCATTACCTTGGGTATTAGGAGGGGATTAAATTCCTTAAGGAAATACTGTGAATTCAGTGGGCTCGAATTTATTACTGTTTCATAACGTTAACTTATATTTTGCAGAATTATTATTTACAAATACAGCAATATTGGCGGGGATGACAATCTTAAGGAATTTAATATTTATTTCTGTATTTGTGTTATTCTTATTATTCTGCAAACTAAAACCTTTGTGGTTTGTGTACTCCCGTTTTGGAGAGTTAAGCCTTCGTGGCATTTTGTTGGATATTAAAATCTACGTGATTTTTACTCCAGTTTGAAAACGTGTATTAAACGTTTGTTTGTGTCATTCTTTTACAGAAAAAATGATGACTGAAAGCGAAAACCAAGCTGTTCCGATGATAACTGCCAACGCATCGACAAGCCGATCACCGGCGTTGGCACCGGCAGAAAAACCCGAAAAATTTTCCGGGATTGATTTCAAGCGCTGGCAGCAGAAGATGTTCTTCTATCTAACTACGTTATGTCTACAGAAGTTCATCAAGGAAGATGTTCCTGATCTGCCAGATAAAACTCCAGAGAATGAACGCTTTCTCGTGATTGAAGCGTGGAAGCATTCTGATTTTTTATGCAAGAATTATATTCTTAGCGGACTGGATGATAATCTGTATAATGTATACAGTAGCATGGAGACGTCAAAAGAATTGTGGAATGCGCTTGAAAAGAAATATAAAACTGAAGATGCCGGGATGAAGAAATTTGTTGCCGCAAAATTTTTGGACTATAAAATGGTAGATAGCAAGTCTGTTATTACCCAAGTCCAGGAATTGCAAGTGATTATTCATGATCTACTTGCTGAAGGTCTTGTCATCAACGAAGCATTCCAAGTAGCAGCAATGATTGAGAAGTTGCCTCCGTTGTGGAAGGACTTCAAAAATTATTTGAAACACAAACGAAAGGAAATGTCCCTTGAAGATCTCATTGTTCGGTTGAGAATCGAAGAGGACAATAAAGCTGCTGAAAGGAGAGGCCGTGGAAATTCAACAATAATGGGAGCAAATATTGTTGAAGTTAACAAAAAGAGGAAGAAGGCTTCTGGTCCGAAATACAACCCAAGCAAGAAGCGGTTCAGTGGAAACTGCTACAACTGTGGAAAAACTGGACACAAGTCTACGGAGTGTCGTGCTCCGAAGAAAGACAAGAAAAGAGGTCAAGCAAACATGGTAGTAAACTATGATGATGTTGATAACTTGTGTGCCATGCTTTCTGAATGTAACTTGGTGGAAAATCCTAAACTGTGGTAGTTTGATTCAGGAGCCACTCGACATGTTTGTGCAGTTAGAGAGGCTTTTGCTACTTATGCTCTTGCTGAACCCGGAGAGACAATTTATATGGGAAATGCTTCAACAGCAAAAGTTGAAGGATATGGGAAGATATTTCTGAAAATGACTTCTGGCAAGGTCATGACTTTGAACAATGATCTTCATGTTCCCGAAATGAGAAAGAATTTAGTCTCTACTGGACTTCTTGTTAAGCACGGTTTTAAGTGCATTTTTGTGTCCAACAAGGTTGTCATTAGTAAGAATGAAATATTTGTAGGAAAAGGTTACCTCACCGAGAGCCTTTTCAATCTAAATGTAATGGTTGTGGAAAATAATAATAATATTTCAGCTTCTTCTTACTTACTTGAGTCAAATGATATGGCATGTACGTTTGGGTCATGTCAATTATAAAACCTAGCAGAAAATGATTAACTTAGAAGTACTGCCCAAGTTTGAATGCGAAAAATCAAAATGTCAAACATGTGTGGAATCTAAGTATGTTAAACATCCTTATAAGTCAGTTGAAAGGAATTCAAATTCTTTAGACTTAATTCACACAGATATTTGTGACATGAAGTCAATACCATCTCGCGGTGGAAAGAAGTATTTCATAACTTTTATTGACGATGGTACTCGATATTGCTATGTTTACTTACTGAATAGTAAATATGAAGCAATAGACGCATTCAGGCAATACAAAAATGAAGTTGAAACGCAACTTAACAAGAAAGTAAAAATGATAAGAAGTGATAGGGGTGGTGAATATGAATCTCCTTTTGAAGAAATATGTTTAGAATATGGAATTATTCATCAAACAACAGCCCTTACACGCCCCAATCTAATGGGATTGCGGAAAGAAAGAATCGCACATTAAAGGAGATGATGAATGCGTTGTTGATAAGTTCTGGTTTGCCACAGAACTTGTGGGGGAAGCCATTCTTACGGCTAATCGAATATTAAATCGAGTGCCCCATAGCAAAACACAATCCATTCCATATGAAAAATGGAAAGGAAGGAAGCCCAACTTGAATTACTTTAAAGTGTGGGGGTGTTTGGCAAAAGTGCAAGTTCCTAAACCCAAAAGGGTAAAGATAGGACCGAAAACCGTTGATTGTGTTTTCATAGGATATGCGACAAATAGTAAAGCATATCGATTTCTGGTTCATAAATCAGAAAATCCCGACATTCATAATAATACGGTTATAGAATCAGATAATGCTGAGTTCTTTGAAAATATATATCCGTATAAAAAGGAATGTGAGTCGTTTGGTGAAGGATCTAAACGACCTCGGGAAGAAACAAAAGAAAGTACATGTAATCAGGAGGATCCAAGACGTAGTAAACGTCAAAGAACGTCTACTTCATTTGGACCGGATTTTATGACTTTCTTATTGGAGAATGAGCCTCAAACATTTAAAGAAGCTATGACTTCTTCGGAATCATTGTTTTGGAAAGAGGCAGTCAATAGTGAAATAGAATCCATATTGAACAACCATACATGGAAACTGGTTGATCTTCCTCCTGGAAATAAACCTTTGGGTTCTAAATGGATTTTTAAGAGAAAAATCAAAGATGATGGCACTATTGATAAATTCAAGGCAAGGCTCGTAGTCAAAGGGTATAGACAACGAGAAGGTCTAGACTACTTTGATACATACTCTCCAGTTACAAGAATTACATCCATACGGATGTTAGTAGCATTAGCTGCAGTGTATGGTCTTGAAATTCATCAAATGGATGTTAAGACGGCCTTCTTAAATGGAGAGTTGGAGGAAGAAATTTACATGGAACAACCTGAAGGGTTTGTGGTTCCAGGTAAAGAAAAGAAGGTATGTAGACTTGTTAAGTCTCTTTACGGACTAAAACAAGCACCCAAACAATGGCATACGAAATTTGACCAAACAATGTTGTCAAATGGTTTTAAGATAAATGAATGTGATAAATGTGTGTACATTAAAAATGTTCCAAATCACATAGTCATTGTTTGCCTATATGTGGATGATATGCTGATAATGAGTAATGACATTGCCAACATAAATGCTACTAAGCGTATGCTCAATAGCAAGTTTGATATGAAAGACTTGGGAGTTGCTGATTTAATTCTGGGAATTAAGATCCATAAGACTCCTCAAGGTCTGGCATTGTCACAATCTCATTATATTAAGACAGTACTTGAAAAATTCAAGCACTTGGGCTTTAAAGTTGCAAAGACTCCAATTGACGTGAATCTTGCATTAGCAAAGAACAAAGGCCAAAGCATATCACAATTGGATTATGCTCGTGTGTTGGGATGCTTAATGTATATCATGAATTGTACACGACCAGATATAGCTTGTGCTATAAGTAAACTGAGTCGATATACGAGCAATCCAGGCCAATCTCATTGGATGGCAATGAAACGAGTTTTGGGATATTTAGAACATACCCAGAACTTTGAATTGCACTACAGTAATTTCCCTGCGGTGATTGAGGGATACTGTGATGCAAATTGGATCACCGGTTCAACTGATTCTAAGTCCACGAGTGGATATGTATTCACTATTGGTGGAGGAGCGGTATCTTGGAAGTCATCCAAACAAACATGTATTGCCCGCTCTATAATGGAGGCTGAATTCATAGCCTTAGATAAAGACGGTGAAGAAGCTGAATGGCTCCGAAATTTCTTGGAAGACATTCCATTTTGGCCCAAACCGTTGGCACCAATATGCATACATTGTGATAGTCAAGCGGCAATTGGAAGGGCTGGGAGCGTTATGTATAATGGTAAATCTCGTCATATACGACGAAGACATAAAACCGTTAGGCAATTACTCTCTAGAGGAATTATCACGATTGACTATGTAAAGTCAAGTGATAATGTGTCGGATCCACTTACAATTACTAGAGAGGTAGTTGAGAAATCATCAAGGGGAATAGGGCTATGGCCGAGAACAAGTCATTGTGGCGGTAACTCTACCTAGAAGACTGGAGATCCCAAGATCTAGGTTCAAGGAGATCAAACAAAGTCATTAATGACGGTTCAACATTGTCAAATAAAATTTTAGTCCGTTCTCGTGATGAGACAATGTTCAGTACCAAGGATAAAGCATTAAGGCTTTTTAATGATTTCTAAATTTGATACGGGGTATATCAAATAGTGTATCTACAGGATGACACGTTTAGGAATCACCTATGTAAGTGTGAAGTGTTAGCCGCTTCAAGGAGAACTTTGTAAGGCCAGTTCTCTACGCACTTATGAAACCAGGCGGTGTTCATGGCTGAAACGAACACAACAATGAGAACCAAAGACGGTTAAGGGTTGATTGTGTGACTTATGGTTGTCTAGGTATACACCAAAGATCGACGGTTCAAAGATATCAAATCTACCGATTGACCGAGTATATCCGACATAAGTTTACTACGGAAAGTTCAAAGGGAAACCTACTTATCCAGATGCGATTAATCCTTACTTGTAAATCACACAGTTTTTCCATGCATACTTCCGTGATATAGCCATTCCCCATTCATGTGGGGGATTGTTGAGGTTTTATTTTTAAGATGAAATATTCTTAAAATGAGGGTGAATGGGAAGTGGAGGGAAAATAAAATTTTGAGTAAAATTTTAAGTTTTCCCCTCTTGACAATGAGACATTGTCCCATATTGGAAGAGGAAGACATTTTTGGTGGGTATATATATAATTTCTCTTCTTGTAGCTCTTAAAGAGTTAAGAAGAAAGCAAGTCTCGCGCCGTCGTCATCGTCGCTCGCTCGGCTCGGCTTCGGCTACGGCTACGGCTTCGGCTTCGGCTTTGGCGTTGGATTTGGATTTGGTCAAATGATCGATTGATTGATTAATTTTTTAGACCAAATTTATTTGTTAATAGTAAATATTAACGTAAGATTATCCGCATTTGTAATGGATATTTTCCAATCCGTGTATTGACCATTTGGCAGCCGCTTAATGCTCTTCTCACCATGAATGTGCTTGCTCCATAAACATGAAGTGCTTGCTCCACAAAAAAGCTAATGCTTTCTCCACCATGGAGGGTGGACGTTTGGTCTTCTTCAACACTGGCTGCTATATATATGTGTAGCAGATGTTGAAGAAAGACACTCAACACACAACAAATAATTCGCTCAACAAATTGGCTATACATTGCACTCCTTCCTCTCAGCATTTCCATACGATTTTCTGAGTTTCTACTCCTTCTTCCTGCATTGTTTTTAACTTCAAACAAAGCAACTGTAAGTGTGATTTGCTACCGAACTTTGTGTTCGCTGAAACACTGGGGTTTGAAGTACCGCTACACCAGTGTGTTATTCGTTCTATCTTGGGAGGAAATAATCCATTATCTTGGGTACTAGGAGGGGATTAAATTCCTTAAGGAAATACTGTGAATTCAGTGGGCTCGAATTTATTACTGTTTCATAACGTTAACTTATATTTTGCAGAATTATTATTTACAAATACAACAATATTGGCGGGGATAACAAGTCTATCTCTTCAGGGAGATGCTAGAGAAGAGGTACATTCTTAGCTGTCCATGCAATGATACTATTCCCCTCGTTAAGGAGGAATGAATCCTTTTTAATAAGCAGAATAGAGAATGGAACAACTCACAACCGACCAGAAGTGATGTATCGCCCCACTAAATTTATTATTTGGAACATTAAGGGTGGTAACAATGAAGCCTTCAGGAGGAATTTTCGAGATATGATTGACACCCACAAGCCTTGCATGGTTACACTATTGGAAACTCGTATAAAGAATCATATCTCCCTACTAAATGACTTTGCCTTTTCTAAAATGATTGAAGTCCCCACGGAGGGACAAATGGGATGAATGGTTATTCTATGAAACTTTAATGTGGTTGATGTCCACAACTTTATTAGAAGAAACCAAGAAATACATGCAAACATTGAGGTACGTCCCATAAATACTTATTGGTTGTTTTCATCTATATATACTAGTACTAATATAGGTAATAGAAATACATTATGGAATAATATAGAAAATATTCATGAGAGGTACAATGGCCCTTCGCTTCTAGGAGGCGATTTCAATGACATCTTTAGTGGGAATGCTAAGTTTGGAGGTAACCCCATCAACCGTAAACGTAGTACACACTTATGGGCTAGCATTAACAAATGCAACTTCATGGATCTAGGGTACAAGATTTGTAAATATACGTGGTCCAATCACCGTAAGAAATCAAGGGGCTTAATGATAAAAAGACTAGATAAGATTTTGGTCAATAATTAGTGGAATAATTTATTTCCAAAGGCAATTATTGTACACCTTCCCAATACCCATTCAAACCTAGAAATATTAACTACAATAGCAAACCTTTTAGGTTAGGGACTATTTGGTGTAGACACCCTGAGTTTATTAATATCGTGCGTGAAAGTTGGAACTATAACGACCTTACTATAACTTATAATGTTTTTAGAGATAAACTCAACATCTGAAAAAATGAAACTTTAGGGGATATTTTTTGTTAAAAAAGAAGAGACTTTTAGCTCGCTTATATGGTATCCAATCATCCCCAAAATACCATAACAGCACTTTCTTGATGGAACTTGAGGTGCTGCTACAACTTGAATATAATGCCATCCTTAAAATGGAAGAAGATTTATGGAAACTTCGCTTTCGTATCTCTTGGCTCAACGAAGGAGGCGCCAATACTAAATTCTACCACATCATGGCCTCTAATAGGAAGAGACGTAACTCCATAATGTACTTCAAAAATAATAATGGTGATTGGATTACTGACCCTAAATACATCCTAGAACATACCTATAAATTTTTCGAACTGGCCTTCACAATCTCAAAATCTGTAACTCATAAAACTGCTTTTGAAAAAAATCCCACTATCCTTTCAAAGTTAGACCTAGGAAGTCTTGACAAACCCTTGGCTAATGAAGAAATCACAAACGCTATCTTTTCATTCAAACCCTTTAAGGCTCCAGGGCCAGATGGCATACATCCCTTCTACCAAAAATATTGGAATATTATTTTCGGCTCAGTGTTAAGTTTTGTCACAAGGTCTTTGAAACCCAATCCTTTCCTAATAATACAAACGATACCTATTTATGTATCATTCCAAAATTGCGATAATGCTATCATTATTCAAGAGCTATTAAATAACATGCACAAATCTAAAAGCTCTAAATTCAATATGTTGTTAAAACTAGACCTAGAAAAGGCATTTAATCGATTGGAATGGTTCTTTGTTTATATAACCCTTAGATTCTTTAATTTTCCTCCCAATATCTCTAAGCTTATTATGCATTGTATTTGTACAAGTACCATTGGGGTACTTGTTAATGGTACAAAAACAAATTTCTTCAGTTCCAGTAGAGGCATACGCCAAGGAGACCATGTGTCTCCATATATGTTTATTTTATATATGGATCTTTTTTCAAGACTTATTAATCATCATGTAGATATTATACTTTGGGACTCTATTAAGGTAAATTATAAAGGTCCAAGTTCCTCTCATCTTGTTTTCGCCGGTGACTTAACACTTATGGGAAAGGCTAACCACAAAACAGGCATTGTATAAAAATTTGTTTGGAGCTTTTTTCTTATGAGTCAGACTTTTCTATAAATTATACCAAGTATAGATTAATCTTCTTCAAAAACTACCCCTCAACAATTACTTCTTACTTTGCTAACTTATTTGGAATGAAGGTAAGCTTCGAATTTGGGAAGTATCTTGGATTCTCAAGTTAAACCATAAACCAAAATCTAAAGACTTTCAATATGTCATTGACAAAATGCACCTAAGTCTATCCCATTGAAAATCAAAATTCCTTAACATGGTTAGTAGAACCACACTAGCTATATCAACATTGAGTGTTGTCCCTACACACTCAATGCAATATACTCTTTTGCCTATTACGACCCCAGCAAAATTGATAAGATTCAAAGAAATTTTATATAGGGAACTACAAATTCATCCAAAAAATGCCCTTGTCAATTGGAAGACTATTACCAAAGAAAAAGCGGAGGGTGGACTAGTCATTCGTTCGGCCTCTACAAAAAACCTAGTGTTACTCACAAATCTTGCTTGGAGACTATTAAATAATCAATCTGACCCCTGGCCACAACTCATCTAATGAAAATACGCCCACAAGAGGTCTAAGATTAACACCTCTTTTATTTGGTCTGCCCTTATTAAAGGTTGGAAGATTTATAATGAAGGCACTATGTGGCACCCATGTACAACCTCTAAAATCAACATCTGGTCTAGAATAATGTAAGAAGTGCTATAGCTGGTCCACTGCATTTGAGTGATTACAACCTCTCCTTGAAAGACCTAATAAATGACAATGAGTGGAACATTTCCAAACTTTCTTTTTGTTCTCCCTCTCTCTATTGTCAACAAGATTAATTCTACGTCTATACCTAGTAATTATCTTAACAAGGACCAAGTGACTTGGGCACTTTGTACTAGTGGCAATTTTACAACCAAGTCATGTTATGCACTACTCAAACCTAAGAGTAGCCCGGGATTGGATTTCACTTGGATTTGGAAACTTCACTACCCTAATAAAATAAAATACTTATTTTGGTAATGCTTGCATAATCGTATACCATGTAGAGCCTTCTTACATCATATTGGTATGAAGGTAGACGATACATGCCGGTTTGTAAAAGAGGTCCTGAAGATGTTCAACACATTTTCCATCAATGTCCTATAGCGCTTCTGGGATAAATTAGGGTTGGTGGCACATCCAAACATTATCAATACTCACTGACTAATTCATTTAAAAAACTCTATCCTCCATTCTCATAATCAAACCACCAAATGGGAAAATGTGTTTCTTTTTGCCATTTGGAACCTCTGAAAAAATAGGAATAATAACAACTTCAATAATCTCGATCTTGATTTGAACACCTCTAAAGTTATCCAACAAGCTTGGGAATATAATTTCTTCACTGAAAGAAACTCGCTTAAAATAGATAAGACTAGAATCAATATCAAATGGCTAAATCCTCATAGAGACACTATAAAGCTAAACATAGATGGTGCTTTCTTAAAGGCTTCTCTAAAAACTGGTCTAGAAGGAGTCTTTAGAAACGACAAAGGTGTATGGATTATGGGCTTTTATAAAGGAAATTTTACTAGGTATACACCCTATTTATTATAAATTAAAATTATTTTAAAATATTATTTTCTATAGCTACCTTTTATATTTTATAGCAAATAAATATTTATGGTATATACTACCATTGAGACATGAAATAAGGCATGAAATACGCGATTTATATTTTTTCTCTCTTTCTTTCAATTAACATATAATTCTCTCTCATAATTTTTCTTCTCTCTCTCTATCTCTCCCTCTCTCTCTCTCTTCGAGCAAAATATGCCGAATCATAGATACACGAAAGAGAAACAAATCATGAAAGAAAGCCTAAAAATCTCAAAATCAGAAACATGAAAGTAAACCTATAATCAAAAAAGGAAGAAGAGATACCTTGGGCGACAGAGAGATTGAAAAGAAAGAGGGATTCTTAGCGCGGTAAGCAAGAGACAAAAGAGGAAGAAGCGGTCGAAATGGAAGCGCTGTAAATTATAATGGAATAAGTAGTGAAGCGATACAAGGAGTCTTGGTCGGAAAACGCCATCTCCGGCGAACTTTCTTATTTTCTTTGCTATTTAGTCACATACAATGATACAAATACATTGTATTCTGTACAAATTCACTCAAACACATTGTATTTTTGTATAATTTTTTTTTCACGTGTTTATGTATTTCGAAGGTCTGTATTTTTTTAATACAACTAAATACACTTGTATTCATGCATACTGTACATGCAGTATTCATGAATACATGATATAAACATTGAAATACACTGAATACACACATTAAAATAGAACAGAATATAAATAATGAATACATTTAATTTTAAAATACAGTGAAATATAATAAAATACAGTCAATATAAATTGAAATACAGTTAATACAACCAATGAAATATACTTAATACAACAATAATAATATATATTAGGAATAACTAAAATACTATTAATACAAATACATTTGAATACACTGAATGTAAAATAGCGAATACAGTAAATACAAACATTGAATCTAATGAATGAAACAATAAAAAAATATATTGAAACACACTAAATACAAAAGTTATATACAACTGAAAAATCATTCTAATTAATTGAATTGGTAATGAGGCATGTTAGGATTGATTTTGTTGAGTTATATTAGGAGTGTATCACGCTAATTGATATTATTTCCGTTTTTAGACAGCTGAACATACTTATTTTTAAGGTGATTGTCGTTACAGTATGCATGAATATATAGCGCGAATACATGTGAATATATGTGTGTACAGCTGGACTGCCCTGATTTTAGGTGCTTTTTTGCTGTTGCATTCATGAATACAGCAGCGCGAATACATGCGCGTACTGTTGGACTGCCCTAATTTTAGACGCTTTTTGCTGTTGTATTCATGAATACATGGCGTGAATACATGTGAATACATGCGCGTACAGTTGGACTGCCCTGATTTTTAGACGCTTTTTGCTGTTGTATTCATGAATACAGTAGCGCAAATACATCGAATACACTACCGTAACAACTGAATAGTAGCTATAGGAAGTAATTATATATATGGTAGCTATAGGAAGTTAATAGTCACTAAAAAATAGTGATTTCTTAAAATTCCTCTTTTATAAATCTTGTTATGCCACAACTTCTTTGTATGTTGAACTTCTAGCATTGGACCAAGGGTTAAAAATTGCGATAGAGATGAAGTTCCCACAGTTAGAGATTGAAACCGACTCTTTAGAGATGATTAAACTGTTAAATGAGGAAAATGATTTGGCTAATAACACATTGTTTGATTGCAGGTTATTAATGCTCTAACTGAGAGTCACAGTAGTACTCAGACATAATTTCAAAGAAGGAAATGGAGTTGCACACCAACTAGCAAAGGAAGCCATTAGCCACTTCAAGCCTACTAATGTTTTCGAGATCTATACTGCCTTTTCAGTTTCATTATTGTGTTCTAAATTTTGTATCGAACTATACATTCCAAATTGTTATTTATTCTTTCAATATCTATTTTTAAAGAATATGACTGTGGTACAAATACACATGGCAACAAGAATCACCAATGAGGTGGTGGAATGATGTGATCACTCCACTTCCACCTTAACTAGAGATCTAGAATAGAGAAATTCTTGATAGGAAAGTTTCTCTCTTAAATGACATAAATCCTAATCTGTCAAGTTAATAATAGACAATAAATACTAGACACCAAATGACAAGCTAGAACGACTAAGGCCCAAACTTCCTCATTTAAACTGTTAAATGAGGAAAATGAGGCCCACACATGAAATTTCAGTATATTATGCTGGAGTATTTTTCGGATTTTGAATAGTGTTTTCGTTTAGATTTATCTTTACATGAAAATTAGCTAAATTTCGATTACTTTTGAAACTGTGACTATTTTTAAATGACCACTTGTAAATCTAGCTATTTTTGAATTTCTCCCCCGTTTCATTAATCCTGGGCTGATTCCAGGCTAGTGTCCATCAAAAGGGTCGGTCACAATGGAGTCCTTTTAAGGGAAAACACATCTTAGGTTGTGCTCCTATTTAATGAAGAATTAGCCTAAAAAGTCGCTCCCTTAACCTTTTAAACTTAGAATAAATGATGGATGTATAATATACGTATAACTTATGTATAATATGTTCGTAATCATATATAATTATTGTATAATCTATATATAACGGTTAGAAAAAGTAAACGGCGAACCCTACCAACTATTTTTATAAAAATCCCCTTTTTAATTGAGTTTAAGTTATACCCATTGATCGTGTAAAAATAATACTCTATACAATAAAGTCACTTATTAGATATTGACAAATTTCTTGACAATTTTGTACTATTGTGTATATAACTTAAGTCTTTTTTATTTTTTTAAATTTAATTGACGAAATTGGATGGATTTCAAGAGAAAATTTAAGAATGGAAGATCTGAAAATAAGGTGAATATTTTGGTTATCTAAAGAAAGATTCTGAAAAGATATGGTACTAGGTAGCAAAGTTAGTTAAGGATTATGGAAGAGATAGTATTAGGGAAAGATTGTAAGAATGGAAGAGTTTTAAATAAGGAAAATAATTAGAAATTTTATGAAAGATATAAAGTATGGGAAAGTAAATTGTAAGTAAAGTTATTTCATATATTATAACATGTTAAATACACTAATAAAAATAAAATAAAAAATGTCACATCACTATCGCATGTAACTTAAATTTGTTACATTAGTAGATTTGGTGTATAAGTCTAGCAAGTACTTTAATTTGAATTACCATAACTTATCCTAATCGAAATTGGAAAGGCAAGAGAATATCTCGAGAAGTCTAAAAGTTTTAGACTTGATTGGATTTCCAATGAGACGAGAGTTCTTAGGAATTAAGTCTCTCGTCCGGGCCCTATACTTTAGAAAAGTTCTTAGGAATCAGTCACTCATCCCTCCACCATTTATAAGCAATTCAGGTAATCACAATATATACACAACAGCATACCTTGTGTGGTCCCACGAGTCAGATCCGGCTCGAGTTAGCAACATATATCCTTGATCAAATGGCAAAAGAATCCGCTCTTGATCTTTCTTGTGATGATTTTTACTTATCATTACTTTTCGATGAAATCGAAGACGATGAAAACTTCTCAATATCAGATGAGAAGTATGCTGAAGAACTCCAGTTTCAAGAAGTATTAATGGCTTCAACTTCTATTCAAAACTCAACCAGTTCCCCTGCATTATCACTACGCGAAGCAGAAGAGAGTGATGAAGAAGGAGAATCGTCGTTAAGTTTCTGCGAAATATGTGCAGAAAGGAAAGAAAGTGATGAAATGTTCACAATAGAAACCTGCAGCCACATTTTTTGTACTGATTGCATTAGCAAACATGTAGCAACTAAAATCCAGGAAAATATTCATGCTGTAACATGTCCAGGTGTGGCTTGTAGGGGAATTCTTGATTTCGAAACATGTAGTTCTACTATGCCAAAAGAAGTACTTTCTAGATGGGACGAAGTGTTATGTGAATCATTAATTCTTGCTTCACAAAAATTCTACTGTCCTTACAAAGATTGTTCAGCTATGCTTGTGAATGATTCGGACGAAATTATTAGGGAATCGGAGTGTCCGAGTTGCTGGAGATTGTTCTGCGCACAATGTAACGTGCCGTGGCATAGTGGAGTTGAATGTGAAGAGTTTCAGCGGCTGAATGCAGATGAAAGAGACAGAGAAGATCTTATGGTGAGGGAACTTGCAAAGGCGAAACATTGGGGTAGATGTCCTCATTGCAAATTCTTTGTGGAAAAGACAGAGGGATGTTTACATATGACTTGTAGGTGTGGATCACAATTTTGCTATAAATGTGGAGTGACTTGGACAATACATCATGCTTGTTAATGGAATCATGGTTTTCAAAGAACTAGATTTGCAGTTTCAGGTTTTTGATTTCCAAATTTTAAGTCATATCTGTTGGATTCAATATTATTTGCGTGGGAACTGGAGTATGGAATTGAGCAATGTTTTCTCTGTTCACATAACAATGGGAAAGTTTTTGTGACATGATTATACTCTATGACTTTCTTACGTCTTGTTTTATCTATTTTGGCAAAATACATTAGTTGCACCCTAAACTTGTCGAGAAAACTAAGTTTCCCATTTTAACTTTATGGACGTTCTTATACCACCATATTCTTGTCCATAGTGAAATTAATACCCCTTCTTAAGTCAATCCCAATGTATATGGAGTAGTGCTATACACGCGCCTAACTTGTGTATAACACCAATTATATAAGTATATTTTTCTTACTTTTTTCCTCTTTCTTGTCCTCCTTTCGTTTGTTTTGACAAACTAGTGTATATCAACGTAAGTTGCACATTAATAATGTCATGTGATGATTAAAATATTTATTTATATAAAGGAACAATAAAATTTAATTAATGAGAGAAATTTTATGTATAATAATATAACAATCATCTAAATACCGGAAAATATTATTATGTTAGCATAATACATGAATATAAATAAAAAAAAATCATCAAAACTTACACAAATTATCAACTTTGTCATGTTAGTTAGATAATTATATATTATAGTTTAAAAGTATTTAATGTGATGGTATCTTAACGAACACTTCTTTGTGGACAATATTTATTTTTTGTATGTTTCCTCCTAATGCGTTGGTTGCTCTTCCTTGACCAGAACTCTTGTTGTCGATCTTGATATCCCTCTTGAAAGTGCAACATACAGTTGTTCGTGCAAGAAAACATATTGCGGTAAATATCCGTGCAATGTTTGTCCGTGTGCTTTATTTATTATATTTGTAAAACATAAACATACTAAAAATTATTTTCACACAAATTTAAAAGGATATTCCTTAGTTTCGGAAGATGAAAGTTGAATTCGGGGATAAGAATATACTTAGAAGCACATTGACCAATATCATAATTTTTGCATGTAAGACGTTATTGTCAAAACTTCTATATACCATATGTGTGTTATTACATAAGTTATTCGGCGTATCTAAGTTTTTCCGTAGCATGACAGACATATTTTTCTTCAAAATTAACCTATGTACAATGGAAGATCAATTTTAACTTAGTCTATTATATACGGTGATACTAACATACGTAAGAAATAGAAAACTTGACAACAAACATGTATGGTAGAAAGCCATTTGGTATTAAAGTATTTAATTATTCTTGTTAGTAGTAATTATTGGTATCATTTTCTGCTGAGTCAAAAACTGAAAAGTATTTTGTTTTCACTATAAAATTTTGCAATCAATATTTATTTAGTTGATCAATATATTCATCTATGCTAGCTAATATATCTTTTTAATTCTATCATGCAATTTGTACAAATTGCGTTTTAATCTATTGACAGAAATATTTATCCTATTAAATGCACTACTATTACCATTGGGATTGATAGCCAAGTGTTCAGTAAGAACCAAATAATCTTTTATTGGATGCTCTTCTTCATTTCCGACACAACGCAAAAAGACACTGAATAATGGATATGTTCTTACTTTATATTTCTTGTCAGTTGAATCTTTTTCGTTTGAGGCCAGAAGTATAATTGGCAAGCTAGCTTTTACAGTCCCTGCTTTTGTCGATTTTGGAACTACTGGTAGTACTTGATAGAAATTACCTCCCAAACTATTATTTTTTCACAAAACGGTTCATTAATATCCAATATATTTCTAGAACTCCAGGCAATTATTTCGATCATTTGACACTTAGCCATAAGTGCTTCATTCCATATTATCAATTTTGCTTTTCTTATAAATTTAGCACCATTGCTCTGCATTGACCTATTTGTGATGGTTATTTAAGTTGTTTGAAAAGATATATCAAATCTAAAGTGGGTAGCCTCGTAATAAAATCGTTGTTGGTACACCACTTATTATTGCTAACAGTGACATGCCTCTTGATATGATATTTGTATGAAATGCATGACATAGAAATATTATTTCGATTCCGCTGGAGGCATCTACAAAGAATAATCTCGTTATACCAAAGTCGACTCTTTATAATATAGTCTTGAAAGCTTGTTCATGTTTAGAATTTAGCTTTGATTGTATTTCATGAGACACTTATATATCATTTTGATTCTTAATAATACACTATATACTTTGTGTTCTAACGCTCTTTTTATGGAATAAATTTATGTACCCTAAGCTTTTTTTTTTACTTGAATAAGAATTTTACTCATATGATGAATTTCAAAAATAATTGCCCGGAGTTATAAGTGCTTCATCACAGGCAATTATAAGAGCCTAAGAGTATTCTCTTAATATTAGTTCATCTCTTGTTTTGAATATTTAATCTTAATTATAATTTTATCCACCATAAATTTTATTTTCAAAGAGTAAAAGATTGATATGATATTTTACTTTTAGATCTTTATGTTTGTAGAATCATTAGTAGTATTGACTCTTACCAACTATTTTTTTTCTCTTTCTCATATATTTATATTCTTAAATATTTTCTTAGTTGTTGTTAAATAATTGAGTATTTGTCAAATTATTTGAGTAGGAAAATAGTTTAAATATAATATAAAAATATATTATCGTGAGGGTATTTTTTCTCAATTTCAACTCTTTAGGCAGTCCATTTAATATTACTTTTATTTTTTCTTCGTATTGGACGTTATGAAGTGGTAATGTATTGCCAATACGGAGGATTCTTATGAAATTGATTTTATTAAAGCTTCATACATATTTTTAGTAAGAATTTAATAGACAAAAAATTATTAATTTTTAAAATCTTAAATATTAAAAATTAGAATAGAAGATATTGTAGTCCAAAAAATAGGTTATTGCAGTTATGTCTTTTCTCTATGAGTTCTTCCATTTAATATTTTAGGGATATTTTGATATATTAATATTGTATTTATGATTTTATAATAATATATGCTCTCATTTTTTTAAATGATTTGGACAATATAATACATTCTCAAATTAAATTAATAATAGGACATTATAATACGTTTTTAAATTAAATTAATAATAAAAGTTTTTAAGAAGTATATCCTAAAAGTAATAGGATTGCATAATTAAAGATATTTACTTATCCAATTTATATGAAATAGACAGCCCAAAAGTAATTATACTAATAGGATTCCTAAAGTTAATCATGTAGGATTCCTAACGTGTAGTATTATGTGCTAAAACTAATAGGATTATAAGGCTAATATCTAAAATTCCGGTTATATCCTTTTATTATGAGTTATTATGCTTAATATTATAAGGTTATTTTTGTAAACCGACATTGTATTCATACTTTTATAATAACTAGTCTCTATGGTCGTGCGTTATACGAATATTTCAAGTCATGTTGGATTTGAAATAAAATATAATATGTAGTGTTAGTGTAACGACCCGACTTGTCGTTTTAAGAATTTACACCCCGTTCAGTGACTTAAGGTCTCGAGCAGCTTCGCAATATGTATTATGACCCGTATGTGTGGTCGAGTTTGAATTACTGAAGATTCGGAATTAAATTAAAAGAACAATCCTTATTTAGAAGATTAAATGGAAAGAGTTAACCGGAGAGTTGACTTTTGAGCAAACGAGTTCGGAATGGAATTTTGATGATGTCAATAGCTCCGTATGGTGATTATGGACTTAGGAGCGTGTCCGAAAAATTATTTAGAGGTCTGTAGTGGAATTAGGCTTGAAATGGCGAAATTTGAATTTTTGGGAAGTTTGACCGAGGGTTGACTTTTGGATATCGGGGTCGGAATCCGATTCTGAAAATTGGAATAGCTTCATTATGTCAATTATGACTTGTGTGCAAAATTTGAAGTCATTCCGGATTGATTCATAGTTTTGATATTGTTTGATATGATTTGAGGCCTCGAACAGGTTCGTGTTATGTAGTGGGACTGGTTGGTATGCTCAGACGGGGTACCGAGTGGCTCGGGTGAGTTTTGGGGTGGTTTCGAACCATTTCTATGCCATTTTTAGTTGTTGGTGTTTGGCCACAGAGGTATGCATTGCGATCGCAGACAAACGGTCGCGATCGCGAAGAGAAATTTTGCTGTTTGGAGACTGTGAATCGCGATCGCGGAAGCCTTTTCGCGATCACGTAGAGGAAACTCCTGCCATACTGACCCGACTTTGGAAGCTCATATATCGCAATTTATAAGGAATTTGGAGATGATCTAAAAATAAAAGTTATAGTCCTTTATGTCTAGTTATCAGAAAGGTAAACTATTTGTCTTTTGAATTTGTGTACAAAAAGTTATGATAGATATACTACAGACTGTCCGGGAAGAGTTTGGAAATCTCTGTTGCATAGGGCTGACTTTGGAAGCTTATATCTCGAAATATATAAGGATTGGGAGATGAAAAATAAATGAAAGTTATAGCCATTGGAATCTAGTTTAAAGAAAGTTAAACCATTCATCATTTGAAGTTTTGTTCAAAAAGTTATGACCATTATACTAGAGGCTGTCTGGAAGAGTTGGGGAGTTTGTTCTTCGCAATCGCGATTGGTTTTTATGCGATCACGAAGAGCAATTTTGGGGCTGAAAATTTTGTGCTTCGCGATCCGCGATCGCGAAGAGTAAATACCTGGGCAGTAGCTATATTTCGAGGTTTCAGCCATTTTTAACATATTTGGAGCTATGGAGCTTTGATTGAAGCGATTCTTGAGGCGATTTTCACCATATGGATTGGGAGTAAGTGTTCTATATCCTAAAGTGATTATACTTCATGATTCTATGATTATATTCATCATTTATTTCGAATTTAAATGGAAGAAATCAAGTTTTTTGCAAAATCTTTCAAAAACGAAAATTTAAGATTTGGAGGTCGAGTTGTTATCGGAATTTGATAAAATTAGTATGGTTGAACTCGTATTAGAATGGGTGCTAAGATTTGGTAAAAATTACGTTGGGTTCCGAGAGGCGAGCCCCGCGTTGACTTTTGTTGACTTTTTGGAATAAATTTTTAAGTCGACGTATTATTATCCGAAATTATTTCCGATGAATTTTAATAAGGTTGTGTAATTAATTTGGATAGATTTGAATTATCCGGAGGTCAATCCAAGCAAGAAGACTATTTTAAAATATCAGCCTAACTTCAAAAAGGTAAGTGTCTTGCTTAACCTCGATTGGGAAAATTACCTCTTAGGCATTGAGTCTTATGTGCCATTTGTGAAATGTGAAAAGACGTGTACGCGAGGTGACAAGTACGTACTCGGGCTTATATGTGCAAATTTTATTGGATTAAAGTCTTAAGCATTATTGTGTAGTAAATTAGGTAATTGTGGACATTTATTAAATCATCTATTTGCCATGCCTAAATCCTTGTTGTTGAATTTATTTTTATATGACAATTTGATGTGATTGTTACTTGAAAATTTATGAAATTTCGTGAGTATGGTTGGTTTGATATTTCTTGAAATTTAATTTCAATATAAATTTTTCCTATGTAAATAATTAATTAAGCAAGTTTAAAAAGAAGTGTTAACTTAATTATCTAAGTTTGGATTAATGAAGGCTTTGCTTTATGCTGAGTAATTTCTATCTATGTTGATTATTTTTGGGGTTTTATACACATTGTGTGAGGCCTTCGGCTATTTGTTGTTAAATTAATTGATTTGGTTATATCTTTGAAATTTTGGTTATGGTCATTGGGCAAATTGTGATATGAATTGATTTTGTTATATTGCCATGATATTTTTCCGTGTAAATTGTGTGTTGTGTGAGTTCTTATTTTGAGGAGATAAGGGTGGAATTTCACTGTTGATATTATGTGGGTATAAGGGTGGTATTTCACTGTAATTGTGTTTGTTGGAATATTGTCTGGGCGGAGCGATAAGGGCGGCTATAGGAGCGATAAGGACGGCTATAAGAGCGATAAAGGTGGCTATTGATATTGTCAGGGTGGAGGGATAAGGGTGGCTATAGGAGAGATAAGGGTGGCTATAGGAGTGTCACGACCCAAAATCCCACCACAGGCGTCATGATGGCACCTAGTCTCGAAGACTAGGTAAGCCGATTTCCATTACATTTCGAACCAATTTTTTTTAAAATATGAATTAATTAGGTAATCAAAACTAACAGCGGAACAAATATGAATACACAATCTCCCAAGACTGGTAGTACTGAGTCACGAACTCTAACTGAATTATGGAATGATCACGAGGATCGAATATACAATACTGTTTGATTAAAAATTAACAGTACAATGAATTGAAAAGACTCCAAGGGACTGTGACGACTAAGCAGCTCTACCTTGAATCTTTACGATCCCGCTTTACTCTGTCCAAGTTCGATATCTCCAATAACTGACTCTGCACAAAAATGTGCAGAAGTGTAGTATGAGTACACCACGGTCAGTACCCAGTAAGTATCAAGACTAACCTCAATGGAGTAGAGACGAGGTACAGTCAAGACACTCACTAGTCAAATAATCTGTGCAATATAGCATACAAAAATAATAGAAAATAAATAACAATAAGGGCAACACCAATCAACTAGTGATTTAAACAGCAAGGCAACAAGAACATTATAAATATTACTCAAACGAATAATAAATACAGGTACAATAAATTAATCAAGTCTTTCAAAATATACATCTTTTATCTATAAGTTTTTTCAATGAAAGTTTCTAGAATATAATCCTTTTCAATAAATATATTTCAAATATACTTTCTTCAAATAAATATCTTTCCATTATAATTCTTTCAAATAAATATCTTCTGAATCGAATTCTTTCAAATAAATCTCTTCTGAATATAATTCTTTCAAATAAATATCTTCTGAATATAATTCTTTCAAATAAATATCTTCTGAATATAATTCTTTCCAATAAATATCTTACGAATATAATTCCTTCAAGTAAATATCTTTCAAATATAATTGTTTCAAGTAAATATCTTTCAAATATAATTCTTTCGAATAAAAGTCACCATGTGACGCCTCATTTAACTTTTATGGCCCTTCGTCCATTTATATCTTTCTCACCGTACATACATATAACAGTACCAACTAAGTGGGAGAAGTGCCAATAACAATAAAAAAAATAATGTAGAGGCACACAGGAAGCAACAACGACTACAAGTCACATAGAAAACAGAGGTTCACAATAAAATCTCAAGATAAAGGCATGAATGTATATACAACAAACA
This sequence comes from Nicotiana tomentosiformis, assembly GCF_000390325.3. Classification (NCBI taxonomy): domain Eukaryota; kingdom Viridiplantae; phylum Streptophyta; class Magnoliopsida; order Solanales; family Solanaceae; genus Nicotiana; species Nicotiana tomentosiformis. The sequence continues at coordinate 135,201,556 of NC_090817.1, forward strand.
ATATCACAATATAATGTATATCTCTCGTCCTCTCCTGCACGGAAACACTCTTCGTGCCATGAGTATATGATAATATAAAAATAATTGCACGGCATCACCCTTCATTATTTTACTCTCATCCTCACCTGATAATATAAATGAAACGGTATGGCATCACCCTTCGTGCTTTTACTCTCATCCTCGCCTGATAATATAAATAAAACGGCACGGCATCACCCTTCGTGCTTTACACTCTCAATGGCACGGCATCACCCTTCGTGCTTTACACTCTCCCTCACATGATAATATAATTCAAATGGAACGACATCACCCTTCGTGCTTTACACTCTCCCTCACATGATAATATAATTCAAATAACACGACATCACCCTTCGTGCTTTACACTCTTCCTCACCAAGCACATGTATATCATTAACAAGCAAGGTAGGAAGCATAAATAACGTCAAGGAGAGTGTTTAATACACAACACAATACAACAATTCATATCACAATTTGTCACTGACCACAATCAAGTTCCAAATATGTAGCAGAATCAATAAATTTCTCAATAAATAGCCTAAGGCTCCACACAACGTATATAAAACCTCAAAATAGTCAACAAAGGTGAAAAATACTCAGTATAGGGCAACACCTTCATTAATCCACATTCTTGATAATTATATTAACTCCTCAATTTAAACTTATTTAATAAACATTTGCAGATAAGGATTCTATCATGAATTTAGTTCCAAGAAACATATCAAATCAACAAACATACGGAATTCACATAAAATCCAAATAACAATAACACCAAATTATTATATAAAATACAAACTTGACAAATAAGGAATGCAGCATGATAATTCAAGGATTTACTAGTGCCAACAATTATCCAATTTAATACATAAAGATGCCTAAAACTTTAAACCAATAAAATTTGCACTTATAAGTCCGAGTACGTACTCGTCACCTCGCGTACACGGCTTCCAACCGCACAATTTTCACATAAGACTCAATGCCTAAGGGGTAATTCTCCCACTCGAGGTTAGGCAAGATACTTACCTTTTTGAAGTTATGCCGATATTCTAAAATTGCCTTCTTGCTTGAATTGATCTCCGGGTTCAAATCTATCCAAATTAATTGTATAACTTCATTAAAATTTATCGGAAACAATTCCGGATAATAATACGTCGACTTAAAATTTTATTCCAAAAAGACAACAAAAGTCAACGCGGGACCCGCCTCTCGGAACCCGACATAATTTTTATGAAATCCGAACACCCATTCCGATACGAGTTCAACCATATCAATTTTATCAAATTCCGATACCATTTCATCCCTCAAATCGTGATTTTTCATTTTGAAACTTTTCTTCAAAAATCACCCTTTTCCTCAACTTAAAACACAATTTAAATGATAAACATAAAGATAGAATCATGGAAATAAATAGATTCTAGGTGAAGAACACTTACCCAATCGATTTGCTTGAAAAACCCACAAGGAATCGCTCAAAACCGAGCTATATTAAGTCAAAATATGATAAGAATGGCCTAACCCTCTATTTGGAAAACTTATAATCTGCCCAGGTCTGAAAGCATCGCGAACGCGGAGAAAGGCTCGCGTTCGCGAAGAAGGAAGGTAAGGCTGTCCAGAAAAACCCTTCGAGAACGGGAGGGAAGTAGTGTGAACGCGAAGAACAAGGGACGGAACCTACGCGAACGTGAGACGTTGAACGCGAAGAAGAAATATGAGGCTTCCATGAAGAGCTTCGCGAACGCGAGTGGCTAATCACGAACGCGATGGAGGAAAAAGGCAAACCTTCGCGAACGCGAGAGGTTGAACGCAAACAGGAAGAAGAAATATGGGGTGGTCAGCAGTAACACTTTGCGAACGCGAGATACTCTTCGCGTTCGCGAAGAAGAACACCAGAAGACAGAACAACAGTTCAAAATAGGAGGGAAATGACCCGTAGCCCATCCGAAACTCACCCGAGGCCCCCGGGACCCCGTCCAAACATACCAACAAGTTCCATAACCTAACAGGGACTCGCTCGAGGTCTAAAATCACATCAAACAACGTCGAAACTAAGAACCGCACCATGAATCGAACTCATGAACTTCCAAAACTTCCAACTTCGAAAACTCGTGCCGAAACCTATCAAACCAACCCGGAATGGCGTCAAATTTTGCAGGCAAGTCCCAAATAACATAACGGAGTTGTTCTAACTCTCAGAATCGCATTTCGACCCCGATATCAAAAAGTCCACTTCCGGTCCAAAACTCCAAAAATTTGACTTTCGCCATTTCAAGCTTAAATTAGCTACAAACCTCACATTCACAGTCCGAACATGCTCCTAAGCCCAAAATCACCCAACGAAGCTAACAGAACCGACAGAACTCCATTCCAGAGTCGTCTTCACATAGTTCTGACTATGGTCAAAATTCTAAGACTTAAGCTTCCATTTTAGGGACTAAGTGTTCCAAATTACTCCGAATCATCTAGTAACTGAATTCAACCATGCACGCAAGTCAATACACATAATAAGAAGATTCTCAGGGACTTATGCCGCCAGACGGGGCTTAAATTCTTAAAACGACAAGTCGGGTCGTTATATTCTCTACCTCTTAAACAAACGTTCGTCCTCGAACATGCTAATAATTATTCTAAGGTTACCGAATTGATGATTTTTACTTTTTACACATATACTCACGGTTGGTCCCACGCTACCGCATTGGAGGTAAGTCCGACAACACCATCTCATTTGAGATTATTTATTTTCCATATTTGTGAACCTTAAGACCAATTTCTTACACTCCAAATATTTTCAGAAAGTCTGATTTTTCATCAACGCACGGTATTAGTCTCAACTTGCTGTAAACTCGTGCCTACGCACACATCAACTTTCTTGATAGTGTTGAAGTACTTCAAAATTTTTCTAGGGTGTTACATTCTTCCCCGCTTATGATCATTCGTCCTCAAACACATAACATAATTTATCTCTTCTTTACACATATCAATCTCCCAATTTTCTTTTTCTAACTCCCAAATTTTTCAAAAAACTTTTGGCAGAGTCTCCCTTGTAAATAGGCCTATCCACCTGTCAGAGTAACACCAAAATGACTCCTAACAACACATCCACAAGGTATATATCAATAACACTGATCTCAACATTACAAGCATTGCATTATCATTATGATATCAGGACATGAAGTATATTATATGTATGCTCATCACCACATCTCAGGTCTTAAAAGTTGTTCATAATTAATTCCAGCATCATCAATTAATCTCATATTAACCACCACCTCATTTCGAATTTTCACAATACTGACAACAGAATGTAAGGCATGAAGACCTCATGATTACCTACTCAGATTAATGAGTCACATTTAATGCCACTTGGGCACTCATCTCATAGGCTAAAACTCAATATTTTCAGCACGAAATGGCTGAATATGCACAGAAAAATATACAAGAATTATCAAATAAGCCTAACAGGCATGATTCCCTATTAATATTATTGTACAAATTAGATTTCACACACGAAAAATTTTGAACTCATAAATATTTCACCATAAGGACCTCGTCCTTATATAACTTCCACCGCGACTTGTAGCCCGGTTTAAATACTTCACATCATGTATAAAATGCGAGGATCTCGTCCTCAACTCCGAATCACAAGTATTTTGCACATTGTGACAACTGAAATTTCAATTTACCTTTCTTTCTTCTTTTCAATATATTTCATAGACAATTTTCACAACACATAATGAACCCTCATACCGGTAGGGCATATAATTCATAAAAATTGGAATCAATTATTTTGAAATACATTAAACCCACTATAATGAATAATAAAAATTATTTTTGGACTTATAGACTTCAATGGTATACAAAAAAATAAAATGACAGACATGGGTTCACATCTTTAAATCTCCCAACAGGGATAAACTTATAAGTCGGTCACAAATTTACGAAGCTCACCCATAAGTGGAGCATAATAGGAGAACTCACCTCAATATTCAAAATCGAAACAAATTAAGGAAACATATCCTTTTATAATAAAAATCAAGATCGTACCTGTAACGATACCATCTGGTGTATTGGTCTCAGCCAAATCATAGTGATTAAATCAACGGGTCGGGCCTCCACCTCTTAGGCGCCCACTACCCGCTTGTCCTCCACCTCTAGCTGACTGTGCACGTGGAGTATCAACTGGAATAAAGCTTGTAGCTTGAGTGTTCTGATGAAATCCACCCCTCCCAGGTCTGGGACAATCTCTCATGATATGCCTAGTATCACCACCCTCATAACAACCCCTCTGAGGTCGCAGCTTCTCGTACTGAGTCTGTGCCGGATAACTGGAATAACCACTGTAAGAATCTCGTGTCGGTGATGCACTGTAAACTGGAGCACCCCGAGTAATCTGATGTGCAGACTGAGCTGACCGGCTACTCGAGCCTCCGCTATAATGGGTTCTAGATTAAGAGTAAAATCCACTGAACCCTCCAGATCTTTGAGACCTTTTGGCCTCCTTAGACTCCATTTCCTCACCTAAAACACCCTCAATCTTCCTTGCAATCTCCACTACTTGTTGAAATGGAGCATCAGTTTGCAAATCTCGAGCCATACATATTTTAATATCATATTCGAGCCCCTCCAAGGGACTGCGGCGACTAAGCATCTCTACCTTGAATCCTTACGATCCTGCTTTACTCTGTCCAAGTTCGCTGTCTCCAATACCTGGCTCTGCATAAAAATGCGCAGAAGTGTAGTATGAGTATATCACCGTCGGTACCTAGTAATTATCAAGACTAACCTCAATGGAGTAGAGACGAGGTACAGTCAAGACACTCACTAGTAAAATAATCTGTGCAATATAGCATACAAAAATAATAGAAAATAAATAATAATAAGGGCAACACCAATCAACTAGTGATTTAAACAGCAAGGCAACAAGAACATCATAAATATTACTCAAACGAATAATAAACACAGGTACAACCAATTAATCAAGTCTTTCAAAATATACATCTTTTATCTATAAGTTTTTTCAATGAAAGTCTCTAGAATATAATCCTTTTCAATAAATATATTTCAAATATACTTTCTTCAAATAAATATCTTTCCATTATAATTCTTTCAAATAAATATCTTCTGAATAGAATTCTTTCAAATAAATCTCTTCTGAATATAATTCTTTCAAATAAATATCTTCTGAATATAATTCTTTCCAATAAATATCTTTCGAATATAATTCCTTCAAGTAAATATCTTTCAAATATAATTCTTTCAAGTAAATATCTTTCAAATATAATTTTTTCGAATAAAAGTCACCATGTGACGCCTCATTTAACTTTCATGGCGTGAGAAATATATTCAACACATCACATCAAATGGCACGACAATACCTTCGTGCTCTTATCTCATTCTCACCCAATATATATATATATATATATATATATATATATATATATATATATATATATATATATATATATATATATATATATATATATATATATATATATATATATATGTATGTATGTATGTATGTATATGTACATCAAATCAATTGGCACGGCAACACCCTTCATCCATTTATATCTTTCTCACCGTACATACATACAACAGTACCAACTAAGTGGGAGAAGTGCCAATAGCAATAAACAGAATAAAGTAGAGGCACACAGGAAGCAACAACGACTACAAGTCACATAGAAAACATAGGTGCACAATAACATCTCAAGATAAAGGCATGAATGTATACACAACAAACGATATCACAATATAATGTATGTATCTCGTCCTCTCCTGCACGGAAACACCCTTCGTGACATGAGTATATGATAATATAAATATAATTGCACGGCATCACCCTTCGTACTTTTACTCTCATCCTCACCTAATAATATAAATGAAAAGGTACGGCATCACCCTTCGTGCTTTTACTCTCATCCTCACCAGATAATATAAATGAAACGGCACAGCATCACCCTTCGTGCTTTACACTCTCAATGGCACGGCATCACCCTTCGTGCTTTACACTCTCCCTCACATGATAATATAATTCAAATGGCACGGCGTCACACTTCGTGCTTTACACTCTCCCTCACATGATAATATAATTCAAATGGCACGACATCACCCTTCGTGCTTTACACTCTTCCTCACCAAGCACATGTATATCATTAATAAGTAAGGTAGGAAGCATAAATAACGTCAAGGAGAGTGTTTAATCCACAACACAATACAACAATTCATATCACAATTTGTCACTGACCACAATCAAGTTCCAAATATGTAGCAGAATCAATAAATTTCTCAATAAATAGCCTAAGGCTCCACACAACGTATATAAAACCTCAAAATAGTCAACAAAGGTGAAAAATACTCAGTATAGGACAACACCTTCATTAATCCACATTCTTGATAATTCTATTAACTCCTAAATTTAAACTTATTTAATAAACATTTGCAGATAAAGATTCCATCATGAATTTAGTTACAAGAAAGATATCAAATCAACAAACACGGAATTCACATAAAATCCAAATAACAATAACATAAAATTATTATATAAAATACAAACTTGACAAATAAGGAATGCAACATGATAATTCAAGGATGTACTAGTGCCAACAATTATCCAATTTAATACATAAAGATGCCTAAAACTTTAAACCAATAAAATTTGCACATATAAGCCCGGGTACGTACTCGTCACCTCGCATATATGGCTTCCAACCACACAATTTTCACATAAGACTCAATGCCTAAGGGGTAATTCCCGCACTCGAGGTTAGGCAAGATACTTACCTTTTTAAAGTTATGCCGATATTCCAAAATAGCCTTCTTGCAACTGGCCTCCGGGCCGTTCAAATATATCCAAATTAATTGTATAACTTCATTAAAATTCATCGAAAATAAATCCGGATAATAATACGTCGACTTTAAATTTTATTCCAAAAAGTCAACAAAAGTCAACATGGGGCCCGTCTCTCGGAACCCGACATAATTTTCATGAAATCCGAACACCCATTCCGATATGAGTTCAACCATATCAATTTTATCAAATTCCGATACCATTTCGTACCTTAAATCGTGATTTTTCATTTTGAAAACTTTCTTCAAAAACCACCTATTTCCTCAACTCAAAACACAATTTAAATGATAAACATAAAGATAGAATCATGGAAATAAATAGATTCTTGGTAAAGAACACTTACCCAATCGATTTGCTTGAAAAACCCACAAGGAATCGCTCAAAATCGAGCTCTACAAGTCAAAATATGATAAGAATGGCCTAACCCTCGATTTGGAAAACTTATAATCTGCCCAGGTCTGAAATTATCGCGAACGCGGAGAAAGGCTCGCGTTTGCGAAGAAGGAAGGTAAGGCTGTCCAGAAAAACCCTTTGCGAACGCGAGGGAAAGAGTGAGAACGCGAAGAACAAGGGACGGAACCTACGCGAACATGAGACGTTGAACGCGAAGAAGAAATATGAGGCTGCCATGAAGAGCTTCGCGAACGCGAGTGGCTAATCGCGAATGCGATGGAGGAAAAAGGCAAACCTTCACGAACGCGAGAGGTTGAGCGCGAATGTGAAGAAGAAATATGGGGTGGTCAGCAGTAACACTTTGCGAACGTGAGATACTCTTCGCGTTCGCGAAGAAGAACACCAAAGGACAGAACAATAGTTCAAAATAGGAGGGAAATGACCTGTAGCCCATCCGAAACTCACCCGAGGCTCCCGGGACCCCGTCCAAACATACCAACAAGTTTCATAACCTAACACGGACTCGATCGAGGTCTAAAATCACATCAAACAACGTCGAAACTACGAACCGCACCATGAATCGAACTCATGAACTTCCAAAACTTCCAACTCAAAAACTCGTGCCGAAACCTATCAAACCAACTCGGAATGACGTCAAATTTTGCAGGCAAGTCCCAAATAACATAATGGATTTGTTACAACTCTTGGAATCACATTCCGTCCCCGATATCAAAAAATTCCACTTCCGGTCCAAAACTCCAAAAATTTAATTTTTGCCATTTCAAGCTTAAATCAGCTACAGACCTCAAATTCATAGTCCAGACATGCTCCTAAGCCCAAAATCACCCAACGGAGCTAACGGAACCGACAGAACTCCATTCTGGAGTCGTCTTCATACAGTTCTGACTACGGTTAAAATCCTAAGATTTAACCTTCCGTTTTAGGGACTGGGTGTCCCAAATCACTCTGAATCATTTGGTAGCTGAATTCAACCACGCACGCAAGTCAATACATATAATAAGAAGCTTCTTAGGGCCTTATGCCGCCAGACGAGGCTTAAATTCTTAAAACGACAAGTCGGGTCATTACAAGGAGAGATGGGGGTGGCTATTGTCAGGGATGATATGTGATAATGTGGAGTTATTGTGATGGTGATTTTCATGTGATGTTGTGATTTTCAATGTGTTTATTTTATACCTTGTGCAATTTATCTTGTTGTTGGTAAATTGATAACAATCTGATTTATGTTAAAATTGAGAGCATGTGGCTATTGCCAGGCAGATTATAAAATAAAATATGGGTACGAGGTGCCGTGAGTAAATAATGAGGATATTGGCACGTGAATTGTCCGTGCAGTTGTGATATAAAATGTGGGCACGAGGTGCTGTGAGTAAATGATAATGATATTTGGCACGTGAATTGTCCGTGCAGTTGTGATATGAAATGAGGGCACGAGGTCCCGAAAAAATATGATGATTTAAATATGGACACGAAGAGCCATGAAAATATATGAAAATGGGTTGAGACCCGTATTTTTAAGATTTTGAAATGAGGTATCATAGGGTGACTTCTTAATTGAAAGAATTATATTCAAAATATTTATTTGGAAGAATTTTTATTTAGAAAGTATTATATGAAAGAATTGTATTTGAAAGATAGTATTTGAAGAAATAAAGGATTTTTATTTAGAAAGTATTATATGAAAGAATTGTATTTGAAAGATAGTATTTGAGGATATTATATTTGAAAGAGAGTTTTGGAAGAATTATATGTGAAAGATATTTATTTGAAAGACTTGATTTAATTGGGTATAATTGTATTTATTAATTGTTTAACGATATTAATGGTGTTCTTGTTGTCTTGCTGTGCATATCACTGGCTGTTTTATATCGCCCTTATTGCTATATGTTCATACTATTTTGTATATTATATTGCACATGCTATTAGACTAGTGAGTGTCTTGACTGTACCTCATCTCTACTCTATTGAGGTTAGTCTTGATACTTACTGGGTAACGCCCGTGGTGTACTCATACTACACTTCTGCACATTTTTGTGTAGAGCCAGGTATTGGAGATATCGGACTTGGGCAGAGTAAAGCAGGATCGTAAGGATTCAAGGTAGAGCTGCTTGGTCGTCGCAGTCCCTTAGAGTCTTTTCATTTCATTGTCCTGTTAATTTTTAATTAAACAGTATTGTATATTCGGTCCTCGTGATCATTCCATGTATTCAGTTAGAATTCGTGACTCAGTACTATCAGTACTGGGAGATTGTATATTCATATTTGTTCCGCTTTAGAGACTAGGTGCCATCACGACGCCTGTGGTGGGATTTTGGGTCGTGACAGTTTGATTAAAATTTTAAATTCTTAAATTCTTTTTGAATCGTAAAACATTGGTAGTTTGGGATAAAATTACTCGGACATTTGTTTTTTAGTTGGAATTCAAAACGAAAACTACCAGTTTTTCTTCAATTTTGTAAACTGAATTATTAAGTTGATAAAATTACAATAGGTGGAATATAGGCACTGAAAACTCACACTCTCTTTCCGAAGATATACTAAATTTGAATGATTGAATGCCCAAAAAAAAAAAAAAGAGGGACGAAACAAAAATGCACTTTCTTAGGGGAAAAAGCCGCTTGTGGCAGTACCTCTTTCACGTTCTCTTCTTCCGCAAAATAATAGTAACTCGTGAAAACACAAGTAATATCAACCTAGCAATCAGCATCGCAAATCTAAAGAAATATGCAAATACAAAACATAGTAGACAACAAATTTGTATATAACCCGATATAAATACAAAATATAATCGATTGCAAAACCAGCTATAACTTGTACGTCTTTAATAAAAAAATAATACTAATAATACTAAATGCATAAATTATTAACCTTTAGAAAAGATTTTAATTAAAATTCCATATACTATCAAGATATAATATGAAATTTCATTTATGAGTTGTGTTGAAATTTTAATTGTAAAATTTCATCAACAAAAATAATTTTATTGTGAAATTCCATGCGTTAAAACATTTGAAATAAGTAATTGACGATTTTCATTCCTAGTGGTTGATTTAATGGAGATCTTACAGCAAAGATGATTGGTGGTCTTAGCAGTAAATAAATTGTTAGTCCAGCTTCCATTGCTTTGTTCCATGTTGATTCTCCTCAATCCTGCCCCCACGCCAAAATCAACACACGTATGCAATAATATACCAAATCCTAAATTTTAAACCTATAAGTTTCCTTGCTTGGATACAACACCATCACAACATTAACTCTTCAAAAGATACGTCCTTCTTCAAGTATAATTCTTCCTAAGAAAGTGTTAATTTCTCAATTATGTCCATCCTTGTAAGTATTTATTTGAAAGATTTAAGGGCATAAAAGTCTATCAATATTAAATATTTGAAGATAAACATTACCCATAACATTACGAACTCAAATATATAATTTATTCCCAACTCTATGTCCAATTTCGTGGTCAAAATTCCAAAATTACCAAATTCTAGATTTTCCATCAAAATCCCAATTTTTTACAAATTTCCACGTTTAAATCCATATAGAATCCATGAAATTAACTTACAACAAGTGGGAAATTACTTACCTTGGGTTGCATGATGAAAACCTCTTCAAAATAGCTCCCAAAATTCGTCCATCCAAGTGGAAAATGAGAGAAATGAGAGCTAAGTCTCGATTTAAAGAACCCTTATGCCCAGCGATTTTCCGGACCTGCGGAACTCCTTGCACTTCTGTGGCTCTGCTTCTGCGGAAGCTACCTCGCAGATGCGGCTTCCCCCAAGGTGCCAGCTTTTCCGCTTCTGTGGATATTCACTCGCAGATGCGCATCCGCTTCTACGAAAATCATCCGCATCTGCGGACTCTCCAGCTCGAGCAGCACTTCGCACCTGTGCGCCTATGACCGCACCTGCGGCTCTGCAGGTGCGCTACATCACCCGCACCTGCGATCATCCAGCCCCAGACCATTTCCGCTTCTGCGCTTTTTCGCCCGCATCTGCGAGACATTAGGTGCGGTATATTGCTCAGACCTGCGAATTCAACCAGCCTCAATCCCTACCACTTCTATGACCCCCGGGCCGCTTCTGCGGTCTCGCACCTGCGGCCATAACCTTGCAGGTTCGATCGCACCAGAAGTCTTAAGCTTCAGCAGTTCCTCCAAGTCCAAGCTGGATCCGTTTCCAATTCGATTCGCACTTGAGGCCCCCAAGATCCCGTCCAAACATACTAACACATCCCAAAACACGATACAGACTTAGTCGAAGCCTAGAATCACGTCAAACAACATCAAAATTACGAATAGACGGCCAAAACCTTTCTTTCAACTTTCCAACCTTCAAACTTCGCAGAACGCGTCCGAATTACACTTAAACATCCCGGAATGGCGCCAAACTTTACGTGCAAGTCACAATTCACGATACAAACCTATCACAAGGCTTAGAACTCCAAACGTACATCGATACTATCAAATTTCACTTCAAACCAAACTTATGAAATTCTAGAACTTCTAAAATGCCAACTTCGCATAATAAATGTCGAAATGCTCTCGGACCACCCGATACTCAACCCGATCATACGCTCAAGTTTGAAATCATCATACGAACCTATTGGAATCTTCAAATCTCAATTCCGAGGTCGTTTACTCAAAAGTCAAACCTTAGTCAACTTTTCCAACTTAAAGCTTCCGAATTTAGAATTTTCTTTCCAAATCAATTCCGAACTTCCCGAAATTAAATTCCGACTACGCGTATAAGTCATAATACATGAAATGAAGCTACTCAAGGCCTCATACCCCGAACGACACGCTAGAGCTCAAAATTGACCGGTCGGGTCGTTACATTCTTCCCCACTTAAACATACGTTCGTCCTCGAACGTGATAAGAACTGCTCTGGAGTTGCCCCAAAATCACCTTTCAACACCTTGTGCTATTTAGTCAATAAGCCTTAGAACCGAATTTCAACCTCCGAATTTCTCTACAAGACCGGATTCTAACATACGAACACCGTACCAATTACTACACACTGTATCGAGGAGTTGTAGTGGTATTGCAGACGTGGTGCAGGATGTTTTTGTCTGCATATTCGGGCAGGCTACTATCGTCGCCTTGCGGAAGGATGTTCTATCATTTCAGCTCAGTAGTTGTATTTCCGATGGTTTTGAGGCTATGCACAGATTGCTATGATGTTCATGCGTTATTATCGCACAGTATTGATGTAATGATGGGGTGCTCATTTATTTGTCGAGGCAGTGGATGAATTGAAAGGAGGATTTCTCGGTGCGTAACTTAGAGGTTCGACATTTAAATCTAGCAGAGGTAAGGCAATCAGACTATGGATGTTCAGGCCTTGGTTGATGGAGTAACGAGACTTGATATTTTCGAGCGTGGTGAAATTTTCATTTGTGATGTGGTGTCGTCATCCTTGTTTGAACGCATTAAGGTTTGTCGGTGTTATGGTCTTCTTCAATTTTCCTTCGGGGCAGGGTGTTGTGAATTGGTGCCTGAGAAGCGGTTGTCAGAGATGGTGGTGTGTAGCGGTTTCGAAAATCAAATTGGTGTTTCTAATGTTGATGGCTCGGGAAGGATGATCTTCTAGGAGGTTTAGAGTTGGTAAAAATTCATTAGTTCAGGTACTACGTGTATGGATTTGATTTGAGGTAACATTTGGGCAGCGAAGTATGAGGAATGACATGGCGAGAGGTGTCTCGCGGTGGTTGAATTACTAGTAGGTCAAGTATGAAAAGCAGAGGTCGAGAAGTTTCTCAAAGGAGATAGTTTAACCAAAGTGAGAGTGGCAGATTAGCATATGGTTTCTATGGTAGGATAAACACATGCCTTGAGAAAAGTTTAGAGCGATTTGAGGAATCGTGGTGGGAAGTGACTAGGTCCACGGATTTTTATTTAAGATGGAGGCTACTGTACTGAGGAAGATTGAATATGGCCGAGATGAGTTTGCTTGAAATGAAGAAGGGTGTGAAAACTTGATTATCATTTTGGGATCCAACATGACTTCGAGTTTGGAGCGTATTGTCGGACTTTCAGTCGGTGTCAATGGGAAATGAACACACTTGTAGAACTGGTGGACGAATATGGGATCAGGAAGGTCTACTAAATTCATAGTAGTGGTACCCAGTGCAGTGTCGTTGGAAGATGTCGGTATGGAATCCCAGAGGTGGGTTATCTACTGTGAACATGCTGGCGGTTGCGTGATTTTGATGATATTTCTATGAAGAGTTCTACTTACTACCCAACAGAAGGTCAAGTATGCGATTGTGGCTGATAATTCGGAATGTTTCATGAAAAGCTTAACACAAGATTTCGAGAAATTTGGCTGGTTAACGTTGCGAGATCATAGTAATTGAGTAGAAGGAATCGTTGTGGGCTCTACATTATGTGATGGTAGCTTAAAGCTAAGTGGGGGAGCCCATCGTCTACGATTGGATCGCAGGGTTGTCTGCTTGTGCGGTTTCTAGTTATCGGTGCATTGGTGGACTATTTATGACGAAGAAAAGAAAACATCAGGAGTAATTCGAGCAAGGAACTTGATGAATGTGTGCTATATTTCTCCTTATCGATCCAGGTGCAGGTTTTGGGAAGACTCAGAGTTTATGCTTCTTGTGGATGTGATGTACAAGGAAAGGAATTCGCCCGGTTGCTTCTTTGCGGGTGTTCATGTGCTACAGAGCATCGGAGTTTGATTATATTCTGGACCATGTCAGAGTGGGTGACTTTTAATAGTGGTTTTAATGGGTTCAAGGATATAGGCGTGGTGTCTAAGAATTTTGAGTTAGTTGTGTGGCTGAAGACCGGGATTTTGTAGCAGAGTGTGAAGAATACTTTGGGAATTTTTCTATGTTATCATCGGGTCTGCAGAGTAGTAATGAAGGAATAGGAGAAATAGCTTCGGATTCGCGGAAGATCTTTCAGAATGGGTGTACCAGTTTCAGATGTTATTGTGCGCTATGAGAAGAGTATGAGATGGTTCATGAGTATCAAGACGATGTGGTCTCGTGATTCGGGTCACTCAGGGTGAGTGCTGGTCGAGTTCGTTATGTTTTAAATGTAGCTATTATTATTTCTAAGTCAAGTCGAGAGTAAATTGGAAGAAGTTGGGTCGGTTAGTAATGGTTAAATCAGCATGATTGTGGCGATGATCAGTTCCTTCGGCATGTGAAGTCATACATGTGGTTTGTGGTTATACGTGCGGACTTGACAGCCACCATAACTTGATTGATTTGGGAGGTATTTCATTCAAATAGCCTTGTTGTGTAAATGGATTCCGGAAGGGTTATGGAAACTTAGACCACGACTTGAGGTTTGTATTTTTTGCGGTTATAGAAATTGGAGGTTGAGGATCAAGGTTACGGTTCAGTTTGATGAGAATGTCCCGAGCTCGTAGGAACAGGGGAAAGGATCCAGAAGTTCAGAGTAAGATGTCGTTATCTTAGTGTTACCTGAGAATGGTGTCCTGTGTAAGAAGCTTTGGGGGATTGACTTGTGGATTCTTGATTCATTTTACAGAATTTGCACAGTTGGAGGTGTGGATATGTAGACTTTGCTATCTGGTGAGGAAGGTTGTGGGAGTATAACCCACGGGAAGATGGTATAAGAGCAACTGTGCAAAAGCCTGGGGCAAAACCTCCGCATGTGACTGGGATCCCCGCACCCATAACAACTCTTCGGTGTCATGGGCTGCTGACTAAGTGTCTGGCCTTGGGGAACTGAATACCCACTGGGAGGACCCTGAATAGCTGGTGGGCAGTAAGAACTCTCTGGTATAGCACTGAGATAAAGTCGCACTGGAGCACCTCGAGGAGGTGGTGGTGCTGGGTATGGGGGTCTGCTGGACTGCCCCCTCACAAACTGACCTTTGCCCCCAGACAAAGCACCTCTAAACTCTCCAGAGTACCTGAACCACTTATCTCCCATAATCTGCTCTCGGCTCCGCTGACGTACACCCTCAATCCTCCGGGCTATCTCCACAACTCGCTCATAAGAAGTACCCATCTCAACCTCTCGAGCCTTAGTGGCCTGAATACCAGTATGTAAACCGGCTACAAACCTCTGCACTGTCTCTGCCTCAGTAGGGAGTATCATAAGTGCATGGCGAGATAATTCAGAAAACCTCGCCCATAATCAGTCACTGACATTTGACCCTGCTAGAGCTGCTCAAACTGAAACTGCAACTCTTACCTCTGGGAGGGTGGAATATACCTGTCCAGAAAGATACAGGCAAACCTGTCCCAAGTCACGGGAGGAGAATCTGCTAGTCTACCAAGAGCATAAGACTGCCACCATCTACGGGCTCTGCCCTCTAGCGGAAAAGTAGCAAAGTCAACCCAATGAGATTCCAATATCCTCATGTTGTGCAGTCTGTCCCTGCAACGATCAATGAAGCTGTGGTTCCTCATGTCGCTCACCCCCAAAGACAGGAGGATGTAGTCTAGTCCATCTGTCTAATAATTTCTGAGGATCGGCGGCTACAGTTGGCCTGGGCTCAGGTGTAGCTGTTGCCACTGGCTGGGCCCCACCCACGGGTAGTGCACCCTGGGTCTGATATACAGCAGCTACCTATCCATGAGCCTGCGCGGTAGGGGTCTATGCTACCCCGCCCGCCTGCGATGTGGCTGGGTCTGTCAGAAATAAATCGGCCTGAGTCATATTTTCCATGAACCGCAGCATACGACCCATGACATCCTGAAATCCCGGTGCACATGTAAAATCCATCGGAGCTGGCTCTGCCACAAGCACCTCACCCTGCTCCTCGATAATGGGATTCTCTGTTGGACCCACTGACGGCATAACGGGAACAGTCCTGGGACGTCCTCGCCCTCTACCACGGGCTGGAGCCCTCCCTCGGCCTCAGCCTCTGCCTCGGTCTCTAGCAATTGGGGGAGTAGCTCTTCCCTGGTCTGGAACTTCATTCGAGCGCGTTCTCATCATATGTGAGAGAATAAGAGAAGTATATTTAGTACTACATTAATTGCATGATGGAATATGAAGAAAGGTAATTTTCTAACACCCTATAGCCTCTTGAAGATAAGTATAGATGTCTCTGTACGATCCGCAAGACTCTATTAGGCCTGCTCATAACTTGTGAGACCTAAGTGAACCTAGTGCTCTGATACCATGTTGTCACGACCCAATTTCACATATAAGTCGTGATGGCGCCCAACACTACAGCTAGGCAAGCCAACTAATAAATTAAACATACATTGATAAAATTTAAAACCAAATATAATAAAACCCAAACTCTACCAATGTGTGTGCCAAGACCTGGTGTCACAAGTGTATGACCAAATAGTAGATTATACAAAAATCTCAAATACTGTCTGAAATAAAAATAGATAGAATTGAAAATCCGAAATTTAGCTCAAAAATAACCTGTGGGGCCCACGTCTCGGAACCCGACAGAAGTTACAAAATCCTGAAGCCCATTCAACCACGAGTCTAACCATACCAATTTTATCAAAATCCGACCTAAACTTGACCTCCAAATCTTCAAATCTTATTTTCAAATCCCCGATTTACACTTCAAAAATATGTAATCTAGTCGGATTATTCGATGATAATTCAATGTTATGAAGTAGAAATGATCACAAGTGACTTACCTCAAGATTTTCCGTGAAAACCTCACTCAAAATCGCCCAGTCCGAGCTTGAAATGCCCAAAAATGGCAAAAGCTCGGAACCCTTCTGTTTTTGTACTGCCCAGGGGTTTCCGCTTCTGCGGGATTTTGTGCGCATCTGCGGACACGCTTCTGCGAGGAGCTATCTGCTTCTGTGAAGCTGCCTCACCAAGCGCCCTTGCGCTTCTGCGAT
The DNA here is from genome assembly GCF_000390325.3 of Nicotiana tomentosiformis. Taxonomy (NCBI): domain Eukaryota; kingdom Viridiplantae; phylum Streptophyta; class Magnoliopsida; order Solanales; family Solanaceae; genus Nicotiana; species Nicotiana tomentosiformis. The sequence continues at coordinate 135,218,649 of NC_090817.1, forward strand.
CAAACGCCCGCAGGTGCGGGGCCGCTTCTGCGGCTACCTACCGCTTCTGAGATCGAAGCCCCAACCACGCCCGGACGCATCTGCGATGGAAGGCTCACTTTTACGAGCTCGCACCTGCGATGGAAATTCCACAGGTGCGATTACATCAGATGGCAGAAACCTTCAGATTTTCTTCTAAGTCCGAATTCGATCCGTTAACCCTCTGAAACTCACCCGAGGCCCCCGGGATCTCAACCAAATATACCAATAAGTCGTAAAATACCATACAAACTTAGTCGAACCCTCAAATTACCTCAAACAACACTAAAACCACGAATCATACCCCAATTCAAGCCTAATGCACTTTAAAATTTCAAGTTTCCACAAACAACGCCGAAACCTATCAAATCACGTCCGATTGACCTCAAACTTTGCACACAAGTCATAAATGACATAACAGAGGTATTCCAATTTCAGAATCGGATTCCGACCCCGATATAAAAAAGTCAACCCCCGGTCAAACTTCCCAAAAATTTGACTTACGCCATTTCAAGCCTAATTCCACTACGGACCTCCAAATAATTTTTCGGACATGCTCATAAGTCCAAAATCACCATACGAAGCTATTGGAATCATCCGAATTAAATTACGAGGTCGTTTACACATAAGTCAATATTCAGTTAACTTTTCCAACTTAAGTTTTCAATTAAGAGACTAAGTGTCTCATTTCACTCTGAAATCCTTCCGGACCCGAACCAACTAACTCGGTAAGTCATAAAACAACTATAAAGCATAAATTGAGCAGTAAATGGGGGAACGGGGTTATAATACTCAAAACGACCGGCTGGGTCGTTATATTCTCCCCCTCTTAAACAAACGTTTGTCCCCGAACGGGTTTAGAATCATACCTGGAGTCTCAAATAGGTATGGATATTTGCCCCGCATCTCCTGATCAATCTCCTAAGTAGCTTCTCCGACTGGCTGACCTCTCCACTGTACCTTCACTGATGCTATGTTCTTTGACCTCAGCTTTCGAACCTGCCGGTCTAAAATAGCCATCGGCTCCACATCATAAGTTAAATTACCGTCCAACTGCACTGTACTGAAATTTAGAATATGAGATGGATCCTCGACATACTTTCGGAGCATGGATACATTGAATACTGGATGAACACCTGATAGACTAGGTGGCAAGGAAATTTTATAAGCCACCTCTCCAATTTACTTAAGTATCTGAAAAAGAACAATATATCGAGGGCTCAACTTTCCCTTCTTCCCGAACCTCAACACACCCTTCATGGGTAAAAGCTTGAGCAGAACCTTTTTCCCCAACCATGTAAGAAATGTCACGGACCTTCCGGTCGGCATAACTCTTCTATCTAGACTGCGTCGTGTGAAGCTGCTCCTGAATCAATTTAACCTTCTCCGGAGCATCCTGAACCAAATCAGTACCTAATAGCCTAGCCTCACCCGGCTCAAACCAACCCACCGGAGAACAACACCGTGTCCTAAATAAAGCCTCATACGGAGCCATCTGAATGCTCGATTGGTAGCTATTATTGTAAGCAAACTCTGCCAGTGGTAGAAATTTATCTTAAGAAACTCCAAAATCAATGACACAAGCGCGTAGCATATCTTCTAATATCTGAACAGTGCGCTCGGACTGTCCGTCCGTCTGAGGGTGAAATGTTGTACTTAGTTGAACCTATGTATCTAATTCTCGCTGCATTGCTCTCCAAAACTGTGATGTAAACTGCGTGCCCCGATCTGAAATGATAGACACTGGCACACCGTGTAAGCGAACAATCTCGTGGATATAAATTTCAGCCAACCGTTCCGAAGAATAAGTAGTTCCAACTGGAATAAAATGTGCGGACTTGGTCAATCGATCCACAATCACCCAAACAGCATCAAACTTCCTCAAAGTCCGTGGAAGCCCAACTACAAAATCTATGGTAATACGCTCCCATTTCCACTCCAGAATTTCAAGTCTCTGAAGCAATCCTCCCGGTCTATGATGCTCGTATTTCACCTGTTGACAATTTAAACAGTGAGCTACAAACCCAACTATATCTTTCTTTATTCGCCTCCACCAATAATGCTGCCTCAAATCCTGATACATCTTCGCGGCACCTGGATGAATGGAGTACCGTGGATTGTGAGCTTCCTGGAGAATCAACTCACGCAAACCATCTACATTAGGTACACATAGCCTGCCCTGCATCCGTAATACACCGTCATCCCCATGGTGACTTCCTTGGCATCACCGTGCTGAACCGTGTATTTAAGGACAAGCAGATGGGGATAATCATACTGGCGTTCTCTGATGCGATCATATAAAGAAGACCGAGAAACCACACAAGTCAGAACTCGATTCGGCTCGGAAATATCCAATCTAACAAACTGGTTGGCCAAGGCCTGAACATCCAAGGCTAAAGGCCTCTCTGCTACCGGTAAGTATGCTAAGCTACCCTAACTCTCTGCCTTACAACTCAAGGCATCGACCACTACATTGGCCTTTTCGGGATGATAGAGAATGGTGATGTCATAATCCTTAAGCAACTCTAACCACCTTCGCTGCCGCAAATTAAGATCCTTCTATTTAAACAGATGTTGTAGACTCCGGTGATCGGTATAAACCTCACAATGGACACCGTACAAGTAATGCCTCCAAATATTCAAGGCATGAACAATAGCTGGTAACTCAAGGTCGTGGACCAGATAATTCTTCTCATGTACCTTTAACTGTCTGGACGCATAGGCAATCACCCTACCGTCTTGCATAAGCACTGCGCCGAGACCAATACGCGGCGCATCACAATACACAATATAAGACCCTGAACCTGTAGGCAATACCAATACTGGAGTTATAGTCAAAGCTGTCTTGAGCTTCTGGAAGCTCTCTTCACATTCTTCCGACCACCTGAACGGAGCACCTTTCTGGGTCAATTTAGTCATCAGCGATGCAATGGATGAGAAACCCTCCACGAAACGACGATAATAACTAGCCAAACTGAGAAAACTCTGAATCTCAGTAACTGAAAATGGTCTGTGTCAACTCTGAACTACCTCTATTTTCTTCGGATCCACCTTAATCCCTTTACTGGACACTATGTGTCCCAAGAATGCCACTGAACTAAGACAGAACTCACACTTAGAGAATTTATCATAAAGTTTCTCTTCCCTTAGCCTCTGTAGTACAATACTCAAATGTTGTGCATATTCCTCCTGGCTACGTGAGTACACCAGGATGTCATCAATAAATACTATGACAAATGAGTCAAGATACGGCTGGAATACGCTATTCATCAAGTGAATAAATGTTGCTAGGGCATTGGTTAGCCCAAATGACATCATAAGAAATTCGTAGTGACTATAACGAGTCCTGAATGCCGTCTTTAGAATATGCGAATCCCGAATTTTCAACTGGTGATACCCCGATCTCAAATCAATTTTGGAGAATACACTTGCTCCCTGAAGTTGGTCAAATAAATCATCAATACGCGGCAAAGGATACTTATTCTTGATTGTAACTTTGTTCAACTGCCTGTAATCGATACACATTCGCATAGTACCATATTTCTTTTTAACAAACAGAATCGGTGCACCTCAAGGCGACACACTAGGCCTAATAAACCCCTTATCAAGAAGCTCCTGAAGTTGCTCTTTTAATTCTTTTAACTCACCTGGTGCCATGCGATACGGAGTAATAGAAATGGGCTGAGTACCCGATACCAAGTCAATACCGAAATCAATATCCCTGTCTGGCGGCATACCCGACAGATCTGCAGGAAATATATCCGGAAAGTCTCGCACTATCGGTACTAAATCAATAGTAGGGGTATTTGTATCAATATTTCTCACAAATGCCAAATATGACAAACACCCCTTCCCCAACATACGTTGGGGCTTCAAATAAGAAATTACCCTACTGGGAACATAATCTAGAGACCCTCTCCATTCGACCTTTGGCAACCCTATAATGACCCGGCCTGTCGTTTTGAGAGTAATAGCCCCAATTCCCTATTAACTGCTTTCCCTAAATGTTTTTCTGCTATTGTGACTTGCCGGGATTATTGGTTTTGAGTTTCGGAGTATTTTGGGACACTTAGTCCCTAAATGAGAGCTTAAGCCCTAGGATTTAGACCGTAGTCAGAACTACGTGAAGACGGATCCGGAATGGATTTCTGTCAACTCCATTAGCTCCGTTGACTAATTTTGGGGTTAGGAGCGCGTCCTAAATGTGTTTTGGGAGTCTGTAGTAGATTTAGGCTTGAATTGGCGAAAGTTAGTTTTTCGGCGATTTCGGCCGATAGTGGAAAATTTTGATATCGAGCTCGGAATGGAATTCTGAAAGTGGCTGTAGGTTCGTAATGTCATTTATGACATGTGTGTAAAATTTGAGGTTATTCGGACGTGGTTTGGTTGGTTTCGGCATCGGTTGCCGAATTTGGAAAATTTAGAAGTTCTTAGGCTTGAATCCGAGGGTAATTTGATAATTTGTTGTTGTTTTTAGTGATTCAAAGGATTGACTAAGTTGGTATATTGATATATGACTTTTTGGTATTTTTGGTTGAGGTCTCGAGGGCCTCGGGGTGATTCGGAGTGGTTAACGGATGTGTCGAAGTTGGAAATTTGCAGCTGAAGCTACTGCTTTTGTAAATTCCGCACCTGCGGAAGGGGGAGTCGCTTGTGCGAGGTTGCAGGTGTGGAGGGAAGGTGCACAGATGCGAAGGAATGGGGGGTTGGCTAGTTTCCGCAGAAGCGGAGTATGGAGCGCAGGTGCGAAGAATTCGGCCGCACCTGCGAGCCCGCATGTGCGATGAATGGAGCGCAGATGCGGAAGAAGAGGAATTTGGTGGAGTTCGCGGATGCGGTGCCTTGACCGCATGTGCGGTCCCGCAGGCACGGAAAAAGAGCCCGCATGTGCGAAAAACCTGGGCAGAAACCATAAATAGAACCCTTCGCGAATTTGGTTCATTTCCACCATTTTCAAATCGGTTTTTGGAGCTTTTGGAGGTATTTCGGAAGGGTGATTCAAGGGCTATCAGTGAGGTAAGTTGCTTGAGCCTAATACTTGTATATATGGTGATTTTCCCGTTGGTTAATCATTGCAATTAGTGAAACTGAGGGGTTAGAGCTTGGAATATTTGGAGAGTAATTTAAGGATTTGAAGGACCAAACGATGTCGAATTTTGATAAATTTAATATGGTTACACTCGTGAGTGAATGAGATTTCTAGTTTCATGAATTTTGTCGGGTTTTGAGACGTGGGCCCCGGGGGCCGGGTTTGAGTCAATTTCGGGTTTTGGCCTAATTTTGTAGTTTGTTTCTTGTGAGATTCATTCCATTAGCGCGTATTGATGTTATTGTACTGTTTTGAATAGATTCGAGCCATTTGGAGTTGGATACTCGTCGCAAGAACGTGATATCAAGTTGATTTGAGCGGTTCGAGGTAAGTGGCTTGCCTAACCCTGTGTTGGGGACTTCCCCCTTAGGATATCTTGATATTATTTGGTGTGTGGGCGCCGTGTACGTGAGGTGACGAGTACGTACACGGGCTATTATTGAAAAAAAATCCTGTTTTTCCTTTCTAAATCATAAATTGTTTTTTTTCTTATTATATTGCACTAATACGTTTAATTATGATACTTAGACTAGAAAAGCATGCTTACGTGTTTTAACTGCCTAATTGACATTCTGTGCATCATGTTTAGTTAAGTCCTTATTTGCCTTATCTGTGTCCAGTATAAACTGTATAACTCGATGTCATACCTGCCATTTCATCTTGCATTGCATATTTAAATTGGGACTACGGATGTATTCTGGGAGATCCCCCTGTACTGCATATTTAAATTAGGACTACGAACGTATTCCGGGAGATCCCCCTGTACTGCATATTTAAATTGGGACTACGGACGTATTCCGGGTGATCCCCCAGTACTGCATATTTACTTTGGGACTACGGATGTATTCCGGGAGATCCCATATGTACTGCATATTCATTTGATACTACGGGACGATATGCCGAGAGATTTTCCACTGTGTTTACCTTGTTCTGAGCCGAGGGCTCCATTTTTAACTGTGTTATCATAAATTTTACTTATATCTTTTACTGTTTAAATTACTATATTTACTCCGATAGGGCCTTAACCTGACCTCGTCACTACTTGACCGAGGTTAGGCTTGGCACTTACTGGGTACCATTGTGGTGTACTCATGTCCTTTTCTGCACATGTTTTTCGTGTGCAGATCCAGGTACGAGCTATCAGCCTTGGGATTAGCGCGTGCTGCTGATTCTAGGGGACTTCAAGGTATTTCTACTTGCGTCCGCAGATCTTCGGAGTCCCTTTCTACTCCCTCGTCTAGAGATTTTCTTTATTATCTTCCGACTTTTGTATAGAGCTACATAGATTATAGCAGCTTGTGACTTAGCGATATTCTGGGTCTTGGGACATTATTTTGTATATGCCGAGTGGTACTACTCTTGGCTATTTATAATATGTTGTTTATCTTTCAAATGTTGTGTTTCTTTATATTTTTTGCAATATTAGGCTTACCTAGTCGTAAAGAGTAGGTGCCATCATGACACCTTATGGAGGGATAATTTGGGATCGTGACAAGTTGGTATCAGAGCACTAGGTTCGTAGGAGTCGCGAGTCACAAGCCGGTTTATTAGAGTCTCGCGGATCAGTGCAGAGACGTCCGTACTTATCTTCGGGAGGCTATGTAACTGTTAGGAACAATCATATTTCTTTGATTTCCTTGTCATGCGAGTTATTGACACCAAAAAAAATATTCTAAGATCTATCCTATTCTTTCTCACAGATGGTGAGGACCCGCAATGGGAGGACCCACGATCAGGCACCCGAGCCCCCTGCCAGAGCCACCAAAGGCCGGGGTCAGGGTAGAGGACGACCACGTGGTGCAGCCCGAGCACCTACGAGAGCTGCGTCAGAGGAGCCCCCAACAGCTCTAGCTGGAGGGCCAGCGCCGGAGATCCTTATTGCTACTCCGGCCCTCCAGGAGACTTTAGCTCAGTTCTTGAGCATGTTCAGCACTCTGGCTCAGGCTAGACTATTTTTGATAGCTCTCGCTACATCTCAGGCCGGGGGAGGGGAGCAGACTCCCGCAGCCCACACCCCTGAGTAGAGGGTCCAGGTTGATCAGGCCCCAGAGTATATTCCTATGCCCCCAGTGGCTCCGGTTCAGCATGAGATCAGGGTAGCTGCTTCTGAGGCAGAGCAACTCAGACTTGAGAGGTGCAAGAAGCACTACCCACCTACTTTTAGCGGACTAGCTTCAGATGATGCTCTGGGTTTTCTTGAGGAGTGTCATCGTATTCTCCGCACTATGGGCATTGTGGAGACAAGTGGGGTTTCTTTCACCGCTTTCCAGCTGAGGGGAGCAGCATATCAGTGGTGGTGTGCCTATGAGTTGAGTAGTACGGACGAGGTAGCCTCACTCACTTGGACTCATTTTTCAGAGATGTTCTTGTATGAGTATGTTCCTCAGAGCCTCAGGGATGCTTGGCGCGCAGAGTTCGAGCTGTTGCGTCAGGGTTCTATGATTTCCAATTTATCATTTTTGAGCGGCAGGTTCAGAAGTTGAGGTCAAAGGATATAGCTTCAGTGAAGATGCAATACCATTCAAATTGAAAATGAAAATAAAAGAATATTAACAATATTTACAATCACTATTTAATAATATTAGTATTAGAATTGTTATTAGAATTGAGATAAATCGAAATTCTATATCGCATTTGTAATGCAATGGTCATCGGTTTGATTCCGATAGCCAACTTTTCTGTAACAACCTGGCCGATCATTTTGAGTGTATTAGCCCTGATCCCCTATTTACCACTTTCCCCATACCTTTTTCTACTTATGAGACTTGTCGAGAGGTTATTGTTGTGGTTTCGGAGTGAATTGGAGCACTTAGTCCCCAAAACGGAAGCTTAAGTTTTAGGATTTTGACTGTAGTTGGAATAGTGTGAAGATGACTCCGGAATGAAGTTTCATTGGTTCCGTTAGCTCCGTTGGGTGATTTTGGACTTAGGAGCGTGTCCGGATTGTGTTTAGGAGGTCTACAGCTCATTTAGGCTTGAAATGGCAAAAGTCGAAATTTTGGATATTTTGACCGGTAGTGAACTTTTTGATATCGGGGTCAGATTCCGATTTCGGAAGTTGGAATAGGTCCGTAATGTCAAATATCACTTGTTTGCAAAATTTGGGGTCAATTGGACGTGGTTTGATAGGTTTCGGCATCGGTGGTAAAAATTGGAAGTTTCAAGTTCATTAAGTTTGAATCGGAAGGTGATTCATGTTTTTACCATTGTTTGATGTGATTTGAGGGCTCGACTAAGTTTGTATGGTGTTATAGGACTGGTTGGTATGTTTTGTTAAGCTCCCGGGGGCCTCGGGTGTGTTTCGGATGCTTAACGGATTGAATTTGAACTTATGCAAATTGCTGAAGTTTCTGGTTTCTGGTGTTTTCGCACGTGCGGTAGGGTGACCGCAGGTGCGGACTTGCACGTGTGAGAGGAGGATCATAGTTGCGGGTTGGAGGAGTTTCACCTGGGATCGTAGGTGCGACATGAAGGCCGCATGAGCGGAGTCGCTTCTAAGGAAGCTTGAACGCAGAAGAGAAGAGGCCTAGGAGGTTTGGGATCGCAGGAGCGGAAGGGTCTCCGCAGAAGCGAGATCGCAGGTGCGATCCCTGGTCCGCAGAAGCGGAAACCCTGGCCATAAGTGGAATCTGCACCTGCGATGGTTTTTCTGCAGGTGCGACTAGAGGTCCGCAGATGCAGAAATGCTGGACAAAACACTTAAATGCAAATGTTCGCGATTTTTGCTCATTTTAAACATTTTGAGCTCGGGTTTGGCAATTTCTTGAGAGAATTTTCGAGGGATTTCTTGAGGTAAGTCCCTTGTGCTTATTTTAGATTAATAATCTCGCTTTTCCATTTATGTTTCCACCTAGTTAGTGTTTATTTAAGGTGAAATTTAGGAGTTTGAGGCTAGGGATTTGGAGAATTTGATTGGAGGATTTGAGGGTCGAGTTGATGTCGGATATTAGTAATTATGGTATGGTTAGACTCGTGAGTGAATAGGTGTTCATATTTTGTGACTTTTACCCAATTCCGAGACGTGGGCCCGAGTCGACTTTTTAGGACGAATTTCGGAATTTTTGTTAAAGTCTTGACTTTATTAATTAGATTAATTTCTTATAGTTGTATATGTAATTGATTTTTGGCTAGATTTGGGCCATTCGTAGTCGAATATTCATGGAAAAGGCATTGTAACCGATTGATTGAACTTGGTTCGAGGTAAGTGGCTTGCCTATCCTTATGTGGGGGAAATCCCTTTAGGATTTGGTGTTGTTATGATATGTGAGCGTCGTATACGCGAGGTGACGAGTGCGTACATGGGCTATTTGTGGAAAAACCTGATTTGTATTGCGTAATAGCCTGTTTTCATCTTATCTGAGTATACTATCATGTGTAGTTATCCTGTTAGCCTAGAATAGCATGTCTATGTGTCCTAATTGCCTATTTGAACTCTTTGCAACATGTTTAGTAAGTCATGTTTCTTTCTTGACTTGTACTTAGCCTAAATTGTAGGTTTTCTTATCGTAACTATTATATTCATTTGTTTGAGTTGCGTATTTATTTTGGGACTACGGGACGGTATCCCAAGAGATCCCCTATACTATATATTTACTTTGGGACTACGAGGCGTTTACTTGTGAGATCCCCCTGTACTGCATATTTACTTTGGGACTACGAGGCGTTTACTCGGGAGATCCCCCTGTACTGCATATTTACTTTGAGACTACGAGGCGGTACCTCGGGAGTTCTCCCTGCACATTTACTTTTGAGACTATGAGGCAGTTCCTCGGGAGTTCTCCCTGCATATTTACTTTTGAGACTACGAGGAGGTACCTCGGGAAGTTCTCCCTGTATATTTACTTTTGGGAATACGAGACGGTATCTTGGGAGCGCCCCTATTGTTATATCATTGCGCGGTGTTGTTATTGCTTTGTGAATACTTGTTGTCTTCTCTGTTTTTACTCCATGTTTATTATAGCATCTGTCTTATTATTATATACCAGTAGGGCCCAGACCTGACCTCGTCACTACTCTACCGAGGTTAGGCTTGGCACTTACTTGGTACTGTTGTGGTGTACTCATGCTACTCTTCTGTACATGTTTTGTGTGCAGATCCAGGTACTTCTTATTAGCCCCGCTAATAGCTGAGAGTGTTTGATGTTGTACGGAGACTTCAAGGTATATCTGTCGCATCCGCAGACCTCGAAGTCCCGCTCTATTCTCTTCTATGTCATCTACTTTCCGTATTTCTTTTATTAGACTGTGGTGTATATAGAATATAGTTTCTTTCTGTAGCTTGTGACTTATGATGTTCCGGGTTTTGGGAAACTGTTTATGTCTAGTGTTTTGGTTATTATATATGTCGAACAGCATTATTATTGGTTATTCAGTATCTAATGCAGTTAGTTGTTTAGTTTTTCTTCTATTATTGTTATTCTTCCGCAATTTGTTAGGCTTACCTAGTCGTAGAGACTAGGTGCCGTCACAACATTATACAGAGGGAGTTTGGGTCATGACAAGTTGGTATCAGAGCTCTAGGTTCATAGGTGTCATGAGTCACATCTGGTTTATTAGAGTCTCACGGATCGGTACGGAGACGTCTGTACTTATCTTCGGGAGGCTATAGAACTATTTGGAAGATTATACTTCTTTGATTTCTTGTCGTGCGAAATTTGTTGACATCAAAATTCTAAACTTCTGTATTCCATTCTTTCTCACAGATGGTGAGAACCCATACTAGAGGATCTGATGACCAGGCACCCACACCCCCTGCTAGAGCCGCGAGAGGCCAAGGACATCCACGCGGTGCAGCCAGAGCACCCGCACGAGCTACTACAGAGGATCCCCCAGTAGCTCCAATTGGAGGGCAGACACCTGAGATACTTGTTGCTGCACCAGCCCTCCAGGAGACTCTAGACCAGTGGCATGTTCGGCATCTTAGTTTAGGCTGGATTGATTCCACTTGCTCCTGCCACATATCAGGCTGGGGGAGGAGCATAGACTCCTGTCGCCGGTACTCCAGATCATAGGTCTCAGGTCGACCAGATTCTAGAGATTATACCGATGCAGCCGGTAGCTCCAACTCAGCCCGAGGTTAGGGCAGCAGCTTCTAAGGTAGAGCAGCTCAGACATGAAAGGTACAAGAAATACCACCCTCTTACCTTCAGTGGATTAGCATCAGAGAATGCCCAGGGTTTTCTGGAGTAGTGTCATCGTATTCTTCGTACTATGGGTGTAGCGGAGTCGAGTGTGGTTTCTTTTACTACATTCTAGCTTAGAGGAGCAGCTATCAGTGGTGGCGTGCTTATGAGTTGAGTAGTCCGAATGAGGCAGCTTCACTTACATGGACTCAGTTCTCGGACATATTTTTGAGAGAGTATGTCCCTTAGAGCCTCAGAGACTCATGGCGCGTAGAGTTTGAGCAGTTGCGCCAGGGTGCTATGACTGTGTCAGAGTATGCAGTTCGTTTCAGTGATTTTTCCCCACATGCACCGGCCTTGGTTGACATAGTATGAGAGAGGATTCGTCGATTTATTGAGGGATTCCACCCCAATATCTTGATCAGTATGGCCAGGGAGTTGGAGACGGATATTTCTTATCAGCAGGTTGTGAGTATCGCAAGGAGGTTAGAGGGAATGCTTTTTTGGGATAGAGAGGCCAAGAGGTCTCGAGAGACTAGTTCTTATTCTGGTGCTCGTGCCCCAGTAGCTCGCCATGGTAGGGGTTATATGAGTCACCCCGTTCATTCAGCACTTCCAGCCGCTAGTGGTATTCCGGTCCCTTCTAAACCCCAGGAGCCTTATTATACACCGCTAGTATCTAGTGTGCCTCCTGCACGAGGTATTCCCAGCGGCCAGTCCAGAAGACCTAGCCCGAGCCAGTCATAGTAGTCACACCCTTCGAGAGCTTGTTTTGAGTGTGGAGACACTCGCCATATGGTGAGGGGTTGCCCCAGATTTAGGAGGGGTGCACCTCCAGAGACTTCTTAGGCACAACGTGCTCCACTGGGTCCTTAGGCTATGATTCCAGCACCAGCTACTACCCCACCTGCTCAGCCAGTTCGAGGTGGAGGTCAGGGAGGTCGAGGTCGCCCTAGAGGGGGAGGCCAGGCCAGATATTATGCTCTTCCGGCTCGTACAGAGGCAGTTGCTTTCGACTCTGTCACTACAGGTATTGTTCCGGTTTGTCATAGAGATGCGTCGGTCTTTTTTGCTCCAGGCTCTACATATTCCTATGCGTCCTCTTATTTTGCCCAGTATTTGGGCGTATCTCGGGATTCTTTGAGTTCCCATGTTTATGTGTCTACTCCTGTGGGAGATTCTCTTGTTGTGGACCGCGTGTATTGGTCGTGTTTGATTGCTCTTAGTGGTTTTGAGACCAGAGCCGATTTATTATTACTCAGCATGGTAAACTTTGATGTTATCTTGGGCATGGACTGGTTGTCACCCCATTATGCTATTTTTGATTGTCATGCTAAAATCGTGATGCTGGCTATGCCAGGATTACAACGATTAGAGTGGAGAGGTACCTTAGAGTATACTCTCAGTAGAGTTATTTGATTTCTTAAAGCTCAACGAATGGTTGAGAAGGGGTGTGACGCGTATCTAGCTTATGTGAGAGATGTCAGTATTGATACCCCTATAGTTGAATCAGTTCCAGTAGTGATGGACTTTCCACATGTATTTCCAGCTGATCTTCCGGGCATGCTGCCCGATAGAGATATTGATTTTGGCATTGATTTGTTGTCGGGCACTCAGCCCATTTCTATTCCTCCGTATCGTATGGCTCCTCCTGAGTTGAAGGATCAGTTACAAGAATTGCTTGAGAAGGGCTTCATTCGGCCTAGTGTGTCACCTTGGGGTGCTCCTGTCGTATTTGTGAAGAAGAAAGATGGCTCTATGCGGATGTGTATTAATTACCGCCAGATGAACAAAGTGTAACACCCTATATTTTCGTACATAAAAATGCATCGTAAGCAAACTAATGTAGGACCAAAAATGAGATAATATTTAAAAGTATATAAATTAATTTAATCATGTTACCTCTGAGGTTACAAATATTGAAGATCATGAACAACAAGTACAAAGAGGGTTGGACGGTTCAGAAGCTAAAGCAATTGAAGAAAATAATGTTTCGTCGAAAGTCGACAAGTTGGGAATGTTATAACATATACCTTTGGGGTGAGACTAGGGTGCTTAACATGATAAGGAGATTATGTTATGATTTATATTAGTCGTATAACATCCGTGTGTTATGTTTTGAAGTCAAGAGAGTTGTGGAACAAAAGTCGATGAAAGTCATCACAAGTTACATTCATAAGTTTTACTGAAACTTTGGGTCAAATATAACTGCGATTTTCTCCCAATATACTTAGAGTTATGGGGTGTTCCACCCATCAAATTAAATATATATGAGTCTATTTTCCAACGCATTAAACCGTTTGTCAATACGATATTGGAGTAGAAAGATATGGGCATTTGTGCGATACTGCGCAAGCTGCTAGGTGACAAGTAGGTGTGTCACCTACTTGCTTAAATGAGAGCCCAAAAAAATGGGCCATTTCGGGTCGTCCAAAGAGGCCTTTTAAGGGCCTATTTTCTTCATATATTAGACTTAAAATAGAGCATAATAACCAGACATAAGCTCTGCAAAGAATCCTCCCAAAAATTTCCCACAAACCCTAATTGATTTTCTCTCCCTTTCAAGTTCCAATTGGAGGTAAAACCTAGAGTTTGAAGAACCAAGATAAGAGCTGAGTTATCCAACAAATAAGGTGAGTTTACTTCTCTCTTTCATCCAATTTTTCTTCTGTAAATTCATGGTAAGTCGTTCTATACTTGTAAGAACTCACGGGACGGTGATCGGAAGCCGTGAGTTCGAGTTATTCACTTGTAGCGGACTGTTTTGTGGACTGTTTTGTGTTGCTGTTGGGCTGCGTGTTTTACTACTATTTTGTGGAGTTTTGGAGGAGTAAGGGGGTTTATAAACACCATATAAATGTAGGGTGGTTGGCTGGTCGTTCGTCATAACATTTTTGGGTCGTTTGACACTACTACGGTGGTCGTTTTGTGTACGAAGAGATTGGGGTGTGTTGGGCTGTTTTGTAGTATTTGATGGTGTATATAGGGCTGGAAAAATGATGTATATATGTTGTCATTGTTCTGTTCTTGTATTGTTGGTGTTATCTTGAATTTGGAGGAAGTAAGGATTATAGGGGAGATGCTGCCCGTTTTAATACAAAATAGGTTTGTCGTTCGTTGTGCGATAGTTGTACCTTTCGTAACTTAACGATAGTATTATTATCATTCTTGTAGATTAAGGTGCGAAGAGGTGAGTTCAACTTGGTGATTGGAAAGATTGTGATAAGGTATGTTAAGGCTAAGCCTTCCTTCATTTTGGCATGATCTCGTAGCTACATGTGTTAGTAATGAGACAAAAAGAGAAGTTCATATTCATGAATTTATTCACACTATTCTAGTCTCATAAGTTACAATATTATTCCTTATCGAGACTCTATATTCAATTTTAGTATTGTCTTCTTCCAGTCAAGAGAGCAGCAAGCCTATATATACAGTATTACAGTATTTTCATTACCATCGAGCTATAATCGATGGGCAGGCCCCTATTGGGCAACCTCTGATCAGATGAAAAGTTATATACCGAGCCTACTGTGGCCGAGCGCCTATGAGCGAGCCCAGCATGGTCGAGATACATAGCCTAGTATGGCCGAGCGCCTATGAGCGAGCCTACTATGGCAGAGCAGTTATATATACCGAGCCTTATAAGGCCGTACAATTATTTTACTTACTATATTGAAGGAGTTGAGTCAGTATCAGCAGGTAAGTATATCTCCAGATCATCTTTGACTCCCAGTTACTTCCAGTTATTATATTATCAGTTCAGTTTCGATTTTCAGTTATGTTATTGCCTTACATACTCGGTACATTATTTCGTACTGACGTCCCTTTTCCGGGGACGCTGCATTTCATGCATGCAGGTTCAGATAGACAGACGAGTAGATCTCCTCAGTAGGTGTTTCCCGAGTTCAGCCTGATCGGTAAGCTCCACGCCTTTCGGAGTTGCCAGGTCTAGAGTGTTGTGTACATCTTATGTATATCTGTATATATGTTATGGGTAGGTCGGGGCCCTGTTCCGATCATAGTACATCTATCAGTAGAGGCTTGTAGACATATCCTGTTGGTTAGTGCAGTATGTTGGGTTTGTAGGCCTGGTATGTATAATTTGGTGGTTTGTCAGCTGTAGTAGCTATGACGGCCTTTTCAGCCTAGCTTTATATTGATGTTTAGTTAGCGCTAGTTTCCATTCAGTTTTATATTTTGCTTCGCAAATTGTCTTGCAAGGTGGCCCCATGGCCAAAGTATGACATTATGTGTTCAGAGTCCCTTAGTCGCAATTTGGTACGCCAGGTTAGGTGAGGCACCGGGTGCTTGTCTCGCTCCTAGGTTCGGGGCGTGACAAACTTGGTATCAGAGCAGTTCTATCCTAGGGAGTCTACAAGCCGTGTCTAGTAGAGTCTTGTTTATAGATGTGTTGTGCACCACATTATATAAGCAGGGCACTACAGGGCATTTAGGAGTTGGTTACCCTTCTTTGAAATCTAAATCGTGCTACAGAACTGAGTTATAGGAAATTTGAATTAAACTTATGTGTTGGTGTTTGCATGCACAGATGACGGTGACTAGGAAGACTACGGCTAGCCAGAGGAGAGATACAGCAGTAGGTGAGGGGACCAGCAGGGTACCCCCAGTAGATGGGGCCCAGTCTGAGGCTCAAGGTGAGACCCCTACTCAGCCATTACCGGCTCCTCCACCAACTACGGAGATTCCTAGGGAAACCGCACATCCAGTTCCCCCTCCACTTCCATCAGATCAGGACTTAAGGAGTGCGGTGCATTTGTTGACACAGTTGGTAGCTACCCAGCAACAGGCTAGGGCATCAGCTAGTGCAGGAACTTCTGAGGGGTCTGGGAGTTCAAGGGTCCGAGAGTTTATTGCTTTGAGTCCCCCAGAGTTCACGGGGACAGATCAGAGGGAGGACCCGCAGGATTTCATAGATCAGCTTCACAGGATCTTTCGTGTTATGCATGCCACGGAGAAAGAGGCAGTTGAGCTAGCAGCTTTTCGACTCCGAGATATAGCCATCCTTTGGTATGAGGGATGGGAGAGGTCCAGGGGACGTGATGCACCTCCAGCTATTTGGGAGAATTTTTCAGATGCCTTCCTTGACCAGTACTTACCACGGGAGATCCGACAGGCTCGAGTCGATCAGTTTCTAGCCCTCAAGCAGGGTAATATGAGTGTTCGAGAGTATAGTCTCCATTTTGACTCATTGGCCAGATATGCACCATCCATAGTTGCTACTATGCGGGACAGGATTCACAGGTTTATAGCAGGGTTAGCCCCAGAGTTAACCGAGGCATGTGCCACCGCTGCATTGCAGGATAGTATGGATATCTCCCGGATTCAGGCATTCGCCCAGAATATAGAAAGGGGTAGGCGTCGGCAGCAGGGTACAGAGAGGGCTGAGCAAGGGCAACGTAAGAGGATGAGATTTCCCAGGTCTCAGGAGAAATATCAGGGTAGTTATAGGACCCAGTACTTCGGACGGCCACCTAGGCCTCCGCCACCTCAGTTACAAGGTTACAGGTATGACCACTATACTCAGTCAGGACCAGGTGAGAGCTCATGGGCGTCGGGTTTGCAGCGACAGTGAGGATCTGCACAGATATGGTCATTTCCTCCACGGTGTGACATCTGTGGTAGAGGACACTTGGGCCAATGCCGAGCAGGTTCTGATGCTTGTTATACATGTGGGCGTCCAGGGCATATGATGCGGGATTGCCCAAATAGAGATTCGGGGGGAATGGCACAACCAGCGAGTTCAGCAACAGGATCATCTATGTCCGTGCATCCTTCAGGGCGCGAGTCTCAGTCTTCGGCTGGTAGAGGTCGGGGCAGAGGTAGAGGTTCCAGTTCTAGTGGTAATCAGAACCGTATCTATGCTTTAGCGGGTCGACAGGACCATGAGTCTTCACCAGACGTTGTGACAGGTATATTAACCATTTGCTCTCACGATGCTTATGCTTTGATAGACCCAGGATCTACTTTATCGTATATTACCCCATTTGTCGCGAGGAAGTTTGGTATAGTGCCTGAAATACTAAGTGATCCTTTTGCGGTATCTACACCGGTCGGAGAATCGATTATTGCTAGACGGGTTTACCGAGGTTGTACGGTGACAATTTGTAGTCGTCAGACCTCAGCTGACCTAGTTGAGCTAGAGATGATGGATTTTGATGCTATCATGGGCATGGACTGGTTGGCAGCTTGCTATGCCACAGTTGATTGCCGAGCAAAGGCAGCCAGATTTCATTTTTCGGGTGAGCCAGTCCTTGAATGGGTAGGTAATACACCAACACCCAGAGGTAGGTTTATTTCCTATCTGAAGGCGAGGAAAATGATCGCAAAAGGGTGCATTTATCATATTGTGCGAGTTAGAGATGCAGATGCTGAGATACCTACACTTCAGTCTATTCCCGTAGTCAAAGAGTATGCAGATGTGTTTCCAGATGAGCTTCCAGGTATTCCTCCAGAGCGAGAGATTGATTTTAGCATCGATTTGCTTCCAGGAACTCAACCAATATCCGTCCCTCCGTATAGAATGGCACCTGGCGAATTGAAGGAGTTGAAGGAGCAGTTAAAAGATTTGTTGGAGAAAGGTTACATCAGGCCCAGTACCTCACCTTGGGGTGCACCAGTACTATTTGTGCGGAAGAAAGACGGCTCGCTGAGGATGTGTATCGATTATAGGCAGCTGAACAAGGTAACTATTAAGAATAAGTATCCACTTCCAAGGATCGATGACTTGTTTGATCAGTTGCAGGGGGCTAGATGCTTTTCAAAGATAGATTTGAGGTCGGGGTACCACCAAGTCAGAGTTCGGGAAAAAGATATTCCGAAGACAGCCTTCAGGACCCGATATGGCCACTTCGAGTTCCTTGTCATGTCCTTCGGGTTGACTAATGCACCCGCTGTATTTATGGACTTGATGAATAGCCTATTCCGACCATTTTTAGATCTGTTCGTGATAGTATTTATTGATGATATTTTGGTTTATTCCCGTTTAGAGGATGAGCATGCATACCACCTGCGAGCGGTACTCCAAACCCTCAGTGATCATAAGTTGTATGCTAAGTTTTCTAAATGTGAGTTCTGGTTGAAGTCTGTAGCATTCTTGGGGCATATTGTATCAGATGAAGGGATAAAGGTGGACACTCAGAAGATTGAGGCCGTGAAATCTTGGCCTAGACCTACCACTCCGACAGAGGTTCGTAGCTTTCTAGGCTTAGCAGGATACTATCGGAGGTTCGTAGAGGGTTTTTCTTCCCTTTCGGCACCATTGACGAAGTTGACACAGAAAGAAACTAAGTTTCAATGGACAGAGGCTTGCGAGCGGAGTTTCCAAGAGCTTAAGAACAGGTTGACCTCAGCTCCAGTTCTAACACTTCCAGAGGGTCTAGAGGGTTATGCCGTGTATTGTGATGCATCAGGTGTCGGGTTAGGATGTGTCCTGATGCAACATGGGAAGGTAATTGCGTATGCTTCAAGGCAGTTGAGGAAGCATGAGAGGAATTATCCGACCCACGACCTCGAGTTAGCTGCGGTTGTCCATGCACTTAAGATATGGCAGCATTATTTATATGGTGTTCATGTTGATGTATTTACTGATCATAAAAGCCTACAATATATCTTCAAGCAGAAAGAGTTGAATTTGCGACAGAGGCGATGGCTTGAGTTATTGAAAGATTACGATGTTAACATTCTCTACCATCCAGGGAAAGCTAATGTTGTAGCAGATGCCTTAAGTCGCCGATCTATGGGTAGCTTAGCACATGTAGAGCCCAAGAAAAGACAATTAGCTAGAGAGATTCATCAATTGTCTTCATTGGGGGTTCGGTTAGTAGATTCTGAGGATGGTGGAGTTGTACTCCAAAACACTACAAAATCATCCCTCATAGCGGAAGTCAAGGAAAGGTAGTACGAGGACCCAGAGTTGGTCGAGCTGAGAGAGCGAGTTCCGCAGCAGAAGAAGCCACTGTTAGAGCTAAAGGGAGATGGGGTTCTCAGATATAGGGGTCGTTTGTGTGTTCCAGATGTAGCAGGGCTACGAGACAGGATTATGTCAGAGGCACATTATTCATGGTATTCCATCCATCCTGGGTCGACGAAGATGTATCATGACATTAAGGATGTGTACTGGTGGAATGATATGAAGAAGAACATTGCTGAGTTTGTTGCCCAATGTACTAGTTGCCAGCAAGTGAAGATAGAGCACCAGAAGCCTGGAGGGCTAATGCAGACTATAGAGATCCCGACATGGAAATGGGAGGCGATAAACATGGACTTTATCACGGGTTTACCTCGTTCTAATCGTAAGTTCGATTCCATATGGGTGATAGTCGATAGGCTCACGAAATCAGCTCACTTCCTACCGGTCAGATCTACATATACAGCAGAAGATTATGCAAAGTTATATATTAAGGAGATAGTGCGGCTACACGGAGTACCAGTTTCTATTATATCTGACCGTGGGGCTCAGTTTACAGCATATTTTTGGAGGTCATTTCAGAGAGGTCTAGGGACTCAGGTGAATCTCAGCACAGCTTTTCATCCACAGACTGATGGACAAGCCGAGCGCACAATTCAGACGCTCGAGGATATGTTATGAGTATGTGTGTTGGATTTTAAAAGAAGTTGGGATGAACATCTACCTCTTGTCGAGTTTGCATATAATAACAGTTACCACTCCAGTATTCAGATGGCTCCGTACGAGGCTTTGTATGGGCGTAAGTGCAGATCTCCTATAGGGTGGTTTGATGTTGGGGAATCTGGGTTATATGGGCCAGACCTGGTTCAACAGGCCATAGAGAAAGTAAAGCTTATCCGGGAGCGACTGTTGACAGCTCAGAGTCGTCAGAAGTCATATTCTGACGTGCGGCGACGAGACTTAGAGTTCAGGATTAATGACTGGGTATTCTTAAAGGTATCACCTATGAAGGGCGTGATGAGGTTTGGCAAGAAAGGCAAGCTTAGCCCACGGTATATTGGGCCTTATAGGATCATTCGGAGAGTGGGCCAAGTAGCTTATGAGTTAGAGTTGCCCTCAGAATTGGAGTCTGTCCATCCGGTTTTTCACGTATCTATGCTACGGAAGTGCATTGGCGATCCTACCCGAGTGGTGCCCACGGATGATGTACAGATTACAGAGGACTTGTCATACGAGGAAATTCCAGTTGCCATCCTAGACCGACAAATCCGCAATCTACGAAATAAGGAGGTAGCTTCCGTAAAGGTTTTATGGAGGAGCAAGAATGTAGAAGAGATGATGTGGGAATCGGAGGAAGAAATGAAGTCTAAATACCCCCACCTATTTCAAAATGAAGATATGGTTCGAGATGGGACGCTACAACATAGCTCTATTCAGGCTAGCAGGTCAGCAGGTAAGCTTTTATTTTTCACTTTTAGTATTTATGATTTACGGTTGGTGAGGCAAAGTGTTGCTATTTATAAACATTCGCCATGTGTGGCATGCATAGTATGTTTTCTAGCTACGTACAGGTTGGTTTTAACCTAGTGTACGAAGGATACTCTGGCAAAAGTTTCCAAAGTCTCTAAGAGTAAACATTCGAGGACGAATGTTTCCAAGGGGGGAATGATGTTACACCCTATATTTTCGTACATAAAAATGCATCGTAAGCAAACTAATGTAGGACCAAAAATGAGATAATATTTAAAAGTATATAAATTAATTTAATCATGTTACCTCTGAGGTTACAAATATTGAAGATCATGAACAACAAGTACAAAGAGGGTTGGACGGTTCAGAAGCTAAAGCAATTGAAGAAAATAATGTTTCGTCGAAAGTCGACAAGTTGGGAATGTTATAACATATACCTTTGGGGTGAGACTAGGGTGCTTAACATGATAAGGAGATTATGTTATGATTTATATTAGTCGTATGACATCCGTGTGTTATGTTTTGAAGTCAAGAGAGTTGTGGAACAAAAGTCGATGAAAGTCATCACAAGTTACATTCATAAGTTTTACTGAAACTTTGGGT
This sequence comes from Nicotiana tomentosiformis, assembly GCF_000390325.3. Taxonomy (NCBI): domain Eukaryota; kingdom Viridiplantae; phylum Streptophyta; class Magnoliopsida; order Solanales; family Solanaceae; genus Nicotiana; species Nicotiana tomentosiformis. The sequence continues at coordinate 135,239,878 of NC_090817.1, forward strand.
CAAATGTAACTGCGATTTTCTCCCAATATACTTAGAGTTATGGGGTGTTCCACCCATCAAATTAAAGATCTATGAGTCTATTTTCCAATGCATTAAACCGTTTATATTTATATTTATTTCAAATTATAATTGTTTAATGGAATGGTTAGTTATAACTAATGAGACATTCCTCCGCTTTCAGGCGAAAGTGAAGATAAAAAAAAAAATCGACCATTCAAGTATTCCAAATTGAATGGCAAAATGGCAGAAAAAGAGATATATAGATAGGGTATATATCCATATATATTGAATTGTGGATTCCGAAATGATAAAATCATTTTTGATTGGACAAAAAAAGGTCTCCTATAGAAGATAGTTAAGGAAATCAAAGAGGAGAAAACACGTTTTCGAGATAGGAATCAGTATCTAATGAATTCAATGGTTCAAATATAAATGAAAGAAAAAGAAAAAGGAATGACATCACAACGAGATCCTAATCTCAAAAAGAAAGGGGGATATGGCGAAATCGGTAGACGCTATAGACTTAATTGGATTGAGCCTTGGTATGGAAACTTACTAAGTGATCACTTTCAAATTTAGAGAAACCCTGGAATTAACAAAAATGGAAAATCCTGTTTTCCGAAAACAAACAAAGGTTCAGAAAAAAAAAGGATAGGTGCAGAGACTCAATGGAAGCTATTCTAACAAATGGAGTTAAATGCGTTGGTAGAGGAATCTTTACATCAAAACTTCAAAAAGAAAAAGAATGAATTGAAGGATAAACGTATATGCATACGTATTGAATACTATATCAAATGATTAATGATGACCCGAATCTATATTTTTTCTATAAAAAAAAGAAGAATTAGTGTAAATCGATTCTACATTAAAGAAATAATCGAATATTCATTGATCAAATCATTCACTCCATAGTCTGATAGATCTTTTGAAGAACTGATTAATCAGACGAGAATAAAGATAGAGTCCCGTTCTACATGTCAATACCGGTAACAATTAAATTTATAGTAAGAGGAAAATCTGCCGACTTTAAGAATCGTGAGGGTTCAAGTCCCTCTATCCCCAAAAAGACTATTTCACTCCCCAACTATTTATCCGACCCCCTTTCCTTAGCGGTTCCAAATTCCTTATCTTTCTCATTCACTCTATTCTTTTAGAAATGGATTTGAGCATAAATGGCTTTCTTTTATCACAAGTCTTGTGATATATATGATACACATAGAAATGAACATCTTTGAGCAAAGAATCCCTAGTTGAATGATTCCTTATCAATATCATTACTCATACTGAAACTTACAAAGTTATTTTTTTGAAAATCGAAGAAATTCCTCGGCTTTGATAAAAACGTTAATCCACTTTTGTCCTTTTAATTGACATAGACCCCAGTTCTCGAATAAAATGAGGATACTACATTGGGAATAGCCGGGATAGCTCAGTTGGGAGAGCAGAGGACTGCAAATCCTCGTGTCACCTGTTCAAATCTGGTTCCTGGCACATGATTAATTTGTATGGGTCTCTCTTCCCTCGAATTAATTTCTAATTAATTGATATGAATCAACATACATATTTTTTTAGAGTCTAGATTTGAATAATAGCTTTATCCAGTTTGGCGAGATATACTCCATCTATGTTCTAGATGGGTAGAGTTTCTTAGATAAAGTATCTAAAAGAATTGGATTCTATCTCCTCTTTTTTTCCTCCTCTCGTTCAACCGAATTTGAATACGTAATACATATTTGAAAGGTTAAATTGGTTAATTGTTGAAAGGCTCAAAAGTCGAATCCGAATCTAGAGGGGTTGAAATAGACAAGATTCAACTTAGATCCAAAGAAATAGAATCTGATATTCTCTCATTTCTTTGTCTTTTCTTTCATATTCGATTTTTTCATTCCGGATTTCTCCATTCCTTCCTATATGCCTTTCTAGAACCCGTCTAAGTAATGTGCGCAATACAAAGTTCATGATGCAGAACTCATTTGGTTCATCCTATTGGTGTGACCCATCCGAAATATGTATCTTCCAAATAAATGTGAGAATTCCAATGAATCCCTAATTGTCTTTTTTTATTAGCCTATCGATAATTCCCTAAATTAGACCTGCTTAATCTAGAACAGAACGTGCAATCCTTGAATATCTAAAATTGTCTAAGTAGAAATAGCTTTCTTATCATTCAATGACCATCTTGTATTTCATAAAAAATGGGGGCAATATAATCCTTACGTAAGGGACATCGTATCCAACTTTCAGGCATTAAGATACATTTCAAGCATGGATGATTATCATAAGAGATTCCCCACATATCATATGATTTTATTTCTTGAAAATCCACTCTTTTCCAAACCCAGAAAACAGACAAAATTCTAGGATTCCTCCTAGAGGCAAATACTTTTATGCATACATGTTCTGCTTGATCCACACCATCCTCTATTCTAGTAAGATGATAAACACTATCTAACAGCCCCCAGGCGCTACATTATAGGCACATTGAGAGCGGAGATATTTGTACCCATATACATAAAAAATGACAGCAATGGAATGCCAATCCTTGGGCTTTATTTGTAAAGTCTCTATTCCTTGGTAATCAAAGCCCAAAGATCTATGAAATAGCCCATGCTTGACTAGCCAAGCAGACAAACGGCCCTGCATCTTTTTTATCTCTCCCGCATTTTTATTTATATAAGTATTTTATATTTACGATGAAATTTCTGAAAATTGACCCACCACTTTTTATTCTAGACAAAAGAATCATGTCTAATTCACTAATTCGGGGGAAGATACTGAATTTTTGTATTTGAAAAACATTTCCGTAGGGATCTCTGAAGTAGATGACAGTTGATAAAGAACTCTTTGATCATAATTTCCCGTATGAATATGTCACAACCCAAAATCTGATTAGTCGTGATGGCACATAACCCAACCTGCTAGGTAAGCCAATTAACCACTAACCAATTTCAATAACAATTAATAAAGTAATTAAGTAAAGAAATATATGAATCTAATACATTCCCCAAGAACTGGTAGTACAAATCATGAGCTTCTAAGAACAGAGTTTACAAAGCAAAAATGAAATAAATACATTATCTGTTTGAAACGTACATAAACAGAGTTTTATAGATCTAAGGTGTGATGACCCAAAATATCATCTTTAAATTTAATAAGTAATTCTGTGTTCTAAAACCTCAAAAAGCACCATTTTTATTCCTCGACTTGCGTGCGCAGTCCGAAAATTTTACGGAAAGTTTTCATGTGAAAAATGGATAAATATGTGAAATAGAGCTTTAAAACACAAGTGAGTTGACTTTGGTCAACATTTTTAGCAAACGGACCCGAATCAGTATTTTGACAGTTCCGGTAGCTCCGTATCGTGATTTGGGACTTGGGGGCGTATGCCCGGAATTTAATTTGGAGGTCCCTAGCTCAAGTTATGACCATTTAACGGAACTAGCAATTTAAAGGCTAAAGATTTCCAAAAAATTTGAACAGCTCCATTATGTCATTTATGACTTGTGTGCCAAATTTGAAGTCATTCCGGATTAATTTAATATGTTTTGGCACAAAATTTATAAATTGAAAAGTTTAAAACTCAAAGTTTGAATCGGGGTGTGAATTACAATTCCAGTGTTGTTTGACGTGATACGAGACCCCGAGTAAGTCCGTATTATATTATTGAACTTGTTGATATATTCGTACGGGGTCCCGAGTACCCCGAGAGTGATACGGATTGAAATCGGATCAAGAACTGGACTTAAGCAAAATCTAAAATTTTGCCTTCTGTTGTAATCACACCTGCGGATTTTTGACCGTAGGTGCGAGCTCGCAGAAGCGAGCCTTCCATTACAGATGCGCCCGGGCGTGGTTGGGCAAAAGTCCGCAGGTGCAGAAACCTACACGCACCCGCGCGTCTGCAGAAGCGGACAAAGTAATCGCAATAGTGGAGGTCAGCGCAGGTGTGCATTTTTTCTTCCGCAGGTGCGAGACCTCACCTGGCAGCCCATTTCGCAGATGCGAGCCCAGGCATCGCAGGTACGGATATGCCTGGACAGTGTATATATCGAAGAGTTCGATATTATTTTTACATTTTGGTCGTTTTGAGCTCGGTTAAGGCGAAGTTTTGGGCGATTTTCTTGGGAAACATTGGGGTAAGTGTTCCTTATCCTATATTGATTATATTTTATGATTCCATACTCGTTTATATCATGAATATGTGAATTTATGGAAGAAATGGCCCACAACCCCCGGTGGCAACTATGGCCAGGGGTAGAGGTTGAGGCCGAGGTCGTATTAGAGGCCGAGGCAGAGGCCGAGGTAGAGCTCAGTCCAGAGCTCATGTAGCCGCACCTGTTGAAGAACTTCAGGTGGACCTTCAGGAGGAGGTTCCAGTTCAGAATATACTAGTTAGACCAGTTTAGGTCCCGGAAGGATTCATAGCCACTCCAGTACTTCAGGACATTCTAGTCTGTTTGGTAAGTCTTATGGAGGGCGTGGCCCAGAATGGTACATTTCCTGTGGCACCAGCCATCTCACAGGCTGGGGAAGGAGCACAAACTCCCACTACTCCCGCTCTGGAGCAGATGGCTCCCCAGAATCAAGCTCCAGCAGCCCCGCCAGTTGGGGTAGTTCAGCCAGTTGTTGCGGCACAGACCGGTGATAGGCCCGCCATGTATTTTGAGGCCTTATTGAGACTGGATAAGTTCACTAAGCTCTTTCCAGTTCACTTCAGTGATACACCTTCTGAGGACCCACAGGATTATCTTGAACGCTGCCACGAGGTGTTGTGGAACATAGGTATAGTTGAGACCAATGGGGTTAATTTTGCTATATTTCAGATGACGGGTTCCGCCAAGAGGTGGTGGAGAGATTATACATTGACCCGACCAGTCGAATCGCCTGCACTTACCTGGGAGAAGTTCCTTCCTATCACACTGAGAGAGGAATTCCGAAAGCAATTTGAGCGTCTACAGTAGGGCACTATGACTGTTACTCAGTATGAGTCCCGTTTTGTGGATTTGGCCCGTCATGCTCTCCTTTTACTACCTACGTAGGGAGAGAGAGTGAGAAGGTTTATTGAGGGACTCACTCACCCTATCAGACTTTAGATGGCCAAGGAGACCGGAAATGAGATTGCTTTTCAGGCAGCTGCTAATGTTGCAAGGAGGATCGAGATGGTTCTTACACAGGAGAGAGGGCAGAGGTCCGATAAGAGGCCTCATCAGTTCGGTAGTTTCAGTGGTGCCTCATCTGGAGGCAGAGGTAATTTTGGTAGGGGTCATCCTCCCAGACCGTTTCATTCAGCACTTCATGTATCTCCCGGTGCTTCATGGAGTCACGGTCCTATTATGCCTTACTATGGACAGCCAGCGATTAGTGCACATTCAGCTCCTATCAGTGCACCACCACTCCAGAGTTACTACAATGATTATCCGGCCCATCTGGGTCAGCTTCAGCTTCAGCAGCCATGACATCAAGATGGGTGTTATGAGTGTGGGAACATTTATCACATTAGGAGGTACTACCCTAGATTGGCGAGTAACAGATCTCGGCAAGATTCTCGTGCCATCATACCGGCACCGGTTGCTTCACCGCCTGCTCAACCAGCTGGAGGTAGGGGTTAGGAAGCTAGAGGTGGAGGTCAGGCCGTTAGAGGTGGAGGCCAGCTAGTTAGAGGCCGTCCCAGGGATGCAGTTCAGAGTGGTGGGTCCCAGCCCCGATTTTATTCTTTTCCAGCTAGGCCTGAGGCCGAGTCATCTGATGTTGTGATCATAGGTATTATTCCAGTTTGCCATAGAGATGCTTCAGTTCTATTTGATCCAGGATCTACTTATTCCTATGTGTCCTCCTATTTTTCTTCATATTTGGTTGTGCCTTGTGATTCTCTAAGTGCTTCTGTGTGTGCATCTATATTGGATTGTCATGCCAAGAAATAACCTTAGCCATGCCGGGGTTACCTCGGTTAGAGTGGAAAGGAACTCCTGGTCATTCTGCCAGCAGGGTTATTTCTTATATGAAAGCTCGACGTATGGTAGAGAAAGGGTGTCTAGCCTATTTGGCTTATATTCGCGATCCCAGTGTGGGTGTCCCTTCTATGGACTCAGTACCAGTTGTTCGTGAATATCCAGAAGTATTTCCTGCAGATTTGCCGGGGATGCCACCCGATAGAGATATTGACTTCTGTATTGATTAGGCTCCAGGCACTCAGCCCATTTCGATTCCACCATACCGTATGGCCCCGCCAGAGTTGAAAGAATTGAAAGAGCAGTTACAAGACTTGCTTGATCAGGGATTCATTAGACCTAGTGTCTCGCCCTGGGGTGCACCAGTATTATTTGTAAAGAAGAAAGATGGCTCTATGTGGATGTGTATAGACTATCGGCAGTTGAATAAGGCCACTATCAAAAACAAATATCCACTGCCATGAATTGATGACTTATTTGATCAGCTTCAGAGTGCCAAGGTATTTTTGAAGATCGATTTGAGGTCTGGTTACCATCAGTTGAAGATTAGGGCATCTGATGTCCCTAAAATAGCTTTTCGAACTCGGTATGGGCATTACAAATTCCTAGTGATGTCATTTGGGTTGACAAATGCCCCAGCAACATTTATGGATTTGATGAATCGGGTGTTCAAGCCTTATTTGGATTCTTTTGTGGTTGTACTCATTGATGATATCTTGATTTACTCTAGCAGTCGAGAGGAAAATGAACAGCATCTTCGAAGTGTGCTTCACACCTTGAAGAATAATCAGTTATATGCCATGTTTTCAAAATGTGAGTTTTGGTTAGACTCAGTCGCCTTTTTGGGGCATATTGTATCGACAGAAGGCATAAAGGTGGATCCTAAGAAGATTGAGGCTGTTCAGAATTGGCCTAGACCTACTTCAGTTACAGAGATCCGGAGTTTCCTGGGTTTAGCAGGTTATTATCGTCGGTTTGTGGAAGGGTTTTCATCTATAGCAAGTCCATTGACCAGATTGACCCAGAAAGGTGTCCTATTCAGATGGTCAGACGAGTGTGAGTTGAGCTTTCAGAAGCTTAAGACTGCTTTGACTACGGTGCCAGTATTAGTATTACCCACAGGTTCAGGATCGTATATGGTATATTGTGACGTATCTCACATTGGGCTTGGTACAGTATTAATGCAAGATGGAAAGGTAATTGCATATGCATCGCTGCAGTTGAAAGTTCACGAGAAGAATTATCCTGTTCATAACTTAGAATTGGCAGCCATTGTTCATGCGCTGAAGATTTGGAGGCATTACCTCTACGGTGTCTTGTGTGAGGTATTTACTAACCATCGAAGCCTTCAGTATCTGTTCAAACAAAAGGATCTTAATTTGAGGCAAAGAAGATGGTTGGAGTTGTTGAAAGACTATGATATCACCATTTTGTATCACCCCGGAAAGGCCAATGTGGTGGCCGATGCTTTGAGTAGAAAGGGTGTGAGTATGGGCAGTCTTGCGTATATTCCGGTTGGTGAGAGGCCATCAGCTGCAAATGTTAAGATTTTTGCTAATTAGTTCGTGAGGTTAGATGTTTCGGAACCCAGTCGGGTTCTAGCTTGCACAGTCACTCGGTCTTCTTTATATGAGCATATCAGAGAGAGGCAGTATGATGATCCTCATTTACTTGTCCTTAAGGACACAGTGCGGCACGGTGATGCCAAACAGGTTGCTGTGGGGGAAGATAGGTTTCTGCGAATGTAGGGTCGTATTTGTGTGCCTAATGTGGATGGGCTTCATGAATTAATTCTTGAAGAAGCACACAGTTTCAGGTATTCTATTCATCCAGGTACCGCCAAAATGTATCAAGATTTGCGGCAACATTATGGTGGAGAAGAATGAAAAAGGATATAGTTGCACATGTAGCTCGGTGTCTGATTTGTCAGCAAGTTAAGTACGAGCATCAGAGACCTGGTGGTTTGCTTCAGAAGTTAGAAATTCCTGAGTGGAAGTGGGAGAGTATCACTATGGATTTTGTTGTTGGGCTCCCACAGACTCAGAGAAAATTTGACGCAGTTTGGGTCATTGTGGACAGGTTGACCAAGTCAGCACATTTCATTCCAGTGGCAGTTACCTATTCTTCAGGGAGGTTAGCTGAAATTTACATTCATGAGATTGTCCGCCTTCACGGCGTGCCCGTGTCTATTATTTTAGATCGAGGTACGCAATTTACCTCACATTTCTGGAGGGTTGTACATCGTGAGTTAGGCACGCGGGTGGAGTTGAGTACAGCATTTCATCCACAGACAGGCGGACAGTCAGAGCGCACTATTCAGATATTGGAAGATATGCTCCGCGCTTGTGTTATAGACTTTGGAGGTTCTTGGGATCATTTATTGCCACTTGAGGAGTTTGCTTATAATAATAGCTACCAATCGAGTATTCAGATGGCTCCATAAGAGGCATTATACGGAAGGCGATGCCGATCGCCAGTTGGTTGGTTTGAACCGGGAGAGGCTCGGTTGTTGGGTACCGATTTGGTACAGGATGCCTTGGATAAGGTCAAGATTATTCAGGATCGACTTCGCACAGCTCAGTCTAGGCAAAAGAGTTATGCCGGCTGTAAATTTCGTGATATTGCATTCATGGTTGGAGAAAGAATATTGCTCCGGGTTTCACCTATGAAAGGTGTAATGAGGTTAGTAAAGAAGGGCAAGTTGAGCCCTAGGTATATCGGACCCTTTGAAATTCTTGAAAAGGTGGGTGAAGTAGCCTACAGGCTTGCATTACCACCTAGTTTATCAGCGGTTCATCCGGTGTTCCATGTGTCTATGCTCCGAAAATACCATGGTGATCCGTCCCATGTGTTAGATTTCAGCTCAGTCCAATTGGACAAAGATTTGACTTACGAGGAGGAGCCGGTGGCTATTCTAGCCCGGCAGGTCCGACAACTGAGGTCTAAGAGTTATCCTTCAGTTCGGGTGTAATGGAGAGGTCAGTCGGTAAAGGCATCTACCTGGGAGTGCGAGTCGAACATACGGAGTAAATATCCACACCTTTTCTCCAGCTCAGGTACTTTTTCAAACTCCGTTCGAGGACGAACGTTTGTTTTAGAGGTGGAGAATGTGATGACCCAAAATATCATCTTTAAATTTAATAAGTAATTCTGTGTTCTAAGACCTCGAAAAGCACCATTTTTCATTCCTCGACTTGCGTGCGCAGTCCGAAAAATTTTCTGGAAAGTTTTCATGTGAAAAATGGATTAAAATGTGAAATAGAGCTTTAAAACTCATGTGAGTTGACTTTTGTCAACATTTTTAGCAAACGGGCCCGGATTAGTGTTTTGACAGTTCCGTAGCTCCGTATCGTGATTTGGGACTTGGGCATATGACCGAAATTTAATTTGGAGGTCCCTAGCTCAAGTTATGACCATTTAACAGAACTAGAAATTTAAAGGCTAAAGATTTCCAAGTTTGACCACGGGGTTGACTTTTTGATATCGGAGCCAGAATCCGATTCTGGAAATTTGAACAGCTCTGTTATGTCATTTATGACTTGTGTGCCAAATTTGAAGTCATTCCGGATTCATTTAATATGTTTTGGCACGAGATTTGCAAATTGAAAAGTTTAAAACTCAAAGTTCGAATCGGGGTGTGAATTGTAATTCCAGCATTGTTTGACATGATACGAGACCCCGAGTAAGTCCGTATTATGTTATTGGACTTATTGGTATATTCGTACGGGGTCCCGAGTACCCCGAGAGTGATACAGATTGAAATTGGATCAAGAATTGGACTTAACCAAAATATGAAATTTTGCCTTCTGTTGTAATCGCACCTGCGGATTTTTGACCGCAGGTGCAAGCTCGCAGAAGTGAGCCTTCCATTGTAGATGCGCCCGGGCGTGGCTGGGCAAAAGTACGCAGGTGCAGAAACCTGTACGCACCCGCGCGTCCGCAGAAGCGGACACAGTAATCGTAGAAGCGGAGGTCAGCGCAGGTGCGGATTTGTTTTTCCGCAGGTGCGAGACCTCGCCTGGCAGCCCATTTCGCAGATGCGAGATTTTTCTCGTAGATGCGAGCTCACATGTGCGAGCCCAGGCACCGCAGGTGCGGAAATGCCTGGGCACTGGATATATCGAAGAGTCCAATATTATTTTCACATTTTGGTCGTTTTGAGCTCGGTTAAGGCAAAATTTGGGCGATTTTCACGGGAAATATTAGGGTAAGTGTTCCTTATCTTATATTTATTATATTTTATTATTCCATACTCATTTATATCATGAATCCGTGAATTTATGGAAGAAAGGAACCAGAACCCCGATGGCAATTATTATCGTCGGTTCGTGGAAGGGTTTTCATCTATAGAAAGCCTATTGACCCAAAAAGGTGTCCCATTCAGATGGTCATACGAGTGTGAGTTGAGCTTTCAGAAGCTCAAGACCGCTTTGACTACGACGCCAGTGTTGGTATTACCCACAGGTTCAGGATCGTATACGGTATATTGTGATGCATCTCACATTGGGTTTGGATTATACCTGTTAATCGGGCCGGGCTGACCCATTTACAACCCGGTTCAGCCCGGTACTGTAGCGTGGGCTCGGGCTGGGACAGGTTGGGCGGGGAGCGAGTTTCAAACGAACAGTTTTTTGATACCGGTGCACCGGAACCCGCTAAGCACGTTAACCCATTAATGGGTTGTTAACGGGCTACAGCCCGGTTCAGCCCGATTTTTAACATTTTTTTTTTATAAAAAAATTAAATTTTTTTTTTGACCGTGGTCAAATTCAAATATGACCGTTGGCCAACGGCCTTTGTTTTGCAGAAATGGCCATTTCGGCCTACCCTTTTAAGAAAATAGCCCCCCCTAGTATTTGATAAATTATAATTTTAACCTTTTAAAAACTATAAATAGCCTCCCTTCTTCTTCATTTTTCCTCACAATTCACTCTCTTACTACTCTAATTCTCTCTTGATATTATTGATTATTGTTCTTAAATTCTCAATTACTTATTATTTCAAGTTTCATCGAATATTTAGTTTAGCCATTACAAAATTATTATTATCAAGTATTCAAGTGAAGTGTGGTATCAACTATCAAGTATCGATCTATCAATTGAAGTTTGGTTTTTGATATCAAATTTAGTGCGGCATCCGGAATCCCGGTACACTCGTTCTATATCTTTCTCTTCTTTGGTGTACATTTATTTTATTATTAATTTAATTTACATAATGGATATATTTAGAGCAGCCAAAAAAGCGTGCACTAGTAGAGGTGGTAGTAAGAAACCTTCCAAAATATCAAGAGGTGGTGCTTGCTCTTCTAGTAGCTTTACACATATTTCTGAAAGTTCACGTGAAAATTTAAATGTAGATTATGAGGGACTTCAAGAAAATTATGGTATAGATGATGATTTAGATGATGATTTAGATGATAATTTAGATGATATTCCATTTCCATCACCTGATAATCTTGAAACACTACCAGCTACACCTGGTAATGCTAGTCAAACTCAAAATATTAGGGGTGGAAGTCGTGGTAATACAAGTAGGCCTCCCCTCCCTATTAAGAAGAATCAAAGATTAAGAAGTAAGTGTTGAAATTTTTTTGACAGACTAGAAGAAGATAAAAATTATGTAAGATGTAGAATTTGTAAGGATATTTATAAACATGAGACTAGTAAGGGAGGGGGAACGGGTCAACTTCGTAGGCACAGGGTAGACAACCACCCTCTTGATTGGGGATTAGATGAGGAAGATGGGCAACAAAAACTTAACCCGGGTACTCGAGGGTTAATGGGTAAATATGATATTAAGAAAGATCGGGAAGAATTATCTAAAATGATTGTTTTAGGTTATTTACCTTTTAGTTTTGCTGCTTCACCATATCTTGTTACTTTTATTCAAAGAATTTATAACCCTTTGTTTAAAGGTATTCCTAGAAGTACTTGTAGAGCTGATATCTTTAGGCTTTTTGGACAATATCAGACATAAATACGTTATTTGTTCGCCAGTCTTTCTTGTAGAATTTCTCTTACTTCTGATATTGGTCATGCTGTAAATGGTAATGATTATTTGACTGTTACATGTCATTGGATAAATGATAATTTTTGTATGCAAAAACGTATTATTGCTTTTAAATATGATGAAGATCAAAGTCATACTGGTGCATTTATAAGTAATACTATCCATGAAGTTGCTATATTTTATAATCTTGCAGAAAAAGTTTTGTGTGTGTTATTTGATAATGCTTCTAACAACAATGTTGCTATTATAATATTAAAATTGCATCTACACCCACCACTTCCTAAAATATTTCATATCAGATGTGCATGTCATATTTATAATTTGATTGTGAAGAGTGGCCTTGAATTATTTAGAAATGATATCACTTTAGTTAGAAGAGCTGTTGGTGTAATTCAAAAAAATAATAGAAGTGCTAGATTAAATGTATTTAAAGAAAAATGTCTACACTATGGACTAAAACCAAGACTCATGCCTGAAGAAATAGTTACTAGGTGAAATTATACTTATTTATTCTTAAAATATTATTATAAATATAGAATGCCTATAACTGAAGTTGCTAATTCTCATTGTACCGATCCTAGCCGTTTGTTAACATCAAGAACTTGGGATGTCATTGAAGATGTTGTAAAATTTTTACAAAATTTTTATATGGCTACACTTGAGTTTTCTGGAGCTTATTATCCTACTATTGCAAATGATTTAGTTCATATTACTGAAATTTCTCTTTTACTACATAATTTGAATAAGAAAGAAGGATATACTTCTGTTGTTGAATCTATGCTAGATAAGTTTAAAAAATATTTTTACCCAATTTCCCCTATTTACCTAATTGGTGCTATTTTAAACCCTTCTATCAAAATGGCCACTTGTCGTCAATTAATCACTGCTTTATATTCTTATATGGATATTGGACCAACTGAAACTCCTGATATTGACACTTGTATTTCTGATCTACACAAACATTTAGAAACATTATATAATTATTATGCTAACATTGTTGATGCTTATTCTGCTGTAGATGCAAATATTCCTTCAAGTTCAGTTTCAACATCTGGGACCAGTGCTTTGGATGATAATGATGGTGTTGAAGATTATTTGATTTGGTCTACAATAGGGGAGCATCAATAAACCAGTTGTAGGAATATTGATGAACTTTAATTCTACTTGCAAAAGTCAGCAGAGCCCCGTACAAAGAAATTTCTACCACTGAGTTGGTGGAGGAGCAACTCAAATCAATTTCCTGTTCTTTCGGCCATGCCTCGAGACATGCTAAATGTGCCGATTTCAACAGTCGCATCAGAGAGTACATTTAGCCAAGCAAGGCAGCAACTAGGAGATACCCGTCATTCATTGGGTAGCAACGCTTTGGAAATTCTAGTGTGCTTCAGAGATTAGATAAGATCAAAATGACGAAATCAAGGTGACGAGGTAGATGAAGCGGAGGACCAAGAAATTGGAGAAATAATGGTTTATGGTTCTGATTCAACCAATGCCAGAAAAGAAGAACCTCATGTTGACATGGATGAACTTACAAAAATGATGCAAAACATGTGATGTACTATTTGTTTTTTATAATTGTTGTAAACTTTTAATTTGCAAGTTCAAAAACAACAAAATCAAAAAAGAACTTGCAACTTAATTTGAAGTATTATATATTATTCAATAAAAATATCAAATGAAAGTCTTCGGAGCTTGATCCTTACATATAGGTCTTATTAAATAATTTTTTGTAGCCACTTACTTTCAAATTTTAATTTTAACATTATAAAATTCAAATTTCAAATTTAAAATTTTAAACTTTAAAGTTTAATTCTAAGCCTTAAAAGTTTTCAAACACTTAAGTATCAATAACATTGAATAATAAAAATAAAATTTACTTTAAAAAAAAAAATCCACGGCCCGCTAACAACCCGCTAACAACCCGCTAACAGCCTGCTAACAACCCGCTAATAGCCCGCTAACAACCCGCTAAGCGATGGACAAAAAAAACCCGAAAAAGTACAGTCCGCTAACTCAGCCCGCAATGTTAAACGGACGGGCTGATTTTTTTTGTGTCCAGCCCATCCCAGCCCGCCCGTTAAACACCCATAGTTTGGACCCGTAGGGGCCTTTTCTTACTATCCTCTCATTGTTTTCGATTGAAAATCTATACTCAGTCATGTTTATACTTGTTTAGCGCAAAACTCAGTTTTATGACTCTATTTTGATGCATATAAATGTTTTGGGCCGAATGCCCTATTTTACTGAAATGCCTGAGTGGCTTGAGAGGTTTATGACTGAGTGAGGCCGAGGGACTGATTTGTGAGGATATTTATGGGATCGGGCTGCACACCGTAACATGTTTGATATTGGCCGAGGGCCTGATTGTGAGGATGAGTGTGGATCAGGGTTGCCCGCCTGCAACATACTTTATTATTATTATAGCATATGAGTTGCCCGTGCAGCACGTGAGTTGTCAGTGCAGATTATAGTGCTTGGGCTGAAAAAGCCCCTCCGGGGTCTGTACACACCCCCAGTGAGCGCAGGTACCTACTGAGTGCGAGTGTCTAGTGCCAAGTGCTGAGTGACTAGGAGGTATGAGTGATTGTGAGTTATGCCCGAGTGGCAAGAGTGATTGTGAGGTATGCCCGAGTGGCACGAGTAACTGTGAGGTTTTCCCCAGGGGCTGTATATGAGTGATGTTTTGCCCGAGGGGCTATTTATGATTTTATCGTTTTTGCTCACCTTTGCATTTTTCCTCTGTCTGAAAACTGTTGAAAAATATCTTTAAATAATTTTTACTGGAACTGGTGTGATGACCCAAAATGTCATCTTTCAATTTAATAAGCAATTCTGTGTTCTAAGACCTCGAAAAGCACCATTTATTATTCCTCGAATTGCGTGCATAGTTCGTACAATTTTCCGAAAAGTTTTTATGTGAATAATGGATTAAAATGGGAAATAGAGTTTTAAAACTCAACTAAGTTGACTTTGGTCAATATTTTGAGCAAACAGACCCGGATCAGTGTTTTGATAGTTCTGGTGGCTCCGTATCGTGATTTGGGACTTGGACGTACGCCCGAAATTTAATTTGGAGGTCTCTAGCTCAAGTTATGATCATTTAGCGGAAACTAGTAATTTAAAGGCTATAGATTTTTAAGTTTGACCTGGATTTAGTTTAGTGAACTTCGAATTCAATTAGATTCTGTCCACTTAAAAAAAAATTGATAAATCAATGATGGACTATATCCATTAAATATTTTACCTAATATAAATCAAAATATTCATTTATGACAATTTCTTTTTATTGACCTATACCTACAAATTAGGAACATATATATGTATTTGATAAGCATTTCAAAATTCCAATCAACGTGCACTTCTCTTCTAAATGAAATATCTAAATTATCATAAATATGTCAAATAATATAATTAATTTTTCAAGAAATATACTTCTGTCATTAAAGTTTAAAAGAGTAGTCTATATTTTGATTACCTATAAATTCTAATATATTTAACCATAAAAATATATAGTACTTTGAATAATTTTAAAAGATAATATTTTAAATAATGTGGGAGAAAAACATGAAAAATAATGAAAAATTGTCCATATACAACTCATTACAGTCTATCATAAATAGTTAGAGACTTAGTATCACGACCCGAAATTTCCACCTCCGGGACCATGATGGCGCCTAACATTTCATTTGCTAGGCAAGCCAACGTTAGAATAATATAATTAAAACAATTTTAAAATTTATTAATAATAAAAAAATAAATGCGGAAGTAAAGTCTGAAATGTAGTGAATAATCCATAACAATAACGGAGTCTAAATACCATCCCAGAACTGGTGTTACAAGTGCACGAGCTTCTAGAATAATACAAATAAAGTTCTGAATAAAATAAAGCTATCTGGAAACAAACACACAGCTAAAGTAAAGTAGATGGGGACTTCAGAACTGTGGACGCCGTGCAGTTATACCTCAAGTATCCTCTGGTAGCTGAAATCCGAGGAAGTCTATGGTACGCCACTGGGACCAACTCCGAAATTTGCATAAGAAGTGCAGAGTGTAGTATGAGTACAACCTACCCCATGTACTGGTAAGTGCTGAGCCTAACCTCGACGAAGTAGTGATTAGGCTAAGGCAGGTCACTTACATTAACATGTACACAATATTAGTAACAGCAACCAATAATAGAAATAAAACAGGCAACTCATTTATAATAGTTGAAGCCAACTCAGCAGTCATAACCAATTATTATTTCAACCAATTTCGTTGCAGCGTGCAAACCCGTTCCCACAATATATTCATTTTCAACCCTCCAATATATTTATTTTAATCAAGTGTGTGTGTGTGTGTGTGTGTATATATATATATATATATATATATATATATATATATAGAGAGAGAGAGAGAGAGAGAGAGAGAGAAAGAGAGATAGAGAGAGAGAGACTTTTAAATAAGTTTGTTGTGGCGTGTAATTCGATCCCCCAATATAAAATTTTAAATAATTCTGTTGCGGCGTGCAATCCGATCCACAAATATAGACTTTTAAATAAGTCTATTGCGGCGTGCAACCCCCAATATAGACTTTTAAATAAGTTTGTTGCGACGTGCAATCCGATCCCCCAATATAGACTTTTAAATAAGTATGTTGCAGCATGCAATCCGATCTCCCAATATAGACTTTTAAATAAGTCTGTTGCGGCGTGCAATCCGATCCCCTAATATATATATATATATATATATATATATATATATATATATATATATATATATATATTTACTTTCATTTACGTTGCGGCGTGCAACCCGTTCCCCCAATATAACTTTAAACAACTCATAAATATAATAAACATTATTCCAATAAATACCACGTCCATTGAGAAACTATTAAGCATCAAGGCACACAATAATTATAATTTATTTATGAACAAACAATGGCAATTAGCAATTAATTGTGAAAATCGTGGAGAAAATAGACAGTTTAATATTTAGTATGCTAAATGTCAAATAATAATTAAGACACATAAATCAATTGGCATGTAACAATTATTGCAGGAATTCAAGAATTAATATTTGACAAAGAATAGGAGAGAAATAATTATTATAATAATAAATTCATGATTTAAAATGATTTATGATTTTTCAAGTAACTATGCAAACAATTAATTTGACGATGTATAGACACTCGCCACCTCGCCTATACATCGTTCACATGCATTTCACATAGCAAATAGTTTAAGGGTTCTATTCCCTCAACTCAAGGTTAACCACGACACTTACCTCGCTTGCAACCAAAATTTAAGTTTCCAATACACCCTTTCCTCGCGAATTAGTGTCTGAAATCCTCAAATCTAGTCATAAACAATTCAATATATTCAATACAAATTGTAGGAATTAATTTCATATGAATTTACTAGTTTTTCCGGATTAAAATCTAAAATTTATTTTAAAAATTGACAGTGGGTCCCACGTCTCGAATCTCGAAAAAACTTACGAAATTCAAACACCCGTTCCGAGACAAGTCCAACCATATAAAAATTACCAAATTCCGACATCGGATTGGCTTTCCAATCTTCATTTTACGTTTTTGAAAGATTTTATAAAAATCTAATTTTTGTTCCATAAATTTACGGATTCATGATGTAAATGAGTATAGAATCATGAAATATAATCAATATAGGATAAGGAACATTTACCACAATTTTTCCCATGAAAATCGCCTAAACATTTGCCTTACCCGAGCTCAAAATGACCAAAATGAGAAACAATATCGTACTCTTCGATTTATATACTACCCAGATATTTTTGCACCTGCGGTGCCTGGGCTCGCACTTGCGCGTCCGCTTTTGCGGAAGAAGTTTCGCTTCTGCGAACCTTACTTGCCCACCCTCTGCTTCTGCGTGATTTTGTGCGCATCTACAGACACGCTTCTACGAGGAACTGTCCGCTTCTGCGATCGAAGCCCAGCCACGCCTGGACGCATCTGTGATGGAAGGCTCGCTTCTGCGAGCTCGCACCTGTGGTCAAAAATCCGCAGGTGCGATTACACCAGAAGGCCAAATTTCAGATTTTTCTTTAAGTCCAATTTTGATCTGATTTCAATCCGTATCACTCTCGGGGTACTCGGGACCCCGTCCAAATATACCAATAAGTCCCATAAAATAATACGGACTTACTCGAGGTCTCATACCATGTCAAACAACGCTGAAATTACAATTCACACCCCGATTCGAACTTTTGAGTTTTAAACTTTTCAATTTGCAAATCTCGTGCCAAAACATATTAAATGAATCCGGAATGACTTCAAATTTGTCACACAAGTCCTAAATGACATAACAGGGCTATTCTAATTTCCATAATCGGATTCCGGCCCCAGTATCAAAAAGTCAATGCCGTGGTCAAACTTGAAAATCTTTAGCCTTTAAATTACTAGTTTCTGTAAAATAGTCATAGCTTGAGCTAGAGACCTCCAAATTAAATTCAGGGCATACGCCCAAGTCTCGAATCACGATACGGACCTACCGGAACTGTCAAAATACTGATCCGGGTCCATTTTCACAAAATATTGACCAAAGTCAACTCAATTGAGTTTTAAGGCTCAATTTCACATTTTAATCCATTTTTCACATAAAAACTTTCCGAAAATTTTTAATCTATGTCTATATTTTAGAGAGATTTTAGGGTTGTTACTTGGTGGCTAAGTCATTTTTCCCCTATAAATAGAGGGGTTCTATTATATTGTAAATTATCCCAAATCAATAAGAATTCTCTCACTCTCTACTTTTCTCTGGAATGCTCTTCTACTTCTTTTATTGTTTTATAACAGATTTAGTTTAGTGAACTTCGAATTCAATTAGAGTTATGTCCACTTAAAAAAAATTGATAAATCAATGATGGACTATATTCATTAAATATTTTGCCTTATATAAATCAAAATATTCATTTATGACAATTTCTTTTTATTGACCTATAACTACAAATTAGGAACATATATATGACTTTGATAAGCATTTCAAAATTCCAATCAACGTGCACTTCTCTTCTAAATGAAATATCTAAATTATCATAAATATGTCAAATAATATAATTAATTTTTCAAGAAATATACTTCTGTCATTAAAGATTAAAAGAGTAGTCTATATTTTGATTACGTATAAATTCTAAGAAATTTAACCATAAAAATATACAATACTTTGAATAATTTTAAAAGATAATATTTTAAATAATGTGGGAGAAAAACATGAAAAATAATGAAAAATTGTCCATATACAACTCATTACAGTCTATCATAAATAATTAGAGATTTAGTATCACGACCCGAAATTCTCACCTTCGGGACCATGATGGCGCCTAACATTTCACTTGCTAGGCAAGCCAACGTTAGAATAATATAACTCATTTTAAAACAATTTTAAAATTTATTAATAATAAAAAAAAAATGCGAAAGTAAAGTCTGAAATGTAGGGAATAATCCATAACAATAACGGAATCTAAATACCATCCCAGAACTGGTGTCACAAGTGTATGAGCTTCTAGAATAATACAAATAAAAGTCTGAATAAAATAAAGCTGTCTGGAAACAAACACACAGCTAAAGTAAAGTAGACAGGGACTTCAGAACTGTGGACGCCGTGCAGTTATACCTCAAGTCTCCTCTGGTAGCTGAAATCCGAGCAAGTCTATGGTACGCCGCTGGGACCAACTCCAAAATTTGCACAAGAAGTGCAGAGTGTAGTATCAGTACAACCTACCCCATGTACTGGTTAGTGATGAGCCTAACCTCGACGAAGTAGTGACAAGGCTAAGGCAGGTCACTTACATTAACCTGTACGCAATATTAGTAATAACAACTAATAATAGAAATAAATCACGCAACGCATTTATAATAGTTGAAGCCAACTCAGCAGTCATAACCAATTATTATTTCAACCAATTTCCGTTGCAGCGTGCAAACCCATTCCCACAATATATTTCTTTTCAACCCTCGAATATATTTATTTTAATCACGTATATATATATATATATATATATATATATATATATATATATATGAGAGAGAGAGAGAGAGAGAGAGAGAGAGAGAGAGAGAGAGAGAGACTTTTAAATAAGTCTGTTGCGGCGTGTAATCCGATCCCCCAATATAGAATTTTAAATAAGTTTGTTGCGGCATGCAATCCGATCCACAAATATAGACTTTTAAATAAGTCTGTTGCGGCGTGCAATCCGATCCCCCGGCATAGACTTTTAAATAAGTCTGTTTCGTGCAATCCGATCCCACAATATATATATATATATATATATATATATATATACATATATATACATATATATATATACATATATATACATATATATATATATACACACACACACACACACACACACACACACATATATATATATATATATATATATATATATATATATATATATACTTTCATTTACGTTGCGGCGTGGAACCCGTTCTCCCAATATATATATATATATATATATATATATATATATATATATATATATATATATACTTTCATTTACGTTGCGGCGTGGAACCCGTTCTCCCAATATAACTTTAAACAACTCATAAATATAATAAAAATTACTCTAATAAATACCACGTCCAATGAGAAACTATTAAGAATCAATGCACACAATAATTATAATTTATTTATGAACAAAAAATAGTAATTAGCAATTAATTATGAAAATCGTGGAGAAAATAGACAGTTTAATATTTAGTATGCTTAATGTCAAATAACAATTAAGACACATAAATCAAATAGCATGTAACAATTATTGCAAGAATTCAAGAATTTATATTTTACAAAGAATAGGAGAGAAACAATTATTATAACAATTAATTCTTGATTTAAAACGATTTATGAATTTTCAAGTAATTATGCAAACAAATAATTTGATGACGTATAGACACTCGCCACCCCGCCTATATGTCACTCACATGCATTTCACATAACAAATAGTTTAAGGGTTCTATTCCCTCAAGTCAAGGTTAACCACGACACTTACTTCGCTTGCGACCAAATTTTAAGTTTCCAATACACCCTTGCCTCACGTATAAGTGTCCAAAATGCTCAAATCTAGTCATAAACAATTCAATATATTCAATACAAATTGTAAGAATTAATTTCATATGAATTTACTAGTTTTTTCGGATTAAAATCCAAAATTCATTTTAAAACTCGACAGTGGGGCCCATGTATTGAATCTCGGAAAAACTTACGAAATCCAAACACCCGTTCCGAGACGAGTCCAACCATACAAAAATTACCAAATTCCGACATCGGATTGGCTTTCAAAATCTTCATTTTACCTTTTTGGAAGATTTTATAAAAAACTGATTTTTGTTCCATAAACTCACGGATTCATGCCATATAATCAATATAGGATAAGGAACACTTACCCCAATTTTTTCACGTTAAAATCGCCTAAAAATTCGTCTTACCCGAGCTCAAAATGATCAAAATGAGAAACAATCTCATACTCTTCGATTTATACAGTATCCATGCATTTTCACACCTGCGGTGCCTGGGCTCGCACCTGCGCATCCGCTTTTGCGGAAGAAGTTTCGCTTCTGCGAAACTCACTTGCCCAGCCTCTGCTTCTGCGTGATTTTATGCGCATCTACAGACACGCTTCTGCGAGGAGATATCTGCTTCTACGATCGAAGCCCAGCCACGCCTGGACGCATCTGCGATGGAAGGCTCGCTTTTGCGAGCTCGCACCTGTGGTAAAAACTCCTCAGGTACGATTACACCAGAAGGCCAAATTTCAGATTTTTCCTTAAGTCCAAATTTTGATCCGATTTCAATCTGTATCACTCTCGGGGTACTCGGGAGCCCGTCCAAATATATCAACAAGTCCCATAAAATACTACGGTCTTACTCGAGGTCTCATACCACGTCAAACAACGCTGAAATTACAATTCATACCCCGATTCGAACTTTTGAGTTTTAAACTTTTTAATTTGCAAATCTCGTGCCAAAACATATTAAATGAATCCGAAATGACTTCAAATTTGGCACACAAGTCCTAAATGACATAACGGAGCTATTCCAATTTCCAGAATCGGATTCCGGCCCCGATATCAAAAAGTCAATCCCGTGGTCAAACTTAAAAATCTTTAGCCTTTAAATTACTAGTTTTCGGTAAATGGTCATAACTTGAGCTAGAGACCTCCAAATTAAATTCAAGGCATACGCCCAAGTCCCAAATCACGATACGGACCTACCGGAACTGTCAAAATACTGATCTGGGTGCTTTTGCTCCAAATGTTGACCAAAGTCAACTTAATTGAGTTTTAAGGCTCTATTTCACATTTTAATCCATTTTTCACATAAAAACTTTCTGAAAATTTTTATGGAATGGGCACGTAAGTTGAGGAGTGATAAATAGTGCTTTTCGAGGTCTTAGAACATAGAATTAATTATTAAATTTAAAGATGATATTTTGGGTCATCACATTCTCTACCTCTAAAACAAACGTTCGTCCTCGAACGAAGTTAGAAAAAGTACCTGAGCTGGTGAATAAGTGTGGATATTTACTCTGCATGTCCGACTCGGACTCCCAGGTAGATGCCTCTACGAGCTGACCTCTCCATTGTACTTGAATTGAAGGATAACTCTTAGACCTCAACTGCCGGACCTGCCGGGCAAGAATAGCCACCGGCTCCTCCTCGTAAGTCAAATCTTTGTCCAATTGGACTGAGCTGAAATCTAACACATGGGACGGATGACCATGATATTTCCTGAGCATAGACACATAGAACTCCGGAGGAACCGCTAATAAACTAGCTGGTAATGTAAGCCTGTAGGCTACTTCACCCACCCTTTCAAGAATTTCAAAGGGTCCGATATACCTAGGGCTCAACCTGCCCTTCTTTCCGAACCACACTACACCTTTCATAGGTGAAACCCGGAGCAATATTCTTTCCCCAACAATGAATGCAATATCACGAACTTTACGGTTGGTATAACTCTTTTGCCTAGACTGAGCTGTACAAAGTCGATCCTGAATAACTTTGACCTTATCCAAAACATCATGTACCATATCGGTACCCAACAACCAATCCTCTCCCGGTTCAAACAAAAAACCTGGCGATAGACATCACCTTCTATATTATGCCTCATATGGAGCCATCTGAATGCTCGACTAATGGCTACCAATCGAGTATACAGATGGCTCGTGTATGAGGCATTATATGGTAGATGGTGTCGATCTCCGGTTGGTTGGTTTGAGCCGGGTAAGGCTAGGCTATTGGGTACTGACTTGGTTCAGGATGCTTTGGAGAAGGTTAAAGTGATTCAGGAGCGACTTCACACGGCGCAGTCTAGACAGAAGAGTTATGCCGACAAGAAGGTCTGTGATGTTGCTTACATGGTTGAGGAGAAGGTTCTGCTCAAAGTTTTACCAATGAAGGGTGTGTTGAGGTTCGGGAAGAAGGGCAAGCTGAGCCCTCGGTATATTGGGCCTTTTGAGATACTTAAGAAAATTGGAGATGTGGCTTATGAACTTGCCTTGCCACCTAGTATATCAGGTGTTCATCCAGTGTTCCATGTATCTATGCTCCGAAAGTATGTCGGAGTTCCATCTCATAATCTGGATTTTAGTACAGTGTAGCTGCACGGTAACTTGACTTATGATGTGGAGCCGGTAACTATTTTAGACCAGCAGGTTTGGAAATTGAGGTCAAGAACATAACATCAATGAAGGTGCAGTGAAGAGGCCAGCCAGTCGGAGAAGCTACTTGGGAGATTGAGCAGGAGATGCTGAGCAAATACCTACACTTATTTGAGACTTTAGGTATTATTCTAAACCCGCTCGAGGATGAACGTTTGTTTAAGAGGGGGAGAATGTAACGACCCGGCCGGTCGTTTTGAGTATTATAATCTCGTTTCCACATTTACTACTCAAATTGTAAATTACAGTTGTTATTTGGCTTGCCGGGGTAATTGGTTTGGGTCCGGCGAGGTTTTAAAATGATTTGGAGCACTTAGTTCCAAGGTTTAGAATTTAAGTTGAAAAGGTTGACCGGATGTTGGCTTATGTGTAATGACCCAGATAAATTTCGCTAAGGAAATTAAGGCTCAGAATTTTTGGGTTGAACAATGCACCGATGTGTAAAGGAAAATTTTGTCGGAAAAGGGTCATTTTTGCGACCACTATGCGGTCGCAGAATCACTCTGCGGACCGCATAATGGTCGTAAAGTGGATCAGTAGAGGGGCAAGATTTGAGGAAAATCTGAGGTGCACTATGCGACCACAGACCTGTTTTGCGGTGCATTATGCGACCGCAGAACAAGTATGCGGACCGCATAATGACCGCAGACCGGGTCAGTAACGTCCAGCTTTGGAGGCCAAATTATGCGGCCGGTATGCGGACCCCATACCTGTTATGCGATCGCATATGCGACCGCATAACTGCATCGGAGCTTCCATTCTTTCTAATTTTTGACCCGACCCAACTTCAATTTATAGCCCTTGAAGCTCATTTTTGAGCCAAAATATGATATTTTAGAGAGAGGTGACAGCATTTTAGAGAGAGAAAGTGAAGACTTAGTCATTTATCCATCAATTCATGTTCAAGGTTTGAAGATTTTACAAGGATCTTGCTAGGGCTTCAAAAAGGTAAGAATTTTTTTTCTCAATTCTTCAATTTCGGGTTTGGAGTAAAAATGGGTGATTTATAGTATGATTCCTGGGTGTAAGAGTATTATGTATACATACCAATAAGGTTGTGGAAAGATTGTTAAGTTCAAATAGGTAAGGGTTGGATTGAAAATGGTAGAAATCTTCATAGGTTTTAATTGAAGATTTAAGGTTCGAGTTGGTGTCGGAGTTTGGTGAAATTTGTATGGTTGGAATCGTGGTTGGATGAGCGTTCATATTCTATAACTTTTGTCGGGTTCCGATACGTGGGCCCCATGAGCGATTTTTGAGTTAATTTCGGATTTTACTGGAAAACTTAGTATCTCCTTATTGAATTAATTACAATAATGGGTATTGACTGAATCAAATTAATTGTTGCTAGATACGAGGCTTTCGGAGACCAATTCTCGTGGAAAGGGCATAGCGGAATAAAGAATTACATGGTTTGAGGTAAGTAACAGTTTTAAATCTGGTCCTGAGGGTATGAAACCCCAGATTTTTGTATCTTGTGATTATTTTAGAGGTGACGCACATGCTAGGTAACAGGCGTGCCCCGAGGGGATTGTGACTTGGTCCGTCCCGTGGAAACTGTAAAGTTGAATAACTTGTTGATAATTATGTGTTCTCTATTTGTTGTGGAAATTTGACTATAAGTCATGTTAGAAACCATGTTTAGGCTATATGTTGGTATTGTTGGGACCCACAGAGGTCATGTACATGTTGAATTATTTGTTTAAATTGTTGTTTTGTACTCAGTCATAGTTACTTGATTATTTTGTCTCAGTCTTTATTGTTCATTATTGATGTGTCATATCATTGTTGTTTGGGCTGATTTCATGATTGTTGAGAGCCCTAGAGACTGGAGAGCTTTATGACTGAATGAGGCCGAGGGCCTGATTATGAGATATTATACTATAGCACGTGAGTTGGCCGTGTAGCACGTGAGTTGGCTGTGTGGATCCTTATATTATACTACAATACGTGAGTTGGTCGTGCAGCACGTGAGTTGGCCATGCGGATCCAGATATTTATATTATGGCACGTGAGTTGTCCATGCAGCACGTGAGTTCTCCGTGCAGATTATAGCGCTTGGGCTGTAGGAGCCCCTCCGGAGTCTGTACACCCCCAGTGTGCGCGGGTACCTATTGAGAGTGAGTGATGAGGGCTGGGAGCCCAGTGAGTGATTGTTGTCCTAAAAGGTTGTACTTGATTTCCATTTGTTGTTGCACTTAGTTGCTATCTGTCATTGTTGTGAAATCTCTGGAAGATTGTTGATATACGAACTACATGAACAAGAACTGTATAAAAATTGATTTGACATTAAACTGCCAGATTTGATAGCATGTCTATTCTTGTTGGAATTACTGGAAATGAACCATAACTGTGTAGCTCGTTACTATCTTCAATTTCTTATTTATTATTATTACTTGCCGAGTTGGTTGTACTCATACTACACCCTGCACTTCGTGTGCAGATCCAGGTGTCCCCGGACACAGCGGGTGTTGATCCTTTCGCGCGGTTGATTTTTAGGAGATTTTGAGGTAGCTTCCGTGTTCCGCAGACCTTGTCTCTCCTTCTCTATCTCTTTGTTTACCGTATTTGGTCTCAGACTATTATAGACTATACTTTCCAGACTTGTATTCATATTAGATGCTCATGTACTCATTGACACCAGGTTTTGGTGAGTGTTCGTATTTGTATTTGGGAGATTTTGTATTGTATTTAAATATTATATTTTCAAACTTAAAAGAAATTATGGTTTAGTGACATTAACGGCTTGCCTAGTATCGAGAGAGGCGCCATCACGATAGGTGAGATTTTGGGTTGTGACAGGATGAAATGATGTACTCAACTCAACCCGTGTGCCTAATTCTCGTTGTACAGCCCTCCAAAAGTGTGAGGTAAACTGCGTACCTCGATTTGAAATAATAGACACGGGCACACCGTGAAGGCGGACAATCTCACAGATGTAAATTTCAGCCAATCTCTCTGAAAAATAGGTAACTGCCACTGGAATGAAATGTGTTGACTTGGTCAACCTGTCCACAATGACCCAAACTGCGTTAAATTTTCTCTGAGTTCATGGGAGTCCAACAACAAAATCCATAATGATACACTCTGATTTCCACTCAGGAATTTCTACCTTCTGAAGCAAACCACCAGGTCTCTGATGCTCGTACTTAATTTGCTGACAATTCAGACACCAAGCTACATATGCAACTATATCCTTTTTCATTCTCCTCCACCAGTAATGTTGTCATAAATCTTGATACATTTTGGCGGTACCTGGATGAATAGAATACCTGGAACTGTGTGCCTCTTCAAGAATTAATTCACGAAGCCCGTCAACATTAGGCACACAAATACGATCCTGCATTCCTAGAACTCCATCTTCCCTCACAGCAACCTATTTGGAATCACCGTGCCACACCGTGTCCTTAAGGAAAAGTAAATGAGGATCATCTTACTGCCTCTCTATGATGCGCTCATATAAAGAAGACCGAGCGACTGTGCAAGCTAGAACCTAACTGGGTTCTGAAACATCTAACCTCACGAACCGATTAGCCAAAGTCTGAACATCTGTAGCTAATGGCCTCTCACCAACCGGGATATACGTAAGACTGCCCATACTCACAGCCTTTCTACTCATAGCATCGACCACCATATTGGCCTTTCCGAGGTGATACAAAATGGTGATATCATAGTCTTTCAACAAATCCAACTATCTTCTCTGCCTCAAATTAAGATCTTTTGTTTGAACAGATACTGAAGGCTACGATGATCAGTAAATATCTCACACGAGACGCCGTAGAGGTGGTGCCTCCAAATCATCAGTGCATGAACAATGGCTGCCAGTTCTAAGTCTTGAACATGATAATTCTTCTCGTGAACTTTCAACTGCCGCGACGCATATGCAATCACCTTTCCATTTTGCATTAATACTGCACCAAGCCAAATGTGAGATGAGTCATAATATACCGTATACGATCCTGAACGGGTAATACCAATACTGGCGCCGTAGTCAAAGTATTCTTGAGATTTTGAAAGCTCAACTCACACTCGTCTGACCATCTGAATGGGACACCTTTCTGGGTCAGTCTGGTCAATGGGCTTGCTATAGATGAAAACCCTTCCACGAACCGACGATAATAACCTGCTAAACCCAGGAAATTCCGGATCTCTGTAACTGAAGTAGGTCTAGGCCAATTCTGAACAGCCTCAATCTTCTTAGGATCCACCTTTATACCTTCTGTCGATAAACATGCCCCAAAAAGGCAACTAAGTCTAAACAAAACTCACATTTTGAAAATTTGGCATATAACTGATTATTCTTCAAAGTATGAAGCACACTCTGAAGATGTTGCTCATGCTCCTCTCGACTGCTGGAGTAAATCAAGATATCATCAATGAATACAACCACAAAAGAATTCAAATATGGCTTGAATACCCGATTCATCAAATCCATAAATGCTGTTGGGGCATTTGTCAACCCAAATGATATCACTAGGAATTTGTAATGCCCATACCGAGTCCGAAAAGCTATCATAGGGACATCAGATGCCCTAATCTTCAACTGATGGTAACCAGACCTCAAATCAATCTTCATAAATACCTTGTCGCCCTGAAGCTAATCAAATAAGTCATCAATTCTTGGCAGCAAATATTTGTTTTTGATAGTGGCCTTGTTCAACTGGCGATAATCTATACACATCCGCATAGAGCTATCTTTCTTCTTTACAAATAGTACTGGTGCACCCCAGGGCGAGATACTGGGTCTAATGAATTCCTGATCAAGAAAGTCTTATAACTGCTCCTTCAATTCTTTCAACTCCGGTGGGGCCATACGGTATGGTGGAATAGAAATGGGCTGAGTGCCCGGAGCTAAATCAATACAGAAGTCAATATCTCTGTAGGGTGGCATCCCTGGAAAATCTGCAGGAAATACTTCTAGAAATTCACGAAGAACTGGTACTGAGTCAATAGAAGGGACATCCGCACTAGGATTGCGAATATAAGCCAAATAGGCTAGAAACCTTTTCTCGACCATACGCTGAGCTTTCATATAAGAAATAACCCTGCTGGCAGAATGACCAGGAGTTCCTTTCCACTCTAACCGAGGTAACCCCGACATGGCTAGGGTCACTGTCTTGGCATGACAATCCAATATAGCATGATAAGGTGACAGCCAATCCATACCCAAGATGACAACAAAATCTACCATATCAAAAGTAGAAGATTCATCCTAGTCTCAAGACTGCCAATAGTAATCACACACGAACGATAGACATGATCTACTATGACAGAGTCTCCCACCAGTGTAGATACACACACAGAAGCACTCAGAGAATCACAAGGCACAACCAAATATAAAGCAAAATAGGAGGACACAACGGAATAAGTAGATCCTATATCAAATAGAACTGAATCATCTCTATGGCAAACTGGAATAATACCTGTGATCACAGCATCAGATGACTCGGCCTCAGGCCTAGCTGGAAAAGCATAAAATCGGGGCAAGTCCCAACCACTCTGAACTGCGTCTCTGGGACGACTTCTAACTGTATGGCCTCCACCTCTAACGTTCTAACTTCCACCTCTAAAGGCCTGACCTCCACATCTAGCTGCATGACCCCTACCTCTAGCTGGCTGAGCAGGCGGTGAAGCAACCGGTGCTGGTATGATGGCACGAGAATCCTGCCGAGATCTGTTACTCGCCAACCTAGGGCAATACCTCATGGTGTGACCAATGTTCCCATACTCATAACACCCATCCTGATACCGTGGTTGTTGAAGCTGAAGCTGAACTGAACGGGCTGGATAACCGTTGTAGTAACTCCGGAGTGGTGGTGCACTGATAGGAGCTGAATGTGCACTAATTGCTGGCTGCCCATAGTAAGGCATAATAGGAGCGTGACTCCGTGAAGCACCGTGAGATGCATGAAGTGCTGAATGAAACTGTCTGGGAGGATGACCCCTACCAAAATTACCCCCTCCTCCAGACGAGGCACCATTGAAACCACCGAACTGACAAGGCCTCTTATCAGACCTCTTCCCTCTCTCGTGTGCAAGAACTATCTCGATCCTCCTTGCGACATTAGCAGCCGCTTGAAAAGAAATCTCATTTCTGGTCTCCTTGGCCATCTGAAGCCTGATACGGTGAGTGAGTCCCTCAATAAACCTCCTCACTCTCTCTCCCTCAGTAGGTATTAAAAGGAGAGCATGACAAGCCAAATCCACAAAACGGGACTCGTGCTGAGTAACAATCATACTGCCCTGCTGTAGACGCTCAAATGGCTTGCGGTAATCCTCTCTAAGTGTGATAGGAAGGAACTTCTCCAGAAATAGCTGAGAGAACTGCTCCTAGGTAAGTGCAGGTGATCCAACTGGTCTGGCTAATATATAATCTCTCCACCACCTCTTGGCGGAACCCGTCATCTGAAATATAGCAAAATCAACCCTATTGGTCTCAACTATACCCATGTTCCGTAGCACCTCATGGCAGCGGTTAAGATAATCTTGTGGGTCCTCAGGAGGTGTACCATTGAAGTAAACTAGAAAGAGCTTAGTAAACTTATCCAGTCTCAATAAGGCCTCAAAAGACATGGCGGGCCTATTACCGGTCTGTGCCGCAACAACTGGCCGAACTACCCCAACTGTCGGGGCTGCTGGAGCTTGATTCTGGGGAGCCATCTATTTTGGAGTGGGAGTAGTGGGAGTCTGTGCTCCTCCCTCAGCCTGTGAGATGGCTGGTACCACTGGAAATGTACCATTCTGGGCCATGCCCTCCATAAGACTTACCAAAAGGACTAGAGCGTCCTAAAGCACTGAAGTAGTTATGAATCCTTCCGGGACCTGAACTGGTCCAACTGGTACATTCTGAACTGGAACCTTCTCCTTAGGATCCACCTGAGGTTCTACAACAAGTGCAGTTGCTTGAGCTCTAGACTGAGCTCTACCTCTACCTCGGCCTCTGCCTCTAGCATGACCTCGACCCCGGCCTCTACCCATGGCCATAGTTGCCACCGGGGGATCTGGACCATGTCCATCGGTAGATGTATTACGTGTTCTCACCATCTGCGAGAGAATAAGAGTTGAATGGTTCAATCATCGATGATAGAATAAAATCGCACTACAGAATAAGAAAGAAGTGATATTGTTCCTAAACTTCATAGCCTCCGAGAGATAAGTACAGACGTCTCCGTACCGATCCTTCAGACTCTACTAAGCTTGCCCGTGACTTGTGAGACCTATGTAACCTAGTGCTCCTATACCAACTTGTCACGAACCTAAATTCCCACCTTTGGGACCGTGATGGCACCTAACATTTCATTTTCTAGGCAAGCCAACGTTAGAATAATATAATCCACTTTAAAACAATTTTTAAATTTATTAATAACAAAGAAACTAATGCGGAAGTAAAGTATAAAATGTAGTGAATAATCCATAACAATAACAGAGTCTAAATACCATCCCAGAACTGGTGTCACAAGTGCACGAGCTTCTAGAATAATACAAATAAAGGTATGAATAAAATAAAGCTGTCTAGAAATAAACATACAACTAAAGAAAAGTAGGTGGGGACTTCAAAATTGCGGACGCCGTGCAGTTATACCTCAAGTGTTCTCTGATAGCTGAAATCCGATCAAGTCTATGGTACGCCGCTGGTAAGTGCTGAGCCTAACCTCAACGAAGTAGTGACGAGGCTAAGGTAAATTACTTACACTAACCTGTACGCAATATTAGTAACAACAACAAATAATAGAAATAAATCAGGCAACTCATTTATAATAGTTGAAGCCAACTTAGCAGTCATAACCAATTATTATTTCAACCAATTTTCGTTGCACCGTGCAAACCCCTTCCCACAATATATTCATTTTCAACCCTCCAATATATTTATTTTAATTAAGTATGTGTGTATATATATATATATATATATATATATATATATATAGAGAGAGAGAGAGAGAGAGAGAGAGAGACTTTTAAATAAGTCTGTTGCGGCGTGCAATCCGATCCCCCAATATAGACTTTTAAATAAGTCTGTTCCGGCGTGCAATCCGATCTCCCAATATAGACTTTTAAATAAGTTTGTTGCGGCGTGCAATCTGATCCCCCAATAATTTACTTTCATTTATGTTGCAGCGTGCAACCCGTCCCCCAATATAACTTTAAACAACTCATAAATGCAATAAAAATTACTCCAATAAATACCACGTCCAATGAGAAACTATTAAGCATCAAGGCACACAATACTTATAATTTATTTATGAACAAACAATGGCAATTAGCAATTAATTATGAAAATTATGGAGAAAATAGGCAGTTTAATATTTAGTATGCTAAATGTCAAATAACAGTTAAGACACATAAATCAAATAACATGTAACAATTATTGCAGGAATTCAAGAATTTATATTTTACAAAGAATAGGAGAGAAACAATTATTATAACAATTAATTTATGATTTAAAACGATTTATGATTTTTCAAGTAATTATGGAAATAATTAATTTGATGACGTATAGACACTCGCCACCTCGCCTATACGTCGTTCACATGAATTTCACATAACAAATAGTTTAAGGGTTCTATTCCCTCAAGTCAAGGTTAACTACGACACTTACCTCCCTTGCAACCAAATTTTAAGTTTCCAATACACCCTTGCCTCGCGAATTAGTGTCCGAAATCCTCAAATCTAGTCAGAAACAATTCAAAATATTCAATACAAATTATAGGAATTAATTCCATATGAATTTACTAGTTTTTTCGGATTAAAATCCGAAATTTATTTTAAAAATCAACAGTGGGGCCCATGTCTCGAATCTCGAAAAAACTTACGAAATTCGAACACCCGTTTGAGACGAGTCCAACCATACAAAAATTACCAAATTTCGACATCGGATTGGCTTTCAAATCTTCATTATATATTTTTGGAAGATTTTATAAAAATCTGATTTTTCTTCCATAAATTCACATATTCATGATGTATATGAGTATGGAATCATGAAATATAATCAATATAGGATAAGGAATACTTACCCCAATTTTTCCCCGTGAAAATCGCCCAAACGTTCGCCTTACCCTAGCTTAAAATGACCAAAATGAGAGACAATCTCGAACTCTTTGATTTATACACTGACCAGGCATTTTCGCACCTGCGGTGCCTGGGCTCGCACCTGTGCATCCGCTTTTGCGGAAGAAGTTTCGCTTCTACGAACCTCACTTGCCCAGCCTCCGCTTCTGCGTGATTTTGTGCGCATCTGTGGACACGTTTCTGCGAGGAGCTGTCCGCTTCTGTGATCGAAGCCCAGCCACGCCTAGATGCATCTACGATTGAAGGCTCGCTTCTGCGAGCTCGCACCTGCGGTCAAAAATTCGCAGGTGCGATTACACCAGAAGTCCAAATTTCATATTTTTCCTTAAGTCCAAATTTTGATCCGATTTCAATCCGTATCTCTCGGGGTACGCAGGACCCCGTCGAATATACCAACAAGTCTCGTAACATAATATGAACTTACTCGAGATCTCATATCACGTCAAACAACGCTGAAATTACAATTCACACCCCAATTCGAACTTTTGAGTTTTAAACTTTTCAATTTGCAAATCTCGTGCCAAAATATATTAAATGAATTCGGAATGACTTCAAATTTGTCACATAAGTCCTAAATGACATAACAGAGCTATTCCAATTTCCAGAATCAGATTCCGGCTCCGATATCAAAAAGTCAATCCCGTGGTCAAACTTGGAAATCTTTAGCCTTTAAATTACTAGTTTCCGTTAAATGGTCATAACTTGAGCTAGGGACCTCCAAATTATATTCCGGGCATATGCCCAAGTCCCAAATCATAATACGGACCTATCAAAACTGTCAAAATACTATTCCGGGTCTGTTTGCTCAAAATGTTGACCAAAGTTAACTTAGTTGAGTTTTAAGGCTCTATTTCACATTTTAATCCATTTTCACATAAAAACTTTCCGGAAAATTTTACGGACTGCGCACACTAGTCGAGGAGTGATAAATAGTGCTTTTCGAGGACTTAGAATACAGAATTAATTATTAAATTTAAAGATGACATTTTGGGTTAACACACTAGAAATACAGTCCATGTTTGGACTACCTAACTAGCCATAAACAAAAGCCAATTTCGTGAAAAAATGATGGAGAAAAAGATGGAAATAATGAAATTCCAATTTCGACCCAATTCTCCTATAGGCCGTGATGGCGCCAAGCTCCGCTGCTAGGCAAGCCAACAGTGAACTAACCACGCGATTACTCCTTTTAATAAGTTTTCAAGTAATTAAATTCCATTAATTAAAAGGTTATGAAACAACAAATTTAAATAAATAAGACTAACAATAGTAATATTCCCATAACCATGATGTCTACTAGTATGTACCAAGACCTGGTGTCACAAGTATATGAGCTACTAGTAGAATATATAAAACTCTAAGCTATTGTCCGAAATAAAGTAGACAGAAAACAAAACACTAAAGAAAGACTTCGAGTGCTGCAGAACGACTCGGAAGGCAGCTTACCGCACAATCTCGGGGTATCAGGGGTGTGCGTCGGGGTAACTACCTGATGCACCTGCCTCAAAACTTGCACGGTTAGTGCAGAAGTGTAGTGTGAGTACATAAACAACGTGTACCCATTAAGTATCAAGTCTAACCTCGAAGAAGTAGTAACGATGGGTTGACATCGACACTTACTATGGGCTAACAATAAAATGCAGAAATTATAAATAAGCATGGATTATGTAAAACAATTAATACAACTCAGTAACAAGTAGAAAATAATAATTCTTTCACTAACAATAAATTTCGAGTCAATTCCTGTCATTTAAATAGTTATAACCGCTCAAGCCATAAATTAATATCAAGTGAAAATTAGGCTCCGAGTATTATCACGCATGATTTATACCGAGGTCGTACGACCCCATCCAGAAATATATTGTGCATTGTCGAGGGTCGAACGACACGAACTATAGATGTATCTATTAACCTGCCGAGGCGAACGGCCCACTCCCATGAGAGTAGAGGAAATTTACTTCGCTCGCGAAAAAACTTGTGACGTGAGTGAACATGAAATTATCAGAGTTATCTTAAAATCCTTTAATTCTTACCAAACATAAGCAATCCAAACTAGAGACGTTAAATATTAAAATCCTTAATCTCAGCTCATTTCAAAGAAATTAATGTACATAATCAACATAACAGTGCAAACAAAACATGATGTAAATCTAAGACTACCCGGACATCACATGGAATTTAGCTATGAATGGAGTCTCGTCACCTGGTGCATACATAGCTCCCCATATAAGTATTTCACAACAAATATACCTAAGGGGATGAGTTCCCGCTTACAAGGTTAGGCAAGAGACATACCTCGTTCTCAAGCTCACTTCCGATCCACAATTATACTTTAAATCCTCAATTCGGTGCCAAACGACCCGAAACTAGTCAAATATTATATAAATTAATCAACACATGTTCAAAAGTTCATAATTTAACTATTAGAGTAATTACCCAACCCAAATTGGAAGATTCATAAAATTCACCCCCGGGCCCACGTGCCCGGATTCTGGAAATCTTCAAAGATAATCGTCACCCATAACATCACGAACTCAAATATATAAGTTTCACTCAAAACCCACAACTATATTTGTGGTTAAATCCCATTTTTATCAAAACCTAGGTTTTTCATCTAAACCCATAAATTTTATAATTTTACATGTTAAAATCTACCCATAATCTATGTTTTTAAACTCATATTGTATAGAAATCACTTACCTCAAAGTGGTAGGTGAAAATCCCTCTCCAAAATAGCCCATGAATGAAAGAAAATGATTCAAAAATGGTTTATCTCCGGACTTAAATGAACCTCACTATTGATACCCAATTTTTCCCTCATATTTTCTAAAAAAGCATATATACTTTCACAAATGGCATATTTGCATCATCATTTAGTTTATAAACCTATACAAGTATTTTCTATAATTTTGTATAATTTTTAAAGCTCTAAATCAATTTCTTCCTACATTTTTATTATATAAATATCTAATAATTATCCTTTAAATTATTTTGTGATAACTTAATCATCCAAACTTATTATTTACACCAACATGTATGCTTTATAATATTTTACTTCATTTTTTCTATAATTGCATTTGCATTTTTAGTCTAATTGCATATTTTTGCAAAATAGCCTATATTCATGTATAATTACATTATTTATGCCAAAATAGCTTTTTATATTTTTATAATGTTAAGTTATTATTTTATATCATTTTAGTGTACAAATAATAGTTTTTTAATTTAATAATTACTTTTATAAATTATATTTTGATAAATTTTGGGTATTTAAACAACAGCCTAATTTTTAAACTAATTTCGGACCAAATGAATGGCCCAAACACTCAAATACCTAGCCCAATTGTCCCAGCCCAAAGCCAAATGACCCATGTCTAAATACCCGGTCGCGACCTGCTTCTAAACGACCCGCCCGTCCAATTTTTTGGTCTCTGCTGTTCATCTCTCAAGATCAACGACCATCGTCCACTCCCCCTTCTTAAATTAGCCTAACCCACAACCCTACCCATTTCCCCTTAACTATTTCTTTTGAAGATTCAATAATCTTACACCAACAATGAAGATTAATTCATGGAATATAATTACAAGGGAGTTAAGAACACTTACCCCAAGTTGTGTGAAAAGTTTCCTCACCAAAATCGCCCAACCCGAGCTCCAAAATCCAAAAATGAGAAAATATCTCGGAACCCTCGTTTTAAACACTCCCCAGGCATTTCCGACGAAACTCACAAACTCACAAAAAATCTCATCGTCTCACATTCTCTCTCACTGTGCTCAGCACACTCAATCACTCAGCGCTATACAATACCTGATGCGCGTGCAACCCGATCCCTATTTATAGTCAACTGCGCTCACTGGGGGTTTGTACAGACTCATGAGGGGCTCCTAGAGCCCAAGAGTTATAAGCACAGACAACTCACGTGATATAAAATAAATATCTGGATACGCACGGCCAACTCACGTGCTGCACGACCAGCTCACGTGCAATAATAATATAAGGATCCGCACGGCCAACTCACGTGCAATAATAATATAAGGATCCGCACGGCCAACTCACATGCTGCACGGCCAATTCACGTGCAATAATAATATAAGGATCCGCACGGCCAACTCACGTGCTGCACGGCCAATTCACGTGCAATAATAATATAAGGATCCGCACGGCCAACTCACGTGCTGCACGGCCAACTCACGTGCAATAAGAAGCCAATAAGTCCTGCTGCAGGCGGGCAGCCCCGATCCATATAATAGTAATGATATATATAAAGCCAATATGGCATGTTGCGGCGTGCAGCCCGATCCCCAAAATATTCTCACAATCAGTGCCTCATCCTCCCTCAGTCATCAATCTCTCCAGTTTCACTCTCATGGGCTCGCAATGTCATGAGAATAGCCCAAAATGATGATATGAAGTATTAATAAATAACAACAGAGATTGAGATATGATATGCAAAGAAATGAATATGACTAAGTATGAATTTTTAATTAAAAATAAATATTTCACATCAATATGACCTCTGTGGGTCCCAATATTACTGGCACATAGCCTCAAAATGATTTTTAATATGCTTTTCAGTTCAATTTCTTTAACACATAAAATTTCATGGAAAATGCCAAGATTATTTAACTACAAATTCCACAGAAATAATTATGTCACAATTTCTATAGTGCACGCTCACACGCCCGTCACCTAGCATGTGCGTCACCTCCCAACAATTCACGAAATACATATATTCAGGGTTCATACCCTCAACTCCAAGATTAGAAGAGTTACTTACCTCGAACAAGCCAAATCCAATGTCAAGCAAGCTAAGAAATGCTCCAGAAATTCCATTTTGCGCGTATCAACTTCCAAACGACTCGAATCTAGTAACAATTAATTTGATTTAGCCCACAAAAATTATAGGAATTAATTCCATATCAAAATACTAATATTTTCCAAAATTCCAAAAATGCGTCCCAAAAATACCCGTGGGGCCCACAATTACAAGTTCAATCATACTAATTTCACTCAAATCCGACTCCAAATCGATATTCAAACTTAACAAATTCGTTTTGTGACATTATAGAAATTTTCTTCTATTTCTTTTGAACATTCAATTATCTTACACCAACAATGAAGATTAATTCATGGAATATAATCACAAGGGAGTTAAGAACACTTACCCCAAGTTGTGTGGAAAATTTCCTCACCAAAATCCCCCAACCCGAGCTCCAAAATCCAAAAATGAGAAAATATCTCGTAACCCTCGTTTTAAACACTGCCCAGGCATTTCCGCACCTACGGTGCCTGGGCTCGCACCTGCGCATCCCCATTTATGAAAAATATTCTGCGCCTGCGGACAATGCTAACCGTTCAAAACCTCGCATCTGCGGCGCCCTTCTCGCATCTGCGGGCTCGCAGATGCGCAAACCCTTCGCACCTGTGTTCTCCCCAGGCCAGCCCTAGTCGGCATCCGCTCCAACACCTCCGCACTTGCGGCCTCGCAGATGCGGAAAATTCCCCGCACGTGCGAGCACTACTCAGTCCCTCTCTTGGCCGCTTCTGCGGCTTATTTCATGCACATGCGGCTTCGCACCTGCGATCAAAATCTTCGCAGGTGCGATCACACTAGTAGGCAGCAGTTCCAGCATTTCCTTAAGTCCAAATTTGATCCGTTAACCGTCCGAAACTCACCTGAGGCCCCTGGGACCTCCACCAACTATACCAACAAGTTCCATAACATATCACGGACCTACTCGGGGACTCAAATCACACCTAACAATATCGAAACAACGAATTACTCCTAAATGCAAAATCAACGAACATTGAACTTTCATATTCTACATCTTGTTCCGAAACATATCCAATCAATCCGGAATGACTTCAAATTTTGCGCACAAGTCACATTTCACATTACGGACCTATTCCAATTTCCAAAAGTGGATTTCGACCTCGATATCAAAAAGTCAACCCCCTGGTCAAACTTCCCAAAAATTCATCTTTCGGTATTCCAAGCCTAATTCCACTACGGGCCTCCAAATAATTTTTCGGACACTCTCTTAAGTCCAAAATCACCATACGGAGCTATTGGAATCATCAGAATTAAATTCCGAGGTCGTTTACACATAAGTCGACATCCGGTCACTATTTTAACCTAAGCTTTAAACCTTGAAACTAAGTGTTCCAATTCACTCCAAAACCTCACAGGACCTGAACCAATTGCCCCGACAATTCACACAACAACTGTAAATTACAATTTGAGCAGTAAATGGGGAAGCGGGATTGTAATACTCAAAACGACCGGTTGGGCCGTTGCATTCTCCCCTACATAAACATACGTTCGTACTCGAATGTTCCAAGAGTTGTTTCTAAGCCATCAAATCACTGCTCCAGCTTACCACACACGTACCCCGGGGTGAACCCACATCACCCTATCCCATATAGGCGTGACTACATAATGCAACTGAAAATCATTAATTTAACCTTAGCCCATAAACCTTGGAGTTTAATTTCCAACCTTTAAAATTTCTTTCAAGACACAAATCTTACATTTACACACTGTATAAGTCCGAACAAATTGCATCGAGCTATAACTATAACCACAGATATAATCAACCAACATATTACACAACTCGCATGCTCGTAGCACCATTCCTTATCGCAGTGACTACTTCAAAGCCAACCGCATACTAGTATTAAACCCATATCGAACCAAACCTCATCCCAAAACCTTCGTACACTGTTGATAATAAAAAAAACACGCGAAATTTCATGACCACTTACCATATCAAAAAGTCACGGATCCCTCTCGCCCCAACCATAACCATAATCCCTTTCTGAGCTGACTTTCAATATTATACTCCCGAATATACCGAAATCAAACCTAATAGAACCCATTCTAGGTCCAATGACCTTATATTACTAAACACAACTGTTCCATAGACATGCCCTACCAATATAACTCAGAGCCACAACTCGTGCCATCCGTCCACCAATACGCAACAATTCAAATGTACCGAGTCATGGAAAAATGACTCAAATGAGAGAACTGCCCCGCCAGATTAACAAGTACCACCACAACGAAACACTGAAAATTCATCATACACCGTAGAACTATCACCCGATTCTAACACGAGGTTCATATTATATACTCTGAGCCACCCTGCTCCAAATTAATAACGACGGATAGGCAAATGACAAAAATATCACACAAAACCTGAAAGGACATAACCATTACGCTATCGATCATCCAATACCCAAATACTCATCACACTCAAATTCCGCTATAAAGCTCAAATAGAACCGCACCATCTGTGGATATAACCAATGAATCACAACTACTCGTAGCATAAAGGAGTAACTCACAGATCATTGAGAACGCGAATAAGTTCAACATCAACCGAATGACACATCCCTCAATAATAGCAGTATGGCGCCAACTATTCCGGCTCGGTGTAGAATACACATCTTAATTAGGCCTATCTATGGACCCCCAAATCAACTCGGGTTACCCACAAATAGATAAAAATCTCTCCGGAAATCCATAATGACTGAATCATAACACATTTCATCATCTGGCTAGATCCAACCACAACTTCACAGTCCAAACCATGAAACAATCTGCTCCTGGGAACTCCCAATCTCCAAATCCATAGAACACACGAATCACCATATTTGATTCCATATCCACCGCTCGAAATGCCTAACACCTCTCTCATACACGATCATCCCACGAGAAATACTTTAAAAGTTCTTCCGTACCACTTGACAAAATTTGAATATCAGCAGTCTATCAACCATGTGAGTACCACAATACTAATTTATACATCCGTAAGCTAAAATACAATGCATCTTCTGCAGTCCGTCCCTCTCTCATACAACACCAAGTAGTAATAGTATTCATCTAGTTATTTGAAACCGACCATGTTGTCCAACATTCGTTACCTTCTCTTCAAGATTGTACTGCCAACTTGTACATGAAAATCTAGCTTTTGTACAACACATAACATCTATCTTGCCATCATGTGAAAAGCACAAGAATCTTATTATCAATTTTAAGTCACCAATAATTTATATACCATTTTAGTTAGAAACCTTTCTCTTGCTTCTTTCCAGGAGGAAATCACAATACACAATACGTTCTCCACACCAGTAGAAACCATCAAGAATACTTTGGAATCCATTTGCACATAATTAAGCCCTTAAAACTAAATTCCTCTAACTCGACCAAGCCACGCAGGTTGCCAAGTCCAGATGTATTGCCACAAAGCACCTGTAGAAACCCCCCACATCATATGCACCCAAAGAACCGATCTTATCCATTACCATACTGATCCAACCTACTACCCAGTTGTCCTATTTTCTCCGAGTCTCTTCCGAATTTGTCTTCGAGATTGATACTTCTTCTTGCTAAAATACCATGATCTTTAGCCACAACTTACCCTACAAACCTTAGCATAGAACCACAACGCCCTATAGCCCATAAGCAATTGTATTCTTCTTAAGCACCTTCAAAAATACCACAACTATAACACCTACTCTGAGAATACCTTATGTGAATTTAAAATTGTTCTTCTTACCTTCCTTATACAAAATGTAGAATCCATAGTCATATAGAATTTCCGCAAGTCCAGGCACCATCAAATGCAAATCTCGGATTTTATCCATACACAAGTCCGGAAACATTCTCAATTGCCATATATAATTCTCAAACCCACTGGAATTTTCTCGGGAGTCACCCATTTTGCTCAAATCTAATTGCACTGCCCAAATGGGCCAAAAAACACGTGCCCCATTAGCACAACAATACTCAAAGAAGTAACTCTACTCTAATACCCCAATCAAATTCATACTCCGTGCGTACTACATATTTTTAAAATAACAACTCACTCACCCCATGATTTCCACATACTCATAAAGTACAATATAACCCATATCCAGGAATTTCCTTATTCCAGTCATTATCGGTCTCAACTTTGCAAGTCATAACTGACCCACTAGTATGCCTCAGCCCAAAACTAAACCTTCACATAA
This sequence comes from Nicotiana tomentosiformis, assembly GCF_000390325.3. Taxonomy (NCBI): domain Eukaryota; kingdom Viridiplantae; phylum Streptophyta; class Magnoliopsida; order Solanales; family Solanaceae; genus Nicotiana; species Nicotiana tomentosiformis. The sequence goes on from NC_090817.1 coordinate 135,281,599, forward strand.
AATCATGAAATTGAATTATCAATACTAGGCTCCCCCACTTGGCTCAAAGCCATAGATTAAAACATTCCATAACTCACAATATAAATACTCTATTATTGTCATAATGCCACAGTCAGTTCAACGAAGCTTCTTCTCAAACTCATGCAACACCAACCATAAAATACCTCAATCATCCGCTAAGCATGCGTTTATTTCTCTTGACAGTCAATTCAACTTTCTCAACCAGATTCAAATTCAAATCTCAACACATACCCTCCGCCGGTAGAAAAGAAACTCTCCACTCAACATTATAAGGAACACACCTACGTAGATTACTCTGCAGGAGATAACCCACCTGCTCAGTCTCAAATTGGCATCTTGTTATACCCTTTTGCAACTACAATTACTATGCAATCACTTAATCTTTCTGAGTCCAAACTCATTAACAAGACATGAGAATTTAGTTTGGTCCCAAAATTAAATAATCGTGAAAGATCCTTCAAAACATTAACACTCGATATTGTACATCATATCAAAACGAAAATCAAGCACCCAATGGCCTTTCTTTACATTTCAAGGAAACACTTCTCGTCATATTCAAATCGTCTTAACATATTTCGCAGTTACATCATGCTCATCATATAGCTATTCAACCGTTCATCAAGCCAAAAATTCCACTCATAGGGACACTACTGGACATATGAGTCCAAATGTATAAGTTCACACAACTGAAGCTACCGAACCTAAGCTGTGGTCTAAATCTGGCCTCAAGTCCTTCAAACTGGCCCATCACCAAAACACATAGTACACATCTCGAACCTCGTTCATAGAATTACAAGCTGGCGATGCACGGGTGATACCGAGCGCTCATGTGCGCATACGAATACGTGGAAAGAATTCAAAGAGTTCTGTCTCAAGCTGAATCAATTCTGCACAATAAAGAAAGAAGGATGGGAAGTATATATCCTAAATGCCCTGTAGCCTCTCAAAGATAAGTATGGACGTCATCATACCGATCCGCAAGACTCTACTAGACACTTGCTCATGACTTGTAGAACCTATGAACCTAGAGCTCTGATACCACCTTGTCACGACCCAAAATACAACTAGTCATGATGGCACCTAACCCAACCCGTTAGGTAAGCCAATTACCAACTATTCAATTACAATGATAATTATTTAAAAGAAAATATCTAAAACCAATATATTTTCCCAAGAACGGGTAATACAAATCACGAGCTTCTAAGAATAGAGTATACAAAGCGGAAATGAAATAAATACATAGTCTGTTTGAATAGTACATAAACAGAGCTTTTATAAAATGTAAGGCTACCCTGAACAAGAGGCAGCTACAACAGGAACACAGGTACATCTTCAAGTCCTGCATCTATCGAGCACATCAACAACAACAGCCAACATTTGCACGCAACGTGCAAAAATGTAGTATCAGTAAAACCGACCCCATGTACTGAGTAAGTAACAAACCTAGCTGTAGGTTGAAAGTAGTGACGAGCTTCCACCAAGATCGGGTCCAAAACCAATAGTCCACAACAATCCATAACAATATAAAGCAAATAATACCAGAAGTAACTCAGGGATAAAATACTCAGTCAAATAATGATTTCAAATATAGTAGTTCTTTCTTTCAAATACATCAGTGAAAACTCAAATCGTTCGCCGAAGTTGCCAATAATATGAATAGTTTGAAAAGAATAAATTTCTCCAAAAATCCTTTCAATAATAAATAAAATATCTTATTTTCTTTTCCAGATAACCAGTGTAAAACAAATGCATCACTATGCCCATCTGTCAACATGTGTGAGAAATCATGAATAATGTGATACCGTGCAACATAAGGAAAACTCATATCTATGCATATATGTCATGTGTGCATGTCAATGCAATGTATCTCAGAGATTGCACTTATGTACTCACACTCTCTCACCGGAGTGCAGCCCGATCCTTGTTTATAGTTGACAGCGCTCACTGGGGATGTGTACAGACTCATGAGGGGCTCCTACAGCCCAAGCGCTATAAGCACGGACAACTCACGTGCTGTACGGACAACTCACGTGCCATAATATAAATATCTGGATCCGCACGACCAACTCACATGCAATAATAATATAAGGATCCGCACGGCCAACTCACGTGCAATAATAATATAAGGATCTGCACGGCCAACTCACGTGTTGCACGGCCAACTCACATTCAATAAGAAGCCAATAAGGCCTGCTGCAGGCGGGCAGCCCCGATCCATATAATAGTAATAATATATATAAAGCCAACATGGAATATTGCGGCGTGCAGCCCGATCCCAAAAATATCCTCACAATCAGGCCCTCGGCCTCCCTCAGTCATTATTCTCTCTAGTCTCTCTCTCATGGGCTCACAATGTCATGACAATGGCCTAAAATGATGATATGATGTATCAATAATTAACATCAGAGACTGAGATATGATATGCAAAGAAATGAATATGATTGAGTATGAATTTTCAATTTAAAATAAATATTTCACATCAATATGACCTCTGTGGGTCCCAATAATACTGGCACATAGCCTCAACATGAATTTTAATATGCTTTTCAGTTCAATTTCTTTAACACATAAAATTGCATGGAAAATTCCAAGATTATTTAACTACAAATTCCACATAAATAATTATGTCATAATTTCTATAGTGCACGCCCACACACCCGTCACCTATCATGTGCGTCACCTCCCAACAATTGACGAAATACATATATTCAGGGTTCATCCCTCAACTCCAAGATTAGAAGAGTTACTTACCTCGAACAAGCCAAATCCAATGTCGAGCAAGCTAAGCAATGCTCCAGAAATTCCATTCTGCGCGTATCAACTTCCAAATGGCTCGAATCTAGTAACAATTAATTTGATTCAACCCACAAAAATTATAGGATTAATTCCATATTAAAATACTAATATTTTCCAAAAATCTGAAATTGCACCCCAAAAATCACTCATAGGGTCCACGTCTCGAAATCTGATGAAATTCACAAAATACGACAACCCATCCAATTACAAGTTCAACCTTACTAATTTCACTCAAATCCGACTCCAAATCGGTATTCAAACTTGAAAATTTCGTTTTGTGACATTATAGAAATTTCTTTCTATTTCTTTTGAAGATTCAATAATCTTACACCAACAATGAAGATTAATTCATGGAATATAATAACAAGGGAGTTAAGAACACTTACCCCCAGTTGTGCAGAAAATTTCCTCTCCAAAATCGCCCAACCCGAGCTCCAAAATCCGAAAATGAGAAAAAATCTCGGAACCCTCATTTTAAACACTGCCAAGGCATTTCCGCACCTGCGGTGCCTGGGCTCACACCTGCGCATCCGCATTTGCTGAACAAATTGCGTGTCTGCAGACAATGCCAACCTTTCAAAACTTCGCATCTGCGGTGTCCTTCTCGCATCTGCTGGCTCGCATATGCGCAAACCCTTTGCACCTGCGTTCGCCCCAGGCCAGCCCCAGTCCGCATCTGCGCCAACACCTTCGCACCTGCGGCCTCGAAGATGCAGCAAATTCCTTGCACCTACGACCACTGCCCAGTCCCACTCTTGCCCGCTTCTGCACCTTATTTCATGCACATGCGGTTTCGCACCTGCGATCAAAATCAGTAGGCAGCAGTTCTAGGATTTCCTTAAGTCCAAATTTGATCCGTTAACCGTCCGAAACTCACCCGAGGCCCCCAAGGCCTCAACCAACTATATCAACAAGTCTCATAACATAACACGGACCTACTCAGGGCCTTAAATCACACCTAACAACACCGAAACGACGAATTACTCCTCAATTAAAAATCAACTAACTTTGAACTTTCAAATTCTACATCTTGTTCCGAAACACATCCAATCAATCTGAAATGACTTCAAATTTTGTGCACAAGTCACATTTCACATTACGGACCTATTCCAAATTCAAAAATGGATTTCAACCTCGATATCAAAAAGTCAACCCCCCGGTCAAACTCCTCAAAATAATATCTTTCGGCATTTCAAGCATAATTCCACTACGGACCTCCAAATAATTTTCCGGACATGCTCCTAAGTCTAAAATCATCACACGGAGCTATTGGAATCATCAGAATTAAATTTCGAGGTCGTTTACATATAAGTCGACATCCAGTCACTATTTTAACTTAAGCTTTAAATCTTAGAACTAAGTGTTCCAATTCACTCCAAAACCTCAACGAACCCAAACCAATTGCCCCGGCAATTCAGACAACAACTGTAAAGTACAATTTGAGCAGTAAAGGGGGAAGCAGGGTTGTAATACTCAAAATGAACGGTCGGGCCGTTACAGTGATGTCGTGTCATTTTTATTAATTTTATGGTGAGATTGAGAGTAAAAGAACGAAGGTTGATGTCGTGCATTTTTCCTTACTCTATTCACTATTTCTGTTGATTCATGATATATTGACTTCTCCGGTAATCATTCTGTTGTAGTTCTTAATCTTGCATTCCCCTCAGTATGTTCCCCTCCCAACATTTCCTGTTTAGTTCTATATTTCTGTTATTTGTATATACACTGTTAAATTGTACAGGTTGATTTGTAGGTGCCTTGACTTAGCCTCGTCACTACTTCGTCGAGGTTAGGCTCGACACTTACCAGTACATGGGGTCAGTTGTACTGATACTGCACTCTGCACTTTCTGTGCAGATTTTGATACTAGCTCGGGTTGATCGAGATTTTGCTATTGGTCCGTTGTCCGGAGACTCAAGGTAGATCTGTCGGCGTTCACAGACCTTGAAGTCCCCATCTATCTTTTATTCCCTACTATTTTCTTTCATCTAGACATTTGCATTTCTTTTAGACTATTACTTGTAGTAAATTCTAGAATGCTCGTGAATTGTGACTCCTGATCCGGGTGGTAGTAATTAATACATGTTTATTATATTCCGCACTTATTATATTTTATCTTAGTTAATTATTATTAATTAATGAATGGAAATAAGGAATTGGTTTAATGATTCTCTATCATTGGCTTGCCTAGCAAGTGGAATGTTAGGCGCCATTACGGTCCCGTCGGTGAGAAATTTCGGGTCGTGACAGTACATCAGGACCAAGAATTGTATGTCCTTTAAGTAACTTAAATCCTTCAGGGATTGTCATATAAGTTAAGTCATATAATCCATATAAATAGACTTTAGATGCATATCAAGTTTTCATGTCATGCTAGACATCTAAAATAGATAAAAGTGATTGCATACACCATTGACTTTGTACTTTCAAGTGTTTGAACTACATGTCTTTCATATGAAACCAATTCATTGTTTCTCCAGACTTAAGATCCTCTTATATATTTAGCGTTATCATATATGTCGTCGACGAATATTTTATATCGGTTCCAACCTCCTTATTTTTCATAAAGAAATAACATAGAGATCTCTTCATTCATATATTCAGGTACCTGAATCTTTCATGAGATTTTATGAAGTTTTATGTCATGTGATCTTCTAGATCACTTGCCTCCTTTTATGATCATTTTGATCATTTGCTCATCTTCTTTATCAAGAAGTTTATTTGAAATTGATTTGTCTATATGCTTTAAGTGTACCATAGACTTTGTCCTTTTAGAACTTAATAGGAGCATTTTTAGTGAGAATATAGTTACTTTCTTTGGGTCAGCAAATGCATCTTGCATGCTTTGCCATATATTGCATATGAATTATCTTTTTATGAACTTCAAGCTCATATTATCTTATTCGAGGACCTAAATGTGCAAATGATAATTCTTTCCACGTAACGTTTTCTCAATTGTTTGTCATGTCTCTCCCTCATGTTAGAAAAACTAACTTATTTCCTCAACTTTGAGAACCCATCTTTGTGCGTTATAGTATTAATTAAAATATACACCGCACATCAATAATAATAAGATGGAATTATTTGATTCCTGACTCTGAACCACTTTTGAGGGGAGAATATAATATACTTTCGTATACAACATATATCAAACTGATATAGATAACTTTGTCCTCATAAGCAATAGTTTAGCTATTAAATGGAGGCACTCAATAAATCATTTTGCTAAACTAACTGTGATGTAAACCAACTTATCAAGATAAACTTTCTTGAATAGAAAATCTGAAAATTATGCTCTAAATTAAATTATTGAGCAGTTACCTCGCCAATACCAGGTTGCAGGTTAATACTAATATCACATGTAACCATCTCATAGATGCATCGTATGTGGTATACATGGCAGGTGAGTTGGCCCATATTCACCTTTAATATTTCCAGCATTCATAGGATTCAATACCAATTTTAGTTGGTCTATTAATTAATGAGAACAAACAACATAAGAGAATTCGTAAAGAACTTTTTAGTTCTTTAATATTTACCCATGTGAATTCTCTTTTATTTTTGCACATCGTACTTAAATTGATATGGCTAAATTAATTATGCCATCTAAATAAATTATCAATATTGATAAACTTTGGGTTTACATCATGAAATTATCAATAAACTCTAAGTTTATTATGATATGAGTTTTTATATCAATAAACTTCTACTTTATTATGGCATTCTTTTATTTGTGTAGTATAAACTGAAGAATAAAGCGTGTAGCTTTTTATATACATATTACCCGCTGCAAGTTGTAGCAATATAAGATATTAAAATTTTCCTTTATTTATAGTCTCAATATAACCAATCGCTTTTGCGAATACTTTAGAAACTCAATAAGTTTCTTTGAGACTTACTGCAACATAACGCCTTATTGATAATCAATTTTGTTCCTCCAAAACAGTAATAATTGGCTCTTCTAGAGCTCTCAATTAATTTTGTACTACCACATATTCATAAACATCCATATAGTGAATATCTCTTTTAAAGAGAAAGTTATACCATTGTAGTTATGGTCAAAATTACATGCAAGATCTGTTTCTTGCATTACCGTTGTCTTTTAATAATCACATTGCCATAATATTTTGGCGTACAATAAGTACGTGACTAATGACCATTTATGCCTTAATAATGACATTATTTTCTTATTTTCTCTCAAACCTCCTTCTAGAGGTGAGTGTGGTATATACCACTAGCACGCTCATATTCTTCCAAAAATGAATATGTATTCATAAATCACATATTGTCACATTCACATTATGAATGGACCATAATCATTTATATGTGCTTTACAAAATCTCATATCAAATCGATGATAAATGTTACTTTCACATAGTGAAGGATTATTTTGAGAATACTTATTGTTCTCATTACTACAATGATGGCGATTATAATTTCGTCTATTGCCACGTCCACATCCATTGATACAATTATGGTAATAATTTTGTCTTCTTTCAGATGTATCACATACTGCTATCATATTTTCTTAAGGGAATGAGAATGAAGCAAATTTAATGAAACGGGTTTCCACTTCTTGAGCTCACAATCATACATAAATTTGATCATGGTAAGACATAGAAATTTTACCACTTTTGGTGGTTATAATTTCTTACAAACTCTATTAGAGTTATAATCAAAATTTATTGTCTTTGCTTGTATTTAAAATCAAATTATAGAATTTCAAGAATTCAAAAGAGAAAAATAAAGTAAAATACTTACTTTAAATCCAGAATTTAATCATGAAGGAAGTTCATGGAACAATTGGCAATCATTATGCTCAATCCCAAAGCTTTTACTCAATTGGTTAGAGTCTCGTGCTGATAACGTGTTATAAAACAATAAAAGAAGAAGAAGAGCATTACAAAGAAAAGTAGAGAGAGAGAGAATTCTTATTGATTTCGGATAATTTACAATGAAATAGAACCCCTCTATTTATAGGGAAAAAGTGTCTTAGCCACCAAGTAACAATCCTAAAATCTCTCTAAAATATAGACATTCACCATAAATAAAATACTATTTATAACAAAATCTAAACATCAGTAGAATTAATAAGATAATCTTGATTATTTTTTCTCGCTTAATAAATATATAGAACTTTTCAAATACACCTTTTTATAGTTGTGATTAATGATATTATCGTCATTCACAAAAGGGCTCTAACTCTACTTTAAAATTAACAATAAATATTTACCATAATAGGAGCTTCTAATAATAAATTAAATGACAAAATTATATTTAGATTTCTATATATTCGGAGTTTCTACATCGTTTAATCATAGTTTAATCTAATTCCTGTATAAGCTCCTAATATTAATATTTCATTATCTTTGTGCTTAAACTCATATATATAAACTCCTAATATTAAACTCCTAATTACATAGTTTCTACATAGTATAAACTCCTAATTTAATCATTCATATAAATAATTAAATGACAAAATTATGTTTAATGTATAGTATGATATACGTGTTATCTATCATTAATGATTAAACAATTTATATTAAAAAGTAATAAATTTTATAAGTAACATTAACACTTTGTGCACGTGAGAAAAATTAGAATTAACAATACTTACATGGTTTAAAACAGAAATCGCCAAGAAACATGGAATTTGATATGTTTGGTGATATTCTTACGTGGTTAGTTCTACACAAAATGCCACGACCTAAACATCCCTCCGAACCGCGCCGTGACGGTACCTAATCTCTACGACTAGGTAAGCCTAATAATTCATAGAAAATACCAATATCGAAAGAAAACAAGTTTGACTTCTAACTGCAATAGATACTGAATAAATCAAAAGAACGATGCCGCTCGGCATGTACAATAATCAAACTCTACTTGCACAGCCTTTCCAAAATCCGGAATGTCATGAGTCACAAGAGATACCGAAGTCTAGCAAAAACAATGAATTAACATAACAGTGTTGTGCAAGAGACTAAAGTTTAACAAAGGAAAGCACAATGAATTAACATAACAGTGCACGGAATTAAGCGACAGGGATCTCCAGAGATACCGTCTCGTAGTCCCAAAAGTAAATATGCAGGGAGAACTCCCGAGGTACCTCCTCGTAGTCTCAAAGTAAATGTGCAGGGGGATCTCCCGGGATGCCGTCCCGTAGTCCCAAAAGTAAATATGCAGGGGGATCTCCCGAGATACTGTCCCGTAGTCCCAAAGTAAATACACAACGCAATCAATTACAAATAAAAAGTACAACAAGAGAATCTACAGTCTAGACTAAGTACAAGTCGGGAAAGAAGCATGAATTCAATAGGCATGCTGCAAAGAGTTCAATTAAGCAAATAAGGCCTGTAGACATGTTATGCTAAGCTAAAAGGGTAACTACGCATGCTAGTATATTCAATTAAAGGTGTAAACAGGGAATTTCTCAGTAAAAATCAGGTCTTTCAATAAATAGCCCGTGTACTCACTCGTTACCTCGCGTACACAACGCTCACACAGTAAAATCAGTACCAAATTGTAAGGGAATTTTTTTCCCACAAGACTAGGCATGCCACTTACCTCGAACCAAGCTAAATCAGTCGATAGCAATGCTCTTCCCATGAATATCCGGCGCTTAATGGTCCAAATCTAGCCAAAATCAATTACATACCATAGATATAGCTATAAGAAACTAATCTAGTCAATGAAATCTAAGCTAAAGCGAGAAATTAGGAAATCACCCCAAAAAACCTCTCTGGCTCACGTCTCGGATCGGACAAAAGTCACAAAAAATGAACACACATTCACTCACGAGTCCAACTATATAAAAATTACTCAAATCTGACCACGAATTGTAATGACCCAACCGGTCATTTTAACTTTTAGAAACCCGTTCCCTAAAATAAAACTCCCAGAACATGCTTTTATTAATTTATGACACGCAGGGATGGTTGGTTCGGGATTTGGAAGTGTGTGGGTTGAAATCGGAACACTTGGTTCCTTAAGTTAGCTTTAAATGGACAAGTTTGACTTCGGTTAAAGTTTTGAGAAAATGGCCTGTAATCAGGATTTCACTATTCCAATAGGTTCGTATGATGTTTTTAGACTTGGTCATATGTCCGAATCGGGTTTTGAATAACCTGGGAGCATTTTGATGCTTAATAGTAAAAATCAACTATTTGAAGGTTTAAAATTCTTTAAATTTGGTTTGGAGTAGAATTTTGAGTAATTGAAGTCCGTTTGGAATTCCGAGTTTGGGAATAGTTCTGTATTGTGATTTAAGACTTGCACGTAAATTTTCGTGTCATTCCGAGTAGTTTAAGTATATTTCGACGCATTAGAAGTAAATTGAAGAACTTGAAATTCTAAAGTTTGAATCAATTTGATTTAGGGTATGATTCTTAGATTTGATGTTGTTTTACGCATTCCAAGAATTCGAGTGAGTCCGTTTTATGATTTCAAACCTGTTGGTATGTTCGGGTGGGACCCCAGGGGTCCCGAGTGTTAACCAGACGAGACTCGGACTAATTTTGGGAAAATTAGCAAGGACTGAAGCTCCCAGCTACTGTCATAATCGCACCTGCGCTTGGACAGCCGTAGGTGCGAGCTCGTAGGAGAGAGCCACCAATCGCAGGTGCGAAGGAGAGGAACCTGCCCAGCCATCGCAGGTGCGAGATATTTTGGCGCACCTGCGAACGCGCAGGTGCGAAGGCCTGATGCGCAGGTGCGAAGAAATGGGCGCACCTGCGCTTGTGCAGAAGCAAGCACTTCTTCCGCAGGTGCGGAACCAGGAAAAGAGGGAAAATGCGCACCTACGAAGAATTTTCGCAGGTGCGAAAGCCGCATGTGCGGTACCTCTTACGCATGTGCGAAAATCACTATTGGGCAGAATGGTTAAAAGTCAGGGCTCAGACATTTTGAGCCCATTTTTCCTCCATTTCCGGGCGATTTCAAAACTTTTGAGAAGGGGGTTTCAACTAGCAATTGAAAGGTAAGTTAATTCCACACCCCTTGAGTTAAATATATAGATTATAGGTGGATTATAACTAGTAAATCTTAGAAATCAAAGATTTAGATGAAAAACCTAGATATTTATAAAAGTGAGATTTTAACCACGAAAATAGTTATGGAATTAGGTGGAAATTATATATTCTTGAGATTATGGGCAACGTTTTCATCCGAAAATTTCCAAAACCCGAGCACGTGGGCCCGGGGTAAATTTTAGAAATTTTACCATTTTGGATAAGGTAATTTATTTAATAGATAAATTTTGAATCATTTAGCATATATTAATTATTGTGTATAATATTTTGATAGTTTCGGATCTTTCGGCGTCGAATCAAGAATTCAACGCGACGTGGTAATCGGAAAGTGGACTTTGAGACGAGGTAAGTCTCTTGTCTAATCTTGTGAGGGAGAATTACCCCATAGGTATTAAATTGAATAATTGTTGCTAATTGCGGGGGCTACGTACGCACGAGGTGACGAGAGTCCGTGCGTAGCTACTATTAATGCTAAAGTCCAGTAGTTTAGGACTCAAAGCATAAATTACATGTGTGCATTGTATTCTTTGTTTAATTATTATTAATTGATATATATGAATATATTGTGAATTATCATATAAATATATTAAAGGATGAAAATCTCATGTGCTTGATTTTCTGTTTAAATTAATTAATTGTTAAAAGAAATTGTTCTTCCTCCAGAATTTATCTTATAATAAATATACTCTCCTTCCGGAGGTACATAAGAAAATATCCTCCTTTCTTGTGGAGTGGGCCGAACGCCTCGACAGGATAGATGCATCTATGGATCGCGCCGCACGTCCCTCGGCAGTGTACATGACACTCTGGATCGGGTCGTACGTCCTCGGCAGAAATCGTGCTTAATAATAATAATTACACGATACTTTAATAGTTATTTCAAGCTTGCGAACCTAATTGATAAATTGGAGAATCCTTGAAATTTAATGAATTATTATTCATGCTTGTTAAGGAATTAATTGTTCTTCCTGTAAATGAGATTAATTGATAAATTAGAAATTATATGAATTTAAGGAATTTAATTAATATATTGAGAATTGTTTCATTTGAAGGAATATGATTATTTTCGCTGGTTAAATAAATTATTGTAAATTCTGTGAATTATGCTGATTTAGATATTCTAGTTGTATTTCAGTTATTATTATTGACCCATAGTGAGTGTCAAACTCGGCCATCTCGTCTCTACCACTTCGAGATTAGGCTTGATACTTACTGGGTATACGTTATTTATGTACTCATACTACACTTGCTATACTTTTTGTGCAGAACCTGAGGCAAGTACTAGTGGGGGACCTATCGTCTTACACCCACGTTATCCAGGGGCATAGTGGTGAGCTGCATTTCTGAGCCGTTCTGCAGCTACTAGTGTCTCTCCTTGTATTTTTCATTCTGTCTATTTTTATTTCAGACAGTATTTGAGGTTTTGTATAATTTACTAGATGCTCATACACTTGTGACACCAGGTCTTGGCACACACATTGGTAGAATTTGGTGTTTTATTATTTTTTTGGTTTTAAATTTTGTCAATATATGCTTAATTTATTAAGTTGGATTGCCTAGCTGTAGTGTTGGGCGCCATCACGACCTATAGGTGAAATTGGGTCGTGACAACATGGTATCAAAGTACTAGGTTCACGTAGGTCTCACATGTTATGAGCAGGATTAATAGAGTCTTGCGGATCGGTACGGAGACGTCTGTACTTATCTTCGAGAGGCTATAGGGTGTTAGGAAATTACCTTTCTTCATATTCCATCATGCAATTGATGTAGTTCTAAATATCCTTCTCGTATTCTCTCTCAGATGGTGAGAACACGCTCGAATGAGGTTCCAGTCAGGGAAGATCTACTCCCCCAATTGCTAGAGACTGAGGGAGGGCTCCAGCCCATAGTAGAGGGCGAGGACGTCCCAGGACTGTGCTAGTTATGCCTACAGTGGGTCCAGCAGAGAACCCCATTGTTGAGGAAAAGGATGAGGTGCCTGAGTCAGAGCCAGCTCCGGTGGATTTCACATTTGCATTGGGATTTCAGGATGTCATGGGTCGTATGCTGCGGTTCATGGATAATATGACTCAGGACGGTTTATTTTCGGCAGACCCAGCCACATCTCAGACATCTCAGGCGGGCGGGGGAGCACAGACCCCTACCGCGCAGGCTCATGGACAAGCAGCTGCTGTATATCAGACCCAGGGTGCACTACCCGTGGGTGGAGCCCAGCCAGTGGCAGCAGCTACACCTGAGCCCAGGCCAGCTATAGCCGCCGATCCTCAGAAACTATTGGACCGATGGACTAGACTACATTCTCCTATCTTCGGGGGTGTGCAACATGAGGATCCACAGGACTTCATTGATCATTGCAGGGACAGACTACACAACATGATGATATTTGAATCTCATGGGATTGACTTCGCTACTTTTCAACTAGAGGGCAGGGCCCGTAGATGGAGGCAGTCTTATGTTCTTGGCAGACCAACAGATTCTCCTCCCATGACTTGGGACAGGTTCACTCGTATCTTTCTGGACAGATATATTCCACCCTCCTAGAGGTTTTGACCAAGCGATTGAGGAGTTGACTTTTTAAAAAATGATCAAAATTGGACCTTTTCATTGATGAAGAGTTGCGGTTTCAGTTTGAGCAGCTCCAGCAGGGACAGATGTTAGTGACCAATTATGAGGCGAGGTTTTCTGAATTATCTCGCCATGCACTTATGATACTCCCTACTGAGGCGGAGAGAGTGCGGAGGTTTGTAGCCGGTTTACATATTGGCATTCAAGCCACTATGGCTCGAGAGGTTGAGATGGGTGGATCTTATGAACTAGTTGTGGAGATAGCCCAGAGGATTGAGGGTGTGTGTCAGTGGAGCCGAGAGCAGATTATGAGAGATAAGAGGTTCCGGTACTCTGGAGAGTTCAGAGGTGCTCCGTCTGAGGGCAGAGGTCAGTTCGTGAGAGGGCAGTCCAGCAGACCCCTATTTCCAGCACCACCACCTCCTCGAGGTACTCCAGTGCGACCTTATCTCAGTGCTATACCAGAGAGTTCTTACTGCCCAACAGCTATTCAGGGTCCTCCCAGTGGGTATTCAATTCCCCAGGGCCAGATACTTAGTCAGCAGCCCATCGCACCGAAGAGTTGTTACGAGTGCGGGGATCCCAGTTACATGCGGAGGTTTTGCCCCAAGCTTCGGGGTAGACCAGTATAGCAGGGTAAGCAGCCTATACTTACCGGACCAGTTGCTCCACCAGTAGTCCGACCACCAAGAGGTGGACGACAGATGGGTAGGGGCCATCCTAGAGGTGGAGGTCAGCCAGGCGGAGGCCATCCAATTGGCGCTCCAGCTCGGTTCTATGCTTTTCTGGCTAGACCAGATATAGAGGCCTCAAATGCTGTGATTACAGGTATTATTTTTGTTTGCGGCAAAGATGCCTCAGTATTATTTGATCCAGGATCCACGTATTGTATTTTTTATTCTGTCTATTTTTATTTCAGACAGTATTTGAGGTTTTGTATAATTTACTAGATGCTCATACCCTTGTGATACCAGGTCTTGGCACACACATTGGTAGAATTTGGTGTTTTATTATTTTCCTGCTTTTAAATTTTGTCAATATATGCTTAATTTATTAAGTTGGCTTGCCTAGCTGTAGTGTTGCGCGCCATCACGACCTATTGGTGAAATTGGGTCGTGACACGAATCTCCTTTCAAAACTCAAAATCTTAGTTGAAGAACTTCTTCCAATATTTCCCAAATTTCAACCCCAAACTCCAAAATTAAAGATAAAATTAATGATAGATTAGTGGGATATAACCAAAACAGAGTGTAGAATCATTACCCAATCGATGTCTCTGAAAATCCCCCAAAACCTCATCCAAATCCGAGCTCCCAAACTCAAGTTTTGATAAAAATGGCCAAACCCTCGTTTTTGAAATGTTTAATACTGCCCAGTGATTCCTTAATCACGATCGCGGAAATAGCCTCGCGATCGCGATGCACAACTTCGCTGCCCCAGAATTTAACCCTGCGCAAAAGTGGAAAAATACAACGTGAACGCAATTCACTGACCCTCGTACTTACGCGATCACGAATAACCCCACGCGTTCGCGAAGAACAACACTTGAATTCCACTGCTGCTTTACTTCCTCTTCGCGAACGCGGCCTAGCCCACGTGCTCGTGATGCACAGCCTGACCACCCTACGCGATCGCGTCCCCGTATTCGCGAACGTGAAGAACAACTTCAGCTGGCCTTTCAAATGCCTTACGCGATCACGAGACCCCTCTCGCGAACGTGATGAAGAAATGTATGCAACCAAAACACCAAAAATCTGCTATCTTCTCTTAAGTTCAAAAGGTCCGTTAAATATCCGAAATCCACCCGAGGCCCCCGGGACCTCAACCAAACATACCAACAAGTCCTAAAATACCATACGAACTTAGTCGAGCCCTCAAACCACATCAAACAATGCTAAAATCATGAATCATCCTCCGATTCAAACTTAAAGAACTTGAAACTTCCAAATTCGACAACCGATGCCGAAACCTATCAAACCACGTCCGATTGACCACAAATTTCGCACACAAGTTAAAATCAACCTTACGGACCTACTCCAACTTCCGGAATCGGAATCCGATCCTGATATCAAAAAGTCCACTACCGGTCAAAATCTCCAAAACTCCGACTTTCGCCATTTCAAGCCTAAATGAGCTAGAGACCTCCAAAACACAATCCGGATATGCCCCTAAGTACAAAATCACCTAACGGAGCTAACAGAGCTGACGGGACACCATTCCGGAGTCGTCTTCATACAATTCCGACTACGGTCCAAATCCTAAGGCTTAAGCTTCCATTTGCAACAATTCTCAATATATTAATTAAATTCCTTCAATTCAAAAATATTTTCAATTTATCAATTAAATATTATTTATAGGGATAAAAATTAATTCTTTAACAAGCATGAATAATAATTCATTAAATTCAAAGGATTTTTTCAATTTATCAATTAGCTTCGCAAGCTGAAATAAGCTATTAAAGTATCGTGTAATTGTTATTATTATTAAGCACGATTTCTGCTGAAGATGTACGGCCCGATCCAGAGTGTCGTGTACACTGCCGAGGGACGTGCGGCGCGATCCATAGATGCATATATCCTGTCGAGGCATTCGGCCTGCTCCACAAGAAAGGCGGACATTTTCTTATGTACCTCCGGAAGGAAAGTATATTTATTATGAGATAAATTCTGGAGGAAGAATACTTTCTTTTAACAATTAATTAATTTAAACAGAAAATCAAACATATAAATTTTTCCATCCTTTAATATTTTGATCTAACAATTCACAATATATATATATATCAAATAATATTAATTAAACAAAGAATACAATTTACACAAGTAATTCATGCTTTGAGTCCTAAACTACCCAGACTTTAGCATTAATAGTAGCTACGCACGGACTCTCGTCACCTCGTGCGTACGTAGCCCCCGCAATTATCAATAATTATTCAATTTAATCCTTATAGGGTAATTTCCCCCTCACAAGAATAGACAAGAGATTTACCTCATCTCAAAGTCTACTTTTCGATTATCGCGTCGCGTAAAATTCTCGATTCAATGCCGAAAAATCCGAAACTATCCAAAAGTTATATAAAATAATTAATACATGTTCAATAATTCAAAATTCATCTATTAAATAAATTACCGTATCCAAAATGATAAATTTCCTAAAATCGGTTTATTATCATTAACGGGTAAATTTCAGTTTCGGATCGTTGGCATTGAATTGAGGAGACAAGAAGGCATTCAGAGGTGGATACGCGCGGAATGGAATTTCCTAAGTATTTAGAAGCTTGCTCGATGTTGGGTTCGTCTTGTTGAGGTAAGTAACATTTCTAAACTTGGTTCAGAGGGTATGAGCCCCTGAATTACAAGTTGTATGAATTGTTTGGAGATGACGCACACGCTAGGTGACGGGCGTGTGAGCGTGCATCATAGGAATTGTGACTTACTTGATTCCGTGGAGTTGCATAATTAAATAAATGTCATTATCCCCACATCCTCCATGTGTTAGAGAAATTGAGCTAAGACTCATGTTAACGATCATGATTTGGCTATGCGCTGATATATTTTGGGACCACATGGGCAGTATTATTGTTGAACTATTTGTTTAAATTTACAATTTTATACTCAGTCACATCTATCACTTGCATATCATATCTCAGTCTCTGTTGTCATTCATTGATACTTCATATCATCATGTCGGGGCCCGAAGCATTTATATTGAGGGATGGATTTTTCCTGTGCATGGATCTTGCCCGAAGCATTTATATTGAGGGATGCTTTTTCCCTGGGCATGGATCTTGCCCGAAGTATTTATATTTTGGGATGGATTTTCCCTGGACACCGGGTTTTGGGAGTGTTTACATATGTATTGTTAGACTTCTTCCGCTGAATTTAAATATTATGTTTCCAAACTTCAAATAAATTGTGGTTTATTGAGGTAGGCGCCTCACGATAGGTTAGGAGTTTGGGTCGTGACAGTTTTACATTGGACAAACTTGTAATTATAAATTACTTATTTTCTTAATATTTAGCACTTTAAAATCTACTAAATTGTATTTTTTAACTTCTTCCTTATTTGAACTATGTAGAAACTCCTAATATTTTAGAATCTAAAATTGGGTAAGATTTTACTTCTGAAATGTTTTCCTTTTTTAAATTTTTTAACTATAATGAAAGCATTTTTAAAAAAGGTTTGTCTTTATTTTAATTTTGTGTAATGGCCCGGCCGGTCGTTTTGAGAGTTATAGCCCTGATCCCCTATTAACTACTTCTTCCATATCTTTTTCTGCTATTGTGACTTGCCAGGAGGTTTCGTTTTGGTTTTTGGAGTATTTTGGGACACTTAGTCCCATAGAATTTACAGGGTAAAATGATAATATTACGTGAACTACAATAATGAACAACCCGTAGGAAGCCCCAAAACCCGGTGTCACAAGTGCATGAGTATCAATTAGGAAATATAATAAAATACAACATTTATCTGGAATACAAGTTAGACACGAAAATATAAACAACTTTGATGGAGACTCTGCAAGCTGCGAACCGTAACATAGAATGCAGCTCACGGTAAAGTCCCCGCAATAGTCGCGCCTTTGTGCCCAAAAGACCACCAAACATATATGTACCTGCACAATAAGTGCAGAAAGTGTAGCATGAGTATGTAAATCAACGCGTACCCAGTAAGTATCTAGCCTAACCCCAGAGAGTAGTAACAAGGGGTCGACATCGACCCTTACTAGTGGTACAATAATACAGATACAGTAAAAGTAAATAGATGTGAGTCAGAGTAAATAAATGAAATAACAAGTATAAATACGTGGTAAAATTCTCATCTCAACAATAACTCAAGCTCTCAGCTAGTAGTTACCTCCTCAATCGGAGTATATATATAATGGACCTCACCAGATAGGTCGTCACAGTTCAAATCAGGAAAACTCACAGATATACTGGCTTCTTTTTAATTATTACGCACGATTTGATAAGAGTATTTTATAAAAATGCCGAGGCGTACAACCCGATCGCATCATATATGTTCACTGTCGAGGGTCGAACGGCACGAACCATAGATATATATATTTTTATTGCTGAGGCGAACGATCCGTTCCCATGAGAGTGTGATACATAATCCTGTTGAGGCGAACGGCCCGATCCCATCATAATGTGCGCACTGCCGAGGATCGAATGACACGAACCATAGATGTATCTATTATCTGCCGAGGCAAACGGCCCGATCCTATTAGAATAAAAAGCTTTAACGGGTCCTTGACCCCACTCACGAATAGACATGTGAGTTATAAATTTTTAAGGGAAACCTTTCGATGAAAAAAATGCATAACATGGGAGAAATTCTTAAGAGGAGTACAATTATCCTGCGGCTAATCATGAAGACCGTTGAATCTCTACAATAGCAAGTCTATCACTCTACACAAGTCTAGTCTCAAATCGCAACGTAAAAATTAAGGAATTTAATAGGCAAGAGACAACTAAAATAGTACAGTTATGGCATAGGGGAGAACCTAAGTCTACCCGGACATAACATGAATCTAGCTACGTACGGACTCTCGTCACCTCGTGTGTATGTAGCCCCCGCAACAAGTAGCACATATCAAATACATCACCTAGGGGTAGTTTTCCCCTCATAGAGTTAGACAGGAGACTTACCTCGCTCCGAAGTTCCATAACCGGCTCCAAAGCCTCTCTAACACCTCAAATCGATGCCCGTCGATCCACAACTAGTCAAACAATGTGAAAACCAATCAAAATATACTCTAATACCCATAATTAATCAATTTAAACAATTTCCAACTCCGCTCAAAAAGTAGATAAAGTCAACCCTCGGGCCCACTTGCCCCATTCCAAAACTTTTCGAAGATAAACATTACCCACAATAATACAAACTCAAATATATGATTTATTCCCAATTCCTTATCCAATTTCATGGTCAAAATCCAAAAATACCAATATCTAGATTTTCTACCAAAATCCCAAATTTCTACAAATTCCCATGCTTAAATCCATATATATATATACCATGTATTTCACTCACAATGTGAAGACATCACTTACCACATAATAGATGATGATAATGGCACTCCAAAACTGCTCCAAAATTGGCTCCCATGGACAAAATAAAGTGAAAATGAGCCAAATCCCCGATTTTAAAAGAACACTGCCCAGTCTGACCTTCTTCGCGAACGCGGCAAGTCCATCGCGCTCGCGAAGCACTACCAGCTTCAGTTCCAAAACTTTTCTTCACGAACGCGAGCCAAATCTCGCGAAAAGGGGTGATTTGCGAGGAGAACCTTCACGAACGCGGTGCACCTTCCGCGAACGCAAAGGCTAAAATCTCCCAGGCCCAGTTTTCCCTTCCGCGAATGCGATGCCCCAATCACGAAAAAGTAGCTTTGCTCCTCGAACCTCCGCGAACGCGTCCCCTCAGTCGCGAACGTGAAGCACAAATATCCAGCAGCAAAAAATCCTTCCTCGCGAATGCGATTACCCCTACGCGTTCTTGATGAACAACACCAGAACCAGCAACATCAGTAGCAAAACATGGAGAAATGTTCTGAAACCATCCCGAAACACACCCGAGGCCTCCGGGACCCCGTCCATTCACCCCCAACAAGTCCCAAAGCTTGAAACGAACTTGTTTGAGGCCTCAAATCACACCAAACAACGTCAAAACTACGAATCGACGACCAAAATCCTTCTTAAAACGTTTCAAACTTTGCATGCAAGTAACAAATCACGATACGAACCTATTGCAAGGCTCGGAACCCCGAACGGATATCGATAACATCAAAATCTACTTCAAACCAAACTTATGAAATTCTTAAACTTTCAAAATGCCAACTTTCCATAATAAGTGCTGATATAATCTCAGACCACTCGCTACTCAACCAGAACATACTGCCAAGTCCGAAATCATCATACGAACCTATCGGAACCTTCAAATACTGAATCTGAGGTCATTTACTCAAACCTCAAACCTTGATCAATTTTTCCAATTTAAAGCTTCCGAATTTAGAATTTTATTTCGAAATCAACTCCGAACTTCCCAAAATTCAATTCCAACCAGTTGTACAAGTCATAGTACCTAAAGTGAAGCTACTCAAGGCCTTAAACTATTGAATGACGTATTAGAGCTCAAAATAACCAGTCGGTT
Source organism: Nicotiana tomentosiformis (assembly GCF_000390325.3). Taxonomy (NCBI): domain Eukaryota; kingdom Viridiplantae; phylum Streptophyta; class Magnoliopsida; order Solanales; family Solanaceae; genus Nicotiana; species Nicotiana tomentosiformis. The sequence continues at coordinate 135,302,160 of NC_090817.1, forward strand.
TGTTACATTCTCCTACACTTAAACATACGTTTGTCCTCGAACGTGCTAAGAGCTGCTCCGGAGTTGTCCAGAATTACTGTTCAACACCTCGTGCACCTACCTGTGCCACCACAACCCCTGTGAGCACATTAGCTCGAGTCAGACTAAAGATCCTTCCTATAACCTTAGCTAACAAGCTTCAGAACCAAATTCCAACATCCGGAATTTTTCACGAGACCCGATTCTAACATACGAACACCACATCAATCACCAGACACTGTACCCAACATGACCATGCTCTACCGCTAAAATCACACCATGTACCACATAATTCACTTGACCATAATAACATCATCCGACCATAATAGCCGCCATTTCACAAATTTGGTGCCCGCAATACCCCTCATAACACATATAAACTCTGATCCAACTCTCGCAATACTCCCACGACGGAAGTTATGTGTCGAAACTAATAACCACCTACCGAATCAACAAATCATGGAGTCTCTCCTCCTGACACGACCATTACCTCATTCTGACTGCATAACGATATTTTCTCTTTAATGTACCTTATATAAATCTGATTGCACTAATTTCAGGTCCAATAACCTCGTCTCACCCAGTACAAGCTGCTCAGGCAATAAGCTATCTCAAACACTGACCCAGATCTCATATGACACCATCAATGCGCCGATAAGCTACAGCTTTAATATGACACATAAGGGAGAACAAACTTTGGAAAAAAGAAAAGAACTACCCGGCTCGCGTAACGAATAAAATGGCCGAAGATATGCTATGAACCTTCCTTAGAGAATGAGAAACAAATACACAACAATAAGTATTGTGGACCATACTTAACATTTCACTGTTGCGGCGTGCAACCCGCTCCACACAAGATACCATTGCAGCGTGCAACCCCATCCAAACAACGTACCCGTGGTGGCGTGCCACCCAATCCATTTATAACAATAAATAAGGACATACCCATCAAGCCATAATGCTTCTACCTACGGAATACGGAATATCGACCACAAGCACGCCAAGTGCAATTGTATCGAATTATTTTGACTAAGATTCGAGGTGTTTGGAGGCCGAATCACGAGGAAAAGGCTTATTAGAATAAATAATTGCTCGGATTGAGGTAAGTAACACTTCTAAACTTGGTTCTGAGGGTATGAATCCCCGAATTTGGTATGATATAAATTGTTTGGAGGTGACACACACGATAGTGACGAGCGTGTGGACGTGCATTACATAAATTGTGTCTTGAATAAATCCTGCGCAGTTGTAAGATTAATGAATCATGTTATTATCTGAACATTTTCCATGTGTTAGAGAAATTGAGCTGAGGCTCCTATTAAAGATCATGTTTAGGCTACGTGCTAATATTTTGGGACCTATGGGGTCGTGTTGCCGTTGAATTAATTGTTTCAAAAATATACATTTCACACTCAGTAATATTTGTCCATTGTGAGGATATTTATGGGATTGAGTTGCCCGCCTGCAGCAGGCCTTATTGGCTTTTTTATTATATGGACCGGGGTTGCCCGCATGCAGTAGGCCTTATTGGCTTTATTATTATATGGATCGGGCCTGCCCGCCTGCAGCATGCCTTATAGGCTTTATTATTATACGGATCGGGACTGCCCGCCTGCAGTAGGCCATATCGACTTTATATCACGCTTGGGCTGAAGGAGCGCCTCCGGAGTCTGTACACCCCCAGTGAGCATAGATGATTATGTATATTTGGGATGGATGTCCCAGGGCATGGACTTGCCTTACTTATTTGTATTGTAATGAGTTTACCTGGACATGGATCTTGTCTGTATCATTTATATTTGGGAATACAATTATCCTAGGGCTAGATTGACCTTATACGGCACAGGTGACTAAATGTCAGTCAATGTATTTATATACGGGTTGGAACACCCCTGGGATGGATTGGCCATAAACAGTACCGAGTGACCGGATAATTTGTGACTAGTATTTACATGAGGTCTTTTTACTAAGTTTAACTGTTAAATTTGAAAGCATGTCTACATTTTGTACCATTATTTATACAGTACTGTACTTGTGGAGCTCGTCATTGCTTTCAGCCCAGAGGTTAGTCTTGTTACTTGTTGAGTTTGTTGTACTCATACTACACTCTGCACCTCGTGTGCAGATCCAGGTGCTCCCGGATACGACGGCTATTAGATTTCAGAGTACTATCAATTGGAGACTATCAAGGTAACTGCTTGGCGTCCACTGACCTTATCTCTCCTTCCTTTAGTTATTGTACTGTTCAATACTTTCAGACAGTTGTTTATGTCAATCAAACTTTGTATTCATATTAGATGTTCATGTACTCAGTGCCACCAGGTTTTGGGAGTGTCATAGTAGTATTTGTGAGATTTCTTCCGCTGAATTTTATTATTTGGTTTTCAAACATAAAAGATATGGTGGTTTATTGAGATTGTCGGCTTACCTAGTATTGCGATAGGCGCCATCACGACAGGTGAGATTTTGGGTTGTGACAAGTTGGTATCAGAGCATTAGGTGACATAGGTCTCACGAGTCTTGAGTAGGTTTAGTAGAGTTTTGTGGATCGATACGGAGATGTCTGTACTTATCTTCGAGAGGCTGCCGAACCCTTAGGAAAATTTCACTTTCTTGTATTCTATCGTGCGGAATTGATTCAGCTTGAAACATAACTCTTTGAATTCCTTCCATGCATTTGTATGCGCATGTGAGCTCTCGGTATCAGCTGTGCATCGCCGGCTTGTGATTCTATGAATGAGGTTCAAGATGTGTATTCTGTGTTTTGGTGATGGGCCAGTCTGGAAGACTTATGGCCAGGTTTAGATCGCAGCTTAGACTCGGTAGCTTCAGTTGTAACCTGTACATTTGGACTCATATGTCCGGTAATGTCCCTACGAGTAGAATTTGTGGCTCGATGAGCGGTAGAATGGCCTTGTGATGAGTATGATATAACTGCGAGATGTGTTTAGATAATTTGAATGTGACGAGAAGTGTTTCCTTGAAATGTAAATGAAGGCCATTGGGTGCTTTAGTTTCGTTTTGATGTGACGTATAATCTCGAGTGTGAATGTTTTGAAAGATCTTTCACGTTGTTAAATTTTGGGGCAAATTAAATTCTCGTGTGTGGTTAATGACTTTGGACTCAGAAATATCAAGTGATTTCATAGTAATCGTAGTTGCGAAAGGGTATAACAAGATGCCAATTTGAGACTAAGCAGGTGGAATATCTCCTGCGGATTAATTTATGTAAGTGTGTTCCTTATGATGTATGTGTTGAGACTTGAATTTGAATATGGTTAAGAAGGTTGACTTGAGGGTTAAGAGAATGAATGTGAGATTAGCGGATGATTGAGGTATTTTATGGTTGGTGTGTCTTGAGCTTGAGAATAATTTTTGTTGAACTGACTGCGGTATTAAGGCAGTAATAAAGTATGGATATTGTGAGTTATCAAGTAATTTAATCTATGGATTTGAGCCAAGTGGGGTAGCCTGCTATTGACAATTCAATTCATGGTTATGTGTCAAATTTTTTGTTTTGGTCTCAAGTATACATGGGAATCAGTGATGACTTGTAGAGGTGGAGTTTGAGAATAACTCGAATAAGGAAATTTCTGGATACGGGTTATATTGCGCTTTATGAGTATATAAAAATCGTGGGATGAGTGAGTTGTTATTTGTGAATGATGTAGCGCGCACGGAGTATGAATTTGATAGGTGGTATTAAAGTAGAGTTACTTCTTTGAGTGTTGTTGTGCTAATGGGGCACGTATCTTTTGGCCCATTTGGGCGGTGTAATGTGGATTTGAACAAAGGGGGTGACTCTCGGGAAAGTTCTAATAGATTCGAGATTAATTTGTAACAATTGAGAATTTTTGGCTGATTTGTTTATGGCTAAAATATGAGATTTAAGTTGGATGGTGTCGAGACTTGTGGCATATTTGTATATCATTATGGATTTTATATTTCGGTATCAGGAAGGTGAATGAATTGGCCTTAGACTCAAATAAGGTATTTTCAGAGTGGGTGTTTCGGTTGTGGTATTTATAGGGGTAATTATGATGTGGTGAGACTCTACAAATATTTTGGTGGCAATATTCTTGGGTTTTGGTGACCTGCGTGGTTTGGTCGAGTTAAAGGAATTTAGTTCTAAAAGATTGGTTATGTGCAGATGGATTTCAAAGTGGTCTTGATGGTTTCTACCATGGTTTGAACCGGATATTTTCTACTGGTGTGAGAAACGTGTTGTGTATTGTGATTTCCTCCTAGAAGGAAGCAAGATGAAGGTTTCTAACTAACCGGGTACGTAATTTGCTGGTGACTCATAGTTAGTAATGGGATTCTTGTGCTTGTCCTATGATGGAATAATAGATGTGGTATGTTGTCCAGGATTAGGATTTACATGTACAAGGTGACAGTTCAGTCTTGAAGAGAAGGTAACGAATGTTGGACAGCATGGTCAGTTTCAGATATTTTGATGAATGTTATAACTGCTCGGTAATTCCTGAAAAGGGTGCACATTTCAGAAGGCGCGTTGTGTTTTGATTTACGGATGTTCATCGATATTGCAGTACTCACCTAGTTGATATACTGCTGATATTCAAATTATTTCTATGTGGCACGGAAGAACTATGAAAGTATTCCTCATGTGATTATCGTGCATGAAAAATGTGTTAGTCATTCGGGTGCTGGAGTTGGGATCAGTTACGGTGATTCATGTATTCGATAAATTTGGAGACTGGGAGTTCTCAGAAGTATATTGTTTCGGGGTTGCGACCTTTTTTAGGTGACTATTTTATTTAAAACTCGGTGGAGGCACTAGTTGCATTAATTATTTGTGATAGCTATGCGCTATGAGTGCGCATATATGTCAGGTTTGAGCCCATGTGCGGGCATTAGAGCAAGTATTCATACTCTTTAGAATGCTTAGGCTATTATATGCCTAGAGTTGACTGTAAAGCGTAAAGTTATAACGTTTCCCGTATTCGTCCCTTTGTTGAGAACTATCTGGGCTATACTTGAGGTTACAAAGAAGATGATTCCCTAAATAAACGGGGCAGTTACTAATTTTGCGTTAAAAAACAATTGCCGATTTGAAGTGTGATAGTAGACTTTGCACATGCTTACACTGTGGCGTGCTATTTATACCAGTCCAGGAGCATGTGAGTCTTATTTTATTTATCATATATATGTGTACTTATTTGATTGCTCCTCTATGATATGCTTGGACTGGAGGCATGTGACCATGCCATGCGGATTATGTTATTGGCACGTGAGTTGTCTGTGCGGATCCATATACTGATATTATTGGCACGTGAGTTATCCGTGCTGATCCATATACTGATATTATTGGCACGTGAGTTATCCGTGCGGGTCCAGATATTGCTGCTATAGCACGTGAGTTGTCCGTGCGAGTGATGTTAATGTGAGCTCTAGAAGAGCTGGTTACTGTTATTAAATTTGTGTGTCGTGGTTCTACTATATATAATGAGCTTATAACATTACAGTTGTGGTGGTGCTTGTTGAACTTACAATACGGGTCTCTACTTTGAGACATCTTCCATTTTGGGTACAAGGTTGCGCAGTTGTGGGTTGAGTTGTATTGGTGTGGCATGTCAATAGGATAGTTGCGTTTAGTAATATAAGGTCATTGGACCTAGAATGGATACTATCAGGTTTGATTCCGGTATATTGGGAGGATAATATTGAAAGTAGGCTTAGGAGAGGATTGTGGTTCTGGTTGGGGCGAGAGAGTTCCATGGCTAGTTGATCTGATGACTGGTTATGAGTTTTTGATTGTTTCTTTCATCTTTGACAGTGTACGAAAGTTTTGGAATGAGGATTTGTTGATGCAGGGTTTTATACTAGTACTTGGTTGGTTTTGAGTAGTTACTGTGATCAGAAATTATTGCGCGTATGCGAGTTGTGTGGTATATCATGTGATTATATCTGGAGCTATGGCTAAGGCCTAATACAACTTATTAAGATTCATACAGTGTGTGGATGTGAGATTCGGGCCTTGAAAAGAAATATTTGGATGTTGGAAATTGGATTCCAAGGTTAATGGGCTAAGGCTAAATTAGTGATTTTCAGTTAGGTGGTGTTGTCAGGCCTATATGGTATAGGGTGACGTGGGATCACCCCCGGGTATGTGTGTGGTAAGATGGAATAGTGATTTGATGGCTTAAAAAACAACTCTTGGCACGTTTGAGGACGAACGTATGTTTAAGTGGGGGAGAATGTAACGACCCGACTTGTCGTTTTGAGTAATTACTCTCCTTTCTACTATTTGAAGTCTTGAATAGCTTCATATGATGTATTATGACGTGTGTGAATCGTCGGTTTTGATTTTTCAGGTGTTTCGGGATTAGTTCGCAAGAATGAATTTCATGTTACAAGCTTAAATGAAAAGGGTTGACCGGAGTTTGACTTTTTGATATCGGGGTCAGAATCTGATTCTGGAAATTTGAAATACCTCCATTATGTCATTTATGACTTGTGTGCAAACTTTGAGGTCAATTAGACTTGATTTTCTATGTTTCGGCATCGAATGTAGAATGTTCTGACGTCATTTCTTCGAGAATAAGTGGTATCATATTAATCAAATGAGATCCAAATTCAGATTTGATTGAAGAATTAGATCCGTATTGAAATTTCGGAGCCATACGAAAAAGAATCGTCGAATTCAGACATCGTATGAGAGAGTTATGCCCATTTCCTTGTCAGGAACGATTTTCCATCACCGCCAACGCCCAGGGTAGCGTGGGGCGCTAGCCCTGGCGCTGGGAATTTTTGGGATACTGGAAATGGCGCCACAGGAAGCGCCGCATGCTACCTGTGGCGCTCGAAAACGTCAGAGGCTCTATAAACGGAATTTTTGGCCATTTCTGACATAAAAATAGTTGGGGAGCTTGGTTTGGGCGATTTTCAGAGGCAAACTTCACAAATTGGACTGGGGTAAGTGATCTTAACTTGATTTGGTCCGTTATTCATGAATCTAACATTATTTCTAGCACTTATTTCATGATTTGGGGGGTTAGAATAGAATTTTTCCAAAATTTGATTTGAGGGTTTGAAGGCCGAATCGGAGTCGGAATTTAGAAAATTTTGTATGGTTGGACTCGTGGTTGAATGGGCATTCATATTTTGTAACTTTTGTTGGGTTCCGAGACGTGGGCCCCACTGTTGGTTTTTGAGTTAATTTCGGATTTATTTGTGAAATTTATCATTTTCATATCGAATTGATTCCTACACCTCGTGTTGATTATATTGAATTATTTTGACTACGATTCGAGGCGTTTGGAGGCCAAATCGCGAGGAAAAGTCTTATTGGAATAAATAATTGCTCGGATTGAGGTAAGTAACACTTCTAAACTTGGTTCTCAGGGTATGAATCCCCGAATTTGGTATAATATAAATTGTTTGGAGGTGACACATACGATAGGTGACGAGCATGTGGACGTCCACCATATAAATTGTGTCTTGAATAAATCATGTGCAGTTGTAAGATTAATGAATCATGTTATTATCTGAATATTTTTCATGTGTTAGAGAAATTGAGCTGAGTCGCCTATTAAAGATTATGTTTAGGATACGTGCCAATATTTTGGGACCCATGGGGTCGTGTTGCTGATGAATTAATTATTTCAAAATATATATTTCACACTCAGTAATATTTGTCCATTGTGAGGATATTTATGGGATTGAGTTGCTTGCCTGCAGAAGGCCTTGTTGGCTTTATTATTATGTGGATCGGTGTTGTCCGCCTGCAGCAGGCCTTATTGGCTTTATTATTATATGGATCGGGGTTGCCCGCCTGCAGCAGGCCTTATTGGCTTTATTATTATATGGATCGGGACTGCCCGCCTATAGCAGGCCTTATAGGCTTTACTATCATATGGATCGAGGCTGCCCGCCTACAGCAAGCCTTATAGGCTTTACTGTCATATGGATCGGGGTTGCCTGCCTGTAGCAGGTCTTATAGGCTTTATTATTATACGGATCGGAACTGCCCGCCTGCAGTAGGCCATATCAGCTTTATATCATGCTTGGGCTGAAGGAGCCCCTCCAGAGTCTGTACACCCCTAGTGAGCGTAGATGATTATGTATATTCGGGATGGATTTTCCAGGGCATAGACTTGCGTTACTTATTTGTATTGTAATGAGTTTACCTGGACATGGATCTTGTCTGTATTATATATATTTGGGGATAAAATTATCCCAGGGCTGGATTGGCCTTATACGGTACTGGTTACTTACTGTTAGTCGATGTGTATTTATATAAGGGTTGGAACACCCCTGGGCTGGATTAGCCATAAACAGTACCGAGTGACCAGATACTTTGTGACCAGTATTTACATGAGGTCTTTTTATTGAGTTTAACTGTTAAATTTGAAAGCATGTCTTCATTTTATACCATTATTTATACTTGACTGTACCTGCGGAACTCGTCATTGCTTTCAGCCCAGAGGTTAGTCTTGTTACTTATTGAGTTAGTTGTACTCATACTACACCCTACACCTCGTGTGCAGATCCAGGTGCTCCCGGATACGACGGCTGTTAGATTTCAGAGTACTATCAGTTGGAGACTATCAAGGTAGCTGCATGGCATCCGCTGACCTTATCTCTCTTTCCTTCAGTTATTGTACTGTTCTACACTTTCTGACAGTAGTTTATGTCAATCAAATTTTGTATTCATATTAGATGCTCATGTACTCAGTGACACCGGGTTTTGGGAGTGTCATATTAGTATTTGTGAGATTCCTTCCGCTGAATTTAATTATTTGGTTTTCAAGCTTAAAAGATATGGTGGTTTATTGAGATTGTCGGCTTGCCTAGTATTGAGATAGGCGCCATCACGACAGGTGAGATTTTGGGTCGTGACAAACACCAATAGCCAACAACAGTTCATAACACATAATAAAAGTGATAAAAGATGTAACTCAGAAATATAGTGCTCAGTTCGTTCACAGTTTCGGAAAATAGGCATGCTTTTCAAGTATGTAAGTGAAAAACCCCAATCTTTTGTACTCAATAAGTAACAAACCTAACCTTAGGTTGAAAGTAGTGACGAGCGGGAACACAGGACGAGGTCCAACACCAATAGCCAACAATAGTTCATAAAACATAATAAAAGTGATAAAAGAAGCAACTTAGAAATATAGTGCTCAGCTCGTTCACAGTTCCGGAAAATAGGCATGCTTTTCAAGTATGTCGGTAAAACACCCAAATCTTTTACCGAAATCACCAAACTATGAGTACGTTTGTAAAACTGTGATTTTTCAAAAAACTTTCAACAACTAAAATGTTTCATTTTCAAATGGCATAAGAAAAGTACATCTCTATGCCTACATGTCAATGTATACGTGAAGTCATGAATGACGAAATATCGTACAGCATGAGGAAAATGCATCTCTATGCCTGTATGTCAAGTGTGCATGTCAATGCGATGCAACTCAGTGATAAAACCATATGCATACTCTTAGAGTATCAATTCACTCAGTCCTCCCAGTCACTCAATACTCCCAATCGTTCGACACTCGGCAGTCAGTAGGTACCTGCGCTCACTAGGGGTGTGTACAGACTCCGGAGGGGCTCCTTCAGCCCAAGCTCTATAACAAGACAATCATGGAATAAATCAATACATGTTGCAGCATGCAACCTGATCCCATCATAAATAAATAATACATGTTGCGGCGTGCAGCGCGATCCCATAAATATCCTCACCATCAGGCCCTCGGCCTCACTCAATCCTCAATCTCTCCAGTCTCTCGACCTTACAATGCCATGAAAATCAGCCCAAAATAATGATGTGATGTATCAATGAATGGTGACAGAGTCTGAGATATGATATGCTAATGAATGCGTATGTAATTGCAATGTAAGCAAATAACTCAACAACAGAAATGACCTCAGTGGGTCCCAACATGATAAGCATATAGCCTAGGCATGGTTTCTAACATGAATTATTGTTCAATTACTCTAGCACGTAGAGATTTCATAGATACAAATAAGATTACGTAACTACACAGTGCCACAAAAATAACCAAGTCACAATTCACACAGTGCACGCCTGTCATCTAGTATGTGAGTTACCTCAACACCAAACAAATAACAGGTAATTCGGGGTTTCATACCCTCAGCACCTAGTTTAGAAGTGTTACTTCCCTCGAACAAGCCAGATCCAATATCGGGCAAGCCAAGCGATGCTCCAAAAATACTATCACGTGCGTACCGACCTCCAAACGGCTCGAAATTAGCCAAAAGCAACTCAAATACATCAATTAATGCTAAAGGAAACAAACCCAATTGATAAAGGTTGAGTCTTTAATCAAAAGCCCAAAATCAACCCAAAAGTCCCACCATGGCCCGCACCTCAAAACCCGACAAAACTCACAAAATCCGACAATCCATTCAATTACGAGTCCAACCATACTAGTTTCACTCAAAATCTCACTCTATGAAGCTTTAGGCTAAAATCCCCAATTTTTTCTTTAAAACTCATAATCCAATTACCACAAATGAAGATAAAATCACAGAATATAATCAAAACCGAGTGTAGAAGACTTACCCCAATCCATGTGGTGAAAATCGCTTCAAGAATCATCTCAATCCGAGGTCTATAATTCCAAATATGAATAAAATGACCAAACCCTCGAAAATATAGTTTATACCCAGCATAGTTCGCAAATGAGAACCAACAGTCGCACCTGCGACCTCCGCTTCTACGGTAAATGCCCCGCACCTGCTAGAATTCACTGAAGACCATCCCATTGCACCTGCAGAATTTCTTCGCTTCTGCGCACACGCAGGTGCGTCAACCACGTACGCTTCGGCGCCACACGCCGCTTCTACGGCTGAAACCTCGCATCTGCGTCCACGCAAGTGCGCTACCAAACTCCACTTATGTGGTCTTCCTCACCAATCTCTCACCTCGCTTCTGCAACCAATTATTCGTATCAGCGTCCATTCTTCCACAGATGTGGAAGCACTAGAACCAGCATACCTTCAGCAATGCAACATGAAACAAAAATGATCTGAACCTCGTCTGAAACTCACTTGCGCCACTCGAGACCCCGCCCAAATATGCCAACAAGTCCCAGAACATAACACGGACCTACTCGAGGCCTCAAATCATACATAACAATATCGAAACGACGAATCGCACCTCAAATCAAACTTAAATGAACTTTGAACTTTCAACTTCCAAAACTCGCGCCGAAACATATTAAATCAACTCGGAATGAACTGGAATTGTGCACACAAGTCCCAAATGACATAAAGAATCTATTCCAATCCCAAAACCACAATCCGAACCCAATATCATCAAAGTCAACTTCCGGTCAAACTTATGAACTTTCCAAGCCTTCAAATTTTCAATTTTTGCCAATTAGGTGTCGAATCCTTCTTGAAATATCCAAATACAATTCCAAGCATACGCCCAAGTCCAAAATCACCATCCGGACCTATCTGTTCCGGGGTCAAAATCACCATCTGGACCTAAGTTTGGTCGACTCTTCAAACTTAAAGCCTCAACTATAAAATTCTTTCTTCCAAATCGATTCTGAATAACTTAAAAATCAAAACCGATGATTTACACAAGTCATAATACATCATGCAGAGCTACTCATGCCCTCAAACTATCGAGCGAAGTGCAAATACTCGAAACGACCGGTCGGGTCGTTACAGTAAACAACTAAATTTTTTGTAGAAAGAAATAAAATGTCACATAACAGTATATAATAATGCTATAGCTATTTAATGTGTATTCATATAAATAATTATAATAGTGTTTAAAATACTTATTTTTATTTGCATACACATTTAAATATATTTTTTCTGTGTTATAAAATAGAATAGAGCTAATTATTTAAAAGTTATTTATTGGTAATATTTTAGTGGCACATTACTTGAGTTCAACTAATTAAGTATTATTTTACTTAATTCACAAATGATGTCCTTGATATATGTTCTCGTTTATCACTTAGATGACTTTGTCATGAGAAAATTTTATTTTTAAAGGAAATAATTTAGTAAATTGAATTTAAGACGCATGTTTGGGCGTGTAACTCATATCAAAAAGGATAAATTTTTAAAAAACTATATAAACATTCACACAATAAACATGCACCAGATATGATCAGGATGAAGTAACATTGATTTCTCGTAAATATCTTATAAAACTGCTATTATTTAATTGAAATGACTTAATACTAAAATATCTTATATAATTTTCTCTAGGACACACACACACACACACACACACACACACACACACATACACACACACATATATATATATATATATATATATATATATATATATATATATATATCATGATTCTTTAAATATTAGCCAAATAACACAAATTTAAAGATTGAATCTTTTGGTAGTCTAAATTATTGGGAATAAAAGGGTTTGGTTCGATAGCTCCTAGAGAAAAAATGAATAAGGGATAATATAATGCTAAAAAGATAAATTTAATTCAGTATTCTACAATAAAAACTTAACAATTTGAATACCATGTATCACTTAATATATAAATGTATTATGTATAGTTCATATTGTACAGTTTTAGATAACATGGAGAGAACTATTATTATGTTATTTTGTTCATAACTCTTGTGAAGATATGCAATACGACGATATATTCTTATAACCAAAAATAAATTGATAATCAATGTAACGACCTAACCGGTCGTTTTGACTGTTAAAACCTCATTCTCCTAAATAAGATTCCCCGTATGTTTTTTTACTAATTTATGACTTGCGGGGATGGTTGGTTCGGGATTTGAAGGTGTTCGGGTTGAAATCGAAGCACTTGGTTCCTTAGTTGGCTTTAAAAAGGGCATGTTTGGCTTCAGTCAACATTTTTAGAAAACGACTCAGAATCGGGATTTGACGGTTCCAATAGGTTCGTATGATGATTTCAGACTTGGGCGTATGTTCGAATCGGATTTTGGACAACCCGGGAGCGTTTCGGCGCTTAATAGTAAAAATTAACTATTTGAAGGTTTAATGTTCTTTAACTTTGGTTTGGAGTAGATTTTGGCGTAATTGAGTTCTGTTTGAAATTCCGAGCCTGAGAATAGCTAAGTATGGTGATTTAAGACTTGTACACAAAATTTGATGTCATTCCGAGTAGTATAAGTATATTTTGGCGCGTTCGGAGTAAGTTTGAAGAAATTTGAAATTTCCAAGTTGAATCAATTTGGTTTGGGGTATGATTCTTAGTTTTGATATTATTTTACACGTTTAGAGGGTTCTAGCAAGTCCATATTATGATTTCAAACTTGTTGGTATGTTCGGGCGGGGCCTCCGGGGTTAACCGGACGAGGCTGGGATCAATTCTGGAAGTTGGAGCAGCAGCTGAAGCTTCCATCTTCTGCTGCAACCGCACCTGCGCTTGGGCAGCCACAGGTGCGAGCTCGCAGAAGCGAGCCCCAAGCCGCAGATGCGAGAAAAGGGGAGGCTGGCATGAACTGCATAAGCGATCCATGAAGCGCACCTGCGAGCCCGCAGGTGCGAAGCCAGTGACCGCAGAAGCGGAAAGGGTGAGGTGCGAAGGGCGTCGCCGCAGAAGCAGAACCGCAGGTGCGGTCACACCTCCGCAGGTGCAAAAAATACTATCTGGGCAGAACCATAAAAAGGAACGAGGCTCAGCCATTTTTACCCATATTTCCTCCATTCTTGGGCGAATTTGGAGATTTTCGAGAGGGAATTTCAACTAGCAACTTGAAGGTAAGTTAATTCTACAAACTTTGAGTTAAATACATAGATTAGGGTAGATTATAACTTGTAAATTATGGAAATCAAGGGTTTAGGTGGAAAACCTAGATTTGTATAAAAATGAGATTTTAACCACAAAAATGGTTATGGAATTGGATGGAAATTATATATTTGAGTTCTTGGAATTATGGGTAACGATTTCCATCGAAAATATTCGGAATCCGGGCACGTGGGTCCAGGATGAATTTTAGAAAATTTATCATTTTGGATAAGGTAATTTATTTAATAGTCTAATTTTGAATTATTGAACATGTATTAATTATTTTATATAACCTTTGGATAGTTTTGGATTTTTCGGGACCGAATTGAGATTTTTATACGATATCGTGATCGAAAGTTGGCTTTGAGACAAGGTAAGTCTCTTGTCTAACCTTGTAAGAGGGAATTTACCCCATAGGTGATCTAAATAAATAATTGTTGCTAATTGTGGGGGCTACGTATGTATGAGGTGACAAGAGTCCGTGCGTAGCTACTAATTATGCTAATGTCCAGGTATTTAGGACTCAAATCATGAATTACTTGTGATAATTGTATTTTGTTTTATTTAATTAAATTACCGGAATTACATTTAAATTGTTAGAGGAAATAGTAAAATATCGAAACTTCATATACTTGAATTTTAATGTAAATTATTTAATTGTTAATAGAAATTTAACATCCTATGTGTTAATATTATAATAACTTCTCATTTCGGAGGTTCATAAGAAAATGACCTCCTTTCTTGTGGAGCGGGCCGAACTCCTCGGGAGTATAGATGCATCTATGGATCGTGCCACACGTCCCTTGGCAGTGTACACGATATTCTGGATCGGGCTGAACGACCCCGGTAGGAAATCCTGCCTAATAATAATAATTACACGATACCTTGATATTTTATTACAGCTTATGAAGCTAATTGATAAATTGGAAATTATTGAAATTTGAGAATTTATTTTATTATTTTTGTTAAGGAGATTATTGTTTTTCATATAAATCATGTTTAATTAAATATTTTTATTTTTTTTAAATTTATTGACCCATAGTGAGTGTCAAAGTCGACCTCTTGTCACTACTTCTTCGAGATTATGCTTGATACTTACTGGGTACACATTATAAACCTACTCATGCTACGCTTACTGCACATTTTTGTGCAGGTACATATATGTTTTGCGATATCTTAGGCGCAGAGTCGCAGCTATTGCGGGGACTTATGGTGAGCTGCATTTTCATGTTACGAATCCGCAGCATACAAAGTCTTCATCAGTGTTATTTACATACTCCTGTCTAACTTGTATTTCAGAAAGATGTTGCATTTATCTAATTTCCCAGTTGAGGCTCATGCACTTGTGACACCAGGTCTTGGCACACACATTAATAGAGTTGTGGATATAAGTATTTTTCTTGATTTATTTATTTACTCAGAAGCCTTTGTATTTTTCTTAAATATTGCAAGTAAGAAGAGTTTAATTTCTCGTAACTTTTTTGATGGAGTAATATATGTTTAATTCACTTGTTGGCTTGCCTGACAGTGTTAGGTGCCATCATGACCTTTAACGGATTTTGGGTCATGACAACATGTTAACAGAGCACTAGGTTCACTTAGGTGTCACGAGTCATGAGCGAGTCTAGTAGAGTCTTGTGGATAGGTACGGAGATGTCTGTACTTATCTTCGAGAGGCTACAGGGCTGTTAGGAGCACTTCCGTTCTTGATTCCTCATTGTGCGATTCGATTCCTTTGAGGCTTATGCATTCGTTTCCTTTCTATTCAATCTTATGCGACCTGAAGCACTTGTTATAAATTGGGAATCTAGGAAGTTTAATGGTACTACAAAAGTGGTGCAGGATGTTTCTCCCTGCGTATTTGATTGGGCTATTTTCTTCGCCTTGCGGAAAGTCGCTATGTTGTTTCTGCTCGGTATCAGTATTACCTAAGGTTTGAGATTTGGCATTGATTGTTATGACGATTCATGTGTTGCTATCGCATAGTGTTCGTGTAATGGTGGGATGCTTGTCTATACGTCGAGGCAGTGAATGACTTGAAATGAGGTTTTACTCAGTGCATGATTCATAGATTCAGTATTTTATTTTCGGTGGAGGGCAAGAAATCGGACTACAAATGCTCAGGTTTGGGTTGATGGGGTAGTGAGACTTGGTATTTTTGAGCGTGGTGGAATTTTCATCTGTGATGTGGTGACGTCGTCCATGATGGAATGTGTTATGTTCGCCGGTGTTATGGTCTTCTTCAATTCGCCTTTGGGGTAGGGTATTGTGAAATGATGTCAAGGAAGCGGCTGTCAGAGATTGCGGTGTGCAGTGGTTCAGGATCGAAGCGGTGTTCCTAGTGTGATGGCTCTAGAAAGATGATTTTCAGAAAGGTTTAAAGTTGGTAGCGATCTATTGGTTCAAGTGCTACAAAGATAGATTTTGATTTAAGGCAACGACTGGGCAGCGAAGGATAAGGAAGGACATGTGGGAGGTGTCTTGCGGTGGTTAAATTTCTAGAAGGCCAAGTGTGAGAAACAGAAGTCGAGTAGTTTCTTAAAGGAGAGGGTTTGACCAAAGTTGGAGAATGGCAAGGTAGCATATGGGTTATGTGGTAGGATAACTACACGTCCTGAGGAAAGTTGAAGTGATTTGGGATTCATGGTGGACAGTGACTAGGTCTACGAGCTTAATTTGGAATGTTGTTTGTTATACTGGGGAAAGATTTGGATGCGAAAGAAATGAGTTTGCTTGATATGAAGAGGAATGCAATATGGCTTTGGGTTGGGATGTATTGTCGCAATTTTAGTAATATCAATGGGGAGTGAACGAACTTGTACAACTGGTGAATGAGCACGGGCTCAGGATGGTTTAAGGATTTCGTAGAAATGGTACCTAGTGTCGCATCGTTGGAAGGTGTCCGCGTGGACTTTCCACAGGTGAGTTATCTCCTGTGAGCAGATTAGCGGTTGCATGGTGTTGATGAAGCTTCTACGAAGAATTTTATTGGCTATCCGATAAGAGGTCGAATATGTAAATGTGGCTAGTGATTTAGAGTGTTCATAAAATGATTAACAGGGAGATTTCGAAAAGAATATTGGCGGGTCGATTATGTGAGATCATGCCAATGGGGGATAAGGACTCTTGGTGGGTTCCAGAGTTATGCAATGGTAGCTCCAAGCTAAGTGGGAGAGCCCCACTGCCTACGATTGGATTGCATGGTTATCTACTTGTGAAGTTTCTGGTTATCGGCATATTGGTGGGTTATTACGACTAAGGAAAGAGAACATCAGTGGTAATTTGAGCAAATGAGTTGAGGAATGTGTGCTGTAATTGGCCTTATCAATTCATGTTCATACTTTGGGAAGACTCAGAGTTTATGCTTCGTGTAGATGTAATGTACACGGAAAGTGAGTCAGCCGGATGCTTCTTTGAGAAGGTGTCCATGTGCTAGCAGGGCCTCGGAGTTTGATTATAATCGAGACCAAGTCAGAGTGGGTGACTCTCAACAATGGTCTTAGTGGATTCAAAAATTTAAGTGTGGTGCCTAAGGATTTCGAGTTCGTAGTATGGTTAGGTATCGAGATTTTGTAGCAGATTATGAAAGGGGCTTGGAGTGTTCTACGTTATCTTCGGGTTGCGGTGTAGCATTGGAGGAATGGAAGAAAATAACTTCGGATTCGTAGAGGGATTTTCAGAATAGGTGTACCAGTTGAAGATGCGAATATGCGCATAAGGAGGGTATGAGATGGTTTGTGGGTTTTGGAGATAATGTGGTCTCATGAAATGAGGTCACTCAGGATAAGTGCGGATTTGGGTTTATGATATTTTGAATGGAGCTATTATTATTCCTAAGGCAAGTTCAGAGTAAATTAGAAGAAGTCAGATCGGTTAGCAATGGTTGAATTGGCAGGATGATGGCAATGATCAGTTCCTTCAACGTGTTAAGTTATACATGTGGTTGGTGACGGTACGTGCGAGGCCTGACGGCCGCCATAATTGATTTTATTTGGAGGTATTCGACTATTATGGCTTGTTATGTGTAGATGGATCCCGGAAGAGTTATGGTGGTTTATACCACTACTTGAGGATTGTATTTTATGCGGTTATGGGAATTCAGTCATGTCTTGCAATGGTTCTACTGAAATACGTTAAGTAAAAGGTTGCTATGTGATGAAGTGTTTAGTCTATTAGTGGATCAGAAGTCATGATGGAATTTTTGTACTCTCATGTATTGGTATGTTATGTGCAATGAGCGGCATGGGAATTGGGAGTTGAGGATCACAGTTATAGTTTGGTGTCGACAAGAATGTCAAGAGCTCGGATGAGCAGGAAAGGATTCAGATGGTTAGATTAAGCTATCATTGTCTTTAGCGTCACCTGAGATCGGTGTTATGTGTAAGAGGCTTTATGTACTGATCGTGGATTCCTGATTTGCCTTACAGCATTAGTATGGCCTGTGGTATGGATATGCAGACTTGTTTCCTAGTATGGAAGGTCATGGGAGTGTATCCCACAGGAAGATTGTATAAGTGTGACATGTAATCACTTGATTGATTAAAGATTTAGAACCAAGTATGGATATTTTGGTATTATCTCTAATGTGAGAATTTATGCCTGAAGGGCACTCGTTTCATTTGGTTGTGAACTGTGGAAGTTTGTTACAAATTTGACGGTTGTTCTTCTGTGTCATGAGAAAAATGGTTATTGTGGATCCTTGAAAGGTTATTAGCCCAGTATGGTACGGTCAGAATCGGTTTGAGGTCCGTGGATGGATCTAAATGTGAATGTGGGCTCTATATCAGGCTGGATGTGTTTATTTCAGCATAACGTTGTTTTCGGAGGGATCTTCGGGCGTTGGATGTTATTTTTGTTGTCGGCCTTTCCGTGCAGTGGGTTGTGAGGAGATTTGATTATTCACACTCGTATTGATATCCTGTATAGTTTGCAGTGTTATATGAGCAAGATGGCTCTCGAGATGCAGGTCATTTATTGCACCTTAGTCGTGCTTGAGTTTTGTAGCGTATGGCGCTATCTGATGGTATTGTGCACTTGGCATGTTGGTGGTTGACATTCAGATATTTCGTAGGTATAAGCGTTTTGGCTTGATGGGTACTTCCCCATTTATTGTCATGTGTGGATCGGGTGGCACATTGCCACGGGTATGTTGTTTGGATCGGGTTGCACACCGCAACAGTATCATGTGTGGATTGGGGTGCACGCCGCAACAATATGATGTTGAGTATAGTTCCCCATATCTATTCTTGTGTGTCTTATTTCTCATATTCTGAGGAAAGTTCATAACACATTTTCGGTTATTTAAATTGCTACGTGGGTTGAGTAGTTCTTTCCAGAGTTCATTTTTCCTTATGTATCACATTCGAGTTTGTGGCTTGTTGGCACATGGTGGCATCATATGAGACTTTTGGTAGTGATTGTGGTGGCTTACTACCAGAACGACTTGTACTGGGTGAGGCGAGATTTTTGGACCTGGGATCAGTGCGATCGGATTTATATGAGGCATATTAAAGAGCAAATATCGTTATTTGGTTCATAATGAGGTAATGGTTCCTGTCAGGAGGAGGGACTAAATTATTTGTTGACTATGCAGTTGGTTATGAATTTCTACACATCTCTTCCATCATGGCAACAATACAAGAGTTGGAACAGGACTTATATGTGTCATGAGGTGTACTGTAAGCATTAGATTCATGGGATTTCGGCTATTGTTGTCAGAGGATGTTATTGTGGTCATGTAAATAATGCGGTGCATGGTGTGAATACAGTGAGAGTATACAATCATGTAGTGGTAGATCGTGTAGTGATTGAAACGGTGTTCGTATGTTGGAAGCAGGCCTAGTAGAGAATTTCGGATGTTGGAATTTGGCTCTAAGGCTTATTCGCCTAAATAAAGGGGAGGATCTTCAGATTTGCTCGAGCTAATGTGTTCAGCTGAGTTGTGGTAGCACTGGTAGGTGCACGAGGGGCTAAACAATGATTTCAGCAAACTCCGGAGCAGTTCTTAGCACGTTCGAGGACAAACGTATATTTAAGTGGGAGAGAATGTAACGACCCAACCGGTCGTTTTGATTGTTAGAACCCCCTTACCCTAAATAAGACTCCCCGTATGTGCTTTTCCTAATTTATGACTTGCGGGGATGGTTGGTTCGAGTTTTGGAGGTGTTCGGGTTGAAATCGAAGCGCTTGGTTCCTTAGTTGGCTTTAAAAAGGGCATGTTTGACTTCGGTCAATATTTTTAGCAAACGACCCTGGAATCGGGATTTGACGGTTTCAATAGGTTCGTATGATGATTTCGGACTTGGGCATATGTTCGAATCGGGTTTTGGACAACCCGGGAGCATTTCAGCGCTTAATAGTAAAAATCAACTATTTGAAGGTTTAATGTTCTTTAAATTTGGTTTGGAGTAAGTTTTGGAGTAATTGAGGTCCGTTTGGAATTTCGAGCCTGAGAATAGCTAAGTATGGTGATTTTAGATTTGCACCCAAAATTTGGTGTCATTCCGAGTAGTATAAGTATATTTTGGCGCGTTCGGAGTAAGTTTGAAGAAATTTGAAATTTCTAAGTTGAATCAATTTGGTTTGGGGAATGATTCTTTGTTTTGATGTTGTTTTACATGTTTCGAGGGTTCGAGAAAGTCCATATTATGATTTCAAACTTGTTAGTATGTTCAGACAGGGCCTCGGGGGTTAACCGGACGAGGCTAGGATCAATTCTGGAAGTTGGAGCAGCAGCTGAAGCTTCCAGCTTCTGCTGCAACCGCACCTGCGCTTGGGAAGCCGCAGGTGCGAGCTCGCAGAAGCGAGCCCCAAGCCACGGATGCGAGAAAAGGGGAGGCTGGCATGAACCGCAGAAGCGATCCATGAAGCGCACCTGCGAGCCCTCAGGTGCGAAGCCAGTGACCGCAGAAGCGGAAAGGGTGCCGGTGCGAAGGGCGTCGCCGCAAAAGCAGAACCGCAGGTGCGGTCACATCTCCGCAGGTGCAAAAAATACTATCTGGGCAGAACCTTAAAAAGGAACGAGGCTTAGCTATTTTTACCCATATTTCCTCCATTCTTGGGCAATTTTGGAGATTTTTGAGAGGGGATTTCAACTAGCAACTTTAAGGTAAGTTATTTCTATAAACTTTGAGTTAAATACATAGATTAGGGTAGATTACAACTTGTAAATTATGGAAATCAAGGGTTTAGGGAGAAAACCTAGATTTGTATAAAAATGAGATTTTAACCACGAAAATAGTTATGGAATTGGATTGAAATTGTATATTTGAGTTCTTGAAATTATGGGTAACAATTTCCATTGAAAATTTTCTGAATCCGGGCACGTGGGCCCGGGATGAATTTTAGAAAATTTACCATTTTGGATAAGGTAATTTATTTAATAGTCTAATTTCAAATTATTGAACATGTATTAATTATTTTATATAACCTTTGGTTAGTTTCGGATTTTTCGGGACCATATTGAGATTTTTATACGATATCATGATCGGAAGTGGGCTTTGAGACAAGGTAAGTCTCTTGTCTAACCTTGTAAGAGAGAATTTACCCCATAGGTGATCTAAATAAATAATTGTTGCTAATTGTGGAGGCTACGTACGCACGAGGTGACAAGAGTCCGTGCGTAGCTACTAATTATGCTAATGTCCGGGTAGTTTTGGACTCAAATCATGAATTACTTGTGATAATTGCATTTTATTTTATTTAACTAAATTACTGGAATTACATTTAAATTGTTAGAGGAAATAGTAAAAGATTGAAACTTCATATACTTGAATTTTAATGTAAATTATTTAATTGTTAATAGAAATTTAACATCCTATGTGTTAATATTATAATAACTTCTCATTCCGGAGGTTCATAAGAAAATGACCTCCTTTCTTGTGGAGCGGGACGAACTCCTCGGCAGTATAGATGCATATATGGATTGTGCCACACGTTCCTCGGTAGTGTACATGACACTCTGGATCGGGCCGAACGACCCCGGCAGGAAATCGTGCCTAATAATAATAATTACACGATACCTTGATATTTTATTACAGCTTGTGAAGCTAATTGATAAATTGGAAATTATTAAAATTTGAGAATTTATTTGATTCTGTTTCTTAAGTAAATTATTGTTGTTCATATAAATCGTGTTTGGTTAAATGTTTTTATTTTTTTAAAAATTTATTGACCCATAGTAGGTGTCAAAGTCAACCTCTCGTCACTACTTCTTCGAGATTAAGCTTGATATTTACTGGGTACATGTTATTTACATACTCATGCTACGCTTGCTGCATATTTTTGTGAAGGTACATATATGTTTAGCGATATCTTAGGCGGAGAGGCACAGCTATTACGGGGAGTTATGGTGAGATGCATTTCCATGTTACGAATACGCAGCATACAAAGTCTCCATCAGTGTTATTTACATACTCCAGTCCAACTTGTATTCCAGACAGATATTGCGTTTATCTAATTTCCCAGTTGAGGCTCATGAACTTGTGACACCAGGTATTGGCACACACATTAATAGAGTTGTGGATTTAAGTATTTTTCTTGATTTTTTTATTTACTTAGAAGCCTTTGTATTTATCTTAAATATTGCAAGTAAGAAGAGTTTAATTTCTCGGAAATGTTTTGATGGAATAATATATGTTTAATTCACTTGTTGGCTTGCCTGACAGCGGTGTTAGGTGCCATCACGACCTTTAACGGATTTTGGGTCGTGAAAATCAATATGATCTCTGTTTAAATTATATAATAATGTTGCACCTTTAGTGTGAAAATCCTATATACATCTTGAGGGGTCTTACGCAAAAAAACATTCTAATTGGCTTTGATGAGGAATATTTTAGTTACAAAAAATAAAGTTATCATAGTTAGAATGAAATGTACTATTGTAATGACCCGACTTGTCATTTTAAGAATCTATGCCCCATTCATCTACTTAAGTTCCCGAGCAACTTCGTAATACATATTATGACTTGCATGTGCAGTCGTTTAATTTTCGGAAGATTCAGAATTTAAATTGAAAGAACAATTCTCATTTTTTAAGCTTAAATAAAAAGAGTTGACCGGAGTTTGACTTTTGAGCAAACGACTTCGGAATAAATTTTTTGATAATTCCAATAGGCCTGTATGATGATTTCAGACTTGGGCGTATGTTCAGGTCAAGTATCAGGTGGCCTGGGAGTATTTCGGCGCCTATTACTGAAGGTTGGCATTTTTAAAGTTTAAAAATTTTCTAAGTTTGGGTTGAAATGGATTTTGATGTTATCAATGTCCGTTTGGGATTCCGAGGTTGGGAATAGCTCCGCATGGTGATTCTTCTCTTAGCGGAGCGTCCGGATGTGGATTTGGAAGTCTGTAGGTTATTTCGGGGTCATTTGGCGAAAGTTGAAAATTTGAAGGTTTGTGGGAAGTGTGACCGGGAGTGGACTTTTTGATATCGGGTTGGATTCCGATTTCAGAAGTTGGAGTAGGTCTGTAATGTCAATTATGATTTGTGTGCAAAATTCGAGGTCAATCGGATTTTATTTGATAGGTTTCGGCGTCGAATGTAGAAGTTTGAAGAGTTCATAAAGCTTGAATTGGGGTGCAATTCGTGATTTTGATATTGTTTGATGTGATTTGAGGCCTCGAGCAGGTTCGTGTTATGTATTGGGACTGGTTGGTACGATTGGACGGGTTCCCGGGGGCTTCAGGTTTGATTCGGGGTGGTTCCGGACCAAGTTTGGGTGTTTTGATGCTGCTTGTTGTTGGTTCTGGTGTTGTTCTTCGCGTTCGCAAAGAAGGATTTTGCTGTTGGGACTTTGTTCTTCGCGTTCGTGTTCGCGTTCACGAAGAGGCTCCCGCGAACACGAAGAACAAACCCCTAGGAAGCAAAATAAAGTCCAAATTCGTCCCATTCTTCCATTTTTGGACCAAGGAAGCTCGGGTGAGGCGAGTTTTCGATAGTTTTTCAAGAAAACCATTGGGGTAAGGATTCCTAACTTGATTTTGGTTAGATTACATGAATCTATTGTTGTTTTTATCACTAAATTAGTGAATTGGGTTGAAAATGGTAGAAATCCTCTAAACTTTAATTTAAGATTTAAAGGGTGATCCGTTATCGGAATTTGATAATTTTGGTATGGTTGAACCCATATTGGAATGGGGGTTCAGATTTCGTAAATATTTTGTCGGGTCCCGAGGGGCGGGCCCCGCACTGACCTTTTAGAATAAAATTTAAGTTGGTATTTTATTATCCGGAATTGTTTTCGATGAATTTTAATGAAGTTACACAATTACTTTGGATAGATTTGAGCTGTCCGGAGGTCAATTCAAGCAAGAAGGCTATTTCGGAATATCGGCCTAACTTCAAAAAGGTAAGTATCTTGCCTAACCTTGAGTGAGGGAATTACCCCTTAGGCTTCGAGTCTTATGTGCCATTTGTGAAATGTGAAAAGCCGTGTACGCAAGGTGACGAGTACATACTCGGGCTTATATGTACAAAATTGATTGGGTGAAAGTCTTAGGCATATTGTGTAGTAAATTTGATAATTGTTGGCATTTATTAAATCATCTATTTGCCATGCCTCAATTCGCGTTTGTAGAATTTGTTTTTATATGATAATTTTATGTGGTTATTGCTTGTATATTTATGTGAATTACGTGAGTTTGGTGATTTGATATTTTCTGAAAATAATTATATTATGGATTTTTCATCTGCAAATAATTAATAAAATAAGTTTAAACTGAGGCGTTATATAATTATCAAGAATTTGGATTAATGAAGGCGTTGCCCTATACTGAGTATCTTCCATCTCTGTTGTTGTTTTGAGGTTTTATACACATTGTGTGGAGCCTTGGGCTATTTGTTGTGAAATTAATTGATTTTGTTATATCTTTGGAATTGGTTGTGGCCATTGGGCAAATTGTGATATGAATTGATTTTGTTATATTGTCGTGATAATATTCCGTGTAAATTACTGTGTTATTTAAGTTATTATTTTGAGGATATAAGGGTGGAATTTCACTGTTGATATTATGTGGGTATAAGGGTGGCATTTCACTATTGTTAGGTGTGTTGGGATATTGTCTGGGGGCTATAGGAGAGATAAGGGTGGCTATATGAGCAATAAGGGTGGCTATTGATATTGTCAGGGCGGAGGGATAAGGGAGGCTATTGTAGGAGTGATAAGGGTGGTTATAGGAGCGATAAGGGTGGCTATTGATATTGTCAGGGCAGAGGGATAAGGGAGTATATTGTAGGAGTGATAAGGGTGGCTATTGTCAGGGATGATATGTGATAATGTGGGGTTATTGCGTTGGTAATTTTCATGTGATGTTGTGATTTTCCCTGTGTTTATTTTTATACCTTGTGCAATTTATCTTGTTGTTGGTAAATTGATAATAGTCTAATCTATGTTGAAATTGGTAGCCTGTGGTTACTGTCTGGTGGATTATGAAATGAAATGTGGGCACGAGGTGCCGTGAGTAAATAATGATGATATTGGCACGTGCATTGTCCGTGCAGTTGTGATATGAAATGTGGGCACGGGGTGCCATGGTTAAATGATGATGGTATTTGGCACGTGAGTTGTCCGTGAGGTTGTGATAGAGAAATTGGCACGAGGTGCCGTGGAAATATGAAAGTTGGCTGAGACCCGTATTTTATGATTTTTAAATGTTGTGTCACAGGGTGACTTTTATTCGAAAGAGATTTATTTAAAAGAATTTTATTTGAAAGATATTTATTTGAAGGAAAGAGATTGAAAGAGATTTATTTGAAAGTATTATATCCTGAAAATTTCTATTTGAAAAACATATAGGCGAAAGATTTATATTGGAAGGACTTGATTAATTGGTTGTACTTGTATTCATTATTTGTTGCGCAATATTTATGGTGTTCTTGTCACCCTATTGTGTATATCACTGGTTGATTATTGTTGCCATCATTGTTATTTGTTTCCTATTATTTTTGCATATTATATTATGTAATGACCCAACCGGTCATTTTAACTTTTAGAACCCCGTTCCCTAATATAAAACTCCTCGAACATGCTTTTATTAATTTATGGCTTGCGGAGATTGTTGGTTCGGGATTTGGAAGAGTTTGGGTTGAAATCGGAACACTTGGTTCCTTAAGTTAGTTTTAAAAGGCCAAGTTTGACTTCGGTCAACATTTTGAGAAAACGACCCCGGAATCGGGATTTGACAGTTCCAATAGGTTCGTATGATGATTTCGGAAATGTGAAGAAATTTGATTATTTTCGCTGATTAAATAAATCATTTTAAACTATGTAAATCATACTGATTTAAATATCCTTGTTGTATTTCAATTATTATTATT
This sequence comes from Nicotiana tomentosiformis, assembly GCF_000390325.3. Taxonomy (NCBI): domain Eukaryota; kingdom Viridiplantae; phylum Streptophyta; class Magnoliopsida; order Solanales; family Solanaceae; genus Nicotiana; species Nicotiana tomentosiformis. Next base: position 135,328,242 of record NC_090817.1, read on the forward strand.
GACCTATAGTGAGTGTCAAAGTCGGCCATCTCGTCTCTACCACTTCGAGATTAGGCTTGATACTTAGTGGGTACATGTTGTTTACGTACTCATACTACACTTGATGTAGTTTTTGTGCAGGAACTGAGGCAAGTACTAGTGGGGGACCTATTGTCTTGCACCCACGTTATCCAGGGGCATAGTGTTGAGCTATTTATCTGATCCGTTCTGCAGCTACTAGTGTCTCTCTTTGTATTTTTCAATTCTGTCTATTTTTATTTCAGACAGTATTTGAGATTTTTGTATAATCTACTAGATACTCATACACTTGTGACACCAGGTCTTGGCACACACATTGGTAGAGTTTGGGTTTTATTATATTTTTCTTGGTTTTAAATTTTATCAATGTACGCTTAATTTATTAGTTGGCTTACCTAGCTGTAGTGTTGGGCGCCATCACGACTTATATGTGAAATTGGGTCTTGACATATTGTACAGGTTATTACACTAGTGAGTGTCTCGACTCTACCTCGTCACTACTCTACTGAGGTTAGTCTTGATACTTACTGGATACCGACTGTGGTGTACTCACACTACACTTCTGCACATTTTTGTGCAGAGCCAAGTGTTAGATATATCGGACTTGGACAGAGTTAAAGTGTGATCGCAAGGATTCAAGGTAGAGCTTCTTGGTCGTCGCAGTCCCTTGGAGTCTTTCCATTTTATTATACTGTTAATTATTAATCAAACAGTATTGAGTATTTAATCCTTGAGATCATTCCATGTATTCAGTTAGAGTTCGTGACTCAGTATTACCAGTCTTGAGATATTGTTATATTTGTAATTATTTCCGTTGTTGGTTTATATATAAAAAATGGCTTGATTTGTTATTATAATCGGCTTACCTAGTCTTAGAGTCTAAGTGCCATCACGATGCCTGTGGCGGAATTTTGGGTCGTGACAACTATGTACGTGCCTCATGTTTTTTTTTTAATTTATTTTTCTGATTAGAATGGTTAAAAGTTTCTATATTCCTTATTATTTAGATATTCTATTTTTGATATTTTTTTCCTTTTTCCTTATTTCCTTACTTTTATAATAGTTATTGTTACATAATTGGAAAGGATTTGTAAATCTTAAATTCTAGTATTGATTTTAAAGTCAAAATATTAGGAATTCCTATATTATTCTAGTAAGGAAAGATTTAAATAATCAAATTCTAGTTGATTTCAATGGCCAAAAATTTAGGAAAATAGTTAAATGACTATTTTGTCTAGTGTGAAATCAATTTTTAAAGGGTAAAAAAGGCAAACGACATTTCGCTATAGGCCTTCGTGCTTTTAATATAGTATAGATAGATAGATTCAGAATCAGTCCTTACACCACACAAAGTACATTTTGATGAGACCTTTATCGGTTAATGATGAGACCTTTAAACATGTGATTGTTTTAGTTTTGGGGCTTTACTTCCTAGCACAAATAGATCTTATTTTGTACAACTTCCATTAGTTATTGCAACAATAATAACAACAATAATATATTTAGTGTAATCCACAAGTGAGTAATGTATACACATACACTATCCTTACCTTGTGAAGCTAGAGAAACTACAATACAAAAATTCTAAGAATTCCATTAGCTATTGCATATATACATTTTGTTTCCTGAAAAATATTATTTATTCGTGCAAATAATAGCCTCCGGTGTAGAGGGCATACACACACTATTGTTTCTTGATCATGATCATAACATTCCAATACAGCAACAACTAAAAATACGGTGTAATCTGTCACAACCTAAAATTCACTATAGGTCGGGATGGCATCTAATGCCGCCGACCCCGGGCCCACGTGCCAGGATTCTAAAAATATTCGGATGAAAACGTTACCCATAATCTCAAGAACTCAAATATATAATTTCTACCCAATTCCATAACTATTTTCGTGATTAAAACCTCACTTTTATAAAAATCTAGGTTTTTCACCTAAACCTTTGATTTCTAAGATTTACTAGTTATAATCTACTTATAATCTATGTATTTAACTCAAGGGGTGTAGAATGAACTTACCTCCAAATTGCTAATTGAAATCTCTTCTCAAAAAGCTTTGAAATCGCCCAAACATGAAAGAAGAATGGGCAAAAATGGTGAAATCCCGTTCTTTTAAACCTTCTGCCAAACAAGTCTTTCGGACCTGCGGCTAGATTACCGCACCTGCGTAAAATCCTCGCAGGTGCGAGTTCCACTTGCCTGGCTAATTTTCGTATTTGCGCACAAAGCTTCGCACCTGTACGTTCGCAAGTGCGCAAATCGTCCGCATCTGCGGTGGATTGCCCCTTCCCTTCTTCCGCTTCTGCGCTCAAAATCTCACATATGCGAGGGCCGCGCCTGCGAGCTTCTGTTGCATCTGCGAACGTCGCACCTGCAACTGGCCAAGCGCAGGTGCGATTCTGACAGTAGTTGGGAGCTTCAGTTTTAGCTCCCAACTTCCAACTTGGTCCGAGCCTTGTCCGATTGACACTCGGGGTCCCCGGGACCCCGCCCGAACATACCAACATGTTTGAAATCATAAAAGGAACTTGCTCGAACTCTCAGAACGTGTAAAACAACATCAAATCTAAGAATTTCACCCCAAACCAAATTGAATCAAACTTAAGAACTTCAAGTTCTTTAATTTACTTCCAATATGCCGAAACGTACTTAAACTACCCGGAATGATATGAAATTTTGCGTGCAAGTCTTAAATCATTATACGGAACTATTCCCAAACTCGGAATTCTAAACGGACTTCAATTTCTCAAAAACTTACTCCAAACCAAATTTAAAGAACTTTAGACCTTCAAATAGTTGATTTTCACTATTAAACGCCAAAGCGCACCCGGGTTATCCAAAACCCGATTCGAACATATGCCCAAATCCAAAATTATCATATGAACCTATTGGAACTGTCAAATCCTGATTCCAGGGTCGTTTTCTCAAAATGTTGACCGAAGTCAAACTTGGCCTTTTAAAACTAACTTAAGGAACCAAGTGTTCCAATTTCAACCCAAACGCTTCCAAATCCCGAACCAACAATCCCCGCAAGTCATAAATTAATAAAAGCATGTTCGGGGAGTTTTTTTTAGGGAACGGGGTTCTAAAAGTTAAAATAACCGGTTGGGTCATTACATTCCCCACCTCTTAAACAAAAGTTCATCCTCGAACGGGTTTAGAATAATACCTGGAGTGCTGAATAAGTGTGGATATCTATTCTGCATGTCCTCCTCGGCCTCCCAAGTCGCTTCCTCGAATGGTTGGCCCCTCCACTCGACCTTTACTGCAGAAATCGTCTTGGACCTCACTTGGCGAACTTGTTTATCAACAATGGAAAATGGCTCTTCTTCATAACCCAAACTCTTATCTAGCTGAACTGTGCTGAAGTCCAACACATGTGATAGGTCAGCATGATACTTCCGGAGCATAGATACAAGGAAAACCGAATGAACTCCCGATAGACTGGGAGGCAATGCAAGCTCATAAGCAACCTCCCCAACTCGTCTCAACACCTCAAATGGGCCTATAAACCTTGGGATCAATTTCCCATTCTTCCCAAATCTCACGATTCCCTTCATCGGCGAAACCTTCAAGAGAACTTTTTCACCTACCATAAAGGATAAATCACGCGCTTTCTGATCTGTGTAACTCTTCTGCCTGGACTGTGCTGTACGAAGTCGCTCCTGAATCAACTTTACCTTTTCCAAGGCATCCTTTACCAAATCAGTACCATATAACTTAGCCTCACCGGGCTTAAACCATCCGATAGGTGAACGGCATCGACGGCCATATAAAGCCTCAAATGGAGCCATCTGGATGCTGGATTGGTAACTGTTATTATAAGCAAACTTGGCCAAAAGCAAGAAATGATCCCACTGACCTCCAAAGTCAATCACACATGCCCTGAGCATATCCTCCAAAATCTGAACTGTCCACTCTGACTGCCCGTCGGTCTGCGGATGAAAGGCTGTGCTGAGATCTACACGGGTCCCCAACTCACTCTGTACTGCTCTCCAGAAATGTGAAGTAAACTGAGGGCCTCTATCTGATATGATGGAAATTGGCACACTGTGCAACCGAACTCTCTCTTGAATATAAATCTGGGGCAACCTCTCTGAAGTATACGTAGTCACAACAGGAATAAAATGTGTCGACTTGGTCAACCTATCAACAATCACCCAAACTGCATCAAACTTCCTCAAGGTTCGTGGCAACCCAACTACAAAGTCCATGGTAATTCATTCCCATTTCCACTCTGGTATAGTCATCTGTTGAAGTAGGCCATCTGGCCTCTGGTGCTCATATTTAACTTGCTGGCAATTTAGACACCTAGCTACATATTCAACTATGTCCTTTTTCATTTGTCGCCACCAATAATGCTGCCTCAAGTCACGATACATCTTCATAGCACCTGGATGAATAGAATACCGAGAACTGTTTGCCTCCTCCATGATCTATTTCCTCAGTTCATCTACATTAGGAACACACAGACAATCCTGGAGTCATAAAACACCATCCGCACCAACAGTAACTTCCTTGGCACCACCTCATAGTACCGTTTCTCGAAGAACCATTAAGTGAAGACTGAGCTACGACACACACAAGAACTCGGTTGGGCTCTGAAATATCTAGCTGTACAAGTCTGTTAGCCAAGGACTGAATATCCGAGGCTAATGGCCTTTCCTCTGCTGAAATAAAAGCCAAACTGCCCATACTCTCCGCATTTTTGCTCAAGACATCTGCAACTAAATTTGCTTTTCCTGGATGATATAGGATAGTAATATCATAATATTTTAGTAATTCCAGCCATCTGCGCTGCCTCAAATTTAGGTTCTCTGCTTGAACAAATGCTGCAAACTGTGATGATCAGTATAAACTTCACAGGGCACCCCATAAAGATAATGCCTCAAAATCTTAAGAGCGTGAACAATCACAGCTAACTCCAAATCATGTACCGGATAATTCTTTTCGTGGGGCTTCAACTGACGTGAAGCATATGCAAAAACTCGCCCTTCCTGCATCAATACACAACCCAAACCAACGCGTGAAACGTCACAGTACACTGTATACCTTCCCGAACCGGAAGGCAACACTAACACCAGTGCTATACTCAATGCTGTCTTGAGCTTCTGAAAGCTCACCTCACAATCATCAAACCATCGGAACGGAGCACCCTTCTAGATGAAAAGCCCTCCACGAACCGATGATAATAACCTGCTAAACCCAGGAAACTCCTGATCTTAGTCACCGAAGTGGGACGATGCCAATTATGAACTGCCTTAATCTTTTTGGGATCAACTTTAATACCTTCATCCGATACAATATGTCCCAAAAATGCTACAGACTCTAGCCAAAACTTACATTTAGAGAACTTAGCATATAGCTTTTGTTCTCGCAATCTCTGAAGCACTACTCTCATATGCTGCTCATGCTCCTCCTTACTGCGCGAGTAGATCAAAATGTCATCAATGAAAATAATGACAAACGAATCAATATATGGCTTGAATACCCTATTCATCAAATCCATAAACGCTGCCGGGGCATTAGTTAAACCGAAAGACATTACCAGAAACTCATAATGACCATATCTAGTACAGAAAGCCATTTTTGGAACATCTGAATCTCGAATCTTCAACTGATGATACCCCGACCTCAAGTCGATCTTAGAGAACACCCTAACACCCTGCAACTGGTCAAATAGGTCATCAGTATGCAGCAACGGGTACTTGTTCTTAATAGTGACTTTGTTCATTTGGCGATAATCAATACACATCCGCATTGTTCCATCCTTCTTTTTCACAAATAATACCGGTGCACCCCAAGGCGATACACTCAGTCTGACGAACCCTTTGGCTAGTAACTCTTCAAGTTGTTCTTTCAATTCTTTCGGAGCTATGCGATACGGTGGGATAGATATAGGCTGAGTATCTGGAGCCAAGTCAATAAAAAAATCAATATCACGATCAGGTGGCATACCTGGAAGATCTGAAGGAAATACATCGGAGAACTCCCAAACTACTGGCACTGAATCAATAGCCGGAGTCTCTGCAGTAGTATCCCGAACATAGGCTAGATAAGCCAAACAACCCTTCTCAACCATGTGTTGAGCCTTTATAAGAGAAATAACCCGATTAAATGAACTAACCGACGAACCCTTCCACTCCAGCCTAGGCAAAGATGGAATAGCCAAGGTAACAGTTTTGGCATGACAATCTAGTACAGCATGATATGGAGATAACCAGTCCATACCCAGAATAATTTCAAAATCGATCATCTCGATCAATAAGAGATCTGCTCTAGTTTCATAACCACAGAATGTAGTAATACAAGACCGGTAGATCCGGTTCACAATAACATAATCGCCTATAGGAGTGGACACATAAACAAGAGTACTCAAGGACTCACAAGAAACACCCAGGAATGGAGCAAATAGAGATGACACATATGAATACGTGGATCCTGGATCAAATAATACTGAGGCATCTTTGCCACAAACAGAAATAATACCTGTAATCACAGCATCTGAGGCCTCTACATCTGGTCTAGCTGGAAAAGCATATAACCGAGCTGGAGCGCCAACTGGCTGGCCTCCGCCTGGTTGACCTCCACTTCTAGGACGACCCCTACCCACCTGTCCTCCACCTCTTGGTGATCGGACTACTGGTGGAGCAACTGGTCAGGTAAGCACAGGCTGCTGACCCTAATAAAATGCTCAGCAAAATCATGATTTTCGAAAATAGCTCGGCCTTTCAAGTACCTCAGTGAAAATCCAAATCGTTTACCGAAGTTGCCAAAAATATGAATAAGTTTGAAAGCTGAAATTTTCCCAAAATTCCTTTCAATGATAATTAAGATGTCTCATTTTCTTTTCAGATAACCAGTGTAAAACAAATGCATCACTATGCCCATATGTCAACACGTGTGAGAAATCAGGAATGATGTGATACCGTACGGCATGAGGAAAATACGTCTCTATGCCTGTATATCATGTGTGCATGTCAATGTAATGCTGTATGTGATGCACCATGCTAACAGCCTCATGTGCTCATACTCTCGAATACTCAACCACTCAGTACTGTATATAGCCCATACGGCCCAGAGAAGATCCATCCCGGAACATATACATCACTGACTATAAGTCACCCAGTACCGAGGAAGGTCAATCTAGCCCTGTGGAGAAGATCCATATCCAGGTTCACACTCTCAAATACTCAACCACTCGGTACTGTATATGGCCCATACAGCCCAGGGAAGATCCATCCCGAAATATATACATCACTGACTATAAGTCACCCAGTACCGAGGAAGGCCAATCCAGCCCTGTGGAGAAGATCCATCTCCATATAATATCAATCGCGCTCACTGGGGGTATGTGTAGACTTCGGAGGGGCTCCTTTAGCCCAAGCGCTATCATAAATCAGTATTAATATCATAATCTATCAGGCCCTCGGCCTCACTCAATCATCAATCTCTCCAGTCTCTCTCTCATGGGATCACAATGTCATAAAAATAGCCTGAAAATTATAATATGATGTATCAATAAATAACAATAGAGACTGAGATATGATATGCATATAAATGCATATGACTGAGTATATAATGCAATGAAAGCAGATAACTTAACATCAGAAATGACCTCGGTGGGTCCCAACAGGATAAACATGTAGTCTAAACATAGTTTATAGCATGAATCACATTTTGATAACTCTAGTACGTAGAGATTTCATGATTTCAGACAAGTTCAGATAACTATACAGTACCACAGAAATAACTGTCACAGTTTACACGGTGCACGCCCACACGCCCGTCACCCAGCATGTGCATCACCTCAACACCAAATACATAACATGTATAATCAGGGTTCATACCTTCAGCTCCAAGATTAGAAGAGTTACTTACCTCGAACAAGACGAATCCAAAGTCGAGCAAGCTAAATAATGCTCCACAAATCCCATTCTGCACGTATCAACTTCTGAATGGCTCGAATCTAGCTACAATAAATTTGATTCAGTCCACACAATTTATAGAAATTAATTCCATATCAAAATACTAATATTTTCCCACAAAATCCGAAATTACACTCCAAAAATTGCCCATGGGGCCCACATCTTGGAATTCGATAAAGCTCACAAAATCCGACAATACATCCAATTACAAGTTCAACCATACTAATTTCACTCAATTCCGACTCCAAATCGATGTTCAAAACTCAAATATTCATATTATGAACTTTAGGCCAACACTCCCAATTTCCTCTTTAAATTCATCAACCAATTGCTAAAAAAGAAGATAGATTCATGGAATAAAATCACAACGGAGTCAAGAATACTTACCCCAAGTTGTGTGGAAAATTTTCTCTCCAAAATCGCCCAAATCGAGCTCCAAAATATCCAAAATGAGAAAACTCTCAGGAAACCCTCATTTTTAACACTGCCCGGGCATTTCCGCACCTGTGGTGCCTGGGCTCGCACCTGTGCATCTGCTTTTGCGGACGAAAATGCGTGCCTACGGACACAGCCATCCATCCAAATCCTCGCATCTACGACGCCCTCCTCGCATCTACGGTCTCGCAGATGCGCATTCCCCCTTCGCACCTGCATTCGCCCCAGGCCAGCCCCAGGCCAGCGTCTGCGCCAACCATGCCGCACCTGCGGCATCGCACCTGCAGCCAAGACCCTCGCAAGTGCGATCACACCAAAGGCAACAGTTCCAGCATTTTTCTTAAGTCCGGATTTGATCCGTTAACCATCTAAAAGTCACCCGAGGCCTCCGGACCTCAACCAAATATACCAACAAGTCCCATAACATAATACGAACCTACTTGAGGCCTCAAATCACACCTAACAACATCGAAACGATGAATCACACCTAAATTCAAAATCAATAAACTTTGAAACTTCAACTTCCACAACCGATGTCGAAACCTATCAACTCACATCCGATTGACCTCAAATTTTGCACACAAGTCATACATGACATAACGGACCTATTCCAATTTCCATAATCGGATTCTAACCCTGATATCAAAAAGTCAACCCCCGGTCAAACTTCCTAAATATTCAACTTTCGCCATTTCAAGCCTAATTCCATTACGGACCTCCAAATAATTTTTCGGACACGCTCCTAAGTCCAAAATCACCATACGGAGCTATTGGAATCATAAAAATTCAAATCCAAGGTCGTTTACATATAAGTCAACATCCGGTTGACTTTTCCAACTTAAGCTTTCCATTACGAGACTAAGTGTCTCAATTCATTCTGAAATCTCTCCGGACCCGAACTAACTAATATGATAGGTCATAATACAGTTATAAAGAATAAATGGAGCAGTAAATGGGAGAACGAGGTTGTAATACTCAAAACGACCGGCCGGGTCGTTACATAACCAAAATCGCATTTCAAAATATTCACAACACTGACAGCAACACGCGAGGCATGAAGACCTCATAATTATTTATCCGAATTAACGAGTCACATTTAACCCCACCTGAGCACCCACCTTATAGGCTAAATATGCACAGAAAAATATACAAGAATTATCAAATAAGCCTAACAGGCATGACTCCCTATTTATACTATAGTACAAATTTAATTTCACAAAGGGAGAATTTAAACTCATAAAAATTTTACCACAAAGACCTCCTCCTTATATAACTTCCGCCACGGCTCGTAGCCCAGTTTAAATATTTCACATCATATAAAAATGCGAGGATTTCATCCTGAACTCTGAATCACAAGTATTTTGCACATTGTGCCAACTGAAATTTTCAATTTCCTTTCTTTCTTTCTTTCTTCTTTTCAATATATTTCATAAACAGTTTTTACAACACATAATGAGCCTCCATACCAATCGGGCATATAATTCATAAAATTAACTTCAATTATTCCGAAATCACATCGAAACCCACTGTAGTGAGAAATAAAAAGTCAGCTTTGGACTCATAGCCCACAATAATGTACAAAACAAAAATGATACATACGGGCTAACACTATAAGATCTCCCAACAGGGATAAAACACAGGAGTGGAGTACAAATTCACCAATCCACCATATATAAGGAGCATGAAAGGAGTTCTCACCTCGGTAATCGGAATCGAATCAAAATAAGAATGGTGCTCCTTTTATTATAAATTAAATCATACATGTAACTACATCATTTGGTGTATTGGCCTCAGCCAATTCATAACAATTATATCAACGGGCCAGGCCTCCACCTCTTAGACACCCTCTATCCGCCTGTCCTCCACACCTACCTGGCTATGCACGTAGAGTATTAACTGGAATAAAGCTTGTAGCCTGAGTGTTCTGATGAAATCTACCCCTCCCAAGTCTGGGACAATTTCTCTTGATGTGTCTTGTATCACCACTCTCATAAAAATCCCTCTATGGGCGCGGCTGCTCATACTGAGTCTCTGCCGGATAACTGGAATAACCACTGTAAGAACCCCATGCCGGTGGTGAACTAAAAGTATTAACTGAAGCACTACGAGTATTCTAAATTGCGGACTGGGCTGAACGACTGTCCTAGCCTCCGCCATGATGAGTCATAGTTGCAGAGTAGAATCCACTGAATTCTCCAAAATTCCGTGACCTCTTGGCCTCTATAGACTCATTTTCTTAATTTTGATTACGTTCTAACATCCTGACAATCTCTACTACTTGTTGAAATGGAATGTCAGTCTGCAACTCTCGAGCCATACATATTTTCAAAAATCATAATCGAGCCCTTCAATAAATCTGCGGACTCGCTCTCTAACTGTAGGAACCAAGATAGCAGCATGACGGGCTAATTCACTGAACCGGATGGCATATTCTGACACCGTCATGTGCCCTGACACAACCATTCAAACTCAGTGCGCCATGCATCCCGGAGAGTCTGGAAAACAAACTCTTTCAAAACTTCTCTGAAAATACAGTCCAAGCTGGTGGTGTTGCATCGACTAGTCTATCCTCTTCATAAACTTTCCACCATTGATACGATGCTCCTCTTCGGCCTCTGCCTCTAGTGTTACTTGCTCCGGGAGAAGCGTCATCAGTAACTGCAGCTCGTGTCCTCACCATCTGTGAGAGAATAGAATGGTAAAACTCAAACTCCGAGATCAATAAACTTGTACGATAGGAATGAAGGAAGTGAAACTGTCCTAATAGTCCCGTATCCTCTCAAAGATAAGTACAGACGTCTCCGTGCCGATCTGCAAGACTCTACTAAACTCGCTTATGACTCGTAGCACCTATGAACCTAGAGCTCTAATACCAACTTATCACGACCCAATTTTTCCCTCCGTTGGGTATCGTGATGGCACCTAGTCTTAGGGACTAGGTAAGCCTAATATCTTCTGAATAACAACAATAATAAAGTAACGTCTAATAATTTCTGAAATGGAATTCTCTATAAAATTACAATTCCCAAAACCAGTAGTACAAGTCATAAGCTCTACAGAGTTTGTTACAATTTTCTAAATACGACTGTTTGAAATAAAGTAAACAATGTGAATACAAATCAGAAGGTGACTCCGAAGCCTGAGAACGCAGCAACAAGTTTACCTTAAGTCTCCACAGCAACAATCCGCACTGCTAGCTAATGATCAACTGACTCCACATTTACCTGGCTCTGCACAAAAATGTGCAGAAGTGTAGTATGAGTACACCACAGTCGGTACCCAGTAAGTATCAAGACTAACCTTAGTGGAGTAGTGACGAGGTACAGTCAAGACACTCACTAGTCAAATAACCTGTGCCATACTAAAATAATCAAAAACAAATAGCAGTGATAGCAACAATAATCCACTAGTGCTATAGACAGTAAGGCAGCAAGAACACCATAATTATTACTCCGACGAATAAGAAAAACATAACACAAGTACAACCAATTAAATAAGTCTTTCAAATATTAATCTTTCACATATAATTCTTTCAAATAAATACCCTCTAAATATATTTCTTCAAATAAGTATCCTTCGAATATAAAACTCTTTCAAATCAATACCTCATGTCATAATCATAAAATACGGTTCTCAACCCCCTTTCATATTCTCACGGCACCTCGTGCCTATATCTCTATCACAACCGCATGGACGACTCTCGTGCCAAATATGTCAATACATAAAAATCCGCACGATTTAATTCATTTTCAATAAAGTAAGGTTGTAATTTTTAACCCAAGTAAGAATTTAACAAACAAATGAGTTTAGTTTAGAAATAGTTTGAGAGAAGAAAAATGACATTTTCAATTTAAATAAAACATTAAAAAAAATCAATTGATTTGGATGCAAAACTTATTAATTTAAAACATAATAGTAACTTCTTTTATTTAGAACAACTCAGTTATCGAAAATCTTTAAAAACCAGGAATATAAATCTTTAGAGTCTCGTACTAAAAGCCCAAGCCAACACAATGTAACAAGGAATACAAACACATAGTTAAATCAAATAATACATCACGACAGATCGCAAGAATTTACCTATCACGGAAATACAAAATAATCAAAGACAAGTGCAACCATAGAGAGATGTCAACAAAATGGCACTCCTGAGATACCGTCTCGTAGTCCAAAAAGTAAATGCTCCACAGGGAATCTCCCGAGGTACCGCCTCGTAGTCCATAAAGTAAATGCTCAATAGGGGATCTCCCGAGGTACCGCCTCGTAGTCCCAAAAGTAAATGCTCAATAGAGGATCTCCCAAGGTACCGCCTCGTAGTCCCAAAAGTAAATATGCAAGACAGGGGGATCTCCCGAGGTACCGCCTCGTAGTCCCAAAAGTAAATGCTCAACAAGGGATCTCTCAAGGTACTACCTCGTAGTTTCAAAAGTAAATGCTCAACATGGGATCTCCTGAGGTACCGCCTCGTAGTCCCAAAATTAAATATGCAAGACAGGGGGATCTCCCGAGGTACCGCCTCATAGTCCCAAAGTAAATATTCAAGACATGGGGATCTCCTAAGGTACCGCCTCGTAGTCCCAAAGTAAATATGCAACAACAACATTGCCCCAGGCTATCACAAATCATCACAATTCAATTCCCAACATAGCCCACCTTGTCTCGTCACATACACCCCCCCCACACACACACACACACACACACACACACACATATATATATATATATATATATATATATATATATATATATATATATATATATATATATATATATATATATATATATATATATCGCCTTGTCACGCCGCATGTGCATAAATCAACAGTAATAATAGCACGGCAGAAACCTCGTGCAAACACCCGAACAAAACTTTCCAACAATATAACGTGCCAATATCACATCTCATAAATTGCACCTCAAGTGCTCAGATATTACAACATATCACAGATTTGCACATCAAGTGCTCAAATATTATAATTTATCACAGATTGTACATCAAGTGCTCAAATATTATAATTTATCACAAATTGCACGTCAAGTGCTCAAATATTACAATTTATCACAGATTGCACATCAAGTGCTCAAACATTACAACACGCCACAAAATTCGACAATACATTATTTTCCACAATAAGGAGCCCATGGCTCGACCATAATGTACACAAAATCTTAACAAATATATTCGGGAGTGAACAACTCAATAAAATAATATTTCACATAAAATTCAAGGTGGAAATCACACCAAATCATCATATAAAAACAAATTCAAAAAAATAAGATTTAGGCAAGACAATTAAAGGATTTAATAAGTACCAATGATTTCCAATTTAATACATAATAGCGTCTAAGGATTTTAACCAATGTAATTTGCACATATAAACCAAGTACGTACTCTTCACCTCGCGTACATGGTTTTTAATTACACAAATTGCACATAAGACTCAATGCCTATGTTATTCTCCCACTTAAGGCTATGCAAGATACTTACCTTTTTGAAGTTATGTCGATATTCCAAAATTGCCTTCTTGCTTGAATTGACCTCCGGACCGCTCAAATCTATCCAAATAAATTGTATAACTTTATTAAAATTCATCGAAAATAATTTCGGGTAATAATACGTCGACTTAAAAAAATTATTCCAAAAATTCAACAAAAGTCAATGTGGGGCCCGCCTCTCGGAACCCGACATAATTTTTATGAAATCTGAACACCCATTCCGATACGAGTTCAACCATACCAATTTCATTGAATTCCAATAACAAAATCGTCCTCCAAATCTTGAATTTCCATTTTGAAAAGGTTTTACAAAAATTCTCATTTTCTCCATTAAACTTGAATTCAATGATGAATATAACCATAGATTCATGAAATATAATCACTTTAGGATATAGAATACTTACACAAGTCAAAGTCTTGAAGAACTCCTCCAAAATCGCCCAAAAATCGAGCTCGAAATCTCAATTGAAAATGGCGAAATGTCCATTTTTTGGTCCTTAAATGTTTCTGTCCAGTTTCACACCTGCGGACGAGTCGCCGCATCTGCGGAGCAGCTTCTGCGAGCCAAGATGCGCACCTGCACTATCTCCGCTTCTGCCAGCACAGTGGTCGCACCTGCGTATCTACAGCCTTCTCTCCAGCTCCCCTTCACTCGCTTCTGCGAGAAGCATCTCGCTTCTATGATGAAGCATCCACAGAAGCTAGAATACAAGTAATCAAAATTCCAGCAGCTCTAATTGTCGAAAAATCGATCCGTTAACCATCCGAAAGTCGCCCGAGGCCCCCCGAGACCTCAACTAAATACACCAACATATCCCAAAATACAATACGAACTTAGTCTAGATTTCAAACTACGTCAAACAATGCCGAAATTATGAATCACGCATCGAATCAAATTATGAGTTTTCAAATCTTTCAACTTCTATATTTTGCGTCGAAATGTATAAAATAAATCCGGAATGACTTCAAATTATGCACACAAGTCATAAATGATGTCATGGAGCTATTCTCATTTTCGGAATCGAAATCCGGCCTCGTTATCAAAAATTCAACCTTTGGTCGGACTTTCCAAAAATCTTCTATTTTCCAACTTTCGCCAAAATGTGTCGAATAGTCCTACAGACTTTCAAATCCAAATCCGGACACACGCCTAAGTCCGAAATCACTATACGAAGATATTGACATCATCAAAATTCCATCCCAGGGTCATTTGCTCAAAAGTCAACTCTCCGGCCAACTCTTTCCATTTTAGCTTCAAAGTAAAAATTGTTCTTTTAATTTAATTTCGAATCTTCTGAAAATCAAACTCGACCACACCCACCGGTCATAATATATATTACGAAGATCCTTAAGACCTTAAGTCACTGAACGGGGCATAAATTCTTAAAACGATAAGTCGGGTCATTACAGAAATTCCAAATGGACATCGATAATATCAAAATCCACTTCAACCCAAAGTTAGGAAATTTTTAAACTTTAGAAATGCCAACCTTTAGTAATAGGCGCCGAAATACTCCCGGGCCACCTGATACTCAACCTGAACATACGCCTAAGTCCGAAATTATCATACATACCTATTGAAATTATCAAAATTTTATTCCGAAGTCGTTTGCTTAAAAGTCAAACTCCGGTCAACTCTTTTCATTTAAGCTTCAAAAAGAGAATTGTTGTTTCAATTTAAATTCTAAATCTTCCGAAAATCAAACGACCGCACAGCAAGTCATAATATGTATTACGAAGTTGCTCGGGACCTTAAGTAGCTGAATGGGGCATAGATTCTTAAAATGACAAGTCGGGTCGTTACAATATATATTACACTTCAAGAGATTATATATTAAACAGAATCTTTATTTCCCTTTTATCACTTCTATTAAAATGACTAATATTTTCTTTCTTTTGTTGTTGCAGATTCTTTAAGGAGAAAAATATTTTGAGGTGAGTCAAGATAAAAAATAGGTAATTGAAGAAGAAAGGATTGTGCAGTGAAGACAAAGATTAAAGGGGAAGGAGCAAGAAAATCTGGATTATAGGTGTGAAAATGGAGAAGAAGAGATTGGGCGTTAAGAAGGAGAAGAAGGGTTTGGGGACGTGAAAGATGAAGGAATGGGGGATTCAAGAAAATCTGTCTTTTTGTATAAAAAAGAAGAAGAAAAATCAAAATTTGTGATTTAATTTTAGTAATACGCGCATATTTTTATTTGTTTTTTATTATTTTGCCACATCAGCTTTTGGGTGGTATTAAATTTATTTTGGACAAGAATAAGGAGGTAATAAGACGCCCATAAAGGTTGAGTATGAAACTGATTTTTCTGGACAAGTATAGGATGCATCTTATGTATTTTCTCTAAAAAATCCCAAACTTTTAGAATTATCACAACTGCCCCAAATGGGCCCCTCCCTCTCTAAAAACGGAAACCCTCCCCAACTCCCATTCCTCATTCCCAATTCACCAAAACCTACATTTTCCCTCTTGTTATTCTTCTTTCTTCTGCTTTGTTCAATCTCTTCTTCTTCTTCTTTCTTTAATCCAGATATTTTTTTCATAGATCTTCGTTGAGGTTCTTGTTCTTTGTTGAGAAAGATTGGTGAAAAAAGAACAAGAACAATTGGAGATTGGCCCTTGCATCATTAAAAAATACTTGATTGTGATTTGCTAAACTGACTTGTGCATTATTTCCAGGGAGATATTCAGTCTATTCGTCATTGTTGATAAATAAAAATTGGTGTTTAATCTTATTTTTTTCGTTTGCAAATATCAGGTTTTCTGTGATTCTTTAAACATCCTGTGAGATGTTTCAAACATCCGGTGATATATTTAAAACATTCTGTGAGATGTTTAAAACATCCTGATATAATTATTGGTAATTGTTTCTAACATCCCGAAAGTTCATTCATGATGCTTCAAACATCCTCTCAGGATATTTCAAACATCCTAAGTATATTCTCAAGATGTTTTATATATCTTCTTAGAAATTTTAAAACATCATTAGGATGTTTGCAAAAAAGTTCATTCTTTATACTAATTATTTATATATTTGTGATATCTTCAGGTATTCTATTATAAAATGATTAATTATATTGTATTGGGAGTTGATTGTCATGGTGAATGGGTAGAGTGCTCTACCCGATTTACCTGGCGTTCGAAGAGTAAAGAGACGGTTCTAATAAAGGTGCGTAGAGATGTTACGTATGATGAGTTTGTTGACAAGATTATTGCTGGTTGTTAATCTGGTGCTTTTTGGAGAAGGTTGGGAGGTTCCTCCTGAGCTTGATGAGAGAAAAATACCTCCACCTCCATGTGAAATTCAATTGGGAAGAAGGAAAACAAAGTGGATTCCAGCAAGCGGGGAAGTAAAAAAGAAGCAAAACAGATGCTCCATATGCAAAAGGACTGGGCACAAAAGAACTACTTGCAAGAAGAGAACTGAAGGAACAGGTAACTCCACTATGGCTTAATGGCTTTATTGTTGTACTTGTTTTGGTAATTTGATTGTTGATATTATTGGAGAACTAAATGATCTTTAGATTTGTATTAACAATTACTGTATTTTTCAAACATTATTTAGTTCTATCAAGATATTATTATGTACTTGTGTTCTTTTTCACCTTCAAGTACCTTAATTTCTTCAAACATCTTGATAGATGTTTCAAATATCTAAGTTAGATGTTTCAAATATCCGTTAAGATATTTGAAGCATCTAACACAGAATTATCCGTAGGTTAATTTATTGACGATTAATTATTAAAGTATTCAATATGTCAATGTTCATAAGGCCAATGGTTGATGATCAATCATTTGAGTATTTAATTATTCTATGTTTAATTATTCACAAGATAATTAGGTTGACGATCAATCATTTGAAGTATTAAGTAGGTTGATGTTTAATGGTAGTCTGATGTTGATGTTATTATGGCCTTGTGTTATTTTTTGCCTTCAACTACCATCTAATTTCTTCAAACATCCTTATAGATGTTTAAAACATCTAACGCAGATGTTTCAAACATCTATCATGATCTTTGATATCGATTGTCGTTAAATCTACAAGATCAATAGGTTGACGATCAATCACTTGAAGTATTCAATCGATTGATAATTAATAATTTGTAAGGTCCATATGTTTATAATTAATAATAGAAGTATTTACTATGTCAATTTAATAGGTTGATGTATAATTATCTACAAGATCAATAAGTTGACGATCAATTATTCGAAGTATTAAATAGGTTGATGTCCGTAAGTTCAATAGGTTCACGATCAATTATTTGATGTATTCAATTATTTTATGTTTAATTATCTACAAGATCAATAAATTGACGATCAATTACTCGAAGTATTAAATAGGTTGATGTATCATTTCGTAAGGTCAATAGGATGACTATCAATTATTTGAAGTATTTAATTATTCTATGTTTAATTATTCATAAGGTCAATAGGTTGGCGATAGATTATTTGAAGTATTCAATAGGTTGGCGTATAATTATCCACGAGATCAATAGATTGATGATCAATCATTTGAGTATTTAATTATTACACGTTTAATTATTCATAAGATAATTAGGTTGATGATCAATCATTTAAAGTATTAAGTAGGTTGATGTTTAATGGTAATCTGATGTTGATGTTATTATATCCTTGTGTTATTTTTCACCTTCAACTACCATCTAATTTCTTTAAACATCCTGATAGATGTTTGAAACATCTAACGCAGATGTTTCAAACATCTATCAGGATGTTTGATATCGATTGTCGTTAAATCTAGAAGATCATTATGTTGAAGTATTCTTAGGTTAATCAGTAGGTTGATGTTTAATTATGATGCTTATTTTTCCATAGGATCACTCGATTAAACATAAATTATTAATTTAACGGTAATCGAGAGAAAACATCGTGATAAATGTTTAAAACATCTTTTGAGATATGTTCAATGTTAGGGCCAAACATCTATATGTTCCAAATATCCATTCATAATATCTGTAAAAATAAACCTAAACAAAAAATTTGATAAATCATCCATTTATACCATTCAAAAAAATATAAAAATATGCATCAATAACAAATCATATCATGGTTCCATGTTCTTGTGAAAGATATCCATAACCATTTTCTCCCTGAATAGGCTAACAATGTTGCCATTCATCTTTTCCATTGGAGTGTTGGTTATGAGGTGCTCAATGAACATTAAGGACCATACTCTATAACTATTATATGTGTCATCTCGCGGAAGATCAACATTTGTCTTTTCTTCTCTTACTTTCCTTGTTTTCTCTTTTTCTTCCTTTTCTGTTTCCTCTTCTTTTTCTCTCTCTTTCCTCTTCTCTAGCGTTCCCTCCTAGTACATTCCATGTTTCCTCTTTATTCTCTTTCTCAATTTCCTATTCATTTTTTTTCTCTTTTTCTTCTTTTCCAACATCCCCTCCTACTACTACCTGAAGAAGTTTGGCTTCCACTTCAACTACAATTGATTTTTGTAGCTCATCCTCCTGAGATATCTTAATTCTTTTGCTAGATCTTTTGGAAGGAGATTTATCTCTTTCTCTTCCACCTGTCTTCGACACACGTCCCTTTGCCTTTTTATCTGTACACACAAACAAGTAACGAACATCAATAAAATAAATAAATAATTTATTCTGTAACGACCCGACCGGCCGTTTTGTACTCTAGCGCATCGTTCGGCAGTTTGACGCCTTGGGTAGTTTCACTTCAAGTATTATAACTTGCACGTATAGTCAAAATTGAATTTCGGGAAATTCAGAGTTAGTTTGGGAAGAAAATTCTAATTTCGAAAGTTTTAAGTTGGAAGAATTAACTAAGGTTTTATTTTTTAGTAAACGGCCTCGAAATCAGGATTGGAAGGTTTCAAAAGGTTCGTATGATAATTTTGGACTTGGGCGTATGTCCAGATCGGGTTTCGGATGACCCGGGAGCGTTTCAGCGCCTATTGTGGCTGGTTGGCATTTTGGAAGAATTTCATAAATTTGGGTTGAAGTGCATTTCAATGCTATTTATGTCCGTTTGGGATTCCGAGTCTAGGAATAGCTCCGTATGGTGATTCTGGTATTGGGATCGCGTCCGGATGTGGATTTGGAGATCCGTAGGTCATTTCGGGGTCATTTGGCGAAAGTTAGAAATTTGAAGGTTTTTGAGAAGTTTGACTGGGAGTGGACTTTTTGATATCGGGATAGGATTCCGATTCTGGAAGTTGGAGTAGATCCGTAGTGTCGAATGTGACTTGTGTGCAAAATTTGAGGTCAACCGGATGTGATTTGATAAGTTTTGACATTGAATGTAGAAGTTTGAAGTTCTAAAGTTCATTAAGCTTGAATTAGGATGTGATTCATGGTTTTGGCGTTGTTTCATGTGATTTGAGGCCTCGAAAAAATTCGTGTCATGTTTTGGGACATGTTGGTATATTTGGTTGAGGTCCTGAGGGCCTCGGGTGGATTCCAGATGGTTAACGGATCAACTTTTGGACTAAAGGAATGATGATGTAACTGGTATCTGGTGTAACCGCACTTGCGAGGTTTTGTCCGCAGAAGCGGCCAAGAGGGGGCGCAGAAGCGGAATTGGCTGGGGAAGGCTGGGACCACAGATGCGGTCAAGTTTCGCTGAAGCGGGACCGCACCTGCACACGAAGAACGCAGAAGCGTGGGAGCAGATGCACATGAGGGCCGCAGAAGCAGCCAACGACCTTGGCTTGGTTTCTCGCAGGTGCGAGACTTGGAGCCGCATAAGCGGCTATCACAGAAGCGGAATTCATGGTAGGCAGTGAGGTTTCTTTAAAATGGGGTTTTGGCCCATTTTCTTCCATTTTCTCTTGGTTGGGCGACTTTTGGAGAGCTTCAAGGGGGGGTTTTCATCATCTATGTCAAGGTATGTTATTCCTACCTATTGCAAGTTAAATACTTGGATTATATATGGATTTAAACATGAAAATTTGTAGAAATTTAGAATTTTTTTAAAAAAACCTTAAAATGGTATTTTTGGATTTTGATCACGAATTTGGGCATGGACTTGAGAATAAATCATATATATGAGTTCGTAATGTTATGGGTAATGTTTATATTCAAATATTTTCAGAATCCGGGCACGTGGGCCCGAGGGTTGCTTTATCGGCTTTTCGAGCGGAGTTGCAAATTTGTCTAAATTGATTTGTTTTGAGTATTAGAGTATATTTTTATTGGTTTGCACATTGTTTGACTAGTTTTGGAGCGACGGGCATCGGTTTGAGGTGTTAGAGGGCTTTGGAACCGGTTATGGAATTTCGGAGCGAGGTAAGTCTCCTGTCTAACTCTGTGAGGGGAAAATTACCCCTAGTTGTTGTATATTGATGTGCGCTACTTGTTGTGGGGTCTACATACGCGCGAGGTGACGAGAGCCTGTACGTAGCTACATTCATGTTATTGTCCGGGTAGGCTTAGGTTCATATCAGGCTAGAGCTGTACTATTTGAGCAGTCTCTCGCCTATTAAATTCCTCTATTTTACATTACTACTTAAGACGAGACTTGTTATTTTAGAGACTTCACAAGTTCATGATTAGTCACCGAATAATTCTACTCCTCTTACGACATGTTTCCGTGATATATATGTTTCATTGAAAGGTTTTGTTAAAGAAATTGCAACTCACACGTTTATTCGTGAGTGGGGTCAAGGACTCGTCAAAGCTCCTTATTCTAATGGGATCGGGCCATTCGCCTCGGCAGGAATATGTACTTCTTATTCTAATGGGATCGGGCCGTCCGCCTCGGCAAGATTATGTACTTCTTATTCTAATGGGATTGGGCCGTTCGCCTCGGCAGGATTTATGTACCACATACTCATGGGAGAGGGTTGTTCGCCTCAGCATCTATGGTTCTTGTCGTTCGAACCTCGGCAGTGCACAATTTATTATTTATGTTGGATCGGGTCGTATGCCTCGGCATTTCTATAAAAATATCCTCATGGAATCGTGCGTAACATTTGGCAAGAGGCCAAAGTATCTGTGAGTCCTTCCCTGATTCAAATTATAACAACCTATTTGGTGAGGTCCATTATATATATATATATATATATATATATATATATATATATATATATATATATGTGTGTGTGTGTGTGTGTGCGTGTGTGTGTGTGTGTGTGCGCGCTCCGGTTGAGGAGGAATTGCTAATTAAGAGCTTGAGTTTATTGTAAGGAGGATAATTGTACCACAGATTTACAGTTGTTTATTTTATTTATTTACTTTGCCTCGTATTTGTTCACCTCCTTACTGTACCTGATATTATTGGACCACTAGTGAGTGTCGATATCGACCCCTCGTCACTACTCCTTCGGGGTTAGGCTAGATACTTATTGGGTACACATGGATTTACGTACTCATACTACACTTGCTGCACATTTTTGTGCAGGTACTTTTATGTCCGGTGGTCCTTTGGGCACGGAGGCAAGGATGATGCGGGGACTTGCTGCGAGCTACATTTCAGGTTATGATCCGTGGCCAGCAGAGTCTCCTCCAGGGATATTTGTATTTTTTCTGTCTAATTTGTATTCAGGACAGATGCTGTATTTTATTTTACTTCCTAGTTGATGCTCATGCACTTGTGACACCGGGTTTTGGGGGTACTTATGAGTGGTTCAGTATTGTAGTTGGAAAAATATTATCATTTACTCTGCAAATTTTTATCTCTGATTATTAATTGAAGGAAATATTTTGATTTCAAAATACTAAAAGGAATAATTAAGTTAAACTTTTATTTGTGGGCTTACCTAACAGTGGTGTTAGGCGCCATCATGACCTTTGATGGATTTTGGATCGTGACAACATGGTATCAGAGCGTTACGTTCACATAGGTCTCACGAGTCATGAGCAAGTCTAGTAGAGTCTTGCTGATCGGTACGAAGAAGTCTGTACTTATCTTCGAGAGGCTACAAGACTTTTAGGAGCACTTCCCTTCTTGATTCCTCATCGTGTGATTTGATTCCTTTAAGGCTTAAGCCTTTATTTCTTTCCTATTCAATCTTATACGACGTGAAGCGCTTGTTATCAATTGGGAATCGAAGAATTTTAATGGTACTGCAGAGGTGGTGCAGGATGTGTTTCCCTGCGCATTCGAGCAAGTTATTATTGTCTTCTTGAGGAAGGGTGTTCTGTCATTTCGGCTCAGTAGCTGTATTTCTGATGGTTTTGAGGCTATGCGCAGGTTTCCATAATGTTGTAAGTTGTTATCGCACAGTAATGAAGTAATGGTAGGGTGCTTGTTTATGTGTCGAGGCAGTGAATGACTTAAAAGGAGGTTTTTCTCAGTGTATGATTTAGAGGTTCAGCATTCTATTTCTAGCGGAGGAAAGGCAATCGGACTATGAATGTTCAGGTTTGGGATAATGGAGTAACGAGACTTGGTATTTTCGAGCGTGGTGAAATTCTTAATTGTGATGTGGTGTCATCGTCCTTGTTGAACATGTTAAGGTTCGCCGATGTTATGGTCTTCATCAATTCGCCTTTGGGGCGGGGTATTGTGAAATGGTGTCGGGGAAACGAGTGTCAGAAATCGCGGTGTGCAGTGGTTCAGAATCGAGTCGGCATTTCTAATACTGTTGGCTCGGGAAAGATGATCTTCGAGGAGGCTTAGAGTTGGTAGCAATTTATCAGGTCAGGTGCTACAGTGATGGATTTTTCTTTGACGAGACAATTGGGCAGCGAAGGACGAGGAAGGTCATGTGGGAGGCGTTCTGCGGTGGTTGAATTGCTAGAAGGTCAAGTATGAAAAGCTGAAGTCGAGGAGTTGCTTAAAGGGGAGGGTTTAACCAAAGCGGAAGAGTGGCAGAGTAACATATGGGTTCTGTGGTAGGATGGCCTCATGCCTTGAGGACAGTTTGGAGCTATTTGGGAATTCATGGTGGGCATAGACTAGGTCTACGGATTTTATATGGATGCAATATGACTTCGAGCTTGGAATGCATTGTTGGACTTTTAGCTGATGTCAATGGGGAAGAAGGAATCTCGGTGGGTCCCAAGATTATATAATTGTAGCTTCAAGCTAAGTGGGAGAGCCCCACCGTCTATGATTGGATTGCGTGATTGTCTACTTGTGCAGTTTCTGGTTATCGGTATATTGGTGGGTTATTACGACTAAGGAAAGAAAACATCAGTGGTAATTTGAGCAGAGGATTTGGGGGAATATATGTTATATTTGGGCTTGTCGATTCATGTTAAGACTTTGGGAAGACTCAGAGTTTATGATTCATATAGATGTGATGTACAAGGAAAGGAATTCAGCCGGTTGCTTCTTTGAGAAAGTGTTCATGTGATAGCAGGGCCTTGGAGTTTGATCATAATTGGAAACAAGTCAGAGTGGGTGACTCTCAACAATGATCCTAGTGGGTTCAAAAATGTAAAGTGCGGTGCCTAAGGATTTCGAATTTGTAGTATGGTTAAGTATCAAGCTTTTGCAATGGATTATGAAAGGGGCTTGGAGTGTTCAACGTTATTTTTGGTCTGCGGTATGGCATTGGAGGAATGAGAGAAAATAACTTTGGATTCATAGAGGGATTTTCAGAATGGGGGTACCAGTTGAAGATGCGAATATGCACATAAGAAGGGTATGAGATGGTTCGTGGGTGTTGGAGATAACGTGGTCTCGTGAAATAAGGTCACTCAGGATAAGTGCGAAATTGGGTTCATGATGTTTTGAAAGGAGCTAAGGCAAGTCCAGAGTAAATCAGAAGAAGTCGGATCAGTTAGCAATGGTTGAATTGGCATGATGGTGGCAATGATCAGTTCCTTTAGCGTGTTGAGTTATGCATGTGATTTGTGACGGTGCGCGCGAGGCTTGACGGCCGTCGTAATTGATTTATTTGGAGGCATTCGATTATTAAGGCATGTTATGTATAGATAGATTCCGAAAGAGTTATGGTGGTTTAGACCATAACTTGAGGTTTGTATTTTCTACGGTTATGGGAATCCAGTCGCGTGTTGCAATGGTCCTCCTGAAATGAGTTAAGTGAAAGGTTTCTATATAATGAAGTGTTTATTCTATTAGTGGTTCAGGAGTTATAACGAAATTCATGTACTCTCGCATAGTGGCATGTTAAGTGCAGTGAGCAGCAGGGGAATTGGAAGTTGAGGATCAAGGCTGCGATTCGGTGTTGACAAAGATGTCACGAGCTTGGAAAGCAGGAAAGAATTCAGATGTTTATAGTAAGCTGGTATTGTCCTTAGCATCACCTGAGGTCGGTGTCATGTGGAAGAGGCTTTATGTATTAACTTGCGAATTTTTGATTCACTTTACAGAATTAGAACAGCTGGCAGTATGGATGTGCAGACTTTGCTACCTGGGAGGAATGGTCATGGGAGCATGCCCCACGGTAAGATTGTATAAGTGTGACATGTAGTCACTTGATTGATTAAAGATTTAAAACCAAGTATGGAGATTGTGGTACTATCGCTAATGTGAGAATTTATGCCTGAAGGGCACTCGGTTAATTTGGTTGTGGACAAGTCTGTTCTGGATTTGACGGTTGTTCTTGTATGTCATGGGAAAACGGGTTATTGTGGATCCTTGAAAGGTTATTAGCCCAGTGCGGTATGATCAAAATCGACTTGAGGTCCGTGGATGGATCTAAATGTGAATGTGGGCTCTATATCAACCCGGATGTGTTCATTTCTGCATGGCGTTGTTTTCGGAGGGGTCTTCGGGCCTTGGATGTTATTTTTGTTGTCGGCCCTTTCGTGTATTCTCTATTGTGCCATGTGGGTTGTGAGGCAGTTTGATTATTCGCACTCGTTTTGAGATCCCGTATAGTTTGTGGTGTTATATAAGCAGGATGACTCTCAAGATGCAGGCCATTTATTGCACCTAAGTTGTGCTTGAGTTTTATAGCGTATGACGCTACCCATCTCCCTAGGATTTGTATTATGCACTTGGCGTGCTTATGGTTGATATTCGGGCATTTCGTGAGTATAAGCATTACAGCTCGATGTGTGTTTTCTTTAGATTATTATGTGTGGATCGGGTGGCACGCCGCCACGGGTATATGGTTGGATCGGGTGGCATGCCACCACAGATATTGTGTTTGGATTGGGTGGCACGCCGCCACAGATATGTTGTTTGGATCGGGTGGCACGCCGCCATGGGTATCATGGTTGGATCGGGTTACATGCCGCAACGGTATCATGCATGGATCGGGTTGCACGCCACAACAGTATGATATTGAGTACAGTTTCTCGTATCTATTATTGTGTGTTTTGCTTCTCATTTTCTGAGGAAGGTTCATAACATCTTTTCGGTTGTTTAAATTAGTTACGTAGGTTTAGTAGATCTTTCCAGAGTTCGTTTCCTTATGTATCACATTCGAGTTTGTAGCTTGTTGGCACATTGTGGCATCATATGAGACTTTTGGCAGTATCTGAGGTGGCTTATTGCCTGAGCAGCTTGTACTGGGTGAGGCGTGATTATTGGACCTGGGATCAGTGCGATCAGATTTATATGAGGCACATTAAAGAGTAAATATCGATATTCAGTCCAGAATGACGTAACGGTTCTTGTCGGGAGGAGAGACTCCATGAGTTGTGATTCGGCAGGTGGTTATGAGTTTCTATACATCTCTTCAGTCGCTGCAGTATTGCGAGAGTCGAAACGGGACTTATATGCTTCATGAGATGTGTTGTGGGCATCAGATTCGTAGGATTTCGGCCATTGTTGTCATGGATGTCATTATGGTCATGTGAATAATGCGGTGCATGGTGTGAATTCAGTAAGAGTATACAATCAGGTATTGGTACATCGTATAGTGATGGATACGGTGTTCGTATGTTGGGAACAGACCCGGTAGAGGATTTCAGATGTTGGAATTTTGCTCTAAGGCTAACTTGACTGAATAAAAAGGGAGAATCTTTAGATTTGCTCGAGCTAATGCGCTCAACTGGGTTATTGTAGCACGGGTAGGTGCACTAGGTGTTAAACAATGATTTCGGACAACTCCAGAGCAGTTCTTAGCACATTTGAGGACGAACGTATGTTTACGCGGGAGAGAATGTAACGACCCGACTGGTCATTTTGAGCTCTAGATTGTCGTTCAGTGGTTTGAGGCCTTGAGTAGTTTCACTTCAGGTATTATGACTTGCGCGTATGGTCGGAATTGAATTTCGGGAAGTTTAGAGTTAGTTTGGGAAGAAAATACTAATTTCGAAAGCTTTAAGTTGGAAGAATTGACTAAGGTTTAATTTTTGAGTAAACGACCTCGAAATCGGGATTGGAAGGTTCCAACAGGTTCGTATGATGATTTTGGACTTGGGCGTATGTTCAGATCGGGTTTCGGATGACCTGGGAGCGTTTCGGCGCCTATTGTGAAAGGTTGGCGTTTTGGAAGAATTTCATAAATTTGGGTTGAAGTGCATTTCAATGCTATTTATGTCCGTTTGGGATTCCGAGTCTAGGAATAGCTCCGTATGGTGATTCTAGTATTGGGAGCGCGTCCGGATGTGGATTTGGAGATCCGTAGGTCATTTCGGGGTCATTTGGCGAAAGTTAGAAATTTGAAGGTTTTTGAGAAGTTTGACCGGGAGTGGACTTTTTTATATCGGGGTCGGATTCCGATTCCAGATGTTGGAGTAGATCCGTAGTGTCAAATGTGACTTGTGTGCAAAATTTGAGGTCAACCGGACGTAATTTGATAGGTTTCGGCATCGAATGTAGAAGTTTGAAGTTCTAAAGTTCATTAAGCTTGAATTAGGATGCGATTTATGGTTTTGGCGTTGTTTCATGTGATTTGAGGCCTCGAGGAAGTTCGTGTCATGTTTTGGGACGTGCTGGTATATTTGGTTGAGGTCCCGAGGGCCTCGGGTGGATTCTAAATGGTTAACAGATCAACTTTTGGACTAAAGGAATGATGAGGCAGTTAGTATCTGGTATAACTGCACTGCAAGGTTTTGGCCGTAGGTGCGGAGCCGCAGAAGTGGCCAAGAGGGGGCGCATAAGCGGAATTGGCTGGGATCGCAGATGCGGTCAAGTTCCGCAAAAGAGGTACCGCACTTGCGCACGAAGAGCCACAGAAGCGTGGGCGCAGATGCGCATGAGGGGCGCAGAAGCGGCCAGCAACCTTGGCTTGGTTTCTCGCAGGTACGAGACTTGGAGCCGCAGAAGCGACCTTCGCACCGCAAAAGCGGAATTCGTGCAGGGCAGTGAGGTTTCTTTAATACGGGATTTTGGCCCATTTTCTTCCATTCTCTCTTGGTTGGACGACTTTTATAGAGCTTCAAGTGGGGGTTTTCATCATCTATGTCAAGGTAAGTTATTCCCACCTATTGCAAGTTAAATACTAGGATTATATATGGATTTAGACATAAAAATTAGTAGAAATTTGGGATTTTGAAAAAAATCTAAAAATTGGTATTTTTGGATTTTGACCACGAATTTGGGCATGGAATTGAGAATAAATCATATATATGAGTTCGTAATGTTATGGGTAATATTTATCTTCGAAAATTTTCGGAATCCGGCCATGTGGGCCTGAGGATTTCTTTATCGGCTTTTCGAGCGGATTTGAGAATTTGTCTAAATTGATTTTTTTAGAGTATTAGAGTATGTTTTTATTAGTTTGCACATTGTTTGACTAGGTTCGAAGCGACGGGCATCGGTTTGAGGTGTTAGAGGGCTTTGGAGCCGGTTATGGAATTTCGGAGCGAGGTAAGTCTCATGTCTAACTCTGTGAGGGGGAAATTACCCCTAGGTGCTGTATATTGATGTTCACTACTTGTTATGGGGGATACATACACGCGAGGTGACGAGAGCTCGTACGTAGCTACATTTATGTTATTGTCCGGGTAGGCTTAGGTTCATATCAGGCTATAGCTGTACTATTTGAGTAGTCTCTCGCCTATTAAATTCTTATGTTTTACATCACTACTTGAGATTAGACTTGTTATTGTAGAGACTTCTCGAGTTCACGATTAGTCACCGAATAATTCTACTCCTCTTACGACATGTTTCTGTGATATATATGTTTCATTAAAAGGTTTTTGTTAAAGAAATTACAACTCACACGTTTATTTGTGAGTGGGGTCAAGGACCCGTCAAAGCTCCTTATTCTAATGGGATCGGGCCGTTCGCCTCGGCAGGATTATGTACTCCTTATTCTAATGGGATCGGGCCGTTCGCCTGGGCAGGATTTATGTACCACACTCTCATTGGAGAGGATCGTTCGCCTCAGCAGTTTAATAGATGCATTTATGGTTCATGCCATTTGACCCTCGGCAGTGCACAATTTATTATATATGTTGGATCGGGCCGTACGCCTCGGCATTTCTATAAAAATATCCTCATGGAATCGTGCGTAACATTTGGTAAGAAGCCAGAGTATCTGTGAGTCCTTCCCTGATTCGAATTATAACAACCTATTTGGTGAGGTCCATTATATATATATATATATATATATATATATATATATATATAGTGTGTGTGTGTGTGTGCGTGCGCGCGCGCGCGTGCTCCGATTGAGGAGGAATTGCTAATTAAGAGCTTGAGTTTATTGTAAGGAGGATAATTGTACCACAGATTTATAGTTGTTTATTTCATTTATTTACTTTGCCTCGTATTTATTCACTTCCTTACTGTACCTGATATTATTGGACCACTAGTGAGTGTCGATATCGACCCCTCGTCACTACTCCTTCGGGGTTAGGCTAGATACTTACTGGGTACACGTGGATTTACGTACTCATACTACACTTGCTGCACATTTTTGTGCAGGTACTTTTATGTCCGGTGGTCCTTTGGGCACGGAGGCACGGATGATGCGGGGACTTACCGCGAGCTGCATTTCAGGTTATGATCCGCGGCCAACAGAGTCTCACTCCAGGGATATTTGTATTTTTTCTGTCTAATTTGTATTCCAGACAGATGTTGTATTTTATTTTACTTCCTAGTTGATGCTTATGCACTTGTGACACCGAGTTTTGGGGGTACTTATGAGTGGTTCAGTATTGTAGTTGGGAAAATATTATCATTTACTCTGTAAATTTTTATCTATGATTATTAATTGAAGGAAAAATTTCGATTTCAAAATACTAAAAGGAATAATTAAGTTAAACTTTTATTGTGGGGCTGCCTGATAGTGGTGTTAGGCGTCATCATGACCTTTGATAGATTTTGGGTCGTGACATGTTCCTAACGCATAAAAAATAAAAATATAAGTATTCGAGTATTCTTTGGTGAAATATCTCAGTGAGATATTTGAAGCCTTGTATAAGTTGTTTCAAACATCTCAACAAGATGTTTCAAATATCTCTTAGATGTTTGAAACATCTTAATGAGATGTTTGAAATATCTTACTGAGATATTTTTATTGTGGAAGTTGGTCATACAAGATTGATCTTAAGAGGCAAAATTAATTTTCTGCCATATACAAATGCTAAGCAAGATATAGTAATATAAGTTTCTAGCTAGTTAGATGAAGTTTGAAAGCAAGCTAGAATTGTTCATATTATAGTTCTTCAAACTTCTTTATCTATACGTCTCTATCGGTGCTTTTCTTAATCACTAAAATAATAAACCATCTCATTGTGATAATCAAGTATCTTTTGGTGAAACATCTCAAGATTGTTAAACATCCTTACAGATGTTTCAAACATCTTAACGAGACGTTTCAAATA
This sequence comes from Nicotiana tomentosiformis, assembly GCF_000390325.3. Taxonomy (NCBI): domain Eukaryota; kingdom Viridiplantae; phylum Streptophyta; class Magnoliopsida; order Solanales; family Solanaceae; genus Nicotiana; species Nicotiana tomentosiformis. The sequence continues at coordinate 135,358,755 of NC_090817.1, forward strand.
CTCAGCTCAAAATATCATTAACTAAATCCAGATAAACATTGCAATAACCTTACAACATACAACAACAATAACAACATGAATATTTAATAATATTTTAAGATGTTTCTAATACTCAACGACATGTTTGAAATATCAGGGCAAAAAAACATACACTTGAATATGGAAGAAATAAGAATCTCTCCTCTATTTCCCCTTTATATCTCTTGTCTATTTTATTATTTTGTATTGTTAACTTGAGCTTAGTTTTTTAACACGTTACCAGTACGAATTGCGAAAGAATGAGTAATGCAACCAAGAACATAGGTTCAAAATCAGGTAAGGTACTGCAACATGTGTTTGTGTAGATGGAATCTACTTCTTTTGATTTTACCCATTCCTCATTTATGAAAATCATGCTCTATTTTTTAACGTACAAATAAGGATTACAATTAAGTGATATATATATTTATTATTGAGTGGTTACTTCTCTAGAATATATTGCTTAATGCCTTAATACTCTCAGTCTGACAACCATGAACAGAATAGAAACCTACCAAGCTAATAGGTAATTTACTGAATGTTTGATATTTGTCATTTTCTCTTTGTGCTTACCTCACGGTCCAATACCAAAGAAAGAAAAATTTTATAAGCTTACGTGCTCTTACCAAATGAACCCGTGATTTTGGTTTATTAATAGCTCGGTCTAATGTTTTATTATTGGTTGATATTATATTAATAAAGATGAAAGGATATGATAGTACTTTTAATCGTATTTTATGGGGTTATAATGTGTATGGATTACCGTTTCAAAATTAATTTGTGAGTTTGCCTAAAACAGTTGGAAAATTTCTTCATTGTTATGATATTTTATGAATGTCCACATGCTTTCGTCACACCATTTAAGAAATTTAATTTAAAGATGTAAGAATAAGAGATGATAAGTGGTAGCTGACAGTGAACGCTTATAAGATTTGTTTGCCAATGAATTACGATAATTTCTTAACACTTGGCTGCTGCTACTTTGGTTTGGTTTATTATTAGTACCTAGGATTTATCATGCAATAGTTCTTTAAATTGAATGTCTTGTATTAGAAAATATACTTGAACCATGATAGAGTTATATAGTATGCATGGTTGCCTAAAGTGATGTAACACTTTTAAATACTCGAGGGCGAGTGCCAATACACTTTGGTTTATTATGCTATTAATTGAGGGTAAGACGGTGGGTTCAAGTCCTAGCGTACTATAAGGGTAAGACATTTTTTTATCAAGCCCTGATGCACTATGATGATAAGAGTTGGATTTGAGTCCCAACTCATTATGGCCTAGCATGCTTTTATATGGGTAAGGCATTGGGTTTGAGTCCCAATGCACCATCTTGATGATATAATGATGGCTAAAGAAAAATAATATATTTTTCATGAAAAAATATGAAGTTTGTCTCACTTGATATGCTCCATTCTTGAAGTGAATGAAGTAGCGGTGCATAATAAGTCTAAATGAAGATGAATGAATGTGGGCGTATCAAAGGCCAAAATAATAATAGTCATCATTATGATAATTATAAAAATGAGAACAATAAGGGTTCTCAAAATAGTCCTTCAAAATATGAAGGCAATGTTTACCATCAAATTGTTATGAAAAATAATAAAGCACGTCGCTTATTATGATCCATTCCTCGAAAAGAATGTGACGTGTGATAAGCATTGAGAATACAAACCTATTCTGTAATGACCCAATCAGTCATTTTAATTTTTAGAACCCCGTTCCCTAAAATAAAACTTTTTGTAGGTGCTTGTAATGATTTATGACTTGCGGAGATGGTTGGTTCGGGATTTGGAAGTGTTTGAGGTGAAACCAGAACACTTGGTTCCTTAAGTTGGCCTTAATGTGCTAAGTTTGACTTCGGTCAATATTTTTTAGAAAACGACCCCGGAATAGAATTTTGATGATTCCAACAGCTCCGTATGGTGATTTTGGACTTAGGAGCATGATCGAAATTTTATTTGGAAGTCCATAATGAAATTAGGCTTGAAATGGCTAAAATAGGAATTTTAAAGTTTGAAAGTTTGACCGGGGAGTTGACTTTTTGATACCGGAGTCGGAATCCAGTTCTAAAAATTTTTATAGCTCCGTTATGTAATTTATGACTTGAATTGGGGTATGATTCATGGTTTTAGCGTTGTTTGATGTGATTTAGAGGTTCGACTAAGTTCGTATGATGTTTTAGGACTTGTTGGTATATTTGGTTGAGGTCCCGAAGGCCTCAGGTGAGTTTCGGATGGTTAACGGATCAAAAATTTGAGTTAAAAGCTGCTGTAATTTTTCCTCTTCTGCTGGACATTCTGGGCTGTGATCGAGCCCAGATATCGAGCCAGATATCGAGCCCAGGGTTGACGAGGTACAGGCTCGAGCTAGTGTATCGAAGCCATGATCGAATGTACAACTCGAGGGCCATGATCGAAGGTTCAGCTCGAGGGCTATGATCGAAGGTTCAACTCGAGGGCCAGGATCGAGACCCAAGATCGAGGGTCACAATCGAAGGCTCAAGCTCGATGCCATGATTGAGGATATGATCAAAGGCCCAACCTCGATACCTTGATCGAGGCCATGACCGAGGTCCAGGCTTGAGCCTGTGATCGAAGCCGCGATCGAAGGCAAGGCTCGAGGGCATGATCGAAGGTGTGGCTCGAGGCTAGGATCGAGACCCAAGCTCGATGCCCTGATCGAAGGCACATGTTCGACGCCGCGATCGAGGCCCAGTTCGAGGACCAGTTCCGAAGGCTACTGGGCAATTTTATAAAAAGAGGGCATTCGTCCCATTTACCATTTTTGACGAACTTGAGCAGAGACTACTTTTGGCAGATTTTCAAGGGGAAAAATATTGGGGTAAGTGATTCTAATTCGGATTTGGTCTATATATACAAGTATATCATTGTTTTCACCATAAATTAGTGTTTTGAGATTGAAATTTGGAAATATTTAGAAATCTCATAGAAACGCAATTTTGATATTTTGGTATCGATTCGGAGTCTGATTTGAGTGAAACTGGTATGGTTGGACTCGTAATTGAATGAGTTGTCGGATTTCATAACTTTCCCTGGATTTCGAGATGTGGGCCCCGCGGGCGAAATTTTAATTAATTTCGAGATTTTTATTTAAAATGTAGTATTTCCTTATAGAATTTATTTCCTATAATTTTTAGTGATTGTATCGAATTATTTTGGCTAGATTCGAGCCAGACAGAGTTGGATAATCGTGAAAAAGGCAAAATTGTGGATTAAATTGGAGCAAGACGAGGTAAGTCTCTTGTCTAATCTTGTGAGGGGGAAATTACCTCATAAGTGATTAAAATTAAATAATTATTGCTAATTGTGGGGGGGGCTACGTATGCATGAGGTGACGAGAGTCCGTGCGTAGCTACTATTAATGCTAAAGTCCGGGTAGTTTAGGACTCAAAGCATGCCTTACTTGTGTAAATTGTATTCTTTGATTTATTTATATTAATTGATATCTATATGAATATATTGTGAATTGTTAGATAAAGATATTAAAGGATGGAAATCTCATAGGCTTTATTGTCTGTTTAAATTAATTAATTGTTAAAAGAAATTGTTCTCCTCCCAAATTCATCTCATAATTAATATACTCTCCTTCAAAAGGCACATAAGAAAATGTCCTCCTTTCTTGTGGAGTGGGCCGAACGCCTCGGCAGGATAGATGCATCTATGGATCGCGTCGCATGTCCCTCGGCAGTGTACACGACACTCTGGATCGGGTCGTACGTCCTCGGCAGAAATCGTGCTTAATAATAATAATTACACGATACTTTAATAAATTATTTTAGCTTGTGAAGCTAATTAATAAATTGGAAAATCCTTGGAATTTAATAAATTATTATTCTTGCTTGTTAAGGAATTAATTGTTACTCCTGTAAATGAGATTTAATTGATAAATTAGAAATGATTTGAGTTGAAGGAATTTAATTAATATATTGAGAATTGTTACATTTGAAGGAATTTGAGTATTTCCGCTGATTAAATAAATTATTTGTAAATTCTGTAAATCATGCTGATTTGAATATCCTAATTTTATTTCAATTATTATTGACCCATAGTGAGTGTCAAAGTCAGCCATCTCGTCTCTACCAATTTGAGATTAGGCTTGATACTTACTGGGTATATATTGTTTACGTACTCATACTACACTTGCTGCACTTTTTGTGCAGGATCTGAGACAGGTACTAGTGGAGGACCTATCATCACATATCCACGTCATCCCGAGGCATAGTGGTGAGCTGCCTTTCCGAGCCGTTCTGCAGCTACCAGTGTCTCTTCTTATATTTATATCCTGTCTATTTCATTTCAGACAATATTTGGAGTTTTGTATAACCTACTAGATGCTCATGCACTTGTGACACCAGGTCTTGGCATACACATTGGTAGAAGTTGGTATTTTATTATTTTCTTGGAATAAAAGTTTAACCAATGTACGATTGACTTATTGGTTGGCTTGCTTAGCTGTAGTGTTGGGCGCTATCACGACCTATAGGTGAAATTTGGGTCGTGACACATTCTTGAAGGTGAATGTGGTAATATGTGATAAAAGTAATTAATAAAGACGTGCAATGCATGCTTGGATCAATACCACACATCTCCCCTCTACGAGAGGTTTGAGTGAAATAAAGAGAATAAACATTATTATGGTTATATGAATATGTCATTGGTCGCGTACATGTGGTACGCCAAAAATATTTTGCCATGCTTATAAAAAGTTATTAAAGGCAAAAATTAAAGCAAGAAATAATTTTGCTTATGATGATTTTGACCATGACAATTATTATGATATAATTTTCTCCGTGAAGGAGACATCCACCATATGGATGGTGTGACAAAAGATCATGTAGTACAAAATCAATTAAGAGCTCCGGAAGAGCTAATTTGTTACTAACCGGATGAATGAAATTGTTCATGACATTGATATTGTAGTAAGTCTCAAAAGAAACTTTTGAGTTTCAAATGTATAAGCCCAAGTGGTTAGTATATTGAGACTATAAATGAAAGAAGATTGAATATCTTCATATTACTACAATCACACTGGGTAAATCTAAAAGGTAACTCGATTTTTCTTCTATTTGTACTACACAAGTATAAGCATGATGATGGAATCACATGCCACAAGTAAACTAGAGGTGTAACGACCCGATCGGTCATTTTGCTTCCTAAATCCTCGTTCTCCTAAATAAGACTCCCCGTATGTGCTTTTATTGTTTTATGACTTATGGGGATGATTAGTTCAGGATTTCGAAGGGTTCGAGTTAAAATCGGAACACTTGATTCCTTAGTTTGGCTTTAAAAGGCAAAGTTTGACTTTGGTCAATATTTTTAGTAAACGACCTCGAAACTAGGATTTGACATTTCCAGTAGGTACGTATGATGATTTTGGACTTGGGCGTATGTTCGGATCGGGTTTTGGATGACCCGGGAGCGTTTCGGTGCTTAATATTGATAGTTGGCACCTTGAAGGTTTTATAATTCTTTAAATTTGGTTTGGAGTAGGTTTTAGTGTTATCGAGGTCCGTTTGAGATTCTAAGCCTAGGAATAGTTATGTATGGTGATTTAAGACTTGCACGAAAAATTTGGTGTCATTCCGAGTAGTTTAAGTATGTTTCGGCATGTTCAGAGTAAATTGGAAGAATTTGAAGTTCATAAGTTGATCCTATTGGTTTTGGGTTGCAATTCTTAGTTTTAATGTTGTTTTTTGCATTCCGAGGGTGCGAGTGAGTCCGTTTTATGATTTCAAACTTGTTGGTATGTTTGGGCGGGGCCTGGGGGGCCCGGATGCCATTCGGACAATGCGCGGAGGTCGTTTGGCCTTGGGTGAGCAGCTGAACCATCAAGCTTCTGCTGCAATCGCACTTGCGGAGGGCCAGCCGCATGTGTGAGCTCGTAGAAGCGAGCTAGCAGCCGCAGAAGCGGCCCAGCATGAGCAGCCCAAGAACTGCAGATGCGGGTGAGTGTGTGCACCTGCGAACGCGCAGGTGCGATGGAGGAATTGCCAAAGTCGCAGGAGCGGCACATGAGTCACAGGAGCTTTCCCCGTATATGTTTCAGCTTATATGACTTGCCGGGAGGTTTTGTTTTGGTTTTTGGGGTGTTTTAGGACACTTAGTCCCTAAATGGAAGTTTAAGCCTTAGGATTTTGGCCATAGTCGGAACTGTGTGAATACGACTCCGGAATAGAGTTTCGTCGATTCCGCTAGCTTTGTTGGGTGATTTTGGCCTTAGGGGCGTGTCTGGATTGTGTTTTGGAGGTTTGTAGCTCATTTAGACTTGAAATGGCAAAAGTCAAAATTTTAGAGATTTTGACCGGTAGTGGACTTTTTGATATCGGGGTCAGATTCCGATTCCGAAAGTTGGAATAGATCTGTAATGTCAAATATGATTTGTGTAAATAATTTGGGATCAATCGGACGTGGTTTGATGGGTTTCGGCATCGGTGGTAGAAATTGGAAGTTTCAAGTTCATTAAGTTTGAATCGGAGGGTGATTCGTGCGTTTAGCACTGTTTGATGTGATTTGAGGGCTCGACTAAGTTCGTATAGTATTTTAGGACTTGTTGGTATGTTTGGTTGAGGTCCCAAGGGCCTCGGGTGTGTTTCATATGCTTAACAGATTGAATTTGGACTTATGCAAATTGCTAAAGTTTCTGGTTTCTTGTGTTTTCGCACCTGCGGTGGGGTGACCGCAGGTGCAGGCTCGCACGTGCGAGAGGAGGATCACAGATGTGGGTTGGAGAAGTTTGGCGTGGGGTCACAGGTGCAACATGAAGGCTGCAGGAGCGGAGTCGCTTCTGCGAAAGCTTGAACGCGGAAGCGGGGAGGCCTGGGAGGTTTGGGATCGCAGGAGCGGAAGGGTCTCCGCAGAAGCGAGATCGCAGGTGCGATCCCTGGTCCGCAGAAGCGGAAACCCTGGCCATAAGTGGAATCCGCACCTGCGATGGTTTTTCTGCAGCTGCGGCATCGCAGGTGCGACTAGAGGTCCGCAGATGCGAAAATGCTGGACAGAACACATAAATGCAAGGGTTCGCGATTTTTGCTCATTTTAAACATTTTGAGCTCAGGTTTGGCGATTTCTTGAGAACATTTTTGAGGGATTTCTTGATGTAAGTCCCTTGTGCTTATTTTTGATCAATAATCTCGCTTTCCCATTTAGTTTTCCACCTAGTTAGTGTATATTTAAGGTGGAATTTGGGAGTTTGAGGCTAGGGATTTAGAGAATTTGATTTGAGGATTTGAGGGTCGAGTTGATGTCAGATATTGGTAATTATGGTATGATTGGACTCATTAGTGAATGGGTGTTCATATTTTGTGACTTTTACCCGATTCCGAGATGTGGGCCCGGATCGACTTTTTAGGACGAATTTCGAAATTTTTGTTAAAGTCTTGATTTCATTAATTAGATTAATTTCTTATAGTTGTATTTATGGTACGTAATTGATTTTTGGCTAGATTTGGGCCATTCGGAGTCGGATATTCGTGAAAAAGGCATTGTCACCGATTGATTGAGCTTGATTCGAGATAAGTGGCTTGCCTTACCTTGTGTGGGAGAAATCCCCTTAGGATTTGGTGTTGTTATGACATGTGGGCGCCGTGTACGCGAGGTGACGAGTGCGTACACGGGCTATTTATGGAAAAACCTGATTTTTATTGAGTAATAGCCTGTTTTCATCTTATCTGAGTATACTAGTATGTGTAGTTATCATGTTAGCCTAGAATAGCATGCCTACGTGTCCTAATTGCCTATTTGAACTCTTTGCAGTATGTTTAGTAAATCATGTTTCTTTCTTGACCTGTACTTAGCCTAAATTGTAGGTTTTCTTGCTGTAACTGTTATATTCATTTGTTTGAGTTGCGTATTTATTTTGGGACTACGAGACGGTATCCCGGGAGATCCCCATGTACTGCATATTTACTTTGGGACAACGAGGCGTTTACTCGGGAGATCCACCTATACTGAATATTTACTTTGGGACTACGAGGCGTTTACTCTGTAGATCCCTTTGTACTGTATATTTACTTTGAGACTACGAGGCGGTTCCTCGGGAGTTCTCCCTGCACATTTACTTTTGAGACTATGAGGTGGTTCCTCGGGAGTTCTCCCTACACATTTACTTTTGAGACCACGAGGCGGTTCATCGGGAGTTCTTCCTGCACATTTACTTTTGAGACTACGAGGTGGTTCCTCGGGAGTTCTCCCTGCATATTTACTTTTGGGACTACGAGACGGTATCTCGGGAGTGCCCATGTTGTTATATCATTATGCAGTGTTGTTAATGCTTTGTGAATACTTGTTGTTGTCTTCTCTATTTTACTTCATGTATATTATAGCATCTGTCTTATTATTATATCCCAGTAGGGCCCGAACCTGACCTCGTCACTACTCTACCGAGGTTAGGCTTGGCACTTACTGGGTACCATTGTGGTGTACTCATGCTACTCTTCTGCACATGTTTTGTGTGCAGATCCAGGTACTTCTTATCAGCCCCGCTACTAGTTGAGAGTGCTTGCTATTGTACGGAGACTTCAAGGTATATCTGTCGCGTCCGCAGACCTCGGAGTCCCCCTCTATTCTCTTCCATGTCATCTACTTTTCGTATTTCTTTTATTAGACTCTGGTGTATAGAGATTCTAGTTTCCTTATGTAGCTTGTGACTTATGATGTTCTTGATTTTGGGAATACCGTGTATTACTAGAGTGTTGGTTATTGTACATGCCGAGAGGCATTGTTATCAGTTATTTATTGCTGTTAGTTGTTAAGTTTTCCTTCCATTTATTTATTTCCGCATTTTTATTAGGCTTACCTAGTTGTAGAGATTAGGTGCCATCACGACATCTTATGGAGGGAGAATTGGGTCATGACAGAAAGTAGGCCAACTGGGCAAGGGCCGCATCTGCGGTGATTTTTCTGCAGATGCGGAGCCGCAGAAGCGGCCAACTCTCCGCAGGTGCGAAAATCGCTGGAGGCAGAATGGTTTATTTATTGCGGGACTTAGGCTATTTTGGCCCATTTTACTTTATCTCTTAGGCGATTTTGAAGCTCTTGTAGGGGGTTTTCACCTAGCACTTTGAGGTAAGTAATTCCTATACAATGTGAGTTAAATACATAGATTATGGGTAGATTTTAACATGTAAAATTATAAAAATTATGGTTTTAGATGAAAAATGTAGGTTTTGATAAAAATGGGATTTAACCACAAAAATGGTTATGGAATTGAGTAAAAATTATATATTTGAGTTTGTGAGTGGGTACTAACTTTCTTCGAAATTTTTGGAAGCCGGGCACGTGGGCCCGAGGGTGAATTTTAAGAATCTTCTAATTGGGGTTGGGTAATTACTCTAATAGTTAAATTATGAACTTTTGAACGTGTGGTGATTAATTTATGCAATATTTGACTAGTTTCGGATTGTTCGATACCGAGTTGAGGCTTTAGAGTGAATTTGAGGCCGGAAAGTGAGCTTGAGATGAGGTAAGTCTCTTGTCTAACCTTGTAAAAAGGAATTTATCACATAAGTGATTTAAATTAATATTTGCTTCTAATTGTGGGGGCTACGTACGCACGAGGTGATGAGAGTCCGTGCGTAGCTATTAATTATGCTTATGTCCGGGTAGTTTAGGACCCAAATCATGAATTACTTATAATATTTGCACCCCACTTGTTAATTTAAGTGCCTAAATTATATTAGAACTTGTTAGAGGAATTGTGAAAGACCGAATTTTACTTGCTTGAATTTAGAGTGAATTTCTTGACCGTTAATGCAAATTGTATTATATTGTATATTAGCCATGTAATAATGTTTAAGTCAAATGCTTATAAAGTATTCTCACTTCTTGTGGAGCAGGCCGAAGGCCTCGGCATTAGAATAGATACATCTATGGATCATGCCACATGTCCCTCGGCAGTGTATACGTTATTCTGGATCGGACCGTACGACCTCAGCATAAATCGTGCTTAATAATACTCGGAGCCTAATCATACTTGATATTATTTTGTGGATTGTGAGGTTACAATTAGTAATGAAAGGAATTTACTTGAAATTTATTAAATTGTGAAAGAATTATTTGTTCCTGCTTGTTAATGAGTTATTATTATAATTTACATAACCCATGTTTATTTAGAATTTCTATATTCATATTGTTAGCCTATAGTAAGTGTCGAAGTCGACCCATCGTCACTACTTCTTCAAGGTTAGACTAGATACTTACTGGGTACATGTTATTTATGTACTCACGCTACACTTCTGCACTGACTGTGCAGGATCTGAGGTAGGTGTATCTGGCGGTCCTACCGGCGCGCATCCCAGATATCCCGAGGCCTAGAGGTGAGCTGCTTCCTAAGCCGTTCTTGTGATGACCCAAAATGTCATCTTTAAATTTAATAATTAATTTTGTGTTTTAAGACCTCGAAAAGTACTATTTATCATTCCTCGACTTGCGTGCGCAGTCCGTAAAATTTTCAGGTGAAAAATGGATTAAAATATGAATTAGAGCATTAAAACTCAATTGAGTTGACTTTGGTCGACATTTTGAGCAAACAGACTCGAATCAGTATTTTGATAGTTCCGGTAGGTCCGTATCGTGATTTGGGACTTAGGCGTATGCCCGGAATCAAATTCCGAGGTCCCTAGCCCGAGATATGGAATTTTGATGAAAAATTAAAAGTTTAAGTTCAAATAGTGACCGAATGTCAAATTATGTGCAAACGACCCCGGAATAGAATTTTGATGATTTCAACAGCTCCGTATGGTGATTTTGGACTTAGGAGCATGATCGAAATTTCATTTGGAAGTCCGTAGTAGAATTAGGCTTGAAATGCCAAAAGTTAAATTTTTGGAAAGTTTGACCGGGGGTGACTTTTTGATATCGAGGTCGGAATCCGATTCTGGAAATTGGAATAGGTCTGTTATGTCATTTATGACTTGTGTGCAAAATTTGAAATCATTTCGAATTGATTTGATGTGTTTCGGCATAAGATATAGAATTTGAAAGTTCAAAGTTCATAGATTTTGATTTGAGGTGTGATTCATCGTTTTGATGTTGTTTGATGTGGTTTGTAGCCTCGAATAAGTTCGTATTGTATTTTGGGACATGTTGGTATAATTGGTTAAGGTCCCGAGGGTCTCGGGTGGATTTTGGAAGGTAAACGGAATGGATTTCGGACAAAGAAGGCTGCTGGAAATTTCTGTTGCAGAAATTTCTGGTGCGTGGAGCCAAATTTGGAAACTTATATCTCGCAATCTATAAGGAATAGGAAAATTTTTAAAACATGAAAGTTGTACCCTTTAATTCTAGTTTCCAATAAGTTAAACCATTCATTATTTGGATATTTGTACAGAACGTTATGATGGATTGAATGAAGGCTGGTAGAGCAGTTTCGCCAGAAATTTCTGATGTATGGAGCCGATTTTGGAAGCTTATATCTCGAAAGTCATAAGGAATCAGAAATGTTTCAAAACATGAAAGTTGTAGTCGTTTGTTTCTAGTTTCCAGAAAGTTACACCATTCATCATTTGGACATTTGTACATAAATTTATGATTGGTTGAAGGAAGGCTAGTAGAGCAGTTTCTGGTGGACTTTTAGTGACGAAAAATGGACTTTTAGTGACGGAAAATAGACTTTTAGTGACGGATTGACAGAAAATTAAGGACCAAAAATGGTCATTTCATTCATTTCGTTTTGGATTTTTGGAGCACGGTTCTTGCGCGATTTTTGGGCGATTTTCACGGGAAAACATTGGGGTAAGTGTTCCTTATCCTATATTGATTATATTTCATGATTCCATACTCATTTACATCATGAATCCATGAATTTATGGAAGAAAAATCAAGATTTTTGCAAAATTTTTTAAAAATAAAAATTTAAGATTTAGAGGTCGACGTTTTCGGATTTTGGTAAAATTAGTATGGGTGGACTCGTAATTGAATGGGTTGTCGGATTTTGTAAGTTTTGCCGGATTTCGAGATGTGGGCCCCACGGGAAAATTTTGAGCTAATTTTGAATTTTATTGAAAAATATAATATTTTCTTATGAAATTGATTACTATAATTTTTGTTGACTGTATCGAATTAATTATGACTAGATACGAATCGATCGGAGTCGGAAAAATTGAGGAAAAAGCATAATACTTGGTTAAATTGGAGCAAGTCGAGTTAAGTGACTTGTCTAACTTTGTGTGGGGAAAATTCCCCTAGGATTGATAATTATAATGTGTGAAAAGTCGTGCACACGAGGTGATGAGTGTGTACACGGGCTAAATGTGAAAGATTATGTTTTAAATTATGTAGATCATTGTTGCGCATTAATTAAATTATTTCATTTTGTTATATTCTTCATTATTGATTTAATGTTTATATTTTTAAATTTGCTTGACCTTTTCCTGCTAATTATTTTATCTGTTTAGTTGGAACTTGGTTTCTTTTATTCTGTGCATTATTTGAAGGTTGATTTTCTTTAAATTAAATGTTATTAATATGAAGTATTTGACATTTTTAAACTTAATATTGAAGCAACGTATTAAAGATTTTGAAATATTATTTTCCTGAATTATTTACTCCTGAATATTTTTGTAAGATTTTCGTACTCATTGTGATGGAGCAGTGAGCTCTTTATTGTGGAAAAATATTATTGTTGAATTATTTTGACATGAGCCGTAAGCTCTTTATTGTGGAAAAATATTATTGTTGAATTATTTTGACATGAGCCGTGAGCTCTTTATTATGGAAAAATATTATTGATGATTTATTTTGGCATGAGCTATGAGCTCTTTATTGTGGAAAAATATTAATGTTGAATTATTTTGGCAAGTTAAATTATTTGAGCACTTGAGGTGCAAATTATGATATATTGTGATATTGATACGCATGCGGTGATATAAGGTCTGGGTATTGAAACGCATGCAGTGAGATAAGGGTGGCTTGATACGCGTGGCTAGTAGGGGGAACTACTAGAAGTCATGCAGTGTGATAAGGATGGCTAAAACGCGGGATGCTATTTCGGGAAAAATATTTTCTTTCAAATAAATTGTGAAGGCTCCCGCGGTGAGATAAGGAAATGAGATATTGTGAAATTGTTTATGATTTGGGACTACGAGGCGGTACCTCGGGAGTGCCCTTGTTGATATTGATTTATGGCCATAATTGCCTTTGATTATTGTGTGATTTTCTTAAAGTTAAAAAGAATTCTATTTTGTTTCCACGAGGTATTTATTTGCCATTATTTGATGTAATTAAATGTGACATACTACTTGATTCATTTCCATTGTCATTTTATCTTGTAATATTGTTTAAACATTTTACCATGCCATTATTTATTCTCCAGTAGGGTCTGACCTGATCTCGTCACTACTCTACCGAGGTTAGGCTTAGCACTTACTGGGTACCGTTATGGTGTACTCATACTACGCTTTTGTACATCTTTTTGTGCAGATCCAGGTACATCTTATCAGACCAAGCATCAGTAAACTAGCTGTACGAGGAGACTTCGAGGTATATCTGCCAACGCCCGCAGACTTCGGAGTCCCCTTCTATTCTGTTATGTTGCTTCCTTATTTTCTTTAGACTCTGTTATATAGAGACATCGAGGATAAATTCTTAGAAGCTTGTGACTTATTTCTACCGAGTTTGGGGAGTTGAAATTGTTTGAATTGTAGTTTAATTATTTCAGATATTTATTATTATTCCCCATTGATAGGCTTACCTAGTTTTAGAGACTAGGTGCCATCACGACATCATACGGAGGGAATTTGAGGTCGTGACAAGTTGGTATCAGAGCTCTAGGTTCATAGGTGTCATGAGTCACGAGCAGGTTTAGTAGAGTCTTGCAGATCGGTACGGACACGTCTGTACTTATCTTCAAGAGGCTATGGAATAGTTAGGAAATATTCACTTCTTTGACTCCTTATCGTGCAACATTGATTTAGCTTGAAACATATATCTTATATTCCTTTGTATCCACTCATGTATGACATTGCGGACTCGGTATCAGTTGTACGTCGATGGTTCGTGATGTCGTAGATGGACTATGAGGGAGCCAGAGATGCTCAAACATTGCCTCAACGTGTGGTTCCGACTGAAGATGCGGGCGTATTGAGAGATCACCTAGTGAATCATGTGGGGGTGCAACAGACGTTGGCGTCTAGTTGATTTATACAAGCTATGAAGGTTATTATTGTGGATCATCGGACGTTGTGACCTATGACTTCGCGCCGAGTGGAAGGAGTCCACTACCAATGGGTGGATTGCGGGGTCATGTATTATATCAGTTTTGGCCTGAAATATATATATGTGGTACTGAAAGGTTCACTAATATTTATACATGTTTAAGACCTGAGATTTTGTAGAGGATAAGGTTGGGACTTGCGGTATGTCCGCCTCCTTAATAATCCTATACTTCAATACCAAAGGAGTTATAGAAACAACTCTAAATTTGTAGAAGGTCTACTCAGCGTGGACATCACTGTTGCAGATTTTGGGGTGCTTCGGAGGAAGGACACTTGTTGATGAGAGTCTGGACTATGTGGTTCGTGATAAGATTTGTCTGTATAGAGCTCTACTTTTGTGATCGTTGTGTATAAAGAGGGTAAGGGTTACCCCATAGAAGAATCGAAGAGTATGTTAAGAAATTGGTAAGCTCAACAATGTTGAGTCAGCATAACAAAAGAAGAAATTTGCCTTGGGAGAGATAACTCTCCACCAGTGTTCGTGGCAAGCCTATGAAGAGGGCAGACCAGCCAATGCAACACCGCCCACTTGGCTTAGTTCTCAGAAATGCTTTTGAAAGAGTTTGTTTCTCGGACTCTCCGTAATGCGTGGCGCATAGGGTTTGAATGGTTGCGTCAGGTCACGGTTGACGGTATCAGAATATGCCATCAAGTTCAATAAGTTAGCCCGTCATACTCCTACTTTGCTTCCTACAGCCAGAGGGCGAGTCCACAAACTCATTAAAGGACTCAATTATGATCATAAAATTTTGTACGACTTGGGAGCTACAAGCTGATACTTCATTTTTGCTAGTTGTACAAATTGCCAAGATATTAGAATGTGTTCGGTGTGAGGAAAAAAAGAAACTAAGGAGACCAAGACGTCTCGAGGTTCTGGGGGATTCAGTGGATTCTAATCTGCAAGTATAAATCATTTTGGAGGGGGCTCGGGCAGTCGGCCAGCCTAGTCCGCACATCGGATTACTCGGGGTGCTTCAGTAAGTTCTTTTAATGCACCACCAACATGAGTTCCTACAATGGTTATTCCAGTTATCTGGCACAGACTCAATATGAGCAGCCTAACCCGCAAAGGGGTTGTTATGAATACGGTGATACTAGGCACATCATGAGAAAATTGTCCCAAACTTAGGAGAGACTTATTTCATCAAAGCACTCAGGCTACGTGCCCCATTGCAGTTACTACACCACCCATACGACCAGTTAGGGGTGGAGGACAGGCGGGTAGAAGGCGTCCTAGAGGTGGAGACCTAGCCGTTGATATATTTGTTTTACGGTATGGCAGAGGTCGCTACATCAGATGGTGTCGTTACAGGTACGACCTTGATATAATATAAAGGAATAATTTCCTTAACTTGATTCGGTTCTGAGTATCAAGACGAGTCCTCCTATTGTGCTACACTTATGAGTGAGTTTCATAATTCTATAATCTACTTATGTGTTTACTCTTGTTGGGAGATTCCATGGAGACAACTACGCCTATCATTCCATGTTGGTCACTAATAAGACCTGTGAGGCTAAATGTGGTTTTCTGTTACTCATTTCGGTAAGTTTTGATGTAATTTACGGATAATTAATTACAAATTGTGAATTATATGCCCTACCGGTGTGGGGTTCATTATGTGTTGTGATTTTTCTTTTTTAACGGAAATTATTTAGAAGGAGCAAATGAAAAGTTTCAATTGGCACGATGTGCATATTACTTGTGATTCAGAACTGAGGACGAGATCCTCACATTTTTATATAAATTGATATGTTTAAATCGGTCTACGAGCTACGGTGGAAGTTATATAAGGACGAGATCCTTGTGAGAAAAATTCTTGTATTTAAGTTCTCCCTTGTGAAATTAAATTTGTACTATAAGACTAATAGGGAGCCATGCCTGTTAGGCTTATTTGAAAATTCTATATGAAATTCTCTGTGCATACTTGCCAATTTTGTGTTATAATTATTGAGTTTTAACCTACGAGGTAGGTTCCCGCCTAGGTGACGTTAAATGTGACTTATTAATTTGGGTAAATAATTATGAGGTCTTCATGCCTCGTATCTCGTTATCAGTATTGTGAAGGTTTAAAACGAGATTTTTGTTAACATGAAGTTAATTGACGATTTTGTAATTGATTATGAACAACTATTAAGACCAGATTGACCCAGAAGGGTGCTCCATTCATATGGGCCGAGGAATGTGAGGAGAGCTTCCAAAAACTCAAGACAGTTTTGACTACAGCCCCAATGTTGGTATTACCTACAGGTTCAGGGTCTTATATTGTGTATTGTGATGCGTCGCGTATTGACCTCGGTGCAGTGTTGATGCAAGATGGTAGGGTGATTGCCTACGCGTCCAGACAGTTAAAGGTACATGAGAAAAAGAATTTCGGTCCACGACCTTGAGTTAGCAGCCATTGTTCGTGCCTTGAAGAATTTGGCGGCATTATTTGTACGGTGTCCATTGTGAGGTCTACACCGATCACTGAAGTCTACAACATCTATTTAAATAGAAGGATCTTAATTTACGGCAGCGGATATGGTTGGAGTTGCTTAAGGAATATGATATCACCATTCTTTATCATCCTGGGAAGGCCAATGTAGTGGCCGATGCCTTGAGTCATAAGGCGGAGAGTTTGGGCAGCTTAGCATATTTACCGGTAGCAGAGAGGCCTTTGGCCTTGGATGTTCAGGCCTTGGACAACCAATTTGTTAGACTGGATGTTTGCGAGTCGAGCCGAGTTTTGGCTTGTGTGGTTTCTCAGTCTTCTCTTTATGATCGTATCAGGGAATGTCAGTATGATGACCCCCATCTGCTTGTCCTTAAGGACACAGTTCAGCACGGCGATGCCAAGGAAGTCACTACTGGAGATGAAGATGTATTACGGATGTAGGGCAGGCTATGTGTGCCAAATGTAGATGGTTTGTGCTACTTGATTTTCCAGGAGGCTCACAGTTCACGGTACTCCATTCATCCGGGTGCTGTAAAGATGTATCAAGACTTGAGACAACACTATTGATGGAGGCGGATGAAGAAAGACATAGTGGAATATGTAGCTCGGTGCCTAAATTGTCAACAAGTGAAATATGAGCATCAACGACCGGGTGGATTGCTTCAGAAGTTGGAAATTCCAGAATGGAAATGGGAGCGGATCACTATGGATTTCATTGTTGGGCTCCCACGGACTCGGAGAAAGTTCGATGCAGTTTGGGTGATTGTGGATAGATTGACCAAGTCAGCTCATTTCATTCATGTGATTACTACTTACTCTTCAGAGTAGCTAGCTCAGGTATATATTCGCGAGATTGTCAGACTTCATGGTGTACCGGTATCTATCATCTCTGACTGGGGTACACAGTTTACCTCACGGTTTTAGAGGGCTGTACATCGAGAGTTGGGTACTCGTGTAGAGTTGAGTACAACATTTCACCCTCAGACGGACGGGCAGTCCGAACGCACTATTCAGATACTAGAGGATATGCTTCGTGCTTGTGTGATAGATTTGGGGGGTGCTTGGGATCAGTTCTTACCACTTGCGGAGTTTTCTTACAACATCAGTTGCCAGTAAAGCATTTAGATGGCTCCGTATGAGGCCTTATATGGTAGGCGGTGCCGGTCCCCAGTGGGTTGGTTCGAACCGGGAGAGGCTAGGCTATTGGGTACAGACTTGGTTCAGGATGAGTTGGAAAAGGTTATGTTGATTCAGGATTGACTTCATACAGTGCAATCTAGACAGAAGAGTTATGCGAATCGGAAGGTTCGTGATGTTGCATTCATGGTTGGTGAGAGCGTATTGCTCCGGGTTTCGCCTATGAAGGGTGTGATGAGGTTCGGGAAGAAGGGCAAGTTGAGCCCTAGGTATATTGGGCCTTTTGAGATTCTTGAGAGAGTTGGAAAGGTGGCTTACAAACGTGCACTACCACCTAGTCTCTCTATAGTTCATCCGGTATTCCATGTTTCCATGCTTCGGAAATATCACGGCGATCCGTCTTATGTGTTAGACTTCAGTTCGTTCAGTTGGACAAGGATCTATCTTATGTTGAGGAACCAGTGGCTATTTTGGATAGGCAGGTTGGAAAGCTGAGGTTAGAACATTGCTTCCGTGAAGGTTCAGTGAAGGGGTCATCCGGTCGAAGAGGCGACTTGGGAGACCGAGCATGATATGCGCAGCTGTTATCCACACTTATTCACCAGCTTAGTTACTTTTTCTAACTCCGTTCGAGGACGAATGTTTGTTTTAGAGGTGGAGAATATGATGACCCAAAAGGTCATCTTTAAATTTAATAATTAGTTTTGTGTTCTAAGACCTCAAAAAGCACTATTTATCATTCCTCGACTTACGTGCACAGTTCGTAAAATTTTCTGGAAAGTTTTCAGGTGAAAACTGGATTAAAATGTGAATTAGAGCTTTAAAACTCAACTGAGTTGACCTTGGTCAACATTTTGAGCAAACGGACTCGGATCAGTGTTTTGACAGTTTCGGTAGGTCTGTATCGTGATTTGGGACTTAGGCGTATGCCCGAAATCAAATTCCGAGGTCCCTAGCCCGAGATATGGAATTTTGACGAAAAATTAAAAGTTTAAGTTCAAATAGTGACCGGATGTCAAATTATGTGCAAAAGACCCCGGAATAGAATTTTGATGATTCCAACAGCTCCGTATGGTGATTTTGGACTTAGGAGCGTGATCGGAATTTCATTTGGAAGTCCGTAGTAGAATTAGGCTTGAAATGCCAAAAGTTAAATTTTTGGGAAGTTTGACCGGGGGGTTAACTTTTTGATATCGAGGTCGGAATCCGATTCTGGAAATTGGAATAGGTTTGTTATGTCATTTATGACTTGTGTACAAAATTTGAAATCATTCCGAATTGATTTGATGTGTTTCGGCATAAGATATAGAATTTGAAAGTTCAAAGTTCATAGATTTTGATTTGAGGTGTGATTCGTCGTTTTGATGTTGTTTGATGTGGTTTGTAGCCTCGAATAAGTTCGTATTGTATTTTGGGACATGTTGGTATAATTGGTAAAGGTCCCGAGGGTCTCGGGTGGATTTCGAAAGGTAAACGGAATGGATTTCGGACAAAGAAGGTTGCTGGAAATTTCTGTTGCAGAAATTTCGCGTGGAGCCAAATTTGGAAGCTTATATCTCGCAATCTATAAGGAATAGGAAAATTTTCAAAACATGAAAATTGTAGCCCTTAGCCCTTTGATTCTAGTTTCCAGAAAGTTAAACTATTCATTATTTGGAAATTTGTACAGAAAGTTATGATGGATTGAATGAAGGTTGGTAGAGCAGTTTCGCCAGAAATTTATGATATGTGGAGCCGACTTTGGAAGCTTATATCTCGAAAGTCAAAAGGAATTGGAAAATTTTCAAAACGAACAAATAGGTGGTCTTTCCGGAAATGTTAAACAAAAGTTTTCCCCTCGCATCTCATGAAAGTTGTAGTCGTTTGATTCTAGTTTCCAGAAAATTAAACAATTCATCATTTGGACATTTATACATAAAGTTATGATCGATTGAAGGAAGGCTAGTAGAGCAGTTTCTGGTGGACTTTTAGTGACGAAAAATGGACTTTTAGTGACGGAAAATGGACTTTTAGTGACGGATTGGCAAAAACTTAAGGACCAAAAATGGTCATTTCATTCATTTCGTTTTGGATTTTTGGAGCACGGTTCTTGGGCGATTTTTGGGAGATTTTCACGGAAAAACATGTGGGGTAAGTGTTCCTTATCCTATATTGATTATATTTCATGGTTCCATACTCATTTACATCATGAATCCGTGAATTGATGGACGAAAAATCAAGATTTTTTGCAAAAACTTCCAAAGAAGAGATTATCTTTGAGATGATAAGAAGTTAATCCTATTGGTCTTAAACGATACAAGGGTGTATAAGAGTGGTTAACAAGTATTTGAAGTTAAACGAATCAAGGATGTTGTAACCCGTATTTTCGGGTAACACTAGAGGTGATTAATTGTCCCAAGAGGTCTTGTTTTAATGTATTTGAATCATATAATATCCGCATCATAAGTCTTGAAGTCAAGCGAGTTATGAAACAAAAGTCGATAAAAGTTGTTGCAACTTAGGTTTATAATTTTACTTAAACTTTAGGTCAAATGTTACTGTATTTTTCTCCCAATGTGCTTGGAATTATGGGGTGATCTACCTATCAAATTGAAGATCTATGAGTCTAGTTTCCAACGCATTAAACCGTTCATCGATACGATCTCGGAATAGAGAGATATTCGCGTTTTCGCGAGAGTGCGCCAAGCTGCTCTCTATGGGGCCCACAAAGGCGGTTTAAGACATATGGACATATATAAGATACCTCAACCCCGTTTTAAGTCATTATTTTTCAGTATATTCAGACCTTATAACCCTAAAAACAGTCTCTCAAGGTTCTCTCATGATCCAAGACCCAAACAAAGGGCAAACAACACAAATCAAATGTCGGGAATCCCGTGGCGCTAGTAAGTTTCTTGTTCTTCTTGTTGTTGCTGATTTTTGTGTTGTTCCAGCTCGTGTGGGAGGTTGTTTTAAGTGTTTTATGTCCTGTAAATACACCTTCAAGTTTTTAATATCAACCCTAGGTGATTTCAAGTCTTCTAAAGTAATTCTAGTGCCGAAAAACCCGAATTAATTGCTAGTTTTGCTTCCTTGTTCTTGTGGCAGAATTGAAGGGATATTTCGTGGAAAATTAAGGTCAAATTGGAGTTGTTCTTTCTGTTTAAAGGTAAGGAACCTCTTACTCTATATATATTTAAGATTATCCAAGTTGCAGCTAAGTCGTTGAAGCTAGAACTTGTGAAATATATATCGAAAGGCTTGGTAGTAATGTTGTTGGTTGGTGGACTGTTTTGGAGGCTCAATATGATTATTAGTGATGTTGTTTGGGCTGTTTGGTGATTGTATTGACTTGTGGGAAGTCATATAAATAGGGGAGGTGCTGTCCGTTTCATCGTAAAATAGGTTGTGGTCGATACATAATAGTTACGACGCTTAAACGATAATGATAGTGTCATTTGTCTTATTGTAGACTAAGGAGTCGTGACATTTGCATAGCTTGAGGTTGGGTAGTATATACAAGGTATGTGAGGCTATCCCCTTCATTCTTTTGCACGACTCCGATTGTACATAATGTAATGAACGAGCTCCCAAAGATACTCTACTCTTAGAAGCTAGCAGTACTTACATTGCTGCCCTTCTTATGAAATGATTGATATTGATGTTACTTCTCTTATTCTTATATTATCAATGTTGTTGGTAGTTCCTGATTCTTATAAGATTCTTGATGAAGAGTTAATCCTAATAACGTGTACGAAGGATACCAACCTTATGTCACTCCGAAAGGTTCAAAATATGATTCCAATGAGTCCAGCATGCATCATATATATGTATCTATTTTACTCTACCGAGCCACGCTATAGTCGGCCGGGTATGGCACCTATTGTGCAACCATTGATCAGTTGGGTTTTACCGAGCTCCACATGGCCGGGTACGATTCTACCGAGCCCTATGATGGCCGGGTACGTTTTACCGAGCCTATTATGGCCGGGTACGATATGATGATGGTGATGTCCACAAAGGCGTATGTTTTAAAAGTTTATGTATATATATGTATGTATCATGTATTTCATGTCAGTAGCCCTCAGAGGTACCCAGATGTCACAGGTTGTATATTCTCTATCCCTGTTTACATTACTGTTCTTACTTATGCTTTCTTGCCTCACATACTCAGTACTTTATTCGTACTGACGTCCTTTTTATTTGTGGACGCTGCATGTCGTGCTGCAGGTCCTGATAGACAGGTAGACGTAGCTCCCCCACCACAGTAGGCTGTCCAGTTCAGCAGTTATTGGCGAGATCCCTTCTCCGGACTTGCCGTGGTCTTGGTATGCATTTTTGTTATAGACCTTATGGGTATGTCGGGGCCCTGTTCCGGCAATGTTGTAGCACTTATGTTTCTTTAGAGGCTCATAGACAGGTGTCGACTTATGTATGGTTTAGAATGCCTTGTCGGCTGATTTTTGTTGTATAGTCTTTCATGGCATCATGTTAGCTCGTACCTTATATATAGTTTCTTGACAGTCTTGTCGTCCCATGTTATGTATGTTCATGACATTATCTTTCATTGTTGGATGTTCATGATCCATGTCTACTATTTATATTGATCTTGTCGGCCCTTAAAGATAATAAGGAAGGTTAGATAAAATGTACGTTGGTGCTCGGCAAGTATGGCCCGGGTGCTAGTCATGACCCTCCAGTTGGGTCGTGACAAACTTGGTATCAGAGCAAGTCTGTCCTAGGGGATGTCTATGAGCCGTGTCTAGTAGAGTTTTGATTATGGATGTGTAGCGCGCCACATTTATAATCAGGAGGCTACGTGACATCTAGGGTTGTTACCTTCTTCCTGAATCTAGATCGTGCGTAGAGTTGAGTAGTAAGTGTTCATATCTAATATTCACCTTGTTTTCTTTCAGCGATGCCTTCGACTAGGAAGCAAGCAATTAGTAAACGGCTTGATACAGCTGTGGGAGAGGGTAACATTCAGGTGCCTCCAGCCAGAGCAGGCCAAAGTGAGGCTCAGAGTGAGATGCCGTCTCATACCTCTCCGTCTCCTCCAGAGGATATTAGGAGGCACCCAGTACATCCAGTTCCTTCGTCTAGCACTACAGACCACAATATGCGCAGTGCGGTGCAATTATTGACTAGCTTGGTAGCTGCTCAGGCTCAGAGGCAGAATACCGGTGCTGCTGATAAACCGGTTAGTGCGAGAGTTCATGATTTTATTAATCTAGACCCTCCAGTGTTTACCGGATCAGACCCCAAGGAGGACCCACAAACATTTATTGATCAGATTCATCGTACATTGCGGGTTATGCATGCTAGTGATACGGAGGCAGTAGAGTTGGCTTCTTATCGGTTACGGGATTTAGCGGTTTTCTGGTATGATAGTTGGGAGAGATCTAGGGGTCCGAACGCTCCTCCAGCCGTGTGGAAGGAATTTTCTGAGGCCTTTCTTCGTCACTACTTGCCAGTTGAGATACGACGAGCTAGAGCTGATAAGTTCTTGAACCTTCGACAGGGTAATATGAGTGTACGAGAGTATAGTATACAGTTTGATTCTTTAGCAAGGTATGCTCCCCATATGGTGTCAGAGATGAGTGATAGGGTGCATCTGTTCGTGAACGGGTTGGGACCACATCTGATAAATGAGTGCACAACAGCCTCCTTGGTAGAGGGCATGGATATTTCCCGTATTCAGGCTTATGCCCAGACCCTAGAGGATCGTAAGCGCCAGCAAAGGGCAGATAGGGAGCAGGATAGGGGCCAGCATAAGAGGGCGAGATTTGCAGGGTATTCTGATGAGTTCAGAGGCAGTATCAGGCCCCAATCTTCGAGGAGTTCGGCGCCACCTGTAGCTAGTGCTCCTCCAAAGTTTCAGAGGCCTCGGTATGATCGATTTACCTATTCTGGTTCAGGTCAGAGTTTGAGGGCATCAGGCTCACAATTTCATAGAGATACTAGTCAGACGAGACCCCCAACACCTCGTTATGATCAGTGCGGCAAGGCCCACTTTGGACTGTGCCGTCGAGGTTCCGATGCGTGCTATTCTTGCAGACAGCATGGCCATATGATGCGGGATTGTCCTAACAGAGGAGGTGGTGGTATGTCTTAACCGACTGGATCTGTGTCTAGTTCTTCCTCATCAGTTCGACCTCCAGCACAAGGTTTTCAACAGTCGATAGGTCGTGGTAGAGGTAGAGGTTCAGTGCCGAGTTCGAGTGGTGCTCAAAATCGAACCTATGCTCTAATAGGTCGACAAGATCTCGAGTCATCTTCGGATGTTGTTACAGGTATATTGTCTGTGTTTTCTTATGATGTATATGCGCTAATTGATCCAGGATCTACCTTATCATATGTTACACCCTTTGTGGCTAATAAGTTTGGCATTGAACCTGAATTGATAAGTAAACCACTTGCGGTATCCACTCCGATAGGAGATTCTGTGATTGCTAGAAGGGTATATAAAGGTTGCACTGTGATGATTTGTAGTCGTCAAACCTCGGCAAATTTATTTGAGTTAGAAATGGTTGATTTCGATGTGATAATGGGAATGGACTGGTTGGCCTCATGCTATGCAAATGTTGACTGTCGTACGAAGATGGTTAGGTTTTAGTTTCCTTGTGAACCCGCCATTGAATGGAAGGGGAACATTGCTACGCCGAAAGGTAGGTTTATTTCCTATCTTAAGGCAAGGAAGATGATCTCAAAAGGTTACATTTATCATCTTGTTCGCGTTAGGGATGCGGAGGCGAAGCCGCCTACTCTACAATTAATCCCCGTGGTCAATGAATTTCCAGATGTTTTCCCAGATGAACTCCCAGGCCTTCCTCCTGAAAGGGAGATTGAGTTTAGCATTGATGCATTGCCTGACACTCAACCGATCTCTATCCCTCCATACAGGATGGCCCCGGTAGAGTTGCGAGAGTTGAAGGCACAGTTGAAGGACTTGCTGGATAAGGGTTTCATTAGGCCTAGCACTTCACCTTGGGGTGCGCCAGTCTTGTTCGTGCGGAAGAAAGATGGGTCGTTAAGGATGTGTATCGATTATCGACAGTTGAATAAGTTTACAATAAAGAACAAGTATCCACTTCCAAGAATTGATGACCTGTTTGACCAACTCCAGGGTGCCAAGTATTTCTCCAAGATTGACTTGCGTTCAGGGTATCATCAGGTGAGGGTTAAGGAGAAGGATATTCCAAAGACGGCCTTCCGGACAAGATATGGGCATTTTGAGTTCTTGGTGATGTCGTTCGGGCTAACAAATGCCCCAGCAGCTTTTATGGATCTCATGAATAGTGTATTCAGGCCCTATCTTGATGTGTTCGTGATCGTATTCATTGATGACATTCTGGTGTATTCTCGTTCGGAGGCGAAACATGCGGGCCACTTGCGGATAGTATTACAGACCCTTCAGCATCATAAGTTATATGCTAAGCTCTCTAAATGTGAATTCTGGCTGAACTCAGTAGCATTCCTTGGCCATGTGATATCTGATGAGGGTATTAGTGTCGACACTCAGAAGATCGATGCAGTGAAGAATTGGCCGAGACCTACAACACCGTCAGAAGTCCGCAGCTTCCTGGGGCTAGCAGGATATTATAGGCAGTTTGTAGAAGGGTTTTCCTCTATATCAGCACCATTGACTAAGTTAACACAGAAAGCTACCAAGTTCCAGTGGTCTGATGCTTGTGAACATAGTTTTCAGGAGCTAAAGAATCGATTGACATCCGCGCCAGTGCTCACTCTCCCAGAAGGAACAGAAGGTTATGTGGTATATTGTGATGCCTCAGGTATAGGTTTGGGGTGTGTATTGATGCAACGTGGGAAGGTGATTGCTTATGCATCAAGACAATTGAAGAAGCATGAAAAGAATTACCCGACTCATGATTTGGAATTGGCTACAGTAATATATGCTTTGAAGATATGGCGGCACTACTTATACGGCGTCCATGTTGATATCTACACAGATCACAAGAGTTTACAATACATCTTCAAGTAGAAGGAGTTGAATTTGAGGCAGCGTAGGTGGCTTGAATTACTGAAAGACTACGATGTCGAGATATTGTACCATCCCGGTAAAGCTAATGTTGTGGCAGACGCTCTCAGCCGTAAGTCAATGGGAAGCTTAATACATATTGAGGCAGGTAGACAAGGGTTGACCAAAGAGCTTCACCAGCTGGCCAATATGAGAATCAGATTGTTGGACTCTGATGACAGAGGTGTTACTGTACAGAATACAGCAGAATCATCTTTGGTAGCCGAGGTAAAAGCACGGCAATATGAAGATCCTACCTTAGTAAGATTGAGAGAGGGAATTCAGCAGTGTAAGATTACAGCTTTCAAGATCGGAGGAGATGGGACACTGAGATACCAGGGCCGATTATGTGTACCTAGTGTGGCAGGGTTGCGAGAGAAGATTATGATTGAGATTCACCAGTCCCGATATTCTATCCATCCTGGCTCGACAAAGATGTATCATGACATTAAGGAGCAGTATTGGTGGGATAACATGAAGAAGTCTATTGCAGAATTTGTAGCCCAGTGTCCTAATTGTCAACAAGTAAAGATCGAGCATCAGAAACCTAGTGGATTGATTCAGAATATAGAGATTCCGACCTGGAAATGGGAGGTGATTAATATGGACTTCATTATTGGATTACCTCGCTCTTATCATAAGTTTGACTCCATCTGGGTGATAGTTGATCGACTTACAAAATCTGCCCATTTTTTGCCAGTTAAGACAACTTACACGGCTGAAGATTATGCGAAGTTGTATATCAAGGAGATTGTTAGGCTTCATGGTGTGCCGGTATCTATTATATCAGACCGAGGAGCTCAATTTACGGCTAACTTTTGGAGGTCTTTTCAGAAGGGTTTAGGCACACAAGTAAATCTCAGCACTGCATTCCATCCGCAGACTGACGGACAGGCTGAACGTACCATCCAGACGCTTGAAGATATGCTACGAGCATGTGTTCTAGATTTCAAGGGGAATTGGGATGACCATCTGGCACTTATAGAATTTGCCTACAATAATAGCTACCATTCCAGTATTAAAATGGCCCCGTATGAGGCACTGTACGGGAGGAGATGTAGATCACCAGTTGGATGGTTCGAAGTCGGTGAGACAGAATTATATGGGCCAGATTTGATTCACCAAGCCATTGAGAAGGTGAAAGTGATACAAGAGCGACTGAGGACGGCACAAAGCAGGCAAAAGTCTTATTCCGACGTCCGACGTCGTGATCTGGAATTTGAGGTTGGTGATTGGGTTTTCCTGAAGATCTCGCCGATGAAGGGTTTTATGCGTTTTGGGAAGAAGGGTAAGTTGAGTCCGCGGTATATTAGGCCGTACAAAATTCTTTGACGAATTGGACAGGTTGCTTACGAGTTAGAATTGCCATCTGAATTGGAATTTGTCCACCCGGTATTCCATGTATCTATGTTGAGGAAATGTATTGGAGACCCTTCTCGGGTCGTCCCTATCAAAGATGTACAAGTTACAAAGGATCTATCATATGATGAAGTGCCAGTGGCTATATTAGATCGACAAGTCCGCAAGCTGAGAACAAAGGATGTAGCTTCCGTGAAAGTATTATGGAGGAACAAGAATATAGAAGAAATGACATGGGAAGCAAAAGAGGAGATGAAGTCTAAATACCCTTACCTATTCCAGAGTGAAGATAACGAGGATGCCGGGGGAAAGAAGGACGCATTATAAGGTGAAACGGCTCTATGAGGTAAGCAATAGCTTGTGAATACTCTTTTTTTAATACAAAATGGTAATATGCAGATAATGTACATATCCATAATGCTTTGTATAGTCTTGTAAGGCCATAGGTTAGGTTTAACAGCTTGCAAGTTTGGCTAGTGTCCATTTTATAGGGGAAACTCAGCCGGAAATCTCCGTCGGAATCCACAATGAGTTAGACACCCCATAAACCCTTACATTCGAGGACGAATGTTCCTAAGG
Organism: Nicotiana tomentosiformis; assembly: GCF_000390325.3. NCBI lineage: Eukaryota > Viridiplantae > Streptophyta > Magnoliopsida > Solanales > Solanaceae > Nicotiana > Nicotiana tomentosiformis. Next base: position 135,386,539 of record NC_090817.1, read on the forward strand.
GGGAGAGGGTGTTACAACCCAAATTCGCATACCATAGATCACGCCGTAAGTTAGTCGACATAAATCCAAGAAGAGATTATCTTTGAGATGATAAGAAGTTAATCCTATTGGTCTTAAACGATACAAGGGTGTATAAGAGTGGTTAACAAGTATTTGAAGTTAAACGAATCAAGGATGTTGTAACCCGTATTTTCGGGTAACACTAGAGGTGATTAATTGTCCCCAAGAGGTCTTGTTTTAATGTATTTGAATCATATAATATACGCATCATAAGTCTTGAAGTCAAGCGAGTTATGAAACAAAAGTCGATAAAAGTTGTTGCAACTTAGGTTTATAATTTTACTTAAAATTTAGGTCAAATGTTACTGTATTTTTCTCCCAATGTGCTTGGAATTATGGGGTGATCTACCTATCACATTGAAGATCTATGAGTCTAGTTTCCAACTCATTAAACCGTTCATCGATACGATCTCGGAATAGAGAGATATTCGCATTTTCGCGAGAGTGCACCAAGCTGCTCTCTATGGGGCCCACAAAGGCGGTTTAAGACATATGGACATATATAAGATACCTCAACCCCATTTTAAGTCATTATTTTTCAGTATATTCAGACCTTATAACCCTAAAAACAGTCTCTCAAGGTTCTCTCATGATCCAAGACCCAAACAAAGGGCAAACAACACAAATCAAATGTCGGGAATCCCGTGGCGCTAGTAAGTTTCTTGTTCTTCTTGTTGTTGCTGATTTTTGTGTTGTTCCAGCTCGTGTGGGAGGTTGTTTTAAGTGTTTTATGTCCTGTAAATACACCTTCAAGTTTTTAATATCAACCCTAGGTGATTTCAAGTCTTCTAAAGTAATTCTAGTGCCGAAAAACCCGAATTAATTGCTAGTTTTGCTTCCTTGTTCTTGTGGCAGAATTGAAGGGATATTTCGTGGAAAATTAAGGTCAAATTGGAGTTGTTCTTTCTTTTTAAAGGTAAGGAACCTCTTACTCTATATATATTTAAGATTATCCAAGTTGCAGCTAAGTCGTTGAAGCTAGAACTTGTGAAATATATATCGAAAGGCTTGGTAGTAATGTTGTTGGTTGGTGGACTGTTTTGGAGGCTCAATATGATTATTAATGATGTTGTTTGGGCTGTTTGGTGATTGTATTGACTTGTGGGAAGTCATATAAATAGGGGAGGTGCTGTCCGTTTCATCGTAAAATAGGTTGTGGTCGATACATAATAGTTACGACGCTTAAACGATAATAATAGTGTCATTTGTCTTATTGTAGACTAAGGAGTCGTGACATTTGCATAGCTTGAGGTTGGGCAGTATATACAAGGTATGTGAGGCTATCCCCTTCATTCTTTTGCACGACTCCGATTGTACATAATGTAATGAACGAGCTCCCAAAGATACTCTACTCTTAGAAGCTAGCAGTACTTACATTGCTGCCCTTCTTATGAAATGATTGATATTGATGTTACTTCTCTTATTCTTATATTATCAATGTTGTTGGTAGTTCCTGATTCTTATAAGATTCTTGATGAAGAGTTAATCCTAATAACGTGTACGAAGGATACCAACCTTATGTCACTCCGAAAGGTTCAAAATGTGATTCCAATGAGTCCAGCATGCATCATATATATGTATCTATTTTACTCTACCGAGCCGCGCTATAGTCGGCCGGGTATGGCACCTATTGTGCAACCACTGATCAGTTGGGTTTTACCGAGCTCCACGTGGCCGGGTACGATTCTACCGAGCCCTATGATGGCCGGGTACGTTTTACCGAGCCTATTATGGCCGGGTACGATATGATGATGGTGATGCCCACAAAGGCGTATGTTTTAAAAGTTTATGTATATATATGTATGTATCATGTATTTCATGTCAGTAGCCCTCAGAGGTACCCAGATGTCACAGGTTGTATATTCTCTATCCCTGTTTACATTACTGTTCTTACTTATGCTTTCTTGCCTCACATACTCAGTACTTTATTCGTACTGACGTCCTTTTTATTTGTGGACGCTGCATGTCGTGCTGCAGGTCCTGATAGACAGGTAGACGTAGCTCCCCCACCACAGTAGGCTGTCCAGTTCAGCGGTTATTGGCGAGATCCCTTCTCCGGACTTGCCGTGGTCTTGGTATGCATTTTTGTTATAGACATTATGGGTATGTCGGGGCCCTGTTCCGGCAATGTTGTAGCACTTATGTTCCTTTAGAGGCTCATAGACAGGTGTCGACTTATGTATGGTTTAGAATGCCTTGTCGGCTGATTTTTGTTGTATAGTCTTTCATGGCATCATGTTAGCTCGTACCTTATATATAGTTTCTTGACAGTCTTGTCGTCCCATGTTATGTATGTTCATGACATTATCTTTCATTGTTGGATGTTCATGATCCATGTCTACTATTTATATTGATCTTGTCGGCCCTTAAAGATAATAAGGAAGGTTAGATAAAATGTACGTTGGTGCTCGGCAAGTATGGCCCGGGTGCTAGTCATGACCCTCCAGTTGGGTCGTGACATCCGAGATGTGGGCCCCACAGGCAAATTTTGAGCTAATTTCGGATTTTATTGAAAAAATATAATATTTTCTTATGAAATTGATTATTATAATTTTTGTTGACTGTATCGAATTAATTATGACTAGATACGAGTCGATCGGAGTCGGAAAAATTGAGGAAAAAGCATAATACTTGGTTAAATTGGAGCAAGTCGAGGTAAGTGACTTGTCTAACTTTGTGTGGGAGAAATTCCCCTAGGATTGATAATTGTAATGTGTGGAAAGTCGTGTACATGAGGTGATGAGTGTGTACACAGGCTAAATGTGAAAGATTATGTTTTAAATTATGTAGATCATTGTTGCGCATTAATTAAATTATTTTATTTTGCTATATTCTTCATTATTGATTTAATATTTATATTTTTAAATTTGCTTGACCTTTTCCTGCTAATTATTTTATCTGTTTAGTTGGAACTTGGTTTCTTTTATTCTGTGCATTATTTGAAGGTTGATTTTCTTTAAATTAAATATTATTAATATGAAGTATTTGACATTTTAAAACTTAATATTGAAACAACGTATTAAAGATTTTGAAATATTATTTTCCTGAATTATTTACTCCTGAATATTTTTGTAAGATTTTCGTACTCATTGTGATGGAGCAGTGAGCTCTTTATTGTGGAAAAATATTATTGTTGAATTATTTTGACATGAGCCGTGAGCTCTTTATTGTGGAAAAATATTATTGTTGAATTATTTTGACATGAGCCGTGAGCTCTTTATTGTGGAAAAATATTATTGATGATTTATTTTGGCATGAGCTATGAGCTTTTTATTGTGAAAAAATATTGTTGTTGAATTATTTTGGCAAGTTAAATTATTTGAGCGCTTGAGGTGCAAATTATGATATATTGTGATATTAATACGCATGCGGTGGTATAAGGTCTGGGTATTGAAACGCATGCGGTGAGATAAGGATGGCTTGATACGCGTGGCTAGTAAGGGGAACTACTAGAAGTCATGCGGTGTGATAAGGATGGCTAAAACGCGGGATGCTATTTCGGAAAAAATATTTTCTTTCAAATAAATTGTGAAGGTTCCCGCAGTGAGATAAGAAAAATGAGATATAGTGAATTTGTTTATGATTTGGGACTACGAGGCGGTACCTCAGGAGTACCCTTTTTGATATTGATTTATGGCCGCAGTTACCTTTGATTATTGTGTGATTTTCTTAAAGTTGAAAAGAATTCTGTTTTATTTCCACGAGGTATTTATTTGTCATTATTTGATGTAATTAAATGTGACATACTACTTGATTCATTTTCATTGTCATTTTATCTTATAATATTGTTTAAACATTTTACCATGCCATTATTTATTCTCCAGTAGGGCCTGACCTGACCTCGTCACTACTCTACCGAGGTTAGGCTTGGCACTTACTAGGTACCGCTGTGGTGTACTCATACTACGTTTCTGCACATCTTTTTGTGCAGATCCAGGTACATCTTATCAGACCACGCATCAGTAAACTAGCTGTACGAGGAGACTTCTAGGTATATCTGCCAACGCCCGCAGACTCCGGAGTCCCCTTCTATTCTATTTTGTTGCTTCCTTATTTTCTTTAGACTCTGTTATATAGAGACATCGAGGATAAATTCTTAGAAGCTTGTGACTTATTTCTACCTAGTTTTGGGAGTTGAAATTGTTTGAATTGTAGTTTAATTATTTCAGATATTTATTATTATTTCGCATTGATAGGCTTACTTAGTCTTAGAGACTAGGTGCCATCACGACATCCTACGGAGGGAATTTGGGGTCGTGACAGTTCTGCAGCCCCTAGAGCCTCTCTTTTGTATTTATATTCTGTCTACTTTATATTCAGACAATAGTTAGAGTTTTGTATATTCTACTAGTTACTCATACACTTGTGACACTAGGTCTTAGCGCACACACTAGTAGACTTTATGATTTTGGAGTACTTATATCACTATGTTTGCCACTCAGTTGTCTTCGCTTCATTTATTAAATTTTCTACTCCTTAATTTCCTATTAAATAGAATTTATAACCTGTTTAATTCACTATTGGCTTGCCTAGCAGTAACGTTAGGCGCCATCACGGCCCATCCAAGAGGTTTACTGAATCAAATATTAGTTGGCATGACTGGTTGGCCATCCCGATTCAATTATGATGCGAAAAAAATTGATTGAGAATTCACATTGGCATATATTGAAGAAATAGAAGAATTTTTAAGAATTCTCTTGTGCTGCTTATTCTCATGATATACCAGCTAAAGTTAGGATTGAATCCCTTGATTTCTGGAATAAATAAAAGGTGATATATTTATGGTCCCGGTCACCTGCCGTGTAGACCAATTACATATTATATGGTTTTAGTAGATGCATCTATGGCCACATGTGTGTTTGTTATCAACTTGCAATTTGGCTTTTGCAAGGTTGCTTGCTCAAATTATTAGAGCACAGTTCTAGAAAATAAATTATGATAATTTATCTTGATAATGCTGGTTTAAATCCAAGTTGGTTCAGCGGAAATTGTACGCCTCCAATTAAGCTAAACCATTAGTTATGAGAACAAAACTCCCAAATAGAAATTTGGTATGAGATGTATTATTTAATATACAACAAAACGTGTACGCATCTAGCCAAGTTATGATAAATTCTCTCTATCACAATTGATTCACGGTCAGGAACCAAATAATTTTCATCTAGAAATATGGATGTGCTATAATTTAATTGTTCCACCATAATGCACAAAAATGGGTCCCCAAAGAAGGTTGAGGATATGTGTTGGTGATCTCAATATTATGGGGAGAAAATGGGCAACTGAAAAGTAATACATGGAATGAATTATTATGAGTATATCAAGATCCTCGTACAAGAAAATGTGAACTTGAAGTTCAAGTAATAATTTATTTGTAAAATATTATTAGGCACATTTGTTGATCCAAAGCAAAATCTCGTATTTCAGCTGCTAATGCTCCAAATAGAATAAAATTCATGATGGACAGAGTCTATGACACGCATGAAGTGTAATTGACTAATCGATTTTAAAGATAAAACTCCTTGAAGAAGGAGAGGAGCAAATGATCAAGATGGTCATAATAAGGAGGCAAGTGCTCTAGAAGAGCACCGCGACATAACACTTTATAAGACCTCATGGGAGAGACTTAGGTACCTGAAAATAATGAGATCTCGATAAGTTATGTCTTTCTTGAGTGATGATATTGGTGATATAATGTAGCTCAATATTATTAATATTGACGAGGATCTTGAGCTCAAATCTGTCATGAAATTTGGATAGATAAATGATTGGCCAAATAAAAAATACGCAATGAAAATTGACTTCACCTGAAAAATGTTAAAGTTGGACGGATAGTCCTAACACCTGAAAGTGAAATGAAAAATCAAGTCAATAGACATAAAGATGACTTGTGGCACAAGATTTTTCGTAAATATCCTGGCATTAGTTATATGGAGATATGTTCTCCTCTGGTGGATGAAATCATTTTCAGGTTTTAATTTTGATAATACATTTGATATGCGTATAATGAAAATCCTTGAAGGATTTAAATTGTTCTGAAGCATATTAAGGTTCCCAACAAATTTATCAAATAAAGTTTCAACAAATCCTTATTAGAGCAAGCACGACGTGCATGATTTATTTTTGTGTCTGTTGTAATTGATGCACTATGTATCTTGCTAGAACCATGAGTATAACAATATGCTAGCGAGATCTAGTTTTATTCCTATATGAAGATATTATAATACTATTAGTATTATATTGCAAAAGGAATCCTTGATATATATTTGTTTATTCTAATAAATATTGTTAAGGTTTTGTTGGTTATGCAAGTGCACGCATTTTCTGAAATCCGTTCTTCAAACAATCTATTTGTATATTAGGGAATTGCCATATTATCATTTCACAAGGTTATCAATTGTTGATACTTATTCAAGTCATGTCAATATACTAGCAACTGATGAAGCAAGTGACTCAACACACAACAGATGTATGACTTTTCTGTGAAGAGAAGATTCCAATAATAATGAAGACATTGATTTTGCTTATCTCAATTGAAAGAAGGATATATTGAAGGAGACAAAATAAATAATATATTTTATCAAAGTTCTTTATCACACACAATCTTTAACAGAATGATAAAATAGATGTTCAACAAATTCGTTCAAGTGATAATTTGGCGGAATAATTCACTAAGGCATTGACTATCTCAACATTAGAGAAGTTGTTATACAAGCTTGGAATTCGTCGTTTCCGAAAAATAAAGTGATATTTTCATCAGGGGGAGACAAATACGCGTTGTACTCTTTTTTCCTTAGCTAAGATTTTATCCCACTGGGTTTTCCTGGTAAGGTTTTTAATGAGGCAACAAGTAATGTGTATTACAAGATGTGTGTACACTTTTTCCTTCACTAGAATTTTTTTCCCATTAGGTTTTTTCCTAATAAGGTTTTAACGAGACACATTATCTATGGACATCCAAGGGGGAGTGTTATGAAATACATATGGATGTCCACTAATCAAATATAACTCTCACTACTCTTCTTCATTATGTAGATAACCCCCACTACTTCTCACGAAAATAGTTGTAACTCCCACACCTCCATAACCTTCCCATGATCTTCTTCTATGATCTCAAATGTTTAATACCATATTTAAAGTAACCTTATTGTAAGTCTCTATGTAACCCTATAAATAGAGGTATTTGGGATCCGGGGGCGGATCCACCCCTTTACATTGGGGTGGCATGGCACCCGCTGGATAAAAAATTTATATACCTATGTTGAAATTTTCTTAAATTAGGTTAAATATCCCAAACATGAGCATGCTCATCCGTTGAAATCACACCCTGCACCACATAAGTCGTTTGACCATAATAACATCCTCCGACCACAATAGCTAAAATTTCATGAATCTAGTGCCCGCGATACACCTCACAACACATATAAGCCATGTTCCAACCCTCGCAATACTGTCACGATGGAAGAGATGTTTAGAAATTCCTAACCACTTGACGAATCAATAAATCATGGGGTCTCTCCCCCTGACAAGGACCATTACCTCATTCTGAACTGAATAACGATATTTTCCCTTTAATATACCTTATATAAATCTGATTGCATTGATTTCAGGTTCAAAAATCTCGCCTCACCCAGTACCAGTTGCTCAGGTAATAAGCCACCTCAGATACTGACCAAGATCTCATATGATGCCATCAATACGCCGATATACATAAAGGTGAATGAACTCGGGAAAAGAGCAACCCAGCCCGCGTAATGAATAAAATGGTCGAACAGATGCTATGAAACCTCCTTAGAGAATGAGAAATAAATACACATGAATAGATATAGGGAACCGCACTCAATATCTCGCTGTTGCGGCGTGTAACCCGATCCACACATGATACCTTGCGGTATGCAACCCGATCCAAACAACATACCCGTGGCGGCGTGCCACCCCATCCATACATAACAATAAATAAGGAAACACCCATCAAGCCATAACACTCATACCTACAAAATACCCCAATATCGACCACAAGCACGCCATGTGCAAAAATACAACCCTAGGGAGACGGATAGCGCCATACGCTACAAAACCCAAGCACAACTAAGGTGTGATAAATGACCTGCATCTCGAGAGTCATCCTACTAATATAATACCACAAGCTACACGGGACCTCGACACATGTGCGAATAATCAAGCCACCTCACAACACATATGGCACAATAGAGTAATACACGGAATAGTTGACGACGAGAATAACATCTAATGCCCGACGACTCCTCCGTAAGCAATGCTATGAGGAATGAACATATCCGACCTGACGTAGGGAACCCATTCACATTAGACCCACCAACGGACCTCAAACCAATTCTGATCATACCATATTGGGTCAATAGCCTTTCAATGATCCACAATGGTCCTATTTATGAAGAACACGAGAAGCAGTCCAATCCAGAACAAACTTCCACCGTTTATAACCAATTGAATAGAGCGCCGTTCAGGCATAAACTCTCATATTAGCGACAGTACCAGAATATCCATACTTGGTTTCGATCCTTAACAATTAAGTGACTAACATATCTACTATACTAAGCAACTTCAATCTACAATGTCAACATCCAATGGGACCAACATTAGTAACCAATTCCATAGTTTAGGCCATTTAGACAATTTACCAAACACCTAGTGGGCATACATTTATATATTTCTTAACCATAGAATTTGTTCTTCTAACTGCCATAATTTACCAACAATTCATCCCACCATCATTCTTTAACAACTTATAATCCTAACATCACATGTGTGACTAACCATTCTCACCCAACCAATAAAATTCCATCAAATAATCACTTTTCAATTTCTACAATGGGTATTCATTTAAATTGAAAATTTATGGCTTCCAATCACTATACCATGAGTTCCAATACTTGATTCATACTCATATTTCCATAATAAATCCATACATGTATACATAATACTCTCACACCCAAGAATCATACTTCTTATGACCTACTTTTAATCCAAATCCTAAAATTGAAAACTAAGGTATGGAACCTTACCTCTTTGATGAAGATATTGTGATTAGCTTCCTTGATTATTGGAGACTGGTGCAAGATTGGATGATTAGAATGTTAGGTTTACGCCTTCTCTCTCTAAAATGCTCTTACATCTCTCTAAAATATCAGGTTTTAGATCAAAAATGACTTAACCCCTCTCCCTACCCGGCCTTGGGGGTATTAAATGAGCTCCTACGTGCGCGGCCACACACCTGAGCAAGTGGCCATGCATTTGGCCGCGCACCTAAGGCAGAAAGTCTCAAATATGCGCGGCCGCGCATCTAAGTGCGCATATGACACAGATCCAGTAAAATGGCGATAACCTTTTGTATAAATATCCAAATGACGAACAGTTTGATGCGTTGGAAATTAGACTCAAATGGATTTAATTTTATAGGTTATAGGCCATATAAATTTTCATATCTTGAGAGTTATGCTCGTTTGAAGTTAGATCTTGTGCGAACTCACTTGAAACTTTATCACATCATATAATTTTCAACTTGACTTAGCCTTAGGGCTCTTCTTAGACCCTAAACCATTCTTAATGCACCTTATACATATATTATCATGATCAATTAATATAATTAAAATTACCAGTCTTGTTCATACCCGAATTGATATAATTAGGACCCGACAATCTTCTTAATGGTCTTAAAACACTTAGAAATTTTCCAGGGTGTTACATTTTCCCCCCACTTAAGAACATTCGTCCTCGAATATTTTACAAGTCATTATTAGGCACAATATTATCCTCTTTTTACCTTAACCATCATCTCTAATCGTTCTTGACTTCATATAGATCTTAGATATTCTTCCAATATTTCAACTTCCTTAAGGCCCCAAAATTTGGCTTACTCCCAGATTTTTCAGAAATTTTGGCAGAGTGTCCTCTGCAATTGGGCCTAACCACCTGCCAGAGAATCACTAAAACCAGTCCTAACAACATATTCATGAACCAACAACGCAACATAACATTAAAACAATGCCAATCGTGGCCTCACGAGTAGTATACTACCTAAAAGGAACACCTTTAACATTAGCTATACAGTTGATACATAATTCATAGAAGGTAACTCTTAGCATTTTTCGTAGAACACAACTTCATAAATACATGACTATTCAAACAAATGAGGGTACTTCTTCTTCATTTCTTCCTCGGCTTCCCAAGCGGCCTCTTCAACCTGTTAGTTTCGCCATAACACTTTCACGGAGGCAATTTCCTCATTTCTCAACTTTCGAACCTGCCGGTCTAAAATGGCCACCGGCTCCACATCATAAGTCAAATTACCGTCCAGCTGCACTGTACTGAAATCCAAAATATGAGACGGATCCCCAACATACTTTCAGAGCATGGACACATGGAACACTAGATGAACACCTGATAGACTAGGTGGCAAAGCAAGTTCATAAGCCACCTCTCTAATCTTCTTAAATATTTCAAAAGGCCCAATATATTGAGGGCTCAACTTGCCCTTTTTCCCAAACCTCAACACACCCTTCATGGGAGAAATCTTGAGCAGAACCTTCATACACTGCTGATAATAAAAGGAAACACGCGGAATCTCATAACTATTTATTATATCAATAAGTCATGGAGCTCTCTCGCCCCAACCAGAACCATAATCACTTTCCAAGCTGACTTTCAATATTATCCTTCCGAATATACTGTAATCAAACCTGATAGTACCCATTCTAGGTCCAATGACCGTATATTATTAAACACAACTATCATACTGACATGTCACACCAATACAACTCAAGCCACAACTGCGCAACCTTGTACCCAAAGTGGAAGATGTCTCAAAGTAGAGAACCGTATTGCAAGTTCAACAAGCACCACCATAACTGCAATGCTATAAGCTCATTATATATAGTAGAACCAAGACACACCAATTTAATAAGAGTAACCAGCTCTTCTAGAGCTCACATTATCATCACTCGCACAGACAACTCATGTGCTATAGTATCATTATCTGGACCCGCACGGATAACTCATGTACTAATAATATCATTATATGGATCCGCACGGACAACTCACGTGCCAATAATATAATCCGCCTGGCATGGTCACAAGCCTCCAGTCCTATCATATCATACAAGAGCAATCAAATAAGTACACATGTATATGATAAATGAAGTAGAATTCACATGCTCCTGGACTAGTATAAATAACACGCCATAGAGTAGGCATGTGTAAAGTGCGCTATCACAACTCAAATCGGCAATTAACCCAGAAATAGTAACTACCTAGTTTATTTAGGAAATTAGCCTCTTTGTAACCTCAAGTATAACCTAGCTAGTTCTCAGCAAAGGTACGAATAAGAGAAACGTCATAGCTTTACGCTTAACCATCAACTCTAGGCATATCATAGCCTAAACATTTTCCTGAATCTGAATACTTACCCCGATGCCCACACATGGGCTCAATCCTCACACACACACACACACACACACACACACACACATATATATATATATATATATATATATATATATATATATATATATATATATATACGCACTCGTAGCGCGTAGTCATCATAAATAATTAACGCAACTAGTGCCTCCACTGAGTGTAAATAAAATACTCACCTCAAACAGGCTGCAACCCTGAAACAATATGCTTTTGAGAAATCCCAGTTCCCCAAATTCATAGAACACATGAACCATCGTAGCTGATCAAAACTCCAGCACTCGAATGACTATCACATCCTTCATGCACGATCATCCCATTAGGAATATTTGCATAATTCTTCTGTGAAACATATCAATAATTTGAATATCAGCAATCGATTAACTAGGTGAGTATCGCAATACTGATGGCATCCGAAAGTCAGAACACAATGCGCCTTTTTGAAATACGCACCCTTCTCAGGGATTACCGAGCAGTTATAACATTCATCGAAATATATAAAGCTATCCATTCTATACAGAATTCGTGACCTTCCCTTCAAGAATGAACTGCCACCTTGTACATGTAAATCTTAATACCGCACAACACACCATATCTATCATTCCATCATGTGACAAGCACAAGAATCTCATTATCAACTTTGAGTCACCAGCAATTTACATACTCGGTTAGTTAGAAACCTTCCTCTTGCTTCTTTCTAGGAGGAAATCACAATACCCAACACGTTACCCATATTGGTAGAAAATATCTGGTTCAAACCATGGTAGAAACCATTAAGAACACTTTGAAACCCATTTGCACATAACCAAACTATCAGAACTGAATTCCTCTAACTTGACCAAGCCACACAGGTCACCAAACCCAATAATATTGCCACCAAAATATCTGTAAAGTCTCACCAAATCATAATTACCCAAAAGAACCGAGCATACCATTACCATACTGGTCTAACCTACTACCCAGTTGTCCTATTTACTTCGACTTTCTTCAGAATTACCCTCAAGTTGACACTTCTCCTTGTCAGAACACTACAATCCTTACCCAAAGCTCACTACAAGACATCATAACATAAAACCATACCGCCTTAAGGCACATAAGCCATTATATTCTTCTTAAGCACCACAAAAGTACCACAACTGAGACCCCCACACTGAAAAGACCTTATGTGGACGTAATTTTCCCTTTTTACCTTTCTTGCACTAAAATGTAGAATCCATAGTCATATAGAATTACCGCAAGTCCCGACATCATCCAGTGTAAATAACTGACTCTGGCAATATACAAATTTCGAAAACGTTTCAATTGACACATATACATCTTGAATCCATTAGAACCCTTTCGAAATTTACCCAATATGCTCAAATCTAAATTGCACCGCCCAAACGGGCCGAAAGACACAAGCCCCATTAGCGTAACGGCCCCCAAAGAAGAAACCCTGCCTTAACACCACCAATCAAATCCATACTTCATGCGCACTACATCCTTCTAAATAACCATTTAATGATTTTATGATTTTTCATATTTTCATAAAGTGCAATATAACCCGCATTCAAGAAATTTTCTTACTCGAGTAATCCCCGATCTCAACCTCTGCAAGTCATAACTAATCAACAAGTATGCCTCGGACCAAAACCAATACCGCACATAATCGTGCAATCACATCATTGATAGCAGACTCCCCCACTTGGCTCAAAGCCATAGAACAAAACACTCGATAAATTACAATACCCATACTTTATTACTGCCATAATACTGTAGTCAGCTCAACGAAAATTCTTCTCAAGCTTATGCAACACCCACCATAAAATACCTCAATCATCCGCTAACTTAGCATTTATTCTCGTGACAGTCAAGTCAACTTTCTTGGCCAAATTCAAATTCAAACGTCAACACATACGCCCCGCTGGAAGAAAAGAAACTCTCCACTCAACATTATAAGGAACACACCTACGTAGATTACTCCGCAGGGGAAAACCCACTTGCTTAGCCTCAAATTGGCATCTTGTTATACCCTTTTGCAATCACAATTACTATGCAATCACTTAATCTTTCTGAGTCAAAACTCATTAACAAGACATGAGAATTTAATTTGTCCCACTTTAACAACGTGAAAGATCCTTCAAAACATTCATACTCGAGACTGTACGTCACATCAAAATGAAAATCAAGCATCCTTTTCTTTTCAAGAAAACACTCCTCATCACATTCGAATCATCTTAACACATCCCACAGTCACATCATACTCATCACAAAGCCATTCCCACCGCTCATCGGTCCACAAATTCCACTCGTAGGGACATTACCGGACATATGAGTCCAAATGTACAAGTTCTCACAACTGAAACTGCCGAGTCTAAGCTGCGGTCTAAACCTGGCCTCAAGTTCTCTAGACTGGCCCATCACCAAAACACAGAATACACATCTCAAACCTCGTTCATGGAATCACAAGCCAGCGATGCATAGTTGATACTGAGTGCTCACATGCGCACGCGAATGCGTGGAAGGAGTTCAAAGAGTTATGTTTCAAGCTGAATCAATTTCGAATGATAAAATATAAGAAAGTGAAATTTTCCTAAGGGTTCGGCAGCCTCTCGAAGATAAGTACAGACGTCTCCGTACCGATCCGCAAGACTCTACCAAACCTGCTCATGACTCGTGAGACCTATGTAACCTAGATCTATGATACCAACTTGTCACGACCCAAAATCCTAACCTGTCGTGATGGCGCCTATCTCAATACTAGGCAAGCCGACAACCTCAATAAACCACAATTTCTTTTAAGTTTGAAAACATAATATTTAAATTAAGTGGAATAAGTCTCACAATACAGATATAAACACTCCCAAAACCCGGTGTCATTGAGTACATGAGCATCTAAATAATACAAAGTCTGACAGATATGAACACTGTCTGAAAATATAGAACAGTACAATAACTGAAAGGAGAGAGAGTCAAGGTTTGCGGAGGCCAAGCACCTTGATAGTCTCAAACAGATAACTCCTCAAATCTGGCAACCGTAGTATCCGGAAGTACTTGGATCTGCACACGAGATGCAGAATGTAGTATGAGTACAACCAACTCAATAAGTAACAAAACTAACCTTTGGGCTGAAAGTAGTGACGAGATCTGCAGGAACAGTCTAGTATAAATAATAACAATACATAAATGTAGGCATGCTTTCAAGTTCAACAGTTGCTTTCAGTACAAATAAAACAGATCAATTCTGAACAATACGAGGAATATGACATCTTTGTATATACATGCCAATGTACATACTGTATGTGATGCACCTTAATGAAAACTCTGTGTACTCACTATCTAAAATACTCAATCACTCAGTATTGTATATGGCCAATCCAGCCCAGGGAAGATCCATCCCAAAATATATATGTATATCCATCAACTGACAGTCAGTCACTCAGTATTGTATAAGGCCAATCCAGCCCAGAGGAAGATCCATCCTCAAATATCAATTATTCGGACAAGATCCATGTCCAGGGAAAATCCATCCCAAAATATAAATACTTCGGGCAAGATCCATGCCCAAGGAAAATCCATCCCTCAATATAAATGCTTCGAGCAAGATCTATGCCTAGGGAAAATCCATCCCTCAATATAAATGCTTCGGGCAAGATCCATGTCTAGGGAAGATCCAACCCAGAAATATATATCAACTACGCTCACTGTGGGGGTGCAGACTCTGGAGGGGCTCCTTTTCCGAAGCGCTATAATAGCCAGATCCATGCATAAATAAATAAACATAAGTATCGCTCAGAATCTCCAGTCTCTCGGGCTCTCAATAACATGAAAAATCAACCCGACATGATGATATGAAGTATCAATAAATGACAACAGAGACTGAGATATGATATGCAAATGATAGATGTGACTGAGTATAAAATTATAAATTTAAACAAATAGTTCAACAACAATACGGCCCATGTGGTCCCAAAATATATCGGCGCATAGCCAAATCATGATCTTTAACATGAGTCTCAGCTCAATTTCTCTAACGCGTGGAGGATGTGCAGATAATGACATTTACTTAATTATGCAACTCCACGGAATCAATTAAGTCACAATTCCTATGATGCACGCTCACACGCCCGTCACCTAGCGTGTGCGTCATCTCCAAACAATTCATACAACTTGTAATTCAGGGACTCATACCCTCAGAACCAAGTTTAGAAATGTTACTTACCTCAACAAGATGAACCCAACATCGAGCAAGCTAATCAATACTTAGGAAATTCCATTCCGCGCGTATTCACCTCTGAATGCCTTCTTGTCTCCTTAATTCAATGCCAACGATTCGAAACTGAAATTTACCCCTTAATGATAATACACCGATCTACTATACTAAGCAACTTCAATCTACAATGTCAACATCCAATGGGACCACATTAGTAACCAATTCCATAGTTTAGGCCATTTAGACAATTTACCAAACACCTAGTGGGCATACATTTATACATTTCTTAACCATAGAATTAGTTCTTCTAACCGCCATCATTTACCAACAATTCATCCCACCATCATTCTTTAACAACTTATAATCCTAACATCACATGTGTGACCAATCATTCTCACCCAACCAATAAAATTCCATCAAATAATCACTTTTCAATTTTTACAATGGGTATTCATTTAAATTGAGAATTTATGGCTTCCAATCACTATACCATGAGTTCCAATACTTGATTCATACTCATATTTCCATAATAAATCCATACATGTATACATAATACTCTCATATCCAAGAATCATACTTCTTATGACCTTTTTTTAATCCAAATTGCGAAATTAAAAACAAGGGTAAGGAACCTTACCTCTTTGATGAAGATCTTGTGATTAGCTTCCTTGATTCTTGGAGATTGGTGCAAGATTGGATGATTAGAATATTAGGTTTGCTCCTTCTCTCACTAAAATGCTCTTAGATCTCTCTAAAATATCAGGTTTTAGCTCAAAAATGACTTAACCCCTCTCCCTATCGGACCTTGGGGGTATTAAATGAGCTCCTACGTGTGCAGCCACGCACCTGAGCAAGTGGCCGCGCATCTGAGGCAGAAAGTCTCAAATATGCGCGGCCGCGCATCTGGGCGCACATATGTCACAGGTCACGTAAAGTTGCCATAACGTTCTTTATACATATCCAAATGACAAACGGTTTGATGCGTTGGAAACTACACTCAAAGGGCTTTAATTTGATAGGTTATAAACCATATAACTCTTCATATCTTGAGAGCTATGCTTGTTTGCAATTAGATCTTGTGCGAACTCACTTGAAAATTTATCACATCATATAATTTTCAACTTAACTTAGCCTTAGGGCTCTTCTTAAACCCTAAACCATTCTTAATGTACCTCATACACATATTATCATAATCAATTGTTATCATTAAAATTACCAGTCTTGTTCATACCCGAATTGATATAATTAGCACCCGCCAATCTTCTTAATGGTCTTAAAACACTTAGAAATTTTCCGGGGTGTTATAAAAACCTATTTTTAAAGGGTAAAAAAGACGAAAGATATTTCACTAAGGGTCTTCGTGCTTTTATGGCACGACCCGGAATTCCCACCCTCGGGACCGTGATGGCGCCTAACATTTCACTTGCTATGCAAGTCAACGTTAGAATAGTTTTAAGCCATTTTTTACAAAACAGATTAACTGATGTCAATTATACTGATATAACTGAAATAGAACTGAAATAAAGCGTAAAAAGTCAAAGCAATCGAAATATCTAAATACAACCCCGAATCTGGTGTAACAAGTGCATGAGCTACTAGAAAAATACAGATAAAGGTCTGAATAAAAGTAAAGTTGTCTGAAAGAAAATACACAGCTAAGATAAGGTAGAAGGGGACTTCAGGGTTGCGAATGCCGAGCAGTTGTACCTCAAGTCTCCGTACTGATAGTCAACCCGAGCAATTTACTCGCCACTGCTGGGACCGATTTCAAAATTTGCACAAGAAGTGCAGAGTGCAGTATGAGTACAACCGACCCCATGTACTCTGTAAGTGCCGAGCCTAACCTCGACGAAGTAGTGACGAGGCTAAGGCGGGTCACTTACAATAACCTATACGCAGTATAAAAATAATGATAGGAATGGAAAATACGGAAATGAAATAAAGCAGTTAACTCATGAAAATAACTCAATCCTCAAAGAAAATCAATAAATACCAGAAATACCAATCCTTTGAGTCTCGTACGAAAGTACCGAAACCAACACTATAATATAAGGAATAGAGAACACATAAATTGTTGGGGCGCGCAACCCGCTCCCACCGTACAATACTATCCTCCCTTATTCCAACATATAAATATCAATAATAATAATAAGTAAATATATGTTGCGGCGTACAACCCGATACCACCATATAATCAGAGTCAATATCATAATTAACCCTTATTTCACCATATCAATCCACCCTTATTTCACCTGTTGCGGCACGCAACCCGATCCTACCGTATCAATATAAATCCTCCCTTATTTTACCATATAAATCCACCCTTATTTCACCTGTTGCGGCGCGCAACCCGATCCCACCGTACAATATAAATAAATCAATAAGTGCAATAAATTTAACAACTTGAATCACAAGAATATTTATGATTAACGAATATAAAGCAGAACCAGAAAGGAAATCTCGTCCCAAATTAAGAATTCACTATAATTAATACTAAGTAGTAAGACAAGTCGAATAAATGACAACTAAAGGGTACAAGTAAGTCAATTAAGGCAAGTAGCAGTTAATCATGGAAGCATGGGAGAATCTAACATTTTTAGCATGAGAATAATAAATGACAAGTAGTAAATAAAGGCATGTGAAGCATTTAAAGCATGTAACAGTTAAAACATGGAATACAATAATTAATAAAATACGGAAAAGTAGGGAAACAAGTATTTTGACATCGTATATACACTTGTCACCTTGCATATACGCCTCTACACATGAATTTTACGTAGCACATAGCTCAAGGGTTCCTAAATCCCTTAAATCAAGGTTAAACCCAACACTTACCTCGCTCTGCAAGTAAATCAAAGCTCTATCGGGGCCTTTCCTCTAAAATCCGCCTCCAAACCAATCGAATCTAACCAAAATCGACTCAATAACATCAAATAATCCTAGGGAATTAAATTACAATACATAAAGTTAAGACATTTACACTTTTTCCTAAAAGTCAACAAAAGTCATCACGGGGCCCACTTGGTCAAAACCTGATATTTGGACTAAAACTCAATCACCCATTCACCCCCGAGCCTGATTATGTAATTAGTTTCGAAATCCGACCCCAATTTGAGGTCAAAATCCAAAATTTGCAACCCCCCCATTCTTCCCACATCCCTAGTTTTCTACCATGAAAGAACAAAGATTAAGGCTGGAAATTAATGGGTAATGATGGAAATGGAAGAAAATAAGTTAAAGTATACTAACCTATGAAAGGATGATGAATTTGCTATTTACAATCTTCTCTAGGCCGAGCTCAAATGGAAAGATGGTGAAAAATGGGTGAAATCACGTGTTTGGAAATGTTTAAGGTCTGGGCGTCAGGCCTTCTTCGCGTTCGCGATACACAACGGCCCAAATGACCTACGTGTTCGTGATTTTGCTCACACGTTGGCAAAGGCTGCTCCCCCCAGGCCTCCGCGTTCACGAGCCAGTGCTCGCGTTCGCGTAGAGCAAACCACAGGTCCCTCAACCATATGCGTTCGTGAAAGGTTACCCGCGTTCGCGAAGGGAAACCCCCCCTCCCCCCATAGCTTCGCGTTCGTAATGAAGAAAACTTTACCCAGCTCAGATTACTCTTCGCGATCGCGGAAGTATCTTCGCGGTGGCGAAGAAGAAAACATCATATGCCAAAACTAGAAATTTTCGTAAGTTCAAATATATCTGTAGCCTATCTGAAACTCACCAGAGCCCCTCTGACTCCAAACCAAACATGCAAACAAGTCCAAAAATATCATACGAACTCGCTCGCACGATCAAAACACCAAAATAACACCTAGAACTACGAATCGTCCACCAAAACGAAAGAAGTTTTCAAAAAAATGTAAGAACTTTCATTTTAACAACCGGATGTCCGAATCACATCAAATAAATTCCGTTTTGCACCAAATTTTACAGACAAGTCATAAATAGTGGGGTAGCAATAAAGTCAATCCACGGTGAAATTTATGAATTCTTTAAACCTTTAAACTTCTAGTTTTTAACAAATTATGATAATTCAAACTAGGGACTTCCGAATTAGATTTCGGGTATACGCCCAAGTCCCAAATCATGATACGGACCCACAGGGACCGTCCAAATACTGATCCAGGTCTGTTTGCTCAAAACGTTGACCGAAGTCAACTCAAATGAGTTTTTAAGCACGATTTCATATTTTCATCAATTGTTCACAAAAAAACCTTCCGAAAAAAGACGCAGAGTGGGAACATAAATCCAGGAAGGCTAAACGAAGCTAATCGAAGTTTCGAAACACAGAATGTAGAGTTAAAACTATAAATAAACTATCAGGTCATCACATTTTAATACATTACTAGTTTTAAGATATCATGAAATTATTATTAGACTATGTAAATGAATGACATAATATTTAAAAACATAAACTCTTGAAAATGATGAATATTGATCCAGCTAAGCCAGCCTAAAATTAAAAAAACTTATGTCATAATAAAGTATACTAATGCCTTATCATAACTCCAATATATGAGTTGTACATCTATTTTTATAGTTGAGACATAGTAGAATAATATGTTGAATTATATTCATATATCATGCGGCAATACTATCTTCATGGCCTTACAAAAATGAGTTCAATTTAATCAAATGTACTCTATCTAATATGAAATTCATCATTTTTATAGGAACTCAAATGAAAACAATTTGAAAAACGGAAAGAGACTCCATATTATTTGGTGTAGTTATCATACGAAGAAATTAATTGGTAAATGTCACGACCCCAAAATTCACCTAGTCATATGTCACGACCCAAAATCTACCTAGTCGTGATGGCACCTAACCCAACCCGTTAGGTAAGTCAACTATCAACTATCCAATTCTAATATAATTTAACAAGACAATTAAGTAAAATAAAATATCTAAATCTTATACATTCCCCAAGGACTGGTAGTACAAATCATGAGCTTCTAAGATTAGAATTTACAAAGCTGGTATGAAGTAAATACATCATCTGTTTGAAAAGTACATAAATAGAGTTTTATGAATCTAAGGCTACCATTAACAAGAGGCAGCTACAACCGGAACACAGGTACATTATCAGATCCATCTCCCAACGAACACAGCAACATCAGCAGCCAACATCTGCACACAAGGTGTACCGGCCCCATGTACTCAATAAGTAATAAAACTAACCTTAGGTTGAAAGTAGTGAGCTTTTACCAAGGTCGGGTCCAAAACCAATAGTCCACAACAGTCCATAACAACGTAAAGCAAATAATACAAGAAGTAACTTAGAGATAAAATGCTCAGCTAAATCATAATTTCTAAAAATAGTTCTTCCTTCCAAGTGTATCAGTGAAAACTCAAGTCTTTTACCGAAGTTGCCAAAAATATGACTAAGTTTGAAACATAATGTTTTCCAAAATTCCTTTCAACAATAAATAAGATGTTTTATTTTCTTTCCACATAGCCAGTGCAAAATGCATCAATATGTCCATATGGCAATATGTGTGAGAAGTTATGAATGACGTGATACCGTACAACATGAGAAAAATGCATCTCTATGCATGTATGTCAAGTGTGCATGTCAATGCGATGCACCTCAATGATAAAACCATATGCATACTCTCAGAGTATCATTTCACTTAGTCCTCCCAGTCACTCAATCCTCTCAGTCACTCAGTCCTCCCAGTCACTCAATCCTCACAGTCACTCAGTCCTCCTAGTCACTCAATCCTCACAGTCACTCATGCCTCACAGTCACTCAATCCTCCCAAGTCACTCAGCACCCGCGCTCGGCACTCGCACTCGCACTCAGTAGGTACCTGCGCTCACTGGGGGTTTGTACAGACTCCGGAGGGGATCCTTCAGCCCAAGTACTATAATCTGCACAGACAACTCACGTGCTGCCGGACAACTCACATGCTAGAATAAAGCCTATAAGGCCTGCTGCATGCTGGCAGCCCCGATCCACATAATAGTAATAATATATATAAATCCAACATGGCCTGCTGCGGCGTCTAGCCCGATCCCACAAATATCCTCACAATCAGACCCTCGGCCTCCCTCAGCCATCAAACTCTCCAGTCTCTCTCTCATGGGCTCACAATGTGATGAAAATAGCCCAAAAATGATGGTATGATGTATCAATAAATAACAATAGAGACTAAGATATAATATGTAATGAAATGAATATGACTGAGTATGAATTTTTAATTTAAAACAAATAATTCACAACAATATGACCTCTGTGGGTCCCAATAATACTGACACATAGCCTCAACATGATTTTTAATATGATTCTCTGTTCAATTTCTTTATCACATAGTGAAAACACAGATATCAACAAAATATGGCCACTATTCAGTGCCATGGAAACAACAGAGTCCCAATTCGCATGATGCGCGCCCACACGCCCATCACCTACCATGTGCGTCACCCCAACACAAATCACATAACACGTATTTTGGGGTTTCATACCCTCAGCTCCAAGATTAGAAGAGTTACTTACCTCGAACAAGCCAAATCCAATACCGATCAAGCTGTACAATACTCCGAAAATTCCATTTCGCGTGTATCAACCTCCATACGCCTTCCTATATCCTCAATTCAAGCCAAACGACTCGTATCTATTCAAACAATGTGCAAATTAATCACAACTTACTCTAATGCTTATAATTTAACAATTTTCAAAAATTCCCAACTCCGCTCGAAAAATTGACAGTGGGACCCACGTCTCGAAATACGATGAAACTCACAAAATCTGACAACTCATTCTGATACGAGTCCAACCATACAAAATTATCAAATTCCGACATTGGATTGACCTTCAAATCTTCATTTTATATTTTTGGAAGATTTTATAAAAATCTGATTTTTCTTCCATAAATTCACGGATTCATGATGTAAATTAATATGGAATCATGAAATATAATCAATATAGGATAAGGAATGCTTACCCCAATGTTTATCCGTGAAAATTGCCCAAACATCGCCTAAACCGAGCTCCCCAACTTTGTTTTTTTGTCAAAAATGGTTGAAAAACCCTGTTTATAGGGACTCGGCTGTTTCGAGCACCACAGGTAGCGTGGGGTGCTGCCTGTGGTGCAATTTCCAGTATCCCAAAAATTCCCAGAGCCAGGGCTAGCGCCCCACGCTACCTTGGGCGCTGGCGGCGATGGAAAATCGTTCTAGACACAGAAATGGGCATAACTCTCTCATACGATGTCCGAATTCGACGATTCTTTTTGCTATGGCTCAGTAATTTCAATACGGATCTAATTCT
Source organism: Nicotiana tomentosiformis (assembly GCF_000390325.3). NCBI lineage: Eukaryota > Viridiplantae > Streptophyta > Magnoliopsida > Solanales > Solanaceae > Nicotiana > Nicotiana tomentosiformis. Next base: position 135,409,521 of record NC_090817.1, read on the forward strand.
TCAATAAAACGGAATTTGGAGCTCCTTTTCTTAATGTGATACCACGTATCGACATCGAACATTCTAGGTTCGATGACGAAACCTATCAAATCAAGTCGGAATGAACTCAAATTTTGCGTACAAGTCATAAATGACATAACAAAGCTATTCCAATTTCCAAAATATGATTCCGACCTCGATATCAGAAAGTCAACTCCCCGGTCAAACTTTCAAACTTTAAATTTCTATTTTAGTCATTTCAAGCCTAATTTAACTACTGACTTCCAAGTAATTTTCCGTATATACTCCTAAGTCCAAAATCACCATACAGAGCTATTGGAATCATCAAAACTCAATTCCGGAGTTGTTTGCACAAAAGTCAAATTCCGGTCAATCCTTTTCATTTAAGCTTCCAACATGAAATTCATTCTTCCGAACTAATCCCAAACACCTGAAAATCACAACCGACAATTCACACACATCATAATACATCATATGAAGCTATTCAAGACTTCAAATAGTAGAAAGGAGAGTAATTACTCAAAACAATAAGTCGGGTCGTTACATCATGATGGCACCTAACCCAATTCGTCAGGTAAGCAAATTAACAACTGTCCAATTTAAATGAGATTTATTAAGAAAAGAAATTATAATAAAATTGCTTTTATAAAGGAATTCCCAAGGACTGGTAATACAAATCATGAGCTTCTAAGATTAAAATTTATAAAGCTGGTATGAAGTAAATACATTATCTGTTCGAAATGTACATAAACAGATTTTTATAAATCTAAGGCTACCATGAACAAGAGGCAGCTACAGCCGGAACGCATGTACATCTTCAAATTCAGCTCTTGTCGATCACAACAACATCAACATCCAAAAACTACACGCAAGGTATAGAAGTGTAGTATGAGTACAACCGACCTCATGTACTCAATAAGTAACAAACCTAACCTTAGGTTGAAAGTAGTGACGAACGGGAACACAGGCCGGGGTCCAACACTGTAACGAGCCAACTTGTTGTTTTGAGTAATTACCCTCCTTTCTACTATTTGAATTCTTGAATAGCTTCATATGATGTATTATGATGTGTGTGAATTATCAGTTTTGATTTTTCAGGTGTTTCGGGATTAGTTCGGAAGAATGCATTTCATGTTGGAAGCTTAAATAAAAAGGGTTGACCAGAGTTTGTCTTTTTGATATCGGCATCGGAATCTGATTTTGGAAATTTGAAATACCTCCATTATGTCATTTATAACTTGTGTGCAAAATTTGAGGTCAATCGGACTTGATTTACTATGTTTCGGCATCAAATGTAGAATGTTCCGATGTCGTTTCTTCGAGAATAAGTAATATAGAATTAACCAAATGAGCTCCAAATTTAGATTTGATTGAAGCATTAGATCTGAATTGAAATTTTGGAGCCATATCAAAAAGAATCATCGAATTCGGACATCGTATGAGAGAGTTATGCCCATTTTCGTGTCGGGAATGATTTTCCATCGCCGCCAGCGCCCAAGGTAGCGTGGGGCGCTAGCCCTGGCTCTGGGATTTTTTGGGATACTGGAAATTGCACCACAGGCAGCACCCCACGCTACCTGTGGCATTCGAAAATGTCAGAGGCTCTATAAACGGGTGTTTTGGCAATTTTTGACATAAACATAGTTAGGAGCTCGGTTTGGGCAATTTTCAGAGGCAAACTTCACAAATTGGACTGGGGTAAGTAATCTTAACTTGATTTGGTTCGTTATTCATGAATCTAACATTATTTCCAGCACTTATTTCATGATTTGGGGGATTAGAATAGAATTTTTCCAAAATTTGATTTGAGGGTTTGAAGGCCGAAACGGTGTCGGAATTTAGAACATTTTGTATGATTGGACTAGTGGTTGAATGGGCGTTCATATTTTATAACTTTTATCAGGTTCCGAGACGTGTTCCCCACTGTTCATTTTTGAGTTAATTTCGAATTTATTTGTGAAATTTAGCATTTTCATATGGAAAAATTGCACTTACATACTCAGTCATATTCATTCATTTGCATGTCTGTGAATATGTGTGAAATAATGCACTCAGCAATTTAATGTCATCAGAATAATTCTTGGCACGTTCGAGGACGAACTTATGTTTAAGATAGGGAGAATGTAACGACCCGACTTGTCATTTTAAGAATCTATGCCCCATTCAGCTACTTAAGGTCCCGAGCAACTTCGTAATACGTATTATGACTTGCGTGTGCAGTCGTTTGATTTTCAGAAGATTTAGAATTTAAATTGAAAGAACAATTCTCATTTTTGAAGCTTAAATGAAAAGAATTGACCGGAGTTTGACTTTTGAGCAAACGACTTAGGAGTAAAATTTTGATAATTCCAATAGGTCCATATGATGATTTCGGACTTGAGCGTATGTTCATGTCGAGTATCAGGTGGCCCGGGAGTATTTCGGCGCCTATTATTGAAGGTTGGCATTTTTAAAGTTTAAAAATTTCCAAAGTTTGGGTTGAAGTGGATTTTGTTGTTATCGATGTCAGTTTGGAATTCCGAGCTTGAGAATAGCTCTGCATGGTTATTCTGGTCTTAGGGGAGCGTCCGGATGTGGATTTGGAAGTCTGTAGGTTATTTCGGGGTCATTTGGCGAAAGATAGAAATTTGAAAGTTTTTGGGAAGTTTGTGGTCGGATTCTGATTCCGGAAGTGGGAATAGGTCTGTAATGTCAATTATGACTCATGTGCAAAATTCGAGGTCAATCAGATTTGATTTGATAGGTTTCGGTGTCGAATGTAGAAGTTTGAAGTTCTAAAGTTCATAAAGCTTGAATTGGGGTACGATTCATGGTTTTGATTATGTTTAATGTGATTTGAGTCCTCGAGCAGGTTCCTGTTATGTATTGGGACTGGTTGGTACGATTGGACGGGGTCTCTGGGGCCTTGGGTTTGATTCAGGGTAGTTCTGGACCAAGTTTGGGTGTTTTGATGATGTTGGTTGCTGGTTCTGATGTTGTTCTTCGCGTTCGTGGGGAGCTTCTCGTGTTCGCAAAGAAGGATTTTGCTGTTGGGACTTTGTTCTTAGCGTTCGCAAAGAGGCTCTCGCGTTCGCGAAGAAGGAATTTTTGTTGTCCGTCATCTGACTTTGGAGACTCATATCTCGCAATCTATAAGGAATTTGGAGATGATCCAAAAAAGAAAATTGTAGCCCTTTTTGTCTAGTTTTCAGAAAAGTAAACAATTTTTCATTTAGAGTTGTGTATAAAAAGTTATTGTGGATAAACTATAGGCTATCTGAGAAGGGTTTGATAATCTCTGTTGCATAGGGCTGATTTTGGAAGCTTATATATCGCAATTTATAAGAAATTAGGAGATGAGCAACAAAAGAAAGTTATAGTCCTTGGAGTCTAGTTTTCAGAAAGTTAAACCATTCATCATTTGGAGTTTTGTACAAAAGGTTATGACCATTATACTAGAGGCTATCTCAGAAGAGTTTGAAAATGGTTGTTGGAGAATTTGTTCATCGCGAACGCGAGGGGATGTCGCAAACGCGAAGAACAAACCCCTGGGTAGCAGAATAAAATCCAAATTCGTCTCATTCATCCATTTTAGGACCAAGGAAGCTCGGGTGAGGCGACTTTTCGAGAGTTTTTCATGGAAAATATTGGGGTAAGAATTCCTAACTTGATTTTGGTTTAATTTCATGAATCTATTGTTGTTTTTATCACTAAATTAGTGAATTGGATTGAAAATGGTAGAAATCCTCTAGACTTTAATTTAAGATTTGAAGGGCGATCCGTTATCGGAATTTAATAATTTTGGTATGGTTGAACTCATATCGGAATGGATATTCGGATTTCGTAAAAATTTGTCGGGTTCTGAGGGGCGGGCCCCGCGTTGACTTTTTAGAATAAAATTTTAAGTTGGTATTTTATTATCCGGAATTATTTTTGATGATTTTTAATGAAGTTATACAATTAATTTGGATAGATTTGCCCTGTCCGGAGGTCAATTCAAGCAAGAAGGCTATTTTGGAATATCGACCTAACTTCAAAAAGGTAAGTATCTTGCCTAACCTTGAGTGAGAAAATTATCCCTTAGGCATCGAGTCTTATGTGCCATTTGTGAAATGTGAAAAGCCGTGTACGCAAGGTGACGAGTACGTACTCGGGCTTATATGTACAAAATATATTGGTTTAAAGTCTTAGGCATATTGTGTAGTAAATTGGATAACTGTTGGCATTTATTAAATCATCTATTTGCCATGCCTCGCTTTTGTTGAATTTATTTTTATATGACAATTTGATGTGATTATTACTTGTATATTTATGTGAATTCCGTGAGTTTGATGATTTGATATTTCTTAGAATTTAATTTTATTATGGATTTTCCATCTGCAAATAATTAATGAAATAAGTTTGAAGCGAGGCGTTATATAATTATCAAGAATTTGGATTAATGAAGGCGTTGCCCTATACTGGGTATTTTCCATCTCTGTTGTTGTTGTTTTGAGGTTTTATACACATTGTGTAGAGCCTTGGGCTATTTGTTATGAAATTAATTGACTTTGTTATATCTTTGGAACTGGTTGTGGCCATTGGGCAAATTGTGATATGAATTGATTTTGTTATGTTGCAGTGATAATATTCCGTGTAAATTATTTTGTTATTTGAGTTATTATTTTGAGGATATAAGGGTGGCATTTCACTGTTGATATTATGTGGGTATAAGGGTGGCATTTCATTGTTGTTATATGTGTTGGGATATTTTTTGGGCGGAGCGATAAGGGTGGATATAGGAGAGATAAGGGTGGCTATAGAAGCGATAAGGGTGGCTATTGATATTGTCAGGGCGAAGGGATAAGAGAGGCTATTATAGAAGTGATTAGGGTGGCTATAGGAGAGATAAGGGTGGCTATTGTCAGGGATGATATGTGATGATGTGGGGTTATTGCGTTGGTAATTTGCATGTGATATTGTGATTTTTCTTGTGTTTATTTTTATATCTTGTGCAATTTGTCTTGTTGTTGGTAAATGGAAAATAGTCTGATCTATGTTGAAATTGGGAGCCTGTGATTATTGCCAAGCAGATTATGAAATGAAATGTGGGCACGGGGTGTCGTGAGTAAATAATGATGATATTGACACGTAAATTGTCCGTGCAGTTGTGATATGAAATACGGGCACGAAGTGCCATGAGTAAATAATGATGATATTGGCACATGAATTGTCCGTGCAGTTGTAATTTGAAATGTGGGAACGAGGCGCCGTGGTTAAATGATGATGATATTTGGCACGTGAGTTGTCCGTGCGGTTGTGATAGAGAAATTGGCACGAGGTGCCGTGGAAATATGAAAGTGGGCTAAGACCCGTATTTTTTGATTTTGAAATATTGTGTCACAAGGTGACTTTTATTCGAAAGAGATTTATTTGAAAGAATTTTATTTGAAAGATATTTATTTGAAGGAAAGAGATTTGAAAGACATTTATTTGAAAGAGATTTATTTGAAAGTATTATATCCTGGAGATTTCTATTTGAAAAATATATAGGCGAAAGATTTATATTGGAATGACTTGATTAATTGGTTGTACTTGTATTTATTATTTATTGCATAATATTTATGGTGTTCTTGTCTCCCTAGTGTATATATTACTGTTGATTATTGTTGACATCATTGTTATTTGTTTTCTATTATTTTTGTATACTATATTGCACAGGTTATTAGACTAGTGAGTGTCTTGACTGTACCTCGTCACTACTCCAGTGAGGTTAGTCTTGATACTTACTGGGTACCGACTGTGGTGTACTCATACTACACTTCTGCACATTTTTATGCAGAGCCAGGTGTTGGAGATATCTGACTAGGACAGAGTTAAAGTGTGATCGCAAGGATTCAAGGTAGAGCTGCTTGGTCGTCGCAGTCCCTTGGAGTCTTTTTATTTTATTGTACTGTTAATTATTAATCAAACAATATTGATTATTGGATCATTGAGATCATTCCATGTATTCAGTTAGAGTTCGTGACTCAGTATTACCAGTCTTGGGAGGTTTTTATATTTGTTTCCGCTTTTGGTCTCGATTATCTATTTAAAAAAATTGGCTTGAATTGCAATTGTAATCGACTTACTTAGTCTAGAGACTAAGTGCCATCACGATGCCTGTGGTAGGATTTTGGGTCGTGACAAGTTGGTATCAGAGCTCTAGGTTCATAGGTTCTATGAGTCACGAACGAGTTTAGTAGAGTCTTGCGGATCAGTACGGAGACGTCTGTACTTATCTTCGAGAGGCTACAGAGCTAGTAGGAAATTTTTTCACTTTTTTCATTCCTTATTGTGCGGTATTTGTTCAGCTTGAAGCATATATCTTATGTTATTTTGCATCCACTCGTGTATAAAATTGCGCACTCGGTATCAACTATGCGTCAATGGTTCATGATACTACAGAGGGGTTATAAGGGATCTAGAGTTGCTCAACCATTCCTACAACGTGTCGTCCAAATCGAGGATGCGGAAGTATTGAAAGATCACTCAGTTGTGCACATGGGGGTGCAGTAGGTTTTGACATCTGGTTGATAAGTATGATCTTAAGAAGCTTTAATTAATTACCTAATCGTCACAATCATGGTAGGGTCATGAGGTGGATGTAGATCTGAAGATTGTTGGTGGTATTAGAGACTATGCAGTTTGTATGGGATTTTCATTTAGTGAAAGGTACATACTAGCAGTCAAGGCACTCGAGGAATCAATTTTGTCCATCACGAGGATGACATGCGCCCATTAAATGGCTTGATATGTCTTATGACTGGTGACGTACAGCCATCACGACGCTTGTTGTGGGATTTAGGGTCGTGATATATATATATATATATATATATATATATATATATATATATATATATATATATATATATATATATATATATATATAAATAAAATTGTGATTTGGAAATCCACCACCATCTAATGCGTCAATTTGACATACAGTTTAATGGGTTTGTGGTGTTTGATGGAAATGAGTTCTTTTGAAATCGATTTTAAGCATATCGTTAACTTGCAACAGAAATTCGTCATTTTAATATACAATTTAATGAGTTTGGTGATGGTTGATGAAATTAATGATGATGAATTTGGCAGTGAAATCGGTGGTGTAGATTTGGTGGTGACTAATAAAATTGGTGGTGATTGGGTTTGTGATGGTGGTGTTATTGGTAGTAATAGAGGTTTGGTGGTGGGTGTGGAAGAAGACAAAAAAATGTGTGAATAAAAAAAAGGAAAATAAAAGTTAAAAACAGATGATGCTGACGTGGCATGCGCGTGTGATGCACTTTATACTGTGAAAGTGGTATTATGTTTCAGAAGGTGGTATTAAATTCAATTTGAATACGGATAGGGAGGTACTAGGATATCCGTAAAGGTTGAGTGTGAAACTGATTTTTCTGGTAAACTACAGGTTGCATCTTATGCATTTTTCCTTTTTTTTTAAAACCTAGTTATAAATATTAAATACTAACAATAAAAGTGTCATTTTTACACCAATCTTAACACTTTTATCTTATAAATTGCTTTAAGTATTCAAAAGTACTATAATTTAATTTCCCCTGCCCCCAACTTTGGATAGAATTAGACTCGGGTTGAGTGACACTAGTATGCACCAATCCCTAACACTTATCAAACGGAGATTAATATATAGTCATTTTTTGGTAAAATATTTTTTTTAATCAAAAAGGAAAAAAATTCTTCATTTATGGATGAATCTAGTTTTTTCATAATTATTTTAATTTTTTAATTTTGCACAAAGGGTCAAAAACATTCCTAGACTATGCCAATGAAACAATTTTATCATTCCTTTAAAAATGTCCACCTACCCTTAACGTTTCCAAAGAGGTTTGATTTTGCCCTTATGAGCTAACAATAACAATTAAAGATATAGATCATTCGACCATTTAACATTCTAGTTAAAGTTTTAAGACCAAATTGTTATCAAGTTTATATCTATGTTATTATTATTCTATTAGATGTTGAATGGTTAAACTCATTATCAAATATAATTTCATTACAAAATTATTAAGTTGTTGATTGATGCTTAAAAAAATTATTATTTATATCATAACATGTTTGGTTAAGGATTATATAATTTAAGCATTATGTTTGTAGCAGTTTTTGGATAATACTAGTATTTAATGGTAATATATCATAAATTTGATATAATTCACCGCATAATTATCTAGTATAATAACCTTAAATTATTATCAAGTACAGAAAACAATGTCTTGCTAACTATTATGTGACCCAATGATCCCTAACGGTACAGGGTTAGTAAATTATTCAATGTTCTTCTTCTTTTTTTCAAACTGTTATGAAAATAATTATAAATATGGATGTCCATTTATTACTCCGCTATAGATAATCTTCATGAAGAAGATTATCCGTTTGGTACTCTATTGAAGTTTATCTACAAGCAGCTGATGCGGGCAGGTTGCAAGCAACTCAGTGAAATAATTTGCAGAAGCTTCTTATTAAACAAGCAGGTTGCAAGCAGCTCATGCAGACAGCTTACAAGCAGTTCAAGAAAAGCCTCGCAGCTGCTTCCTGAAAAGCCTCACAACTGCTTTCTTTCTTCTATAAAATAGAGGAGTTTTCAGTTCATTATGTACATCAGTTTGAAGTTGAATAAAAATATTAAACTCCCTCTATATTTGTATAACGACCCGACCGGTCGTTTTGAGCATTTGCACTTTGCTCGGTAGTTTACAGGCGTGAGTAGCTCCGTATGAGGTATTTTGACTTGTGTGAATCGTCAGTTTTGATTTTCAGGTTATTTGGAACTAATTTGGAAGAATGATTCTCAACTAGGGAGTTTTAAATTCGAAAGAGTTGACCCAGTTTGACTTTTTAGCATTTGACCTCGGATTGAAATTTTGATGGTTCCGTTAGATTCGTTGGGTGATTTTGGACTTAGGAGCGCATCCGGATTGTGATTTGGAGGTCCGTGGTTAAATTTGACTCGAAATGGCGAAAGTTGAAATTTTGAAAAGTTTGACTGGGAGTGGACTTTTTGATATCGGGGTCGGATTTCGATTCTGGAAATTGGAGCAGGTCCATAATGTCGAATGTGACTTGTGTGCAAAATTTGAGGTCAATCGGACGTGATTTGATAGGTTTCGGCATCGGTTGTGGAAGTTTGAAGTTTCAAAGTTCATTGATTTCGAGTTGAGGTGTGATTCGTTGTTTCAATGTTATTATGTATGTTTTGAGGCCTCGAGTGAGGTTGCTGAAGTTTCCTGGTGTCTGAGTTCTAGTTTCCTTATACGCGATCGTGTGGGGTGATCCGCGATCACGTAGGCTTAGCTGGGCAGAGGATGGAATTGTTCTTCACGTTCGCAGACATGGGCATGTTGTAGAAACATGAAGATTTTCAATCTTTCAGTCATTTGTAATCTCAATATGATAGCCATTTGTATTAGTAAACTTCAAGTTTACTACAACATATATTTTGACCATAATCATATAATATGAATGACATATTATTTGTATATAAGCTATTCAAGAGCCTTTATATATTATCCACAATTTAATATTTTTTAGACACTACTAGTGTCATGTGTCTTCTAGACAAACAGTTAGCTCTTCAGGAGTTGTTGATACATTTTGTACAATCAATATTGATACATTTTGTACAATCAAATATTGCTCAGACACTTCTGGTATCATGAGAGAAAATCATAATCAAATAAACTATATAAAATAATTATTTAAGCACAAGAAAACACCTCTTCATAAAATTTTCCTACTTCAGGAAGAAATTTCAATTGTGTTACTTCTCCAGGAGAAAATTTAAAATACGAAATATTGAGTATATATTTTCTTTGATGGAAAATTAATATTTTCTTATGGAATTAATTCCAATAAATTTTATTGATTGAAAAGAATTATTTGTGGCTAGATTCGAGGCGTTTGGAGGCCAATTCACGAGGCAAAGATATTGCAGAATAAAGAATTACACGGTTTTAGGTAAGTAAAAGTTCTAAATTTGGTCCTGAGGGTATGAAACCCCGGAATATGTATTATTTAATTGGTTTTGAGGTGACGCGCATGCTAGGTGACGGGTGTATAGGCGTGCACCGTAGGAATTATGACTTGGTCAATTCCATGAAACTATGTAATTGAAAAATCTGTTGATATACGTATATTTTTCCCCGTATTAGAGAAATTGATTTATGAATCATGTTTAAATCATATGTTTACACTGTTGGGACCCACAAAGGTTTTGTACTTGTGAAATTATTTGCTAAATTATTGTTTTGCACTCAGTCACAGTTTTATTTGCATATTTTTACCTCAGTTTCTCTTGTTCATTATTGATGCATCATATCATTGTTGTTGGGCTACTTATCATGATTTCTGAGAGCCCGAGAGACTGGAAAGGTTGATGACTAAATAAGGCCGAGGGCCTGATTGTGAGGATATTTATGGATTGGGTTGTACGCCGTAGCATGTTTCAATTGATTTATGCCATGATTGGCTTGATATAGCGCTTGGGCTGAAGGAGCCCCTTCGGAGTCTGTACATACCCCCAGTGAGAGCAGGTACCTACTGAGTGCGAGTGTCGGGCTGCACGCCCCAGCATGTTTTAATTGATTTATGCCATGATTGACTTGATATAGCGCTTGGGCTGAATGAGCCCCTCCTGAGCACAGGTACCTACTGAGTGCGGAGTGCCGAGTGATGAGTGACTGTGAGGAATGAGCGACTGTGAGGAAAGAGTGACTATGAGAAAAGAGTGACTGTGAGGTTGGAGTGAATGGGAGGATTGAGTGACTGTTACTCTGAGAGGATGCATTAATTTCATTATTTGCTGCATTTCACCTGTCACATATCACTATTTTGGAAATTTTGGAAAAAAATTATTTTCTGTTTCGGTCAAACTTGATATGAAATTTCAATGAAATCTTAAATGTTGAACTTGAAAGCATGCCTACCCTTTTATATGGGAAAGTACTGTATTTGGACTTAGCTGAGAAGCTCGTCACTAATTTCAGTTCTTTATTTATTATTGTTACTTAATGAGTTGGTTGTACTCATACTACACCCTGCACTTCGTGTGCAGATCCAGGTCATCTCGGATACAGTGGGTGTTGATTCTTTCACACAATCGATTTTCTGGAGATTCAGAGGTAGCTGCTATGTTTCGCTGACCTTGTCTCTCCTTCCCTATCCTTTTGTTTATTATATTTGGTCTCATATTATTATAGACCATATTTTCCAGACTTGTAATGTATAGATGCTCATGTACTCAGTGACACCGAGTTTTGGGAGTGTATTTATTTCCAATGTTGTGTGATTTACCCTTAAACTTAATTATTATGTTTTCAGTATTAAAAATAAATAGTGGGTTATTGGTGTTGTCGGCTTGCCTAGTATCGAGATAGATGCCATCACAACGAGTGAGATTTCGAGTCATGACAATAGGGAAAAAGCACTATACCTAGGAATCAACAACACAAAAACTTTGTTCTAAGTGAGCCCGATTCTAAGTGAGCCCTTTCCTTAGCGGGCTTGGGACCAAAAGAATGGTTAGGACAACAAACATCCATCTCGTTTGTCCTTTGGATACCCGTATAACCATCGTAAGGCTATTATACTTTTAGGAGGAATATTGATACCAACAATAAAAATTTTGGTCATGATAGTTTAGTTGAAGCAACGGAACATACACCAAGAACATCCTCTACAAGGAGGGTACAACAACATTACATCATACAATACAACATTTATCATTGCAAATGCTATATAACTAACTTAACTAATTGAATTATTCATGTTTGCATGTTCAATATCTAACAATTTTGAACTCACCTATTACGTTAATGTAATTACACTCGTTTTTCCATTTAAATGCATATTGGATCTATCATGACACCAATTGCTATTACACACAGTTTATTCTTGTTAAATATATTTTTTTTTGTTAATAGACAAGCTTACATGTGCAACGCGCGTATCCTAAAGCTAGTATGTTTAAAAATAATTAAACTTTAAAAGAATTTATTTCACCCTTGATGATATATTTTTTATAGCCATAAAACATCATGCAGTGTTTAACAAGTTTCATAAATCTTTAAATGTTTCTTAAGCTTTTGCCCAATTAACAGTAATATATTATATATAGGGTGTGTTTGGTAGGAAGGAAAATATTTTTCATGGAAAATATTTTTCGAAATTAAGTGATAAAATCACTCATTTTCCCTTGTATGGTTGGTGAGTGAAAAACTTTTTTTCGAATTTTTTTTTCTAGTGTTTGGTTAGAGAGTATAAAATATTTTTAGAAAAATAATTTTTTATGCTACTGTCCTTAACCCACATTCCCCAAAATCCTTATATTTTCTGTACTCCTCCTCCCCTCCCCCCTCTCCCCTCCCCTCCCGGACTCTATTTTCTTCAAGAATTTAAATTATTCTTTTAAAATTCACATAAACTCAAAGGAACTAATGTGTTACTTTACTTTTTCACACAAGAACAATGTTGAAATTTGAGCTCGATAAAAAAAAACTTTATTTTGTTTGAAAAAGAAAGTATCCTTTTGCAACATGAAAAGAAATTACCCATTTTGTTGAATGAAAGAAAATATTTTTTCTACATCATGAAAGAAAATACCCAATTTGTTGAAATGAAAGAAAATACTTTTTCTAAATCATGAAAAGAAACTACTCATTTTGTTGAAAAAAATACTTTTTTCTATTTTAGGAAAAGAAAATATTTTTTTTAGCAAATATACTACTAGGCTATGTGCCTAGTAGTCACTATATATAAATAAAATCCCAAAAGGGGTCCAAGTCTTACAAATTGAACAAATATAAGCTGAAAAGAGCATACTAATGCTACCTATTACAAATGTAAACTTAACTATATATATAGGCTAACTATTACAGACTCCAAAAATCTCCGCGTGATAAATTTGCATGCGAGTTGCAAAACTTCAAAGTAGCACCTACAAAACTTTCACTATGCGCCGATTTTTGCAATCCAACGAACAAGGCATGAAAGAATACAACACTGCTACACCACAACAAAGAGGAGTTCATAACATCTGTAAAGTAGGAGCAGCCGCATGATACACGGCTCATCAAATAGAAGCATGAAAAAAAAATACTTAGTTTGTTAAAATGAAAGAAAATATTTTTTCTATATCATGAAAAGAAAGTACGCATTTTGTTAAAATGAAAAAAAAAATACTTTTTATATATCATGAAAAAAAAAACTCGTTTTGTTAAAATGAAAGAAAATATTTTTTCTAAATCATGAAAAAAAGTACTCATTTTGTTGAAATGAAACAAAATACTTTTACTACATCATGAAAAATATATACTCATCTTGTTGAAATAAAAAAAAAGTACCCTATCTGCAACATGAAAAGAAAGTATTCTTAACTATAGTTCTATTTAGGGCGGGTGGTGAGTGAGGTTGGGTGGGTGGGTGGGTAGAGTAGTTTGGGGTGGGTTGGTTGGATGGGGAATAGGGTAGAGAAAATTGAAAAAGAATTTTGGAAGGGAAAATATTTTTCGCCAATTAGAGAAAAATGAGTTCAAAATATTTTTCAAAATATTTAAGTCAACCAAATATAAAATAATTAAAAAATATTTTTCGTACCAAACACACCCATAATCTCACTTAATAATGATAGATATGATTTTACATAACCATCGAATATAATTTAATAAAATAATTTGATTTAGCTAAAAAAAACAATTCGAACGTAAATGCTTCATTTGCAATAAATTTTTACTACTACTTCTTTATTTGATTCGTTTTTATTTTCCCTTTTTGTTTTTGTTTCTTTTGTCCAAAGAAGGTAAAAGACAAGGTTTTCACATTGCAGATCAAGGTTTTCATATCTCATTAATCTTCTTCCAAGTTCTATCCCACCAGCCTCCCGATTTCCAAGACTCTTACCTATCATCTTTCTGATTATAGAGAGGTGATTTAGCTTGAATTTACGCCCAACTTGCTATTTTCTCCGAGGTCGGAGACAAGCGCTTTGGATCTGGAGATCAGGAAATGTTCTAAAATCTCCCTCAATTACGCTCTTGGGCTCTTGATTTTAGGTAACGCACGCCCCCCTTTCCTGCGTTTGTTTTAAGGTTTTAAACTTTTCTTCAATTCCTTTTCACCTTTACAACGCAGCAAAAAACTACCCAATTACCAACCCGAGTTAGAAATGTGTACTTAGAGTAGCATTTTAGTCAGCTTGCTGTCTGCTTTTAAAAGATACCAAAATGTTATTGCTTAAAAGAAAAATTGCTATGTGTGATGCAGTCTCCTATTCTAATTCCTTCTGTTTTTGCTTGATGAACTGATGAATAATAGTCTAATGCTCTGCCTGATATCCATTGCAATACAAAAGATTAATTCATGAGTTCAAATTTTCAATATTTAGAATCCTAAAATGTAATTTCTGACCTGAATATAGTCAAAATTGGTACATCTTCAGTTAGTTTGGTTGATCTAAGTATTCGGAACTTTTGGTAACTGTTCTTCATGTTGGGATTTGATAGAGTTTGTTTGTTCATGATCCACTTTCTTGTTGTTTTTGCTGCTTAATATTAATTTCTGTATGATATCAAGTTCTATGTCCTCTTTTGTCTTTTAAGTTATGAAACAAAACAATGTAGTACTGGAAGTTAATGTTACCTATCAAAGCACAAGTGTTGAACTTGGAAGCTTTTCTAGCTAGGATACTGTCGATCAAGACGATAATATATGATTCAAGTTCAATGAAATTTTAGCAATGTGGCTTCACTCGCAACTTGGAAATTTGATTGCTGTGTGGTCAGAGGAGCTTATATGCTATGCATAGTTTCATGATATAACATAGATTAGATTTTTCCACAAATCATAGAGCATTGCAATGATAGATGTTGCAGAAGGCAGGTACTGGGACATCTAGAGATTGGAATAGTAAATGATTTCTTATGTGTTCACCAGTAAAATTTTGTGGTTAATATGGGTTATATATAAGCCAAAGTTGAGGTATTTAAGCAAGATTGGGTTGCTATAGTGGTAAGCACCCTCCACTTCCAACCAAGAGGTTGTGAGTTCGAGTCACCCCAAGAGCAAGGTGGGGAGTTCTTGGAGGGAGGCAACCGAGGGTCTATCGGAAACAGCCTCTCTATCCCAGGGTAGGGGTAAGGTCTGCGTACACACTACCCTCCTCAGACCCCACTAGTGGGATTATACTGGGTTGTTGTTGTTGTTGAGGTATTTAAGCAGGCAGGTTATAGGAGAAAGGCTGGTTGAATTTTGCTGTATAGAAGTAGCTGGTTAGAATCGTTAGAGTTGAAGATTCAGTGGCAACTGCAACAGGATATCGTTAAAAAGGCAGAGAAGAAGGGGAGAGGAGACTCTAGAACCTTGATTCTTCAGCATCACACATCACGGAGTTCGAAATGTTTCTTTTCCTGATAAGTGAAGGAGTTAAACAAATGCCGTAACTGTCTGACTGAAAGGGGCAATATAAATACGGTTGTAAGTTGTAATATAACTACAGGCTACATCATATTTGAGCGCGAATAGAGATTTAATTTCCTGACTGACAGTTGTAAGTTTTACATTGAAGTGTCTTTTTGACTATTATTTGCTTTTCTTTCAGGGTCTAAATATTTCTGACTAGATTTCCCTATTAAGTTCCTTGAGTAGAGACTGTCAGAAAAAAAGAGCAAAAATGATCCCCCCCCCCCCCCCCCAAGTGCAGAAAGTTTAATGTAGAGATTCCGATTTTTGTTAATAGCAAAAGCATAGCTCGTGAAATGTTAGTGGCTGTGTTTCTATGATTTTGTTTATTTTGTAGGGTTTACTTATTTAGTGAATCTAGTATCAATTTGATGTTGGAGTATGCATTTCTCATTTGATCTGGTTTATAATGACAAAGGTGCTCTTGGTCATCCATTAATTGTTATTTCGTTTCATCACTTGATCAAAAGACGAAGAGGAGGCACCACAAACCTTTTATTGCATCAAATCTTTTGACATTCTGCGAGTGGAGTTAACAGATGCTTCTTTACTTTGTAGACTTGGCGGAAGGCAACACTGATTAAGAGAGGAAAAATTTAAATATGGTAAGTTTGTTTACGATTATTATCAATACTGCTTGAATTTACAAGTACGATACTCATTTATTTTTTCTGCTGGGATTTTCAGTCGGCACTCTTCAATTTCCACTCCTTTCTGACGGTAGTGCTGCTAGGGATTTGTACATGCACTTATGTGAAGATGCATTTTCCTGCACTTCTTGAACAGAGAACTGGGTAAGTCTTCTCCATGAGTATATAAATATAATAACTTATAAGAAAGTATAAGTAGCTCTCTATAGCTGGGGGATAGGAATTTGGCCTTAGTGTCATGTCAGTGTTACCTATGCTGAGCCTTAATAGTTCCTATATCAGTTTCTTCTTTATTTCCTCTTGTGGTAAAGGGTAAAAAAATGCTTCTTTTATTCCTTTATTATGTGGATGCCTGGTTTGAGAATGTCTTTTGCTGGTGCATTTTCTGAATGCACTCTGTATTTCTATTATTCTGTCATGGTCGGCATTTCATGTATGGTCTCACTTATAAGGCAGCAGGTAAGCCTTCTCTTTTACTGGGTACCATGTAAGCCTGCAACATGGTAAATTTTGTCGTTGGATGGGTTCCATTTGCTGCTAAAGACACATATTAGCCCTCTACACACCCTCCCTGTGGTCGGAACCTTCTCCCTTCTTTCTTGCTCCTTCTTCATTGCCCCCATCCATCATTTTTTTTTGGGGGGGGGGGGGGGGTTGGTAGGGGCTTCACAGACGGGTTAGAGGAAATAGCTCATAAGAAGGAGGGTTCAGGAGAGAGGCACATTCCTTCTTTTCAGAACTCTCCTGCAACATATCCCTCTTCATATTCTGTCTTTCATAAGGTTTAACCCCACAAATTGAAGGTTTTAGAATGGTCATGTACCTGAGGGGCTCAAGAATGATGATCTGTGTCACACCTACACATACACACATAACAAACATAAAAGAAGAAAAGAAAAGAGCCAAAATTAGGCATTTACAATCTGTTTCGTGCAATTATCCTCCTCCTGAGCTATGTATATCCACAATGACGAGCCATGTGACCCACCTTATGTACTACGCGACTATGAGGATT
Organism: Nicotiana tomentosiformis; assembly: GCF_000390325.3. Lineage (NCBI taxonomy): Eukaryota > Viridiplantae > Streptophyta > Magnoliopsida > Solanales > Solanaceae > Nicotiana > Nicotiana tomentosiformis. The sequence goes on from NC_090817.1 coordinate 135,426,654, forward strand.
TAAGGGTTCCCGATGTAGTTCTATTGCTCTGGGGAAGTTGGTGGTTAAACCTGCATGTGTGGATGTTCTTTCACTCGAAAATATCTTTGTTAGGACAAAATATGGGAAACTCTGATCCAAAATGATCTCATTGAGGTTGAACATGATGCTAGTTGGGGGAGAAAAAGATTACATGGGCACTTTTAATTGGATCTACTCGTTTTACTTGGCTTTTAATGGACTTAAACATGTAATTTTAGCTGAGGACATCTCAGGCTTCGACTGCCTATCTAAAAAAAATTCAGGTTTCGAAGCTAACAAAAGTTCTGTAATATGTTCTCCATGTATCTCCCCCTTAATGTTGTAGCTTATTGCTTTATACTATATTTCTTTTACATACTTACTAGATGGTAAACGTGGCAGGTTTCGAGGTTTCTTTTGGAAGGCTGCTAGAATAGGTAAGTTATCTCCTACCTCGCTGATGTACTTCTTTGAAGAATTTTCTGGACTAGTTTCCTCTTCTTTTTTTTAACAGAATTCCAAACTGTTTTGCTGGTTGTTAAAAATAATGCCCGCATCTCTCTTAAACGATTACTGGCATGCATCCTATGAAATCGAACCATACAATAGGATGTTGATGAATTACTGAAGCACTGCCGATATGAGGACACACAATTTAAATAGGGGCATCATACTTTTAATAAATACGAATAACACAATCCTGGTTAAGCATTATTGTTATATCATAAGTGCATCATCTTGAAAGGAAGTTATTCTTGTAGCTCTCTCTTGCTTGACCAATCCATAATATTTTGTAACATATGATCCTTTTTTCCCCCTCTTACCCCATTTTTAATGTAACTAGAAGCTTCATCTGCTTGTGTGATTGCATGTCACTTGTATTCCTATATCTTCATGGTGGTTCTTCTTCCGTTTGCTCTAACTTGTTTATTCTTCTATTTGGGGGTTCTCTTTTTGTTTAGAGAGTTCTCTGATTCTTTTAACACTTCAATTAATTTAAAGTCACGAAAATGGTGGAATTGTTTTTGCTCATCTCCTCGAAATTTCCCCTTCTACCTAAAGTATGATATTACATATAACCTAAAGCACATTAACTAGCGTATTAAAGAGAAAAGGATAAATAGCACAGAGATCAAGCAATAAAATATGGTGAATGTCCTTTTTCATCCTACCATAGCAAATTTAATCTTTTAATCCATTCATTCAACCAGCATGCATGAAATTTGACAAGTTGTCGTACAATGCTTCAATGTGGACAGGTGAACGTTTGAGTCCATGGGTGGCTGTGGGCTGTTTGACGATGGGTGTTTCAATAATCTTCTTCTGACAGAACAAACTGTTTGAACTCAAGAAAGTACAATCTCAGCTAGGAGTAAATTATCAGTTGATTTTGCTTTTTCATCAAATGCTTTCTTTGATTAAAGGATGACACCAAGCTTGATGTGAGACCAATTCCTGCTTTCCTTGATCACTACCTGGATCGTGAACTGAGTTTTAGCGAGTAAAATCTTTGTACTGTGATGAGAAGGTTGGAATCTGTATTGTCTTTTTTAGCACTCAGAATTTTACTGTACGTGGTAATAGCTGAGTCTACAAATAGAAATCAAGAAGTCTGATGCGCTCATGTATTTGTTTGAATTGATTATCATATCATATGTCCATTATTTGCGTGGTCTATCAGCTGCTCGAACAGCATTGAAAAATTACTCCAGATCCACCTCTCCGTATGAAAAGAAATTTTCTTTAGAATTAAAAAAAACAGAGGAAGAAAAAATCCTCCACAATTATTAAGTATGAAAATATTTTGGTCACCTTATTCCAAGCATTAATTGGTTAGTTTTCTAGCTGCAGTGACCACCGAGTCCAGGGATGCCTCTAGAAACTCTCCAATTTAAAAATCTGACTAGTTACTACTCTATGTTGTCTTTTTCACATTAATGGTGGTCGGGTCAATTTGTAGGTATTTTGCCTATTTCAATAAGTACTTGCTAGTTCTTAATCAAAGTTGGGCAACTTTGTCAGTCAGATGTTACGTAGATGGGAAAAACTTGTCTAGAATTTTGTATTCGTTGAGATTTGAATTTGTCTCACATGATTTCCATCTTACTTTTTTTATGTAGTACACTTGTGCCTCTTCAGAACGGCAGGTCGGGACGTCGGGGTCTAGTCCTATTTTAGTAAAAATAGCACCGGCTAGCCAGTTTTCGAACTGGTAATTTAAAAATAGCCAACATATGCAAAGTCATTCAAAAATAGTCACTATTTTACTGCAACACGGACCGGTCCAGCATAATATATTGGAGATTGATGCACATGTGTATGAACTTCCAGCATATTATGCTGGAACTCCAACACGCGGAAAGTTCCAGCATAATATACCGGAGATTGGAGCACTTGTGTATGAACTTCCAGCATATTATGCTGGACCGGTATATTATACTGGAACTCCAGTATATTATGCTGGAATATTTTCTGGATTTTGAACAGTATTTTCGTTCAGATTTATCTTTACATGAAAAGTGGCTAAATTTCGATTACTTTTGAAACTGTGGCTATTTTTCAATTACCGCTTGTAAATCTGACTATTTTTAAATTTCTCCCCCTATTTTATCAATCAAAGAGTTACAACTTGTTTGGATGGTTATTACATATCGTTTCATAATGTATCATATCGTATTATATTGTCTTGTACTATATCGTTTGATGAACACAATGTTTGGATAGATTGTGTCGTGTGCCGTCATTTTATGATATCCCACACCAGCAATATGAAGAATAAACTTGCAATATTATAAATAAAAAATTATGATACGGTATATAAAAAGGTAGGGTAAATGATAAAATAAAATTATTTAATAATAATGAAGGGTGAGATTGAGAGAAAAAAATAAGGTAACGACGCAACCACACCAGATCGGTTGTTACATAAAGTGGCACATTTCGTAATTACGTAACGACGAATTTAACGACACGATACAATAAAATTTAAGTAACAATCAAAACAAACATCATATTTAAAGTAACAATACGATACAATACAATAGGTAACAACCATCCAAACAAGCTGTTAGTAACAAGCTATCTTAAAGCAATAATTTAAGCTTTAGTTTGACCATAATTTTTTTTATTTACTTTTTTCCAAAAAATATTTAAAAATATTATTTGGTTATAAAGAGTGACAAGTTTTTGGGCAGTTCTTGAAGATGAATTTTCAAGTTTCAAAATTAGACTAGTTTTTCAAGTTTTTCTACTTATAAAACTTCAACTTCTTTTCAATTAAAATGCATGTCCAAAAATAATTTGAACTTCCAAAAATTATTTTTCATCTTTTCTTCAAAAATTCTTTTTTAAGTTTCAATCAAATCTATATCTGAACACTAGCTGATAGAATGTATGAGTCCACCAAACTGTATAGAGACCTGGTCCTATACCAGTTCCCACAGAAATAGCTAATGAACTAGTAAGTAAATGACATGAGAGATTTTTACGTGAAAAAATCCCTACTCAAGGGGATAAAAAATCACGACCTACACTGGTAGGATTTCAACTTCACTAATGAACAATCTTTAGATTACAACCTATTGCAACCTAGGAATTAAACTCTTAATCCCTCACTAACTTGCAATACACCCATTACAAACTTTGCAATATACCTATTACAAAGACTTCAACTCATGACTAACTCTAGTCACGACACAAGCTCTGCGGTTTTGTGGTTTTTGAGGTTCCTAATTTAAGCTTCTAGATAAGCAAAGTAGGAATTACAATAAATAACAAATACAAAGATACAACTCAACTAAGGACATACAAAAGACTTGTTATGGAACTGGTCTGTAGTAGTGTTGCACTTTGTTCTTGATGCACTTGTGACTTCAATGCTGGATAATCAGATCTTGAATGCTTTGGTGAATATCACAAGTGTTCAAGTGATGTTTTGTTGTAATGCTTCTTGTTAATATCCTTTGAATGACATCACTTAGATGATGTAAACACTTGGTTGGTAAAAAGCCATTCCCAATGGGAAGTGACTGTTGCACTGTTTCTGTACTGTAGCATTTACAGTGCAGGCATTCACTTTCCAATTGTAGAGTTGACTTCGTACTGCTGTCAGGGAAACTCAAAGGGATCAGATCCCTGAGTTGATTTTTTTCTGTCTGAAGTCATACAACACACATTAGCTTGAGTCCGTTGATAGAGATATATACCAAGTGTACATCAGGTCCTTTATCTGGTTCTTAACAATAAGTTTGTTAGATCATCAAAACATAATTTTAAGATACTTTAAACCCATCAATTTCTCCCTTTTTGATGATGACAAACTCTAAAAATTGACAACTATTTGCTGAGCACAATAAACCAGATAAAGTACCAGGAACTTCACAAGTTCCCCCGGACTCTATGCTTCCCTCTTATTCAGATCCCCCTGCTTATGCTTCCCCCTTAATTATATCCCCCTGCTTCAATTTATCTTCCCCCTTTTGGCATCATTAAAAATACACAAGCAAGCAATCAACATAAAGAAGTCTAGCCTAGCTAACTCGTGCCACATGTGTGCAAACAACATGATAGAAAAAAAAAGCAGAAAAAGACAAGCATTTAACAATAAAATAGAGTCTTCATTGATTTTTATAAAACATAAGCCTTTGCCATTACAGCAAAGGCAAGTTTGTACTGTTGAAAGCGGGAGCAGTACAGGTGAAATCCATCCACATCACAAAAAGACAAAAACAACTACCACAAGTCATCAAAACAAAAGATAGAAACTTGACGCTGGTCACTGGAAGATTTTATTAGAGGGCACTAGAGGAGGAAGGCTTGGAGGAGGCTACAAGAGTGTTGAGAACAAGGTCAATCCGAGCATTTGCGGACATTTGCTCTGCGAGCAGTTTCTCTCTCAGGTTCTCCACCTGTTGCCTGAGCTCAGCATTTTCCTTAGACAGGCGAGCAACTTCTTCACTTAATGAAATGGAGGGTCCTGGTGCTGCTATAGCCTGACTAAGCTAAGTCTCAAGAATGGCGTTCCGTGACTTCAGCTTTCTGATCTCCTCTGTTGCACTATTATGGGCGTTGATTAGCTGTGAGATCGTCGAAATGCTTCCCATTCTATAACCTTTTAAATACAATCACAATCCTCCAGTGTAGTTTTCGAGAAGGTTTGTTTCCTGGTCCCCATCTTGGGATTTCCTAAAGGTACATCAAAGAACTTGAAGACACGCGTGAGAAGAAAGCCATACGGAAGTCCATGGTTCCCATCTTTGAAAGCTGCCGCTTTTTATATATGTTCAATCATAATGGCATGCAAGGTGATAGAACGGAACTCATCTAGTGCTTCCGTTAAGTATAGATCATACATGGAAGTAATGGACCTTCTTTCAACACGAGGGAGTAGAACCTTGTTAACCAACTCAAATAATAGTTGATACCTCATCCTTATATACTTTGGCTACATAATCTTTGAACAGATAGCCCCACTGCTGAAATTCCACCATCTCAAGAATTTGTCTCATACCCGCTATTTTAGAAATCTCTGGGTCAAAAGTGCGACCCCACAGTACCTTTTGATGTCTCAACCTTTCTTGCCCTAGTACACTTACACTTTTCACCTTTTTGCAGAACCGGGTTCCCCAACAGTTTCCAACTTCCTTTTGCCAGACCTGCCAATGGACTTGCCCTTACCACTTGATTTTACCAGAATATCATCATCAGACACAGATTCTTCCTCCACAACTTGCTTAGACTTGACACTACCTTTCACACACTTTTTACTTGGTTTTTCAACAACTTCCTTTGAAGCACTCTCAACAGATTGTTTCTTTTTCTGAGATCTCTCAACTAGGGAACTTGGTTCCTCCTGAGCATCCTCATCCACCTATATTATTGGAATATTTTTGTCACACATAATTTCCCCTTCCTTCATCAGCCTCTTCTTCTTCTTCTTGCTACTCTTTCTGCTTTTCTTCAGGGCAGAGTCAAAAGCATCCTTCTTTTGCAACCTTGTGGTAGGTCGCTTAGAAGGGGGCTCAGGAGTGACCATGGGCTTTCTAATCTTGAAGCGAGCAATGATAACCATATCATCCTGATCATCCTCATCACTAGGTCTCACAACAGGAGGGATAGACTCCAACGGCTCAACGTCAAAGTGAGGAGAAGGAGCAGGGTCAAAGCTGACCTAGGAAGATGATTCCTGACCTGTTTCCTCAGGGAGGGGATCAGGTTTATCAGTAGGGTTCCCAGTAGCTTCTTCAGGTGCAGGTGGTTCAAAGAGCACCATTGTTCCTTTTTCTCCTAAGAGCGGAGTCCCTTCCCCCTGAGACTCAGGCATGGTAGAAGGTTCTTCATTCACCAGTCCCTCAGCATCAATGGCCAATATGTTTTCAGCGGCCTCCTTTTCCTGAGACTCCATGGGAGCAACAGTGTCCAAGACTGGAGAACTTATGTACTGATCAATATTTTCCTCAAAACCCCTTTTTCTTGTTGAGTTTCACCCTCTTTTTCATCCTTGTTCTGGTTTTTTAGAGTATCAGGCAACGAAGAAAAAATAGTGTCGACTTTTGAGGCTTCGGATTCCTCAACACTTAACAAAGTAATAGGGTCAGATGGAGTGGCGAGAGAGATAAGAGGTGAAAGGGAATCGGGTTTGGATATATCGGTGTCAATAATGATGGAAGAGGGAATTTTTGGTGGTGTTTTGAAGATGGTAGATGAGTCGAAGATGTTACCTTCCAAGGTGGGTAGGGTAGCTTGCTCTTCAGCCATGGTAGATAGTTGGATTGAATATTCTGGAAGGATGGAGAGAGAGAGGGATGATCGCTCAAGGTTAGGAATGAAGGGGTTTTAAGGATGGAAAGGATAATTATGAGGGAAGATAGAAACGGGTTCTAAAACGACGGTAGGTTTATGGGATGATGCACCGTTGCAGAAGAAAATGAAAAGATTTGAAAGAAAAGCTGTGATATACAAGGTCTGAAAAGGTAGATGACGTGTCAGTTAATTTTGTTTCTTTTGAGATACGCATGAGAAAAACATAAGACTACTAACCCGTGGTACAAGAACTAGGTTCCTGACGGGTCTTTTTAAAAAGATTTTCAACTCTCTTTTGTTGTTCATGCATTGTTCCTTCAGCTTCTATAATCATCATGCATGTCTACCTGCAACGGTATAAAAGTGAGTTAAGCTTGGCTAGAAAACACTTTAGCTAGATTTACATGAATGTAATTTTCATAGCCATAGGGAAGGGAATCAGGTTCTCAATTTGGCTTGATTAACCCCAGTGCCATCCTATTTCTTTCAAAATGTTCCCTGCTTAGAGCTTTGGTGAAGATGTCTGCAATTTGGTCTTCTGTACTACAGAACTTCATGCAAATAAGCCCCGTCTCCACGTTGTCTCTGAGAAAATGATGGCTCACATCAATGTGCTTGGTTCTCTTGTGTTGGACCGGGTTCTTTGCCATATTGAGTGCACTGGTGTTGTCACATAACAGAGGTACACAGTCAGTGTATACCCCAAAATCCTTCAACTGTTGTTTGATCCACAAGAGCTGAGCATAACAGGATGCTGCAACAACATATTCTGCTTCAGCTGTTGAGAGAGCTACTGAATTTTGCTTCCTTGTACCTCATGAAATCAGACAGGATCCTAGGAAATGATCCATTCCAGATGTGCTCTTCCTGTCCACATTGTAACCTGCATAGTCAGCGTCAGCATAACCAACAAGATTAAAGTTGTCACCTGAAGGGTAATACAAAACCAGGTCTTGTGTTCCCTTAAGATATCTCAGAATCCTTCTAGCAGTTTTTAGATGAGATTCCTTGGGATTTTATTGAAACTTTGCATATAAACCCACACTGAATACAATATCTGGCCTACTGGCAGTGAGGTAGAGGAGTGATCCAATAATGCCTTGATACATTGTTTGATTTACAGGAGAGCCAGATTCATCCATGTCTAGCTTAGCGGGAGTGGCAATGAGGGTGTCAATCACCTTTGGTGCTTCCATAACAAACCTCTTCAAAATCTCCTTGATATATTTCTGCTGACTAATACAAGTTCCCTTCGTGGACTTCTTCACTTGAAGACCCGAGAAAATGTTCAGCTCCCCCATCATGCTCATCTCAAACTCACTTCCCATCAGTTTTGCAAATTCCTCATAAAGTGAGTAAGTTGTTGCCCCAAAGATATTATCATCAATATATACCTAAACAATGAGCAGGTTCCTTCCTCGTTTCTTCAGAAATAGAGTGTTGTCAATTTTTCCTATTGTAAAGCCATTTTCTAAGAGAAACTTTGACAACCTTTCATACCAAGCTCGAGGAGCCTGCTTCAAACCATACAATGTCTTGTCCAATTTGAACACATATTCAGGATGTTTATGACATTCAAAACCTGGAGGTTGCTTAACATAGACTTCTTCCTTTAGAAAACCATTCAGAAGTGCACTTTTGACATCCATTTGGAACAAGGTGAATTCCATATGTGATGCAAAGGCAATGAGAATTATGACGGCTTTCATGCGAGCAACTGGAGCGAAAGTCTCATCATAATCAATCCCTTCCTCCTGATTGTAACCTTGGACAACCAGCCTTGCCTTGTTCCTTGTAATGTTTCTATGCTCATCAAGCTTGTTCCTGAATACCTACCTGGTTCCTATGATGGTTCTATCTGAGGGTCTAGGTACCAGGTGTCATACTTTGTTCCTTTCAAATTGATGCAGATCCTCCTGCATAGCTGTGATCCAGTCTGCATCATTCAAGGCTTCCTTAATATTTTTGGGTTCTATTTGGGAGAGGAAGGCTGAAAAGGCAAGTGAATTTCTGGCTTTTGATCTAGTTTGGACTCCAGAATCAAGGGGGTTATTATATTATCGAAAGGATGAGAGCTTTTATGTTTCCAATTTGGAACCTGAATCTCATTAGTGGAGGAACTAGGTAATCCTGAATGGTTTCCTTGAATTCCTCTTTCTGCTGCCTGTGGGGTACTTTGAACTGCATCAGCTACTCTTTTTTCAACTTCAGTGGTTGTGATGTGTGTACCAGGTTCCTCTTGAGTTGGAGAGGAAGAGGTTGCATTGTCTTCATTTGCCTCCTTCATTTGACTCATCATATCTGCCTTTCCATTTGCCATTCGATGATCTCTCCTAGAACCAGCAGTGGCTCACTGTCTTGATCATCCTTGTTGCTCTTCTCACCAGATGGAAGTGTTTTGTTGAAGATTACATGAACACTTTCTTTCACACATTGAGTCCTTTTATTGTAAACCTTGTAAGCTTTGCTTTAAGAGAAATACCCAAGAAAAATTCCTTCATCACTTTTGGCGTCAAATTTTCCAAGCTGATCCTTTCCATTGTTGAGAACATAGCATTTGCACCCAAACGTTCTTAGGTGAGTCAGCTTGGGCTTCCTTCCATTTAGCAGTTTATAAGGAGTTTTGTTCAGGAAGGATCTGATCATGCACCTGTTCACCAAGTATCAGGCTGTATTTATGGCTTCAGCCCAGAAGTTTTTGGCTATTCCACTATCAATAAACATTGTTCTAGCCTTATCTTCAAGGGTTCTGTTCTTCCTTTCTACAACTCCATTTTGCTGTGGAGTTCTTGGAGCTGAGAAGTTGTGGGTGATGTCATTTTCACTGCAGAATTCATCAAACTTGGCATTGTCAAATTCTGTTTCATGATCGGATCTGATGCAAGCCACTTTTGATTCCATATTCACTTGGATTTTCTTGACAAAGGCTACAAACACTTCGAAGGTCTCATCCTTGGTTCTGAGAAACAGTGTCCAAGTGAATCTTGAGTAGTCATCTACTATCACAAAAATATATCTTTTTCTTCCTCTGCTTGGCACTCTCATAGGACCACATAGATACATATGAAGGACTTCAAGTGGCTTTGATGTGTTGACATCCTTCTTTGGCTTGAATGAGGATTTCACATGCTTTTCTCTAGCACATGCATCACACACTCTGTGCTACATGAATTTTGAATTTGGCAATCCAAGAACCAGGTCCTTCTGTATCAGCTTGTTCAGAAGAGAGAAGTTTGCATGTCCCAGCCTTCTGTGCCATAACTCTGCATCATCATCAACTGCTTTCAAGCAACTCATATCACCACTTTATAGGGACTTGAAATCAGCAACGTAGATGTTCTTGTATCTTTTGGCCACTAGTACCACTTCACCAGTTACCAGTTTAGTAACTGTGCACACCTTTGACAAGAACTCCACCTTGTTTCCTTTATCAAAGATTTGAGAAACACTCAAGAGACTATACTTCAGACCATTTACATAGTACACGTTCTCAATTGAGTGTGAGAGAGACTTTCCAACTTTTCCAACACCAAGAATGTACCCCTTTTTCCCATTTCCAAAGGATACATTCCCTCCTTGCAGGGCTTTTAGTGAAAGGAAGTCCATGGTATTCCCAGTCATATGCTTAGAGCATCCACTGTCCATAATCCATTGTTGACTCCTTCCTTTCACTGTTCCCTGCACAGATAAATCAAGGGTTAGATTTAGGAACCCAAACAAGTTTGGGTCCCTTGTAATGAGAAAAGGGATGATTGAGAGCTCTTCTAGTTCATGCAGGCAACATGCGTTTTTTGTGAGTGGCACCTGGTCCTCTTCCAGTAGTTACTTTTTCAGCAAAAACTTTGTTTTTCTAAACAGACTGGACTCTGGCTTGGCAATTATCTTTGAAATGCCCATTGTTCCTACAGTGGGTACAAAGCCAGTTATCAGGTATAATGACGTACTTGCTATGAGGGTTATAGGGAACTTTCTCCCTTTGGAACCCTATTCACTGCGTGTTTCCACCATTATTAAAGTACATGGCAGTAATAGCATATGAGGACCAGGTCCACTTAAGAGATTTCTCAAGATCATTTTTTACTTTCTCCAATTCTACTTGAAGCTGCTTATTTTTCTCAAGCTCAGCACACAGACTAGTTTTCACATTATTCAGCTCATTTTCAAGTTTAATATGTGCCTCACTAGCTACTTCCTTCCCTTTCTCATAATTTCCAGGCCTACATTCTGCTTTAAGTCCCTCAATTGTTTCCTCTAGGTCTACGATTACCACTAAGAGATCATCTCTTTCTTGCTCAGTAATGGCAACTTTCTTCACTAAGGCATTCTTTTCTTTACTAAAGTTCTCTGTGGTTTCTTTCAAGTCAACTACAACTACCATTAAATCATCTCTTTCATGTTCTACACTAGCAATTTTTTCTATTAGAACCCCCTTCTCATTTTTCAGATTTTCTATAATTTCCTTCATGTCAACTACACAAACCACCAAGTCATCTCTAGTCTTCTCAGCATCTCCTAACTCTATGGTCAAGGCATCCTTATCACTCACAAGACTATGATATGAATCAATCAAGACATTAGCTAATGACATGAGTTTCTTGGGAGAGTAGGATTTCAGATTCCTCTGAACATCCCTAAAGTTTACCTCATCATTGTCATCATCTTCATCATCATCTGACTGAGCCATCAAAGCAAATATTGAGTCATATTCATTTGCTTCATTTTCAACTGCCATCATGGAACTATCACCTGCATCATTTTCTTCTTCTGATTTACTGGAGGAGTCTCCCCATGCTGCAAGAGCTTGCTTCACAACATTTGTCAGGAACAGGGTTCCTCTTGGCTGCTTTATCAGAGTTGTGCTTGAAATGCTCTTGCTTCAGAAGAGGAAAGTCCTTGACGAAATGCCCTGGCTTTCCACACTTATGACAGAGGTCATAATTCTTTGGTTTGCTGGAACTGCCTCTCTTTGGTATACCTCCATTTCTTCGAACCATTTTCTGAAACCTTCTGGTAAGGTATGCCATGTCACTATCCTACTCACTCGAATCATTGTTTTCAGCTTTGAGTACCAGGTTCTTCTCCTTCTTTGGTTCTCTTCTTTCACTGTCCTTCATTCTCTTCATCTCATAGGTTTTCAGATTCCCAACTAGCTCGTCCATAGTCAATGTCTGCAAATCCTTGGCTTCAGTGATAACATTTACCTTACTTTCCCAGGAGCTGGGTAAAACGCTAAGAACTTTCCTCACCAGCTTGTTCCTAGGAATGATTTCTCCAAGAGAGTGTAGCTCATTTATAATGGAAGTGAATCGAGTATGCATCTCTTGAATGAATTCATCATCCTTCATTCTAAAGAGCTCATACTCACTGGTGAGCATATCGATCTTGGACTGCTTTACTTGAGTAGTTCCTTCATGTGTCGTTCGTAAAGCTTCCCATATCTCCTTGGCAGACTGACATGCTGAAATCCTGTTATATTCACCAGATCCTATACCACACACCAAAATCTTTTTGGCGCGAAAGTTCTTCTCTGCAGCTTTCCTATCAGCGTCATTGTACTCCTTCCTGGTTTTCGGCACCATTACAACAGGTTCTCCTACCTTCTTTGTTTGGACATATGGACCATCAAAAATAACATCCCATAACTCGGAGTCTTCTGCCATTATAAAGTCATGCATTCGAGTCTTCCACCACCCATAGTATTTGCCATTGAATCTTGGGGGCCTGTAAGTTGATTGTCCTTCCTCGAAGTTTGGTGGAGCAGCCATGGTGAGAATCCTCTCTAGGTGTTAACCTTTTAGAAAGAACCTTCTCTGATGACAATTGATAGAATGTATGAGTCCACCAAACTGTATAGAGACCTGGTCCTATACCAGTTCCCACGGAAATAGCTAATGAACCAGTAAGTAAATGACATGAGAGATTTTTACGTGGAAAAATCCCTACTCAAGGGGATAAAAAATCACGACCTATACTGGTAGGATTTCAACTTCACTACTGAGCAATCTTTAGATTACAACCTATTGCAACCTAGGAATTAAACTCTTAATCCCTCACTAACTTGCAAAACACCCATTACAAGCCACTTTGCAATACACCTATTACAAAGACTTCAACTCATGACTAACTCTAGTCACGACACAAGCTCTACGGGCTTGTGGTTTTTGAGGTTCCTAATTTAAGCTTCTAGATAAGCAAAGTAAGAATTAAAATAAATAGCAAATACAAAGATACAACTCAACTAAGGACATACAAAAAACTTATTATGGAATTGGTCCGTAGTAGTGTTGCACTTTGTTCTTGATGCACTTGTGACTTTAATGCTGGATAATCAGATCTTGAATGCTTTGGTGAATATCACAAGTGTTCAAGTGATGTTTTGTTGTAATGCTTCTTGTTAATATCCTTTGAATGACATCACTTATATGATATAAACACTTGGTTGGTAAAAAGCCTTCCCAATGGGAAGTGACTGCTGCACTGTTTCTGCACTGTAGCATTTACAGTGCAGGCAGTCACTTTCCAATTATAGAGTTGACTTCGTACTGCTGTCAGAGAAACTCAAAGGGATCAGGTCCCTGAGTTGACTCTTTTTTGTCTGAAGTTATACATCACACATTAGCTTGAGTTTGTTGATAGAGATATATACCAAGTGTACATCAGGTCATTTATTTGATTCTTAACAATAAGTTTGTTAGATTATCAAAACATAATTCTAAGATACTTTAAACCCTGACTTTGTTGTTGGAATTCTAGTGACAGGCTTCGCGAGGCCGTTTCGGTTTATTCATAGCTGAGCATTATTTGGGAAGTTAAAGCTATCGTCTTGCAACAATGACTCGTTTTTTGTAGGAAAAAAAGGGGTAAGAGAGATCTGATACATATACATAAATGAAAAAACATTAAATCCCGTACTAATTTTTTATTAAACTATTCTCGGGGTACGCGCGTTGCGCGTGTACCCATATTAATGAGTATTAAACTTTAAAAATTAACATAAATATTATATTTAATACTAATGTGTTTGAAAGTATAAATTCCTACTACTACTAATAATAATAATAATTGGTGGTCTTATTTATCTAACTCAATAAGAAAAACTCAATGCACACCTTAAAACTAAAATTCCTAATTTGATGAACTTCGTAATTTCTTAAGAACTAAAATTAATAGAAGGAAAAGATAAAGTGAGATAGAAAAATCACGTACCATCTTTTAAAACTAAACTTCCTTAAAATATTTACGATGAAGAATGTGAAATAGTACCAAAAAAATTCTACAATGATTATTTTTTGTGAGACAAGGAGAATTATTTACCAGAATTAATGAAACTAATAAAATTCTGACCTGATGCAATAACGATAATTTCTAATATTTAATTCTTAAATAACACAATTTAAAATCATGTAATATATATAATACATTCAATTAAAAGTCGGATTTATTTTTTTCCTACGAAATATGAGGAACTTGAGCTGACATAACAACTAGTAATCTAAATATAAAACATAGTGTAAACATTATCTTGAATTAATAAGATTTTTATTTGGTATGATCAATTATAATGCCTAATCAATTTTCTGTTACGAAATACATAACTCTAACGACCAACACAAAAATTATAAATAATTAAATTTTAAATTGATAATCGTACGGGAGACATTGTTAGCAAAAAATCACAACCAATAGCTTTTTAATTTGCAATTATGTGTGAAAAATACACCACCGTCTATTATTGCATAACTTCAAGAATAACTTGAAGGTTAGAAAATTTACCTTGAACCACAAACAAGTTTACCTCCTCATAAGTGACAGTATTTAGTGATACTGTCAAAAAGTTTATGATGAAGAATATGAAATGTTCTCTTCTTTTATATATATATATATATATATATATATATATATATATATATATATATATATATATATATATATATAATGTTCAAGGCCTCCTTATTTTTACATGATTTTAGTTTTAAAGTTCAAGATTGAAGAAGGAATTGTCCTTCTAGGACAATTTAGCTAGATAAAAGAATCCTAAACATAACATTACATTAACTGATGTGATACTATTTGTGTGAATCGACCTTTTTAATGAAAACAAGCTAAAGTTTTGTATTTCGACAATTATGATTTCTCACAAAACAATAATATATTTTACCACAAACAAATACATGTGGTAAGTCTAATTTGAAATTAGATTAGGCACGTAGGACATTACACATTAAAACAAAAAGATGTAAGGAATTATAGTTTTGTTACATAATTTAAATAAGAAAAATTTTATATAAGGTAAATTTTAATGAATTTGAAAGTCCTAAATATTAAAAATTTCTACATATTTCAAATAAGGAAAGACTTAATAACTAAAATTTTAGTTGATTTTAATGTCCTATGTATTAGGAAGATAACTTAAATTACAATTATATTTAATGTAAAATCTATTTTTAAAGGGTAAAAAAGGCGAACGATATTTCGTTAAGTGGCTTAGTGCTTTTAATATAGTACTAGTCTTAGGGTACGCGCGTTGCGCGTGTACCCTACTATCAGTGAGTACAAAATTTTAAAAATTACACAAATATTATTAAATAATATGTTTTAGCTACTAAATATAAATTATAATATAGTATAAGTTCCTGAAATAATGTATGCCAATTCTATTTAGTTAACTCGTTAAAAGAAAAAATTACGCCATATATAAATCACCAAATGCTGTATTTATAACTTTTCCATATGTGCTGAATAAACCGCCAGAGAGAAGCACAAGGTGTTGATGTATATTCTATGTTATTTACAATAATATTTCAACTCTTATATAACTTTTACGCTTCTCTAAGAAAATAATTTGAAAAGGCAAGCTCTAATATTGCAAGCCTGTAAGAGAAATTATTGAGTTTGAGGACAATTCAAGCTTATCAAACTCATGATGGTTATGAAAGAGTCCTAATTGATGTAGGGTTCAATTAAAAACTTGATTAATATTTATTTTTCTTCTTGTAAGGTTTTACTTTAGTATGAGGATGGAGAGTAGTGGCAGAAAGCCGAGAGCAAGAGAATTCAATTTCTTGTGATTTTTGGATTTGCCTCCAACTTACCACAGTTGTGCGATTATATATATTTTTAGATTAATTAGCAGAATATACTTGAGGTAAAGAAATTAATTTATAGAAGATTGTAACAATAATCTCTTCATCTACTCTAAAATTAGGTACTCGAACTTGATGTATTACGTTAAGTGTCTTATCATGAGAATTTTTAAGATGTGAAAGTTTAATTAATGAGTATGGTTATGCTGAAAAATTGGAGAAATTATACCTAATAATATCTATTAAAATGAGTTTATATTTTTCACACATAATATTATATGATTGAAGAGTAAAAACGCCGTGTGACTTAAAATTGGCTATTTGAGCTATTAATTTTTTTACTTTGGTTCATCCCACTTTTGTTTTTGGGGTAAATGCATTGAGAAAGAAGCATGAAATTTTACCTTAAAGTACAACATTTCTCAAATAATATGATTGTGTGTTTTTCTTCAAAATCGATATGTATATAACAAACTATTTGATTCTACCTTAACCAATTTATTTTTATTTTTATAAATACTATTTTTGATGTAATAAATTCTTTATTTTTTCTTCTTTGTGGTCATGATTAATATATTAGTTTTTTTTGTCTAAATATATTCATATTTATTATTATCAGTGTTGGTGACTTACCTCAGTAAAGCTTTCGTTGCCTACAACTTATTCATAATCTGGTGTGGCAATATAAATAAATGCCATATCTATTTTTCGTTTCTTAGTTTGTCTTTATGTCCTCTTTGATAACTCTTGAAACCAATAGTCAAATATTTTTTTTATTTTTTTATTGATATTCTAGCTTTTCTCTGCCTGCTTTCCAATAAATGATTATCAATTTCCTGTTACAAACAGATGCTTACTATCTTTTTTCAGCAATGATTACTATTCCGAAAATTAATGATAGACACTAAATTTTAAAAATAGAAAAAATATACAATTTAATAACCAAGCTTTTAAATAAATATTTACTGTTTGAAATTTTGATTAAAATACAAAGGACAAATGATACGAAAATTGTTGTGGAGTTTCCTCGTAGGAAAACAAAACTTTCCTTATACTTTTAATAGTTAGTATATAGATTATTTTATGGCTTAGTTGATGGGTTGAGACTATTTTGTTTTTTCTTCTCTTTGTAACGAACTTTAAACTCCTTATAATTTTAAATATTAAAACTTCTTACTTAATTCAATTAAGGAAGATTTAAAAAAAAATAGTTATAAGGAAAATAATTAAATGACTATTCCTAATTAGTAGAAAATTTATTAAATGCTACTCCTAAATATTAGGAAAATTAATTGAATGACTATTTTGTCCAATGGGAACTCTATTTTAAAAGGGTAAAAAAGACGAACGACATTTCACTAAGGGCCTTCGTGCTTTTAATATAGTATAAATAAATAAATATAAATATAGATAAGAGAATGCGGATATAACTACTTAAAAGAGTACTAGTAAATTGGTTAGTTTGCCCAATATTTTCTTAATTTGCCGACATAGAATTGCTACAAGTAAAGTGAATTAAGAGAGAGAAATCTATTGTTTGAAACTACAAGAAACATAATTGTGACACCTAATCCTCAACCACTAAACTGTGCTTTTGGGTTGTGTTAAGGGAATTCAAAATATAATATATAGAGATAAAAAATAAATTTTGCCTTATATATATACAAAGTAATTTTTCCTTCCGCCCCCAAATCCGTCAGTAACTATACTTCAATATACTTATTTTATCTTACTGATAGATTATATACAAATATATATACTAGGGTAAAGGTCCAAATATGCTCTTGTACTATACGAAATTGAGCACATTTGGCCTTCGTTAATACTTTAGCTCAAATATGCCCTTACCGTCACATAGTTGGTCCATATATGCCCTTAGAGTTACACAGTTGGCCCATATATGTCCTTTTCGAAACGGAATTCACCAAAACTAATTAGCTCTTTCGTTAATTGTATTAAAATATATTACAAACACTATTTCCTTTTTATTAGTACTTTTTTTTTTTTACCTTTCTCTTCTTTCTTTTTTTTCTTTTCTTCTCTTTTTTTTTTCTTTTTCTTTCTCCCTTATCCGTTTCCTCCATTACTGATGTCTTCTCCATTTTCGTCACCAATTTCACTTGACAAAACTCATGAATTCCAATTACTAAGAAAATTCTCCCATAAGGTAATCAAGTTCCAATTTCACTAGCCCTCTAAATAAACGAAATTAAATTATTCCAAAAATTATGGTTTAAAGTTTAAAATAATAAAAACATCTCAACCTTTAACAATACTTAAAAGATCAAAATATTTAAATTGTTTCCAGAAAGATAATTTAATAATTAAAAGTCTAGAGTTCAAGTTGTAGTGTTATAAATTTGAGTTGTTAGTCTTTTTTTTATCTTTTTTCAGCTGGACATTTTCTATTTTTTTTATTAACTATGTAAATTAGGGGTGTACATGGAACGGGTTGGTTCGGTTTTTATCAAAACCGAACCAAACCAATTATATCGGTTTGGATTGTTCGGTTTTGTTGGATTGTTCGGATTTTTTGTTACATAAATATTATTTCAATCTTACTTTGTTAAATATTTTAGAACTAAATATATGTTCAATAAAAATTAAAAAATTGACAAACATATGATCTATTAAAATATTCTTATGCGAAAATTTTCTTAGTAATTAGAATTCATGAGTTTTGTCAAGTGAAATTGGTGACGAAAATGGAGAAGACATTTGTAATGGAGGAAATTGGATAAGGGAGAAAGAAAAGGGGGAAAAAAGAGAAAAAAAGAAAAAAGAAGAAAGAAAAGAGATAGGTAAAGAAAAAAAATACTAATAAAAAGGAAATAGTGTTTGTAATACACTTTAATATAATTAACGAAAGAGTTAATTAGTTTGGGTGAATTCCGTTTCAAAAAGGGCATATATGAGCCATCTGTGTAATTCTAAGGGCATATATAGACCAAACATGTGACGGTAAGGGCATATTTGAGATAAAGTATTAACAAAGGGCAAATGTGCTCAATTTCGTATAGTACAAGGGCATATTTGGACCTTTTCCGTATATACTATTATACTCCAAAGAAAAACTTTAATGGAAAACTGGAAGGGAACCACTATAATAAATGATGCTGATTATATATACAATAAATGCTTAGGGGTCCATGAAGTCACCATTAGCCTCCTATCAATTAATGAGGAAGATAAGTAGCTCAACTCCCAGAAATCTGTAACCAAATGGTGAAACCATCAAATCCTACACAACATTTATGAACGCTGCATTTATGATTTTATACGGCGTGATCGTGTTTGATGTGTATACCAGCTTGAATGCTAGAGCGATCTACACCACAATTTCTTTTTTGGTTAAAAGTGGTCTTTGATATGTCATCTTTTCTTATAAAGATGTTGTCCGGTCGGTTCAGTTTGCATGCACTTCGATTATTTCATCATGACCTTCGAGCAACACCAATATTCGATAACTAAGTCTACCACAGCTTAGACAAAATGACGACAAAATGACTCAGTCTCTCGTGGTTCTCACCCATTTTATTTAGTGTAAGCTTTTGTTTTCTCACTAGTCATGTCAAGTTAATTTATATATAGTCTTCCTCTCAATTTCAACTCATCAGTCGGTCAAATACACCTATCACGGTCAATTGCTTTTAATACATTTCTTTCAAAGACTTGATTTTTCTAACATCCCCATCTTCCTCTTATTTTCTTTCTTGAACTTGGCTATAAGAGGAAATTAGTTACCTTGAAAGTGGGGGTTAAATCTTCTGCTTTCCATTCCTTTTCTCCCACTAATTACAAGTGCAAGGAAGAAACTGATGGAGGGGAAGGCAGAAGCAACAGCAATGGAGCCAAACAATGATGTAATTCTTTCTGAACACAGACTGAAGCAGGAATCAATAGTAAAAGAAGAGATTCAAGTGCAATGCAACGACACAATTACTGAACAAGAGAATTACAAAATTGAACTGATGAGAGCTGTTGTTGAAAAGAAAGATCCTTCTTCCAAGGTATTACTATACTATTTCCCGCAGCATTGCAGCATTTCTCTCTCTTTCTACTATCCTTGTTAGCTTTCTTTTTTCCTATTGGAGAAAAAGATCAAGACTTTTTATCAAAACTAAAAGGATTTTGTTGCTTGTTTCCAGGAAGTGGATGAATATGCATTAAGAAGGTTTCTTCGAGCTCGAGATCTTGACGTAGAAAAAGCATCAGCAATGTTCTTGAAATACCTTAAATGGAGGCAAAGCTTTGTACCAAAAGGATCCATTTCAGTGTGTGAGATACCAAACGAGATAGCACAGAACAAGATGTTCATGCAAGGCGTAGACAAACAAGGACGTCCTATTGCTGTAGTTTTTGGTGGCAGGCATATTCAAAATAAAATAGGAGGTGTTGAAGAGTTCAAACGTACGACTTTCCTTGTACCTTTTTATCTAATTTCACTTGGCCTACTGCCTCGTGGTCAGTGAAGATGGCTTTTGAACCAGTCAATTTCTCACACTCAAAGTTTTTCTTTGATTCCTCAGGTTTTATAGTCTTCGCTCTAGACAAACTGTGCGCAAGGTACAGTAATTTAAACAATACTAGTAGCTTTGTTTCTTTCCTTTTTCCTTTCCAAAATCAGTTGAAAACATCAGCAACAAACTTCACCAATGGCGGAGCCAGGATTTTCATTAAGGGGAGTCAAAATATAAAGAAATAAACTAACCAAGAAGTCAAGGGGTGTCATTATATAGTATATATTTTAAAAACAAATTACCGAGCTATACAGTGTAATTTTCTGGCGAAGGGTGTCGGTTGACACCCCTTTGGTGTATGTGGCTCCACCACTGAACTCCACCATGGAAGACCTGTTTTCCAAAAAACAAATTATTGAGTACTAGAATATTACTATTCAAAAAGAGTGGAATAGTTATTGAGAATGAAAAAACACATCATAAATAATGGGGTTTTATTGATGAATCAGGACCTCACCAGGAAGAGAGAAGTTCGTGATAATCGGAGATCTCCAAGGTTTTGGCTACTCAAACAGTGATGTTCGTGCCTATCTTGCGGCTCTATCTATCGTACAGGTTTAGTTAACTTCATTCTTTCCTAGGAATAGAAGCTTACCCTATTCTAGTCCTTAATCTAAAAGACATCCATTTTGCAGGATTGTTACCCAGAAAGACTCGGAAAAGTACTTCTTGTTAATGCCCCCTACTTATTTTGCACATTATGGAAGATGTTGTATCCTTTCATAGACAATAACACCAAGAAAAAGGTGAGGTTCTAATCTTTCTATTTTGCATAAAAGGTAGATAAACCAATGCTAGAGCTCAGTCATGCGCATGACTGTTGACTATAACTTGTATCACATCATCTTCACCAAACTAATTTCCATATTCACAGATCATGTTTGTGGAAAGCAAACGACTTAGAGCAACCTTACTTCAAGATATCGATGAAAGCCAGCTTCCGGAGGCTTATGGAGGCAAAATGCCATTAGTTCCTATACAGGACGCCTAAGCAAGTAATTGCACTATGCCTTTAGCTCACTCGAGAAGTTTCAACCTGATCGAGTTGACAATGCTCTCTTCTAATAGCTGTGAGGGGGAAAAAATAGCTATGAGGAACAATATTGCAAATATACATTCTACATTTATATGCGTTTCTAAATATTCAGCTTCTACATAAAAAGTATGTATTGTTGTCCACCTGATCTTCTAGTTCATTGGCTTTCTTTTGATGTTTTCAACTTCCACTCCATCAAACATTTTGACAAGACAAACTGGATAGCTGCCATCTTCGGTGGATGCGCTCATTCACTAAAAGGCGGATAGGGCACTGAGCTCTCGATCTCAATTCTGCAACAAGTGGAAAAGAGTTATAACTGAGTTCAATCAAATCGTTTTTATATTTTGCAGCGGTTAAATGCATTACCTTTTTATTTTTTTTTGGCTATTCTGTTGAGGTAAGATACACCCACTGTATAGCTCATGACATTTCCATAGATGAGTTACTTGCAAATATAGTCATACTACTACAGTTAAAGTTGAGCATACTTGAAGAGAAACTGCATTGAGCATGAGCCCAGTGGCTGCAGAAGCAAGAGAACCTTAAAAGCAGCTACCTCCTAGCATTTTGTGTGTGTTTCCTTTAGCCTGCAACATCTCTAATTCCATGCTCACCCTCAGAGCCTTCTCTTTTACAGGTGAAGGGCAAAAGTCTAAGGTTAAATTAGCACATAGAGATTTGGGCAACTTCTTGACCTGATTAATGAGTATTCTTTAAGTAAGCCAAACAGTACCACTTCATACTAACAACGCGTTATAGTGAAAATTCACCAGAGAAACATCTTTTTAGTTGTTATACACCTAAATTAATATACAAAAATGTCCCCATTCTAACAGTTTAAATCTTTAGATAAGGCAGTTCATATAATAAAACATTAATCGTACTACACAGAGGTCTTGGCTTCAAGTTCCATCACCACCCAACAAAGAAAATATTTCCATGCGCATAGCTCAAGAAAAAGAATCACAGCAGCACATGAGATGACATGCAGTAAACCTGAAATAAATAAATTAAAGTATTTCCTTTCTATTAGTTTAAACTTTCAAATGCGGCATTCACACAATTCAACAGTAGTCCTATGGTATTCAATAGAAAGAGGCAGGGCAATTGTAATTATATTGCCTATTAAATACTTGAATTGGTAGGGAGTTTGATCATATACTTCCGGAATTTGATTTCCAATGTAAAAGAAGAGAACTACCACAAACATGTCCAGCAATGCAGAACCATCTTTTATCTGAGAAACTTACAACGCCTTCGCTGCATCATCGGAAAACTTGCATTCTGTAAACAAATGCAATAAATTCTCTGATAATCAATTAAAGTAAAGGAAAATATTGTTTATGCTTTTCTCTTTTTCCCCTTTTAATGGGATGAGGGTGGGGTTCATACAATATCTTTGACAAAAGATAACAAATATTTGACTTCTCACATACAATAAGATGAAGCATAACTGATATTACCATTAATTTACCCTAGTTCTCTCTCTCTCTCTCTCTCACACACAAAAAAAAATTAAAAAAAAAAAAAAAAATATATATATATATATATATATATATATATATATATATATATATATATCGTGTAGACTCGTTTTTTTTTTTTTTTTTTGTGTGTGTGTGTATAAGATTAAATGCAATCTAAAGTGAAGCTTAAGAAGATTGGACTATTAGAGAAGCTATTACAGAAGTTTACGTCACAATCCAAAATGTTTGACTACCCTTGACACCTAAAAAATTACAGGTGGAAATTAGATTCAACAGTCACATGTCTTGCAACTTTCTTCTCTTGAAGAAACGATTACATGAATGTGCCCTTTTTTCATAAGTAGATTTTTTCATGTATCTACTGGAAGTTTTCTCTGGAACAACAAAAGCCACTATCCTCCCCCGTCCAAGAAATTCATAAGGTCAAGAGTACTGCACTGCCTGCAATGAAGCTTTTCGTCCACTATATATATAAATTATGTGAACTACTGGTTACTTAAGGCTACTTTTTATTTGATAACAAACTCGAGACTGCAATTTTCTCAAGGTAATTTAACTTTTTCCATATTCAATTTGTCTAAGTTGCCAATCTAATCCAGTTTCCATCCAAAGAGAAAGATTTAAGCAATTACACAATAACAAGATATATCCAGTTTCCATCCAAAGAGAAAGATTCAAACAATTCTGTAGAGACATGATATTCATGAAAGAGAGTGTTCATTCCTCAAAGACCAGAAAATAAACTTAAGAACTCACCTGGATGTAATATTCAGTGAGTTCTTCCATAGACAGGGATGTCTTATAACAAAGCTTGGAGCTGCAGCATATGGAAATAAGCCATTTTGGCACTGATTGTAACCTGATGAGCTTTAAGCCTTTACATAACGAATACTTCAGGATGTCATCATCTAAGTGGTGCTAGTACAAAGAGTGCACACAGCAGATAGGATGCTAGAAACAGGCAAGATAAGAGGCACACGCTTTGAGACATCCACTATAAGTTGTCTACGTCACATCAATTACCAAACTCAATTGTTACGTCAAAGAATCACTACCAGTAATCCCCACAACTACAATAACCATCTACAAAGTGATGAAAGCGGATTCTGTCCCTCACAATGATCTCCCTATTCAACACCTTTGCTACCACTTTCATCCAAGAATGGCAATCTAGACAAGTCCGAAGATTTTTTGAAACTTGAATGCGAGTTCCAGGACTAGATTTTAAGATCCCATAGGCTAATGCCAATTTTTCACTATGGTAACTCAAATTTTCCTCCTTTTCCTCGTCAGAAATGTCCATCAAAACCAACTCAGTCGTGGAACTAAATCCTTCCAATTTGGTTCGATGAATCAATTCCTTCAAAGTTTTATATATTAGTTCGGCTTCAGGGTGTGATCGATCACCTGCCTTGAACTGGTGAACAACATTACCCACTTCAACCCAACTTTTCCCACTACTTTTTCGAACACCTTTCCGTTTCATCACATATCTAACTTTCTCGGCATTATCCCATTTATTAGTAGAACAATAAATGTTTGACAGTAAAACATAATCTCCGCTGCCAAGATGAGATATTTTTGTGCTAGCAAGTTCACCCATCTCAGAGTTTTTGTGAATTCTACAAGCACTGAGAAATGTCCTCCATATGATTATATCAGGTTCTATTGGCATTTCCTTGATCATTGTATAAGCTTCATCAAGCAGTCCAGCTCTGCCTAGCAGATCAACCATCGCTCCATAATGCTCAAGTTGCGGTTGTATCAGATACATACTTTTCATTAGATCAAAATACTTCCGACCCTCTTCAACCAACCCACAATGACTACATGCTGTTAGAAGCCCAATAAAAGTAATACTATCAGGTGAAACATTTTCTGGCCCCATCTGTGAGAGTATCCCAATTGCATCTAAAGCAAGACCATGGATTGCTAATCCATTAATCAGCGCATTCCAGACAGAAACATTCATGTGATCAACACTATCAAAAATTCCTCTAGCTATCTCGATTCTACCACATTTCGAGTACATATCTATCAAAGCAGAAGAAAGAATGTAATTTAGCTCAATCTTTTTCTCAATCATTAAGTGGTGTACCCACTTAGCATGATCAATGGCTCCAAGTCTTGCACATGCAGTAATAACAGACGCAAAACTATATCCATCTGGTTCAACATTAGACCTCAGCATCTTTCTGAAGACACTTAGTGCTTCCTTAAACATGTCAGTTTTGACATAACCTCCAATCAGTGAGTTCCAAGTAACCAAATCCCGGAGGGGAACTTCATTAAATATCGTCTTGGCAACATCAACTGCCCCCATCTTCATAAAACTAGCAATCATTAAATTAGCAGAGACGGCATCAAAATAACTGGTAGGAATTTCATCGAGCAGCTGACGAGCAAGAATGAATTTATCACAAGACACATATGTCACTACCATCAAAGAAATAAGAGATGGATACATTCCATAACCAAGCTTAATAATATTAGCATGTATACCAGCTATAGTTCTCAAATTTGGTGACTTCTTACATCCTTCAAGAATACATAACAGCCTGTGATAATCTGCAAGAAGGAGAAAGTCACCTTTAAGCAGAAAATTTAGATTTTAGTACAAAAATAGTCAGTTACCAAAAGGAAGGAAAAAAGACAAGCTTTCCTATTCATATTTTCGAATCAAACTCGTGAGATTAGTAGTAAAAAGGGATGGAAGAGATCTGTAAATTTAAAAAACCAACAAAATTTACCGCATATGTGAGTAAAACAACAACAACAACCCAACAATAGTACGCAGACCTTATTACTACTCCGGAGAAGTAAAGAGGTTATTTCCGATATGACACTCGGATCAAGAAGACGAAAAGAGACAGTAGATCAGTAAAAGAAACAGAAGCCAATAAGATAATACCAGCAATGAAAGAACCAGAAAATAGAAGAAAAAGTAATAACAACAAACAGTAACAATGGCACGGTACTACGAACACGAGGAAGTGGTATGGACACAACATGAACCACTAGCAGTCCAAGACAAAACACTATCAGACTAGTCTCAAACCCAGAACGAAGTAGAAAAATACCCAACTATCTCCTAACCTTTAACCCTAATGCTCGACCTTCACACTTTACTATCAAGGGCCATGTCCTCGTAAATCTGAAGCTGTGACATGTCCTGCCTGGTCAATACTTCTTAGGCCGCCCCCTGCCTCTCCTCATACCCGTCAAAGCCAGCCGCTCACACCTCCTTACCGCCGCACGTGCCCGAACCATCTATCATATGTGAGTATACATAAAAATAGTTTGTATGCAGATTATTCATATAGTTAACCCAACTAGTTTGGAATTGATACGTGTGTATACGTATAAATAGTTTGTACTTCAGTGGATTTTATTCTCAAAGAAACACACAAAAGAACCAATTTTTGTGATTAGAATATTAGAAAGTCAGTAAATATCTATGGAAACTATCAACATGTAAGAGAGAAGGGTGGTAAAAACCTTGTGAATAATGAGATTCTGGTGGAGAAAAAGAGAGATGTGCCCCTGTGCTAAAGGTAGAGCTGAGATTCTGACGCCACATTGGAAATGAGGAATAATAATAACAATAATAATGTAGTAGTATCCTCCGACTGCGGGCAATTCTCAACATCCTTCAAATTCCCTTCTAATTTTTTTGGCTTATGACTGCATTTTCATGTGCAGAAGGAAATCTCCATTGATGAATTGAAGAGTTTCAAGAATGGCACTACTGGTGTTGGTCCATTTTCGGTAATCAGTATTGGGCCGAAGAATAGTGGTCCGTACGGAAGTTCTAAAAGAGGCCCATTCTATTTGGGTTTGAGTGTGAAGCTATCAGTAGCCTTCAACATTTGCAAAACTAGACAACATATGCCAGTGTATTTTACACACTTACTAGTTATAGCAAGTTAATTAGTACTCCCCCCCACCCCCCACCCCAAAAAAAAAAAAAAGCCTAAGACAAGAATTCACATTACTATAAATATTTACGTATAGTTGAAATTTCGTAATGTAATAGTATTAAAAATTATATTATATTGTTAACGTATAAAACTTAAAACCAATGAGAATTTTGAAGGCGCCAACTATCTTAGACATTAAGGGGTCGTTTTGGTACATGGGATAAGAATAATAATCCCAGGATAAAATTTGGGATTAACTTTATCCCATATTTAGTTTGGGATATTAACTAATTCCGGGATAACTTTTATACTAAAATGGCGAGATTAATTATCCCCATAGAAGGTGGGATAACTAATCCTATGTGATATCCCACCATTATACCAAATGACCCCTAAGAATTAAACAATGAGAGGAACAACATTTAGGGGATTAGAGAATTTGCCTCCCGCTGAACTAGTAAAATAACGAGAAAAGTAGTTTATGAAACAATTGCCTTTTTAGAAATTATTTGTATTGCATGACTTTTTTTTAGGCAACTCTTTAAATCTTGTAAGCTAAATATCATTTTTAAAAGATGATGGATGAGTTTTATTTTTATAGACAAATGTAGCATATTAAATAACGAGGACAAAATCTAAAACGTGGGCTCACACTAAACTAATGTGCTTTTGTACTCACATTTCAAAATTTCGAAAATGAAAAAAAATTAGGGCCAAATTACAAAACTGGTCAGTCCATTGAAACTAATTACATTCGCTAGACGAATAGTATATAAAATATATATTTTTATATATAATAAATATATATACAAAAAATATACTATATTTTTTAGAGCGGCTAAAAATATTCCTTTCTAAAAAAAAATTAATACTGATACTAGTAGAAAAGCAGCACGTAAGAGTAATGGGCCATATTTATTTTCGGGTACTGGGTTATTTTGGCCCTTATTCTTGACCCATCAAGAAATGGGCACCATATTAGAAGTTGATACCGCCTCCGAAATCTAAAGGCTGGCTTAATTCACAAGCCAGCATTTTTTTTTTGCAGAAATAGTCCCTTTTTTTTCTCTCTCAGCTCAGCGCGAGTTTTCTTTTACCTTGTCCCAATACAACTCGTCTCTCTCCTGTGCATTCCAACCAGTGCATCCCCGGCTGCCCTAAATTCACCGTCGCCTTAACGCAGGTTTTGTTTTTTTCTTCTCATCATTGTAACTTCCTGTAATGTTTTCCCCCTTCTTTTACATGTTTTACTGTAGTAAATCTTTTATTTAGCTTTAGGTTGTAAAAATCCCATATATTGAGGAGGAAAAGAAATTGCTATCATGAATCTACTCAATGATTTTTGGTGAATGATGGAAAATTTAACTGCCTGCCGCTATGCAGTTCTAGTATTATTCTGAAGAAAGTAGGATACTTTGTTTATTTTTGTATTTGGTGTTATTAGTTGTTCATATAATTTAAGAGACAAAATTGCAGTTTTTAGTATATAGATTAAGGGGCCGTGTCTATTTGGTTCGCGTAATACCCTAATTTTAACATTTACGTATAAAAATGGTATCTTTTTCTTTTTTCCTTTCGACTATTTCCACGTGGTAACCTTCTATCTCTCACCAACACATGTACCGGGTTAGTATGTCCATCAAGGCTTGGACAATTGGGAAGAAATCACTGTCTGTTTTCGTATAAAAATGTGATTTTTTCTTTGAAGTTGTTAACTTTTGGGTGAAAAAAATTCATGTGTCTTGCAGATGTTAGGCTTTTAACGGCTAAAGCCTGATTTGTTTTTGGTTGTTGTTGATAGAAATAGAACTCATCAATTGACATCAAATCTCTAATATCATAATTAGAAGAAAAAAAGTAGGACAAAAACACATGCCCTCTAGGAAGTAGGTAGCTAAAGAAAATGCAATTTTTCCGTATGAGAAATGTATCAAGTATGATATTCTAGTTTTCTTTCTCATTGGAGACTAACGGAAGTTTCTTTTTATTATTTTCTTTATGAGTACATGTACGCATAGAGAAGTAGTAGCAAGTATAGCAAAGTTCATGTTTTTAACCTCTTTTAACTGTAGATGTACATCTGTTTTACGCAGTTTTTCTTGTTAATATTTTGTTTTTACATAGAAATTTTATTCAAGATGGTTGATCTTATTGTAGGTTACTTGATTCAAAGTTTGTTAGTGTTGCTACACCAGATCGTAACTTATATTCCTGATTTCCATAATGGTAAGTACAATTCACTTAGCTCCAATATTTCCACCGGATCGTGTCTAATTCGCTTTATCTGATTTTCTGACCACGTGCTTAACTTAAATGGATGGTTTGTTAGAATCTCCCCTGGGTGAACTTTATCTTATTTTGAAGCTGATTACTTGACTTATTTGATTCAGTTTTTCTTTCTTTCTCTATATACAGTGGCTAGAATCTGGCATTTTTGTCTGCCACTTCCTTCTTCGGAATGGTAACGGAAAGTCTAGAAAGTCTTCTTTTGGAGATGAATCTGAATTTAATTGGTGTATACATATTACATAGGCTGATTTATGGGCGTCTGTTGCTTTTATAGGACTAAAGAAGAACCAGGAACACTAGCCCCACCCCCCACCCCCCACCCCCAAAAAAATAAAAATAAATTAGGATCCATATCCGAGACGAGATAGTGTTGAAGAAACACACTATATTTGTCATATGGATGGAGACTATAGAGGGGTTGTGCAATGAAACAGAGCTCCAAATTATTTAGTTGGAGGCTTCATTATCGAAGTGGGAAAACGCTTGACAAGAAAGATAAACAAAAACATGCATACAACAAAAGTTATATATTCATGGGGGTGGGGGAGGGGAGAGATAGAGAACTCTCTCCTTTTTATGCTACCAGATGTCTTCACAAAACCTTTATCTTAGTGCCTTGAGATGGAAAACAATGAGAACGAAGATGGAAACTTTTAAGTGCTTGGCGTATGATTAGTAACAGATCAACATGCTTAATTGCTTGACATATACAAGTAACTTGGTATAACATAGTAAATTAGAATGTTGGGATGACAAAACATGTTACTTCAGGTCCTTTAGATGCCGATACTGATTGTACGAAAATAATTGAGATGGGCGGGATGCAAGGTGAGGGACAGGAAAAGTAACGACTGTTGGAGATGGAAGAGGGGAAAAAGGCAGATAGACCGATGTATGGTGAAAGGTGGCTGTGGTTTTTTTTTTCAATTGAAGATTTTTGTATTTGTCTTAACATTCTATGCTTCTGTGTTAGCCGAGGGTCTATCAGAAACAACCTCTCTACTCTTCCAGAGTAGGGGTAAGGTCTGCGTACACACTACCCTCCCCAGACCCCACTTGTGGGATTCCACTGGGTTGTTGTTGTTGTTGTTGTATTCTATGCTTCTGTCAGTATTACCAAATTCCCTTATTAGCTTTCGGAAATTACTCAGAATACTCAGCTATTAATGGGCACAGAGGATAGCTGTGCCATCGAAAATACCTACCAAAGCAAAAGACAAGTATGAAGTATTGTGACCAGTAATGGTATAGTTGAGTGACAAGATGAGTGTCAGAGAATATGAAAGTTAATATGGATGTGTGACTATATAATATTAGATAAAATTAGAAATAATCACATCTGACATAGGATGCTAGTAACACACATAAATGATAAATAAGAAAAGGTCAGCTGAGATGATTTGGCCATATCCTACAAAGAGTTTCAAATTCAGCGGTCATAGACTTGTGACCCCCGGTGACGGGAAGTTCTTAAAACGGTCCAGGTAGACCTAAAATCACATAAAGTGGTATTGTCTCAAAAGACTATAATCTTTTGGAATTCATGTAGATTTAGCTAAGAACACAATGGAAGTAATTACCAACTAGTTGGAATTATGTTGTTGCTAGTTTTGCATTAGGCTAGATGATTGTTAGGATTCCTTTTAGTTTGATAAAAGATTGTTTTGTCATTGTACGGATCTCTAGTTTTAGAGAATTCTTTATTTATTTTAAAAGACAAATTACTGCGTATCGGAATGATATAAGCCCAAATAGAGCAAAGTTGTTATGGCAGATTCATATAGCGGAGTGCAACTGGTGTGGAATTTAGGTGTAGTTATTGTTGTATGGATTCATTCTGGGAGCAACATAGTATGTTTTAGTATAGTACGAGCCCACAGAAACTGAAGATATACATTGAAATAAGTGATGTATATTCATTCCCCACCCCCCGCCGCCCAAAAGAGAAGAGAGAATGTCCCTAGGTTATAGAAAAGAACATGCTGAAATGTGTAGATTTAAGGGGAAGCTTTTGAGACGAAGCAATTATGTTTATCTTCTACATAAAAATGGCGAATATCTTTTATTTCAATAGAAGACGGATGCATTTGAATGTATATAAAGTTGATACTCTGATTAGAATTTCTCAACTCTTTACGCAAGGTTTTGCGCTTGAGCTTTTTGTATTGCATACCTCAATACGCCTATGCTGTTTCAATAATACTTAACTTATCTTGATTTTAAAAAAAAAAAATTGTATGCCCTTGAATGGTTCATGCTAATGCAAATAACATGTCTATTTTTTAATTTCTTTTATAACTATAACACATAACTAATCTATCGTCCATCTCCTGTGAATGGAACTCTGAAATAGCATCAGCTGTTTTTTGTTTTCCAAATAAGCTCCTTTTTAGCCTTTAAAATCTTCCAGAAAACAACATAGATTTTCAATATTTGGTGTTCCTTGGGAAACAAAATGGAAAGCTTAGAGACATCTTTCAGTCCATACACAGCCGTGGATTTTTCCCATGAATGTCCTTTGTAGGTTAACTATAGTAAAAGTATATTTTATACAAAAGGTCGCTTGTTACTTTAACACCTCTCATGTCTTCTCATTGCAGGCTGCAAGAATCCTTGCAAACTTGCTTGTTATGGGTTCTGGAATAATGGTAAGGGCCTTTGCCCAGGCATATCGTCAAGCTCTCGCAAGTAAGTTTCATTGACATACACAGATCTTTTCTTTTGGATAGAAAATAATCTTTTTTTTACATACTATTTGTTTTTGTTTCTTTTTTTTTTTGGGGGGGGGGGGGGTTGCAAATTTGGCTCAAGTTGCTTTTCTATGGTTCTTATCTTTGAGGCACAAGCACAATTTTAATTGAGGGAGAAGCGTAAATGTGAATCTTCCGCCATGTAATGTTGCAAACAAAACCTATTTTGATTCCTTCAAGTTACAATGCCCATAGATTGCAAAAGAATAAATAGAGTATGTGATAGGTTAATTATTCCATTAGATAATGTGCTTGAAGCATTAATATCCCTTGCAATCTTGTGGATTGGTAATCGAACCGTGCTTGGTTAATGGTAGATGCGTCAAAAAATGGTGTTGCTCAAGAAGCAGTACAGAATATTAAAAGAGCAAGCAAAAATATGACCGAGTCAGAGGCTAGGCAAATTCTTGGGGTTGCAGAGCAGTCATCATGGGAAGACGTGTTGCAGGTTTGTCTTTGGTGATTTTGATTTATCATTTACCCCATGGTAATGTTTTTGTGCATCGACACTTGAAAGTGCTTAATTTGTTTCTTCATCTTGTCTGCAGAGATATGATAACTTGTTTGAGAGGAATGCTAAGAATGGAAGTTTTTATCTTCAATCAAAGGTTCATAGAGCCAAAGAATGTTTAGAATCACTTTACCAGAATAAAGCACAGGGCCCAAACTAGTTGTTCTTCCTTTGAAGTTCTCGCCGCATTGCTGCTGAGAAATTTTGAGCAGAAGAGAATTGTGCCCGACCACCAGATGTTTTCCTACAATGTTACATATGTATTTGATCCTCAATTTTGGCCCCAGGGAGAGAAGCATTTTAATTAATTACTGGTGTAGTTTGCATCACTCTGCCTTTTCTGTCATTTTGCTTAGAAAGCACTCGCCATGTTTCGTGCGCTTGTGTGGTACCTGCAGATTTGAAGGAAGAGTAATTATGAAATTGAAAATCTGGAGTGACATCTCTTATTTCTTACGAAATGAAATAAATTGTGTGTAAATTTCTTCAGGCTGGAAAGTGGGAACGTTAATATTAGTCTTTCCTCTGTTGGTCTGGGTATGAGCTCTGTCTAATACAGTTGAATTAAGACATAGGTGTTAAATCTAATTTTTTTCATATGGTTAGTGACATCATATGTGTAAATAGATAATAATTTTTTTGAAAGCCTAACCTGATAAATTGTAAGGATCAGTCCTCCAAGTCTGATACCCTTAGATTTCTCTAACTTTGATGTATGAACGGAATGGTCCATTCTCAACTTGAACTGGAAATGTGGTCACATCCTCTACAACGAATAACTGTTTATATTTATTTCACTGTTTTTTGAAAAACAAGGTGGGTTGTTTGATGGTAAGCACCCTCCACTTCCAATCAAGAACTCTTGTGAGTTCGAGTCACCCCAAGAGAAAGGTGGGGAGTTCTTGGAGGAAAGGATGCCGAGTTTCTATTGGAAACAACCTAGGATTATACTGGGTTGTTGTTGTTGTTTTTGAAAAACAAAAGTTTGAAGAACTTAGGTTTTTCTTTCTCAAGGAGTTAATATGCTAAAATCTCCCTAAACTATCAAGTTTTTATCAGTTTCTTACTTAAGTTATTCGGTGTCCCCAAAATCCACATGAACTATATTGCCCTTCATATTTAAAACCCCTACTGTATTCTTAGAGGTGAGTCCAGTACACGCTCCTAATTGTCTAAAAAATGTGTCATGTAGCACTACACGTGGCTATTTAATTCAGCCTAAAACCCGCATTAACTATCATGTTAGTTACCTACTTAAATTATCTAGTGTCCTCAAAGCCCCCCGAACTATATTCCCCTATATATTAAAATCTCATGTTGGACTTTTAAAGGTACGTCTGTCTAACTATATTAACTAATGGTTTGTACAAAGTTTTTATATAGTTTATTCATTATGTATTACTCTCGAATAATTGATTAATTCTAGGATTTTTGGCCAAAATAATATCTAATGTACTGTATTAATTTTAGGTTTAATTGGGATTGTGCTTTACTAGACTCCAATTGATAAGTTCTTATTTATATTCACTTTGTAGCACAGTTAAAATATAAATAAAGGCATATAGTGTTGTATTTCTTTAAAGTCATCTTATATTACATAAAAAATATTACACAAAATAAAATTTCGCAAATAAAAAATTAATTGCCTAGAAATTATATTCTCTAATTTTAGATTACATAAAGAAGATTCAAGAGATTCAACTTTATTTTTTATAAGGTGTTGAGTTTAATAAGAAGGTTTAAATTGGTATTCTTTCAATAATATGTGTAAGACATGAAAGAACACTAAAACAAGAAAGAGAATAAATAATTTCAGAGAAAACAAGAGAGGGAGAAATTTTTTCAGAGTAAACCCATATGGAGAATCGAAGAAAAAAGGTTAAAAAATGAAGAAGGTGAAAAACAAAGAAGAAAGGTGAAAAAATAAGGAAGAAAGATGGATATAACTAAAATAAGGAGAATATTTATTAAAAAAATAAATTTAAAAGAGGGTTAGACTAATTAGCCATTATTTTCTGTTAGGTGGGCTATTGTGATGGCTTTTTTCAGCTACCACGCGCTCTCAAACAATTATCTACATATGTTATGCTAGGTCAGCGACGAAGGTTTTTTAATACGAATGACAATATAGTTCGGGGGGTTTGGGGACACGAAATAATTTAAATAGAAAACTGACAAAAATATGATAGTTTAAGGGATTTTAGGATATTAACTCTAAAAAAAAAAAAACATTCAAAAATTCAAAAACTACAAAAAGTATGGGTCTGTTCGACTATTTAACTTTTTTCTTATTGCTTCGTTTTTCTTTTCCGGCTTAATTACGCTGATTGATGGAAATGCCGTAAAGTTTGACAAGGGAGGAATTAACTGGGCGCCGAATGAGTAATAGATATTTGCGGCTTTTTGTTTATCAAGTTGAAATCACCTAAACTCTAATCTTAGCGTGTGGACCAGGGATTGACCAATCAGTTCCATTTTATTTGGGTTTTTTCTGTGTTCCAATTTATGTCATGGATTTTAAGAAAAAAATAATATTTTTTGAATTTGTAGTCCGAAACAAATCAAAAAAAGGTTTAAAGTATCTGCGTGGTTATAAAAGGTTCTCATTAAGGGTAAAATTGGAAATTTAAGTTAAATTATTTCTAAATTTAGAAAGAAGTCATTCTTTTTGGAACGGGCCAAAAAAGAAATAGGTTCACATAAATTGAAACGGAGAAAACACTGTTTTACCAAAGTTAGTTTGGGATGATATATACATGGGATCTGGAATTTGAGGGTTTAAAATGCCTAAATATTGGATGCCTGCAATAATTGAATGCCAGTTTTGCGAATGTTATATTTACTAGTAACTTGTGTTGATATGTGATGAATTAAGCTGCGGAATCCGTCCAAGTTTTAATGGGTTTGGGCAAGAGTGATTTTGGGGATGGGTTGATTTGGGTAACAGCCCAAATAGACCCATGTATCAACCCAAACTTGACCCCTGAAATGTATAATTTTAATTTGGAGAGAAAATCAACCAGCACTATAATTGAGAAATGCAAAGAACAGGGCTAAAGCTTGTGTTTATATTCTTTTTTGTTGTTTATCAACTAGGAATCAGTCTTTTTACATGCATAAGTTGTTCTTTTTACTATTACTAATGGTTATTACTCCGTAATTAAAAGTTATTTCTGATAGATTTAAATTATTTTTTTATGATCACAAATTACTGAACATCATTTCTAAATAATTAACTAATGCATACCTCATTCATATAATAAATGAAACACCATAGTCCATATTTTCGATAGTTTCTATTTTGAGATTGTTACACAAATAGCCGGCCGGATCTATTGTTTACTTTATAAAGTCGGTATAAATAGATTATACATTGATTATACATAACTATACACATATTATATATGAATTTTACATATATTATACTTCTGTCAGCTATTTTTAGTTTAAAAAATTTGGTGGGTGACTAGTTGGGTTTATTCTTCTTCTATTTTAATATTTAAGAATTATAATTTTATCATTTCTATACTATGTTAGCATAATATCTTACCAGGGTTATTTTTTGTTTAATTAAATATATATGAATGACTAGAAAAATATCTGGTAAGAGGTGAGACTCGAAAAGGATCAGAGACGAATTTAGGATTTTAATTCTTTAACTAGAGGTAAGTATTTTTTCATCTTTAACTAGAGGTTTCGGGTTCGAACAGTTGTTAATGGAGTTGACTTTGTTAGGGACAGTGGCGGAGCCACCTTACAGGAAGGGGTGTCAATACCCCTTCGCGAAAAAATTACATTGTGTAGATAGGTAAAAAATATATATATGTATATATACTATGTATTGACTCTCCTTAATTTCCTAGTATGTTTACTTTTATATATTTTGACATCTCTTAACGAAAATTCTGGCTCCGTCACTGGTTAGGGAGCACTTTATCTTAATGTGGGACTTTCCGACGCGAATCCGGTCAATTTAGTCGGGCCTCAATGCAGGCACAGGATACCAGGTCGGAAGCAACAAAAAAAAGGGAAAGGAAAGAGGAAATGTCAACCATTCATGAAGGGTCAACCCTAATAGTGGTAGTACGTGTTTTGCCCAGTTGAAAATAGATGACTGTCTGTTTGTATTTTTGCAAGTTGACATCGTCAATAAAAGCCGAATTCCATGACTTGTAAATTCATTTCTTTCACATTCCGTTCTCTTTGTTCATACGATAATATACAGCATTTATATAGAGAATACAAAACTTGAAGATTTTAATTTAATGTCCAAAAGTATAAATATAAGCAAGCAAAAGCACACGCCATATATTCACTGCGTTTTCTAGTAAAGCTAGCTTCTGATCATGCACGTTTACATTGCTAAAATGGAGAAGCTCATCAGATTACCAGCATCAAACGTTGGAAGTGTCAAAAGGTGAGTTCGAACTATATCTTCTCTTCTTCTCTAATACAAAAACAGAAGACCTGATATTTTAAGAATATATAAATATTAAATTTTATGCACTAATTAAAAAAAGGTACAAAATATTTACACAATCAAATTCCATAATATAATTAACAATATATCTCTATGATAAGTATTAGCTTGTAACTTCGTACAAATAAAAAATAATACGCTATCACAAGCTTTAATGCATCTGGTTTAGGCAATAATGAAGTTCAAATGTACCATCCAATTGCACTATTAAGCAAAGTATTAACTTTAAGTGTTTCACACTTGCACAAAAGTTTTTAACTTTCCCCCTCGTCCTCTTTCTTAGAATTCAACATTTATGATATGTTTTGCATCTTGTTCACCCACTCTTCATTCAGGGTGATTCGAAGTAGGGGAGGATCTTCCACCTTGTTGGTCATAGCACCGGTACTTGAACTTAAACACACTTTAATCAAATTGTGACCTTTGAACTGTCTTACACTGACAGTAAAAATAAATAACTTACCCGTTAAATGTTGATGCATATTAAATACTACTTCAACAACAACAACAACAAACCTAGTGCAGTTTCACAAGTGGGGTTTGGGGAGGGTAGAATATATGCAGACCTTACATCTGCCTTTAAAAGGCAGAAAGGTTGTTTCTAGTATACCCTCGGCTCAGGGAAAAATAAGGGAAGGGATAACAACAAGCAAACCAATCTGACGACCAAAGCGAAAATACAAAAGTAACACTAAGTAATGCAAATAGAAAACCGAAACAAGGCAGCAATAAGCAATAACAACAATCTAGGGATAAAAAGAAGAACCCGAAGGACGCTAAGAGATGTATCAAAGTTACTGTGACAAACAAGGACAACACTCGGCTACCTAACCCTCTACCTTTATTCTCAACCTCCACACCTTTCTATCTATGGTCATGTCCTCAGTCAGTTGGAGCAACGCCATATCTCACCTAATCACCCCACCCTTATACTTTTTCGGCCTGCCTCTACCTCTCTGTTGGCCCTCCAACGCCAGCCTCTCACACTTCCTCACCAGAGCATCAGTGCCTCTCCTCTTAACATACCCGAACCATCTAAGTCTCGCCTCCCACATCTTATCCTCCACAGGGGCTACGCCAACCTTGTCTCGTATAACTTTATTTCTAATTATATCCAAACTGGTATGCCCGCATATCCATCTCAATATCCTCATATCAGTCACATTCATATTCTGTACATGAAAGTTC
This sequence comes from Nicotiana tomentosiformis, assembly GCF_000390325.3. NCBI lineage: Eukaryota > Viridiplantae > Streptophyta > Magnoliopsida > Solanales > Solanaceae > Nicotiana > Nicotiana tomentosiformis. The sequence continues at coordinate 135,464,722 of NC_090817.1, forward strand.
TTTATTGGTCAACACTCTGCCCCATATAGCATAGTCGGTCTGACCACCGTTCTATAGAACTTACCTTAAGTTTTGGAGGCACATTCTTATCACACAGAACACCAGAAGCAAGCCTCAATTTCATCCATCCCGCCCTAATACGATGTGTGACATCCTCGTTGATATCCCAATTTTCTTATATAACAAACCCAAGGTACTTGAAACTTTTTCTCCAAGGAATTATTTGTGAATCAAGTTGTACGTCTTCGTCCACAACCTGAGCCGCGCTACTGAACTTGCACTCCAAGTATTCTATTTTCGTCCTGCTCAACTTAAAACTTTTAGACTCTAGGGTCTTCCTCCAAATCTCTAACCCCTCGTTAACACCACCTCGCGTCTCGTCAATCAGTGCAATTTCATCTGCAAATAAAATGCACCACGTACCTCCCCTTGAATGTGACACGTCAGCGCGTCGATTTCCAGGGCAAACAGAAATGGGCTAAGGGCTGATGACCCTTGATGCAACCCCATCACAACCGGAAAGTGTTCGGAGTCCCCTCTCAGTATCCTCACCCGAGTCTTAGCTCCATCATACATATCTTGAATAGCCCTAATGTATGCAATAGGGACGCCGCTAACCTCCAAACATCTCCAGAACACCTCCCTCGGCAATTTATCGTAAGCCTTATGTAAGTCGATGACCACCATATGTAAATCTTTTTTTCTCTCCCTATATTGCTCCATCAATATCGTAACAAGGTGAATGACTTCTGTAGTTGAATACCCCAGCATAAATCCGAATTGGCTCTCTGAGATAGACTCGCTCTTCCTCACCCTTCGCTCCACCACCCTCTCCCATACTTTCATAGTATGACTCAGTAGCTTGATACCCAAATAGTTGTTGCAATTTTGGATATCACCCTTTGTTCTTATATAATGGGATCACCGTACTCTATCTCCACTTCTCATGGATATTCTTCGTCCTAAAAATGACATTAAATAACCCAGTTAGCCATTCCAAGCCCGCCCTACCCATGCTCTTCTAAAATTCCATCGGAATTTCTTCTGGCACGGTCGCTCTTCCCCTGCTCATCTTACGCATAACCACCTCTACCTCCTCAACTTTTATATGCCTACAATACCCAAAGTCCTGATGACTCTCGGATTTTTCTAAGTCACCCAACACAATATTCTTATCCCCCTCTTTATTCAAGAGTTTATGGAAGTAAGTTTTCCATCTCTGACGAATAAGTGCCTCGTCCAACAATACTATGTCGTCCTCATCCTTGATGCGCTTCACTTAGTCCAGATCACCGAATTTCCTCTCACGCACCTTGGCTAGCCTGTACAGCTTCTTATCCCCTTCCCTGCCTCCAAGTTCTTCATACATGAGTTCAAACGCGGTAGTCTTAGCTGCAGTTACTGCTAGCTTCGCTTCCTTCTTAGCCACCTTATACCTCTCCCTGTTCGTCCTCTTCTCCTCCTCATCCCTGCTCTCCAAAAGCTTCAAATATACCACTTTCTTGGCTTTCACTTTACATTGGACCTCAGTGGTTCACCACCAAACCCCTTTGCGGCCACCAGGGGGCCCTTTGAGACCCCCAATACCTACCTAGCAGCCTTCCTAATGTAATTCTCCGTCACGGTCCACATACCACTCGCGTCTCCACAACTCCTCCATGGCCCCATAGCCAGCAACTTATCTCCCAACTCCAGAGCTCTGTCTTTAGTCAAAGCTCCCCATTTGATCCTAGGTAGACCCTGCACAACCCTCTTTCTGTGCTTCCTCATAATATTCAAATCCATAACCAGGAGCTTATGCTGGATCATGATGCTCTCACTCGGAATGACCTTGCAGTCCGCGCACAAATCTCGATCGGATCTTCTGAAGAGTAGAAAGTCAATCTGAATCTTAGCTACCGAACTCTGGAAAGTAACCAAGTGCTCCTTCTTCTTCGGGAGACTAGAGTTAGCTATCACCAAATCAAATACCTTTGCGAAATCCAGCAGCGAAATCCCTCCTCCCTTCCTAACTCCAAAACCAAAGCCTCCATGCATGTCATAATAACCCCCAGATGCCGCCCCAATGTGACCATTGAAATCCCTCCTATGAACAGCTTCTCGGTATGCGGTATGCCACGCACAACCTCATCCATGCCCTCCCAGAAGCGCTTTTTAACCTCCTCGGTCAAGCCCATTTGGGGTGCGTACACACTAGTCACGTTTAAAGTATGATAATATATCATATTATTGTTTTCCTTGTTGTTATGTTATCTATAGTTTTTTATTTAGGGGTGAGAAGGGGGAAAGAAGAGTTAAGCGCATTAAACCACGTGAAATTTATTTACTAATACGTACATAACTATAGTTCCTCTTCAACTGGCAACTGAATTTATTAATAGAACAATGCAGTGATTGCAAGACAAACGAAAAAGAACAGCCACTTGATTATTTTTTACTTTTAAAAGCCACTTTCAAAACCAAAATCTTGGAACTAAGAAAAAACTTACGCCGATTGTAACAACATCTTCAAAAAACCTTCATGTTGTCGAAAGAATTACTTTGGATCGTCCTCCAAATTATTACAACTTTCAATAGGTCCTGAGCTTGAAGAATTCCCAAAATGAGATGAAAATCTGAGAATATTTTCGTCGACTTGCTGATAATTACTTGGTTCTTGTTGTACATGAGATGCTTGTTGTACCAAAGATGTCATCGACAAAGATTCCGAAATGAAAGTACTTGACAATGGCGGATCTAACCATGAGTTTGCTGTTTCAGCCGTATTCAGTGCTTCACCGTCGAACCCTGCATAGGTGTGAAAAAAATACATAAAATCAAATATATAGTTCAGAATTCACGAATTTTAAATTTTGGACCCGCCACTAATATATACCTGATGTGTGATAAAATCTTGATGAGTCAGCATTATTATTGCCACTGCGAAGCAGCTGGGCGTAGTGATCAACATTTATAGGGTAATGTTGTAATTGAGAGAAAGGCTTGAAATTACAAGTTGGGAGAAAATTAGCAGCTGGAATTAATTGCTCTTGAGGAGTAGTAGTAAGGTAACCAAATTCAGTTTTAGCTAAAACCCTTTCGGGAAAATTGAGCTTAGCTTTGTTTCCTTTAAATCTAAGAGCAGCTTCATCATAAGCAATAGCAGCAGCCTCAGCAGTTTCAAAAGTGCCAAGCCAAACTCGAGCAGCTTTTTTTGGGTCACGGATTTCGGCTGCGTATTTTCCCCATGGTCTTTGCCTCACTCCTCTGTAGAGTCTTCTTCTTTCAATATTCCCTTCACATATATAATAAAACACGTATAACAAAAAAGATAAAAATTTGAAAGAGATGCTTAGGTTATTTCACATTTGAAAACCCATAAGTGACAAGCTTCCGCTTGAAAAAGCTAAAAAGTCTTAGCGACAAATAAATTCAGTAGCTAAACAGAGAAATATGTTGCTAATCCTATTTAGCGATGTATTAGCGATAGATTATCAAAAAATTCTATTAGCTACGAGCGACAGATTAGCGATAAAGTTCGTAGCAAATTCTAGTTTTTCTAGTTGTGATATCTTACTCCATCATATAAAAACTTTCTACAATAAGTAATTAACTCGACATTTGTATATCAAGCCTGATATAGTAATCTACAAAATAGAGTGAGAACCTGCAGCTACGTTACAAGTTACAACAAATTAAATTAATGATGGTGTAAAAACTCTTTACCGTGTTAGCGTATATACCTATCATCTTATAAATTAATTAGTCATCTTCAGGAAAAAAAACCCTAATAAAATTTGGTTGATAATGAAGATCATCAACAACAAGTTGCAAATTAATATACTTTATTTTTCTGTCTTTAACAAAAAGGGGCTAAAAGAGAAGTTTGTTTCATAGTTTTGCATGACATAATAATCTGATATTCATTAAGAACTTGTTAATATATGATATACCATCAAATCTCTTTATAACAACCTCGATCGTCTGTTCTAATATTTTTGGCTGCTATAGTGAAGTGATGTTATAGAGAGCATATATATTATAACATAACATGAAAAATAGTTTCAAGGAAAGCTTGGCCATTTGTTATAGTGAAGTGCCGTTACAAATGATGATTGTTATAAAGAATTCTGACCGTATATATACCTTGTTGTGGATTGGGCTGAGGTTGGTTTTGCAGAGAGCGATGACTTAGGGTAGTTAATGGAGGAGTAGAAGTGTTGCCAATAACTTGAGAGAGGACAGCAACCATAGTAGACATGTCTTGCTGAGATCGAGCTGCTGAGTACATATTAGGAAATATCTCATCTTTTTGCTCCTTCGATTCAATGGATGAAAAGGGCCTCTTTCCATTTATTGGATCCACTTTTGCTACCTTAATTTTCTTTTTTTATGAATTTCTTCAAGAAAAGCTATGATTATATTCACACACAGTAGCTAATTAGGAGCTCTAACTTTGTAGTAATTACTACTGAAAGGAAAACACATGAAGAAGTTGAAAACAAAGAAAAGTGAAGATAAAAGAATGCGGATATATAGGAATAAGAATAAGAGAATAAAGAGGAGGAAATGCTAGGGTTTACAATTGTAGCTTTATAGACTATGTGAACTACGTATCTAGAATGAGTGTAGATTTTAGAATATGTATTGGTCATACTAATTTGTCGTTACTGCTTATTTTACTATATATAATTTTATATATTATAATTTGAGGTAACGGTAAAATTGTCTTCGTATGACGTATAAGTCATAGGTTCGAGCCGTGAAAGCAACCATTAATATTTGCATTAGGGTAAGTTGTCTACCTTATATCCATTGTGATGCGGTCCTTTCGCAGACCCTGCATGAACGCATCATACCTTGTACACCGGACTGCGGTCTTTTGTATAACTTTTCATGGAAGAAATGAAAAAATTCGCGAACTACGTACAAACAATGGCAATAAATGTTTCTCATCGATAAAAACAAGGAGTTAATAAAGAAAATAAGAATTAAGAAGAAAACAAATTAACTTGTAAGACGCCTTTTAGTGAACAAAATCGTGAAATCTTTCGGGTCGAAAAACTTGCCGCTTTGTTCTTTAGTTATTATCTTTCTTTCTTTTGCTTCATTTTCCTACTAATTCTATATTGAATATGCTTCATCTATCATCCTCCTCTTTATACAAGAAGATAAAATTGCATCCTTTTTCCCGGAAAAAACAAAAGAAAAGGAAAGAGAGATAAAGAAATAATTTCTTTAAAGAGTTGCTTGCATATTTCATGCCACAAGTGTCTTCCTTTCTCCTTAACTATTGTGCAAAGGAGAAGAATAAGTAAAAGAGAAATTCCTAAATGACATGACAAATAATATTGTTCACTTATTGTTGAAATCACAATGTAAATTCTTAATTCACTCGTTATGTAGTTGGTACATATATCCCGTGTTTTAAAAGGCGTGGGCGTAAGGCGGGGCGTTTTACATATGGCTCAGGTGTAAGCCCCATAGGTATTTAATTTTTAATATTTTATAAAATAATATAATGACAGTTAATATTTATAAACAGGTAAAATTGAATAAAAATTGAAGAAAACTATATATATGTGTGTTCCATCCCCACAAAAAACTAATCAAAACAATCTATTATACGTTACTTACAAGCACAAGTAATATGAGTCTAAAAGAATAAAATTTTCTATATGGAGGAACAAAAAGGATGATTAACCTGCAATTTGAACTTTGAATTTGCTGCTATAAAGAAAAATGTAGTTTTCTTTGTATTTGTAAAAAAAATTAATTATTCGTTGCTTTTGGGAGATATTAGCGAACTAGCGGACAAGATAAAAAATTAAAAAAACCATGAATTAGGGCTTAAATCAATAAAAAAGGTCTTTACTTTTAAATTTAATACTTTTGAATTTTTTTTTAAACCTTTTGAGTAATTACCAAACTGACTTTTGAGAATTTGGGTATTATATGAAAGACTAATTCAACAAATTTTGTTTTAATTTGAAAAAATCTCTGGGGCTTACTCCTTACTAAAAAACACGTCCCGAACGCCCGGGCGTACGCCCCAAATTGCAGGGCGTATGCCTCTTGAGACTTTCGCCCCACACCATCGCCCCGGGGCATTTTTGGTACGCCTCGCCCCGGGGCTCGCCCCAAAAACGCTTTTTTAAAACAGAACATATATCTCATTCTCCAAATAATAACAATGCCTCAATTACACACAAGTTGAGGTAGTATGAATCATTGTTGATCATATATTTCATTTGAATTTATATCTCAGGCAAACATTATATATATAAAAATAAAACTAAAAATAGAAAGTATTAGAAATTTTTTACATTTTCTATTGACATAAAAAATTATATAGGATCTAAAGACTCCTAGATTGTCAAAGTAATATAATAACCTATAAATTTTTTATGATTGTTTAGAAATTCATTCGTTAGATGTTCATCCTCATGATACTTCAAATATGCCTACCAGAAAAACACATTTTCTCCTTGAGTTTTGGGTGGGTGGAGTGGTGGGTGGGGGTGGGGGTTTCCGCTGAATGATTTCAAAAAGAAAGTTGAGGGTAAACAATGAAAAATTGACTACAATAGTGAAGCAGTGATAGCTCTATTATTGATGCTGCAGCAGCAGGTCAAGTCAATACTTGTTCTAACAAATCATACGGGAAAATAAGATAGTGAAAGAAATAATAAAAGGTGGAGGACTTGGTCAGTAGACATAAATACCTCATCTTATAGATTTTTTTGTTATTGTCACCATCAACCCTGGAGGAACTGAACTTCATATCCACTCCTTTTTTTTTATTCTCTTCTTTTATTTGAAATAAATTTGAAAACGAAACTCTTACTCAAATATTTACCACCCAAAAAAAAAAATCTTACTTAAACATACGTCCATGCATGTATGGTCGCTTATCTTATTAAATTTTGTAAATCTGTTGCCCAATAATTTTTTCTTTATGGAAAAATTTAACATTGAGATAAGCATGATAAGACAATATAACTTCCCATTTTTTTCTTCAAATTTTCCGAGCTTTTATATATACCCGGATATACTTAACCCCACTGGGAATATTTTGGTGTGTGTACGCACGCGCCTATGCTTATGTGTGTTAAGGCAGGTGAAGGAGGAGAACCTGAAATTGCCGTATAGAAAAACAAGTTGCTATCTAGTATCTCTTGTTCAAATAAAACCACATTTGGTGGTTAAAGTTTTAACATGAGAACCTTATTAACAAGTTCATGGATAACATTTAAAAGGGAATAAAAAGAAATAAAAAGTTGAAGGTTGAAGTGACATGATTACATGGTTCAACAATTTTACTTTGAATTTGAGAATAAGACAAGCTAAAATAGAACGTAGATTGTGTCAAAGAAAAGACTAGTATAGCTTGGAATAACATATAGTCAAACGGAAGAAATAATTTTACTCATATATATCAAACTGACGTTGCTTCTTCGGTCCGATCAAGGAATCCCTTATATATGATGCAAAACGCTCTGATTCTATCATTTTTCAATGACAATTTTTGTCGTCTCAATAATCCAAATGGTTGAAAATGACACAAATATAGAAGCACTCTATTCAAGCAAGCACTTTTACGATCTAACCCCAGCATTTTCCAGTGGCTAGCTCCTTAAACAAAAGAGCAGCTGGTATACCAAACAACCCGCGTTCATACAGGGTCCGGAGGAAAGACTGCACCTTAAGGGCTAACTCCTTAAATGCCCTAGCTCCTTAAATATTTGGGATTAAATAGCAAAATAATGTGTGGATACTCACAAAATGAAGTAATTGCAGAGTCCTCTCATCCTAACGAGATTGAATTTACTCGATCAGTACAATAGTGAACTTCCATATGAAAATTTTACCGACAAAATCAACAAAAACATGATTATAAAGAAACGTAATAAATTATACAAGCTTCTGGGCAATATGAAAAAAAAAAGACGTAATCAGACACCCTAAAGTAAAACTATTGGCAACGTGGGAAAAAAGCTCGAAAATGGCAATTATAACGGAGCAATGCACGAATCAATATTTGTATGTACAATTCTTGTATGATCATAAAGTTGGCTGGATCCTTTTGAGCCGCATGTATTCCAAAAACTGGGAAGGTAATTCAGCTAAAAGTGATTGAAGGACCGAGGCATCTCCACCTGCAAATGAATGCAAAGGAATCAGGTCACATACAGCGAAAGCCTACTCACACGAGTATCATTTTTGGAAGAGGACGTTTGATTTATCCTCTTCAATAAGAAAGAGCTCGTTGTTAAGCGACAATGACCTACTTTGTACATCCCGGAATGGAACAAATTGGACTATGTCACGCACTGCAACATGTCCACGTGTTGATTCAAGCCTCTCTTTATCAGCATCTAAAATCTGTGAACATACAATATGGGACCATTAGTCGATTTAATACCATGATATGCTACAGGTGGAGAAAGAGTAAATACACACCTCCATTTCCTTGTAATCAGCTCCTCCAACCCCAACAATAAGAATTGACAATGGCAAATCCGCAGCATGAACAAGGGCATCCATTGTTTCTTGCAGATCTGTTATCACTCCATCCTGGAATTTTTGTAATAATATAATTCAGCATCGAAATAAACATATGAAATTCTGTCACAAATGTCCATGATAAAATTCAGCCTCGACAAAAATCAGATTGAAGAGCTTCACTCTTAAGTGAAATTCAAGTTTAAGGTTTTCCACACCATTGTAATGCATTTCAGTGAAATTTTTCCGTGTAAATACATATATATGTCTAGATACCAGTACCATTTGCCTAGCTTAACTTAGCAAGGCTTGATGGTAAATCAGGTTAATTGCTACCAAGCAAAGTTCATACTTCAGATGTTTGAGAAGAGATCAGTTGGCTAGAACTCTAATCAGTGAAAGCCAACAAGATAGCACATAATGGTTAACATTTAACTTTATCTAAAAACCACGATCATCAGGAAATAAGATGAGAATACAGTGGTCATCCGAATTGAAAAAGAGAGAGTTTACGCTTGCAAACTGAGATGTACCGTGATTATTAACAAAATGAAATACTTCCGCTCGCCCTTCATCAAAGACTTATTTGCTATATCTGCAGCTGACGTAATCACTGGTCCGAATATAGTTGGTCCTGCAAGCGAAACATTAAAAAGGGCACTCATGTATGCCGTCATGATACCCTGGATTCCTTGCACCTAGAATAAAAAAATACTGATTAATAAAATGTGATGAAATAAACAGAAATAAGGGAATTCACAACATTAAGATATAACAAATTTGGCACATGTAATGATCTTCTGCGTACCTCACAGTAGTCACTGCTGCCATTTAGATTGAAGCAATGAGACACAGGGCCATCAATTGGCCGTGCTCCGAACCCCCAGGCAGGATAATGTTGGTCTTTATCGTAAAAATGCAAGACCTCTCCAACTTCCAAGATTGCCTGAAATTTGAGTTCTGATTCAATGAAGCCAATCATATGAAGGATAAATATAAGATCATTATGCACATGACCATTTTCTCACTTTCTGATAAGCATTTGGCCGTCCTGAAGGATCGATATAATGCAATGAATCAGGTAAGCGTGGATTCCCATTAGAAGCTGACAAACACAACTCATGTGAGAAACAAATGCATGCTGAGATGCCAAACAAAAATAGCCGAGAGAAACAAATAAATATAAGCCGATTAACGGAATTGACATAATAGATGCATATCATTTGTAGGTGGCAATCAAACTTTGTCATACTATTATATCTAATCGAAGCAGTTCTAACTGTAATGACACTAAAGCTTGCTTATGAAGGCGGAGTTAAAATGTAACAAATTAGCTAAACTCAAGGAGATATTGTACAGTCATACATACAATCACAGTCTACAGAATTGTGAGCATTCCAAGGGTAGAAATTTCAAATCTGGTATAAGGTAGCAGGACCCGGGAGAAGAGTTGAGGTGCGTGCAAGCTGGCTAGGACACCACTGTCATTAAGAAAAAAGAATAGGAACTTCAAACCCATAGGGTGGCTCAATCTAGACACCCCCCCCCCCTCTGATACCAAAAATAAAGACGGGGTCAGAGATCCTTCATGATAATCATCACATTGGTGAAGGCAAAACAATATCGCCATGCATAGCTACAGAAACATAACTCTTGCTCAAACCTGATACCGTGAAGGAGAAAGAGTTAAAATCATATGCATAGGTACACCAACACATACCAGTAAAGTCGATGGCCACCATGAAGTTAAGTTCATAGCCGCATGCCAAGTAATCGAGGAATGTATGCTGGGTTTTCTCGAAGAAGATATCCACAAAAAGCTGACTCTTTAGGACCTGGCAAAATCAGTGATCTCGATGACCAAATGCAAAAAGTTTAAAGCAGAAGTATCATTTCCTGCACTACTTGGACATTTTACTTTTGACTAAGATGTTTTTTAGTAGAATATTTTGTTGAACAAGATTCGGTATGTCCAATCTTCATGGTTCATTTGAGGAGATATGGTTATGTATGCCCTTCCGTAATGTATTTACGTTTTGGATGCAAATGTATGACATAGGGATCAAGGCCTAACACACCACCACTCGGGTGGCCTTTCAGATAATAAAAAAGTATATTTTCCTGACAATAGATATTTTTACCTTGTTTTGCGAATTTGGTCCCACAGTAGCTGGTATGAAAAGATTTGCGGACGAACCAGTCGAGTGCAACATTTCTAAATCTGCTAGTGATTTCTGAACCTTTCTGACAATTGGCATAGGAGAAAGACTGTCAGCTTCCAGTCTGTAAAGGTCAGAAATGATGGAAAGATGAACGAAAGATCATTTACCCAATTAAATCGTGCTTTCCGTTTGTATTGAAATCATAACACTCAATAGTCAGTGGACTGTCCTGCATTTGTTCAAATGTTATGGATATCATAATCCAGTTTTCAAGCATACTTGGAAGAATGACAATTGTACAGGCCCTCAATTTTAAAGCTAGACAGGATTACTATTAGACAAGAAAAGGTTGGTTGTACTCCACATAATCCCATCACCATAAATATGCTAATAGAATCAGAAAATACAACAACATAAAAAAAACCAGTATTATCCACAAGTGGAGTCTGGGGAGGGTAGTGTGTACACAGACCTTACCCCTACCTTCGGAAAGGTAGAGAGGCTGTATTCAATAGACCCCTGGCTCAAGAAAAGAAGAAAAGGGAAGCAGTAGCAAATAGAATCAGAAATCCCATGTTAAATTAAAGAGCAAATACATGGAAATTATTCTTAGTGAAAGCACATGATCTGCCTAAATTTAGTACTACAAATTGCATGGGCATCCCTCAACTCATCGGTGTGTAAATGATAACTAGCTACACTTAAAAGCCGAGTTATCTACCATGAGTTAGCAATCCAAAGAAAATATGGCTAAAGACTACATCAAAAGTATTTCTTTTTCACAAATTTCAAAATTCATACAGAAAATTCTAGCAATTTCACACTTGCTCATACTGACATCTGATTCACATGGAATAGCACATGGTCCCAAAAAGAGGCACACTAGCTCAGAGAAAAATCTGATTCATAGGTTTTCCTGTTCCTCCCTTCCAAGGTTCTACATTTTAGGGGATGGTCTCAGAGATTTGCCAAGGAAGCACATGGAAGAACATTTCTTTTACCTTACTTCCAACTTGTTGAATATTCACTGAAACTGGTTTCCAATTTGGATTGTGATCATCTTTTATAACTTCTGTTTTGCAAATTGGAACCACCATTCCACTCTCAGTAAATTTGGATATCACCAAAAACGGATCCTGCCACAAGCAGTAAGATTTTGTATTTATATCCATTACACATTTCAAAACGACAAAAGATAAAAGTACTCTAATGAGTTCTTACACTTTTTGAAAACAAATCCTTGGACACTAATTCTGAACATCTCAGTTTCAACTCTACAGTAGTCTTTGAGGCAACACTTTCTTCAGCACAAACAGTAAGCTTCCCAGAAGTTTGGGTCTGCGCTGGACCAGAAGATTGTTCTTCTCGTATCAGGTCTAAGGTGAGGGACTTGTTCGACTTTGTAACAATCTACAAGGAAATCCAACATCATTGGATTAATATAAAAAAACTACCTTCATAAATACCACTATACTGATCCTGAAATCATTAATTGGAAAAAAGAATAGCTGTGTGCAAGAACATAAACAGGAGAAACAGATCAAACAGGTTTAAGCAGGCATCAAATGTGGTTATTATCTTGCTGATAACATTTATAAACTTGGAAAAAAATCAAGCAGAATACGTTGACCGTCACGCAAATCCACAATGTTTTTAACTGCCAACCAACACACAAGCCGATAAAAATAGGACCAGAGTAGCAACATTATTCTAACCCTGAGTAACAGATATGATAAAAATGAACTCTGAACAATATATTCTCAAGCATCCAGTGCTGGATTATGCATAACTGAGTTACACAAAGTATAGAGCCTTAAATGTGAAATACATCTTCTCTTTGCACTTCAGTTCACATCCAAATTATACCCCAATATTGATCCATGCCCTTGTCTCTTACACCATAAGTAAGAAAACTATGCTCACATTATAATTTCAAAAGCAAAATATTGCATTGGGAAGTGTTCGCACCTCAGATAATGTGCAACTAGCCTCACCAAGAAAGTGCTGCTCCTCCAGTTTAATCATCTGTAAAAGTTATGCAGATTTCGACGTATTAACCTTGAGCCATGATTATATATGTTTGTATCCTTTAATATTTTATGAAAAATTAAAATGTTTTAATCTTTTAGCATAGTCAGAAAATGATGGACCAAATAAGTGAATCGCAAGGCACATGACGTGTACTCATCAGGTAAGATATGAAAGTTATTATCCAACAGCCTGCATAGATTCCAATGTAGCAGAATGAAGAAAATGGAAGCAGAACCGGAAATGGTCAACTTTGAATGTTTATCTTACGACTGATCTACTGCAAGTCCAAGTACAACAACAACATACCCAGTATAATCCCACATAGTGGGGTCTGGGGAGGGTAGTGTGTACGCAGACCTTACCCCTACCTTGTGGAGGTAGAGAGGCTGTTTCCAATAGACCCTCGGCTCAGGAAAGCATAAGCACCACAATAATAGAAAGAAAAACAAGACGGGACAACACCGAGAAGCCATGTAAAAGCAACATAAATAACAAAATAGTAAGATGATCGAAATACAAAAAAAAGACAGGTAGTCAAAGAAACCTAATACCAACCAAATGCAAGTGTACGTACTAATACTACCGGATCTACTGCAAGTCCAAGTGAATCAGGACAAGTTCATAGCTAATTTTAGGTTCAGCAGATACAAGGAATAACATAAAATACCATATGCAGGACTTTGAAACCAAATACTAATGGGAATCCTAGAAAAGAAGAGCACATTTAGATGTACAAGAAAATTAACGAATATTCCAAACCATAGTACCTGGGATGCTAAAAAAGTAGCAGTCTATAAGTTGAAAGATATACCTAACAGAGTGACTGTATGAACTTGAAATTGTCTGACAAATCTTATCTAGAAGTCCTTAAAAATCTAGAGAAGTGCCCGTTTGGCCAAACTTCCAAAATCCATCATTTTCAAAAGCATTTTTTGTCAAGCGGAGTTCCGGAAAAACGTACTTTCATATCGTACCAGTTTGCGTTTGGCCAAATCATCCGAGAAGTGCTTTTGTTAGTATTATGGAAGCATTTTGTGTTAGGCTAATCTTTTCAAAGGCGCTTTTGAGCGGCAGAAAGACAGCTTCTTTCCCATGGTAGAAATACAGCTTCTATTACTTCTTCTTTCTTTTTTGATAAGGTAAATTTTATTAAGCAAACAGCACCAGGATGGTACTGCAGAACAACTTTTATTACTTCTCAAAAGCACTGATTCTTTCCAAGAGTTTGGCCTAACACCTTAATTCTCCTAATAAGAACTTTTTAAATTTAAAATATTTAAGCGTAAGACTCCTAGAAGCTTGGAGGAACAGACCAAAAGTTCAGTTCCATCCACAACAGCAGCATATCTTCACTAGAGTTTCTTGAAAGTTTGGTAACATACCCATGCTACAATGATCACGACCAATTACACCTGATGCTTTCAGTTAAATGATCTAACTACAAACTGCGGCAACACTTCAAGAATAAAAGTTCTTGAAGGAGCACTTTTGCGACATACATGCAGGCCACATAGTTGATATGTTGATATCAAAATCTAGCGCATTGGTGATAGATATTAGATGAATCACCCTAGGGAATCCATGAGAAAGAAAAAAAAACGAAATAGTATAGATACGACGTGATAGAGCAGGTATCACATTACATAGTCAAAATCAAAATTAGTAAACCAGCAGTCCCTCTAATCATCAATTTCATCATTCTCAAATCTTCTCATAATCTGCCCCACAGTTAGGTGATAATCAAATAGTTATAAATGCTTCAGAACTAAAGTTGAATTCTATATGACGGGCATAAGACTATTTGATTAATTGCCATGGGAGCAATCGGAAACTCTAAGTATCATACTCAGAAATCCTAAAAAATAACACATATATACCTTGACATCTTGATTGTGAAAATGAGTGTCAACATCATAGACACGAAACCTGAGATAAAGGGAATCTTGTAAGACAGAAAAGCGGTATCTAATTGATAAAAACCAGGATCTAAGGTATCAAAGACTCACACCAAATTCTGCACTGTCTCAAAATGATAGGCAATAGTATACTTCGTAATCCACTTGGGATTCAATGAGTTCAGAATTACTTCAGTACGGGCAAGCTCTTGCAACGAACCATCTCTTCCTTTTGAATAAATGACAACCATAGGATCACTCTGTAAACAATACAAGATTCAGAGGAGAGCATGATGACTTGGTAAAGTCAAAAACATCTTTGCGTCAAGAAATGGACAATGATGCTAGCAAACAGAACGGATTGTAAATTAACAAGGGGACCATCCATAGAACTAAGACAATGACCATATATTAGGAAAAAAAGGGAGAGAGAGAGGGAGGGGAGACAACAACCAACATACAAAAGAATAGAATCCTAAAAGTTTTAGAAGAAAAATACACAAAATGTGTCCCTTAATTGTATAGTGTAATGAAATAATATACTTCTTAGTTAGGTGGACACTAGTTCGTAGAAATATGCAAATCATAAACCCCAAAGTCAGTAAGTTTCTAAAATGCCAGTTTAGAAAGGGAAGTCCATTAAAAGAAAACTTGTGATATCTGTGGTATTACGAAAGACAATAACTTTCCATCATAAAGTCTGTAGTGAGTCTGATAATGAGGGATTTTCCACTAAACCATATTTCAAAAGCTAGCCATAGAAATAGATGGAAGATATCAGATAATAGCAAGGAGCAGCATATACTATACATTCATCAATATGTATGATTGATACCACAGTTCTGAAGTGTAGTTCCATCAACCTTTCACCACACTAGTTTGTCTCTAGAAGCTAGTGCTATATGTAAAATAAGTGAATGATCTTCTAGGTGTACATCTAAGTATTAACACTGATCCTGATAATAACAACAACAACAACCCAGTATAATCCCACTAGTGGGGTCTGGGGAGGGCAGTGTGTACGCAGACCTTACCCCTACCCTGGGATAGAGAGGTTGTTTCCAATAGACCTCGGCTCCCTCCCTCCAAGAACTCCCCACCTTGCTCTTGTGATGACTCGAACTCACAACCTCTTGGTTGGAAGTGGAGGGTGCTCACCACTAGAGCAACCCACTCTTGTCTAAATATTCAGTGTATTACTCCAATTATTCAGTGTATTACAAACACTGATCCTGATAATGACTTCTCTAATGAAATGAAAAACATTCTGAGTGCAAATATTCAGTGTATTACTCCAATAATGGAAATGAAGTAACATAAATTGCAGAAAAATTGAAAACAGTAAATATCGTGAAGCAGTGTTACCATGAATCACATCACATGAAAGTCAGTGTTTGTCATTCACATTACTGAACTCTAACGAATAAGGAACAAACCTTGGAAAGCACATCGCGATCATGCAAACTGGTAGCAGATAGAGACAACTGCACGTCAATAGAATAGTTTAAACCAAAAAGTACTGAGAAAGGAAAATTTCAATATTCATAGCACAGGTTAATCATCAATGCTTAAGTTTTTTCATGGGCTAATAGCAAGAACTAGAATGGTTAAGTAGTTTGCCAACAGTGATGGAGTTGCAAAAAGATCAATAAGAAGCTCATACAATTTGGAAAAATTCAAATGATATAGATTACTTCAAAGTAACAGCATCAGTGTATGTATGTCATAAGAAACCAAAAGTTGGAGATTTTGTCATCAATCTGAAACACAGCACATACTTTATCTTCCTTCTTCAACAACAACAACATACCCAGTATAATCCCACAAGTGGGGTCTGGGGAGGGTAATGTGTACGCAAACCTTACCCCTACCTGGAGAGGTAGAGAGACTGTTTCCGATAGACCCTCGGCTCAAGATAAGGTGTTAAGGAAGAAACATAGAACAACAACCTGCTATAAAAAAACAGGACATCTCGGTGCACAAAGCATCCCGCGTTCACGCAGGGTTCGGCGAAGGGCCGATGCGGGCAGCCTACCCTAATGCAAGCATCAGTGGTTGATTCCACAGCTCGAATCAGTGACCTACAGGTCATACGGAGACAACATGACCGTTGCTCCAAGGCTAAACTAATGCTATAGCCGATTATATTAAACTAATGGTGCAAAAATGATGTACGCAGTCAATACATATAATTTAAATCCTTTTACAAATAGGGTACAATTCAACCAATAATTGTAGAAAAATTGCTCAAAAAGGGAAAACAACCAAAGTAAAAAACATATTATAATTCTAGAAATAATACTAAAAACAAGTTTTGCTTACTCTAAAAACTCTTTCATCAAATCTACCAGGGGAAATCTGCAGAGCATTATATCCACCATCATTAAAAGCCCAAGTTCTACATACAGTGAGTCCCATCTTAGCACCAGCTTGTAAAATTCCTCTAATTCTTGATCTTTAATATAATCCACAGCATGATCCATTAACCAATAAGAATTCCAACCATTTATATAAAAAACTTTACCATCAACAAAGAACTGAGTCCCATTTCTCTCCACAAAACTTAACTCTATTTCTTTGTTGTAACTGAACCACAATAAGTCTCCAAATGACAAATAAAGAAAAGTGACAAATAATGCTAAACCAATGACCGGATAAATTAGGCCACCATTTCTTGCGAGTTTTCTGCTCATAGATGATTTAACCATTTGCATGAAATCCAACTTGAGAAAATGTTGGGATCTCAGAGCACTGTAAAATATTATTAAGCCAACGGTAGGGCAGTAATAATTTTATGCAACTTAGCAGCCTTTAAATTTGTGTTGCGATGGATGTGCGGGCACACTAGGTTGGATAAGATTAGGAATGAGGATATTCGGGAGAAAGTAGGTGTGGCCCTTTTGGAGGATAAGATGAGTGAAGCAAGACATAGATGGTTCGGCATGTGAGAAGGAGAAGCCTAGATGCCCCAGTGAGGAGGTGTGAACGGTTGGCGTTGGCAGGTAGGAGAAGAGGTAGAGGGCGACCTAAGAAGTATTGGGGAGAGGTGATCAGGCAGGACATGGTGCTACTTCAGCTTACCGGGGACATGGCCTTTGACAGGAAGATATGGAGGTCCAAGATTAAGGTAGAAGGGTAATAGGTCGTAGTGTGTTTTCCCGATCTGTTCCAAGTTTATTAGGGCTATCTGACTAGTACATTGTCTTCGATTCTTAGAGTGTTAGTACTAGGGTTATTTTTAGTACTATCTTCTGCTTCGGTTTTCTAGTACCATGTCATGTTACTACTTGTTGCTATTGATTTTACTATTGCTATTGCTATTGCTTTCTTCCATTTTTTTTCCCTGGTTCATACATTGGCGGTATCATTTTCCTGGCCTTGTTGATATTTACTTGTTTCCATTCTTCCTCTCGAGCCGAGGGTCTTTCGGAAACGGCATCTCTACCTCCCAGGGTAGGGGTAAGGTCTGTGTACACATTACCCTCCCTAAACCCCACTTGTGGGATTCCACTGGTTGTTGTTGTTGTAGCAGCCTTCAAATTTGTATTTGGCCTATCGTCCGCTGGACCATCTTTAGAGAATTGTGAGGATGCAAAAGATATCAAACTACCAAAATTGATTTAGCAACAGCTCGAATCCTTAAAAAACACCTCTAGCAAGAAGTCTAATCTTTTGGATTTAAATGAATAGCTATATCCATACTCGAAATAGGTGACCTTTTTAGTTTATAGAAGCATAAGTTAAATGTTTTGAGATGACTCCATTTGTAGTTCATAGCACTTTTAAGGTAATATCTACATCCTAGCTTAAGAACCAAAACTAAATAGGTCAACTTTACCTGCAGTCAAACTTAATTGATTTAAGTCCTGTTAATTAAAGCATATGTGGCGTTCATACTGTACTTTAATCACATAAATAGACGGAATACCCTTATTTAGCTGCAGCATACTATCACGCATCCTAAAGTCAACTAACATTTCCTCTTCTGACTTCTCCCTCATACAATTTTCTCTTTCTTCACTGACTGAGATATTGAAACATGGATAATGTACACTTACGTTATTTGCATTACATTCTCCGAAACCTTGTAAGACCAGTGGATGACCAAAACATGAAAATGGGCAAGACGAGGTGTAGCCATATCAAAGATCACATGCATCAGTAGGTAGGCAAACTATGGTAATATACATTGATCGATCAATATCAATCAACTACACCTCAACCAGAAACTAGTTGGAACCGGCTATACAAATCCTCTATAGGATACTGCCTAATTCAAAACTAAGGCAAACTACATGAGCAGATTTTTAATCAAGTACTCTTATGCTCTCTATTCTGTTCACACACACCCCACAACCCACCCCCGCACTCAATTACCATCTACTTGGAAATGAACAAATTACTTTCCAATCTTTGCTGTGATTTGTATCCTCTCTAACCAATATACTTCAGTTTAGTGACATAATACAGTTTGTTCTGTTGTGGACAAGCATACAATCCCTTAACATAGATATAGAACAAACTCAACTAGAAAAGTCAAAATGTTGAGGGAAACGCTAATCCAGCTGGCGGTTCAGCAATCACACAATAAGGCACTTTCTAAAATCTTCTGCCCGAAGTCAATTCCAATTCAACTTGCAAGTCCAATCTGATAAATGTCAAGAAACAGTACTATATCCTCACCAAACACGAACTCCCCATCAAGGATCTTAATCAACCACAATCATCCAACTAAACTCTAAAAATATCACAGTAAAATGTTGAGGACAGATCTAATCAGGCTGCCAGTTCAGAAAGGGAATAATAAGGTAGTTTCGAATTCTTCTCACAGTCAAAGCCAAGTCAACGATATATAAATCCGCACCATTAGTGGGGGAAAAAAAAGTAGAAACTTGTCATCTGATAATGCATAGTATAGGAAAATGTGAAAAACAGAGAGAGTGAAGAACCTCAACATGCGAGTAGAGGCCGTCGTAACCGCGAGACTTGAGGAGAGCATCAACGGCTTCATTATGACCGTTGTTTGGATTAGCCACGTAAGCACCGGTACCGCCAGCTGCCGAATGTCCACCGCTCTCGTCGGAACAGCAATTTCCCATGGCAGCTACAATTTCAAGAGAAACAAATCCAAATATCTACTGCGAGTGTACTCGCGCGCGGAAACTTCAGCTGCTAGCTTACTAGGAACAGCTTACTATATGTATGTACTAGTGTAATGGGCGTTGAATATGGAAATTTGGAATAGAGAGAGAAATGGAAGAAGGGACAGCAGAAATTGAGATGACCCACCTTTGTGGGCCACCTACTGCCGCGTTACTCCAATAATAATCAAATTAAAAAGCGCATTTATTCCAATTATCTTATAAGAATGCCAACTTGGCTTTCGTTTATTGATTTATGGTAGTTGCCTCTGCAAAATTTGATAATTTCGTGCATCTTTTTTAATATTCTACTGACTCCAAATCTATATGTGAAATTATACTGAATTTATTATTATTATTATTATTACTATTATTGTTGTTTATTCCGACTCCAAATCACTGACTGGTAAGTGTGAAAATGGAATGTAAAATTTACAAGCAAAAAGAAGCCAAAACTATATGTGCAGTAGTTCATAATGTCGACCATTTTTATTCTACCTGCTCCGAAATAGTGACAGATCTACCATACTAATGATAGATAACAACATGCTCGTCAGTTTCAGTTCAATTTATACATACATGTTGAAATTACTTATGTTAAAGTTCGAATCTATTATCACGTAGTAATGAAATTATAATATTCTAAAATTATTAACTCGAAAATAATTGGTGAAATTCAAAAATAGCCAAATTTACGAGTGGTAATTGAAAAATAGCTACAGTTTCAAAAATAATCGAAATTTAGTCATTTTTCATGTAAAGATAAATTTGAACTAAAACATTGTTCAAAATCCGAAAAATATTCCAGTATAATATGCTGGAGCTCGAATTTTTTATATGTGAACTTCTAACATAACATGCTGAAATTTCATAATGTTGTGGAGTTCCAATATAATATGTTGGAAGTTCTTACGCGAATGCTTCAATCTCCAGTATATTATGCTGCAACTTTCTGTGTTGCAGCAAAATAGTAACTATTTTCAATGACTTTACAAACGCTACCTATTTTTCAATTACCGATCCGAAAACTAACTAGCTTATTTTAACTAAAATAATAATAGCGCTCGCTTTAACTAGTGGAAGACATAAAGTTCGTACCGTAAGGTCTATACTCTATAGATGAAATTTCTTTAGGAAAAATAAAGCTCAACTGCTCTGTGAAGAAACAGCAGAGTATAATTGTTATATTATATTATATCGTGTTAGGTACATTGCAAATGTACAAAAATTCACTCTAATAACGGCGGGAGTATAAAGTGTACGAAGATCCAGGTCGGCTCCAACATTATGGAAGGTAAGGCTTGTGTTTTAGGCCTCAAATTTGGGAGCCCCATTTTTTAAAATAATAGGTTTATAGATATTTAAAGAAAATATTTAGTACTTTTAATATAAAAGTAAAGCTTTTAATATAAAAAGAAAGAAAACTCTTTAGATATATAAATAAAGTAATAATTTGACTTACTTAAAAATGAGTAGATGAATAGTTTTTCAAACGTTTCAATATTTTCACTTTTTACTCCTTGGCTAGATACCGAGTAAAAAAATTACTCTCTTCCTTAATTTGTCCAAGTCAATCTTTCTTATTTCCAATATCTTCATATTTGAGAAACCCCTACATATTTTTTGCCTTTCTTTTTGATATTCTTATTTACCTTCTTTCTCCACGATTTCTTAGTTCCAAGTGTTCAACAATACTTTTAAGCTTCTAATAGTTCTATACTTCTATTGCTCTATAAAATTTTATCTAAGATCAACAATTTCTCAAAAAAGATTAAATGATGAATTGACTATATTATTAATTGAGAAGAATTATTAGAAAAAATCAATTATAAAAAAAGATTATTAACAATTTTGTATCTCAAAAGTTAGAAGAATAGACTTCAAATAAAAAAATATCTTATAATTGTCTTTTAAAAATTTAGGCCTCATATTAAACTTTGGGTTTAGGCCCCTCATATTCTTATGTCGCTCTTGCGCGGACCTTATCTCTACCTTATGGATATAGAGAAATTCACTCTAATAATCTAATCTCTACACATTCATTTATTGTTAGAATTTAAGGGTCCACCAAATTATATAGAGAACCAGGTTCTCTATTAGTTCCCACAAAACACACGCACACTGCAGTAGGTAAATGACACAAAGAAGTTTTACGTGAAAAACTCCCAGCTCGCGGGATTAAAAACCACGACCTACCCTTGTAGGATTTCAACTTCACTAATGAGCAAACTTTAGACTACAACCTATTGTAACCTAGGAATTAATCTCTTAATCCCTCACTAACTTGTAACAACTCTATTACAAGCTACTTTGTAATAACGCTATTACAAAGACTTACAACTCAACTAACTCTAGCCAAGACACAAGGCTTATGATTTTACAAAGATTTCCTACACAATGCTTCTAACTAAGCTAAGTAGGAATTACAAGTAAAGCGCTTTAACAAAGGTGCAACACAACTAGGGACATGTAATGACTCAATACATGAAACTGGTCCTTCGTTATGTTGTTCCTTGTTCTTGATGCCCTTGAGAATCACTTGCAAGATTGGCACAGACTTGAGAGAAAATGCTTGATCGATTATTGAATGTGCAAGTGTTTTGTTTTACCTTTGCTTGATGTAAATAACTTATTTGTGACATCACTTGAATGATGTAAGCAAGTTAGGTAAAGAGCATTCTCCATAAAGTTGACTGTTGCATTATTTTTGCACTGTTGCGTGTGCAGGCAACAACTTTACAACTGTGGGGAGTTGACTTGCACAGTCACAACTGGAAATGGTGGACATCTGTTCTCTATGTTGTTCCTTTGACTCTGAAGAGTTGAACCACGTCCCCGAGCTGAGACTTGTTATTCTTTAAGTGCTTGAGGATGTGTAATAGGTTCCTTATCTGGTTCTTATCATTAAGTTTGTTAGATCATCAAAACATAACAGGGATACATATAACCTATCAATTTCCCCCCTTTTGATGATGACAAACTTATAATTGAAGTTTCCCCTGAAAGCCAAAATGGTAGATCAATTTCCTGTATTCTCCATGAATTTGTTCCCCAACTTGTTCCCCCTCAAATATTTTCCCTCATTTTGGCATTATAAAAAGATCAGTAGCAAGCAAGAAGTAAAAAGTAGTCTAGCTTGGTTAACTCATGCCACATGTGTGCACACAATCATGACTAAAAACAGAGCAAAAGAGCAAGACATACACAACAAAAGGATAAAACTTACATTAATTTTTGGAAATTAAGCAGGGAGCAGTTCCATTGTTACCAAAATATCCACAAAATAAAAACAACAAAAGGTACCAGTTATAAACATCATTAAGACTAAAAACAGAGGACTAGGACTGCTTATCGGGCGGATTGAGCGGTTATTTACTCTTAACGGTTTGGCTTATCGGTTATCGGCTTTTAAATGTATAATCCGCTAGCCACCCGATAAGATATTGGGTGGATTGGTATCGGTTTAGCTCTTATCGGGCGGTTTGTCGGATTGTTTGCTGACTGCTGTGACTCAAAATAAAATTTCTATGCTCAGCAGACTACATTCCAGTCTATAGAATATGGCACCTAAGAAGAGAGCTAAATAGAAGAAATATAGAGCTACATTCCAGCATATTTTCCAGTAAAATCATCTCTGGGGATGAGCCTATTAACAACTTATAACTATCAGAAGAAATAGAAGAGAATACTGAGTATAACACATGACATCAAAATTATCTAATAGTAACTAACTGGAATAGTAAATTATAACTAAATGTCTAATAGTAAATTAGTAATAGATAGAGTACTCGAAGTGGAAGAAGGGTTTTTGATTATTTAATATATATATGGATAAAATTAAATTTTATATACATACATACATACATACATACATACATACATATATATATATTCTTAACGAATTAACGGATTATCCGTTAAAAAAATTTAATAATCCGCCCCAAACCGATAAGCCGTTAATAAAAAAAAATTTAATTTGTTCCCCGTCCGTTAAACCGTTAAACCGATACCAATAAGCCATTAAGCTTCGGTTCGGTTTTCGGTTTCGGTTCGGTTTTGAACGCCCCTACATAGGACGAACACTAGGAGTTGGGAACAGGATGGCTATTAAGGAGCACTGGAAGGGGGAGCACTATGTCACGATCCAAAATCTCACCTGTCGTGATGGCGCCTATCTCGATACTAGGCAAGCCGACAACCTCAATAAAACCACATTTCCTTAAAGTTTTAAAAACATAATAATTTGAATTTAATAAAAGGCCTCACAATTTTAGATACAAACACTCCCAAAACCTAGTGTCACTTAGTACATGAGCATCTAATATGAATACAAGTTTGGAAAATATGGTCCATAACAGTCTGAGACCAAATACAGTAAATAAGGAGGTAGGGAAGGAGAGGCAAGGTCTACGATACACGGCAGCTACCTCAGAATCTCCGAAAAATTAATTGTGCAAAAGAATCAATACCCGCTATGTACGGGAACACCTAGATATGCACACGAAGTGCAGGGTGTAGTATGAGTACAACCAACTCAGCAAGTAACAATAATAAATAAGGAACTAAAGATAGTGACGAGATACACAGTTACAGTTCATTTTCAGTAATTCCAGTAGAGAGTAGACATGCTATCAATTCCAATAGTTTAAGTCAAATCAGTTTTATATAGTTCAAGTTCATGTAATCCGGATATAAAATCTTTCAGAGAATTTCACAACAATGACAGATAGCAACTAAGTGCAACAACAAATGAAAAGCAAGTAGAGCCTCTCAGGGCAACATTTACTCAACTCGTCATAATAGCTCAACCACTCGGCTCTCAGGCCTCAGCACTCACACTCAATGGGTACCCGCGCTCACTGGGGGTGTACAGACTACAGAGGGGAGCCTACAGCCCAAGTGCTATAATCTGCACGGATAACTCATGTGCCATAGTGTAAATATCTGGATCCGCACGAACAACTCACGTGTTATAGTATAATATAAGGATCCGCACGGACAACTCACGTGCTGCACGGATAACTCACGTGCTATAGTATAATATAAGGATCTGCACGGACAACTCATGTGCTATAGTATAATATCTCATAATCAGGCCCTCGACCTCACTCAGTCATAAATCTCTCCAGTCTCTCGGGCTCTCAATAGTCATGATACTCAGCCCAAATAATAATAATAATATGATGCATCAATAATGAACAATAGAAACAGAGATAAAATAAATAAGTAAATTGTGACTAAGTACAAAATAATAATTTAGCAGATAATTCAACATGTACAAGACCTATGTGGTCTTTACAACACCATCACATAGCCTAAGCATGCTTCACTGTCAAATATTTATAGCACAGAAATGGCACATGGCTAAGGACAAGCTTATTCAACTTTCTAGTTTCACGGAATGGAGCAAGTCCCAATTCCCACGGTGCACACCCACACGCCTGTCACCTCCAAAATACTCACATAATACAATAATCTTGGTTTTCATACCCTCATGACCAGATTTAAAACTGTTACTTACCATAAACCGTGTAATTCTTTATTCCGCTATGCCCTTGACACGAGAATTGGTCTCCGAAAGCCTCGTATCTAGCCATAATTAATTTGATTCAGTCAATACCAATTATTCTAATTAATTCCATAAGGAAATACTAATTTTCCAATAAAAATTCGAAATTAACTCAAAAATCGCTCGTGGGGCCCATATCTCGGAACCCGACAAAAGTTACACAATATGAATGCTCATCCAACCACGAGTCTAACCATATAAATTTCACCAAATTCCGACATCAACTCGACCCTCAAATCTTAAGTTAAAGTCTTTGAAGATTTCTACCATTTTCAACTCAATCTTTACCCATTTGAACTCAACAATCTTTTCACAAACCTTATTGGTATGTGTATGTATAACTAATACTCTCACACCTAATAATCATATTCTTAATCACCCATCTTTTACTCCAAACCCGAAATTAAAAGACTAGGGTATGAAACCTTACCTCTTAGATGAAGAACTTGAGAGATTTCTTGTTAGATTTCAAGGCTTGAGCAAGATTTGATGAACAAGACACTTGAGCTTCTTCTTTTCTTTAAAACACTCTCACTTCTCTCTAAAAATATCAAGTTTTAGCTCAAAAATTACTTAACCCCTCTCTCTACCCGGCCTTGGGGATATTAAATGAGCTCATACGTGCGCGGCCGCGCACTTGAGGCAGAAACTCTCAAATATGCTCGGCCGCGCATCTGGGTGCGCATATGATACAGGTCCAGTAAAATAGACATAACGTTTTGTGTACATATCCAAATGATGAAAGGTTTGATGCTTTGGAAACTAGACTCAAAAGGCTTTAGTTTTATAGGTTATAGACTATGTAACTCTTAATATCTTGAGAATTATTCTCATTTGAAATTAGATCTTATGCGAACTCACTTGAAACTTTATCCCATCATAAAATTTTTAACTTGACTTAGCCTTAGGGCTCTTCTTAGACCATAAACCATTCTTAATGCACCTCATACATATATAATGATGATCAATTGATATCATTCAAATTATCAGTCTTGTTCATACCCGAATTGATATAATTAGCACCCGCCAATCTTCTTAAGAATCTTAAAACACTTAGAAATATTTCTAGGGTGTTACATTCTTCCCCACTTAAGAACATTCGTCCTCGAATGTTTTACAAGTTATTATTAGGCACAGTATTATCCTTAACCATCATCTTTAATTGTTCTTGACTTCATATAGATCTTAGATATTCTTCCAACATTTCAACTTTCTTAAGGCCCCAAAATTTGGCTAACTCCCAAATATTTCAGAAATTTCGGCAGAGTGTCCTCTGCAATTGGGCCTAACCACCTGCCAGAGAATCACCAAAACCAGTCCTAATAACATATACATGAACTAACGACACAACATAACATTAAAGCAATGTCAATTGTGGCCTCACGAGCAGTATACTACCAAAAAGGAACACCTTTAACATTAGCTATACCATTGATACATAATTCATAGAAGGTAACTCTTAGCATTTTCGTAGAACACAACTTTATAAATACATGACTATTCAAACAATTGAGGGTATTTCTTCTTCATTTCTTCCTCGGCTTCCCAAGTGGCCTCTTCAACCTATTGGTTTCGCCATAACACTTTCACGGAGGCAATTTCTTTATTTCTCAACTTTCGAACCTGCCGGTCTAAAATAGCTACCGACTCCACATCATAAGTCAAATTACCTTCCAGCTGCACTGTACTGAAATCCAAAATTTGAGATGAATCCCCAACATACTTTCGGAGCATGGATACATGAAACACTGGATGAACACCTTATAGACTAGGTGGCAAGGCAAGTTCATAAGCCACATCTCCAATCTTCTTAAGTATTTCAAAAGACCCAATGTACCGATGGCTCAACTTTCCCTTCTTCCCGAACCTCAACACACCCTTCATGGGTGAAATCTTGAGCAGAACCTTCTCCCCAACCATGTAAACAACATCACGAACCTTCATGTCGGCATAACTCTTCTATCTAGTGTCACGACCCCAAATTTCTCTCCGTAGGATGTTGTGATGGCACCTAGTCTCTAAGACTAGGTAAGTCTATCAATGCGGAATAACAATAGAACTATAAAATAAATAAATTTGTAACTCACATAATTATAACTCCCAAAACCCTGTAGAAATAAGTCACAAGCTTCTAAGAATTTATTCTCTATGTCTCTATACATCAGAGTCTAAAGCAAATAAGGAAGACAATATAATATGATAGAAGGGGACTCTGGAGTCTGTGGACGCTGACAGATATACCTCAAAGTCTCCTTGTACAGCTAGATTACTGATGCTTGATCTGATAAGATGTACCTGGATCTGCACAAAAAGATGTGCAGAAGCGTAGTATGAGTACACCAGTATGGTACCTAGTAAGTGTCAAGCCTAACCTCGGTAGAGTAGTGACGAGGAAAGGTCAGGCCCTACTGGAATAATAAAAGAAAAGGTGAAATGTTTAACAATATAACAAAAATAAAATGACAATGGAAATGAATCAAGTAAGTAGTATGTCACCAATTAACTACACAAAATAATGGCAAATAATACATCGTGGAAACAAAACAGAATTCTTTTCAACTTTAAGAAAATCACAACAATAATCAAAGGTAACTGCGGCCATAAATCAATATCAACAAAGGCACTCCCGAAGTACCGCCTCGTAGTCCCAAATCATAAATAAATTCACAATATCTCATTTCCTTATATCACCACGGGAGCCTTCACATTTAATTTTAAAGAAAAATATTTTTCCCGAAATAGCATCTCACGTTTTAGCCACCCTTATCACACCGCATGACTTCTAGTAGTTCCCCTACTAGCCACGCGTACAAGCCACCCTTATCTCACCGCATGCGTTTCAACACCCAGACCTTATACCACCGCATGCGTATCAATATCATAAAATATCACAATGCACCTCAAGTGCTCAAATATTTCAATTTGCCAAAATAAAAAATATCAACAATATTTTTCGCAACAGGGAGCTCACGACTTAATCACAATGAGTACAAAAATATTCGGGAATAAATAACTCAACAAAAATAATATTTCAAATATGTTGCCTCCGTACCAAATTTAGAATATCAAATACATCATATTAATAATATTTAAATTTAAGAAATTCAACCTTCAAATAATGCACAGAATAAAGGAAATCAAGTTTCAACTAAACATGCAAAACAATTAGCAGAAAAAGGTCAAGCAAATTTAAAGTATAAAAATTAGATCAATGATGAAGAATATAACAAAATAAAATAATTTAATTAATATGCAACAATGATCTACACAATTTAAAAACATAATCTTCCACATTTAGTATGTGTACACACTTGTCACCTCGTGTACGCGACTTTTAACACATTATAATTATCACATGAGTATCAATCCTAGGGGAAATTTTTCCCACACAAGGTTAGACAAGTTACTTACCTCGACTTGCTCCAATTTAATCAAGTAGTATGCCTTTTCCTCGATTTTCCGACTCCGATAGACTCAAATCTAGTCATAATTAATTCGATACAGTCAACAAAAAATATAGAATCAATTCCATAAGAAAATACTATATTTTTCAATAAAAATCCGAAATTAACTCAAAAATCGCTCGTGGGGCCCACGTCTCGGAATCCGGCCACCAAAGTTATGAAATATGAACGCCCATTCAACCACGAGTCTAACCATACCAAAATGACTAAATTCCAATAATAATTCGACCCTCAAATCCTCAAATCTATCCAAGAGGGTTTTCAAAATTTTTCAACTTAAATCACCAATTAAATGTTAAAAATAATTATGGATTCGGGTAATCTAACCGAGATTGAGTTAAAAATACTTACCCCGATATTTTCTCTAAAAATCTCCCAAAAATTGCCTCAATTCGAGCTCCAAATCGTTAAAAATGGTCAGAACTTAAACATTCTGTCCAATGGTTTCTTCTTCGCGAACGGGGCCCTTGCCTCGCGTTCGCGAAGCACAAAAATGTGCTGGCCAACTTTTCCCTTCGCGAACGCGAGCTGCCCTTCACGAACGTGAAGACCAAAAATCCTCTCCGGCCATTTCCCTTTCACGAACGCGAGGGTTCGATCGCGAACGCGAAGCTTTGCACCTCGCCCCTTCATGAACACGTGCTCTCGGTCACGAACGCGAAGCACAAAATGTGCCAGTCCAAATTTCCTCTTCACGAACGCAAGACTCCCTTCGCGAACGCGAAGAACTAGAACATGCATCAGAAAATTTCTAGCAGCTTTCCAAGTCTAAAATTGATCCGTTAACCTTCCGAAACTCACCCGAGGCCCTCGAGACCTCAACCAAATACACCAACAAGTCCTAAAACATAATACGGACTTAGTCGAAACCTCAAATCACATCAAATAATGCTAAAATTACAAATCACACCCCAATTCAAGCTTAATGAAACTTAAGAATTTCTAACTTCTACATTCGATGCCGGAACCTATCAAATCAAGTCCGATTGACCTCAAATTTTTCACACAAGTTATAAATGACATAACGGAGCTATAAAAAATTTTGGAACTGGATTCCGATCCCGATATCAAAAAGTCAACTCCTCGGTCAAACTTTCAAAATTAAATTCCTATTTTAGCCATTTCAAGCCTAATTTAAATACGAACTTCCAAATAAAATTCCGAACACACTACTAAGTCCAAAATCACCATACGGAGTTGTTGGAATTATCAAAATTCTATTTCGGGGTCATTTGCACATAGGTCGACCTCCAGTCAACCTTTTCAACTTAAATATTAAACTTTGGAACTAAGTGTTCGAATTCATTCTAAAATCTTTTCGGACCCGAACCGACTACCCCGGCAAGTTACATAGCAGTTTTAAAGCACAGAATGAGCAGTAAATAGGGGAACAGGGCTGCAACTTTTAAAACGACTGGCCGGGTCATTACATCTAGATTGCATCGTGCGAAGCCGTTCTTGAATCACTTTGACCTTCTCTAAAACATCCTGAACCAAGTCAGTACCCAATAGCCGAGCCTCACCCGTTTCAAACCAACCCACCAGAGACCGGCATCGTCTCCCATACAAAGCCTCATACGGAGCCATCTGAATACTTTACTGGTAGCTGCTATTGTAAGCAAATTCCACGAGTGACAGAAATTGATCCCAAGAACCCCAAAAATCAATGACACAGGCGCGTAGCATATCCTCCAATATTTGAATAGTGCGCTCGGACTGTCCGTCCGTCTGAGGGTGAAACGTTCTACTTAGTTGAACATGTGTACCTAATTCTTGCTGCACTGCTCTCCAAAACTATGATGTAAGCTGCGTGCCCCGATCTGAAATGATGGACACTGGCACACCGTGTAGGCGAACAATCTCGCGGATATAAATTTTAGCCAACCGTTTCGAAGAATAAGTAGTACCAACTGGAATAAAATGCGTGGATTTGGTGAACTGGTCTACAATCACCCAAACTGCATCAAACTTCCTCAATGTCCGTGGAAGCCCAACTACGAAGTCCATGGTAATGCGCTCACATTTCCACTCCGGAATTTCAAGTCTCTGAAGTAATCCTCCCGGTCTCTGATGCTCGTACTTTACCTGTTGACAATTTAAACACCGAGCGACATACCCAACTATATCTTTCTTCATTCGCCCCCACCAATAATGCTGCCTCAAATCCTGATACATCTTCGCGACACCTGGATAAATGGAGTACCGCGAACTGTGAGCTTCCTGGAGAATCAACTCACGCAAACCATCTACATTAGGCACACACAGCCTGCTCTGCATCCTTAATACACTATCATCTCCAATAGTGACTTCCTTGGCATCATCGTGCTGAACGGTGTCCTCAAGGATACATAGATGGGGATCATTATACTGGCGCTCTCTGATGCGGTCATATAAAGAAGACCGATAAACCACACAAGCCAAAACTCGATTCAGCTTGAAAACATCCAATCTAACAAACTGGTTGGCCAATGCCTGAACATCTAAGGCTAAATGCCTCTCTGCTACATGTAAGTATGCTAAGCTGCCCAAACTCTCCGCCTTACGACTCAAGGCATCGGCCACCATATTGGCCTTTCCGGGATGATAGAGAATGGTGATATCATAATCCTTAAGCAACTCCAACCACCTCCGATGCCGCAAATTAAGATCATTCTGTTTAAACAAATATTGTAGACTCCGATGATCGGTATATACCTCACAAAGGACACCGTACAAGTAATGCCGCCAAATTTTCAAGGCATGAACAATAGCTTCTAACTCAAGGTCGTGGACCGGATAATTCTTCTCATGTACCTTTAACTGTTTGGACGCATAGGCAATCACCCTACCATCTTGCATCAATACTACACTGAGACCAATACGCGATGCGTCACAATACACAATATACGACCCTGAACCTTTAGGCAAGACCAATATTAGAGTTGTAGTCAAAGTTGTCTTGAGCTTCTGAAAGCTCTCTTCACATTCGTTCGACCACCTGAACGGAGCACCTTTCTAGGTCAATTTAGTCATAGGCGATGCAATAGATTAGAAACCCTCCACGAAGCGATGATAATAACCGGCCAAGTCGAGAAAACTCCAAATCTCGATAACTAAAGATGGTATGGGCCAACTCTAAACCGCATTTATTTTCTTCGGATCCACCTTAATCCCTTCACTGGACACTATGTGTCCCAAGAATGCCACCGAACTAAGCCAGAACTCATACTTAGAGAATTTGGCATATAGTTTCTCCTCTCTCAGCCTCTGCAATATAATACCCAAGTGTTGGGCATGCTCCTCCTGGCTACGTGAGTACACCAGGATATCATCAATAAATACCACGACAAATGAGTCAAGATACGGCTGGAATACGCTATTCATCAGGTACATAAATGTTGTTGGGGCATTGGTTAGCCCAAATGACATCACAAGAAATTCATAGTGACCATAACGATTCCTAAATGTCGTCTTTAGAATATCCGAATCCTGAATTTTCAACTGGTAATACCCCGATCTAAAATCAATTTTGGAGAATACCCTCGCTCCCTGAAGTTGGTCAAATAAACCATCAATACGCAGCAAATGATACTTATTCTTGATTGTAACTTTGTTATGTTGCCTGTAATCGATGCACATAGAAACCCCTTATCAAGGAGTTCCTAGGCCTAATAAACCCCTTATCAAGGAGTTCCTGAAGTTGCTCTTTCAATTCTTTCAGTTCAGCTAGTGCCATAGAAATGAGATGTGTGCCCGACACCAAGTCAATACCGAAATCAATATCCCTGTCGGGTGGTATACCCGACAGGTCTTTAGGAAATATATCCGAAATATCTCGCACTACCGGTACTGAATCAATTATAGGAGTATCTGTATCAACATCTCTCACAAAGGCCAAATATGACAAACATCCCTCCCCCACCATACGTTGGACCTTCAAATAAGAAATTACCCTACTCGGAACATAATCTAGAGACCCTCTCCATTCGACCTTTGGCAACCCCGGCATTGCCAACGTCACGATTTTTGTGTGACAGTCCAGAATAGCATGACATGGAGAAAACCAATCCATACCCAGGATTACATCAAAATCAACCATACTGAGTAATAAGAGATCAACTCTAGTCTCCAGTCCCCCAACAGTTACCACACACGATCGATACACACGGTCCACAATAATAGTATCGCCCACCGGTGTAGATACACGCGCAGGTAAAACTAAGGACTCACGGGGCATATCCATATAATGAGTAAAGTACGATGATACATACGAATAAGTAAAACCAGGGTCAAATAATATAGAAGCTTCCCTGTGGCACACTGAGAAATTACCTGTGATAATTGCATCTGAGGCAACGCTATCTGGCCTGGTAGAAAAAGCATAGAATTGGGCCTGACCGCCACCTGATCGGTCTCCCCCTCTTGGGCGACCCCTAGATGCCTGACCCACACCCCGAGCTGGTTGGGCGGGTGGTGGAACTGCTGGTGTTGGTGCCGTCGGTCGAGAACTCTACTGTGGAGCCCCACTCAACAGCCTAGGACAATCTCTCTTGAAATGATCTAATTCTCTGCACTCGAAACAACCCCTCCTCTTACGGAACTGTTGCTCCTGATAACCCGAGGAATTACCTGTAGAAGCCTGAGTAGACGAGGCATGATGAGAACTTTGCGCTGGTAGTGCATTGAATGAAGACTGGCCTGAGTGGGAACTGTAAGAACCCTGGCTAGCTGATGTACCACAGTGAGCTAGATGAGTCGTCTGAGCGGGACAATAAGGGAGACCCTTGTTGTGGTAGGACTATCCCCCAGAAGGTATCCCACCAAAACCGCCAGAACCTCGAGGCCTCTTAGCCTCCCTGTCACTACGCTCCTGGCTATGGACCAGCTCTATCTGTCGAGCAATGTCATCTACCTCATCAAAAGTAGCACCAGATACCCTCTCCTGAGTCATAAGTAACCGCAACTGATATGTTAGGCCATCAATGAATCTCCTAATGCTTTCCCTATTAGTGGGAACCAACCAAACTACGTGACGAGCCAACTCAAAAAATCTCATCTCGTATTGCGTCAAGGACATGCCATCCTGACGTAACTGCTCAAACTGTCTGCGCAGCTCCTCTCTGCGAGACTGCGGCATGAACTTCTCCAAAAAGAGAACGGAGAATTCCTGCCATGTAAGTGGTACTGCACCAACTAGTCTGCGCCTCTCATAAGCCTCCCACCATCTGAAGGCAGCCCCAGAAAACTGAAAAGTAGTGAACGAGACCCCATTGGTCTCCAGAATACCCGTTGTCCACAGCATCCGCTGGCACTTATCCAGAAATCCCTGTGGTTCCTCTGACTCAGCACCGCTAAATGATGGAGGTCGAATCCTCCCAAATCTCTCAAGTCTCCTCTACTCATCATCTGCTATAACAGGGACTACCGGGGCCTGAGCAGCTGCAACCGGCTGGGGCTGGTAGTGCCCTCGGTATCTGAAGTCCCTGCACTACCTGCTCTGGAGCACGGGCAACAGGAGTGTGAGTACCTCCCCGGGCCTGAGAAGTGGCTGGTGCGGCCTGAGCCAAAACCACCTGAGCAAGGCCAGTGCAAACTGTCAATATCTGAGTCAAAGCCTCATGTAGGCCTGGAATCTCAATGGGCACAGCTGGTTCCTGAACGGGTCCCGTAGGCTCAACTACATTTGGAATTTGCTCCTGAGTTGGAGCAACTGGTGGTGCTACAGGTGCTGCTCCAACTGCTGTACGAGCGACACCTCGACCTCTACTTCGGCCTCGGCCTCTCACGGCCCTAACTGGTGGCACTAGTGGTTGACCGTCCGATCCGGTAGTACGTGTTCTCACCATATGTGAGAGAATAGAATAACAGAATCTTTTAGTTTTCCGAAATCAACAAGTTCGCACGATAGAATACAAGAAAGTAAAATTTTCCTAAGGGTTCAACAGTCTCTCGAAGATAAGTACAAATGTCTCTGTTCCGATCAGCAAGACTCTACTAAACCTACTCATGAATAGTGAGACCTATGTAACCTAGGGCTCTAATACCAACTTGTCACGACCCAAAATCTCACCTGTCGTGATGGCGCCTTTCTCGATACTAGGCAAGCCGACAACCTCAATAAAACCCCATTTCCTTAAAGTTTGAAAAACATAATAATTTGAGTTTAATAAAAGGCCTCACAATTTCAGATACAAACACTCCCAAAACCTGGTGTCACTTAGTACATGAGCATCTAATATGAATACAAGTTTGGAAAATACGGTCCATAACCGTCTGATACCAAATATAGTAAATAAGGAGATTGGGAAGGAAAGGCAAGGTCTGCTATACACCACAGCTACCTCAGAATCTCCGAAAAATTAATTGTGCGAAAGAATCAACACCCGTTATATCCGAGAATATCTAGGTGTAGTATGAGTACAACCAACTCAGCAAGTAACAATAATAAATAAGGAACTGGAGATAGTGACGAGCTACACAGTTACAGTTCATTTTTAGTAATTCCAGCAGAGAGTAGACATACTATCAATTCCAGCAGTTTAAGTCAAATTAGTTTTATACAATTCAAGTTCATGTAATCCGGATATAAAATCTTTCAAAGAATTTCACAACAATGACAGATATCAACTAAGTCCAACAACAAATGAAAAGCAAATAGAGCCTCTCAGGGCAACATTTACTCAACTCGTCACAACAGCTCACCCACACGGCTCTCAACCCTCAGCACTCACACTCAATGGGTACCCGCGCTCACTGGGGGTGTACAGACTCCGGAGGGGCTCCTACAGCCCAAGCGCTATAATCTGCACGGATAACTCACGTGTTGCACGGACAACTCACGTGCCATAGTGTAAATACCTGGATCCACACGGACAACTCACGTGCTGCACGAACAACTCACATGCTATAGTATAATATAAGGATCCGTACGGACAACTCACGTGCCATAGTGTAAATATCAGGATCTGCATGGACAACTCACGTGCTGCATGGATAACTCACGTGTTATAGTATATTATAAGGATCCGCACGGACAACTCACGTGCTATAGTATAATATAAGGATCTGCACGGACAACTCACGTGTTGCACGAAAAACTCACGTGCTATAGTATAATATCTCACAATCAGGCCCTCAGCCTCACTCAGTCCTAAATCTCTCCAGTCTCTCGGGCTCTCAATAGTCATGATACTCAGCCCAAATAATAATAATATGATGCATCAATAATGAACAGTAGAGACTGAGATAAAATAAATAAGTAAACTGTGACTGAGTACAAAATAATAATTTAGCAGATAATTCAACATGTACAAGACCTCCGTGGTCTTTACAGCACCATCACATAGCCTAAGCATGCTTCACTATAAAATTGTTATAGCACAGAAAGGGCACATAGCTAACGACAAGCTTATTCAATTTTCCAGTTTCACGGAATGGACCAAGTCCCAATTCTCATGGTGCACGCCCGTCACCTCCAAAATACTCACATAATACAATAATCTGGGGTTTCATACCCTCAGGACCAGATTTAAAATTGTTACTTACCTCAAACCGTGTAATTCTTTATTCCGATATACCCTTGCCACCAGAATTGGTCTCCGAAAGCCTCGTATCTAGCCACAATTAATTCGATTCAGTCAATACCAATTATTGTAATTAATTCCATAAGGAAATACTAATTTTCTAATAAAAATCCGAAATTAACTCAAAAATTGCCCGTGGAGCCCACGTCTCGGAACCCAACAAAAGTTACAAAATATGAATGCTCATCCAACCACGAGTCTAACCATATAAATTTCACCAAATTCCAGCATCAACTCGACCCTCAAATCTTAAGTTAAAGTCTTTGAAGATTTCTACCATTTTCAACTCAATCTTTACCCATTTGAACTCAACAATCTTTCCACAAACCTTATTGATATGTATATGTATAACTAATACTCTTATACCCAAGAATCATACTCTTAATCACTTATCTTTTACTCCAAACCCGAAATTGAAAGACTAGGGTATGAAACCTTACCTCTTAGATGAAGAACTTGAGAGATTTCTTGTTGGATTTCAAGGCTTGAGCAAGATTTGATGAACAAGACACTTGAGCTTCTTCCTCTCTCTAAAACACTCTCAATTCTCTCTAAAAATATCAGGTTTTAGCTCAAAAATGACTTAACCCCTCTCTCTACCCGGCCTAGGGGTATTAAATGAGCTCTGCGCGGCCGTGCACCTGGGCAAGTGGCCGCGCATCTGGCTGCGCACCTGAGGCAGAAACTCTCAGATATGCGTGGCCACGCATCTGGGTGTGCATATGACACAGGTCCTGTAAAATAGACATAACTTTGTGTATACATATCCAAATGACAAACGGTTTGATGATTTGGAAACTAGACCCAAAGAGCTTTAGTTTTATAGGTTATAGACTATGTAACTCTTCAAATATTGAGAGTTATGCTCATTGGAAGTTAGATCTTGTGCGAACTCACTTGAAACTTTATTCCATCATAAAATTTTCAACTTGACTTAGCCTTAGGGCTCTTCTTAGACCATAAACCATTCTTAATGCACCTCATACATATATCATCATGATCAATTGATATCATTCAAATTATCAGTCTTGTTCATACCCGAATTGATATAATTAGCACTCGTCAATCTTCTTAAGGGTCTTAAAACACTTAGAACTTTTTCTGGGGTGTTACACATTGGAGGCAGAGGAAGAGGCAAGGATTCTAAGAAGGATGTCCATACGAGCATTTGCAGACCCTTGATCGGTTAGCAACCTTTCCTTCAGGTCCTCAACCTGTTTCCTGAGAGCAGCATTTTTCTTTGTCAAGCGGGCAACCTCTGTATTTTGGGCACTACTGGAACCAACTGCCTCCTAGTTATGATTGAGCCGACCTTCGATAATGGCATTTCGAGCCTTCGGCTTCCTTATTTATTCAATGGCACTGTTTTGAGTGTTGATAAACTGAGAAATGGTCGAATTGCTACCTACCCCTCCACTCCTATCAATGCACTCACACTCTTCAAGGGTAGTTTTGGAGAAAGATTGCTTATGAGTTCCTACTTTAGCCTGTCCCAAGGGAACCTCGAAGAATTCAAACACTTTAGTGAGGAGAAACCCGTAAGGCAATCCATGATTACCTTCCTTGAACTCTGTTACTTTTTTCATGTGCTCTATCATAAGACCGGGCAAGTTTATGGTGGTGTAGCTATCTAGTGCTTCTATAAGAACCAAGTCTGCTCGTGATGTAATTGAGCGTCTTTCAGCACGTGGAAGCAGAACTTTGTTCACTATTTCGAACAACAGTTGGTACACTGGAAGGAGGGCCTTCTTGTGTACATGTTCCCCTTGATGTACTGCCTTATCCTTCATAATGGTGTTTCTGAAATTTGTAGAGCAGACCCCCAAAATGGATGACATCCCATCAGTGGGCACACCCAAAATGGCTCCCAGTACACTAGTGTCCATCACAAAATCAACACCGTTCACTGTTAGACAAATGTTATCATCCTCAACTGTGAAGAAGTCAGCATAAAAGCCACTTCTGCCTCATATACCTTGGGATTGTCAGTTGTGAATAAATGTGTCCACTGTTGGAATTCACAAATCTCCACCAATTGGCGCATTACTGACATATCCATAATATCGGGGGCAAATGTACGAACCCACAGTACCTTTTGGATTCTCAGGTTTTCCCTTCCAACATCCTGGGTTGCACCAACCTTGGCCCTTTTGGAGGAATCGGGTTCTTCACTAGCACTAGCATTCCTTTTCACTGATTGTCTTGCACTTTTTCTTTTCTCACCAGATTTCTCAGGCACCGTTTTCTCAGACACTTGTTCAATCAACTCTTCACCAGATTTCTTAGCTACTTTCTCACAAAAATTTTCACCCTCAACCTTGCTCAAGTCTATTTCACTCACAGATGACTCCTTGTTGGACTTTGGAATAGTAAGTTTCTTTGAGGACTTACGAACCAAGGAACCAGGTTCCTCTTCTACCTCATCAACAACAACAATGAATAGTGCAGAAGGCACTACCTTCTCATTTACAACCTTTCCATTTTTTACCAATCTCCTCTTCTTCTTTTCCTTTTTGCTTTTCCTTAAAACTGACTCAAATTCTTCCTTCTTCTTCAACCTAGTGATAGGTCTCTTAGAAGTTGACTCGTGGGGAGTTGCCTGGCTACTCCTAGACTTGATGAAGCTCGCAAGAGCCACATTGTCATAGGCATCTTCACTCCCTTCGTTTTCCTCCTCAGACAGAGATCGCATCTCAGGAGGAACAATGGCTAATGGCTCAGCATAGAATTGAGGAGAGGGAGCAGGGTCAGTACTGACCTCGGGTTCTTCAGAAGAACAAGAAGTTTCATCCCAAGTATGAGCATAGTGCTCCTCTTATATGGAGGGATCAGGTCCCTCAGGAAGTTTCCCAGTAGTACTGTCTGGTGCCAGATTTTTGACAAGCACTAGTTCCCTTCCTTCTGCAGTAGACTATCACCTTCCCTATTAGACTTATTTGTTTCAGACATGCCTTCATACTCATCAACTACACAGCCCTCAGCAGCGGTTGACAATATATTCTCTATGGCCTCTTGTTCTTGCAAACTCAAAGTAAACTCAGAAGACATAAGAAGAGCATTACATGTAGACTCAGCGACATTCAAATCAAGACCTAGGGTAGTCTTTTCCGATTCATCACTGTTACAACCCACTCCTTGCATCTCATAACATTCTTCCACTGGTCGACTAGAAATTTCCTGATTGTCTTTTTCCGCCACTGTATCTGCTTCTACCATTTTTTCTGACGAGACAAAAGGAGAAGTTGCTGCCATAAATTTCTTGGGAGTAGAGGTTTTGCGACTCCTATGAGAGCCAGTGCTCGACTGAGTTGGAGAGGAACCAGTAGATGGTTGTGACTCTAACTTAGGGTTTGGACTAGATAGTGTAGGGATTTTAGGTTCTAGCACTGGGTTTCAATGGGTGATGACATAGTGGGGGTGATGCTTGGAGCAGTCTGAGTCTCCAGATTTTCAGACATGATAGAGTATAGTGAGAGTTTGATGGAAGAAAAGAGTGTTTGGTTTGAAGGAAAAAGAGAATTTTTGGCTTTGATGTGAACAGTTATGATAGTGACCGTGAGAGAGGTTATTTAAGAGGGGGGCGGGTTCGGTTAGGAACAGGTATCAAGTTGGGTAGACGGGTCGTTTCATAACGGGTAGGACGCTTGAGTTCCAAAAATAGAAAGAAAGGAAGGATTGACATTTTAATGATGTGGCACCATTTCAGCCGTTAAAAAGATGTGGATGAGAGTACATAGAAACTACTAACATGTGTCAGAGGAACCAGGTTTCCTGACCGATTTTGTAAATGTGAACTTCATCCTTTTGACTAAAATGTGATATCGCTACTTGTTTGCTCTGTAATCGTCATGTGTGTCTACCTGCAATGGTCTAGAGATGAGTTAGACTTTGCTAGAAAATACTTTTTAGCTATTTTACCTGTACATTTCTTTCATAGCCAATCATCGAGGGACCATGTCCCTAGCTAGACTTCATCAACCCTAGTGCCAAGCGATTCTTTTCAAAGTACTCTCTGCTCAGTGCTTTGGTGAAGATATTTGCAATTTGATCTTTTGTGCTGCAAAACTTTATGCAGATGAGCCCTTTCTCAACATTGTCTCTGAGAAAGTGATGTCGCACATCAATGTTCTTTGTTCTCTTATGTTGAAATGAATTTTTGCCATGTTAAGAGCACTAGTGATGTCACATAGTAAGGGCACACAATCAGAAAATACACCGAAATCTTCTTGCTACTGCTTGATCCACAACAGTTGAGCACAACAAGAGGCAGCTGCCACGTACTCAGCTTCAGCAGTTGAAAGGGCCACTGGGTTTTGTTTTCTTGTGCCCCACGAGATTAGACATGAGCCCAGAAAATGTGCCATACCAGAAGTGCTTTTCGTATCCACCAGATAACCAGCATAGTTAGCATCAGCATACCCTATTAAGTCAAAGTTATCTCCTAAGGGATAGTAGAGAATCAGGTCCTGCATTCCTTTGAGATACCTCAGAATTCTCTGTGCAGCCTTCAGATAAGACTCATTTGGATTGGATTAAAACCTGGCACAGAGTCCCACACT
Organism: Nicotiana tomentosiformis; assembly: GCF_000390325.3. Lineage (NCBI taxonomy): Eukaryota > Viridiplantae > Streptophyta > Magnoliopsida > Solanales > Solanaceae > Nicotiana > Nicotiana tomentosiformis. Next base: position 135,505,589 of record NC_090817.1, read on the forward strand.
GAAAACAATGTCTGGTCTACTTGTTGTGAGATACAGAAGTGACCCAATAATGCCTCTATACATAGTCTCATTTACAGGAGAACCAGGTTCATCCATATCCAGGAGAGTGGCAGTGGTAATAGGTGTATCAATGATCTTTGAACTCTCCATCTCAAATCTCTTCAGAAGCTCTTTGATGTACTTTTGCTGACTTATCATTGTGCCCCTAGGAGTTTGCTTGACTTGTAGACCCAAGAAGAAATTCAATTCCCCCATCATGCTCATTTCAAACTCATTTCCCGTGAGTCTTGCAAATTCCTCACACAAAGAGTCATTTGTTGCTCCGAAGATAATGTCATCAACATAGACTTGCACTATGAGCAGGTTCCTCCCCCGTTTCATGCACGAGGAGCTTGCTTCAGTCCAAATAATGCCTTGTCAAGTTTAAACCCGTGCTCAGGATGCTCATGGCACTCGAAACCATGCGGTTACTTGACGAAAACTTCTTCTTTCAGAAAGCCATTCAGAAATGCACTTTTGACATCCATTTGAAACAATTTGAATTCTATATGAGATGCAAATGCAATAAGGATTCTGATGGCCTCCATTCAAGTAACTGGAGTAAAAGTTTCATCATAGTCAATTCCTTTTGCACATGCATCACACACCTTGTGATCTTTGAAGCTTGACTTAGGCAATCCACGAACTAGGTCCTTCCTGACCAACTTGTTCAGCCATGTAAAACTTGCATGGCCCAACCTTCTGTGCCATAGTTTAGTGTCATCATCCACAGCACTCAGACACGTGAGATCCCCATTATGTAGTGACTCAAAATCAGCGACATAGATGTTCTTGTATATTTTTGCCATCAGGATCACATCACCAGTTACAAGATTTGTGACTGTGCAAATTTTTGACACAAATTCCACCTTGTTGCCTTTGTCGCAGATCTGCGAGACACTCAACAAGCTGTACTTCCTAGCATTCACGTAATACACATTTTCGATTGAGTGAGTGGGAGACTTTCCAATTCTTCCTACTCCAAGAATGTATCCCTTTTTGCCATTTCCAAAGGATACACTCCCTCCTTGCAGGGCTTTGACTGAAAGAAAATCATTAGTGCTTCCAGTCATATGCTTCGAGCAGCCACTATCTATGTACCATCTTTGGTTGCTTCCTTTCATTGCTCCCTGCAAAAGAGAATCAAAGATTAGACTTAGGAACCCAAACAAGTTTGGGTCCCTTGTAATGTGGAAACGGGTGAATCAGGGTTCTTTTTGTCCAAGCAGGCAATACACGTTTGTTAGATGAGGGAGCAGGTTTTTTTGCAATAGTTACTTTTTCAGCAAAAACTTTGTTTTTCTGCTGGGATTGGAATCTGACTTTATATGTTTCCTTGAAATGTCCAGTGTTACCACAGTGAGTGCAGATCCAGTTATCGGGAACAGTAACGTACTTGCCGTGTGGGTTGTAAAGGGTTGTTTCTTTTTGGAACCCAATTCCCTGCCTGTCCCCCCTCCCCCACCCCCTTGTTCGTATACATAGCAGTGATTGCATCAGAGGACCAAGTCCACTTAAGAGATTTTTCTAGGTCACTCTTCACTCTGCCTAGATCTTCCTGAAGTTATCTGTTTTTCTCAAGCTCAGCACACAGACTAGATTTCACTGATTTTAGCTCATTTTCAAGCCTAAGGTGTACCTCACTCGCAACTTCCTTTCCCTTTTGAGTGTTCATAGGCCTACTTTCCCTTCTTAGTTCCTCAATTATTTCCTTTAGGTCTATAACTACTACCAATAGGTCATCTCTCTCATGCTCTATATTTGCAATTCTCTTAGTCAAAATATCCTTTTCCCTTTTTAAACTCTCAATGGTCTCTCTTAGATCAACCGCAACCACTACTAGATCATCTCTCCTATTCTATTTCTCCCAGTTCAGTGGTTAGCGCATTTTTATCATTAATGAGACTGTGATAAGTATCAATTAAAATATTAGCCAAAGATATAAACTTCTTTTGAGAATAGGATTTCAGATTTCTTTGAACATCCAAAAAGTTTACCTCATCTTCATCGTCATCTTCCTCATCCTCATCTGATTTAGCCATTAGAGCAAATATGAAATCATATTCAGCTGCTTCACTTTCTACTGCCATCATAGAGCTGTCACCTTGATCATCATCATCTCCAGACTCGCTGGAGGAGTCTCCCCATGCAGCAAGAGCTTGTTTCACAACACTGTCATCGGTATCTTTTCTCTTGAACTTTTTGTCAGGAACCTGGTTCCTTTTGACTGCTTTGTCTGTGTTGTGTTTGTACTGATCTTGCTTAAGGATGGGGCAATCCTTGATGAAATGTCCTGGTTTCCCACACTTATGACATAGGTCATAGCCTCTTGGCTTGCTAGAGCTGCCCCTTTTTGGAATACCTCCATTTTTGCGAACCATTTTCTGAAATCTCTTTGTCAGGTAAGCCATGCCGGCATCCTCACCACTTGAGTCATTTTTGTTTGTCTTGAGGACCAGGTTCTTCTCCCTTTTGGGCTCTTTTATCTCATTGTCCTTCTTCTTCTTCTTCATTTCATAAGTTTTCAGATTACCAATGAGTTTATCAATGGTCAGCTTCTGCAAATCCTTTGCCTCTGTAATGGCATTTACCTTGCTTACCTAGGAACCATGTAATACACTAAGTATTTTCCTGACAAGTTTGTTCTTAGGAATGATTTCTCCTAGTGAGTGAAGCTCATTGATGATAGAGGGGAAGCGAGTGTGCATGTCCTGAATGGACTCGTCGTCCTTCATTCTGAAGAGCTCATACTCAGTTGTCAACATGTCGATTTTCGACTGCTTGACTTGAGTTGTCCCTTCGTGCGCTGTTTGAAGAGCTTCCCAGATCTCCTTAGCACTCTGACAAGCTGAGATGCGGTTGTATTCATCTGGTCTGATGCCACAGACAAGAATCTTTTTTGCCCTGAAATTTTTCTCAATAGCCTTTCTGTCAGCATCGTTATACTCTTTTCTCGTTTTTGGTACTGTAGTTGTTCCCTCATCAATAGTTTTCATGGGAACAAAAGGTCCGTCACATATTATATCCCACAACTCTGAGTCCTCAGCCATGATGAAATCATGCATTCTTGTTTTCCACCAACCATAGTATTGGCCGTTGAATCTAGGTGGTTTGTACGTTGATTTCCTTCTTCGAAGTTTGGTAGAGCAGCTATGAGGATCCTTTCTAGGTGTTAGCCTGATAGAAAGAACCTGCCCTGATACCAATTGATAGAATTTAAGGGTCCACCAAACTATATCGAGAACCAGGTTCTCTATTAGTTCCCACAGAACACACGCACACTGTAGTAGGTAAATGACACAAAGAAATTTTACGTGAAAAACTCTCAACTCACGGGATTAAAAACCACGACCTACCCTTGTAGGATTTAAACTTCACTACTGAGCAAACTTTAGATTACAACCTATTGTAACCTGGGAATTAACCTCTTAATCCCTCACTAACTTGTAACAACTCTATTACAAGCCACTTTGTAATAACTCTATTATAAAGACTTACAACTCGATTAACTCTAGCCAAGACACAAACACAAGGCTTATGATTTTACAAAGATTTCCTACACAATGCTTCTAACTAAGCTAAGTAGGAATTACAAGTAAAGTATTTTAAGAAAGGTGCAACACAACTAGGGACATGTAATGACTCAATACATGAAATTGTTCCTTCGTTATGTTGTTCTTTGTTCTTGATGCCCTTGAGAATTACTTGCAAGATTGGCACAGACTTGAGAGAAAATGCTTGATCGATTCTTGAATGTGCAAGTGTTTTGTTTTACCTTTGCTTGATGTAAATAACTCATTTGTGACATCACTTGAATGATGTAAGCAAGTTAGGTAAATGGCATTCCTCATAAAGTTGACTGTTGCATTGTTACGTGTGCAGGCAAGAACTTTACAGCTGTGGGGAGTTGACTTGTACAGTCACCACTGGAACTGGTGGCCATCTGTTCCCTCTCTTGTTCCTTTGATTCTGAAGAGTTGAACCACGTCACCGAACTGAGACTTGTTGTTCTTTAAGTGCTTGAGGATGTGTAACAGGTTCCTTATCTGGTTCTTATCATTAAGCTTGTTAGATCATCAAAACATAACAGAGATACATATAACCTATCATTTATAATAATTGAAAGAAAGAAAACCTTAACTAGCGTCCGCTGGCCCCATGCGATGATAATTCTATCACTCCAAATTAAACCATGTGGATTTACTCGTAAGCACTGCAGTGCTTTTAGGAAGCACCAGTTTAAATATCAGCTCCACGTTGTCGCACGTAATTACAATACTTGCAAAAAGTGTGCCTCTTCTAGTTTTTCTCTTTCCCAATAATTCAAACGAATATCTGTATCGCATAACCAATAGTCTTTCTTTGCAAGTGAAGTTCTAATATTTCAGTCAAAAGGAATAAACCAAGCAAAATAAGACGGACAAATTAAAATGTTACAGGTCAAATTCCCCTTCCTTTCCTATTGAAGAAGTCTTTTACATTCCTACCATTATGTTAAATTATGTTAACAACCCAATCATCAAAAGTTTACCCGAATTGCCTTGCAAATGAATTTTGGAATGCGATGCAAGAAGTCTGTTGTATTACAGCTTCTGAAACATTTTGTTGAAAAACTTGAGGAACATAAGGAGCTGAAGGGCCAGAGTAGTAGTTGTGTATAACAGTACTCTCTTGAGGTGGCAGCATTTCTCGCTCTACCCGCAAGTACCATTGGTAATTCCTGTCATTTAGCCCCATGAGATGCTGCTGCGAAGGGACCACGTCTTGCATTGATCTATACCTGCCAAAGTGATTATTTAAGATAGCCCTTCTATATTTATTAAGTTTGAAAATGGACTGGAAAATGAAAAACCGGTAAACAGAGAAGCAATTTTTATTCACATAGAATACTTGAGGCAAACTCTTAAACATGGGGCTAATAGTCCAGAGTTCAACTTAATACATGCTAAAATAGTTGCTTTAACAATACCAAAAAATTCAAACACAAAAAGATAATTGAAGAGAAAAAGGTCATTGTGCTGAATGGCACCAATTGCAAACAGCACAAAGTACTAGAGTCTTAATATTAAGAAAGCAATTGAAAACCTCACCTCTTCCGCCCCACAACTTCCAAAACTGAAGACAACAATAAATCCTCACAGAATTTAGAAAAAAGAAAAGAAAACAAAGGGCACAGAACCTGATATGTGGGTCCCATATATCGGTGACATATGGTTGATGAGAATATGCATGACTGTGAGCAGTCAATTTCTGATGCTGCATATTATCCACGAAATCCGTGGTTCTAAGCCATCCATGCTGAGCACTTTGGAGTTCATAGACTGGTTGAGACTCCATAACAGGTGGAGGATGACTGTGCTGCAATCTGGTCATATATGGATCATCTGCAGAAACGGACATCGGGGGGTACCTAACCTGATGTTCCATATTCCAAGTAGAAATTCTATTTGGAGGTGGGACATTGGCCATTGATGAACCCACTTTTGCCTGGGGATAGGATAGCACCTTAACCTGATCTTCCACAGCCAATGTGGGCATAATCTTGGGCATGCCAACATTAGCCAAAGACTGGTCCACTTTTGCCAATGGATGGGGCACAGTTGCTGCTGTTGCTGATCCAGTCAGTGGACGAAATAAGGATAATAGAGTCCTCACCTGTATGTTTAAAATTCTCTTTAAAGAACAGAAAGTGGTAAAGCATTTGTAAGACAACTACTTGTGTGAAATAGGTTGGTACCCCATATCTAAGAAAGAAACCCCCTTACTTGACGACCATTTAATTCAGGTTCAAACTTTCTGCCAAGATAATTGTCCTTGATAGCATATCTGAAAGAAGCTTCTGGCAGGGGAAGACATTCCTTAAAAATTTGAAATTTCACCTGAATGAGAGCAATAGTAACATGAATCTTAGTAACTAGTTGCACAAACCAATTAGGTGGAGGAAGTGATTCTTGTAAATTCAAATAACCTAGACATCAAATACGTCAAGAATACCATTATGAATACCCAGTAGCTAAATTAATACCTTGACAGCCTACAACCTACTGGAGCAATAAAGGAATCGAAAACAAGGGAAGAATAGCCAAGTGGTATAAGATTAGTGGTTTGAGTCACCAAGGGAGCAAAGTGGGAAAGGACCATTGCTGGACTTCGGTTAGGGGTTTTGGGGTAGACAAAAATGCCCTTTAGGTAAGTAATCCTTGCATAGCAATTCCTTCATTATTAATCACTGCATAACAGTTCCTTCATTACTAATCACCGCATAATAAGTCTCTTCATTATTATTCATCGCATAAACAATCCCTACAGCTATAATCCCAAATTCCCAATATAACTAGTACACCAAACGACCCCTAAGTTCAGTAGTCAATTACAATGTCAGGTGTTTGTTGGGACTTGGGCTAAATTCTGCTTGTACATGATTATACGTTCTATGTTCTGGTCTACTTCTGAATTTTACTCTGAAAAGAATTAGATAATTTGGCGTCTTAGGCCAACAGCACCCAACATTGTAGGAACTATTCTTCCATGTGACTAACAATATTATGCTACAAACTTACACTAAAGACACATAAGAGTAGACAGAAGGATGTAGAATTAATTAGCAATGACTTTCTACTGATAGTTACAACATTACAAAAAAAAAAAAAAAAGGATCACGTGGAATAGAGCCAAATAAAGGAACATAAAGTATGGCTCGGAACTTTTCCTTTTTTTTAGAGAGAAAAAAACAGAACATTGGTGAAAGAAAATTCTTGAATAATACACATACATGCCAAGCTTGAGGGCTTAAAAGACAAGCAAATCATAAACGCAAGCAGGACAAGTTTAAATCACATTGAACCAGAGAGTTCCAAACCCATTTCTTACTATCATCATGTATATTTCAAATCAAGACCAACAAAGAAGTGGCCACAATTTTAAATAACTGACAGCAAAATGATTTACCTGTGCTGGAAATTTGCCTCCAAAAGCAAGTGGTTCCAAGTCTATTTTTCCAGTGGATGTTGCCTCATACACGCCATATAGAAGCTTCAACTCGAAATCAAAGAGGAAGAGCTTTGTTCCTGGCTTAATCTTTTCTACCGTTTCCTTTTTGTTTGATCGAAGCCCAAAAACACGGAATCTATAACAATCAAGTTTTGTATTTCCACCGCACAAAAATATGAAACCAGAAAGGAGATCCAGTTGGTCAGACTCATCCTGCAAGATCAAAAAGTACACATTTCAAAAACTAAGAAATATAACAGAGTGATTTAGTGTATGCTTTTGATTGCCGCAATGATGCCAATAAATAAATAGCATGCTTATTTTGTGACAGATGGATAATGCTTTAAATGATGATAGAAGGAAGAACAAAAAAGAGTACCTGGGTGTCCTCAGATGAATCGGTTTCTACATCATCACCAGTATTTTGCTCATCTATATAAGCAGTAGACAAAGGCGGTTGCTCAGATTCATCCTGCAGTGAGGGACCAGTACATGAGGCTCTACAACGGGTGGAGCATGAAAGTGCTGCATTCTGGTAATATATGGATCTTACGAAGAAATAGGTACTGACATATACTTAACCTGATGTTCCTTAGCAAAAGCAGTATTAGTATTTGGTGGGCAAACATTGCCCATTGATGGACCCACTTCATGAGGATACGGCAACAACTTAGCCTGATCTTCCATAGCCAAGACGGGTATAATCTTTGGCACGCCAGCCCGTGGATGGGGCACAGCTGCTGCGGTTGCAGATGCAGGCAAGGGACGAAATAAGGATAATAGATTCCTCACCTGTATATTTCAAATTCTCTTTAAAGAACAGAAAGTGGTAAAGCATTTGAAAGACAACTACTTGTGTGAAATAAGTTGGCACCCCATATCTAAGAAAGAAAACCCCTTACTTGACGACCATTTAGTTCGGGTTCAAACTTTCTGCCATGATAATTGTCCTTTATAGCGTGTCTGAAAAAAGATTCTTGCAGCGGAAGACATTCCTTAAAGAGTTGGAATTTCACCTGAATGGAGAGAGCAACAGAAGTATGAAGCTAGTATCTACTCACGCAAACCAAGAAGGTGGAGAAAGTGAATTTCGTCAATTTGAAGAACCTTTACACCACACCAATTGGTGGAGCATCGAGGTGCACGCAAGCTGGCCCATATACTACCGTTAATTAAAAAATAAAGCCTGAAAATATCTGAAATAACTAATTGGTTTGAGACGTAACAATCTAATAAAAGCCCGTAAGTATCTGAAACAACTACCTGTCCTTGTGACTACAACCACAATATGTTACAAACACACACTGACAAAACATAAAAGTAGACAGAAGAATGTACTATAAATTAGCAATGGCTTTCTACAGTGGATAGTTCCATGAGATAGTGACAACTAACTGAAATAAATGCATCACCGGCCTAAAGCCAAGTAAAGGAAGATATTTATCCCCCAGAACTTCCTCCTACCAGGACAAGATAATGTTCTCATCGAGGCCTAAGCACTTGTTCCAATGACTTGGAAAGATTGGTGAAGAGAATTTTTGAAAAATACACATACATGCCAAGCTTGAGGGCGAACACAAGCAAATCATAATTGCAAGCAGGATCAGTTCGAATCACGTCAACCAGAGGATCCCAATCCCATTTCCTAAGACATCATACACTTTTTATATCAAGACTGACAAACAATTGGGCCAGAAAATTAAACAACTGACAGCAAACACGATTTACCTGTGCTGGAAATTTGCCTCCAAAAGCACGTGGTTCCAAGTCTGTTCTTCCAGTAGATGTTGCCTCATACACACCATATAAGAGCTTCAACTCAACATCAAACAGGAAGAGCTTTGTTCCGTGTTTAATCTTTTCTACAATTTCCTTTTTATTTGAACGAAGCCCAAAAACTCGAAATCTGAAACAATCGAGTTTTGTATCTCCACTGCACAAAAATATAAAACCAGAAAGGTCCTCGAAAGTTTCCCCGTCTTTCTCTTTATCTTGTGAGGCAACTCTACCAAGACTAGAAGCAGGGGCTGGATAAACAGCAGGAGCAGAGACTCCTGCTGAGTTATTAATAGGAAGAAAAGCTTGATTTATCACAATACTTGGCTTCACCTTTGCAGCGACCTTCTTCTTTTTCTTCATCATAAGTTTCTTTGTATTTGATTGACTGAAATTTTTCCCTTTCTTTTTCCACTTCTTGCCTTCCATCCCAACTATGAGTGAAGTTGTTGCTTTGCAAAGGAAAAAGCACTCCTAAAATGCATGTGTACCACAATGAGGAAAACAGAGGGTCATATTGAAGAAGCAGGAATGTATACGCCTATACGGAGAACCAATGAGTTTGCAAACAACAGTAATGGGGAATCATATACTGGTACCGAAGAAACTGACAAAAATAAAACCTGCAATCTTGAAAAGACATATGGAGCATGTGTCGGGACTGCTTCTTAAGAAAGTAAGTACATCCTAGATCACTTTTTTTTTTTTTTTTTTGATGAAGTAAGATAATTTCATTAAATGGCATCAAGAAGATGCATAGCAACACTTTTCTGTTATCTGCTATAGGAGCAAATTCTCTGACTTTTTCTTTCTTTTGGATCAGTAAGCAAAAACGACCATTTCTATGACTTGAAGATCTTATTTCTAAGAGTTGATGTAGGAAAGACAGTTCTTATTGACCAAATACAAATCACCTAAGGTCCTTGGAAAGTTATAATAGACCAAGATTATCTTGTGTGCATTTGTTCTCTGAAATTGGAAAATGTCATCAGTCTATGTTTAAGCAAGCAGCTCATAGGCTCACTTATAATTTGAAAAGTACATTTTAGTAATCCCTTTTCCAGCAAAAGGTAGGGAATAGTGTTTTTTTTCTTTTTCCCTTTGTCTTCTTCCAATCGCCAACATTTGAAGAACCCAAGTACCAACACTAAAATTAAGGAGAGTGAGGCATTTGGTGTAACTTAATTATGAAGCTTGTAAAAATATTTTACCAATAATATTAGTCAAGCTACCCTACTAGCAAGAATAGAAAGGAGATTAAATAATCGTATTTATAGATAGTTGATCCATTATATTCCCACTTTCCCAAAGTTTTCTTAAAAAGAAACTGCAAACACAAGAATTTGCACTGGTAACACGTCGTCAAGAAAGGGGACAACCTATATACGCCAATAAGATATACAAATTGATCCAAAATTCATTGCCGCTATCTTCGCTATTATGAACATTAGCGAACTCAAAAGAGGCAAAACGAAGGAAATGAGCAATAAGAAGCTTAAAATTTTATATTTTTTATCAGGAAACAGTTTAAAATTTTATTAGTGCACCCAAGGGAGTGACCTCGTAGTCGAGCTGTAATAAAGACCATGAGAACCAGAGTACAAATCCCCGGTAGAGTTTTTTATTTTATTTTAAATGTAGGTGATTTATTCTCATTTATATAAGCTTTGTGGGCTGATTCAGCCGATATTTGAGGATACAGTTAGAAATAGTCAACATGCATACAAGTTGACCCGAACACCATAGTTAATGAGAAAAAGTTTTGATTTTTATTAGTGTGCATAAAGCCGATATATACATAGATTTGCATTACCATTTTGCTATAAAATCAGTCCCATCATAACCCTCATAAAGAAATTGGAACAACCAATGTCAAGGTAAAATCGGAATAATTCTTTCCCTAAAAAGAAAAAAAGAAAAAAGCAAATGTTCATGCATCAGGATACCTAAAAACACAAAAAACCACTTCAAATTCCGAACTCAGTTATACTTAAAGACTACCGCCGAGAAGGAAAGAACACCGAATAAGAAAGTTAAAGTCCAGAGCGAAAAATCCGAGCAACTCAACAGAATCAAAAGTTCATGCATCAAAAAACTAGTTACGAATCCCAAAAATTAGCTAATTACTGGGCGACTAACGGACGAATGGTAGTTGATAGCTCAGTCAAATCTAAACATGCATTCCGTATATATTAGTAGTGATGAAGCTAGAAATTCGGGCGAGAGAATGCATACCGGCGAGTAGGGAGCAATGCTTCTGCTAGTGAGAGTGAACGATGGACTGAATTCGGGCGTCCCTTTCAATGAGCGCTGTTTCGATTTCCTTGTATTCTTTTGTTTTGTGTAGAATCTGTATATACCTATATCTAGATGCTATACAGAATACGGTATGTCGAAGAAAAACTGTTAGGGGTCGTTTGTTTTGATTAGGCTTATTCCGGGATAAGTTATGCTGGGATTAGTTATGTTGAAATTATTTTTTATTCATTATTTGGTATGTTATATTAAAAATGACAATTGCATAATTTCTAAGAAAAAGGTATAAGTTATCACGACACTAATTATCCACCTTCTACAAGGTATAAGTTATCCCAGTACTAATTATAATCTCGGAATAACTTATACCAGGTTTGCTAACTAAATAAAATATTAAGGTGATATTAAATTTTTATACCAGCATTATAACTTCTTATACCCCATACCAAACGACCCCTTAAGAGGGTAACAATATGCTTCATAATACACGAATATCAATTATATTAGTAATATTTTATAAGATACATATGTAAATCAAAGCATACGAAAATTTTTATTTTGTGTCTCACACAACTGATACTAGTTGTGTGATGTTTCTTTTTTGTCTCATAATTTTGTGGATCCAACAGTATAAGATATAGATCTACAAATTTGTGAAATAAATAATGTCAGTTGTGTGAGACACACCATAAAATTTTTTACGAAATTACAAAATATTACTTGTTATGTCTATCTTATAAACATTTATAATTGTGGGCAACTTTGGAAGTGTCTTTAGGCGAAATGACACAATACAACATCAATTTCATGGAAATTTATATTCATCACAAATCAAATTGATCTATCACCAACTAACCTCCAATTTAATGTATATTTTTTCCTTTAAGGTACTAATAAATACGTATATCAAAATAGATGTTATTCACAAAACAATTGAGAAAATTGCCGGTTTTATGCTTAATACTCTAAAATTTTGATTATTACAATATTATTTAAGTGAAATGAGATGACCATGTAATACTCAGTTATCACTAATTCATATATTAATAATAATACTTCTATTATTATCTCATATTTCATCCTGCATAAAATACTATATATATATCCGTGCACAGAGTATATGTATTAATTATAAGGATATACAGAAAAAAGTAATCAGACAAAGCATAACTAATACATCGTCGACTTCATGGAATGTTATAATCATCACAAATCAAATTGATCTATTCACCAACTAGTCATTAAATTAACAAAAAGCTTATATTTAAGAAATAAAATTGTATATCAAATAAATATTGTTTACCCGTAAAACGGTATAGTTGAATTTGTAACGTGTTTTATAGACAAGCGAATCGATTCGATCCCAAAATGCTAAATAAATTAAATAAAATGCAAGACTTAGCGTTGGAATAGAGATAAGACGGCAAATAACTTGGTTCCGAGAGCTTTCGAAGGCAGTAATATAAATATCAATAGACAAGAAACAAAGTATTGTTGAGCTTTTAAATAGTATATAGCATAAGTTTATCAGAAAATTCGTCCCCTTACAATAGTTGTTAAAGCCACAATTTATAGTTGTACCTAGGGAACATGGTCCTAGGATCAAACCCCTCTTAAATGACATTTATGAGGGTCATTAATGAATATGTAACGGCATGCTGTGAATGCCAAAATTCTCTATAACGGACTGTGTATTTAATACTGCAGAATATTCTTCATTGAATGTTACCGGGTGGCAGATATTCGTTTGTCTTCATTAGCCATACTCCCTCCGGGATCATCCCGGTGACAACTTGTGATGTCCACAACACACTTCTTTAGAAGATATGATACGGTCGTATGCAATAATAATTACCCAACTATGAGTCGGGGTCAAATCCACTAGGAGTTATGAGTGGTGTTAGGAGTATATATTTGAAGCAAGCAAATGGGTTATCTAAGATTGCACTTCCACAATAAGATTTTGTTTTCTATTTCTACTGTTACTCTAATGAATGCAAGCTAAAGAAAATAGATTATAGATAAATATTTTTTTTGAGGTTTTTCCAATTTGATTAAAGGCCTAGTGATGTGACCATAACCTAGGTGTTTGCCTAGTGGGATAAAGATGTTTATACTTGTTTTGTTGATTGGGGTGTATTATAGCTCTCAACTCCACGTTATCCACTCAATACCTCTCGGTCAAAGAGTGATTTTGCCCAATTTGGCTTTCTCGAGTCCAAATGGGTATCAACCAAAACACTTGATAAGAGCTCAAGTCGGGTTTTTACTATCTCTAATTTGAACCCTTTAATTAGGTTAATCAATCTCTCAATTAACCAAATTCTTTGTTAGCTAAGTTATCCTAGACTAGGTCCCTCTTTCTCAAGTAGAGACTAAGTCAAATAGGCATGAATTAATATTTGCAAGCACTAATTCTAAAATTGAAGCATGAACTAAGTTAAATAATCAACATCCAATCATAAAGAAGCATAAAATTAATCACCCATAAGGTTTACACACTAGGGTTGGGTCACAACCCTAGTAAAAATCTAGCTACTCATAATGGGATTTGAAGAAAATAAAGATGAAAAGCTAATTAAACTCATAATGGAAGATTAAAATAATAACATCTAATGTTAAAATACTCAAATAAGCTAAAACTTCCTAAAATAGCAAAGAGAAACGGCTACAATAGCTTTGTATGTTCAAACTTGACCTTATTTTGTGAAACTCGTCTATTTATACAGGGCCAAAAATCACGGACAAAAATGCCCCTCAGGAGGTTTTGTGGCCGCACAATTTCGTGTACGGTCCGCAGATTTCTTCACTTGGCAGGAAGGTGAGTTTTGTGGCCGCACATTTCTGGACTACGGCCGCGAGGCAATCTTCTGTGGCCGCACAATTCTTGTGCGGTCCGCACTTCATAAAGGCTCATGGACCTAGTCTTTTTGCATACTCTCTAATCTTTGACTCTTAAGCCAGTTCTGCGGTCGCACAATTCATGTGCGGTCCGCACATTGCTGAAAGTTCGGTTAGATTATTTTTCTTAGTTTGTGAGCCGTAGATGGAATTTTGCGGTCCGCAATTTATTTTGCGGCCGCAGAATTCCTTCTGCGGACTGCACATTTGTGCTTATGCGCCCTTTATTGCCTTGTACTTCGAAACACTTCATTTTGAGTCGGAGTTCATCCGGGAGACCAAACTTCCAGCATTCCTGCAATCTACACAATTTCATTAGTTTCAGGAACACAATTCAATATTTTCGGACTAAAACATAAGCTAAAAGATGCTAATAAGCAGTCAAAATACCCACTTATCAACTTCTCCAAACTTAAGTCTTTACTTGTCCTCAAGCAAATAAATTAGTTCTCACCTCCAAAAGTTAAGGGTCATTTCAGCGAGTCACATGTGAGCCATCCACACATCAGTTGGGACCAACAATTACCCACACTACTTATGTATTATCAACAAGGCAACAAGTTAAACATTTAGGCACATATAGTTCTAATGTGACATTTGAGCTTCAAGAATTGACTTTACTTATCAAGGACTCTTGCTCTGTCGTGTAGGTCATGGTGCTCCAAACTCTTCCTCATCTACTTTCCATTTGCCTAGCTCACTTAAGAAATTTAGCACTCAATCCAAAGATTTATGAAAGGTTCACTCATCTCTCTCAAGAGAATGTCACAAGTATGGCTTCAAGTACCATAGGCTTGCCCCTCATGTAGATCGCCACTAATGTAAGCTCACTCGGTTTGAAATCAAGTAGGACTTCTTTCGGGATATAATGAAGACTTTTGGGTTAGGGTAGGATACCGTATGGATAAGTGATTACACCTTTCCTTAAACATTTTATCTTTTATTTCTCGGCTCACACTTTGCCAATTCTTAGAGGCACTTTCTTTTCATTGGGGACTAGAGAGACTTATCATCACTATTTCTTGATCATTTTATTATTTTTCTCCCTTTTTGATTTCTCCATGTTTTGGATCATTACCCCTTTTTGAATCCCTTCAACCCTTCCACTTATTCATTTTTTGCAACTTTCCTTTTGTTCTTTTCTTTTCTTGCCTTTTCTTCTCATAGAGATCATTTTCTTTCTCTTTTTGTGCCTTGATACCTTTTTCAAGTTCCTCATCTCTCCCCCAAACTTACTTTTTAAGCCATTTTATTTCACAAGAGTATTAAGGAAAGCTCGGGTGCCAAGAGAGGGTCACAACCAAACGGGTAAAGGCTTGTAACACGGTTATCAAATGAGATAGGCTAGAGGCTCAAAGGGGTTGACTAGGGATAATGATATTGGTTGGCAATAGAAAACTCAAACGGGGTAAGGAGAGCCTACAATCACTTCTTAAACCAAGCAAAACTTAGGATTTTGCCTTGAAACACATTCGGGGCAAGTTCTAGACCCTTCACACGGATACTTGGACTAACAATAATTCATCTCACCCCTCACATAACCAAATTGTAAATGAGGACAGAGTCGAGGGCCCATAATGACCACATTCAAGTTTAAAGAATATTATGGTCCAATTAAACCACTCTATAATTGCCAAAATCAACATAAGAGTCACAAAGTCACTAACTAGAGTTATTTCTTTCAAAAACCTTATTTTTAACCATAAGCACGTAGTTAAATGTGTTGGTGCCAATTGAAGCATGGTTGACTCTTCGAGCATGACTTAATTAGGTCTTTTTATTCATTACTACTACTACTACTATTGTTACCTAAATACAAAAAAAAAACTCACTCATTCTCTTAAGAAGGTTGTCACGCCATCCATCGTTAGGACGAGTTACCCAGTTCATACAATAACTACCTTTGGAAAGAACCGTGGCATTAAGAAAACTAAAGGCTTATTATCTACTAAAATATAAAAAGAAGCTACTAAATAAAACAAAGAAGCTACTAAATTAAATAAAGAACTAATAAAGAAACAAAAATAAATAAGCTAATAAGCAAAAACTACTGAAGATAGAATGAATATACATAACGAGAGAAAGAGAGAGAATATATTTACATAATAAGAAAAGAGAGAATAATATCAAGTTATTACAGGCCAAATGTCTCAAAATGTATCAAATATAATAAATAAACTCCACCCCTCCCTCCCCCCGAATAAAGATAAACATTGTCCCCAATGCTTAACAAAATAAGAGTAAAAGAAGGGAAAGAGTGAAGAAAACTCCCTATGGCTCCTTGGACATCTCTGTGTCCCCAGCAATATCATCGCCCTTAGGCTTAGCCAACTGAATCTCATCATCTTCAACTCTGGGTGTGGATGGATTGGCGAACATCTGATGCACTGCCTCAGTAGTGTCGGCAACAAGGTTTGGCTCTTCACACTTGCCAACTGGTGCCATCGGTGCAGATAGTGATGTAGGATCTGGGACAGAATTGCCTGGGTCAAGCAGCATGTCAAAGGGGAGATCTCCGGCTGTAGCAAGCCTGGTCACCTGTCTCCGGAGCTTGTCCACTGACTTCTTGCTGGCCTGGAACTTTCTCGTCTTCTTTTCTTCTTTTCCCAGCTCTTCGATCATTGACCCGTGTTGTACGAAGGTAGCCATAACAGTGTTCTGGTTCTCTAGGAGCTTCTTCAATGTCTCTTCAACTGTTGGGGGAAACTGAGGTGCCTGAATAGAAGACTGTACTGCAACAGTACTAGATAAGTCAGACAACTTTGCAGTGGCTGTCTGTATCCAGTTGTTAAGGCTCGCCAATGTTTGGGAGACTCGCAACACAAAAAGCGGGACAGTAGGCATAGACACTTGCTTCAAAGTCGAGGTGGGAGTTGTGGCAGGAACTGCAGTAGGGGTTGTGGATGATGGCAGAGGCATAGCTGCAACACAGGAGGAAGGTTCGGCCGAAGTGGATGGAACATCAACTGCCTCAGCAGCTACCATAGTTGGCTCATCAGACTGGCCCGTAGTGGTAGGAGACTGAACTTTCTTCTTCGGATTGTTCACATCCATCAGTGAATACCAAGTAAAAGGCTTCTCCGACTTCGCCTTTGTGTCATAATCCCTCGGCTCTACCCTTGCATCCGTGAGATATTCTGTAATAGTATTGGAATACGGGTAGGACGAGTCATCTTTCTGAGCAATCACTGAGATGTTGGCCGACATCATGACACCCACATTGATAGGGTACCCTACCATAATAGAAGCAACCAGAACTGCCCTATGAATCGGAAGGTAAGTCTTATTCTGGCTCGGGTCCAATCTGCTGCAGACAAAGGTTTGCTACCCCTTCGCCTCAAAACTCAAAGTGTTCCGATGGATAGGACTCCAGCGGCAATCCATGGTTGTGGTGGCCCTGGTGCTACTAGAATCTTCGCTAACCAAGGTCGGGTTGCATCTCCCAATACATACTTCTCCAAATATTCCTTTGGCTCAACATCTTCGAAGCCCAAGTACGTGTTGAGTGTATGCTGATCAAATCTCACTTTTCAATTACGTACTTTAGTCACTTTTGTCCCTTATTTGACGTGAGCCACATTGGCATAGAATTCACGGACCAGGTACTCTTTGGCGTCCACTACACTTTGAGTGAACCACATCTACCCCTTGCGTTCCCTGAACTGTCTCAACACTGTTGGGTTGTACCTCTCCAAATCTTTTAACTGAAACTGTCGCTCAAGAGTTAGCGACCTCACTGGACACCATGTACGAAAGCTGGTGAAAGCGGCCAGGCTGACAAAATGGTCCTCCCAAAACTCTTTCTTCTTTGATCTTTCAAGACCAGATGTTGTAGCATCTCCCCATCTTCCATCAACGGGGATATCCTGAACTGGTTATCATGTGCCTCAGGGACAGGTGTAGCTGATGGCTTAGAAGCCTGACTAGCATTCTCCGATTCCTCGAAAGTGCTATGAGATGAGGACGGCTCGCCTCTGAGTTAGTATCTCCCTGGCGGCATTGACTGTATGGTCGGCTGCTCCTGAACAGATGCTGAGTTGCCCTCTAATGCTTTCCTAGACGGGACATATGAGCTTGTGTCGGAGAGATCTGCACCTCTCCCCCTACCGGTTGTAGCTTTCTTTGTAATTGCCTTTTGTTGGCCAAGGGGTAAGGCACTCTTGCCTCGACTCCGAGAAGGTTCACCTCTCCCTTTAGATATGTCGCCTCGTCTCCTATATCGAACCATTGTCTGTATCAAGAAAAGACGATTATTAGTTGCAATTCAATGTTCAAACATACCCAGGATACATGCTAGTAAGATATAAACCATAAGACACAGTGAGGGTACACAATCAAATCATGCTTGCAGGAAACCAGATCTTCGGTCCGCATAATTTTCTTGCGGTCATAGATGATGTCTTGCGGACCACACAATTTTGTTTTGCGGCCGCAAAAGTTGAGTGCGGTCTTCACAATTCCACTTGTGGCCGCACCTCATAGACCCAACAAATGCCAACTCTTTGATGACAGAGCATTGTCTGATGTGCATCCGTAACACAATTTCTGCGGTCCGCACAATTAAACTTGCGGTTGCACATTGGAGTCTCAAAGTAGGGACTCTCTCATGACAGTAAAAGTGCATTTCTGTGGCCGCAATGGGAATTCTGCGGTCCGCACATTTTACCTTGCGGTTGCGTATCCCTTCACTAATGCTGCCCTAAAATCAATTTCTGCGGACTGCACGAATTCAGGTGCGGCCATAGAATTCAAAAATTACGAATAGTTCAGTTGTTTCATTCTAGATTTTTCAATTTCGTGCACAATTTGACATGGCAACATCATAAAATCATGAAAATAGGTTAACCCAGTCCCCATAGAGCGTGTATTATTTAACCCATTACAGATTTACCCCCACATGGATACACAATTGAATTCTAATGACAAATGGTCTAAAAATAACTAAAAATCTACAAATTAAAACAAAAAGATTAACAAGAAATTTAAGCATACCAGATGAGTGAGTGTAATGAGTGGTTGATCAAGGATGTTGTGTGCGTGGATAAATAAAATCACCAAAAAATTTCAAGATGGCACTATTTCTATCCTTAGAGAGTGAAAAACGTAACAAATGCCATGTTCCTCTATTTATACTAGTTGGTTGGCTAAGGGAAAGAAGAGCGAGTGCGGTCCGCACTCTGTTACCTGGTGACCTTAACTCAGCATCTCATAATCTGCGGCCGCAGATTTCCTTTTGCGGTCGCACATCGGCCTTTTCTCTAACAGAATAAACTTCAGAGAGTTGACATTTTCACTTTTACTGCAGCAACCATAAATGTGCGGTCCGCACAAATCAACTGCGGTCCGCAATTCTTGCAACACTTGGCTAGATTTCTATCCACAATTCCTGTAAGTCACACTCGGCCTTGTAGCACACTTCGAATCAAGTTAGCACAAAAATAACACCTAACTACAAAAGAAAAAGGAAAAGAAACATAGGTTGCTTCCCAAGAAGCGCCTGATTTAACGTCGCGGCACGACTCAGAATACCATCAATGGAAATGAATGACCGCCATGACATGGCTATCTCCAACATTTCCCAAATAGTGCTTTACCCGTTGACCATTGACTCGGAATACTTCATTAGTTTTGTTCTTCAAGTCTAATGCATTAAAAGATGTCACACACACAATTTCAAAAGGACCACTCCATTTAGACTTTAGCTTCCCGGAAAACATCCTCAACCTTGAGTTAAACAACAATACAAGATCGCCCACATTGAACTCTTTGTTTCAAATATATTTGTCATGAAGATATTTCATCTTGTCTTTGTACAAGGACGAACTTGGACTTGTACTCGTAAGTTCAACATCTATCTTTTCCTTGATTAAAGGTTTTTTCATGTTGTTACTGATCCTCCTCTTTTCACTATTTCAGTAACTTGGTAGACACCACTAAGGGTCGAAGGTTTGGACCAGTAGGTCCAGAAGATTTTTGATATTACCATGCATGATACCGCCGGTTGAAAGAACTGACCCTTAAATATATATGGAAGGCCAAAAATCATGGTAAGTTGATTCTTGAACTAATCTTGTTTTTACCTCACATATAAGAAAGTTGGCTAACTTCTCTTTCCGTCGAATTCAGGTCTTCCATAAGGCTCTGTTACTGTCCCCGGGGAGGAGGTTTAACTGATCCCACAGATACGGCGAGGTTGTTGCAGAAGGCCTTCGCTCGAATGGGAGCCATTAGACTTGCTTCCGATGAAGGTGCTTCCTCTTGGAGTCCTCGACTGGAGAATAAACAACAGAAAAGGCGACGCTCCTTTATGACCGAGGGCAAAAATAAAAGGGTGAAGAACATCGCGCCCGAGCTAGCCACAAACATTGTGGTAATTGATAATGATGGGGAAGCCAGTGATGAAGGGGCTTCCCTACAGAGGAGACAGCGACCTTCATCAGCTCAACAAACTGATCAATATAAAGAGCTTATAAACCCAATCAAGGACGATGCCCAAGCACTCTGGGGAGAGTATGCCCTAGTGGTGGATGCCGATTCTTTTTTTCTAGTCCCAGTTGTCGCTCTTAGTACTATGAGACTGAGTACCGGGTCTCTTCCGTCTTCAGTTGATGAGCAACCTACAACCAACACTGCCTTTGCCACAACTGCTTCTCATCCCACTATACCATCGACTTCATTTCCTTCCACACCAATCATGCCTTCATCACCAGTACCTACTACACCACCCTCATCGGCCATAGACACCCGAGAGGAGGATGTTCCTCCTCCCCAGTCCCCAGACCATGGGAATTTAGGGCACAACTATTCGCCCCCTTCTTCGTATCCTCAAAGAAGGAGGAGTGTCGCCCTCTCGGTCTCTACTGAGTGTCATCTACTGTCTCGGCCGGTGAAACTTGCCAATTACATGAAGCCGCTGGCTTCAGAGAAAGATAAGAATAAAATACACTCTCTTTCGAATGAGTGTATGATAAATAATGCCATGCATAGCGCATCAACGGTATGGTACTCGTTCTTTTTGTTGTTTGTTTTCCTTTGATTTGTTATTGAAGAATTTTTAACTTGGATTTTTACTTCATATGCCAACTTCCTTGCCTCCGAGGACCTTCAAAAGTTGATCCTTGATAAAGAAAAACTCATATCTAAGCGGGATCAACCGTTGGCCGAGCGGGATCAAATTGTTGCTCGCTTCTTGGTACTGGAAGCCCAAGTTGCCGAAGTCGGTGAGTTGGAGGCTCGTTTGCAACAGAGAGAGCAGGAGGTGATAGACCTTAGCCAAGAGGCCTCTCCTGCTAAATGTACAATTTAAAAAGGCCCATGGTAAATGGACTGATGTCCAAAATATCGTTCTTGATACTGCCAAAGCGAGGTTGTGATCCTCGTCCACTCTGCACTCAATAGTGAGTGAAAACGGTTGTTGGAAAAATAGTACCCAACAAGAGTCGGGGTCGATTTTCACAGGGAGTTTAATATGGGTGTTAGGGTATACACTTGATGGGAGTAAATGAAATAACTTAACTGCGCTTCCAAACAAGGGATTTTGTTTTCTACTTCTAAATTAACACTGACAATTGTAAACTAATGAGAAGAAACTAGAAAGCGGGTAATTATTTTTGTTGTTTTTATCAAATGGTTAAAAGGCCTAGGGATGTAACCTACACCTAGGTGTTCGCCTAATGGGTTAAGTACGTTGACACTTATTTTATTGATCGGGGTGTATTATAGCTCTCAACTCTAAGTTACCCAGTCAATACCTCTCAGTCATAGAGTGATTTTGCCCAATTTTGGCTTTCTCAAGCCCAAATGGGTATCAAGCTAAATAGTTGATATGAGCTCAAGTCCGGTTTTCCCTATCTCTAGTTCAAACCTTTTAATTAGGTTAATCAAATTCTTAAATAGCCCAATTTCTTGTTATCCAAGTTTTCCTAGACTATGTCCCTCTTTCTTAAGTAGGGACTAAGTCAAAAAGGCATGAATCAATGTTTGCAACTATTAATTTTAAAATTAAAGCATAAATAAGGCTAAATAATCAACACCCAATCATAAACAAGTATTAAATTAAATACACATAAGGTTTGCACACTAGGGTTGGGTGACAACCCTAGTAAAAGTCTAGCTACTCATAGTAGAAAAATAAAGAAAACAAAGAAGAAATACTAAATAAAGCCAAAATATTAAATTAAAATGATAAACTATGATGTTTTAATCCCAAAATGACCAAAAATTTCCTAAAATGGAAAATTACAACGGCTACAGCTGCAGAACTTCAAAACTTGACCTAAAAATGTGATTCTCGTCTATTTATAGTGGCTCAAAATTCGCTGACAAAATGCCTCTCAGGAGGTTCTGCGACTGCACAATTCCATGTGCGGTCCGCACATTGCTTGAATATGCAAGGAACTGGATTCTGCAACTGTACAATTTGGTCTGCGACTGCGATTTAGCTTCTGCGACTGCGATTTAGCTTCTGCGACCACACAATTTATGTGCGGTCCGCACATTAGGCAAGGCTTCAAGTCTTGGTGAGTTGCACACTCTCTGAACCTTTTGAATTCTTGTCAGTGACCATGTTCTATGGCTGCACAAATTGTGTGCGTTCTGAACTTCTACTTCAAGTACTGTTGGTCTTCTTCATCAGTCATGCGGTCTCTAAGGGAATTTTGCGGCCCGCACTTGCTTTTGCGACTGCATAAATACTTCTACGGACTGCACTTCTTGTATGTTGTGTCCCTTCTTGCCTTGTGAGTCGAAACACTCATGTTTTAGTCGGATTTCTTCATAAGAGCCCAAATTTCCAAAATTCCTGCAATTTGCACACTTTCATTAGTTTTAGGAACAAAAATTAATACTTTTGGACTAAAACAAAAGTAAAAGGTACGAATAAGTGGTCAAAATCCATACTTATCAACTCCCCAAAACTTAAGTCTTTGCTTGTCCTCAAGCAAATAGATTAGTTTCCACCTCCTCAAAGTGAAAGGTCATTTCAGCGAGCCAATGGTGAGCTATTCATACTCAGTATGGACCAACATCTACCCACATTAATCATGCATTATCAACAAGGTGACAAATCAAATATGTATGCACATATAGTTCTAATGTGACATTTGAGCTTCAAGAATTGACCTTACTCATCAAGGACTCTTGTTTTATCATGTAGGTCATAGGGGACTCCAAACTCTTCCTCATCTACCTTTCATTTGCCAAGCTCACTTAAAAAGTTAGCACTCAATCTTAAGATTCATGAAAGGTTCACTCTTCTCTCATAATAGAATGTCATAAGTACGGCTTCAAGTATCATAGGCTTGCCCCTCTTATAGATCACCACTAATGTAAGCTTACTCGGTTAGAAATCAAGTAGGACTCCTTTCGAGTTGTAATGAAGGCTTTTGGATTAGGGTAGGATACCATATGGGTAAGTAGTTACACCTTTCCTTTAGAACTCCACATTTTTATTTCTCGGCTCACAATTACCAATCCTTAGAGGCATTCTCTTTTTTTTGGGGGGGGGGGGGCTAGAGAGACTTGACCTTACTCTTTCTTGTTCATTTCATTATTTTTCTCCCTTGATGCTCATGTTAGGGATCATTACCTCTTTTTGAATTCATCAACCCTTCCTCTTATTCTCTTTTTTTGCATTTTCATTTTGTTCTCTTTCTTTTCTTGCATTCTCTTTTCATAGAGATCATTTCTTTTCTCTCTTTGTACCTTAATACCTTTTCTAAACTCCTCATCTCTCCCCTAACCTTATGCTTTAAGCCACTTATTTCATAAGAGTGTTAAGGAAAGTCCGGGTGCCAAGAGAGGATCACGACAAAAAGGGTAAAGACTTATAACATGGTTATCAAATAAGAAAGGCTAGAGGCTCAAATGGGGTTGACTATGGATAACGACATTGGTTGGAAATAGAAAGCTCAAACAAGCCAAGGAAAGCTTACAATCATTTCTCAAACCACGCAAAACTTAGGATTTTACCTTGAAGCACATTCAGGGCAAGTTCTAGACAATTCACACGGATACTTGGACTAGCCATAAATCACCTCACCCCCACGCAACTAAACCGTAAAAGAGGATAGAGTCGAAAGACTACATCGACCACAATCAAGTTAAAGATCATTATGGTCCAATTAACAACTCGATGATTACCAAAGTCAACTCAAGAGTCTCAAAGTCACTAACTAGAGCTATTTTCTTTCAAAAATCTTGTTTAAAACCATAAGCACGTAGTTAAATATGTTGGTACTAACTGAAGCATGAATAACTCTTTTTTCCGGGAAAGACATGATTGGGCCTTTTATTCATTACTACTACTATTATTATTACCTAAACATAAAAACGGACTCATTCCCTTAAGAAGGTTGTCATGCCATCCATTGTTGGGACGAGTCACCCGGTTCACACAAAAACTACCTTTGGAAAGAACCGTGACGTTAAGAAAACCAAAGGCTTATTATCTACGAAAGAATAAAAAGAAGCTACTAACAAAACAAGAACTAAAGTGGAAAATAAAGAAGCTAATGAACAATAAATACTAAAGATAGATAACTACAAATAAGAAAAAGGAAGAGAATCATCAGATTATTACTATCCAAATGTATCCAAAATGTGTCAATGTATCAAATAAACTCCACCCCTACCCCTACCTCCCAAATACAAGTAAGCATTGTCCCCAATTCTTAACAAAATAAGAGTGATAGAAGAGAAGGTGAAGAAAACTCCCTAAGGATCCTTGGACATCTCAGTGTCCCCAACAATATCTTCTCCCACCGGATTAACCAACTATATCTCATCATCATCAAATCTAGGTGTGGCGTGAGTGGTGAACATCACACGCACTGTCTCAACAGTGTCGGCAGCAAGGTTTGGCTCCTCAGACTGGCCAGCTGGTGCAACCGGTGCAGATGGTGTTGACTGATGTGGGGCGGACTGGTACGGGTCGAGTAACATGTCAAAAGGTAGATCCCTCGCTTTTGCAAGTCTGGTCACCTCCCTCCGAAGCTTGTCCACTAATTTGTTTCTTGTCTGGACTTCCTCATCTTCTTCACTTCTTTTCCCAACTCCTCAATAACCGACATGTGCTGCACTAAGGTGTCCATGATCATCTTCTGGTTGTCTAGAATCTTCTTGATCTTCTCATCAATGTCAGAGGAGGCTTGTGGTGCATGTATAGTGGACTGCACTGCAATAGTACTAGATAAGTCAAACAGTTTTGAAGTAGGTGTCTGCATCCAATTGTTGAGACTCGCCAATGTCTGGGAGACTCGCAAAGCAGATATGGAGATGTGGGCATGGGCACTAGCCTTAGAGCCGCAGCAGGGGGTGCCCTGGGAGCTGTGGTATGAGCTGAGGATGATGGCAAAGGCGTAGCAGCATTACTGGAAGAGGGCTCAACAGAAGTTGATAGAAGGTCAACTATCTCAGAAACTACCACTGTCGGCTCATCATACTGACATGTCATGTGGAAGGCTGTGCTTTCTTCTTTGGGTTGGTCTCATCCATCAGTGAATACCGGTCAAATGGCTTCTTCGGCTTCACCTTGGTGTCAAATGATCTCGGCTCTACCTTTGCATCAGTGAGGTACTTTATGATATGGGATAAGGGTAGGACGAGCTAGCCTGCTATGCTATCAGTAAAATATTGGCCGACATCATGACACCCACATTAATTGGGTACTAGAAGCCACAAGAATAGCCCAAGAAATAGGTAGACGAGTCTCATTCTGGGATGGATCGAGTCTGCTGCAAACAAAGGTCTGCCACCCCTTCGCCTCGAAGCTCAATGTGTTCCACTAAATGGGAACCCCAACGGTACTCCATGGTGGTGGTGTTCCTGGTGGAGCTAAGATCTCAACCAGCCAAGGCCGGACTTCTTCCTTCATAGCATATTTCTCCAGATACTCTTTTGGCTCAAAGTCCTCAAATCCCAAATAGACGTTTAGCGTATGCTGATCAAACCTCACCTTAAGATTGCGTACTTTGGTCACCTTTGTTCCCTTCTTGATGTGAGCAACATTAGCATAAAACTCTCGGATGAGGTATTCCTTGGCATCCTCAACTCTTTGAGTAAACCACATCCAACACTTTCTTACTCTAAACTGCCTTAAGATCGCCGGGTTGTATTTCTCCAAATCCTTCAATAGGAAATGTCTCTCAAGTGTCAAAGAACTCACTGGCCACCACATACAAAACTTAATGAAGGAGGCCAAACTGACAAACCTATCCTCCCAGATCTCCTTCTTTATTGATCTTTCCACACCTGTAGATGTACCATCCCCCCTTCTACCATCATCGGGGATCTCTTGTGTTGTTTGTGCCTCTATGTGTGGTGTAGCTGCTGGCTCAGAGGTTTGGCTAGCACTCTCTGACCCCTCGGAGGTGCTGTGAGATGAAGAGGACTCATCCCTGAGTTGGTATATCTCCTGTGGCTGGTTGCCCCTCTTGAACAGAGGTTGAGCTGCCCTATGATACATCCCTAGACGGGACATAGGAACTCGACTCAGAAAGGTCTGCACCTCTCCCTCTGTTTGTTGTGGTTTTCTTTCTGATGGTCTTAGTCTTGCCAAGGGGCAAGGTACCTCTACCTCGACCCCTAGAAGATTCACCTTTTCCCTTTGTAGTGTCGTCTCAGCCTCACGAACGAACCATTGTTTGTATCAAAGCAAAGAAGATTATTAGTTGTAAGTCATCATTCAACACATTCAGTACTTATGTAGGCAAGGGATGAACATGGGGACACAATGGGGTTATGAATAAAACACAAGGTTGCAGGTAATGGGTTTTGCGGTCCGCACATTTTTTATATATGGACGCAGAAAGGAATTACATTCCATAAAATTCGGTTGTGCGACCGTATAAAGGAAGTATGATCTGCACAATTGTAGTGCGGTCCGCACAATTGCAAGTGCGGCCACACTTCAGACTCCCAAAGTTCGGAGTCTGTGAAGACAATGCGATAAACGATCTGCGGCCACAAGAGAAATCTGTCAGTCCGCACATTTTAAATTACGGCCGCAGATGCACTACTTCACTAAGTTGCCAAAACTCCTAATCTGCGGACCACACAAATTCAAGTGCAGCCGCAGATTGAAAAACTACGTGCAGTCAACCTTTTCATCTTAGATTTTTCAATTATTTGCACAAATCGACATGGCAACATAATATAAACATGTAATTTCACTAACCCTATCCTATTATAACATGTATTATGATTACCCAGTTCAGATCTACCCCATATGAACACATGGATGAACTCTAATAACAGATGGCCTAAAAGAAACTAAAAATATAAAAATTAAACTAACATAAAAATTTAACAAGAATTGAAGCATACCAGATAACGTGAGTGCAATGGGTGAATAATCAAAGGTAGTTGTGCGTGAGGACAGTTAAAATCTCTCAAGAAAATCAACAGAGCAACAATGTTTGGTAAGAGAGGGAAAAGTGTAAAATGAGCTCTATTCCTCTATTTATACCAAGTGATTTGAAAAGGGAAAAGAATCGAGTGCGGCGGCACATTTTCATGTGTGGTCCGCACTCTGTCACCTGGGTTGAAAGTCTCTGATCTCAATGTGTTGTCCGCACATTTTCAAGTGCGACCGAAGATTTCACATGCGGTTGCAAATCAGCTTCCGCACTGACAAGCTCAAACTTCAGAGAGTTAACATTTTGACACTTTTTCAATACTCCAAATGTGCGGTCCGTATGAGAAATGTGCGGTCGCGATTACCTTTTGTTGTGGCATACATAATTGTGCGGTCCACAGATCATTCGAACACTTGGCCAAATTTTTGTTCACCTTTCTTGCAAGTCACAATCATCCTTGTAGAACACTTCAAATGAAGTTAGAACACAAATAACACCTAACTAAAAAAGAAAAAGGAAAAGAACATGGGTTGCCTCCCAAGAAGCGCATGATTTAATGTCGCGGCATGACGCAAAATTCCTTCAAGTAAAGTGAATGACCGCAACCACATGGCTATCTCCAACCTTGCCCAAGTAGTGCTTCACCTAGTGACCATTGACTCGGAAAACTTCATTGTCCTTGTTCTTCAAGTCTAATGCACCAAAATGTGTCACACCAACAATTTCATATGGACCACTCTAATTGGATTTGAGCTTCCCGGAAAACATTCTCAACCTTGAGTTAAACAACAATACAAGATCGCTCACCTTGAACTCTTTGTTTCAAATGTATTTGTCTTGAAGATATTTCATCTTTTCTTTGTACAAGGACGGATTCACATATGCATGGTACCTGCACTCATCCTATTCATTCAAATGTGCACCCCTCAAGTTAGCGGCAACATCACAATCAAGATTAAACTTCTTTAGAGCCCACATGGCTTTGTGCTCTAGTTCCATCGGAAGATGACAAGTTTTTCCGAACACCAACCGGTATGGCGACATCTCGATAGGTGTTTGTAAGTTGTCCGATTAGCATTCGCCATTTTAGACAAGATACTCTTTATCTCCGACTGGAGACTTCCATTTTCCCACTAGCTTGTGGGTGATAGGGAGTCGTGACTTTATGAGTAACACCATACTTGCTAAGTAAAGTGTTAAAAGCTTTGTTGCAAAAGTGTGACCCCCCATCGCTTATGATTGCACGTGGAGTACCAAATCTTGTGAAAATATTCTTTTTCAAGAACGCCACTACATTTCTTGCCTCATTGTTGGGTAGCCTCAACCCATTTGGACATATAATCCACCGCAACCAAGATGTAGGTGTTTCCACAAGAACTCACAGAAGGGTCCATGAAGTCAATGCCCCAAACATCGAAAATATCAATCTCCAAGATAGTTGTAAGAGGCATTTCATTTTTCTTTGAGATTCCATCGGCCTGTTGATATTCAACACATCTTTTCACCAACTCGCTAGCACTCTTGTAAAGAGTAGGCCAATAGAAACTGCAACTAAGCACTTTTGCCGTCGTTCTTGCTCCACCATGATGACCACTATATGGCGATGAATGACACGCCCTAAGAATATCACCTTTCTCTTCTTTCAGTTCACACCTCCTAATCACCCCATTCGTACAAATATGGAAAAAGTAAGGTTCATCCCAATAATAATCTTGACAATCCTGTTTGAGCTTTTTACTTTGACTTGAAGAGAACTCATCCGGAATGATTACACACACACGAAAATTTGCTACGTCCGCGAACCATGGCACCTCTTTCATTGAAATTGCCAAAAGTTGCTCATCATGAAAAGAGATTGATTTCAAGGCCATCATGTGGCCTCCCCTCCTCCTCCAAACGAGACAAGTGGTCCGCCACTTGGGTTTCACTACCTTTCTTATCTTGGATGTCAATATCAAATTCTTGTAGCAAGAGTACCCATCTCATTAACCGAGCTTTAGAGTCCTTTTTGCTCATAAGATAGAGAAGCGCTGCATGATCCGCATGGACAATAACTTTTGCACCCATCAAGTACGGGCGGAACTTCTCAATTGCAAACACAATAGTGAGAAGCTATTTCTTCGTAACAATATAGTTGACTTGGGCACTATTCATGGTCTTACTAACATATTAGACCGGATGGAAAATCTTGTTGATACGTTGACCCAACATTGCCCCAACCGCTATGTCAATTGCATCATATATGATTTCAAAAGGCACACTCCAATTTGGAGCAGTGGTGATAAGAGTAGTTGTCAACTTGAGCTTCAACAATTCATAAGCTCTCATGCAATCATCATTGAAATTAAACTTGGCATCCTTCGCAAGAAGCTAGCACAACAGGTTCAACACTTTAGAGAAATCTTTGATAAAGCACCGGTAAAAACCCGCATGGCCTAAGAAACTCCTCACACCTTTCACCGAAATTGGGGGTGGAAGATTAGAAATCACCTCAATCTTTGCCTTGTCAACTTCAATTCCATTCCTTGAGATTTTATGGCCAAGGAAAATACCTTCCTCAACCATGAAATGGCACTTCTCCCAATTGAGTGCCAAACTGGTTTCTTCACATCTAGCCAACACTTTGTCCAAATTTGCAAGACAATCATCAAAAGAATCCTAAACCACCGAGAAGTCATCCATGAAAACTTCAAGGTAGTCCTCCCCCATATCCGTGAAAATAGCCATCAAACACCTCTGAAAAGCCGTCGGTGCATTGCACAAACCAAATGGCATCCATTTGAAAGCAAAAGTACCATAGGGACATGTAAAAGTTGTTTTCTCTTGATCTTCCGGAGCATTGAGAATTTGGTTGTAACTCGAATACCCATCAAGAAATTAATAGAAATCACGGCCGACCAATCTATCAAACATTTGATCTAAGAAAGGAAGTGGAAAGTGATCATTCCTTATGACTTTGTTAACCTTGCGATAGTCCATACACACCCTCCAACTGGTCACCGTTCTTGTAGGAATCAATTCATTCTTATCATTGGTGACCACCATCATACCCCCTTCTACGGGACACATTGAACTGTAGAAGTTCATGAACTATCGAAGATGGGGTAGACAAACCCAACATCCAACCACTTAATAATCTCCTTCTTAACAACTTCTTGCATAGCCTCATTGAGTCTTCTTTGATGTTCAATAGATGGTTTAGTACCATTCTCTAACTTGATCTTATGTATGCAAAAGGCGGATCTTATACCCCGAATATCCGACAAGGTCCACCAAATTGCCTTCTTCCTCTTTTGTAGCACCGCCAATGTGGAATCTACCTGCACGTTAGTCAAACAAGAGGAAAGAATAAGCGGTAACGTAGAACAAGGGCCAAGAAATTCATACCGAAGATGTGAAGGCAATGGATTCAACTCCAAGGTAGGTGGCTCTTGAATAGAAGGCTTTGTAGGAGGAGTCTTCCTATTTTCAAGATCCAAGGACAATTTCCGGGGTGCATAATTGTATGACCCATTCCTTGCAAAGAGTTCACACATTCCATGAAGCTATCCATCTTGTAATCATCAAAGTTGAGCAAGACGGCCTCCAACATCTCACCAACATTGATTGTAGCACTTGTATATCAACAATGATATCAGTCACCAAATCCACAAAAAAACACACCTCATTGCTATTTGGTTGCCGCATGGACTTACTCACATGGAATATTACTTTTTCATCACCAACCCGGAAAGTGAGTTCTCCAGCTACAACATCACAAAGATCCTACCCGTATCAAGGAAAGGTCTCCCAAGAATAATTGGCACTTCAAAATCAATCTCACAATCTAGAATGACAAAATCCGTCGGAAGAATGAATTTATCAACCCGGGCCAAAACATTTTCAATCACACCTAATGGCCTTTTCATGGTACGATTGACATTTACAATCTCATCGAAGTGGGTTTTGGTTTCCCAATACCCAAAGTCTTGAAAACCGAATAGGGCATCAATTTTATACTTGCCCCAAGATCACAAAGAGCTTTAGCAAACTCTACACTTCTAATTATACAAAGAATCGTGAAAGCACCGGCATCCTCCAACTTAGGAGCCATTGAATTAACAACTGAACTCACTTGATGAGTGACTTTGATGGTCTCAAAATTCATTGACCGCTTCTTTATCACAAGATCTTTCATAAACTTTGCATAACCAAGCATTTGTTCCAAAGCTTCGACCAATGGCACATTGATTGAAAGACTCTTCATCATTTGAATGAACTTCTTGAATTTATTCTCACCATTTTTCTTGGCAAGTCTTTGAGATTATGGAGGTGGAGGCTTAGGCAATGGTGCCTTTTTCTTTTGCACTACCGGCTCCGGTATATCAATAATGTGTTCTGTAGACGGGTTCACCTCTTCTTGAGTCTCTTCCACACTATCATCAATATCAATCTGAACCTCCTCATTAGGTTGAACAACATTGTTTGGGATCTCTTCTTCTTACATCACTTTATCATCATCAACAAGTTGCCTTCCACTTGATGTGGGTGAATTTTTGCCTCTTCCACTTCTTGTGATAACCTCTATAGCATTCCCGTATTGTTACCACCCTTTGGATTTACCACCGTATCACTTGGTAGTGCCCCCTTAGGAAGAGAATTTAAAGCTTGAGATATTTGCCCTATTTGAGCTTCTAATTTGCGGATTGATATGTTGTGTGAGGCAAGTTGGGCATCTGAATCTACATTCTTTTCCATCATTTGCTTGAAAATACTTTCAGTACGTCCCATCTCATTGTTTGAAGAACTTGAAACATGGGAAGGATAAGGAGGTGGGTTGCTCGGTTGTTGATACATTAGGGGCCTTTGAAAACCCGACCCCCGGTTGCGTTGATTGTTACTCCAACCACCTTGATTGTTGCCTCCCCAATTTCCTTGGTTATTTCCGCTCTAATTTTCTTGATTGTTGTTTCCACTCCAATTTCCTTGATGGTTTTTGTTTTGCCAATTCCCTTGATTGTTAGAATTTCAATATCCATGATTGTTTTGTGGTCGCCATTGTTGTTGGTTTGAGCCTTGGAAGTTGTTTCTTTGCCCTTGAAAATTGTTCATATATTGCACTTCCTCCTCTTGCTTATTATAAGAATCATCTTGCTCAAAACCACCATCATCTTGCATATTGTTCTCTACTCGAGTTTGTACTTGTGGACCCTTAGTCCTCCTCTTGTTCGCCAAAACATTCACTTCTTCCATAGCAATAACTTGCTTAGGGTATTGCACTTGAATAAGTTGAGTTTTTTCTAGTTGATTCATGGTAGTGGTCAATTCGGCAATGGCTTGCCCATGGTCATGCAATTCTTTGTGGGGGTGGATCATGTTCGGATTACCTTGTAGAACATTGGCCCGAGATTTTCAAGCCGACGACATATCCGCCATCTCATCTAAGATTTCACATACATTTACATAAGTCGTAGTCATAAAGTTCCCACCGGCTAGTTGATTCACTACACATTGGTTGGTTATGTTAATTCCACGATAAAAGGTTTGTTGTATCATGTTTTCCGTCATACCGTTGTTGGGACATTCCTTAACTATTATTCTATATCGCTCTCATATCTCGTGTAATGGTTCATTCGCCTTTTGCTTGAATGTCAATATCTCATCTCAAAGTATAGCTATGTGTTCGGGAGAGAAAATCTTAGCAATGAACTTTTCCGCCAATTCATCCCTAGTGTGAATCGAATGGTTCGACAATCATTCCAACCAATCTAAAGCTCTCCCCCGTAGAGAGAAGGGAAAAAGCCTTAGTCTCGATGCATCCTCGGAAGCATTAGCTTTCTTACTCCCCCAACATGTATCCACAAAGCCCTTCAAATACTTGTAAGCATTTTGAGTTGGTGCACCAATGAAGAAACCCCGTTGCTCAAGCAAAGTGAGCATCACATTGGTGATTTGAAAGTTGCCCGCCCTAATATGAGAAGGGACTATTGCACTCGCATAACCTTCATTAGGCAATATCCGGTGTGGATCCACTCGTGGTGGAGGTGGGGATGGAACGAGCACATTGGCATGAGGTACCCGGCCTCTTCGATTGACTTATGGCTCTTGAGGTACCTCCTCTACTTGATCTTTCTCGCCGTCCAATTCCCCCAAAGGCAAATTTTCGAGCTCATTGTTCACCATGGTTGTACCTAAAATTTCTTAAACAAATTAGTATCACATAAGGGAAATAAGATATTCCAAAAACACACTCAAATATATAGCTGACACCAGTTTAACTCCCCGTCAATGGTGCCAAAAATTGATCCACTCCAATCCGTACTCAATAGTGAGTGGAATCGGTCATTAGAAGAATAGTACCCAATAAGAGTGAGGGTAGATTTCCACAGGGAGTTTAATATGGGTGTTAGGGTGTACACTTGATAGGAGTAAATGAAATAACTTAACTGCGCTTCCAAACAAGGGATTTTATTTTCTACTACTAAATTAACACTGACAATTGTAAACTAACGAGAAGAAACTAGAAAGCGGGTAATTATTTTTGTTGTTTTTACCAAATGGTTAAAAGGCCTATGGATGTAACCTACACCTAGGTGTTCGCCTAATGGGTTAAGTACGTTAACACTTATTTTATTGATCGGGGTGTATTGTAGCTCTCAACTCTAAGTTACCCACTTAATACCTCTCGGTCATAGAGTGATTTTGCCCAATTTTGGCTTTCTCAAGCCCAAATGGGTATCAAGCTAAATAGTTGATATGAGCTCAAGTCGGGTTTTCCCTATCTCTAGTTTAAACCATTTAATTAGGTTAATCAGATCCTTAAATAGCCCAATTTCTTATTATCCAAGTTTTTCTAGACTAGGTCCCTCTTTCTCAAGTAAAGACTAAGTCAAAAAGGCATGAATCAATGTTTGCAACTATTAATTTTAAAATTAAAGCATAAACAAGGCAAAATAATCAACACCCAATCATAAACAAGTATTAAATTAAATACCCATAATGTTTGCACACTAGGGTTGGGTCACAACCCTAGTAAAAGTCTAGCTACTCATAGTAGAAAATAAAGAAAACAAAGAATAAATACTAAATAACCCCGTAATATAAAATAAAATGATAAACTATGATGTTTTAATCCCAAAATGGTAACAAATTTTCTAAAATGGAAAATTACAACGGCTACAGCTGCTAGAACTTCAAAGCTTGACCTAAAAATGTGATTCCCGTCTATTTATAGTGGCTCAAAATTCGCTTACAAAAATGCCCCTCAGGAGGTTATACGGCCGCACAATTCCATGTGCAGTCTGCACATTGCTTGAATCTACAATGATCTAGATTCTGCAACCGCACAATTTGGTCTGCGGTTGCGATTTAGCTTCTGCGGCCGCACAATATATGTGCGGTCTGAATATTAGGCAAGGCTTCAAGTCTTGGTCAGTTGCACACTCACTGAACTTTTTGAATTCTTGTCAATGCGGATCATGTTCTGCAGCCACACAAATTGTGTGCGGTCTGCACTTCTACTTCAAGTACTGCTGGGCTTATTCATCAATTCTGCAACCACAGAGGGAATTCTGAGATCCGCACTTGCTTCTACGGACGCAAAAATACTTATGCGGACCGCACTTCTAGTGTTATGTGCCCCTTCTTGCCTTATGAGTCGAAACACTCCTTTTTTAGTTGGATTTCTTCATAAGAGCCCAAATTTTCAAAATTCCTGCAATTTGCACAGTTTTATTAGTTTTGGGAACATAAATCAATACTTTCGGACTAAAATAAAAGTAAAAAGGCACTAATAAGTGGTCAAAATTCACACTTATCAGGCTGCCTCTACTGAGAGATGAATAATTTGGAGGCATCCTAAAACTCCAAAGTTAAAGAGGCCACTACTGCTGATGAGAAGCGTGCCGAGATGGAAAAGAAGTATAAGAAGGTCATGGAGCATAATAAAGTTAATATCTCCACTATCTGTGACCTTGATCTCAGCCTTCAGGCCACAAGATCCGAGCGGAATAGCCTTACGACCAAGGTTGACTAGCTTAGATCAGAGCTGCAGCGCCGAGCAAATTCTCTCATTATTGAAAAAATATATTCAATGTATAGCATAAGTAGAAAAACTTTGGAAGAGGCCAAAACGGGCGCCATTGATTTTGATGCCGAGATCGTCAAGGCCAATGAGCTGGAGTCAACTGCCCTAAGGTGTCTCCCGGCTCGACCCGATGCAACTGACTCTTCTGGTTCCGGTTTCGAGTTCTTGGGAACCGAGGAGGAACTTGAAGGGGATGATGACGAAGTTCGAGATCCCGGCAAATCCGCCTACCTCTCCTGGGGGCGCAAATGCTTCTCTTCCCCCAAGTTTTGGGGACACAGTAGTTTAGTTTTTTCATTTATTTTTCCTTTGTTGTTTTCTTTTCATACTCTTGTAGTTGTGCTGCTTGACATATTTGTTATATAAAAGTGCTTTTTGTTTAATCATTGTGCAAAGTTTACTTTTTTGCATCTAATTAAACAAGGCATTCCAGGCATAAATTCTTCCGGAACCAACCCTTTACTATGAGGGTTTTATACTAGAGGGCCCTCTTATATTTATGGTGCTCTTGAAGAGGACGTCTCATGTTCATTCTTACACTAGCATTTGAAGTACTTGATTAACTTTCAAATGATAAAATTAATTCATCGTTTGGACAAGAAACAAGATAAAAATAAAAGGCCTTTATTTTATTCCTTTCATTTTCAAAAGTACATAAGAATTCATCGTGCTGAAAAAAAATTGCCATTACTTGTGGCTAATTTATACAACTTGCTTCTACAGGGCTAGCCGCGCAGTTCCGAGTCCCGATGATATATCTTTATTCCCGGATTGCGTAGTCTCAGTTTATGTGGCAGTTAGGTTGTCGTATTCTCATATCATTCTCCCTAGTGTTAAAATGCAAAGAATGCGAATTTGAACACTAGAAGTCTTGTTCCTTTGTTGATTCCACTAGTGAATAGTTTGATAATCTTTGGTCCGATAGAAAGTTTTATTTCCCATTAGGAACTTTGCTACCAAGCAAAATATTATCTAACCCCCCTAGTGGCTTGTATTGAAGGGTCACTCTGATCCACGTCCAATCCGCACTCAATAGTGAGTGAAAACAGTCGTTGGAAGAATAGTACCCAACAAGAGTCGGGGTCAATTTTCACAGGGAGCTACTATGGGTGTTGGGGGTATACACTTGACAAAAGTAAATGGGACAACTAAATTGAACTTCCAAACAATTGGTTTTGACTTCTAATTCTACTTATACTCTAACAATTATAACATAAGAGAAGAAACTAAAAAGGCGAATGATTATTTTTGGCGTTTTTCCAAATAGTTAAAAAGCCTAGGGATATAACCTTGACCTAGGTATTCGCCTAATAGGTTAAATACGTTAACACTTGTTTTGTTGATTGGGGTATATTACAGCTCTCAACTCTACGTTACTCACTTAATACCTCTCGGTAATAGAGTAATTTTACCCAATTTGACTTTTCTCATGCTCATATGGGTATCAAACTAAATAGTTGATATGAGCTCAAGTCGGGTTCTCACTATTAGTTGATATGAGCTCAAGTCGGGTTCTCACTATCTCTAGTTTGAACCCGTTATTTAGGCAAATCAAACCCTCAATTAGTCAAATTCCTTGTTAGCCAAGTTATCCTAGACTAGGTCCCTCTTACTCAAGTAAAGACTAAGTCAAAAAGGCATTAATAAATATTTGCAACCATTAATTCTAAAATTGAAACATAAACTAGGCTAAATAATCAACACTCAATCATAAACAAATATTAAATTTAGCACCCATAAGGTTTACACACTAGGGTAGGGTCACAACCCTAGTAAGAATGTAGCTACTCATGGTGAAAAGTGAAGAAAAACAAGAAGAAGTGCTAATTAAACTCATAATCTAAGATTAAAATTACAAAATATGATGTTTAAATCCTAAAATAGTCACAAACTTCCTAAAATAGCAAAATACAACGGCTACAACAGCTTAAACTTTGAAACTTGACCTAAAAATATTATTCTCGTCTATTTATAGTGGCCCAAAATTCGCTAACAAAAAAGCCCCTCAGGAGGTTCTGCGGCCGCACAATTCTATGTGCGGTCCGCAGATATCTTCAACTGGCAGGGTCTTGGATTCTGCAGCCGAACAATTCTGGTATGCGGCTTCAAAGCATCTTTAGCGACCGCACAATTCTTGTACGATCCGTACTTCAAGCAAGGCTCATGTCTTGGTCATTTCCACACTCTCTAAAATTTGAATCATTTGTCAGTGCAAACCTCGTTCTGCGGCCGCACATCGGCTAAACTCTGCAGGGCTCTTTCACTTGTTCTACGGCCGCATATGGAATTATGTGGTCTGTAGTTTCTTCTATGGACCGCACTTCTTAAGTCATGCACCCCATCTTGCCTTTTGAGTCTGAATACTCTTTTTTTAGTTGGATTTCATCATGAGAGCTCAAACTTCCTACATTCCTACAATTTGCACACTTTCATTAGTTTCGGAAACATAAATCAATACTTTTGGACTAAAACAAAAGCAAAAAGGTGTTAATACGTTGTCAAAATCCACACTTATCAACTCCCCCAAACTTAAGTCTTTGCTTGTCCTCAAGCAAATAAATCAGTTCCCACTTCCTCAGAGTCAAGGGTTATTTTAGCGAGTCAAAGGTGAGCCATTCATACTCAGTTCGGACCAATAATTACCCACACTACTCATGCATTATCAACAAGGTGACAAATCAAATATTCATGCACATATAGTTCTAATGTGAGATTTGAGTTTTAAGAATTGACTTTGCTCATCAAGGACTCTTGTTATATCATGTAGGTCATGGTGGACTCCAAACTCTTCCTCCTCTACTTTCCATTTGCGAAGCTCACTTAAGAAATTAGCACTCAATCTTAAGATTCATGAAAGGTTCACTCATCTCTCACAAGAGAATATCATAAGTGCGGCTTCAAGTACCATAGGCTTTCCCCTCATGTAGATCACCACTAATGTAAGCTCACTTGGTTCGAAATCAAGTAGAACTTCTTTCGGGTTGTAACGAAGGCTTTTGAATTGGGGTAGGATACCATATGGGTAAGTGGTTACACTTTTCTTTAAGCACTCCACTTTTTCATTTCTCGGCTCACACTTACCAATTCTTAGAGGGATTTTTCTTTTTATTTGGGACTAGAGAGGCTTAACGTCACTCTTTCTTGTTCATTTCATTCTTTTTATCCCTTTTTAATTGCTCATGTTAGGAATCATTACCTTTTTTTGAATCTATCAACCTTTCCACTTATTCTCTTTTTTTGCATTTTTCTTTTTGTTCTTTTCTTTTATTGCCTTCTCTTTTCATAGAGATCATTTCTTTTCTCTTTTTGTGCCTTGATATCTTTTTCATAAGAGTGTTAAGGAAAGTTCGGGTGCCAAGAGAGGGTCACAATACAATGGGTAAAGGCTTATAATATGGTTATCCAATGAGAAAGGCTAGAGGATCAAAGGGATTGACTAGGGATAACGACATTTGTTGGCAATAAAAAGCTCAAAAGGGCCAAGGAAATCCTACAATCACTTCTCAAACCAAGCAAAACTTAGGATTTCGCCTTGTAACACATTTGGGGCAAGTTCTAGACCATTCGCACAGATACTTGGACTAACAACAATTCATCTCACCCCTCACGCAACTAGATTGTAAAAGAGGATAGAGTGGAGAGCCTACAATGACCACATTCAAGTTTAAAGATCACTATGGTCCAATTAAACCACTCGATGATTACCAAAGTCAATTCAAGAGTCACAAAGTCACTAACTAGAAATATTTCTTTCAAAAACCTTGTCTCTAACCATAAGCACATAGTTAACTGTGTTGGAACTAAATGAAGCATGATTAACTCTTCGAGAATGACTTGATTAGGTCTTTTTATTCATTATTACTACTATTATAACCTAAACACAAAAACAGACTCATTCCCTTAAGAAGGTTGTCACGCCATCCGTCATTGGGACGAGTCACCCGGTTCACACAACAACTACCTTTGGAAAGAACTGTGGCGTTAAGAAAACTAAAGGCTTATTATCTACTAAAGCATAAAAAGAAGCTACTTAACAAAACAAGAACTAATATGGAAAACTAAAGAAGCTAATAAGCAAAAACTTCTATGTATGGTTGGGTTGTCGAACATCGCACACACTACCTCAGCAGTGTCGGCAGCAAGGTCTGGCTCGTCAGACTGGCCAGCTAGTGCTACCGGTGTAGATGGTGCTGAAGGATATGGGGAAGACTGGTGCGGGTCAAACAACATATCAAATGGAAGGTCGCCAACTATAGCAAGTCTAGTCACCTCCCTCTGGAGCTTGTCCACTGATTTCTTGCTTACCTGGGACTTCCTCATCTTTTTCACTTCCTTTCCCAGATCCTCAATAACTGACACGTATTGTACCAAGGTATCCATGATAGTCTTCTAGTTATCCAAAATCTTCTTCAATGTCTCATCAATGTCAGAAGGAGCTTGTGGTGCATGTGAAGTGGACTGCACTGCAATAGTACTGGACAAGTCAGACAACTTTGCAGTAGTTGTCTGCATCCAGTTGTTGAGACTCGCCATTGTCTGGGAGACTCGTTGAGTAGATATAGGAACTGTAGGCACGGACACTGTCTTTAGAGCAACTCTAGGGGCTGTGGTTGGAGCTGAAGATGATGGTGGAGGCATAGCAGTATCATTGGTAGAAGGCTCAACATCAGTGGGTGGGAGATTAAATGCCTCAGAAGCTACCATTGTTGGCTCATCAGACTAGACTATGGTGGTAGAACGCTGGACTTTCTTCTTTGGGCTGCTCGTATCCATCAGTGAATACCAATCGAAGGGCTTCTTCGCCTTCACCTTGGTGTCAAAATCTCTCGGCTCTACCATGGCATTGGTGAGGTACTCGGTGATAGTGTTGGGATAA
The DNA here is from genome assembly GCF_000390325.3 of Nicotiana tomentosiformis. Taxonomy (NCBI): domain Eukaryota; kingdom Viridiplantae; phylum Streptophyta; class Magnoliopsida; order Solanales; family Solanaceae; genus Nicotiana; species Nicotiana tomentosiformis. Next base: position 135,545,847 of record NC_090817.1, read on the forward strand.
GGGTAGGCCGAGTTGTCCTGCCATGCAATCACTAAAATATTGGCGGACATCACGACACCCATATTGATTGGGTATACGGCCATAATGGAAGCCATAAGAATTTCCCGAGGAATAGAAAGGTGAGTCTCATTCTGGCATGGATCCAATCGGCTACATACAAAGGTCTGCCACCCCTTTGCCTCAAAGCTCAAAGTACTCCGCTGAATGGGAACCCCAACGGCATTCCATGGTGGTGATGGCCCTGGTGGTGCTAGAATCTCAGCCAACCAAGGTCGGATTTCCTCTTTCAGTGCGCACTTCTCCAGATACTCCTTCGGCTCAAATCCTCAAAACCCAAGTGTGCATTTAGCGTATGCTGATCAAACTTCACCTCGAGGTTGCGTACTTTGGTCACCTTCGTCTCTTTCTTGATATGAGCAACATTGACATAAACTTCTTAGATGAGGTATTCTTTGGCATCATCCACTCTCTCGGTAAACCACATCTACCCTTTTCGTGCTGGGTTGTATTTCTCTAAATCCTTCAACAGTAATTGCCGCTCAAGAGTTAGCGACTTCACTAGCCACCACATATGGAAACTGGTGAAGGAGGCCAAGATGACAAAACGATCCTCCCAAACTTCATTCTTCTTTGATCTCTCAAGCATTGTTGCTATAGCATCTCCCCCTCTGCCATCATCGGGGATGTCATGTATAATATGTGCCTCAAGGACGGGTGTAGCTGATGGCTCAAAAGCCTGACTAGCACTCTCCGACACCTCGGAGGTGCTGTGAGATGAAGATGGCCAAACCCTGAGCTGGTATCTCCCCTGCGGCCTCGACTGAGTGACCGTCTGCTCCTCCTACACAGAGGCTAAGTTGCCTTCTGACACCTCCCTAAATGAGACATAGGAGCTAGGCTCGGAGAAGTCTGCACCTCTCCCTCTTCCGGCTGTTATTTTCTTTCTAATTTCCTTGGGCTGGCCAAGGGGCAAGGCACTTTTACCTCGACCTTGAGAAGATTCACCTCTCCCCTTTGAAGTGCCATCTCGACCTCTTGATCGAACCATTTTCTATATCAAGCAGAGGATATTGTTAGTTGCAATTAGTTGTTCAAACACATACATGAGTCATGTAGGTAAGGGAGAGACAATTAGATACAGTGGAATTATGAAGTTGATTCATGTCTGCAGGATAAGGGATTTGCGGTCCGCACAATTTGACATGTGGCCGCAGATGGAAACTCGCGGTCCGCACATTTCTGTTGTGCGGCTGCAGAAGGGAAGTGCGGTCTGCACATTTGAGATTGCGGCCGCACTTCTAAGTCCCAAAATTATGAACTCTCTGATGACAGAGAAATGGTCAATCTGCGCCGCAAGAGAAAATCTGCGATCCGCATAATTTGACTTGCGGCTGCAGATTCCTACCTCCTAAGATTTTTCAATTTCTTGTACAAATAGGCATGACAACTTTGTGAAAGCATGAAATTTCACCAACCCAGTCCTAGTAGAGCATGTATCAAGTTAACCTAGTTCAGATCTACCCCACATGGACACACAATAGAACTCTAATAATAGATGGCCTAAAACGAACTAAAAAATCTACAAATTAAATTAATATAAAAATTAACATGAAATTGAAGCATACCAGATAAAGTGAATGCACTGAGTGAGTAATCTATATGGTTGTGTGTGTGGACAGTTGAAATCTCAAAGAAAACTTAGCAGGGCAACAGTGTTTTGTTCAAAGTGGGAAAGGGTAAAATGAGGTCCATTGTTCTATTTATACCAACAATTTTGAGAAGGGGGGAAGAGACGAGTGCGGATGCACATTTTCATGTGCGGTCCACACTCTTTAACCTGAGAGTTTCATCACAGAGCTCCATCTGTGGTCCGCACATTTTATTGAAATTGCCAAGAGTTGCTCATCGGGGAAAGAGCCATTGATCTCAAGGCCATCATGCGGCCTCCCTCCTCCTCGAAATGAGACAAGTGGTCTGCCACTTAGTTTTCACTGCCTTTCCTGTCTTGGATGTCAATATCAAATTCTTGCAACAAGAGTACCCATCTCATCAACCGAGCTTTTGAGCCCTTTTTCTCATAAGATAATGAAGCGCTGCATGATCTGTGTGGACAATAACTTTTGCATCCATCAAGTACGGGAGGAAATTTTCAATTGCAAATACAATAGCAATGAGCTCTTTCTCCGTAACAATATAGTTGACTTGGACACTATTCATGGTCTTACTAACATAGTAGACCGAATGGAAAATCTTATTGATGCATTACCCCAAACTAGCCCCAACTGCTACGTTACTTGCATCACACATGAGTTAAAAAGGCACACTCTAATTTGGAGCGGTGATGATGGGAGTATTTGTCAACTTGAGCTTCAACAATTCGAAATCTCTCATGAAATCATCATTGAAATTAAACTTAGAATCCTTCTCAAAAAGCTTGCATAACTCTAAGGCCCCGTGAAATTTTTACTTAAAACTCGGGGTTTCGTGATGTCTGGGTGGACTTATGTGTTGATGTCACGGCTCGAACTTTTTGGGTTGAGCAGTGCGTTGGGGAGTTGAAAAAAATCTTCGAAAGTGTAGGGCATTTTTGCGGTTTATTCTGCAATCACAAAATTGATCTATGGACCGCAGATCTGCCGCGAATTAAAGCAGAGAGTTGGGAATAATTTCGGACCATTATGCGGTCCATTATGCGGCCGCATAATCATTTTACGGGCCGCATAATCCATCGCAGATCCATCATGAAATTTTCCGGAGGAAGGATCTGCGACGCATTATGCTACCGCAGACCGGTCGCAAAATGAGGCCGAATTACCCAGTTCCGGAGGACCATTGTGCGGTCCATTTTGCGGACCCAGAAGCATTATGTCGCATCTGCATCGGGGCTTCAATTTTTTTAATTTTTGACCCGACCCTATTTCAATATATTAAAGTAAATGGGCTCTTTTGAAGCAAAAATCGGATGTTTTAGAGAGAAGTGAGAGTGTTTTAGAGAGAGAGAAAACCCTAGGCTAACTATTCATCAATACTTGCTCAAGACTTGGGAAATTCATAAGGAAAACTCACAAGGTCTTCATCCAAGAAATAAGGTTCAAACCCTAGTCTTCAATTTCGAGCTTGGGTATAAGATGGGTAATTTGGGAGTATGATTTTTGGGTATGTGAGTTGTTATTTATGCATGCATATGGCTATGAGGATGGTGGGGAAGTAATTGAACTAGTATGAGTAAACTCTTGATGTTGAATTAGTTGCTGAGTGAAGGAAATCTTGTGGAAGAACCTTGTAATCAAATTCGCACACCTAGTACTTGATAAAATACTCAAATGAGCTGAAACCATGAATACCTTACTAATTTGTGTTCAATTTTGCTATGCCTCTAAATAGATCGAAGTTGCTAGGATTTTCGGAACTATGTAGTGAATTAAGGAAAGCTCAAAGCGAGGTATGAAAGCTAAACTCTCTTTCTGGTATTGGAATTTCCATATTCTTATAAAACTCCATCGTGTGAAGTTCGGTATGGAATGCTATTGGTGTGGAGAATTCAAACTAGTAAAATTGATTCCCGATTGGCATAACGTGTTAGAACCTTCGTGTGTTAATGATTCTCTATTTCTGACTTAATTATGTTATACCCTTTTGGGGAAGAAGATATTGTATGAAATCAAAGATTAAATACTTATTTCTCATATGATGAAACTTTATGAATTTATACTTGCTAAGGCCAAATGTGCCAAACAGTTGATTAGAAGGGAACTCTCTAGTACATATTATTATCATTTTGGGAACTCGAGTTGTTGCGTTATGGTTACACCTCCACCTTCATACATTGGGGTAAGGCGGCGGGGGCCGCTTTGTGTATAACTGTGGTATTGTAAATACACCTCCACCCGCATACATTGGGGTGAGGCGGCGGGGCCGCTTTGTGTAGAGTTGTGGTATTGTGAGTACACCTCCACCCGCATATATTGGGGTGAGGTGGCGGGGCAGCTTTATGTAGAGTTTCTGGTATTGTGATTACACATCCACCTGCATACATTGGGGTAAGGCGGCAAGACCGCTCTGTTTAAAGTTAGTTGTAGAACATTGCCGACTTGAAATTTATATGTGTTATTGGAAGTTCTTAATAAATCTGTTTTGACTTTTATGGCTATTTAAGCCCTATGATTGTTACCATGATTCATTATATTCATGTTGTATTTCCAAGTCCTTGAATAGATGTTTTGGTTTTCATACTAGTGTTATTCGACATGTACTAACGTCCTTTTTACCGGGGGCACTGCATCTTTAATGGATGCAGGTGGTTCCAAAATGGGAGGCACTAACCAATGATAGTGGTACACTCTTTTCCCAGCTGACTTGGTGAGCCCCACTTCATTCCGAGGTGGTGCATCTTTTGTTCCGTGTGTCTTATGCTTTGAGGTATAGCCGGAGCCTTGTTGCCGGCATTATCATTGTACTCTTTTATATCTATTATAGGTTCCGTAGACATGGTGTGGATTATGTATTGGTATTAGGAAAGTCAAGATAGTAATATTGCATATGTGTTACATACTCCACTTCAAATTATGAAAGTGTATGTATTTTGAGATTTTATAAATGAAGTAACTAATGGTGATGGAACTAGTGTTGTTCATGAACCCTTTTGTAGTTAATTAATGAAGTTATCTCCTTTTTATTTATGGGTGAGTTGGGTAGAAGAAAATCTAGCAGGCTTGCTCGGCCGGGTCATCTCGGTTGAGCGCCGGTCACGTTCCCCGAGGTCGGGGCGTGACAAACTTGGTATCACTACCTTAGAAAAATCTTTGATGAAGTGCCGGTAAAAACCCACGTGGCCTAAGAAACTCTGCACACCCTTCACCGAAGTTAGGGGTAGAAGCTTAGAAATCACCTCAATCTTTGCCTTGTCAACTTCAATTCCATTCCTTGAGATTTTGTGGCCAAGGACAATACCGTCCCTCGACCATGAAATGACATTTCTCCGAATTGAGTACCAAATTTGTTTCATCATATCTAGCCAACACTTTGTCCAAATTTGCAAGACAATCATCAAAAGAATCCCCAACCACCGAGAAGTCCTCCATGAAAACTTCAAGGTAGTCCTCTACCATGTCTGTGAAAATAACCATCAAACATGTTTGAATAGTCGCCAGTGCATTGCACAAACCAAATGGCATCCTCTTGAAAGCAAAAGTACCATATGGACATGTAAAGATTATTCTCTCTTGATCTTCTGAAGCAATGAGAATTTGGTTGTAGCCCGAGTAACCATCAAGAAAGCAATAAAAAGCACTCAATAGTGAGTAAAAACGGTCGTTGGAAGAATAGTACCCAACAAGAGCCGGGGTCGATTTCCACAGGGAGTTACTATGGGTATAGGGGTATACACTTGACGAAAGCCAATGGAACAACTAAATTGCACTTACAAACAATTTGTTTTGATTTCCAATTCTACTTTTACTATAACAATTATAAGCTAAGATAAGAAACTAAAAAGTGAATGATTGTTTTTGATGTTTTTCCAAATAGTTAAAAAGCCTAGAGATATGACCTTGACCTAGGTATTCGCCTAATGGGTTAAATACGTTAACACTTATTTTGTTGATTGGGTTGTATTATAGCTCTCAAATTTACGTTACTCACTCAATACCTCTCGGTCATAGAGTGATTTTGCCCAATTTGGCTTTCTCAAGCCCAAATTGGTATCAAACTAAATAGTTGATATGAGCTCAAGTCGGGTTCTCACTATCTCTAGTTTGAACCCTTTAATTAGATTAATCAAACCCTTAATTAGCCCAATTCCTTGTTAGCCAAGTTGTCCTAGATTAGGTGCTTCTTTCTCAAGTAAAGACCAAGTCAAAAAGGCATTAATCAATGTTTGAAACCATTAATTCTAAAATTGAAGCATAAACTAGGCTAAATAATCAACACCCAATCATAAACATACATTAAATTAAGCACCCATAAAGTTTACACACTAGGGTTAGGTCATAATCCTAAGTAAGAATCTAGTTACTCATGGTGAAAAGTGAAGAAAAATAAGAAGAAGTGCTAATTAAACTCATAATCTAAGATTAAAATGATAAAATATGATGTTTAAATCCTAAAATAGTCACAAACTTCCTAAAATAGCAAAATACAACGGCTACAACAACTTAAACTTCAAAACTTGACATAAAAATGTAATTCTCGTCTATTTATAGTGGCCCAAAATTCTCTAACAAAAATACCCCTCAGGAGGTTTTTCGGCCGCACAATTCCATGTGCGGTCCGCAGATTTCTTCAGCTGGCAGGATCTTCGATTCTGCAGCTGCACAATTATGGTCTGCAGCCGCACAATTCTTATGCAGTCTGGACTTCAGGCAAGGCTCAAGTCTTGGTCATTTGCAAACTCTCTAAACTTTGAATCATTTGTCAGTGCAAACCTTGTTCTCTGGACGCACAATTCATGTGCGGTCCGCACATCGACTAAAACTCTATTGGGCTCTTTCACTTGTTCTGTGGCCGCATATGGCATTCTGCGGTCCGCAGTTTCTTCTGCGATCGCAGAAATCCTTATGCGGATCGCACTTCTTAAGTCATGCACCCCTTCTTGCACTTTTGAGTCGGAACACTCCTTTTTGAGTCGGATTTCATCATAGGAGCTCAAACTTCCAACATTCCTACAATTTGCATACTTTCATTTGTTTTGAGAACATAAATAAATACTTTCGGACTAAAACAAAAGGAAAAAAAGTGCTAGTAAGTAGTCAAAATCCACACTTATCACACTTGTGAACAGTCAGGTAACTTTTGGTCCGATAGCAAACTTTGTTTCCCATTAGGAACTTTTCTATCGAGCCAAAGACTATCTGACCATCCAGTTGTGTTTTGTTGTTTCCCTGCCTTGTTGTTTAAAGGTTTTATTTCTGCTTATGGCGTTTCCTTCGTAGTATGTTTTTCGTTACTGCCTCATTAAAAACCTTGCTAGAAAAATTCAATTGGGGCAAGAACTGGACGAAGGGAAAAAGAGTGCAGCACATACTTTCAGTATTAGCAGTCCCCATTAGCAATAATACCTTTTGATTTGTGCCATATTCTAGTTGCTCGGAAATTTTACTCTCTCTTGATTTTTCAATTTGTATGATCCTTTCCCTGTTACAGCTGAAACCCGGTAGGGGCCTTCCCACGTCGGACCCAGCTTTCCAGCGTTGAGCTCTTGGGTGCATTGAGTCATTTTTTTAAAAATCAAGTCTCCCACTTTAAAATAATGGAGATTGGCTCTTCGATTATAGTATCTTTCCATTCTTTGTTTCTGAGCCACCATCCTTATATGTACCAAGTCCCTACATTCGTCGAGCAGCTCCAATATAACCAACAATGCTTCGTTGTTCGCTTCTTCGTCCACCTGTAAGTATCTCATGGTAGGTTCTCCCACCTCCACCGGGATCAGGGCTTCTGCTATGTATACGAGAGAGAAATGTGTCTCTCTTGTGCTTGACTTGGCCATCGTTCCATATGCCCATAGCACTCCCGATAACTCTTTGGGCCATTTACCTTTGGATGCTTCCAATCTCTTTTTGAGATTTTGAATAATCACCTTATTTGTTGATTCCGCTTGGTCATTTGCACTTGGGTGGTACGACGAGGATGTGATTCTTTTGATTTTCAGGTCTTCAAGAAATTTTGTGGCATTTGCACCTATAAATTGTGGCCCGTTGTCACAAGCTATTTCCTTTGGTATTCCGAAGCTGCAGATTATGCTCTCCCACAGGAAATCAACCCCTTTGCTCGCCAATTTTCTGGTACGGACCTGCTTTAACTCACTAAGAGAAGTAATCACTTAAAATCAAAAGAAATATTACCTTACCAGGAGCAGGCGGTAGCGGACCATCTATGTCCATCCCCCATTTCATGAATAGCTAAGGCAACAATATCGAATGCACCAACGGTATGTGTCACTGACATTTGTCACATTTTGAGCGAACACCTTAGTGTCTTATTCCACTCGAGGCCAGTAGTATCCTTCCCTAACTATTTTTAACACTAATGAGTCCGCGCTATAGTGATTTCCACAAATTCCTTCGTGAACTTCTCTCATGACGTAATTAGCCTCGGAGGCTCCTAAACATCGGGCCAACGGGCCTTGGAAAGACTTTTTATACAACTAGACGCCCTAGAAACTATACCGAGCTACTTTGGTGCAGAGTGCCCGGGATGTCTTTGGGTCTTTAGGTAGTTTACCGTGCTCAAGATAGTCGATGATCTCGTTTCTCAAGTCTAAGACCAAATTGATCGCATTTACTTCATAATAACTGTCCACATCTAATACCGAATGCATAAGTTGTATGCAAAGGAAGTAGATCCTTTCATTTCCGTGGACGAGCCCAGGTTGGCCAGTGCGTCTACTTCCGCATTTTCTTCCATCGGGATGTGGATGATTGACCATTCCCGGAATCGTGCGAGCAAAGTCTGGACTTTCACTACATATTGTTGCATGCATTTGTCTTTGGTGTCTAAGATCCCATATACCTGATTTACTACCAGTTGAGAATCGCATTTTATTTCAATGACCTTGAAGTCTAGTTCCCAAGACAGTTCAAGTCCTACAATCAAAGCCTCATACTCAGCCTCATTGTTAGTCAAGGGAATAGTTCTTATGGCCTGCCACAGGGTTTCTCCCGAGGGCGTAATTAGTACTATCTCGAGCCAGACCCCTTCATGTTGGAAGCTCCATCCGTGAACAAGTCTAGACACCCGATGTCTTTTTCGATACCATCACCACCTCTTTGGTGGCCAAAGGCAACAGTCCGGGACTGAAATCATCCATGAAGTCGGCCAAAACTTGTGACTCAATCATAGTCCTGGGTTTATATTCTATGTAAAATTCACTCATTTTGACTGCCCATTTGGCCAGTCGACCTTAAAGTTCAGGTTTATGAAGGATATTCTGCAGGGGAAAGGTTGTCACCGTGGCTATCAGGTGGCATTGAAAATAAGGCCTAAACTTTTGAGCGGCAACTACGAGAGCTAAGGCCGCCAATTTTTCGAGGTGTGGGTAGCGATTTTTTACTCCCGTTAAAATTTTACTAACATAATAAATAGAAGACTGCGTAGTTTTGTCTTCACAGACTAAAACAACGCTTACTGTTACCTCCGAGACTGCTAAGTAAATCAGCAATTGTTCGCCTTCCTCCAGTTCCAATAGTAATAGAGGGATCGATAAATACCATTTTCAAAACCTGCTTGCATTTTGGAGTCCATTCGAAGTTGTTCTTCTTTTTCAGAAGTGAGAAAAAATGATGACATTTTTTTGAAGACCAGGAAATGAACCTGCTTCAAGCAGTCAGTCTCCCATGTTAACCTCTGAACTTCTTTCACATTTGTTAGCTGGTCGGGAATGTCCTCAATGGTTTTAATCTTATCGGGATTGACTTTGATCCCTCTTTGTGACACCAGGAAACCCAAGAACTTACTAGAGTTGACTTTGAATGCACACTTTTCGGTGTTAAGTTTCATGTTGTGCTTCCTTAGGATGTCAAAGATTTCTTGGAGGTGTTTTAGATGATCACCTGCATTCAAAGACTTAACCAACATATCATCTATCTAAACTTCCATTGTCTTCCCTATTTGTTTTTCAAACATTTTGTTCACGAGCATCTAATAAGTGGCACCGACGTTTTTAAGCCCGAAAGGCATCATATTATAGCAATATGTGCCAAAGTTCGTTATGAACGAAGTTTTCTCCTGATCCTCTCGGTTCATTTTTATTTGTTTGTACCCGGAAAAGGCATTGATGAAACTCATCAACTCATACCCAGCCGTTGCATCAATCATTTGATCAATGTTTGGCAATGGGATCGAGTCTTTTGGGCACACCTTATTTAGATCATTATAATCTATGCACATGCAAAATTTATTATTCTTTTTTCGGAACTACTACTACATTAGTTAGCCAGTCAGGATACTTTACCTCCCGAATTGAACCGATATGAAGCAATTGAGTTACATCTTCTTTGACAAACATGTTTGTGATCTTGGCAATAGGGAATTTTTATGCCTTACCAGAAGGATGTTAGGATTCAGGCTTAATTGGTCACGACCACCTCTAGCGGGATATCTGTCATATCTGCATGCGACCACACAAAATAGTCAACATTAAATTTAAGAAATTCTATAAATCATGACTTGATCTCGGGGTTTTCTCCTGTGACCAAATGGAATTTCCTCTCCAAGAATTCCTTGAACAATGTGACTTGTTCGAGTTCTTCCGTTGTGGATTTAGTTGCGTCCGTTTCTTCTGGTACTTGGAAATTCCTCAGTACCTGATAGGATTCCAACAACTCCCCCCCCCCCTGTCAACTTCGTTTAGCTCGGGAGCAGTCATCAGTTCCTGTAATTGCTATGTCGCATATTCCTTCCCTTTGCTGCTGGAAATCGAGATTGTGTTCCTATCCCTTGCTGCCGGTTGATCTTCTCTTATTTGCTTAATTCCCTCTGGAGTGGGGAATTTCAGATACTAGTGGTATGTCAATGGTACAACCTTCATTTCGTGTAACCATGGTCTCCCAAGAATAATATTATAGCCCATGTCACCGTCTTCATCACCCCTTCGGCATTCATGGGCAATAGAATCTCCCCTCGAGTTGTCACGCTTGCTAAGTAGAACCCGGGGATGAGCTTTTTGGCCGAAATGATGCTTCTAGTTAGCTTGGCTTGTTCCACCACTCTCCATTGGATAATATTGGTTGAACTCCTTGGGTCCACCAAAAAACGCTTAATCTTAAAATCTAAAATATTAAGAGAAATTACCAGGGCATCGTTGTGCGGTAGTAGGAGTCCATCGACGTCTTCTTCCATGAAGGTGGTACCATCCTCGGTGACTTCCCTGAGTCTTTTTCTATAGGTTATCGATACCTTTTTATTTTTTGCGGCTGAAAATGTTACACCATTAATCTCGTTCCCTCCGAAAATCATGTTGATCGTTAGACGAGGAGGATCTTCTCCCGTCTTCGAGGGTTCCTCGTTATCCCATTCGTGAACGTAGTTATTTTTATCCTGGTCTCTTAAGAACTCTCTAAGATGACCATTTTTCAGCAATGTCGCCACCTCCTTGCGCAAATGTCGGCAGTCCCCAGTCTGGTGGCTGTTAGTCCCATGATACTCACACCATAGGTTAGGATCCCTCTGAATGGGGTCGGATCTCATCCACCTCGGGAACCATGCTTCCTTAATGTTTCGCATCATCGATACCAGTTCCACTACGCTGACATTGAAGTTATACTCGGACAATCTGGGGTAGGTGGAATCCCGGGAGCCTTATACCTCTTTGTCTTGCAACAATCTGTTATTCCGGCCACGATCAACTCTCCTATCGGTAGCGAACCTGTTCGCCGACCAAAAATCTCTACCGCGTTCTTCGGCTCTTTCATAGGAAAAAAACTGACCTTTAGAGGACCGTCGATCCGTGTCAAAATCGTCCTTCAACTTTTTCTTATTTTTCTCTCAGTCCTGACCCTTGATTGATGCTGGGAAACCGAACTAGTCATCCTTTATTCTTATCTTTGATTCGTTTAGATATGACGTCTGGACATGTTGTTGCATGGAACTCGAGAAGACTTTCTTTCAATTTCCGTGAAGCATCTGAGCTCCTTGGGTTCATCTCCTTAGTGAACGCCTCAGCTGCCCATTCATTTGGCACAACCAGTACCAGCATCCTTGCCTTCTGAAATCTGGTCACAAACTCTTGTAGCAGTTCAGACTCTCTTTGCATGCGCAATTTAGAATATGTCGGCCTTTCGGGCCTGCACCTTCCTAGCCTCGGCATGGGCCTTGATAAAAGAATCTGCGAGTATCTCGAAGGAATATATTGAATGCTCGGGTAAAAGTGAATACCATGTCAGAGCCCCCTTCGTGAGGGTCTCCCCAAACTTCTTCAGCACGACTGACTCAATCTGGCGAGGAGCTAAGCCATTTCCTTTCACCGTCGTTGTATAGGTGGTGATGTGCTCCTGAGGGTTTGAGGTCCCATCATATTTTGGCACGTCTAGCATCTTGAACCGCTTCAGGATTAATTCTGGTGCCGCGCTTGGTTTGAATGATAACTGGTGTATTTCTTTGAGTCTGGTCCATTTAACACTGGCGGCGTGCCCAGGATTTGATCCATTCGGGCGTTTATTTCCCTCATAAATCGCATGAGTTCAGTTTTAAAGGGATCATTCCCGTTATTGTTACCAGATCCATTGTCGTCCCTCCCCCTTCCCGGCCCCGTCGAAGCCGACTTCACCCATCGGGGTGTTGTTATCAACTCTTTGTGTTATTTGATTTACTAGAGCACCGGGAGGAACTTGACCTCTTCCATTCGCGTTGTTGGAAGCACCTAACAACGCTTGCCTCAATTCTGTCATGACTTGATCTTATCACGAGAAATGGCCCATAATAGCCTTTTGTTGTTCCCTCGGATTCTAAAAATTTCCGCAACGTGCTCGTCTTCAGCATCATCAGGAATTGCCTCCCGAACGTGTCATGGGATATTGCCCGTCATGGACCAGCGTGGCTTCATCCCCCTCATTGCGGGTATCGCTAATCGAATCTTCGTGTTGAGGCTGATTTCCTTGGGCCTTAACTTTGTGTGTGATGTTGACATCGTTATCTGCTATTTTTTTATGATTTTTTTTTCAAGAAACAAATAATTAAATAGGTTAGTAATAGATACAATGATCAACTCAATTATGCAACTGTCTAAGCCCCACAGTGGGCGCCAAATTATTTACCCGTAAAATGGTATAGTTGAATTTGTAACGTGATTTATGGACAAGCGAATCGATTCGATCCCAAAATTCTAAATAAATTAAATAAAATGCAAAACTTAGTGTTGAAATCGAGATAAGGCAGCAGATAACTTGGTTTCAGGAGCAGAGCTTCCGAAGGCAGTAATGCAAATATCAATAGACACAGTTGAGATTTTGAATAGTATAGAACATCAATGGCTGTTGAAGTCACTATTTATAGTTGTACCTAGGGAACAAGGTCCTAGGATCAAGCCCTCTTAAATGACAATTATGAGGGCCATTGATGAATATGTAACGACATGCTATGAATGTCAAAATTGGACTGTGTATTTAATACTGCAGAATATTATTCATTGAATGCTATCGAGTGACAAATATTCGTTTGTCTTCATATACCATACACCCTTCGGGATCATCACGGTTTCATATGTCGCTCTATTATACGAGTATTTAATACGAACAGATTTTATCCTATACAGATATATTCACAAAAAATAACCTTATATTTTCCATTTTCGGCATTGAATTAATTACCTGCCTTATATTTAACAATTTAAAATCTTGATAATTCTCAAGTTTCTTAACTGAAATTACGATGTATATTTTAATTATTGTTGATTACTGTATGGGCTAAAAATTATCTTTGATACAAGCAAGTTGCATCGGCATTAAGAGAGCATGCATGGGCTGCCACGTGTTATCAATACGACTTCAATAAGGGCTTGTTCGATGCCGAAGTGGTCCCTTAAAGAGATGAAGGGTGGGGTCGACGAGTCAGTGAAGACCAAGGTCGAGAAGTCATCATAGATCAAGGTCGAGGTCGAGCACCTTAGACAGAGTTATAACGACTAGTTTTAAGATAAGACACAAAAAAATAATATTCTAGTGGATATTCAAAGTACATGTACTATTATGGTTTTAGGTATATGTTCCCTATAAATAGAAAGAGAGAGATGGAGAGAGGACATAATATATTCAATTGTAAGAAAACACATTAACTTTATATAGAGAATCTGGCTTTATTGAAAGCACATGAAAATTACCTTTTTACTAAGTTTCTTGCTTAACCTTTCCACTTGATCAAAGAACAACCTAAATATTCGAAGACTCATCAATCATTCATCATTGTCAGAAGGAATATCCCCATATCTCACCCCTTTTCGGGTGACTCACATGTTCTTATGTTACAACCCAAATTTGCATATCATATAAGTTAGTCGACGTAAATCCAAGAAGAGATTATCTTTGAGATGATAAGAAGTTAATCCTATTGGTCTTAAACGATACAAGGGTGTATAAGAGTGGTTAACAAGTATTTGAAGTTAAACGAATCAAGGATGTTGTAACCCGTATTTTCGGGTAACACTAGAGGTGATTAATTGTCCCAAGAGGTCTTGTTTTAATGTATTTGAATCATATAATATCCGCATCATAAGTCTTGAAGTCAAGCGAGTTATGAAACAAAAGTCGATAAAAGTTGTCGCAACTTAGGTTTATAATTTTACTTAAACTTTAGGTCAAATGTTACTGCATTTTTCTCCCAATGTGCTTGGAATTATGGGGTGATCTACCTATAAAATTGAAGATCTATGAGTCTAGTTTCCAACGCATTAAACCGTTCGTCGATACGATCTCGGAATAGAGAGATATTCGCATTTTCGCGAGAGCGCGCCAAGCTGCTCTCTATGGGGCCCACAAAGGCGGTTTAAGACATATGGACATATATAAGATACCTCAACCCCGTTTTAAGTCATTATTTTTCAGTATATTCAGACCTTATAACCCTAAAAACAGTCTCTCAAGGTTCTCTCATGATCCAAGACCCAAACAAAGGGCAAACAACACAAATCAAATGTCGGGAATCCCGTGGCGCTAGTAAGTTTCTTGTTCTTCTTGTTGTTGCTGATTTTTTTGTTGTTCCAGCTCATGTGGGAGGTTGTTTTAAGTGTTTTATGTCCTGTAAATACATCTTCAAGTTTTTAATATCAACCCTAGGTGATTTCAAGTCTTCTAAAGTAATTCTAGTGCCGAAAAACCCGAATTAATTGCTAGTTTCGCTTCCTTGTTCTTATGGCAGAATTGAAGGGATATTTCGTGGAAAATTAAGGTCAAATTGGAGTTGTTCTTTCTGTTTAAAGGTAAGGAACCTCTTACTCTATATATATTTAAGATTATCCAAGTTGCAGCTAAGTCGTTGAAGCTAGAACTTGTGAAATATATATATCGAAAGGCTTGGTAGTAATGTTGTTGGTTGGTGGACTGTTTTAGAGGCTCAATATGATTATTAATGATGTTGTTTGGGCTGTTTGGTGATTGTATTGACTTGTGGGAAGTCATATAAATAGGGAAGGTGCTGTCCGTTTCATCGTAAAATAGGTTGTGGTCGATACATAATAGTTACGACGCTTAAACGATAATGATAGTGTCATTTGTCTTATTGTAGACTAAGGAGTCGTGACATTTGCATAGCTTGAGGTTGGGCAGTATATACAAGGTATGTGAGGCTATCCCCTTCATTCTTTTGCACGACTCCGATTGTACATAATGTAATGAACGAGCTCCCAAAGATACTCTACTCTTAGAAGCTAGCAGTACTTACATTGCTGCCCTTCTTATGAAACGATTGATATTGATGTTACTTCTCTTATTCTTATATTATCAATGTTGTTGGTAGTTCCTGATTCGTATAAGATTCTTGATGAAGAGTTAATCCTAATAACGTGTACGAAGGATACCAACCTTATGTCACTCCGAAAGGTTCAAAATGTGATTCCAATGAGTTCAGCATGCATCATATATATGTATCTATTTTACTCTACCGAGCCGCGCTATAGTCGGCCGGGTACGACACCTATTGTGAAACCACTGATCAGTTGGGTTTTACCGAGCTCCACATAGCCGAGTACAATTCTACCGAGCCCTATGATGGCCGGGTACATTTTACCGAGCCTATTATGGCCGGGTACGATATGATGATGGTGATGCCCACAAAGGCATATATTTTAAAAGTTTATGTATATATATGTATGTATCATGTATTTCATGTCAGTAGCCCTCAGAGGTACCCAGATGTCACAGGCTGTATATTCTCTATCCCTGTTTACATTACTATTCTTACTTATGCTTTCTTGCCTCACATACTCAGTACTTTATTCGTACTGACGTCGTTTTTATTTGTGGACGCTGCATGTCGTGCTGCAGGTCTTGATAGACAGGTAGACGTAGCTCCCCCACCACAGTAGGCTGTCCAGTTCAGCGGTTATTGGCGAGATCCCTTCTCCGGACTTGCCGTGGTCTTGGTATGCATTTTTGTTATAGACATTATGGGTATATCGGGGCCTTGTTCCGGCAATGTTGTAGCAATTATGTTCCTTTAGAGGCTCATAGACAGGTGTCGACTTATGTATGGTTTAGAATGCCTTGTCGGCTGATTTTTGTTGTATAGTCTTTCATGGCATCATGGTAGCTCGTACCTTATATATAGTTTCTTGACAGTCTTGTCGTCCCATGTTATGTATGTTCATGACATTATCTTTCATTGTTGGATGTTCATGATCCATGTCTACTATTTATATTGATCTTGTCGGCCCTTAAAGATAATAAGAAAGGTTAGATAAAATGTACGTTGGTGCTCGGCAAGTATGGCCCGGGTGTTAGTCATGACCCTCTAGTTGGATCGTGACAAACTTGGTATCAGAGCAAGTCTGTCCTAGGGGATGTCTATGAGCCGTGTCTAGTAGAGTTTTGATTATGGATGTGTAGCGCGCCACATTTATAATCAGGAGGCTACGTGACATCTAGGGTTGTTACCTTCTTCCTGAATCTAGATCGTGCGTAGAGTTGAGTAGTAAGTGTTCATATCTAATATTCACCTTGTTTTCTTTCAGCGATGCCTTCGACTAGGAAGCAAGCAATTAGTAAACGGCTTGATACAGCTATGGGAGAGAGTAACATTCAGGTGCCTCTAGCCAGAGTAGGCCAAAGTGAGGCTCAGAGTGAGATGCCGTCTCATACCTCTCCGTCTCCTCCAGAGGATATTAGGAGGCACCCAGTACATCCAGTTCCTCCGTCTAGCACTACAGACCACGATATGCGCAGTGCGGTATAATTGTTGACTAGCTTGGTAGCTGCTCAGGCTCAGAGGCAGAATATCGGTGCTGCTGATAAACCGGTTAGTGCTAGAGTTCGTGATTTTATTAATCTAGACCCTCCAGTGTTTACCGGATCAGACCCCAAGGAGGACCCACAAACATTTATTGATTAGATACATCGTACATTGCGGGTTATGCATGCTAGTGATACGGAGGCAGTAGAGTTGGCTTCTTATCAGTTACGGGATTTAGCGGTTTTCTGGTATGATAGTTGGGAGAGATCTAGGGGTCTGAACGCTCCTCCAGCCGTGTGGAAGGAATTTTCTGAGGCCTTTCTTCGTCACTACTTGCCAGTTGAGATACGACGAGCTAGAGCTGATAAGTTCTTGAACCTTCGACAGGGTAATATGAGTGTACGAGAGTATAGTATACAATTTGATTCTTTAGCAAGGTATGCTCCCATATGGTGGCCGAGATGAGTGATAGGGTGCATCTGTTCGTGAACGGGTTGGGACCACATCTGATAAATGAGTGCACAACAGCCTCCTTGGTAGAGGGCATGGATATTTCCCGTATTCAGGCTTATGCCCAGACCCTAGAGGATCGTAAGCGCCAGCAAAGGGCAGATAGGGAGCAGGATAGGGGCCAGCATAAGAGGGCGAGATTTGCAGGGTATTCTGATGAGTTCAGAGGCAGTATCAGGCCCCAATCTTCGAGGAGTTCGGCGCCACCTGTAGCTAGTGCTCCTCCAAAGTTTCAGAGGCCTCGGTATGATCGATTTACCTATTCTGGTTCAGGTCAGAGTTTGAGGGCATCAGGCTCACAATTTCATAGAGATACTAGTCAGACGAGACCCCCAACACCTCGTTGTGATAAGTGCGGCAAGGCCCACTTTGGACTGTGCCGTCGAGGTTCCGATGCGTGCTATTCTTGCGGACAGCGTGGCCATATGATGCGGGATTATCCTAACAGAGGAGGTGGTGGTATGGCTCAACCGACTGGATCTATGTCTGGTTCTTCCTCATCAGTTCAACCTCCAGCACAAGGTTTTCGACAATCGACAGGTCGTGGTAGAGATAGAGGTTCAATGCCGAGTTCGAGTGGTGCTCAAAATCGAACCTATGCTCTAGTAGGTCGACAAGATCTCGA
The DNA here is from genome assembly GCF_000390325.3 of Nicotiana tomentosiformis. Taxonomy (NCBI): domain Eukaryota; kingdom Viridiplantae; phylum Streptophyta; class Magnoliopsida; order Solanales; family Solanaceae; genus Nicotiana; species Nicotiana tomentosiformis. The sequence continues at coordinate 135,563,854 of NC_090817.1, forward strand.
GTCATCTCCGGATGTTGTTACAGGTATATTGTCTGTGTTTTCTTATGATGTATATGCGCTAATTGATCCGGGATCTACCTTATCATATGTTACACCCTTTGTGGCTAATAAGTTTGGCATTGAACCTGAATTGATAAGTAAACCACTTGCGGTATCCACTCCGATAGGAGATTCTGTGATTGCTAGAAGGGTATATAAAGGTTGCACTGTGATGATTTGTAGTCGTCAAACCTCGGCAAATTTATTTGAGTTAGAAATGGTTGATTTCGATGTGATAATGGGAATGGACTGGTTGGCCTCATGCTATGCAAATGTTGACTGTCGTACGAAGATGGTTAGGTTTCAGTTTCCTTGTGAACCCGCCATTGAATGGAAGGGGAACATTGCTACGCCGAAAGGTAGGTTTATTTCCTATCTTAAGGCAAGGAAGATGATCTCAAAAGGTTACATTTATCATCTTGTTCGCGTTAGGGATGCGGAGGCGAAGCCGCCTACTCTACAATTAATCCCCGTGGTCAATGAATTTCCAGATGTTTTCCCAGATGAACTCCCAGGCCTTCCTCCTGAAAGGGAGATTGAGTTTAGCATTGATGCATTGCCTGACACTCAACCGATCTCTATCCCTCCATACAGGATGGCCCCGGCAGAGTTGCGAGAGTTGAAGGCACAGTTGAAGGACTTGCTGGATAAGGGTTTCATTAGGCCTAGCACTTCACCTTGGGGTGCGCCAGTCTTGTTCGTGCGGAAGAAAGATGGGTCGTTAAGGATGTGTATCGATTATCGACAGTTGAATAAGTTTACAATAAAGAACAAGTATCCACTTCCAAGAATTGATGACCTGTTTGACCAACTCCAGGGTGCCAAGTATTTCTCCAAGATTGACTTGCGTTCAGGGTATCATCAGGTGAGGGTTAAGGAGAAGGATATTCCAAAGACGGCCTTCCGGACAAGATATGGGCATTTTGAGTTCTTGGTGATGTCGTTCGGGCTAACAAATGCCCCAGCAGCTTTTATGGATCTCATGAATAGTGTATTCAGGCCCTATCTTGATGTGTTCGTGATCGTATTCATTGATGACATTCTGGTGTATTCTCGTTCGGAGGCGGAACATGCGGGCTACTTGCGGATAGTATTACAGATCCTTCAGGATCATAAGTTATATGCTAAGCTCTCTAAATGTGAATTCTGGCTGAACTCAGTAGCATTCCTTGGCCATGTGATATCTAATGAGGGTATTAGTGTCGACACTCAGAAGATCGATGCAGTGAAGAATTGGCCGAGACCTACAACACCGTCAGAAGTCCGCAGCTTCCTGGGGCTAGCAGGATATTATAGGCGGTTTGTAGAAGGGTTTTCCTCTATATCAGCACCATTGACTAAGTTAACACAGAAAGCTACCAAGTTCCAGTGGTCTGATGCTTGTGAACATAGTTTTCAGGAGCTAAAGAATCGATTGACATCCGCGCCAGTGCTCACTCTCCCAGAAGGAACAGAAGGTTATGTGGTATATTGTGATGCCTCAGGTATAGGTTTGGGGTGCGTATTGATGCAACGTGGGAAGGTGATTGCTTATGCATCAAGACAATTGAAGAAGCATGAAAAGAATTACCCGACTCATGATTTGGAATTGGCTGTAGTAATATATGCTTTGAAGATATGGCGGCACTACTTATACGGCGTCCATGTTGACATCTACACAGATCACAAGAGTTTACAATACATCTTCAAGCAGAAGGAGTTGAATTTGAGGCAGCGTAGGTGGCTTGAATTACTGGAAGACTACGATGTCGAGATATTGTACCATCCCGGTAAAGCTAATGTTGTGGCAGACGCTCTCAGCCGTAAGTCAATGGGAAGCTTGTCGCGTCCAAACACACTCACGTAAGTATACGTGGTCGTCAAGTAATAAAGTAGTGAATAAAGTATCGTTCCCACGGAGACTTATGATTAACTTTTGACTAATTCAAACTCGAATAGCTTATTGATTCAAGATATTTCTAACAAAATATATAATTTTCTAAATTACTACCTAAAGACTATCAAATAATGAATTGCTAAGAATTAAACACAACACTTAAATAGTTTTGAATAACAATCAATAGGATATAATATTCCAGGGTCATGGGTCATCTAACATTCATGTTGCATTCTTAGTTTAAAATAACTAAATGATTTATCTAAATTGTTGATTCACAGGGTTAATTTCGCTCGTAAGAATCTGTCGAGTCCTTACTCGCCTATTCAATTTAACTTAATACCTATATGTCTATGGAATTAAGTTTAACAAGAACGTATTTACAATTCCTGTATTGCAACCGAGTAAGGCAATTAGGTATATGTCTATCCTAATTGCGAATCCGTTCCCCGATGCCCGGGTTTGAGAACTTACTCTATTTACTTCTATATGTAATCTAGGGTTTCCACTTTCGAGTTCAACTCTAGATTCGTAGATAGTATTTCACTGTTAGCTACTCAGCAAAATAATTAAAAACAGAATTAAATAAACAACCCAATATGATAAACTCAACGTCGTCAAATTAAACTTCAAACATCAACATTCATGTATACCCATGACCCTAGAACAATAGGGTTCTTAGCCACTCATATTCAGGCAATCATCCAAAATTTCAAAAGAGTGCATAAGAATCAATAAACGAAAGAGAGAATAAGAACTCAAGACGAATTCCGTGGTTTTAGAACTTGGTTGTAGCTTCCTTTCCTTCTCCAATCTCTCCCCCACTAAAAAAAGCGTTTTTAAGCTTATATATTGCGTCCAAAAGTCGTGGGCTAGAGTTTTCCTAACCCTAGTCCAAATCGGCTTCAGGGGTTGATGCTAAGGTGGATGTGACGCATCTACCTCGTCCTCCATTTCTTAACTTTGCATGTGAGGGTGGACGCGACGCATCCACCTTCTCTTCTACTTCCCAGTTTTGCATGCGAGGGTGGACGCGATGCATCCACCCTTCTCTTCTACTTCCCAGTTTCGGATGCTATGGCGGACGCTATGGGCCGACTTCACTGCTAAGGGTGCACAAAAGATGATTTTTTTTTCTAGGTTGGATGCGACGCATCCAACCCTTCTTCCTCTGGTTAGACCACCTTTTCTTCATATTTTGCACTCCAAACACCTTAAATCGTCACACATAACTTAATTAGTCATAAAACCAATAATTAAACCATGTTGGGCATTTTAAAGATCAAATAACATCAAGAAGTGGTTAAAACATGGGTAAAGTAACATCAACACATATCGAAATATGCCAAACATCAAAGCTTAATACATATTGAGGCAGGTAGACAAGGGTTGACCAAAGAGCTTCACCAGCTGGCCAATATGAGAATCAAATTGTTGGACTCTGATGACGGAGGTGTTACTATACAGAATACAGCAGAATCATCTTTGGTAGCCGAGGTAAAAGCACGGCAATATGAAGATCCTACCTTAGTAAGATTGAGAGAGGAATTCAGCAGTGTAAGATTACAGCTTTCAAGATCGGAGGAGATGGGACACTGAGATACCAGGGCCGATTATGTGTACCTAGTGTGGCAGGGTTGCGAGAGAAGATTATGATTGAGATTCACCAGTCCCGATATTCTATCCATCCTGGCTCGACAAAGATGTATCATGACGTTAAGGAGCAGTATTGGTGGGATAACATGAAGAAGTCTATTGCAGAATTTGTAGCCCAGTGTCCTAATTGTCAACAAGTAAAGATCGAGCATCAGAAACCTAGTGGATTGATTCAGAATATAGAGATTCCGACCTGGAAATGGGAGGTGATTAATATGGACTTCATTATTGGATTACCTCGCTCTTATCATAAGTTTGACTCCATCTGGGTGATAGTTGATCGACTTACAAAATCTGCCCATTTTCTGCCAGTTAAGACAACTTACACGGCTGAAGATTATGCGAAGTTGTATATCAAGGAGATTGTTAGGCTTCATGGTGTGCCGGTATCTATTATATCAGACCGAGGAGCTCAATTTACGGCTAACTTTTGGAGGTCTTTTTAGAAGGGTTTAGGCACACAAGTAAATCTCAGCACTGCATTCCATCCGCAGACTGACGGACAGGCTGAACGTACCATCCAGACGCTTAAAGATATGCTACGAGCATGTGTTCTAGATTTCAAGGGGAATTGGGATAACCATCTGGCACTTATAGAATTTGCCTACAATAATAGCTACCATTCCAGTATTAAAATGGCCCCGTATGAGGCACTGTATGGGAGGAGATGTAGATCACCAGTTGGATGGTTCGAAGTCGGAGAGACAGAATTATATGGGCCAGATTTGATTCACCAAGCCATTGAGAAGGTGAAAGTGATACAAGAGCGAATGAGGACGGCACAAAGCAGGCAAAAGTCTTATTCCGACGTCCGACGTCGTGATCTGGAATTTGAGGTTGGTGATTGGGTTTTCCTGAAGATCTCACCGATGAAGGGTGTTATGCGTTTTGGGAAGAAGGGTAAGTTGAGTCCGCGGTATATTGGGCCGTACAAAATTCTTCGACGAATTGGACAGGTTGCTTACGAGTTAGAATTGCCATCTGAATTGGAATTTGTCCACCCGGTATTCCATGTATCTATGTTGAGGAAATGTATTGGAGACCCTTCTCGGGTCGTCCCTATCAAAGATGTACAAGTTACAAAGGATCTATCATATGATGAAGTGCCAGTGGCTATATTAGATCGACAAGTCCGCAAGCTGAGAACAAAGGATGTAGCTTCCGTGAAAGTATTATGGAGGAACAAGAATATAGAAGAAATGACATGGGAAGCAGAAGAGGAGATGAAGTCTAAATACCCTTACCTATTCCAGAGTGAAGATAACGAGGATGCCGGGGGAAAGAAGGACGCATTATAAGGTGAAACGGCTCTATGAGGTAAGCAATAGCTTGTGAATACTCTTTTTTTTAATACAAAATGGTAATATGCAGATAATGTACATATCCATAATGCTTTGTAGAGTCTTGTAAGGCTATAGGTTAGGTTTAACTGCTTGCAAGTTTGGCTAGTGTCCATTTTATAGGGGAAACTCAGCCGGAAATCTCCGTCAGAATCCACAATGAGTTAGACACCCCATAAACCCTTACATTCGAGGACGAATGTTCCTAAGGGGGAGAGGGTGTTACAACCCAAATTCGCATACCATAGATCACGCTGTAAGTTAGTCGACGTAAATCCAAGAAGAGATTATCTTTGAGATGATAAGAAGTTAATCCTATTGGTCTTAAACGATACAAGGGTGTATAAGAGTGGTTAACAAGTATTTGAAGTTAAACGAATCAAGGATGTTGTAACCCGTATTTTCGGGTAACACTAGAGGTGATTAATTGTCCCAAGAGGTCTTGTTTTAATGTATTTGAATCATATAATATCCGCATCATAAGTCTTGAAGTCAAGCGAGTTATGAAACAAAAGTCGATAAAAGTTGTCGCAACTTAGGTTTATAATTTTACTTAAACTTTAGGTCAAATGTTACTGCATTTTTCTCCCAATGTGCTTGGAATTATGGGGTGATCTACCTATAAAATTGAAGATCTATGAGTCTAGTTTCCAACGCATTAAACCGTTCGTCGATACGATCTCGGAATAGAGAGATATTCGCATTTTCGCGAGAGCGCGCCAAGCTGCTCTCTATGGGGCCCACAAAGGCGGTTTAAGACATATGGACATATATAAGATACCTCAACCCTGTTTTAAGTCATTATTTTTCAGTATATTCAGACCTTATAACCCTAAAAACAGTCTCTCAAGGTTCTCTCATGATCCAAGACCCAAACAAAGGGCAAACAACACAAATCAAATGTCGGGAATCCCGTGGCGCTAGTAAGTTTCTTGTTCTTCTTGTTGTTGCTGATTTTTTTGTTGTTCCAGCTCATGTGGGAGGTTGTTTTAAGTGTTTTATGTCCTGTAAATACATCTTCAAGTTTTTAATATCAACCCTAGGTGATTTCAAGTCTTCTAAAGTAATTCTAGTGCCGAAAAACCCGAATTAATTGCTAGTTTCGCTTCCTTGTTCTTATGGCAGAATTGAAGGGATATTTCGTGGAAAATTAAGGTCAAATTGGAGTTGTTCTTTCTGTTTAAAGGTAAGGAACCTCTTACTCTATATATATTTAAGATTATCCAAGTTGCAGCTAAGTCGTTGAAGCTAGAACTTGTGAAATATATATATCGAAAGGCTTGGTAGTAATGTTGTTGGTTGGTGGACTGTTTTAGAGGCTCAATATGATTATTAATGATGTTGTTTGGGCTGTTTGGTGATTGTATTGACTTGTGGGAAGTCATATAAATAGGGAAGGTGCTGTCCGTTTCATCGTAAAATAGGTTGTAGTCGATACATAATAGTTACGACGCTTAAACGATAATGATAGTGTCATTTGTCTTATTGTAGACTAAGGAGTCGTGACATTTGCATAGCTTGAGGTTGGGAAGTATATACAAGGTATGTGAGGCTATCCCCTTCATTCTTTTGCACGACTCCGATTGTACATAATGTAATGAACGAGCTCCCAAAGATACTCTACTCTTAGAAGCTAGCAGTACTTACATTGCTGCCCTTCTTATGAAACGATTGATATTGATGTTACTTCTCTTATTCTTATATTATCAATGTTGTTGGTAGTTCCTGATTCGTATAAGATTCTTGATGAAGAGTTAATCCTAATAACGTGTACGAAGGATACCAACCTTATGTCACTCTGAAAGGTTCAAAATGTGATTCCAATGAGTTCAGCATGCATCATATATATGTATCTATTTTACTCTACCGAGCCGCGCTATAGTCGGCCGGGTACGGCACCTATTGTGCAACCACTGATCAGTTGGGTTTTACCGAGCTCCACGTGGCCGGGTATGATTCTACCGAGCCCTATGATGGCCGGGTACGTTTTACCGAGCCTATTATGGCCGGGTACGATATGATGATGGTGATGCCCACAAAGGCGTATATTTTAAAAGTTTATGTATATATATGTATGTATCATGTATTTCATGTCAGTAGCCCTCAGAGGTACCCAGATGTCACAGGTTGTATATTCTCTATCCCTGTTTACATTACTGTTCTTACTTATGCTTTCTTGCCTCACATACTCAGTACTTTATTCGTACTGACGTCCTTTTTATTTGTGGACGCTGCATGTCGTGCTGCAGGTCCTGATAGACAGGTAGACGTAGCTCCCCCACCACAGTAGGCTGTCCAGTTCAGCGGTTATTGGCGAGATCCCTTCTCCGGACTTGCCGTGGTCTTGGTATGCATTTTTGTTATAGACATTATGGGTATGTCGGGGCCCTGTTCCGGCAATGTTGTAGCACTTATGTTCCTTTAGAGGCTCATAGACAGGTGTCGACTTATGTATGGTTTAGAATGCCTTGTCGGCTGATTTTTGTTGTATAGTCTTTCATGGCATCATGGTAGCTCGTACCTTATATATAGTTTCTTGACAGTCTTGTCGTCCCATGTTATGTATATTCATGACATTATCTTTCATTGTTGGATGTTCATGATCCATGTCTACTATTTATATTGATCTTGTCGGCCCTTAAAGATAATAAGGAAGGTTAGATAAAATGTACGTTGGTGCTCGGCAAGTATGGCCCGGGTGCTAGTCATGACCCTCCAGTTGGGTCGTGATATCTTATTTACTTAAATGCCATACATCACTATTTATTGTTATTTAATTGTAACGACCCGACCGGTCATTTTGAGTATTATAACCTTGTTTCCCCATTATTTTTGCTCAATTTATACTCTACATTTGTTATGTGACTTGCCAGGGGTAATTGGTTCAGGTCCGGTGAGGTTTTTGAATAATTTGGAACACCTAGTTCCAAAGTTTTGAAATTTAGTTAAAAAGGTTGACCGGATGTTGACATATGTGTAGTGACCTGGAGAATTTTTGCTAAGGAAATCAAGGTTTTTTTTTTGTGGTGTCGAGGTAAATCAATTAGTACAAAGGTAAATCAATCACTATGCTGCTCGAACTTTTTGGGTTGAACAATACACCAGGAAGTAAAGAAAAATTTTTGGCGGAAAAATACGTTTCTGCGGTCCATTATGCGACCGCATAATCACTCTGCGTGCCGCATAATGGCCGCAGAAGTGAGGCAGAAGAGGACCAGTTTGGATGAAATTTGCGATCGACTATGCGACCGCATAACTGTTCTGCGGTCACTATGCGACCGCAGAACAGGTATGCGGGCCGCATAGTGACCGCATGCACAGATAAATGTTTGCCAGTATTGGACACTGATTATGCGATCGATATGCGGTCCGCATAACCATTATATGCGACCGCAGAACCTGTTTCGGAGCTTCATTTTTCTGGTTTTATAAACCCGACCCCATTCTTATAAAACACTATGGGGGTCATTTTGAAGGGTTTTCATCTGATATTTTAGAGAGAGGTGAGAGCATTTTAGAGAGAGAGAAAGTGAAGACTTAGTCATTTATCCATCAATTCTTGTTCAGGGTTTGAAGATTTCACAAGGATCTTGCTAGTGCTTCAGAGAGGTAAGAATTTCTTTCCTCAATTCTTCAATTTCAGGTTTGGAGTAAAGATGGATGATTAATAGTATGATTCTTGGGTATAAGAGTATTATGTATACATCCCAATAAGGTTGTGGAAGGATTGTTAAGTTCAAATGGGTAAGGATTGGGTTGAAAATGGTAAAAATCTTCATAGACTTTAATTGAAGATTTGAGGGTCGAGTTGATGTCGGATTTTGGTGAAATTTATATGGTTGGACTCGTGGTTGGATGAGCATTCATATTCTGTAACTTTTATCGGGTTCTGATACGTGGGCCCCACGAGCGATTTTTGAGTTAATTTCGAATTTTATTGGAAAAGTTAGTATCTCATTATGGAATTAATTACAATAATTGGTATTGACTGAATCAAATTAATTGTGGCTAGATGTGAGGCTTTCGGAGACCAATTCTCGTGGAAAGGGCATAGCGGAATAAAGAATTACACGGGTTGAGGTAAGTAACAATTATAAATCTGGTCCTGAGGGTATGAAACCCCGGATTTTAGTATCATGTGATTATTTTGGAGGTGGCGCACATGCTAGGTGACGGGCGTGTGAGCGTGCACCGAGGGATTGTAACTTGGTCCGTCCCGGAAAACTATAAAGTTGAATAATTTATTGTTAGCGATATGATCTCTATGTGTTAAAGAAATTTGACTATAAATCATGTTAGAAATCATGCTTAGGCTATGTTATAATATTGTTGAGACCCGTGGAGGTCGCGTACTTGTTGAATTATTTGCTAATTGTTGTCTTGTACTCAGTCTTGATTTTCTTGCGTATTATACCTCAGTCTTTCTAGATACTTGTTGATATACTATGTTATCTTTGTTTGGGCTGATCTTTGTGATTCCTGAGAGCCCGAGAGACTTGAGATGTTGAGGACTGAGTAAGGCCAAGGGCCTGTCGGTGAGGTAAGGATATTATGGCACGTGAGTTATCCGTGCAGGATATTATAGCACGTGTTGTCCGTACAACACGTGAGTTGTCCGTGCAGATTATGGCGCTTGGGCTGTAAGAGCCCCTCCGGAGTCTGTACATACCCCAGTGAGCGCGGGTACCCATTGAGTGTGAATGCTGAGGGCTGAGAGCCGAATGGTTGAGCTGTTGTGATAAGTTGAGTGACTGATGCCTGAGAGGCTGTACTTGCTTTGTATTTGTTGTTGCACTTGGTTGTTATCTGTCATTGTTGTGAAATTTCAGAAAGAATTTATATCTGGATTACTTAAAATTGAACTGTATAAAATTGATTTGACTTAAACTGCCGGATTTAAAAGCATGTCTATTCTTTGCTGGAACTACTGAAAGTGAACTATGACTGTGTAGCTCGTCATTATCTTCAGTTCCTTAGTTATTATTGTTACTTGCTGAGTTGGTTATACTCGTACTACACCCTGCACTTCGTGTGCAGATTCAGGTATTCCTGAACATAGCGGGTGTTGATCATTTCATGCAGTTGACTTTCAGGAGATTTTGAGGTAGTTGCCGTGTTCCGCAGACCTTGTCTCTCCTTCTCTATCTCCTTGTTTACTGTATTTGGTCTCAAACTATTATAGACCGTATTTTCCAGACTTGTACTCATATTAGATACTCATGTACTCAGTGACACCAGATTTTGGGAGAATTGTATCGGAAATTGCTAGATCTTTGGTATTATATTAAACGTTACGTTTTTAAATTTAAAAGAAATCGTGGGTTATTGATGTTGTCGGCTTGCCTAGTACCGAGATAGGCGCCATCACGCCAGGTTAGGATTTTGGGCCGTGACAAGTTGGTATCAGACTTCTTTCCTGTCATTGAATATTGTTAATGTTCTTTACATTTACTGTCATTCGGTCAAACACACATATTATCTTGTTACAAAAATCGGTAAACATACATTTTATATATTAACATTGGCTAAGGTTGACTTTATTTTATTGAATCTAATTGTTTAAACCTAAATCTAGTTTTTTGGGTCAAACAATTACAATGGTACCTTCTTCATACAATATATTAATGGGTGAATGACACAATTAACCACAAAAATGAAATTATTTATCCTTCACTACCCATTTACTTGTCTACTCATCAAACTAATTATATTCTCTACCAGTGGTAGCTTTGGTGAGTAATTTCCTCTTTTTTTCCTTTTCTGTTTTATTTCTGTGCTTCTTTTCTTTTTTTCCTCCTTTTCTTTCTTTTCTCCTTTTCCTTAATTTTTTTCTTTTTTCTCCTTTACTGTTCATTTATTTTTTGCCTAGATCATATTATTATTATTATTATTATTATTATTATTATTACTATTAATATAATTTAATTTTACACTCAATTTTGGCTTCTTCTTAATTTTTTTACTTTTCTTTTTGTTCCATTTGTTTATTTTCTTTATTTCTTGTTCTATTTCTAATTTTATTTAACTCCTTTTTTCTTTTTTTTCTTTCTTTCTTCATAATCTAATTTCATTTATTTATTTATTTTCCAATTTTTTATTCTTTTTTTATACAATAAGAAAAGATAACTTATATAGTAAATACTTGTTCACCTTTTTTTTTAATATAACTGGTATAATATATATTTTTTTGTTCAATTATTAGAACAACTTATACATTATAACTGTTTTCTCTTCTCTTTTTTGCTTATTTTATTTTTTTTATTTTTTTATTTCATTTATTATTATTTCAAATCATTTTTAATTTTCGTTTTTACCTAATCTAATTCTGCACATATTTTTGGCTCCTTTATTTTTGTTATTTTTATTTATTTATATTTACTTATATTTTTTATATATCAGTTATTAGAAAATAACTTACGTTGGCTTATAATATATCAAAAATAATATATTAGTAGCAGTTGAAGTATATTATTTCAATATACTATGATACCCATATGTTATATATCATATACTGACATGGTATATGATATCGAGAACCCTATTAGAAAATTAAAAAGGACCCATTGATTTTGTTTTTGAAAAATTTTAAAAATACCAAATTTAACTTCATTGTTATATTATACTATATATTGTAATAGTATGTTGTTGCAATAAATTATACGCTATTGAATTAAATATTATATACCAAAATGGTATATAGTATGTTATTTTGATATATAGTACAAATTGGTCTTCTTCACTAGTTCAACTCAATTTCAACTTAAATTTAAAAAATTTGCTCTAAAACTTTCACCAAATTGACTCAAACTTTAACTACAACCTCCAATCAAATATTTTAAACTAAATATTTTGGTTTAAAAAAAAAGTTGAAAAAATATGAAAACTCTGTTGAAAGGTTGATAAAGAATTCAATAAAAATTTCAGAAAATTCTAAAAGGACCAAATTATAATAGTACTATTACATATATAGTATATTGTAACAGTATATTATTAGAATAAACTGTATACCAAAATGGTATATAATATATCATTTTGGTATACAACACAAATTCTTCTTCGTGAATTCAACGCAATAAATTATACACTTTGAAATAAATATTATATACCAAATGATATATAGTATGTTATTTTAATATATAGTTCAAATTAATCTTTTTAGATAGCTCATTTTAATTTCAACCTATATTTTAAAAATCTACTCCAAAATTTTCATCAAATTGACTCAAAGTTAGTCACAACCTCCAATCAAATATTTTAAACTCTATATTTTGGTTTAAGAAAAATATATATATATATATATTAGAACTCCGTTGAAAAGTTAAAAAAGAACTCAATAAAAATTTCAAAAAATTCACGACCAAATTATAATAGTATATTGTTAAATTTATATAGTATATTGTAATGATATACAGTTGGAATGAACTGTATACCAAAATGGTATATAGTATATCATTTTAGTATATTGTACAAATTCCTTTTCGCCAGTTCAAATGGTATATAGTATGTTATTTTGGTATATAGTACAAATTAGTATTCTTCGATAGTTCAACTCAATTTCAACCTAATTTTAAAAATCTACTCCAGAGTTTTCACCAAATTGACTCAAACTTTAGCCAAAACCTCCGATCAATATTAAAACTAAATAGTTTGGCTTAAGGAAAACAACAACAACAACAACGACAACAACAAACCCAGTATGTTCCCACCAGGTGGGGTTTGGGGAGGGTAGTCTATACGCAGACCTTACCCCATACCTAAAAGGTAGAGAGGCTGTTTCCAATAGACCCTCGGCTGAGGAAGGTAATAATAAGAAGTGGATAGCAAGAAAGGAAGAAAGAGAGAAGAGAAAAGAAAAAGGGAGATATAAAGGATAATTAGTACCAAATACTAGCAACAGGGGATACAATACCTGAAGCGAACAAAACCACATAACGTAATAAAAATCTAAGAATATGAAGGGACATGCGTACTACTAAGACTATCGGTGAGCAATTAAAAACTACCCACTAACCTTCTACTTTAATCCTCGACCTCCACACCCTTCTATTAAGAGTCATGTCCTCAGTAAGCTGGAGCAGCGCCATATCCTGTCTAATCACCTCTCCCCAGTACTTCTTAGGCCTACCTCGACCTCTCCTTAAACTCGCCATGGCCAACCTCTCACATTTTCTAACAGGGGTATCAATGCTTCTTCTCTTAACATGTCCGAACCATCTCAACCTCGACTCCCGCATACTGTCCTCCACGGAGACTACTCCCACTTTGTCTCGGATAATTTTATTCTTAATCTTATCTCTCCTGGCTTAAGAATTTTTTTTAAAAAAATATGAGAACTCTGTTAAAAAGTTAAAAGAGGACCCAAAGAAAATTTTCAAAAAAATTTAAAAGGAACAAATTAAAACAATATGCTATTACATTATATTGTTGAAATGAACTGTATACCAAAATAGTATAATTTTATACCATTTTGGTATACAATACAAAATTGTCTTCTTCGTTAGCTCAACTCAATTTTGACCTAAATTTCAAAAATCTCTAAATTCTTTTTACCAAACTGTCTCAAACTTCAACCAAACCTCCAATCAATATTCAAACTAAATGTTTTGGCTTAAGAAAAAAATTGAAAAACCATGAGAAATCCGTTGAAAAATTAAAAAAAAAGACCCAATGGGAAATTTTAAAAAGGACTAAATTATAACAATATACTATACTATTATATTATATTGTATATTGTAATGGTATATGTTGGAATGAATTGTATACCAAAATGGTATATTTGTATACTATTTGGGTATACAATACAAATTTGTCTTCTTCACTAGTTCAACTATATTTCAACCCAAATTTCTAAAATCTATTGCAAAATCTCCACCAAATTGATTTAAACTTTAGCTACAACCTCCGATCAACTTTTCAAACACCCCCCTACCGGATCAGATCAAAATAATAAAAAATTCAAACAAACCAAGTTATGAATTTCAAGCTTCAAGATCCTTTAATGGTGGATTTATTTTTATTTTTTTACAATAAATCTCCGAAAATCAGTATCAAAGGTAAAAATTACACATCAAAGAACAATAACTAACGAATTTCAACAGTAAAACACTATGAAAAATCATATATGGCATTTTGAACTCATTCATATAGAGTTTTAATTTTTTTTTCATATTTGAAATTACATCCATTATTTATGTGATAATGACTAATAATCAGTTGAGAAGAAGATTATCACGGTGTAGTGCTCTTGGCAACGTCGATGGAGGTTTATATTGGTATTTACATGATTGTGGATCTTTAAAATGGGAAGAAAAGATTATTGGATGGTCAAACAAAATTGGGGATGGGTAGACTAGTAATTAGTTTTAGTTAGAAAGATATATATCATAATATATTTAACATTGGGTAAAGACGGGTAAATACTTTAATTTTAATAGGTAGCTTATGTAGTTTCCTCTATATTAATTACTTCATTACTTGTTACTTTAAAAAATCAAGAAGGCATTTTTTTTTCAACGCCATATTTGCCAGTCCAAGAAAATATATAATCATTAATTACTTATTTAAGAAAGAAATAAGAAGAATTAATGTTATGAATAACTCTTATAATGGATGTGTCAGAATTTTTACCAAATAAAAAAGGACCCGATAGAATAAATAAATGCTTTATTTTTTACGAGATAAAGGAGTACTCTTAAATAAAGCAGAGATCTTTCACCAAAAATCAGGTACCTTGTGTTTAACAATTTTGAAATCACATCAATTTTAAAAGAAGAAAGATATCTACATTTACCAGCTCCAATGGCATCCAGCACGAAAGACCTAGCCTTTTCTCTTTGTCCATAAAAATTGCAAAAAGAGAAATAAAGTTTAAAGGAAAAAAGAACTTAATGTCAAATACGACGTAGTACTAGAATGGATAAACACTGAAACTGAATGAGTTGGTCCTTCACTATCCATTATTAACACTTAGCTTTGTCCGTACCCAAGTCAATCCTAAGCAAAGAAACATCATCATATGCAAATCCACAATCATTAGCAAAAAAAACATGACTTCCTGAAGAATTTACAAAATCTTGAAAACTACCCTTTATTTTATTTTTCCAATTAATCTTAGCACAATTTGGTTTGCAGACAAATTTAGGCTATTTATAAAGACTTGGGCGTTTTGTTCTCAGCAGCTGTGAAATGAAAAATATGGCAAAGTTTGAAAGTTGGTTCTTGATTTTAATGGTTTGTGGGTTGTGGGCAGTGGAAGCGAAGTATATGGTTTACAATACATCACAGGACATTGTTCCAGGGAAACTTAATGTTCATTTAGTTCCTCATACTCATGATGATGTTGGCTGGTTGAAAACTGTCGATCAGTACTATGTTGGTTCCAACAATTCAATTCAGGTACCTCTTTTTTCGTTCTAGTGATATATAATATTTTTATATGCTGATAAAGTTTACATTATTATCATGTTATTTAAATGCCAATTATTGGTTACCTCAATAGGCGGTGTGAGTTAGTAAGTTGAGAATATGGTAAGTAACTGATAAATTGCACTGATAGTGTAAAAATGTATCATTTTCAATGGATACAATCAACAGTTTGAGTGCGCGTTGGTTTTAAGATTATTATGGTTATAAGAGTTTTGAGTTATAATATTGCAGGGAGCTTGTGTTGAGAATGTGTTGGATTCATTGATTCCAGCATTATTGGCTGATAAAAACCGGAAGTTCATTTATGTCGAACAGGCAAGCCCTGACTATCACCTTCTTCTCAATGTGTGTGTGTGTGTGTGTGTGTTTGTATCTGGGACATACTGATGATACTGTTTTTTTTTACTCCTTGGGATCGGAATGTAGGCTTTTTTCCAGCGTTGGTGGAGGAACCAGAGCCCTGGAATGCAGAGCACAGTCAGACAGCTTGTCAACTCGGGTCAACTTGAGTTCATGTATATAATAACAAAAGCTAAAGCACATATTTTAAAGCAAACATCAACCAGATATATCATATTACAATGGATTAAAGCTGCTTAGTGCTCCAGATGATCTTGATGTCTTGTGTGAAAAGTCGGTAGATTATTTTTTCTGTATTGGAGTGCATCTACATATCATAGTCTTTTTATTATTTATGCAGAAATGGGGGTTGGTGCATGCATGATGAGGCAGCGACACATTACATTGACATGATAGATCAGACAACTCTAGGGCACAAATACATCAAAGAACAGTTCAATGTTACTCCTAGAATTGGCTGGCAAATTGACCCTTTTGGACATTCCGCTGTTCAGGCATACCTTCTGGGAACTGAGGTGCCAATCTGCATTACTGTTTTCCATTGAAAGCTTGATTAGTTGTAACTTTTCCTGCTTGGTTCATTGAAAATGAGCTGGCCTTTGAAGTATAAGAAATCATCCAACATTCTGCCGAGAAGGTGTAACTAAAATCCAATCACAGTTAAACAATTATGTTGATCTCGTGTTTTTTACTGATTTAGGTTGGATTCGACTCTCTTTTCTTTGGACGCATAGACTACCAAGACAGAGCGAAGAGGAAAATTGAGAAGAGCCTTGAGGTCATCTGGCGTGGTTCTAAAAGCCTTGGTTCATCCACACAAGTATGGTTTCTTTTTCCAATTTGTCTATAAGAGTGGTGATATATGTTTATAGTTATTCCCTCATTTTTATGTCTTGCACGCTAAATTTTGTTTTGCTAATCAGTGTTACCTTTTGTTTTGCCTTTCCGATAAAGATGTTACCTTTATTTCCTATCAGATATTTGCTGGTGCATTCCCTGAGAATTATGAACCTCCCAGCAGATTTTACTTTGAAGTCAATGATGATTCGCCCCCTGTTCAGGTAAATTTGAAGGAGCAAGGCAGTAGGCTTTTAAACTTTTGCATGAGGACATGCAACATGATGAGTTTCTTTATTTACTGAAGGATGATGTCAACCTGTTTGACTACAATGTCCAAGAGCGGGTTAATGATTTTGTTGCTGCTGCTTTGTCACAAGTAAGTTCCACTCTCAGCTCACGTGAGTGTCAAATTGCTTTTAGTGAACAGTCTGCTTTTATCTTTTGTGATAATAACCAAGTTGAGGGTAGGAATGGGAATTGAAGTTAAAGACTGGGAGATGTTAAACATGCCATACTGTTGTTTTTGTATGCCATGACATGCTTAATGCATCTTATGGTATTTCAGACCCACCATAAATACAAGCCACATTGCTTCTTGACTTGTAATCGGCTGTTTTGAGTCTATTATCTTTTTATTATTTTTCGTTGCACTGTACATGGAATATGTGTCAGACTTCCTATCTCAATAAAGATTTGTCAAATGAAAAAGTTCATAGTAAAGACTTAAGGAGATTGCAATATTACTGTTGATGCCAACCTCGTTTCTAGACTCTCTCGAAGGAGATCCCACACACTTATATTTTTCTTGTTTCCTTGCAGGCTAATATTACTCGCACAAATCATATAATGTGGACCATGGGAACTGATTTCAAGTACCAATATGCTCATACATGGTTCCGGAATATGGACAAGCTCATTCACTACGTGAACCAAGTTAGTTTTCCACTGTCATTGCTGTAATTCAGAATTCAAAAAATCACATACAACTATGTACGCTGTATTTTCCTACCATTTTGGTTGAACATCCTAGAACTACTGTGTTGGGTGTGCGACCAAAGTCCCACATTGGTAGCTGAAAAGATTGGGAAGTTGCTTATAAGGTGTAGGGTTACTCTTAATGGTGCGAGACCTTTTGGAAAAAACTGTTCGGGCTTGGCCCAAAGCGGACAGTATCACACCATGTTAGAATATGTTTGGGCTGGTTTAGCCCAACATATTGTTTCTTTAAGGATTGAGATTCAAGAATTGGCATGTTTGTTAGCAAAACACGAAGACACTATCAGTAGGGGAACATGGCATTTCTTGTATATGCATATCTCATAGGACTGAAATCAGTAAGATAGCCTGAAAAAGAAAGGCATACATTTCTGGTGATGCTAGGTTTATGAGATAATTTTTTTTTATATAAGTACTATATCTCTTAACTGTTCGGTCAAACTGACAACTAGCACATGCTCACAGGATGGTCGTGTCAATGCCTTATATTCTACCCCTTCAATTTATACTGATGCGAAACATGCTTTGGATAAGTCATGGCCTCTCAAGACGGATGACTATTTTCCGTGAGTGTCTTTTTATATAAGCATTGTACTTATTGTCATTTTAATCTCAGTATTTGGGCGCTTGATGCGTATTTTTTATCAGGTATGCAGACCGTATTAATGCTTATTGGACTGGATACTTTACAAGTAGGCCTGCTCTGAAACTTTATGTTAGAATGATGAGTGGATATTATTTGGTAGGCCATTCTGCTTATTCCTTGAAATTAAGATGCTGCACCATCTGAAGAATTTTGAATATGTAATTCTTACTTGGTTCTGCTGTGTAATAGGCAGCACGGCAATTGGAACTCTTTAAAGGAAGAAGTGAGACAGGACCAACAACTGATTTGTTGGCTGATGCCCTAGCAATTGCTCAACATCATGATGCTGTCAGTGGCACTTCAAAGCAACATGTTGCTGATGATTATGCAAAACGACTATTCATAGGTTATAAGCAGGTGAGGTTGCTCCAAACTACTAAGAAAACCTTGTGCTTGCTATGTATTCCTTCAAATTCTATTTCAAATGATTAAAATTGCCCAAAACTACTCGCAGGCTGAGGAATTAGTGTCTAATTCACTTGCTTGTATGGTGGAGTCAGCTTCAGCATCTGGATGCAAGAATCCTAGCATAAACTTCAAGCAGGCAAACATTTGGAGCCCTTTCTTTAGTATAGGCTTGCTTGATTCTTCATAGTGCATGTCTTTATAGGATTTTCTGCAATGCCCTCTGTCCCATTTTCGTTACTCTCCATTTTAATCTGTTCAAGAAGTTAACCACTTCCCTAAAAGGGCAAAAGTTTCTCCTGACGAATCAAACTAATATAAACGAATACTAATTTATATTACCTCAAATTTGATTTGACATCTATAAAACCAAATTTTATCTTCTTCTTTTTCCCCCCTGAAAGTAGTAATTTTAAAAATCTTCTAATATTCTCAATATAGTAATTTGTCAAAACATTTTACCCGTAATCTCCATTCAGGTTAAAGTCGGTAAATGGAAATGGATGGGGAGTACTCTTTCGGTTTTTTCAGTTGTTTGAGCTTCCACAAATTCGACTATTTAAAATATTTGGCCAATATTCAAGAGACATATACCTAATTATATATGTATGAATGTTACTGTAGCAGTGAATAAGCTTGTCTGAAAGTCATTTTCCAGTAGGATATGCGTTGCTACATAAACATATGGTGCTTTCTGTTTTTTTACTTCCTGGGCATTGAGTGCACCTAGTAAAACAATTTTTCCTTTACATCAACAATAAATAGGAGATCTAACTAGTCAAAATCTATTCTATGTTGCCTTTTACCTCGGGGTTGGCTAAGGGTTTTACTAGTCAAATTCATGAAAAATATAATGAAGCTATACCCACATGTTTTCCCCCTAGTAATCCTATCCAACTACAGTTGAATACATTATCGCATCTGATGTTGGAATTCATTCATGTACATGCAAGTTGGTGTCCTGGATTGGCTCCGAGATACTATGCATATGCTGCAGAACTGATACTAAAGCAAGCAGTTTTGGTGTTTTAATATTTATTATATCATAATTAACTCTTTTTGTTGCTTCTATTCTTCCAGTGCCCACTGCTGAATATAAGTTATTGCCCCCCATCAGAAGCTGATCTTGCTCCTGGCAAAAAATTAGTGAGTAGTTGATTTCCTATAGCTTTTCATACTTTCGAGTTTTGAAAATTTTCACATAAATTTCTGTGTGGTGGGAAGTGAGGAACACTACCTAAAGCCCTACATTAGTAAAGGGCAGTTTTTCAAATCATCAATTTTCACTTATGTAGGTGGTTGTCGTGTACAATGCTCTTGGGTGGAAAAGAACAGATGTTATCAGAATCCCTGTGAGTAATTTGATCTTTTTCTTTCCCAGGTTATGCATTTTAAACAATTTATCTGCTGCTTTGATTCTCAGTCTTTCTGCACAAAAATATATCCTCTCATTTAACTATTGAGCAGCAGCAGTAGGTATATGGCAGTATTTAAGAGTTCTTTAGATCGCAATCGTTCACCATGCACTCTCAACTCATGCACAAAAGCATATACTTAATCAGCGTCAGTTTACCCATCTGACCAAATGATGCAACAAGTATATATATATATGTTAAGTATCAGGGTTATCAATACATATGTGGAAAATGGCATCAGTTTGTGGCATAGACTCATCAATCTCCTAGAATGATGTTTAGTAACATGTTGACTGAGATGAAATTAGCCCCAAAAAAGGTGTCGGAGTTGAGACTAGTGTAAACTTGGGGATTAATCTTTTAAAGGGGCCAAAGCAAAACTCCAAAGGGGCTTATTTGTAGATTCTTATGAAGTCATGTTGTACCAAAAGAGTAGATTTTTTTAAAAATGAATGGTGAAAATCTTAGAAGAATAATCAGGCTAAGCCCAGCACTTCATTTCTCCTGGTTTCTTGCTTCAGTGATATGAAATTTTTCTTGTTTTTCCAAATGAAAAGAAGAATTTATAAGAAAAATATATTTGAAGTACAAGTAGTAAACTAGAAAGAAAAAATTGATACAACTATTTAGGCACAGAATTACCCTCTCCTCTTTTTGGGTGCAGGTGTGTATAGATGATAGTCCTAGTTATTTGCCACTTTTGGCAACATTTATGCATACAATGGATAACTTATCATTTATCACTGACATCTCTGCTCATCCTTTACCTAAACTATTGGACCAGGTTGTCAATGAAAATGTCATCGTTCAGGATTCCACTGGAAAAGAAATTGAATCACAGCTTATGCCAATAGTCAAAGCTTCAATAGCAATAAGGAACTATTATGCTACAGCATATGCTGGTGAATCCCCTACTTCAAGCCCCAAATATTGGCTTGCGTTTAGAGCTACCGTTCCACCTTTGGGCTTTAACTCCTATGTTGTAACAAGTGGTAAACGAGCAGGTTAGACATCTGATTGGTGTATCATGAAAGTTAAAATGCAAGCTGGTGTCTTAATAGCTTCCAGTTCTTCAGCATCTGATTGGCATATCACAAAAATTACATGCAAACGGATGATTGTAATTGTCTCCAATTGTTCAGAGGCTTGACAAATAAATCTCTTCTTGTACACATTACACATGCAGTCGCTGCTTCAATACCGCAGACGTTCCACAGAACTGATGGAAGTCAAAGTGATGCTGTAGAAGTGGGGCCGGGGAACTTGAAAGTGTTATATTCTGCAAATGGAGGGAAGTTCACTCAATATTTTAACCAGAGAAACCAGGTAATTCAGTTCGCCAACCACTATATGCTTGTCCTATTTCAAATGGCCGTTATCTGTTTGTTTTAAACTTCTTCCGTTTCTCTATAATAACCAGCAATGTAGATCTGGACATTCACACGATAAAACTTTTGATGTCAGTAGAATTATATAGCTTTGTTAGCTGCGGGCTTCTGGCTTCTAGTTGTGAGCAGCTGATTGGAATATCTATATTTCACTTATTTTTTTATATTGTGAATGAAGGTTAGAAGCTCTCTGGAGCAATCATTCAGTTATTATTCCGCAGATGATGGAAGCAAGGATGCTTGGAAAGACCTTCAGGTTGTAGAATCTGATGATTCAGTACTGTTCTTATTTTCTCATTTGACGCGCACATATACTAAAACGTTTATTCTGAATTTTCAAGGCTTCTGGAGCATATGTATTTCGCCCAAATGGTTCATTCCCCATCAACTCTGAAAAAAAGGTAAGCAGGGCCCTTTAAAGCATCGAATGCGCAATATAAAATTAACTAAAAGCTGTTTATGCTTGATCAGGTTCCAGTTACCATTCTACAAGGTCCACTGCTTGATGAAGTTCATCAAAATATTAGTTCATGGATATATCAGGTTATTACATTAATTAATATCGAAGAATTTTTACAAACTTATCACTATATTGTTCTCTGTGTCCTATTCACAGCAAAATTACAATGTAAGAACAACGACGACCAGTGATGCATTGAGCCCTTTAAAAGTATACATGAAGTAACTATATTATACGAATGGTAGAAACTAATACAAATGTATTCTGGATGCGATCCCATTGAATGTCTAGGAGCATTGGGTGACAATATTTCCTATCTCTATCTGTGCCCGTCTCTGGATATTCTACTTGGAAAATATGAAATTTATCTGGTCAAGTGAACAATATATATATTTTCATGATAGTCAAACCATTTGAGAACAACTTAATCATGTTGCTCACACAGATTTAACATGTAAATGAGCAGATCACTAGAGTGTACAAGGAAAAGGAGCACGTTGAAGTTGAGTTCACTGTAAGTTAAATCTTATTTTTGCTTCACCTGCATCATCTCTGTTACTGGTCGGGATAAGATATCTAAAATTCTTGGAATTGCAAAGCTTTCAAAGCTCCAGTGATTAAGCATTCCTGAATTCAGGTTGGCCCCATACCTATTGACAATGGAATTGGGAAAGAGCTGGTGACTCATATTCAAACTGACATCAAAAGCAACAAAACATTTTATACTGATTCTAATGGACGTGATTTCCTCAAAAGGGTGAGTTGAATTTTCTCCCTCTAGCATAATAGTCGTCACTAGAAAATGACATTTTTGCTTCCATTTATATCTGCAGATTCGAGATTATAGAGCTGATTGGGATCTTCAAGTGAACCAGCCTGCTGCTGGAAATTATTATCCTGTATGTTAGTAGACTTCAAAATTTTCTAAATGTTCTTTTCCTTGAAAAATTGATCTATGATTGCATTTGTTTATGATATTAAAGTATCATGTCAAAATTTGAATCTACTATTTATTTAATCCAGATAATGAGCTAAACTTGCCTATGGAAAATTTTAAAAAATATTTGTGGCAAACCATTTCGAAATCTGAAGTAGTGCAGAAGTTCCTCTTTCTTTGGTTGAAGGTGGGGCCGGGGTGCGTATTCATTTGACTTTCCATATGTTCTACTTTGTCCTTGTTCCACAATGCTGCTTGGGAATTTTGCACCTCCTAATTTTGTGAACTTCTTATATGTACATGTATTTCTTTATTTTGCAAAAAAGTTCTTTCAGAGAACTCAAATCTTTATTGTAAAGCAGCCTGTTTATCGGATAACCTGTGCTAGAATACCTACTGGTGATGTTAATTATGTTATTTTGGGTTATCTCTTACAGATCAATCTTGGAATGTTCCTGAAAGACAACAGCAACGAGTTCTCAGTTTTAGTTGATAGATCTGTAGGTGGATCCAGCCTTGTTGATGGTCAATTGGAGCTAATGCTTCACCGGTTTGCTCTATTCATTTTTTCGACCTTTGTTTATCTCTTCTTCTCTTTGCATCTTTCTTCTGTTAACTCGTCAGTATTTGAAGTTACCAATAGCAGAATCTCAATGTAAATTATTTGTCCATTCCTTCTTTATAGGAGGTTACTCCATGATGATGGAAGAGGTGTTGCTGAAGCACTGAATGAAACCGTTTGTGCTCTTGGAAAATGCATGGGCTTGACTGTGAGCACTGTCTACCATCACAATATACTCCAGTTTGCTTGTGGCTTTAATTTGCTTTAGTTATTATACGGTGCATGCAATTTTCTGCGCATGAAGTTTAAGAGATTGAGGATTGATATTAACTCAATTTGCTTTAGTTATTATACGGTGCATGCAATTTTCTGCGCATGAAGTTTAAGAGATTGAGGATTGATGTAAACTTTTGTATGTTAGCATAAGTAGCTAATAAACTTTCAAAGACGTCTTCAAAATATCTACTAAATTTCTAGTTTCTCCGTATGAGAGTAAAGGAAAATGCAATAACTCTCCTGGAATATTGTAGATTTCAATTTGGCTTCATATATGTTATTGCTTTGATTTTATACTCTCAAATATGTGTGTGTCTATATATATATATATATATATATATATATATATATATATATAATTTTAGCTTCATTTTCTGATACAATACCATTACCATATTATATATATATATATATAATTTTAGCTTCATTTTCTGATACAATACCATTACCATATTGTTTGCTAATTTCTATCCGTTTTTTATACGTGGCTACTCATTTTAAGTTGTTTTACTTTTTTCCTAAAAAGTAAGTTTGTTTTATGACGTGGGTCGGTAGCCCCGACTTTTATCTTCTTTTTTGTCTTTTGGAGCATGGGTAGGTAGTAATTCGAATGCTCCCCATCCTATGTTTCCCCATAAGTTCGTTCTCTGAAACCCTTTTGTAATTAATGTTTAGTTTTATGTATGTTAAATCAAATTTGCAGTTGACTCATTAAGCATGTTAACATATTTCCCCAGGTCCAAGGCAAGTACTATATCAGGGTTGATCCTGTTGGGGAGGGAGCTAAGTGGCGGAGGTCATTTGGGCAGGAGATATATTCTCCATTGCTTTTAGCTTTTAGTGAGCAGGTTATGGAAAGTCCAGTATTTTGTCGTTGCCAATGAGCTTCCTCTGTAATCTCATTTGATGTTTCATAATTACAGGATGGGGATAAATTTACAAAATTACAAGTTCCAACCTTTACAGGGATAGATCCATCTTACAGTCTGCCTGATAATGTTGCAATAATCACCCTTCAGGTAGTTAACGGCAATCTGAAGTGTTATTTAGTGCTACCTTGGAAGCAATTTCTGTGTGTAGCACTCTTATTTGTTATCTACCAATTTATCTTTTTCTTTGGTAAATGTAGGAGCTTCAAGATCACACAGTCCTCCTCAGATTGGTTCATTTATACGAGGTTCATGGATTTCTTCTTGTGACGATATGGAAACCTCTTCCTCTTCCCCTTCCCCCCCAAAAACAACCCCCCCCCCCCCCCCCACACACACACACACACACACACACACAGACTTTACGTGCCTAAGTTTGGGATTCTTCCCCATTCATTTCTTGGGCAATTGACATTCGCTGTTACAAAATTGTAGTTTGATTTTTCTCTGTCTTAATAGCTCCAAGTCCAAGCTTCCAATCCGAATCTTAAACTATTACTATGTTTTACTAGGTTGATGAAGATAAGGATCTATCCACCACTGCAAGTGTAGAATTGAAAAGATTGTTCCCAAAGAAAAAGGTAAAACAGTAGGCATGCCTCCACAGCCTAGCTCTTGGCTGTAATTAGGAAAACAAGTTTCAATTGATTCTACTAATATTCCTTAAAACAATTTGTTCCAGATAAACAAGATTAAAGAGATGAGTTTATCTGCCAACCAAGGAAGAGAGGAAATGGAGAAGAAAAGATTAAAGTGGAAAGCAGAGGCTCCTAATGATTCGCCACTCGTGCCAAGAGGGAAGCCCGTTGATCCTACAAAGCTGGTGGTAGAGCTTGCCCCAATGGAAATCCGTACCTTTGTTATCGATCTCAGCCAGAGTTTGTCAGCTTCAGAAGTGTAAGAATCTTGAGCTGTTTGATTGTTCCCTATGTGAAACATTTGTATTAAATGGCTTTATTGTTTCAATTTCATCATAATCTGATTTTGTTTGCATTGTTTGCAGTTGGAAATCACATATGTCACTATAATAGCAGTCCGCTACAACAGTCAATAGAAAAGGCAAGACACCAAAAGGGTGTGAACCAACTTTGAAACCTATTTGCCTATGTTGATCCTTGAGGATGCAGCATTGAGTCTCGTCATAAGATGTGTTTTCCTTTTTGTAATGGAATAAAAAACTCTTTGGCAGAATAATAAAAATAGTGTTGAAGAGAACGATTTCATGTCTTAGCATGCCAAATTTTATTGGAAAAATGACGTTGTATAGTCGCTATAAAAATAATAACCGAAAAAATGTATAAAATTTGTATATTTTTTGTATATATATACATTCTATATGTTATATACAAAAATTATACAATTTTTATATACTTTTTCGGCTACCAGATATAATTAGTTTCTGGCGCGAGCCCAAATTGATAATACCCCAATTTTATTGGTGCGATCCACCCTTGGTATGTTGGCCTGGTGAAGAAAAATGCAAAAAGCACTTGAGCATGTTAATTCGTAGAGCTATATTTATTATCTACATGTTAATAACGTTCCAAAAACTACAATTTTAGTCAATATAGACTATAGTTGGTGAAAATTGTGGGAGCCCAGGATTCAAATTCTATTCCGGCTATTCCTTTCCGACGCCACAAGCAGGATATAGAAATCAGCACCAACGCGACCTTCCTTCAGCTGGCTCGTTAGGATGTAAATAAAATAGTGGATTAAAACAAAATAAAAAAAATGCTCCGAAAACTTCACTGCTTTTGGAGTATGAGTGTCAAAGTACTAAATTTTTTGTGTGAAATAAAGATTTTTCAATTTTTCTTAAAATAAAATATACATATTTGATAATTATATTAAAGTACAACTATAAATCATGGAGTAATAGTTAAAAACGATCTGCATAAAAAACATTAGAGAAAATGTAATAAATATCTAATAAGTATATAATGCTCCAGTAATTATCATGGAATCATTGTACTAATCATGCAATAAATTTGTTGGTAGTAGTTTATTATATAACTTCAAAATTCGAATTCAAATATTACCTCTGTGAGTAGTGAATTAGTGATACGTGATTAATTACGTAAACTCGTGCAAACATTTTGGCAATGAGAATATGTGACATAATTGCAGAAAAATATCTGTATGAGAACAAATAGAGACCGAACTTTTAGGTGGCAGTCAGTATATGTGATTGTCTTGTCTTAGGGAAAAAAAGGAATATGGGAAATATTTGGTTCGAATAAGAACAAAAGGTGCTTGACTTGCTTTGATATTGTGTGAAGTGAATGTGAATGGAACAAATGATCCAATAACTTTTATGAACAGAGTTATTCGGTATTTATGTTGGTGGAACTTGGAAGTAACAAATATATAGTGATTTAATACCGTCAAATTTACTGCTAATTTTTTAACTATCAAAATTTCAGCATCAAATTCCCGAAGAAGATTAATTTATTTCAA
The DNA here is from genome assembly GCF_000390325.3 of Nicotiana tomentosiformis. Taxonomy (NCBI): domain Eukaryota; kingdom Viridiplantae; phylum Streptophyta; class Magnoliopsida; order Solanales; family Solanaceae; genus Nicotiana; species Nicotiana tomentosiformis. The sequence continues at coordinate 135,590,864 of NC_090817.1, forward strand.
ATTATAAGAAAGCAGGGGAAATCAGCTTGAGTGAAAACGACGGGTAAATCTAGCTCAATAGGTAAATTTAATACGTTAAAATTGTTTTACAAAAATAGATATCTACTTTGAGAGTTAATATAAACTAGAATCGAATTAAATGTGAGTTCCTATATCCATGATTCAACAATTTAAATCTAAACTGCTTACTGAAAATATTACTATTAATTATTATTTTTGTACTAAAATATTTTATACAAAGTAAATTCGTCTAAAATAAGAGTTGATGATGTAGTTATTAAGCATACTCATATCACCACCCAACCTATTTTATCTATATATTAAAAGAAGAAAACATAGTTAGGCATTTGGAAAATTAAAAGGAGCCAAGAATCTCGTGAGGCATATAAATTTTACCGCACCCAATTCTCAATTATAGACTTAAATTCTGATGGGTCCCCAAAAATCTATTTGAGTCCAGCTACGCTCATTTATCACCTTTTTATTCTCTGGATTTGGTTGCTCAACTGTTTCACTCTCTCAACTTACACTTGTCCACTTTCACTTCCTCACCACTTTTTTATTTTGTCACCTTTGGTTTTAGGGCAAAAACGAGAATTCGGTGTACAAAACATTACGCATTTATATGTGAAGTAGATAGCGTGCCCTATTTCTACACTCTTTCTATGTGTGTGTTTTTGTCATAAATTAAATTTACTCTTAACATTATGAGATTTGGGAGGTATCGATAAGGATTTCGAATAGAACAATATCGACTCATACAGAAGATTGGTACGTTGAATGTCAAATAAAAGGATCGAGTAAAAAATGACCTAATATTTAAAGGATGATTAGGATTATAATTCATTTAATATTTAAATCAAACGACAAATAAAATTAGTACACAAACTACAAAACTACATGTTTCCAAATGAAATGTGACTTTTGGGTAAGTTTTTAAAGAAATAGTTCAATGACAATTGGCCTTTTGGTTTTTCATTTTAATGGACTATACCTTATTGTGGAGGGAATTGACTTATAACCAAAACTTATGAATTCTTCAAAACAAAATTCAAACAACCATACATATAATAGGGAAGAGAGTGAAATTTGAGGGGCAATTAATAAGAGCTGCATTTCAGAATTCAGAAATTCCTGCTATTTATAATTTATGTAGAAGGATCATAGAGTAGCAGTCTTTACAATTTCTTCCCTTTCCTCGTGAATTGCGATATTTTTCAATTAATTGTTGTTTCTTGTCCTATAAATTATTCGATTTCCATGACGGATAGGTAAGTACTTCCCTCCGTTCACTTTTACTTGTTTAGTATTCTAAAAATAAATTTTCACTTTTACTTGTCACTTTTAATATATCAAGAGAAACAATTTTCTTTTTCCTGTTATACCCACAACATTAACTACTCATTTCAAATCATTTTCTCAAAACCATTAAAAATATGCATCAATTGATATGAGTATCATGGTAAATTATATACTTCATTTATTATTTCTTAAGAGGCGTGATAAGTCAAAACGTGACAAGTAAAAGTGAACGGAGGAAATAATAAATTAAAAAAAAGACCCCTTAAATATAGTATGAAAAATTCTATCCGCATTTTTAAACACCAAACTAATAAATGCAAAATATTTATCTTGATATCAACGGTTGGACGGAATATTTTTAAAGTTTAATCGTCTTAGAATCAACATCGAACTGCCAGGCCTAAAGTTGAAATTGCTGATCTAAAGTTTCAAGATTCAGACCTTCAAATCCAAATTTATGATTTGGCAAAGCCTAACTTCAGACTCTGCAGTTTTGGCACTGTTGCATTGATGCATCGGTTGATATGTTTTAAAAAAAAAAATATTTAGCTAGTGATTGGACATAGATCTGAATGAAACTTGAAAAAAGAATTTTTGAAGTTGTGTTGAAAAATAATTTTTGAAAATTAAAATTGTATTTGGACATGCATTTTATTTGAAGTTTTGTGAGTGGAAGAAAAACTTTCACCCAAAAACTGTCATAAACTAATTTTTGGGAACTTGAAAATTTTTTGAAGTTTTTTTTCTCAAAACATGATCATATTTCATAAAGAAATAATATTTTCAATTTTTTTTGAAACAATGAAGCCAAAATCTATGGCCAAAGGGAAGCTTAAAATAAGGCGAGAATTTTTTTGACCAAAGTTCTCTCAAGTTTTGAAGTTGTGTTTGTTTGACAGCTTTTGGGGGGAAATAACCTTTCTTTCAAAAGAATTTGAAAAATTAAAGTTTTCGAACAATTTGAAAAACTACTAAAAGGAGAGTAAGCAATATTGGGGAAAGGGAGGACTAAAAAGGAGATTATTTAAAGAAGTTAAGGTGCAGGGTCAAAACTTTACCACATTTACCTTAAACTATATCAATTTATTATTGGTTAAATGATCAAATAATATGAGAATAATATATTAATGAACTGTTTTGTTTTTTTATTTATTAAAAGACCACCATTTTGGTGGGGGTTCGGCAGACCCCTACCTGTAGATTAATAAATCAAAATGAGAAACATACAACAAATGGAACCAAATGCCTATGTTCCTCAGTGAATTAGAAAGAAAGGATTGGACATGCCCAATCCAATATAAGTTAACGCCAAAAAAGGTAGTACTACTATGATTGCAGGAAGTGAGTCTTCCATATACATGTGTTGCTATGAAAACACAACATATATACGATTATATCCTACTCCATCTAGCGGGAGGGGTAAAGCTTATTTGATACATTGGATACATTTGGATACTTTGGAATATAATAATTGGATGATTCTGTTTCATTTTATCTATCTTTAGTAGTTATTACTTTCATTAGATTCTTTATTTGTTTACTTTTATTTTGTTTATGTTAGTAGTTTATTTTCATGTTAGTAGCTTTTATGATTTTTACTTTTGATCTCTTGAATCTAAAGGAAGGCATTTGCCTCCTATCCATTTGATATACCCCAACAGTCTCCCTAGGTAGATCTTGGACATTGAGGAAGATAGTAGCAATAGGTAGAATATCCAATGTAGCACCATAGTTTGATAGTGTGTCTGCCACTGAATTTCCTTCTCTATAGCAATGTTGGACTTCAATTCGATGACTCTGAATAATCTTTTTCATCTTTAAAATATCATCATGAATCTCCCAAAAAGTTGAAGAAGATCCATTAAGCATATTAACAATCAATAAAGAGTCAATTTCTAGAATTACATTGTGAATCCTATTGAAAGCAATCCCAAAAAGTGCAGCTTGTGTTTCAGTCGTATTGTTAGTGCAGAAGTGAAGAGCCTTGGCATATGCCATGACAAGCTTTCCACTGCTATCCCTAACAATATCTGCAATACCGGCCACTCTTTTCATAACATTACTACTCACATCCGTATTAAGCTTTAGTCTACCTGAAGGAGGAAGTGACCACATCACCTTGAGAGCTTTCATTGGAGGTTTAAAACATTCGAGGAACCTGCAAATTCCAGCCCAGTCGTCTTGCCATTTGATTCCCTTGTAGTGAACTTTAAGAAACATGATTATCAGTGATTGCACTTGATCTAGCAAGCTTTGTACAGAAGCATATGAACCTTCATATTTAGCTGCACACCTTTATTTTCATAACTCCCAACAGATAATTGAAGGAACACATTAGAGAACAAAACTGTGCACCTCATTCAAAGGCTTAATGAACCACCATTTCATCAATGTCTGTTTTAAGTTGCTTGAGATAGTGATACCTACGCTCTGACTGAAATATTTCCATACATATTGAGCTTTACAGCTTGATAAAAAGATTTGAGCAATATAGTCTTCTTGTGCATCTCTACAACAATAGCATTTAGAAGGTCCTTGAATGCCGGATCTTCTTATTACTTCATCAGTTGGTAATCTCCCTCTCAGAAGCCTCATCATGAAGAAGGATACCTTAAAGGGGAGTTTTTTATGCCATATTCTTTGTGAGGACATGGAAGAGATTCCAGTTTGTCTCAACGCATAAAAAGTAGTTTTACAAGAGAATTTATCATCATTGGATAGTTTCCAAATAGGCCTATATAGTTTGTTATCTCCACCAATTGGGACTTTCTTAGTCTGCTCCAAAATGTGATTTGGTAGAACTTGTCGAACCTCCTGAAAGTTCCATGTCTCACCATCATAGACCTGTTTTAACTGCATTTTACCTGGCTTGGGTCCTTGAACCACAAAATTAGCTAGTGGTCCCAGTCCAGACCAATCATCCCTCCAAAAAGAGTATTCTGCTGCATTGGGCTTCCAAAGGATAAGGGGTTCCACCACATGTTTAATCTCCATAAGTCTCCTTCATATGTGAGACTGCCCGTGCCTCTACTTCTTAGCCACGGGATGTATCTTTTTACAGTACTTTGCCTCAATATACTCTCTCCACAAAGATTGTTGTGTTCTCAATCCCCACCAATTTTTAGCAGCAAAAGTGAGACAAATGTCATGTATAGATCTAAATCCAGCACCACCTTCTTCTTGTGAGTAGCATAATGACTTCCATGAAAACCAATGGTGCTTTGGTCTGCCTTCAAACTCTCCCCAGAAAAAGTTACTAATCACCTTTTCAATGTGATTGAGTGTGGTCTTAGGAGGGTCTACTGCAACCATGATGTGCATAGAGAGAGAATACAATACTGATTTGACCAAAATAGCTTTTTCTCCAGCAGATATAAGTTTATTGTTCCATCCATGCACTCTATTGGTCACTTTGGTAATCATATTATTGAAGTAACACACTTTATTCCTTCCTACATAAATTGGTTCCCCCAAATATGTCATAGGAAACTATTTATATTGAAAACCTGTCATCATCTTAATCTCCTCTATGAAATTTTGTGATGCCTTTGGAGCAACCAGAAAAGAAGATTTCTCCTTATTTATGAGTTGTCCAGATGTCTCCTCATAAATCTTCAAGTTGAGCATCATCAATCTAATAGATTCCAAATTTCTAGATGTGAAGAGAATGGTATCATCAGCATATGAGAGGTGTGTTATCATTGGACTATGCTTGTCAACAGTATAAGGCCTGAAATCAGCATTTTCAAGTAACTTATTCATCAATCTTGACAAACGCTCGGCACAAATAACAAACAAAGAGGGACACAGGGGGTCACCCTGTCTAAGCCCTCTAGATGAGTTAAAAAAATCTGACCTAGTTCCGTTTATGTTGATTGAGTACCAGATATTTGATACCAATATCCATATCATATCTATCCACCCCTCCCCGAATCCCATAGCTCTAAGAGAAAGACATAAAAATTCCCATGACACCCTATCATAAGCTTTCGACATATCTAATTTAAAGACCGCATTCCCCCCTCCCCCCCTCCAGATTAGATTTGGAGATATTATGAACAAGCTTCTGAGCTAACATAATATTTTCACTAATAGACCTACCCTTTATAAAACCAAACTGATTAGAAGAGATGAGCTTAGGCAGCAACGGAGAAAGTCTGCTATTTAGAAGCTTAGAAATAATCTTACAAGACACATTTCCTAAACTAATAGGCCTAAGATCAGACATAGTTTTGGGATTATCAATCTTAGGAAGGAGAACAAGACCTGCATGGGTGATAGATTTAGGAATGGAATCCCCAGAGAAAAAATCTCTAATCATCCTAACAAGGTCCCCTTTGATAATACCCCAACATGTTTGGTAGAACTTAGCAGAGAAGCCATCAGGTCCTGGAGATGAATCAACATACATAGAAAAAATCACTTCTTTAATTTCCTCCTCAGTAGGTAAAGCAATCAGGGCCTTGTTATCCGACTCTTCAATCAATTTAGGGATAGTATTGAATAATGTTTGGTTTATATTCTGATCGGCCTTCTTGAAAAGGTTTTGATAGAATTCTGTGGCTTTTGTAGCAATTTCCTCCTCCCCAATTGCCCAAGATCCATCACCTTTTTGAATTCTGTGTAGCAGAAGTTTCCTCCTCCTCCTATTGACAGAGGAATGAAAAAACTTGGTGTTGAAACCCTCGGCAGCCCATCTCAAACCAGATTTTTGCCTACAGAAAGACTCCTTTAACTTCAAGTGTCTAATCATCTCAGCATTCTTCTTGTTTAGTTTTTCCCTATCTTGAATGGTATAAACACATACTCCTATGCATTTATTTTTTTTGTTATACTCCCTCCGTTCACTTTTACTTGGCATGTATACTAAAAATAAATTTTTATTTTTACTTGTCACTTTACGCATATCAAGAGAATGACCAAACAAAAAATTATGTTATACCCACAGTATTTATTACTCATTTCAAATCATTTTCTCAAATCCAACAAAATATGCATTAATATGAGTATCATGGTAAATTATACACTTCATTTATTATTTCTTAAGAAGCGTGAAAAGTCAAAATGTGCTAAGTAAAAGTGAACGGATGGAGTATTTATCAAGTTTTGAGTCCATTTCCACATTGAAGAGATTTGGCAGTTTGTTAATGATTAGTTTGTGTACTGATCAATGATCACAGATTACAAGAAAACAGAAAAAACAGGAAAATCTCTTTTACATAATCGCTGTGCTGATTCCATCATTAAGACAAAACCACCACCTTAATTTCTAATGTCATGATAATTGTTACTAATAAAATAATAAATTAATCGTGATAAAATTTATACACACTATCAAGTTAAATTGGTCGTAACAAATTTCTTATTTTTGCGTTATGTAATTAACCAAATAAAATAATTTCAACAGCTAAAGATTTCTGATTATATACAAAAAAATTTGTAATAAGATACCTACTCTATTTAAATTTATTTGACATTATTTCTGACTAGTTCGTTTTAAAAAAAACAATACAAGTTGTAGCTTTTATAGCATGTTTAAAATCACAAATGAGAAGTTTTTATAATATATTTAGAAAAATTACAAGTTTCAAAAATATTAATCACACAAATATCAAGATATATAATCTTAAAAACTTTTTTTTTAAAAATTGTTCTAGTCAAATTATGCCAAAACCAATTAAAAACAGCAACCTCTTTTTAATTCTAGGCCACAAATCACAAATAGTATTTATTACGGCCTTTGCCAACAAGAATTGTGGTAGAATAGTAAATTCTCTTTCATCTTTAACCACAAATCTCCATTCGAGCTGTGAATATGAATTTATTTTTGTTAAGGAACACGTTAATCCTCAATATGAGATTTTTGAATCTTAATTTAGTCGGTCCCAATACAAAATAAGTGATACCAAGTGAATATATATATATATATATATATATATATATATATATATATATATATATATATATGTGTGTGTGTGTGTGTGTGAGAAAATGTAACTCGAAGCTATAACTGTCAGTTGCCTCAAATAAAGACAACTCCGAAAAAGCCATTTCCCTTTCACCTCTGCTGCCTACGTTTTTCTTCTCCTTTGCCTCCCTTAGTTTCTGCATCCCTTTAACTCCCTCACAATCTTTGATTCTTTAATCCAGCCCACCCCACCCCCCAGCCCACCCACCCCACTTTCTTCTAATTCAGCTCAGTTTTTTTTTTATTTTTAAGACTGTCCACTGAAGCTAACCAAAAAATGCTCTCAAGAGTAAACAGTATGGTTTGGAATATGGAAGGCAAAGAAGAAGAAGAAGGAGGAACTGCTTCTTGGACTCAAAACAAAGATGATATGGAAATGAGTGCACTTTCTACATTTAAATCAATGCTAGATGGTGTAGCAGATGTAGACTGGTTTATGTCCAGTAACAATCACAGCAACATGCAAAACAATACTAATATTTCTTTCACTACCCAAGATTTCACTGAAGCTGAAAACAGTAACTTGCTTCTACAGCCAGTAGATTCCTCATCTTCATCTTCAGCTTCTCATGTTTTCAACAATCTTGACCCTTCTCAGGTACATTATTTCTTAGCCCAAAAAGCCATATCTCCAATGCTAACTGCTTTATCTAACAACCCTTTGGACAGTGGTTTCAATTTGGGTTGTGAAAATGGATTTCTTGATAGTCAAGCTTTGGGTGGTTTGAGTAAAGGTGGGATTTTTACTGGTGGGTTTCAAGATTTGAGCTCCTTAAACCAAATGGGCAACCCCAATTTGAGTTCTTGTACGCAATTCCCATCATTCCATTTGCTACAATTGCCCCAAAATAGTAACACTGGGTTTAGTCCACTGGGGTTTAGTGATGGTTCTGTTAATGAGAATTCTCTGTTTCTCAATAGGTCCAAGTTGTTAAAACCACTTGATAATTTTACTTCAATTGGATCACAACCAACTCTTTTCCAAAAAAGGGCTGCTCTTAGGAAGAACTTAGCTAATAATAGTGGCAGTTTGGGGGATTTGGGAGGTGAAATTGGTGAGAAGGAAGAGGGTGAAATGAATGGAAAGAAGAGGAAGTGGGATAATGGGGATGAACTTGAAGATGTTAGCATTGATGGTTTTACATTGAATTATGATTCAGATGAGTTTGTAGAAAATTGTAGTAATAAGGTGGAGGATAGTGTTAAAAATGGTGGAAATAGCTCAAATGCAACTAGCACTGTAACTGGTGGAGATCAGAAAGGGAAGAAAAAGGGACCACCAGCCAAGAATTTGATGGCTGAACGTCGACGTAGGAAGAAGCTAAACGATAGGCTTTACATGCTGAGGTCTGTTGTACCAAGGATTAGTAAGGTAAGTAATTCTTTTGCATCAATTTCTCGTGAATTCTTATTTGATTTTAACATGTTTTAGCTATTCACAATCATCAGACTTTAGCTTCCTTTTCCCAAGAAATCAAAAAAGGAAAAGGGGAAATTGAACAATACGCGGTTATTCTTCTTTTCTAATTTGAGTGTTCTTCATTTACTCTTCTTAAGGTATGTAACTTTGTGCTATGCATAGTTCAAAAAGGCTTCTGAATTAAAGCTATTTGATAGTTGCATTAAGTTCACTCACATGAACTATATGAAATGATTTTCAAAAGGATCTTCTGTTTTGGACCACATGAGAGAATAGACATTACTAACTTGCTGTAACATGAAATTGTCTTTTCTCTCTCTCTCTCTTTTATATATCTGCTTTAATTTGTTTCTTCATCCCCCTCCCCCGTTGTGGGGGTTTGCCGGGGGGGGGGGGGGGGGGAGAGGAGTCTGTTTGCCACCCCACCACTCCTCAAAGTACTTGAAAAAAGGGCAGTCCGGTGTACAAAGCATCTCGCGTGCACGCGGGGTCCGGGGAAGAGCCGCACCCCAAGGTAGTGTGATGTAGACAACCCGTGACCTCAAAGAACTTGTATTACTGTAAATGGTCATAAATACATGCTTTAGGGTGTCAAAATTTCTGGTTTGGCAACAACATGATACTTGAATTTAATATAAGAAACCAAGACATAGGAAGTTATCTTCTGTAGGGCCAAGATATAGGAAGTAAGTAAAATACCTTGAATGCTCATGCAAATTCTAAATGAAGTGAAGTATATTATGCATAACTAGTGGTGGTTAGAGCTGAAAGTTAACTTCCTGCCAGTAACATTTGCTTCTAAATTGAGATTTAATTCCAGAGAACCATTGGACTTGACTTTAACCTTACAGAATATCAAAAGCTTCTTCTTCGCTGCAATTTGTGCTAATGACGTGCCAGTGCAAGGTGAATTTCCATGAATTGAATTGTGATTTTGCATGTTGACAGATGGACAGGGCTTCAATCTTAGGGGATGCAATCGAGTACCTAAAGGAGCTTTTGCAGAAAATCAATGACCTGCATAATGAACTGGAGTCCACTCCCTCTAGCTCTTCATTGAGCCAAACAACAAGCTACTATCCTTTAACACCAACTACACCAGCTTTTCCAGGCCACATCAAAGAAGAACTCTGCCCGAGTTCATTCGCAAGCCCACTGTCTAGCCCAACTGGACAACCTGCAAGGGTAAAAAAGGCATTAGCCAATATCTGGTGAAGTCTTAAGTCATCATGTATGGTTTAAGGTGATGTAATGTGGAGTTTGTTGTACTTTTAGGTTGAAGTAAGAGCAAGAGAAGGAAGAGCCGTGAATATCCATATGTTCTGCAGCCGCAGACCAGGCCTCTTACTCTCAACAATGAGAGTTCTGGACAACCTTGGACTGGACATCCAACAAGCTGTTATCAGCTGCTTTAATGGATTCGCCTTAGATATCTTCAGAGCTGAGGTAATCAATTTTTGTTCAATTTACAATGTTGGGACTCATGTATTAGGAAATGCTTTACGTGAGCGAAAGTTTGTATCTAGAAAATTGAAGAACCCATCAGTCCCTGCACAAAAGAATATCCTTCTGGAATGAGTAGAACCTAAAACCATATTAAGCCTTTAAAATGGGAACAACGAGGATAAGAAAGAGGATAACATATTTTACTTATTTCTATTGAACAATAACTCCAGATATACGATTTGATTATCAACTAACTACTGAGATATAACCTTTTACAAAGCAGTCCAAGACTCCAAGTTACTCATGGTATGTTATGTCGCCACTGAAATGAGCTCCACCACGATCAGGATATATGCCGCGAATTCTGTCCTCTGCCCTTCTTGATTGAGTGTACCTCTGTTAGCGTCTCTATCCAGGAATCATGTTTTCTCCTTTTTTTCCCAATACCAAGTCAAGAAAAAGAATATAGCACGATCTGTACATGATTTGACATATAATTGGTTTCTTATCCTTGCCCAGTTTAAACTTGTCCTGGAACTGAATTCTTGTTCTGATGGTCATTTTTGTTTTATGTAATATCAGCAATGCAAAGAAGGTCAAGACTTTCATCCTGATCAAATCAAAGCAGTATTGCTGGATTCAGCCGGCAGCCATGGGATGATATAAGCTTCTATGGTCGACAAGGAAGACAATCTAGCCACCATTTTCAACTTCAGACTCTATCTAGTTGTCATTCTCAGACTATTTTCTGTTCCTTTTGTACTTTCTATATTTATCCAGCAGCCATTGTTTTGTGTTTTCTTTCGGAGAAACCTTGATCCAATCTTTGAAATCGAATGCTATTATTTGGATCAAGCCTTCCAAGTTCCAACATGATGTCATCAGTTGTTTTACATTACTAGGCAATTCAATGATCAATTAGTGCCTCAGCAAGAATAAGTTTTGGCAATAATAATTAACAGGGTTGGAGTGCATCTTATAACTAAAGGTGACAGCTTTTTGTTATGAATGAATGACCTCTAGTGTCTTGGACAATGCTAATTGAAACTCTTGGATGCCCATAAATTTGGAAAAGGAGTAGGCTGCGCTGGTGTCAACCAAAAGGTAAAAAGAAACCAACAAAGACAGTAACTTGAAAACAAACAATTGGTTGTGAATTACCAAAATTATGATATGCTACCATGTCCAAATGCCAGTTTAACACACACTCATTACTGCAAATAAAAAAATTATATATATAAGATGAAAAAAAGAACATCATGTTCGTACACCAAGTTATGTTGTTTGTCAAAGTTAAGTAATAAATTGAAGAAGTCATATTGATTAATCATAGTTAACTCATAAACTTCATGTAGAAAACATGTCATAGCAGTTATTGTTTTAGTGCATCTGTCATCTGTGTATGTATCAAGTGAGATTTAGTGCATCTGTGCATGTGAAGTTGACTCCAAGAAGAAGCAGCATGAACAATTTGAAATTTGTCAAAACCGACTAAACTTTGAACGAAATAGGGGTGCTCAAAACGGCTACATGGTGTCATTTCTACCCGAACTAGCCCCTTAAGAGCTTGAACTGGACAAGGCCGGTCCACAACCCGCACTCTTGGCCAGGTCAGGTACGGTTAGTACTTTAGCTCAATTGTCAGCCTTAAAATTATAGAAGAGGGTTGTTACCCCAAAAAACAAAAGGAAGGAAAAATATGAGACATTCTAGGAAAACCAGAGTCCCATAAAGGAAAACCAAATGCATCTTTGTAGATTCACAAACTGTTTCAGCACCAACATATATATATGAGCATAACTCATTATTCAGAGTCATCACAAAACAAACTTAACTAAGGCTCCTAGATAAGTAGAGCTGAAACACTATACCAACTGCAGAGAGGTAAAAAGCTCAATTTGAGCATGTTTTCAAATTTATCATATCATAAACCGCACTAACTGAGCAACCTTGATATCTGCTAACCCAACATATGAAGCATAAATGCTCTTCCTGCACTCATTTGCATGCCAGCCAAAATATGAAAAAGGAAAAACAAAACTAATTTTTCACATATGGAGGCCCTAAGATCATACTGTTTTCTTCCTAGCACAACTTTTCAGCCTCTTCTAGTCTTCTCCTTTGAATCTTTCAAAGCCGAAATTAAGGAACAAAAAGCAAAAAAAAGACCCTTTTACATTTAGTTGTGAAAATGTATGTACAAGAAAGACCTATTTGCTGTGGTGGTTGTCGATCACCAATTTAGGATCTCAGAATACTTCAGGAAGTGCCCTGCCTTCAAGAAATGACTTGAACAGAACAAGTGATCTCTCTGGTTGAGAGAAAGGAACTTCATGAGAAGCCCCTCTAACGGTGGCAAATGAAAGAATATTATCATACACTACAGTCCATCCACCAACCTAAAATGAGGAAAAAAGAGAAGAAAATGAACTTTTTGATGAAAGTAACATTAAAATTATTTATGTCATTTTACAGAATATATCAAACTAAACTTTACCTGCTGCCCTGCAAACCAAACTCTATAGGGTACAGTTGTGTTAAGCCCCATCCGTTTTGCTAGTTGATGTATGACGGTGCGGCTTCCAGTCAATGGAACAACAGAATCTTGATCCCCACTGTTGTCAAGAATAACACATTACACTACGATCTTGAATCATAAGAGATATTTCAAGAAATGATAGATCTATTTACTAACATTGGCATTAGATAGAACTCTTATAATATCGGGTTGTAGTGTATACATACCTGTAAATTAAGACTGGAATTCTCTCCTTGACAAGCAATCCTACTATAGAGATTGTTGGTATCTCTATGTCAAGTAATTGATAATCCAGAATGCTGCGGCAGCAGAAGGAAAATATTAGTGAATCCTGAAAAAATAGGTAGACCTTTAAAGGTGCAACTACAGAACTTAAAGTTTTGATACAAATTCCTTCTGAGTTTAATTGTAGCAAGTGGTTCGATGCGGACTTGCATGTCTAGCATTCTAGAGCTATGAAGAAACATATTTCATTTATTTAGCTAATCTATTTGAAGGCATTATCTGTTCTTTAGATAATGTCGCAAAAAGCAGATTCTCTTGTGCTCTATTTAGGGAACTTATGAGACTACAATATGCTAAGATTTTTTTAATAAGATCAAGTTTTTTAATTGACACTGTATTATGCTATTAGTCCCTTTTAGCATAGCAAGAAATACTGACTTGCTGCAAACATCCCATCTGCGAACTCCAACAAGCTTGGCATGAAGAGCCCTTCTAACATCTTCTCGGTTTAAGTAATTGACAGTTTTATCATCGATGCAGACATCTATCTTCTCAGCATCAGCGTTTTCCTAGTAATTAGTATCAGTAAAACATAGTCAATATAGTTCAATAAGACATTGGAGAAGCCTAACAAAATAAAACTGAGAAAGTATTGAGATATGAACACAGTTTAAGCAATGACTTACTTGGGGACATATAATTTTGGATTGAGAGAACACTGATGAGAGACAGACATCCAGGGTAACGTCATATTTATCAACGAATTTACTGGTTTCTCTACTTACTAGGCTCATGACTCTTGAACACATTGGCGATACATTGTCCCTGTAGTACTCACTCACGTAACGAGAATAATTGCAAAAAGAAGTGAACATTCTGTATGTGGAATCTGATATTAGGCCATGAGACCAGAAATATTCAGCCCTCGAGTTGAAGTCAGTAGCGAATTCCAGAACCGGATTCCCCAACTGCCATGACAAGAGAGAAAAAGAATAGGATTAAACAAGAACTAATTTTTTGATCTCGGACCCATAGGTTACGGGTTTGAGCCGTGGAAGCAGCTAGTAATGTTTGCATTAAGTTAGGCTGTCTACGTCACACCCCTCGGGGTGCGACCCTTCCCCGGAACCTATGCTTTGTGCACTGGGCTGCCCAAGTACTACAAACATCATGCATTTCATCAAATGAAACTCATTGTTAACTTAATCCTACAATTTTGGATTGCAAATGTGAATTAATAAATGAATCCATTAGGTGATACTCACTGCAACTCCTTTCAGATTGAACAACTTTTTCATCTGGTTAAGCTCAATCATGAGTTTGGCAAGTTGAGGTACATAATGGCCTGTAATCAACATACCAAAAATATGAATAACCAAGAAAAAGAATGAAATTAAAATATGTCAGCCCGCTTCGGTACTTAGGAATTTCATGTTAATTAATGTGTCCAAGAAATGGTTACCTGCATAACTCTCCCCAGTTAAGAATAAATTGCTGTTTCTATATTGTGGGAATTTGTTGAACCAGCGTTGTAAGAACACAACATTGTCCCTAGCTTAAAAACATAAAGAAACAAAAGTGTAGCAGCTTTAGGATATGTAGAAAAATATAGAGCAATTAACAAGTAAAAATCAGTAGCATTCCAGTATCCTTATCAAAGTTAAAGCTGCTTTGCTTTTCCTTTACACCAAAAAGAAAAGCTATTTAACTACTCTAATCAGCACAAAACGAATGGTGATGGGCATCACATGCTCATTATAGAAAAGATTAAAAGAAACAACAAAAAGAGCAAGCTTTTGGAGATCAACTTTTTAAGTTAAAATAAGAAAATCTTAACGTGCAATCCATGTTTAATGCAAATAAACAGAATGAAACTATAGTTTTAAGTAGCTAACTACCTGTTGTCACATCATTAACTGTCTCATATGAAGATGTATTAGTTGAATAAGAGAAGCCAACCCCAATTGGAGACTCCAAATACAACATATTTGCCTCTGCAATATTTCAAGAAAAGAATCATTTCTGCTGCTTAGACTGAAGATACCAAAATCATTTACAACAACAACAACAAATTCACAACAACAACAAACTCAGTAACAACAAATTCAGAATAATCACACGAGTGGGAGCTGGGAGGGTAGTGGGATATGGGAGGCTGTTTCTGGTAGATCCTCTTCAATACCAAAATCATTTTAAAAAGGGTGCACTAAGGCCCCGCTATGCGTGGGATCCGGGGAATGATAGTGTATTCTACACAGCCTTACCCTACATGCATTTCTGCATGCATTTCTGCGATTGTTTTCACAGCTCGAACCGTGAACTCCTGGTCACGTAAAAGTAACTTTACCATTACTGCTAAGGCTCCCCTCGACCAAAATCAACGAGGAAAAAAAAATAATGACAAAATTCATTGAATACAACAAGATTCACCTTTGTTCCAGCTGTACTCATTCTTAACAAGAACTTGTCCATTTGGTCTAAAAGGACCATTCTCAGAGAATGCACCTACACCTAAAGAAGAACAACCAGGTCCTACAAAAACAAATACAAATACTCAAGTTTGAAACTTTATCAAGAAACCAAATGGCAAAAATTCTGATATACCCCCATTCAACCACAAAACCAAAGGCTTAGAAGCTGGATTTATTTCTGCTTCAACAAAGTAATAAAAGAGAGCTCTTTGTTTCTTATCATCAACAGTAACATAGCCTGAAAATTGTTGAAATCCCACTTGTGGTTGTCCAGGCAAAAGAATGATTTTGTCTGGTTGAGGAAATCCATTCGCAATTCCCACAAAAGCACAAAGAAGAAAGAAGAAGATAGACAATGTCATTGCTTTTGAATTTTGCAAGTTAATGTTGGAAACAAGAAAAGGAGCTAATTGAGTGAATATGGTGTGAGCTAATAGAGTTGAGCTATATACTGTGGCTTAGTGGAGGACAGAAACAGAAAGTCATGGACTTAATAAGTGGAGGGTATTAAATAAATAGCATGCCTAATACAATTTACTAGTATTATAATCAAAATGTCATATTTTCTTGTCTGTAAGCATGAAAATGTTGAGCAGAGAGGGACATGTACTAGAGACCAAAATGACCAGAGAGATAAATTGTAGAAATTCTTGATAATTAGCTGGTCCCCATATTGTCTAGATTGGTTTTGTCAGCAGATTTAGCACTCACCGAAGCAAAGAGGGGTTGTTTTCTACAAGAAATGTGAAAGTAGAGGGTGGGGACAATGGAGACCGCAGGTATTTGCTTTTGAATTTAGACCTTGTTCTAAGTTTAGTTTCCCAATAAATGAATACATGTAAAATGAAAAACCAGTATATACTCTGTCACTTTTTAGGTAAAGGTATGTTTCTTTCTCCAGAGTAGCTTTACAGTATTACTATCAATGTCTCAGTAAATGTGAGAAAATGACCAGAATAATTGTTATGTCCAGTGAAACAGAAGAATCTTTTTTAACTTCATCTTGAAGGAAAAATTATACTCCATTACAGAATCATAACAATAACAATATACACAATATATTCTTACAGTGCGAGGTCTGAAAAGAGTTTGTGTGTATACAGATCTTACTTGTACCTTCTCGAGCTAGAGATGTTGTTTTCGATGAATCATCGGTTTAAAAAAAGCAATTCACATCAGGTTTGAAAAAAAAAAGTAGTGAAAAAATCATATGAAAACAATGAATGCAAGAACAATAACAACAACAAAAAAACGAAACAATAAGAAAACATAAGGGAAATAACATATAGTAATAAAAATTGAAGGCTAAGATAATACGATAATAATAATAATAATATGGAAAACACAATACTACAAAATCATCAGGTCACTTGAAACAAGTATTGGAGTTTCTTTAATGGCTTGGATATGAAAAGTCTTTCTTTTTAATTAGAATTCTACCTATATATATTATCAATAAAGTTAATGATGTAAAAAAAATGATACTATTAGTGAAATTTAATTTATTATAATATGTTATCTTAAATCTATAACTGTTTAACAATAGAAGCAACAATGTCTCGACAAATAAGACGTGAAAAAAATATTTTGTACTTTACAGGGCATTAGTTGAACATTGGAAATTGAGAAATGATCTAGTTAAATTAATAGAAAAGGTGGATCATGCCATATACTCCCAAATCTAAAAGATCAGAGACTAAACATTATCTTTATGTACTTATTAGGTTGAAGGGCTAATTATAGTCTTTTAACTTTGTTCGAAAAGGGTGTGTTATAATAATGAGGTATCCAAAACCATCATGATTTTTCACAATGCTTTTCACGCACTCAGAAAAACCCCATTATAGCTTCTAAACAGGTTCTTCCCTCCCCCCCCCCCCTTTTCTCTGAAATTAACAGAAGGAACCTTTACAAAAGTTGCATTTTTTCAAATTTCCTTTTTCCCACTTGCTCAACTACCCAAAGAAAAACAATGAAAGCCTAATGTCCTACCTCTTCCCCCCAAAACAATTGGCAAGACTTACCTTTGTAGACCTTTTGATTGGAATCAAAGCGTAACATTGAATTACATTACATTAACTCAATTTCTAGGGAGAAGTATGTTAAGGTAGCTTACTATTTGCGTCTTCATGTGTTGTTACTGGTATTCGTGTGTTGCACTAGAATATTAAACTTGTTTATTCTGTCTTAAATTTTGTATTTAAAAGATTGGCAAGATGTGAGAGTTAATGAATCGCATTAACTATAAATTATGTGAGTTATGAACACAATGCATTGTTGAAAAAAAATGGAACATAATTACTTTCACACAATCTTACAACTTTAGTAGTACACCTTCAATTACTACAAGCTGTTAACACAAAGTCAAAGAGACATTGAGTTTTCTATTTCTGCTAGCTTTAACCTTCGCTAAACTAACCTTGAAAATAAGTCACCTAATCGTGCGACAAATTAAAAGTCTAACTAACCAATTAAATATATAGGAAACGACCAATGAAACTAGTCTTTAGCGCCTATAACCACGCCGCTCACGCCGTCGACAAGATTAGCTTTTCTATTTGTATTCATACAATTTACAGTACTCTTTTGTTTTGTTCTATTTTCTCGTAAAAACTTATCGCAAGGGTATTTTTATACCAAATTACATGAACTTATTATGATTAAATAATCTAATGAAGTGGGAATATATATATTAACTAATTTTGATTAAATAAGAAAAAATGTATATACAAACACATATTTTGTATTTATTGATTTGACGTAAACACTCTATATCTTCACTGAATGAATGGTAAATGACTAATATAATTAGTATTTTGGAATGAAATGAATCTAAATAAGACGAAATTAATGGATATAACTCCATGGGGTGAGATTGGGGCTTAGCGGGCTGATATGTTAACTTAATTGTCGTTTAATCCAATCCATCAAGTATTTGTGACAAATGAGAAATGTCTGCTTAGCTGCTGCTTTGATTTGACCATGTTAAAGAGAGAAATTAAAAAATATCCACATTTTATAAGTGGTAATTGAAAAATAGCCACAATTTCAAAAGTAATCAAAATTTAGCCACTTTCATGTAAGAATAAATTTGAACTAAAACACTGTTCCAAATTCGGAAATATTCTAGCATAATATACTGAAGTTCCAGTATAATATACCGGTCTAGCATAATATGCTGGAAGTTCATACACAGGTGCTCCAATCTCAAGTATATTATGCTGGAAGTTCATACACAGGTGCACCAATCTCCAGTATATTATGTTGGACCGGTCCGTGTTGCAGCAAAATAGTGGCTATTTTTCAATGACTTTGCAAACGATGACTATTTTTGAATTACCAGTCCGAAAACTGGCTAGCCCGTGCTATTTTTACCATGTTAAAGGGCCAACTCGCTTTTCTCCTAATTTTCCTAGGCCTACATTCCAAAATTATATATAAGGAATTAACTCCTATAGCAAAGGTATATACCTTATTTATTATAAACCAAAATTATTTTAAAATATTATTTTCTGTAGCTACCTTTTATATTTTATAGCAAAATATGTATTTATGGTATATACTACCATTGATGCATGAAATACGCTATTTATGTTTTTCCTCTCTCTTTCTTTCAATTAACACACTATTCTCTCTCTCTCTCTCTCTCTCTCTCTCTCTCTCTCTCTCTCTCTCTCTTTAAGCAAAATAGGTCGAATCCTCTAGGGTTACTGCAATTGAATCTCTCAACTTCGTCGATCCTCTCAAGTTTCTTATCATGTTGAAGGCTTATGGATCGTTTTTTCCCAAAAGATCGAGCTTACCCCATCTCAGTTCAATCTGCTCATGAACCTAAATCATTTGTTGAAATCTTCAGATCTGTAAGATTTCTTCCTTTGAAAATTCTCCCCATACGTGGGGTTTCTTATCTTGCTTGGTGACATACCCAATCAAGTTTGCAAACCCTTTGTGAAAGGTTACGTTACATTGTCTTAATGTACATCATACATATATTATCATGATCAATTGATATCATTCATATTATTAGTCATTTTCATACCCGAATTAATATAATTAGCACCCACCAATCTTTTTAATGGTCTTAAAATACTTCAAAATTTTCCGGAGAAAAAATACATATTTTAATTAATTAAACATTAAATGTACTTAATCATATACTCCCTCCGTTTCAATTTATGTGAATCTATTTTCTTTTTAGTCCGTGCCAAAAAGAATGACCCCTTTCCTTATTTGAAAACAACTTACCTTTATGCAATGATTTATAGCAACACAAAACATACGTGCCTCATTTTACACCACAAGTTCAAAAGTCTTCTCTCTTTTCTTAAATTTCGCGCCCAGTCAAATGAGTTCACATAAATTGAAACGGAGGGAGTATCAAAGAATCAAAATTTAAATTTATCAATAGAGAGACCAAATACGCTATTATCTCTATTCACAAACCATTAGTAGAGTTGCGTGGGAGTAATTGCACCTCTAACCTCACCATGGTGATGGAGACTTAAATTTCCAACCCCCAAAAAAATCTTTATTCTTTATTTACGGCCTTATTTTCTTAAAACAAATATGTATAACCTGAGAAAAGTAGAACAAAATTAAAAAATAAACTATCCACCGCACTTCTAATTTCAAACTTATTCTAATCCAAAATCACTCCAGTATGCAATTTTTTAAATTTGTTTATTACAAATTTTAACAACTTACATCTATTTAAAGAATAAAATTAAAACATATGCAAGAAAACACCTGGATTTTTGGTGTAACAATTTCAAATAATTATCTGGTGATAAATATTTCAAAATAAAATGATTTGGGCCGAATGTGGATAAACGAATTGGGCCTTATCATTCAAACTCACTAGCCCAAAACCATAACGGCCCATCTTTAATTTACGCGCGATCTTCTTATTCAGCTAAACTTCCCATTTTCAAATTAGCTGCGAACTCGTTTCTCCGGCGAAGTCGACGTAAGTTCCCTTCTTTTTTTCTCTCTCTACCTTCAGCTAGATTTTTTCTTTCAATTCCTTCAGCTAATTTCCTCTTCAGTATTCCTCTAGAGATAAACACCCTAGTCCATTTTTAGAAATGATTTGATTTTGCTTGTTAACGAAGAAGTGAATTGGCAAAATTATGGAATTTAAGTTAATTGTTAATTTCATGACTACTAATTCCATCAATTATCCGATCTTATTTCTCGATGTTAACTACCTTTTTTTTTTTTTTTTTTTTTTGCAATGAAGAATCGTAGAGAAAATTTTGAAGCGAATTTACTCGGTTCTCTTTAACTCACAAGTATGAGAAATGATTTTATTTTTCTGAATCTAAAAGTTTGAGCGTACATGAATTTCTATTTTCTTCAGCCTTGGAATGTACTGCTGTTTCCATTTTGTGTAGTTCCGATTAAGAGTAATCCTATTCTTTTTCTTAGGCGGTCAGAATTGCAATTTCTGTAATTTTTCTAACGATTTTGGCCATATTTTTGTCTCTACATTGATCCATAGCTTGTTCTGATGAAAGTGTGTATACGGTTGAAATAGATTTCGGCCTTAGCACGTCCGATCGAGTTCGAGCGATGATTTATCGAAGTAATATCCCGAAGGTGGAACAAACTAACCTTGAACCTGGGGAGGCCGATCCGCGTCGAGTCGATATCATTATCGAGCTCGAATCAAAATCGAACCATGATGCAGAGTAGATCCATCATGCTGATAATCCAGAGACCAACCAACATTGACCTCGAATCAATTCGAGGGCTCGAGCTCGAACCAAGATCACGAGTTCGAGCCGAAATCAAGCTCAAACCAAATCGATGGTTCTAAGCAAGATCGAGCTCGCAGACAAAAGCCATTACAATCCCACTAGAGAGAATCTTGGTAGAAACTATGGGAAAATTGACTTATCATGAGTCTCCCACTGAATGCTTATTTTATTATGCTTAGAGCCAAATCCCTCCACTATAAAAGGGCTTGGGTACTATTTCTGTAGGACAAGTCCCAGAGAGACTTACATTGTAATAAAAGTGCTACATTTTTCTACAGGAAAGAATTGTTCTTTCAGATTTCTTACATTGATTCTATTTGTTCAATCCTAAGATTCATTGTTCCTGACAACCTTATCTATTTCGCATTCTCTACAATCTATGTTTATATTTCTATTGATCCATACATTTTGTGTTAAGTTACGCCACATATCCTCGGAACTGCGTATAAATTCAACTCTATCCATTTTTCGGGTAAACAGTTTGGCGCCCACCGTGGGGCCGAGGATAATAGTGGTTATTTTGATACAAATCTGAAAAGACACTCCATTGTGCTTTGCACTTATTTTCGAAAACATTTTGAATTTCGGATCAGCTACGAATAACCACCAATCAAATGGCTTCGCCGATCGATTACGAAGTCGGCCTTCAAGATGAAACCAACAACTTGGCACCCGGGGCCGGAAGGCCAATTAACGATGGCACCGAGGCTCGAATCGAAGTACCCAAAATTCGAGCCGAAATACCATTGGATGCCAATTCACAAATAGCTTTGGAGGTGAATCAGCGCTCCGAACCGGAAAGAAGCATTCAGAGCGGTACTCGATCCGTAGCCCAAGACACCCAAAACGCGGGAGAAATCGGGGCCAGCTTACGTATGATCTTCGAGATGCTACAAGCCCAACAAGTAGCGATAGCTCAGCTACAGAGCCAGACTCGAGCACAAAGCAGACTGGATACCAATCCACTTCGAGAAGTCACCCCAGAACAAAGCCCGCCATAGTGAAATCTAACGAGCAAGAATCGGGGACTACTCCCGGAATTACTAAATTGCTCAAGGAACTCACAAAACGAGTCGAAGCCAACGACAAGAGGGTGGAAACGTACAATGCCAGGGTCGATCAAATCCCGGGGGCTCCACCAATGATAAAAGGGGCTTGATTCGAAAAAATTAATACAAAAGCCTTTTCCGTCGAGTGCGGCACCGAAGCCAATCCCCAAAAAATTCCGTATGCCCGAAATTCCCAAATATAACGGTACGACCGATCCTAACGAATATGCCACCTCTTACACATGTGCCATAAAAGGCAACAATTTGGAAGACGATGAGATCGAATCTGTGTTGTTGAAAAAGTTCGGGGAGACCCTCTCAAAGGGAGCGATGATCGGGTACCACAATTTACCGCCGAATTCCATCGATTCTTTTGCTATGTTAGCAGATTCATTCGTAAAGGCACATGCTGGTGCCATAAAGGTTGCAACAAGGAAATCTGACCTCTTCAAAGTAAAGCAAATGGAGGATGAAATGCTGAGGGAATTCGTATCCCGATTTCAAATGGAACGTATGGAATTACCCCCGGTCACAGACGATTGGGCCGTACAAGCTTTCACCCAAGGGTTGAACGAGCTAAGTTCGACAGCATCACATAGGCTGAAACAAGATTTGATCGAGTATCCGGCGATGACTTGGGCGGATGTGCACAACCGATACCAATCGAAAATTAGGGTCGAGGACGATCAGTTGGGAGCTCCGTACGGACCCGTTCATCAGAACAAGACGGTTACTAAAAACCAAAAGGAGATCGACAGAGAACAAAGGTCGAACAGAGACCGATATCGACCGTACGTCGCAGATCGGGTGAACAATAGTTCAGCACACAATGCAGTTCGGAATAATCGAAGGATTGCTCGAGGACAAAATTCTCGGGGGCTTATGAGTAAGAGCGGCTTCGATAAATACGCCAATCCTATAGAAGCACCTCGATTATCAGAATATAACTTCAGCGTTGGCGCATCCACTCTCGTGTCAGCCATTGGGCGCATCAAAGACACTAAATGGCCTCGACCCATGTAGACCGATCCTGCCCGAAGAAATCCCAACCAAACGTGCGAATATCATGGTACCCATGGCCACAGAATGGAAGATTGCAAGCAACTAAGAGAGGAAATAGCTCGCTTGTTTAACAAAGGAAACCTTCAGGAGTTTCTGAGTGATAGGGCGAAGAACCATTTTAAAAGCAGGGATTTCAGCAAGCAAAACGAGCAAGAAGAACCGCAACACGTCATCCACATGATCATCGGCGACATCGATACCCCTCACGGACCAGTACTTAAACGCAGTAAAACATCGATGGTGAGGGAAAAGCGATCTCGGACTCAAGATTACGCACCCATGGGGACTTTGTCCTTTGATGATGAAGATGCAGAGGGGGTCATCCAACCTCATAACGACGCACTGGTAATATCCGTGCTCATGAATAAAAGTAAAATTAAGCGTGTGTTAATCGATCCAGGTAGCTCGGCCAACATCATCCGATTGAAGGTGGTAGAACAGCTCGGCCTACAGGAACGGATCGTATCCGCAACTCTGGTCCTAAACGGGTTCAATATGGCATGCGAAACCACAAGGGTGAGATAATCCTACCAATAAATGTGGCCGGAACCATCCAGGAAACGAAGTTTCACGTGATCGAAGGCGATATGAGATATAACGCCCTTTTCGGAAGGCCATGGATCCACAACATGAGAGCTGTGCCTTCGACCCTACACCAGGCCCTCAAATTTCCGACATCGGGAGGTGTCAAAACGGTGTACGGAGAACAGCCAGCCACAAAGGAAATGTTTGCCGTCGACGAAGCTAAACCAATGTCCTCACTTTCGCCGATAAAAGGATCGGGCCCGGAAGGAGAACGTGACACCAAATAGCAATCACAGACATCGGCTTCGACCCAGCCAGACAACCAGAAAATCGAAGAGGATGATGATCAAAGGGTCCCTCGATCTTTCGTGATTCCCGATGACTCCGAAGCCACCAAATCAACAATCGAGGAGCTAGAGCAAGTCATATTGATCGAGCACTGGCCCGAGCGAAAGGTATACTTGGGAACGGGGTTGAGCCCCGAACTCAGGAAGAAACTCGTTTAATTTCTTATCGATAACATCGATTGTTTTTCCTGGTCCCATTTAGATATAACAGGGATCCCGCCGAACATAACGACGCATCAGCTAAGTCTGGACCCCAGGTTCAGACCGGTGAAGCAAAAGAGAAGACCCAGTCCGGGAGAAAGCATGCATTCATAAAGGGCGAGGTAACCAAGCTTCTCAAAGTAGGGTCCATTCGGGAGGTGAAATATCCCGAATGGCTGGCCAACGTAGTTGTAGTCCCTAAAAAAGGGAACAAACTTAGAATGTGTGTGGACTATAAGGATTTGAACAAAGCAGTCCCCAAAGATTCCTTTCCGCTGCCCAACATCGATCGCATGATCGATGCCACGACCGGCCACGAGATCCTCACTTTTCTCGATGCCTATTCCGGTTATAATCAAATCCAGATGAACCCGGAGGACCAGGAAAAGACTTCATTCATCACCAAATATGGAACGTATTGTTATAATGTGATGCCTTTCGGGCTAAAAAACGCAGGGGCTACTTACCAACGCCTAGTAAATAAAATGTTTGAAGAACAAATAGGAGAATCAATGGAAGTTTATATTGATGACATGTTAGTTAAGTCCCTGCGCGCAGAGGACCATTTGACTCATTTGCAGGAAAACGTTCGAGATTTTGAGGAAATACAACATGAATCTCAACCCCGAGAAATGTGCTTTCGGGGTCGGATCGGGCAAGTTTCTCGGCTTCATGGTGTCACATCGGCGAATAGAGATTAACCCCGATAAAATCAAGGCCATCGAAGACATCGTCGTTGTGGACAGCGTGAAGGCCGTACAAAGGCTAACGGGTCGGATTGCAGCCTTAAGCCGGTTCATCTCAAGATCATCTGACCGAAGTCGCAAATTTTTCTCTCTACTAAAAAAGAAGAGCGATTTTGCTTGGACCCCGGAGTGCCAACAAGCATTAGGGGAACTAAAGCGATATCTATCAAGCCCACCACTACTTCACACTCCAAAAACAGACGAAAACTTTATTTGTACTTGGCAGTATCGGAAGTCGCCGTAAGCGGTGTCCTAGTTCGAGAAGAGCAAGGTACGCAATTCCCCGTCTATTATACGAGTCGAACCTTAGGAGAAGAGGAAACTAGATATCCGCTCCTAGAAAAATTGGCACTTGCACTGATAAGCGCCTCAAGAAGGTAAAGGCCGTACTTTCAATGTCATCCCATATGTGTGTTAACCACTTACCCGCTTCGTAATATTTTGCACAAACCCGAGTTATCAGGCCGACTGGTCAAATGGGCCATCAAACTCAGTGGGTACGATATCGAATATCAACCCCACACGGCCATCAAGTCTCAAATTTTAGCAGACTTCCTGGCCGATTTCACGCCAACCCTCGTACCCGAAGTTGAAAAAGAACTGTTGAAATCAGGTACATCATCGGGGGTATGGATCCTTTTTACGGACGGGGCTTCGAACGTAAAAGGGTCCGGGCTGGGCATAGTCTTGAGACCACCCACGGGTAGCACTATTAGGCAATCTATTAAAACTATCAGGTTGACTAACAATGAGGCCGAGTATGAAGTCATGATTGCAGGTCTCGAGCTAGCTAGAAACTTGGGAGCAGAAGTCATTGAAGCCAATTGCGACTCCTTGCTGGTGATGAGTCAAGTAAACAAAACCTTCGAAGTTCGAGAAGGTAGAATGCAAAGGTATTTAGATAAACTGCTTGTCACTTTACACCATTTCAAACAGTGGACTTTACAACATATACCAAGGGAGCAGAATAATGAGGCCGACACGCTCGCGAATTTGGGGTCGTCGGTCGAGGTAGATGATTCAGGCCCGGGGAATGTTGTTCAACTTTCGAGATTGGTAGTCGAAGAAGGTCACGCCGAAATAAATTCTACAAGCTTAACCTGAGATTGGAGAAACAAGTATATTGAATACTTGAAAAGCGAAAAACTCCCATCGGACCGTAAAGATTCCGGAACCTTACGGACTAAAGCAACTCGATTCACGTTGCCTTCGGACGGAACTCTGTACCGAAGAACGTTCGATGGACCGTTGGCAGTATGCTTGGGTCCGGGAGATACCGTTTACATCCTACGGGAAGTGCACGAGGGTGCTTGCGGGAATCACTCTGGAGCCGATACACTAGTTCAAAAAATAATCAGAGCAGGGTATTATTGGATCGATATGGGCAAAGATGCGAAGGAATTTGTTCGTACATGTGACAAATGTCAAAGGTTTGCACCGATGATCCACCAACCCGGAGAGCAACTCCACTCAGTCCTATCCCCATGGCCATTCATGAAGTGGGGAATGGATATCGCCGACCCTCTGCCATCGACCCCAGGTAATGCCAAATTCATTTTATTTATGACTGACTATTTTTCTAAATGGGTTGAAGCGCAGGCGTTCGAAAAAATAAGAGAGAAAGAAGTTATAGACTTTATTTGGGATCATATCATATGCCGATTCGGCATACCCGCCGAAATAGTGTGTGACAATGGAAAACAATTCGTTGGCATCAAAGTAACAAGATTCCTCGAAAACCACAAGATAAAAAGGATACTATCAACGCCATACCACCCCAGTGGGAATGGACATGCCGAATCAACGAACAAAACTGTCATTCAAAGCTTAAAGAAGAGGTTGAACGACGCTAAAGGGAAATTGAGAGAAATCCTGCCCGAAGTCCTTTGGGTATATCGGACGCCGTCGAAATCTAGTACGGGGGCAACCCCATTCTCCTTAGTATATGGGTCCGAAGCATTGATACCAGTCGAAGTTGGTGAACCCAGTCCAGATTTCGATTCACGATGGAAGAATCAAATAACGAGGCCATGAATACCAGCCTCGAACTATCGGACGAAAGACGAGAAGCTGCTCTCGTCCAATTGGCCGCACAAAAGCAGCGAATCGAAAGATATTATAACCGAAGAACCAAGCTCCGCCATTTCAAGCCCTGGGACTTAGTGTTAAGAAAAATTACCTTCAATACCCGAAATCCGAACGAAGGAAAACTAGGACTGAATTGGGAAGGACCATATCAGGTGCTCGAGAACATCGGAAAGGGATCGTACAGGCTCGACATTATAAACGGCAAACAGTTATCAAACAGCTGGAATGTATCACGTCTAAAACGGTACTATTGCTAAGGTACAGCCTTTCCATATTCGTTTATATCTCAAAACTGACCCCTGCAGAAGTCCGAACAAGGCTAAGATGGCTCTCTCGCTTGAAAGCACGTGTTGCACTCTTTTTCCCTTAGACCAGTTTTATCCCAAATGGGTTTTTCGGCAAGGTTTTTAATGAGGCAACCATTAATCGTGCAACATTTACAACAAACTCCGATGCCGCAAGAAAGTTATTTCACAACAACAGGGTTCCAATAGGAAAAATTGTAAGAGCCAAATGGTCGAAGCGAACCATGATCATATAGATAGGCCCGAACCCAGGCGCGTAATAGCGTGCGAAGAAAGTTCTCTTCTTTATCAGCTTCTTATATCCAAGGAA
Organism: Nicotiana tomentosiformis; assembly: GCF_000390325.3. NCBI lineage: Eukaryota > Viridiplantae > Streptophyta > Magnoliopsida > Solanales > Solanaceae > Nicotiana > Nicotiana tomentosiformis. The sequence goes on from NC_090817.1 coordinate 135,618,627, forward strand.
AATTCTTCTATTTTGGGATTTATTATGCAATCTGAATTAAGATAAACTCGGCCACTAAGCCTACGGGCTACTTTTATTTCGAGTTCGAGCAGACACTCACTCGACCATTATGCCTACGGGCTATTTTTATTTCGAGTTCGAGCAAACACTCACTCGACCACTAAGCCTATGGGCTACTTTTATTTCGAGTTCGAGCAAACACTCACTCGACCATTACGCCTATGGGCTATTTTTATTTCGAGTTCGAGCAAACACTCACTCGACCATTACGCCTACGGGCTATTTTTATTTCGAGTTCGAGCAAACACTCACTCGACCATTACGCCTACGGGCTATTTTTATTTCGAGTTCGAGCAAACACTCACTCGACCATTACGCCTACGGGCTATACTACTTCGAGTTTGAATCATTCACTCGACTAAGCCTACGGGCTATTTTTATTTCGAGTTTGAGCAAACACTCACTCGACCATTACGCCTACGGGCTATTTTTATTTCGAGTTCGAGCAAACACTCACTCGACCATTACGCCTACGGGCTACACTACTTCGAGTTTGAATCATTCACTCGACTAAGCCTACGGGCTATTTTTATTTCGAGTTCGAGCAAACACTCCACCATTACGCCTACGGGCTATTTTTATTTCGAGTTCGAGCAAACACTCACTCGACCATTACGCCTACGGGCTACATTTCTTCAAGATCGAACCATTGACAACTAATAAGCCTAAGGGCTACATCGTTCCAAGTTCGAGTAAGCGCTCGCTCGGTTACAGAGGCTACGAAGTCCAAATTTGATCAAGTTGTTTAAATCATTGTGAAAACATTCATAAAGCGTGAATAAAGTCCTCACAAGACAGGAAACAAAAACAGAAGCAAGTCGGCAAAAAGGGAGATATGTCTATATACAGATTTATCTGCATGGATGATTACAACGTAAAAACTAAGAACTAAACTTCTCGGTCAGGAGCGGTCTCTTCTTTATCGGCCTCCACCCCCGTTTTCGGATCCTCTCTTGCTCCCATCGTCATCGTCATCGCCATCAGAAACCAGAGCTTCAGCATCGGCTTCGAGTTCTTTGGCCCTTTTTATCTCTTCAGCGAGATCGAAGCCGCGAGCATGGATCTCCTCGAGAGTTTCCCTTCTGGATCGACACTTAGCAAGTTCGGCGACCCAATGCGCTCGAATATCGGCGGACTCGGCTGACTCTCTTGCCTGAACTTGGGCAGCTTCAGCATCGGCCCGATAAACGGCCACGAGCCTTGGAAAGTACAAAGGCCAACCGAGCCTCAAGCTCCTCAATTCTTCTTGCTTGAACCAGGCCTTTTTCCTTCATTTTCTGAAGATGGGTTTCGGACGATGATAACTGGGCTCGAGCAGTCTCTTTTTCCGCAGCAAAGCGGTCCATACCTTCTTTCCATCGCAAAGACTCCGTTCTTATCACGTCAACCTCCTCACGAAGCTTCCCGATCATCTCGATTTTTTGCTGCAGCTGCGAGACCGAAATGTTAGTTATCGTTCCGGTATCAAGCCCATAGGCTTTCAAAAGCATTATTATCTGCTCAGACAAATCGGTCTGGTCTCGTTAAGCCTTGGCCAGCTCAGTTCGGAGGTCTTTTATTTCCTCTTCTCTCTGCCCTAGGGAAAGTCTGAGGGAGTTCCCCTCGTTAGTAGCCCGTTGTAGGTCGGCCGCGTATCGATGCAGCTCATTCTGGGATCGAGAACATTGTTCTCGATGAACTGCCGCTGCCTACAAAGAAACAAGAAGTGGAGTTAACGAAAAACGAACAAAAAGATAGTACCGACAAAATATTTTTAAAAGCTCACCTGATTCAAAGCCTGCCGCAACCCGTGAAAAAGATCCGATTCATCACCAGCACCGGCAACGTCCTCAATACCGGTAAACAGGCCGCGAAAGGGATCTCCTTCATCGTGAGGCCTGTCTAGATCGAGGGCTCCCAGAGTTTGAGCTTCCCGAATCACCCCTGCGGAAAAAGCGTGAAAGGTAGGCGAATCCTCGATTGCTGCTGCCCAGATGAATCGCCTGGAGCGTTCTCCGCGGTTCGAGGGCCTCTTCGGTCATATCCCCTACCGGTTGACTCCGATGAGATGCGTCTTCGATATCCGAGAGTTCAATGACTCTACCCGAATCTTTCTCCAGTATATCTTCAGTTCGAGGCAGAGCCTCATGGAGCATCATCGATCCAGCCAGCGATGAGGCATCGGTGGTTCTCTTCGTTCGGACCGCCAGCGCGGACTCATTGTTCTCTTCTTCTTCTTCTTCTTCATCTCCATCCCTTAGACGCTGAACGGATTTCACGGTCAAAGGAATGACATTCTTATTCGGCTTACGAGCCGTCCTCTTCTTCGGTTTTAGATCTTCGGGAACCGAGGCTCTTTTCCTTTTATTTTTCTTCACCGGCTTTGGGACAGAGGCCGAAATTTCCTCCTCATTGGACAAGGGCCTCAAAACCGCGTCTTTACCCAAACCTGCATATGGAAAACCTTAATAAAATATTTTGAAAACCACCTCGTTCGGATCATCTAAGAGTCCGAGAAATGAGCTTACCGTGATTTTTGGCCTCCCACCGACCCTTTGACAAATCACGCCATGAGCGCTCGGCGTATGTGGAGGTCGAAACAAAGGCTCGTACCCAGTTCCTGAGATCGGGAATTGCTCCGGGCATCCAGGAAACCGCTACAAAAAAAAGAGGAGTGTCAATGAGAGAATAAAAGAAGAAAATAGAAATAACAGCAAGATCACACTTACGTTTCATATTCCACTCCTCGGGAAAGGGCATCTTTTCGGTTGGAATCAGGTCCGAAGTCCTTACTCGAACGAACCTGCCCATCCAACCCCGGTCCCTGTCCTCGTCAATACTCGAGAACAGAGCCTTGGTAGCCCGACGCTGGAGTTTTATTAATCCTCCTCGAAAAAGTCGAGGACGGTACAAACAGATGAGATGATCGAGGGTGAACGACCTCCCCTCGATCTTGCTCACAAAATATCGGATCAGGATAACGATCCGCCACAAAGAAGGATTGACCTGGCCTAGGGTTACCTGGTATTGTCGACAAAAGTCAATAAAAACGGAATCGAGGGGACCCAAAGTGAAAGGGTAAGTATACACATTCAAAAACCATTTCACGTAAGAAGTGATATCTTCGTCGGGCGTAGGAATTATTATTTCTTTCTCACCCCAATTGCAATCCTTCTTTAGCTGTTCGAGGTGCTTCTCGGTTATCGAACACATGTACCTCGATACCGGCTCACACCGGCCAGGGACCGATGAACCTTTATCGACCTTAAAATCTGAAGTAAGGACACACGCCCCGGGAACACACTCCTCAGGCCGTGGTTCTGCCGGTGTCTCATCAGCGGCACACTGTGAAGGTGAAGCCTTCTCTTTCTGAGGAATGGTTTGCGATGTTTTCGCCATTTTCGAATTCAAAGGTGAGGAGCAGAAGAAAGTGACAAAGATTTGGTAGAATTAAAGAGGGATTTTGCGGAAAGAAATCACAGATTTACTGGTAAGTTAGACGGTACGAAGAAGAGCTTGGGAAATTTGGAAGATAGAAGGTGTAAAAATGGTAAAAGATAAAAGAAAGGGTTATTTATAGGTTCAAGCGATGACGGTTCAGTATCAACAGTGGCCGACCACCGCCTGACATGCATTAAATGCCTTGAAAGGCTAAACCGACGGGACAGCTACCAGAAGCGTCATAATCGAACCCGATGGAAACGACAGGATATAATCCGATCGAGCTGTTAAAAAATCATATCGTTTCTCGCCACATTCTTTCAGGGAAACGAGGGGACTATCTGTATACGGTCGAAATAGATTTCGGCCTTAACACGTTCGATCGAGTTCGAGCGATGATTTATCGAAGTAATATCCCGAAGGTGGAACAAACTAACCTCGAACCTGGGGAGGCCGATCCGTGTCGAGTCGATATCATTATCGAGTTCGAATCAAAATCGAACCATGATGCAGAGTAGATCCATCATGCTGATAATCCAGAGACCAACCAACATTGACCTCGAATCAATTCGAGGGCTCGAGCCAGGATCGGGCTCGAACCAAGATCACGAGTTCGAGCCGAAATCGAGCTCAAACCAAATCGAGGGTTCTAAGCAAGATCGAGCTCGCAGACAAAAGCCGTTACAATCCCACTAGAGAGAATCTTGGCAGAAACTATGGGAAAACTGACTTATTATGGGTCTCCCACTGAATGTTTATTTTATTATGCTTAGAGCCAAATCCCTCCACTATAAAAGGGCTTGGGTACTATTTCTGTAGGACAAGTCCCAGAGAGACTTACATTGTAATAAAAGTGCTACATTCTTCTACAGGAAAGAATTATTCTTTCAGATTTCTTACATTGATTCTATTTGTTCAATCCTAAGATTCATTGTTCCTGACAACCTTATCTATTTCGCATTCTCTACAATCTGTGTTTATATTTCTATTGATCCATACATTTTGTGTTAAGTTACGCCACATATCCTCGGAACTGCGTATAAATTCAACTCTATCCATTTTTCGGGTAAACAAAGTGTTAATTCTTTTATGACAGATTGATACATAATTTGGTGTTTTCTATTTTTAGCTTCACAGCTAAATTCAGAGCTAAACTTTGAATGTTTATACAATATCTGATATAATTGTGTTTGTTTGTTTCATTGGCATATTAACTAGTTTGCATAACTTATCAAATATATATCTTTTTGCTAGTTGGATGTCATTATATAATTTGGACGAAGTGATTTCCGTTATCTATTTACAATTTGAATAGAAGAAAATGACCCAACAAAGATCTACTATGTTATATTTTACTGATCTCCAATGAAGATGGCCATACAGCTTATTCAGCACTTGTAACGGGCCATATAACTGACCTCCCACTATAATTTGTGAATTTTTTTATTTTTTTCCTTTTTGGGAGAGGAGTTAGTCACTAAATATTTAATTTGTTTAGTCAAGTATCAGCCTATATCATATAAATGCACAAGCATGTGAGATATATCACAAATTAGGTTTCAGTGGCGGACGGACATGGTGGAAAGCGGGTTAAAGGTGCATAAATTTTGTATAAATATTTTATTTGAACCCACTTGGCAACTACTATTTTACGACTAAAGTTATGTACTTCTAAGATTGAACCCGCTTGCACAAAATCCTGGGTCCGCCACTGTTAAGTTTCACATAGTTAATCTTATTTGTTCCCTTGTTTATTGACAACTTTTTATACGCGTCATATTTGTCCAGTTTCTGCAATTACAGATCACGAATGGAAATAGAAGTTGCCGATCTCACGAATAAGCGCATGAAACCTTCTGTATGCCCTCTATCCACCTTACGTTTTTTGAATACTATGATATTTTGCCTGACAGATGGTAATGTGCTACTAGGTGGCAGATAGTGAAACAACAGAGAATGATATCGAACTAGCGAAGGATGCCGAAGAAGAACATGCATTGATCCCTGTCCCTATGGCTTCTGAACAAATGGAGGCGGAGATTGCCAATATTCTTGAAAAGATGAACCATTTTACCCAGCATGTATATGTACTATCTGTTATACCTCATATAGCTGGAAGTGGTAATATGTCAAAATATAGGAAGAAGTAGTTGATAGCCGTGCCCAATTCAGTGTATGATGGAATTTTGGTGTATTCAAAGCAGCGTTGAGCATTTAAGTTTGCAAACATGCCTGTGAATATATTGATTTGCTATATTTTCACATGTCTATATCGTTGACGTCCTTTTTGTTATCAATTTGAGAAGGTATCTGAACTGCTGGAATCAGGGAAGTCCATGCTTAAGGAGCTGAGTAATGAATTTGAAGAACGATTGATTCAGTAAGTGAAAGTTAAGCAAGTAGTTAGACATGAATTGCCTATTTGCTGAACCATATTGTTTGCAGAATACACAAGGAACAGATGGAAAAGTGGCAAGAAGAGATTAAGGAACTGCGCTTGCTTGACACAGCAAATGAGGAGGCTGATGCTCTGTTGCTAAATGCTAAATATCTACTTCAGAATGTACATGGTGAATCCTGAGCTTATGCCGTAGTTGAATGTAACTTTTCAAGAGGTAAGTTGTCCATAGTTTGCTGGGTAATTGACATTTTCTGCATTCATAGTGCACCTAAGTTCTCAGGAAATGGTAACAAAAAGTCAAAAACGTTTTCCATGTTCTGCAGGAGCATAAGAGTACCTTAAAGGAACATCTTTGATGAAAAGCTGCTTACTTAGTTTACCATGTGATAAAGATACAACCTAAAGAACTTGGTGCTGGTTCATCATGATGCTGGATATAAATGCAAAGCATCACATATAGCCTTTAAGTTTCTACTTCAAAATATTACACGTAATATTGCAGTTTGTGTGAGGAACTCTTTGATGCAATATATAGTTGAAATGCTTTTTTCCAATCTTGTCACCAATCTGATGTCTTATGCCATATATGCAGCCACGTAAGTTGTTTATTCTTATACTCCATATAATTCTTTCCTCTCTCCACGTATTTCTAGAATTGCTGCGTGAAAATGAAATCTTCCAATTGTTCCATCATGGCTTTTATGTTAAGGAACAGGTTTTCGGGAAATGAATACCAAAAATTTATATTGATTAATCATACGTTTCAGTGTTTATCAGGTCCAAGTAAAGGACCGTTAGTGAGTAAGGGAAAATATGAATATATGATACAAAAAGGAAACAGTGAAGGTATGTTTGTTGGCAACTTCTAATGAAGGACAAAGTTAAGCGTGAATGTGTGATAGTTCAGCAGCAAATTTGGACCTTTTCCCATTTCCTTCCTTGTCCAAAGAAGAAGAAAAAAAGCAGAAAGAAAGAAAAGTTTGCTTCAGGCAACAAGTAAGATCGTGGCTGTCACCTGAAGTATCTGTGTACCAAGAATGGTAACTCGGTAACCATACAACACGTTCATGATAAAATTCTTAAAGAATATTGTGAGCTTCTGAAGTTAAGCTGATGCACAAGATACATTTTATTTTCAATTCTGTGCTGTTTTCAGCTGTTACCATGATTCCATCTTTTTACTTAAAGATGCAAAAGAAGTTATTTTTTCAGGTCAAAACACAAGAAAAGAAAGAAAAGTAACAATCATTAGGAAATAAAGAGAGTTTTTCTCTGCTTTCAGCCAGAGTTAATTTGTCAGCTTGAAGTTCCCCATTGGAAGAGTGGTTGGACGAAGCAAACTGAGAGTCCGAATTAACGAGGAAGCAAAGAAGTGAAAAGAAACTGCTATAAAAGATAAAATTAGAGGATCATGACCATCGAAATATTTACAAAAATCATATTTATATGGGAAACAAAATCTAAACCATAGACCCTATTGGATGACCTGTACTACTAAGCTAGCAGCCTTAAAAAAACTAGCAACCATCTTTTATGAACTGTCTACTTCTAGTTGTCGCCGACGAAGATGGGTTGGCCGGAGTTCAGTCCAAGGCGTGATCTCGAATGTTGCCTGGTCATGACAACCTCCCTTGCTAGAACCATTTTCATCTCTGGTTGTCTTAGGGACCAGTCAATGACATGGTGTTTAGACTCTTCCTGCTTAATCTTCTTCACTTGGTTGTGGACAAGATGATCACTCTCATAGTTTTGTTCCAAGAATCTGTCTTCTTTCTTTGCCATGTTGCTCTTCTTCATCATCTCCTCCATATGAACTGACCAAATAAGCAGAGTCTATTTTCTATGATAAAGGACTTTGATGTGTTGTTTATTAGGACTTAGGAGTAATATATATATATAAATATATATATTTATTGGGTTTGGCCTCCAACCCCTAACTCACGACCAACCCCAGGTGGGAAGAAACTTGGTCTTGCGAATCAGAATGTGGAACGTGCTTAATTTAATGCGAATTAAATGGAAAATTCAGAGTGAACACGCCAGTTTAAGACCATGTACAGGATTATTTGACCGACGATTAAGCTAATAGACCCCACGTGTACTGGTCAAAATTTGCTTCATCATTATCATGTTTTGGATAAGTAGTAAAACGTGATCAAAACATTATCACGTTTGAAAATCCATAAGCGGTAAATCTTTTATCTATCACTATAATTTAATCAGTTGTAGCAACTTAGTTACAGTATATTTGTTTTTTCTATATTACTAACTTACACTTACTATAAAAAGTACTCTCTCTGTTTACTTTTACTTGACACGTTTTGATTTTTTATGTCACTTAAAAAATAATAAATAAAGTGCATAATTTACTATTAATTGATGCATATTTTATTGGATTTGAGAAAATAATTTGAAATGAGTAATAAATACTGTGTGTATAACAGGATTTTTTTTTTATCTTCTCTTGATATGCGTAAAGTAACAAATAAAAATAAAAATATATTTTTAGTATACCCCAAGTAAAAGTGAACGGAAAGAGTACTTAATTTTATTAATAGTAAAAAGTACATATGAGTTCTAACTGTTTGTTAAATAATTTTATAGTGTAAATGTTTTTCCATTATCAATGCGTTAAAGTTAAACCATATCGTATCCTTACAAAGTTACAATTACATTGTTCTAGTACCTTTCTTTAAGCTTCTCTCATGGCTAATGATCAATTTGATATCGTTTATTTCATATTAAAACGCTGCATTAGGAGGGTACTAGGGTTTTACCATTTCAAAATATTACATGCTTTTTAATATCTTGGTTTGTGTGAGTTTTCGAAGTATAATTCGTCTGCAATTTGGATAAGAAAGACGGTTGCAGTAGATGACGATTAAGGAAAAAAACAGTCAAATTATAATAATTCTTTTAATGACTGCAAGTTAAGCATATAGTTTTCTACTCATACTAGTTTCCTAATGTGTACCAAAATGGGTCGTAGTGGGACGGATAGGATTCCTCCATCTTTAACCAGACGTCTTGCGTATAGAGAGTGCTTCCTCTTAAATGGGCCTTACGCAGTGCAAATCCGGATATAGACGGGCTCTAATGCGGGTACCGGATACTGTGTGGGTAAACGGGCCTTACACAGCACAAATTCGAATATAGACGGGCTCTAATGCGTATAACGGATACTGTGTGGGTAAACCCAACCTAACGTGTGAACATTTGGACTGACTCGAGTCTTAGGTTTGGTTGACTTTGGTCAAAATCAAATGTTCTATGATCGTATGATTTGACCATCTAGTTTGGTATATTATTTGAAGAGTAGATTTTTCTTCATTCACAATCAAGAAAAGGAAAATCTTCACTTCTAGAACACGATTCAGATTTCAGGCTAACTTTTAGCAACAGTTCAAATATGAAACTTGATCCTTGAGAAGTCTAGCTCTGCCGGTTAAAGTTCTATTGACATAGTAGTGGTTTTGACCAATTAACTTCGTTGGTGGCACTAGTTTGAATCCCTTTTACTTTTTAATATTCTAAGCCACTTTGGTAAAAATCGAGGCCCCTTTACTGTTTCTAGGTGCGGGCAGTTGGCCAATGAATGTGTCTACATGGACTGGAAGTTTAGGCAGTTAAGTTTGGTAAGGGAGAGCCCGTGTCAAAGTGGGCAAACTTTTTTGGTTGTTTGACTACTTAATGTCTGTTGATAGCGTGTGACAACAGACGTGAACTGATCTTCAGTTTCACATTTTATTCTGTTTCCGAGTACAAATCTTATATGCTATTTAAAAATTAAAAGCAAGTATGTATCACAAGCACGAATCACCACTACATACGCATGATTTTGCACAATTGGTTTTAGTTTATTGTCATAATTCGATATTCATGTGGCTTGGATTTGAGTCTACTGATTTTGAGATTTTACTTTCTATCCTAGATTAATATATTTTTTGAATCTTTCAAGCCGTGTCAACATAGTATATATATGTATATATCTTTCTAAAAAGTATTATTTGCACGTATTAAATAAAATTTTCTTGCACCGAGTAAAACATGTCAAATTTAATGATTTTTAAAGGTTTTCTGCCATATATAATTAATTCAAGCATCCATTGTTGGTGGACGGCAAGAATTGATACTTGGAGCTCATGACATGTCAAAAATGACTTTGTTTCTCCGTTTGATTGGTCCAACACACCCAATAATGCTTACGCAAATTCAGAATAAAGAGTTGGTCGAGTCCTAAGCTTTTGCGTCTAAAAGTTGTCACGCAACTTTGATTAACCAAATATTCAATATTAGAAAGATTCCATTTTTCAAAACAGCCCAATAAAAACCTCCTTCCCTATGTGATTGAGGGCTTTGGAGGTTTTCAATTGAGAATTCCAAACAATAGCATTTTTTGTGGTCCAAAACCAAATTTCAATGTGGTCACACTTAAAGCCCAAAAGCCTTTTTCAGGACTTATCTTTACAATTCCTTTATTCTCATCTAGAGTACTAAAAAACAATTCCATCATTGTTTAGAAGAACTAACCCAAATAGTCTAATTATTGAATCTTCTTTGGTGGGGAAATAAGTTATTTCGGGTTTCCCAAAATTATTGTTCCATCCTCTCATAGAGATAAAAATACGGAATAACTAATCCGAGAATTAGTTATACCGGGATCCCAACCAAACAAGGAATAAATTCATCTCAAAGTTAATCCTGAAATTAATTATCCGTTATCTGTCGCACTAAACGAGCCCTTATTATTGATCAGTTTAGCATGAAAGTTTAGTATGAAATCTAGGGTACGGCAGAATCCACTACGTACCATTATGTATAAATTCGAAAAACTAAGCATATTGATAAAATATATACATTTCCAATGTCAAACCCATCGTATCTAAAATTTGAGGCCGCCATTGATCTTAAAGAATTCAAGTTGATCATAGGTAAAACGGAATTTTATCATTTTGGGAGTGCCATATTCAAGGAGGCCCAATAAAATTAGTGGCCTAAAGCCCAATTTAATAAGAATCCTTAAATTTTTTAATTGATACAAAATGTAATGTTGCCTTTTTTTGTTTTGTTTATAGGATAATAGTATTAAGAGACATTAAACCTTTAACTTCAGATATTATTATTATTATTATTATTCATGTTAATTAATAGATATTAACCATATATTTACAATATATTACCTTGGATATTGTTGCAGAATACTTTATTTACTGATATGAAGATTTGATTAATATAATTTAAAATTCTAAATATTTCTTCCGTTAAAAACAAGACAATCTTTCCTTTTTAATAACTATTTCATTATATTTTTAATCTATAAACTTCACCAATATCTAAGTGAAAAAATAATAAAGGCTATAAATTTTGGAGCCTAAAGTAAAAGGCTATACTAGTTCCCTTTGAACCACCCCTGAGTAAAGGAAGCCTTGGCATAAGCTTCTTGTACTAGTGGACACACAACTTGCTTAAAGAGGACGTCCCCATATATAAAGGCGAAAAGAATACTGATTTTAAGCTTTATGTGGCTACTGTCTTGATAAGCTCAAGATCATGATTTTGTTCCCTCCCAATATGCAGTCAAATTGTCTTCTCTGCTCAACTTGCTATATGGGAAACTGCCTTGTGTATTCCTAGTTCGTGCTTCGCATGCAAGCAGACGGTAAACACCCCCCCCCCCTCCCCCCCTTTTTTTTTTTTGGGTGTGTGTTCAAAGTGCACTTTGGTATTCGTATACAGGAGTGTCGATCTGTTACGACTCAAGCTTATGGCACGTATTGTCTGCTTTGGGTTTAGCTCAAACGCACGTACCATTTGAACTTATGTCATGCCTTATAAAGTTTTAGTCTTGCTTGGTCCGCCGTTATCAGCCTACCCTTCATCATGGACAGCCCGTGTATTCATAAATGAATTCACAATTTTAAGTCTGACTGATATATAGTGTATCACTCCATCCACAATTATTTTGTAGTGAGGGATGCGAATGTAGCAATAAATAAGCATAGAGTACAATTTTAAAAGTTCAATTATGTATTTAAAGTTCAAGTAAAAGAGTTAACATTGTTTAAAATTGCTACATTTCTTACCTCACTGAAAAGATAATTTAATGGGAAACTATTAGATATGTCAATTTATAAGTAGCTCATTACAAAAATTGGTCAATTTATAAAATATTACTAATATGAGCCAATTAGCTAATTGTAGCAAAAAAAGTGAAATTCTTGCTTTCTTTTGAGCGGGTGTTATTAGAATAGATTGGGTACATCTTAAGGAGCTTGAATCTCAGTTTTGGGATGATTTGGTGAAGTTTTGAGGTAGTTTGACATGAAAAAAATGATATATGTATCACATTGTGTATTATTTGTGTATCATATTTGTATCAATTGTGTATCACATGTATATCCATGTATACCTGTGTGTGAGATACATGCGTGATACATGTTTGATACATGTGTTGCAAAAGAATTTTTTGAACTCGATTTAATTACGAATTTTGATATAAAACCAGTCCAAATCACCTCCAATATTCCTCAAATTTTGTATATTGACTTATCTATATGTTTCAATGAATTTCAACTATACCCATTGAAAAAGTTCCTTTTTTGCTTAGATTTTTGGAATATTGTATATTATTTTTTTGTATTTCATCACCTTATTTGCTACCTCATCCATGAAATTTCCTTTCTGTCTTGCACCTAATGTGGCTAATCACGCTTAAAAATATGGAAGGTGATTTTTGTATGTGTTTTTTTGAGAGAAAAAACCTTATTTATTTGAGTTTTCCAATTTTTATATGTGATTGGCTAATTTTGGTAAATCTATGACTAATGGCTAAAGATTGGTAAGTTGAGACTTATTTGGGACATTTGTGTAAGTTTCTCTTATTTAAACTTCTATGCTTTAATGGACTTAAACATCGATACACTCCTTCGTTACATTGATAAGCATATACTCCTTTCGTCCTATTTTATGTGACATGTATACATTTTATTAGTCAGTCCAAAAAAGAATAATATCTTTCTATATTTGTTTCAATCAACTTTAAATTTTTTTACCATAATGAGATGATTTCTAGCCACACAAATTTCTATGATTTGTTTTAAACTAATTTTTTACTTTATTTCTTATGCTCCGAGCCTAGTCAAACACCTTCACATAAATTGGGACGGAGGTAGTATAACCCCAAGTTTATTTCCTACTATATATGGCGCCATTTATTCTCTTTTTGGCAGACGTTTTACAATTTTGCTCACCTTTTTTCTTGTTTTCTATTTCCTTTCCTTTTATTAAGACCAATTACATCTATATTATCTTATCTTAACTATAATCACTTATAATGGGAGTACAATATCTGGCTATATACGACATGTGTTTGTAAAGTCCTCTTATATGCCCTTCATAATTAATCTATTTGTCGCTGGATTGTCAATATGACATATCCAGATATCCTAACTCCTGAGAACGACACATCAAAAAAAAATATATTACCACATGGTCAAGTAAATTTAAATTTTTTTTGAAACCGCGATAATGAAACATACCTACTCTACTGTTCAGATATTATCCAATTAGGAGTAATATATTACATATCCTAAACTCGTCATCAGAAAAGGAGCTTTTCGCATCTTGCAACTTATACTTTTTGGCTTGAGTTTAAAGCAACAACCTTACCAAGTGAAAAGCCCCCCCAAAAAAATAAAGCATTGACGTCAATACTTCAAGTTAACCTTCTCTTGTATTTTTCATATAATACGCTGTATTTGAAGGAATAATTTACTAATTAAGAAAGTATAATTCATATTGTAATGCACGAATTCGAACCTCAATAATTTCGTAATCATTGCAGTTGAGTTGGATCGTCCTTACTTGTAAATCTTGTGAAAAAACATGTTATAGTATAAATTAAATACAAAGAGGCTTTCTGAGAAAATACAAAACAATATATGTTATCATTGACCACGTGTCCACGACTTAACCATTTTTCTCTCTTTTTTTATTCTCTTTTTTTATTCTTTTTATTAGAGTGGAAGCACATGAACGTAGCAGAGCATCCCTTATATTTAGGATTTAGCTTCTAGACTTCTTATATTAAAGAAGGAGATCTAACCCAAGAAAATAGCTACTCTTTTCCTTTTTTAGGGAGTTGACAATTTACAAATCATTGCTTTTTCTCTCTTTCCATAACCGTCTAACTATAATCCTACATATAGTTGACTTCTCGTCCATAACCATTTTTTTTTGTTTATGAGGAATTCTCTCGTTTTCTCTTAAGGAAGAAGAACAAGAAGAAGATTATAGTTTGATTTTATTTAGTTCTTCGAATTTCTAAATGTTTAAGACATTTTCTATGTCCTCCCGAATGGGAAGAGACTTGCAAAGATACAATGAAGGTTGTCGTCAGGTTGTTGGGTACGTATTTCTTTTGATTCTTGTTATTTTTGAAAGTCAAGAAATTTCAAGTGGGGTGGTTATTTTTATTTTTATTTTTATTTTCATTTCCTTACCTTTTTTATTGGTGTTTTAAGAATAAAAGGTAAATGGGGAAGTTTTTGGATACAAGGGTTATTTTTTTATCCTGTTCTTATATATATTAAGAAATTGATATGATTTTTCTCTCAAATTACATATGGTGCAGATGCATTCCTTATAGATACAGAGAAACTAACGAGTCATCTTTCAATAATGGGGCCAGAATTGATGATTTAGAGTTTTTATTGATCAGCTCACAGAAGAGTCCAAGAGTAATGTTCCCTAAGGTAGACATATATCTATAACAAGTCCATCAAATTTTTCTATTGATTTAGCTAATTGGATTATTGTTTTATCGTTCCTCAATTGAGCTAAAGTTGCTGACATGTGATCAGGAGGTTACGGGTTCGAGCCATGAAAATAGCCTATTGCAGAAATGCAGGGTAAGGCTGCGTGCAATAGACCCTTTTGGTCTGGTCTTTCCCGGACCCCGCACATAGCATGAGCTTAGCGCACCGTACTGTCTTTTTCTTATTTCTCAATTGACATTATTGGTTTTGCAATGAATTTACAGGGGGGTTGGGAAATTGATGAGTCATTAAAAGATGCAGCTTTACGAGAGACCTTTGAGGAAGCTGGGGTTCTAGGCGAGGTTGAGGTTCAGGTTTGTCTCTGCATCTTAAAGTTATAATTATCTGTGTAAGATTAAGCGCGAGATTTAGAAAACCTTTAGTTTTTTTATTAAAAGACAGATAATTTAGTAGTGGAATGAAATGAACCTGATGAAATGGATACTAATGATTCATGTAGTTGATTCCGATTAATTAAAAATGTGATATTAGTTGATTGATTTTCTTGTGTATATAAGCCTTTTGCTATTGCTGGTTGAATGCAGGACTATTTAGGTACATGGAGTTTCAAGAGCAAAAGCCAAGGCACATTTCATGAGGGGCACATGTTGCCTTTGCTTGTTACTGAGGAATTAGATGATTGGCCTGAGAAAACTGCCCGTCGACGTTTCTGGGTTTGTAAATTTTGGATCTCCGCTATCTTGCTATTATCCTTTTGATCTCAATTTCTTAGGTTAGATAATGCAGACATATCCAAAATGTACAACAACAAAACCCAGTGTAATCCCATGAGTGGAGTCTGGGGAGGGTAGTGACATACTCTTGACGTATATCTTTACAATTTTTTATAAATTTTGGATGCATGTATATAGTTTGAGGTGCATTGCCCTAATGCTCGATTTGCCTTTGTAAGTAGCATGTTTTGATACGTAGTAACTCTGCTCACTAAGCTTTAGGCAGAGCGTGATTATTTATTGATGGACAAAGCTATCATGTACCTGTGCTGGTGGAAGCTTCGATAAAAGAATGTGTTTTGATGTGGTGTTTGATTAAATTTGCAGATGAAATTTAATGAAGCTAGGGAAGTATGTTGGCATCCATGGATGAAGGAAGCTTTAGATGTATTTGCTTCTAAGCTTGCAAACAGAAACAAAGAAGAGCCTCAGACATCATGCCCTTTCGAGGAATTGCCAGATAAAACAATGACAAACATTGATACTGAAGTAGCTAACCAAATGTACAATGATGAAACAAGAATGGAAGCTGAAGTTAATCCGTTGACACGTGAAGAACCAAGCATAAACCCAGTCTTCGACGATGAACAGATAATTAGCACTGTAGCCGATTCCATGCTCAACGAGACATTGTTCAGTGAAGAACTTGGAATTAGCCATGTAGCTGCACCAATGTTCAATGAAAGTAAAAGAATAAGTATTATCGCTCACAGCTAGCAACGAAAGAAAAAGGAGAAACGTCAGCAAGCTTAAGAAGCATTAGAGGCGAATCCAGAATTTAGACATTGTGGGTTCTGAGTTAAGGGAGTTGGTTCTGAAATGTATATCATTCTATTTTCACACATACATATATAGTTAGCACCGGTTCTGCCAAACGTGGTGAACTAGTCATTTGATCCGCCACTGAGAAACAAACTAGGCATTGTACCTTGAACCAAGGATGAAGATAGGATGCCTATCAGTAGAATTCTCAAGGTGCCAGGAACCAAGAATGAAGATAGCATGTGTAAAATGTAAATAGATTAGGAACTTAAGGGTACATAGTCTTTCTTTTGTTCCTTGTTGTAAATACTCCCTGACCAATATATTATGAATGTAGAGACTGACATATTATTTATGGTTTTACTTCCAATCTCTGTATCTTCAATCTGCAAAGAGAAAAAAAAACCTCAGAATCCTGTTTGATAGAAACCTTTATGATTTTGGAAGCTCAATGGCATTGATCACACCTGCGGCGCAAAGAATGATAATACATTAGCGCCCAAGTCCTTCTATTGACTGTGAATTCAAGCAATAGAAGAAAGAGGTTAAGCTTGACAATGGGTTTCTTGTGGAAGTAGAAAAATTTGAGGACATGAGTTCATTTAGGGGCAAAGAGAGTTAGAGGGTTTCATGTACAAAATTTGCTGACTTCATTCTTTTTTTGGTAATTAAATTTTTCATTAAATAACCCCTAAGAGTCTGCGAAACAACAGACCTTTCGTAAAGAACAAAACCAAAGATCACTACAGCCACCTAAACTACTCCTGGTTGGAGAAGAAGGAACCAAGCTACAACAATAACAACCCAATATAATCTCACAAGTGGGGTCTGGGGAGGGTAGAGTGTACGCAGACCTTACCCCTACTCAGAGGGGTAGAGAGGCTGTTTCTGAAAGACCCTCGGCTCGAGAAGAAGAAAAATAAATAATAGACAATAGGTCAGTGACAGCAATAGAAGATAAAAAAATTAACAGCATCGTAAGAAATAGAAAAATAGATGTAAAAGTAATAAATATAAACAACAATACTACCATAGAAAATAGTGAGGAAACAACATAAACCACTAACAACCCACAGCGAAACAACAATATGCCAGCCCCGCCCCCGGAACAACCCTAATGCTCGACCTCCACCCCTTTCTATCCAGAGCCATGTCCTCCAAAATCTGAAGTCGCGTCATGTCTTGCATGATCACCTCACCCCAATACTTCTTAGGTCGTCATCTACCTCTCCTCGTACCTGCCAATGCTAACGTCTCGCACCTCCTAACCGGGGCATCTATGCTTCTCCTCCACACGTGCCCGAACCATCTAAGCCTCGCTTCCCGCATCTTGTCGTCCATGAGAGCCACGCCCACCTTCTCCCGAATATCTACATTCCTAATCTTATCCAGCCTAGTATGCCCGCACATCCATCTCAACATCCTCATTTCTGCCACTTTCATCTTCTGGGTACGGGAAGAAGAAGGAATCAAGCTATGGATAATAGTTCATTCTTCTCAGGCACCCTGTCACTTTTACTTTACAGCTACCTCTACCATGGATCTCCTGGGCCACCAACTTCACTAGTTGGTCTTCAGTTCTTTTGCTATTTTGAAATATCTTATTATTTCTCTCTTGCCAGATGAAGTAAGTGCAGCATGCCAAGATGATTCTATATACTTCTGCTTCCGCCCCTTTCCCTGTAGCATGCTTTTCAGTCCAAACTTGCTCTCCAGGCCATTTGTCAGCTTTCCTATCTATCCCCTGCTAATGTAACAATCTTTCCCAAATGAAAGAACATGTGAGCTATGGTTTCATTCTCAATATCACACAAAGAACATACAGTATCTTTGGTGATGCCCACTTGGCCAGTTTGTCTATTGTTTACCAATAGCAGCTTTATTCCATATGGCTATATCAATAATATTCATTCCTCCAGTTGTTTGTGGCCAGCATACTCTATCCCAGGCTAATAAAGCCTTCTTTTTGTAATTTCAGCACCCCCAATCCATAAAAATCTCATACAAACAGCCTCAATCAAGTTGATCACTTTTTGGGGCAACACAAAAATTTGTGACCAGAAGGTTTGTATAGAGAACAACACACTCTTTTATTATTTGTACCCTGCCAGCATAGGATAGGAATTTGGTTGTCCAAGAAGTGACTCTGCCTAACATTCTTTCAATTAGTGGATGACATTGCATAGTGGACAGTCTCTTGGTGCTGAGTGGAACCCCAAATACTTGACCTTTGTTGAACCCCAAGCTTTTTATTATGTCTTGCTGACTTCATTCTTTAATTCATTGTTTGAGGTTTATACATTCTTTGATATTTGTGAGTACACAAATTAATCTCATTCCTAACATTTCAGAGATCATGGACACTCAATTATTCAAAATTATCAAGTAAAGTCATGTTTCTGTTGTTTGTAATAGAGACCTGACTTAACTATTTCAATAGCACTTAGAAGGTCATTCAACTAGATTTCTCACAATTTTGGTGGTCAAACACCATTTTACCCTCTAAATTATCAACCTTTATCTTTTCTTGAGAAAATGAATAAATGAATAAAATAGTTTTCGGGCATATATAATGTTGGAACAAAATAATTAAGTTTTCAAGCATATATAATATATATTATACATATGCCGTAATCTTAAATAATTATTATTTTTATTATATGCATGGATTATATCCTTTAAAAGAATTTATTCTCTTTCATTCTCAATTGTTTAAATAACTGTTTGAGTTTTTATTGTTATTATGAAAACCATTGATACGAACAAATTGTTCTAGTTATATTTTTCTTATTGTAATCAATTATTTTATTCATCAATTTCTGGTGCTTAAACTCTTATTTTATAACTCAAACATAATTTTTAATAAAATATTTATGTGACTTAAAAAAATTCCTCATTGAAACAAAGGTACGCGCACAACACCCGGATGTTATGATTAGTTAGATAATAGTGTAATAGAGGGGTGAAGGAATTGATTAGTTTCAGTAGCATTTAATAGATTGAGCCAAATTTGCTGTAAAATCAGCATCCCAATTATAAATTCACCCGGTTCAAACACGACACATTAATCCCAATTCTCCTATAGAGATCTTAAATATAATTTGTAGTCTCAGACAGTGTTTTAAAAGGTATTTTCGGGGCGAGACGCACCAAAAACGCCGCGAGGCGATGGTGTGGGGCGAAAGTCTCAAGAGGTGTACGCTCAGTAATTCGGAGCGTACGGCCGGGCGTTTGAGGCGCGTTTTTTAACGAGGCGTAAGCTTCAGAGACTTTTTCAAATTAAAACAAAATTTGTTGAATAAGTCCTTCATATAATACCCAAATTCTTAAAATTCAGCTTGGTAATTACTCAAAAGTTTTAAAAAGGAACTGAAATGTATTAAATTTAAAAGTCAAGACCTTTTTTTTATTGATTGAAGCCCTAATTCATGGTCTTTCCCAATTTTTTATCTTGTCCGTTAGTCTGTTAATATCTCTCAAAAGTAACGAATATTCAGTTATTATTTTTTTACAAATACAAAGAGAATTCTATTCTCCTTCGTAGCAGGGAGTTCAAAGTTCAAATTGCAGCTTAGTCATCCTTTTTGTTTCTCCGTGTAGAAAACTTTATTCTTTTCGACTCAAGTTACCCGTGCTTCTAAGTAGCATATAATAGATTGTTTTGACTAATTTTTTGTGGGGATGTAGCACATCTATATATATATTTTTCACATATTTATAATTTTTTTCAAATTTTATGTAATTTTACATATTTATAAATATTTACTGTAATTATATTATTTTATAAAATATTAAAAATTAAATACTTATGGGACTTACGCCTCGCTAAGACATATCTAAAACCACCGTCCTTCCCACCACTTTTAAAACATTCGTCTCAAACTACAAACTGCAGGAGGTCTTAAATCATATGATTTCCTTAAATGATTCCCCGACATGTTTGCGGGAAGTTCACGAGGAGGACATGCCCTATTTTGCAACAACAATAATATGTTAAAATACTAACTCAAGACATGGTTGATCGATAGGAATGAACGAATATATATATATATATATATATATATATATATATATATATAAAGTTGGGACTTGGCAAGGTCACGTGGCATGCTTGTTTGACTTGGAATATCTTTTTTCTCCATTTTTCAAATTTCCTTCTATTTTTAAAAGACTTTATCTAATAAATCAACCGTTTACTTTAAAATTTAAGGAACCCAAACGTTTTCTAACGTACAGAGACACATCAGTTCGAAAACGTACGGACAAATATTCATGTTGGACCTATTATTATATTATAGTGTTAATATATACGAATAGTGTTGAGTCCCACAAAATTGGAGGAATGGGTGGTTTCCTTATATGGATTCCGCAATCCTCACCTCTTGAGCTAGTTTTTTGGGTTAAGTTAGGCTCAATGTCCATTTAACATGGTATAAGAGAAGGACCCATCCCTATTTTCATGAGAGGGGGTGTTGAGTCTCACAACGACATTGAAGGGGATGTGTGGTCTCTTTATATGAACTTTGACAATCCTCACATCTTGAGATAGTTTTTGAAGTCGAGTTAGGTCTAATGTTCATTTAACAAATAGTCATCAGTTTTCTTCCGTCAAGAGTCATATCACTCGCAACTTTCAACAAAATAGAAAAGTATTTCTCACTGGAATTTACCACATGCAGGGTATCGATTCTTTCTTACTCCATATAATACAGGAATTTAGGTGGGGTTTGAGTTTACTTCATATTATTTGCTTATTTGCACTTCATATTATTTATTTATTCACATCTTTAGAAATCCCGATCCATCTGAAAGCGGTATCAAATTTGAATAAAGCTAATGCACATTGCAGAGAAACAAGGGAACACAGATGCTGATGATTCAAATGAATTAAATTTTGACAAGAGTTCCTCGTAGCTTTGGAATATGGAACGCCTACAAAGATGCTGTTGTAGGGTTTTGGCATTTTAGTTAAAAAACTGATAACGTTTTAGTTTGAATCTATTTTTAAGTTTTTCGTTTCATTTTCTTCAATTCTCCAGTGGGGATTTTATATGAAAATTTAAAGAGATTGTATTTTGTAAGGATAAATTTCTGAGATGATGGAGAATTTTTAAGATGTTTAGCGTGATTTTTAGACGAAAAGGGATTGTGCAGATTTACGGGGTGATTTTGGATTTTATTAGAAAATCGGCACGTAAGAATGGAAAAATAAAATAAAGAATAAAGTAAAAAAGGAAGGAAGAAGAAAAAAGAAAAGAGAGAGAGAATAGAAGATAGTCGGAGGGCCTCCCTATTGTTGTCCTAAACCAGATATCATCTCATTCTTTGCTTGTGTGAGAAATGTCATATTTTGCGCCTGGAGTGGGTAAGAATTATTTATATACATCAAATGGTAATATTGTGACTTATGGAATAAGATTAATAATTTTGTGAATTGTTATTTCTGCCATTTCTGAAAAACTAAGCAAGGCATATAACTTGGCAAAGCTGAAGATGTTGTTAACATATCTGTATAACCTTATTAAAATATTTGTTTTGAGTGGACAAGTAACGTAACAAAAACTTATTCATACGCTATTCTTTTGCCAACAAATCCTTGATTGTTATTAATTGATTTGCTAACTGCTAATAAATCATTAATTTAATCCCAAAAGCTAAGACCTTAAAATTAAGAGATGTAATTGGGATCAAGGCTTGCTTTAAATTAAACTTTTTTTAAATATCATATAGATACATGAATTGAGACCTTTTTTTAGGGGGAAAAGAAGAAGGATGAAACTGGCGAAAAGCGTCATTTTCCTTTGGGAAGCTAAACACGAGAAATACAAAAGAGAAAACTCAATATACTGACTTTAATTTTTAAATTACTTTTAAATTAGACAAAGACGAGAAAATATGTCTCTTTTATTGCCTTTGCACAGTATCGAACATCTAATAAAGTAATTTATGCATAATTCATGCAAAAGAAAGAATTAAACGAATTTCTCCTTTTTTGTGAAACCAGACACGATATACAAGATATAAAACGTTAAAAATTAGATCTTCACAACTTATTTTTTGAATTTTTAAAACTATTAATTATTAAAAAGATCAATATAATAATATTTTTTATAATCGCGCGAAGCGCGGCAAGTTCACTAGTACTTAATAAAAGAAGGATTAATTGGCCATTTAGTAAAATTAGTAATTAACGGCCAATCATCATTTGTAAGGTAATTATAAATATATTTCTATCATAAGCATTAATTGGCCATTTAGTAAAATTAATAATTAACTAACTTGCTATCACGCGTTAACTTACATTAATAGTATAAACAATCCTTACATTAATACAACTTTCAGTTTGCTTGCACATGCAATTAAATTGTCGCAAATAAGCTTCTCTAAGTTTATTTACCAGATTTACCTGTTTTGCTATATACATTGTCTTGCCTTGCTAGTTTGCATTATTGTGAGTGTAAATTTTGTTCCTCATTATTTGCTTTTTGTATCCACCTATCTTTAGTTGGTAAATAAGACTTTTTCATCCAGTACATGGGTTTTCTTTCGTTCTTTTATAAGAAATCAAATCAATTAGTTGGATTCCTTGTACTTAACATAACACTCGATTGAACAAACTAACTTGTAATAATATTGTCAAATTTGTCGTTCATAAAACAAACACCTTAGAACATTTCTTCTAGAGAGCGATAGATTTAGGCTAATGCACATATTATTTTGTTGACTTTTCCACTATACTTTGCACTCACTTTATTTCTACACTGGTCATGCCATTATGAAGTTGGTAAGCAGGTGTTTACAACGACAACACCAACTCAATATAATCCCACAAGTGAAGTATGTGGAGGTTAGAGGCTGTTTCTGAAAGACCCTCGGCTCGAGAAGAAGAAAAATAAATAATAGACAATAGGTCAGTGACAGCAATAGAAGATAAAAAATATTAACAGCATCGTAAGAAATAGAAAAATAGACGTAAAAGTAATAACTATAAACAATAATACTACCATAGAAAATAGTGAGGAAACTATATAAACAACTAACAACCCACGACGAAACAACAACAGGCCAGCCCCGCCCCCGGAACAACCCTAACCTACAACCCTAATGCTCGACCTTCACCCCTTCCTATCTAGAGTCATATCCTCGGAGATCTGAAGTCGCGCCATGTCTTGTATGATCACCTCGCGCCATGTCCTCGGAGCCATGTCCTTGGTAAGCAGGTGTTTGATGTCGGAAAATATTAATCTACTCCTGAAATTTACTCCAAATAAATGTAAAACATGACATGTATCTTCACCTACGCTATTATTAGTAAGCAAAAAGTTAATTTACTACTACTTATCTAATATAGTATATTAATAAGATTTAGTGTTATAGTGTATATATCATGTGCAATTAATTTTTTACAATTTTGATGTTTTATACTTCAATACCACACAAGAGAGGTGATTTGTGTGGTGTCCAATTTTTCGCTTGCACTGATTATAGAAGGACTTGGTTCATTTATGTGTTCCTTATACTACTGTTGCGGAATAATAAATGCAGAAAGTAAAGAACACAAATATTTTTACGTGGAAAATACCTGGCTCAAAAGGTGAAAAAATAACGACCTACTACCCAGTAGGATTTTCCCAATACTTCACTAAATTACTGAGCCAAAAACAACGTTTACAAAACTCTTGTAAATTTAAGAATTACCTCTAACCCTTTGTGGCAACCACCTCAAGCTGTTGCGACAACTTCAAGTTAACTCTAACTTGAATACTACACTCAGAGTACCTAATACAAATGCTTCTAGATAAAGTTGAAAGGTACAACTCAAAAGTCTTACTACAATGAAACTAGAATAAAAGACAGTCACATAGAACTGGTTCTTCTATCTGGTTCATGTTAGGGGTGTTCAAAACCGAACCGAAACCGAAAACCGAATCGAAACCGAAGCTTAATGGCTTATTGGTATCGGGTTAACGGTTTAACAGACGGGGAATGAATTGAAATTTTTTTATTAACGGCTTATCGGTTTGGGGGCGGATTATTCAATTTTCTTAACGGATAATCCGTTAACCCATTAAGAATATATATATATATATATATATATATATATATATATATATATATATATATATATATATATATATATATATTAAATATCAAAAACCCTTCCACTTATTCCCGTGCCTAAACTTCAACCAACAACCACCAGCAGAATTATGGTTCTCTTGATTCGACCATAATTCAACCAGCTTCAGTAGAAACTCAACTAGCAGCCACCCGCAGTGCTCTATCTCGTCGACTTTCAGGCTTCCAGCACTCTATCTTAGTGCCCTAGTATGAAGAGCAAGCTCATATTGTAAATATGGCTCTAGCACAACCTTTGTGTTGATTATTAATATATTGTTACCTTTCTAAGAGAAATGAACAAGAAACATAGGGAAGGACCATACGTTTATTGTAATTTTGCTTTGTTTGTGCTATGAATAAATTAATAAAAGCTTAGATACCATTATATTTAATGAGCTAAACTATTGAAATTGTTCATTTACATCTAAACCTAGGTAATCACATAGTTATCTCAATAAAATTTGATATCCTTGTATGATCCATGTTATAGATAGCAAGAGTTACAGTGGCATATCCATTAGAACTACTTTTTCCTTAATTACATCATATCATAGTTACAGATGACTAATCTGTTAAACAACTCATACATGGCTTGTATAAATATCTGTTAAGCAACTTGTTATTCTCATTCCTTTTCTTTTCTTGTTGCAGTGACTCATACATGGCTGAAAATATACAAAGTGATAAGGTGATGATGGGTGAAAATGGGAATTCTAATTCAAATGCAATAAGTCAAGCTCAAACAACGGAGTCAAATATAACCAAAAAAAGAAAAGAAAAAAGGTCTGTTGTATGGGATAATTTTACAGAAATTATTACTTCTGAAGGGAGTACAAAAGCAAAATGTGACTATTGCTTTATTGAGCATTGTTTTAAGACCAAAGACGGTACGTCGACACTTCTTATTCATATGAATAAGTGTCCTAAATGCCCTGCTATTGTTGATAAAAACAATCAAATTTAGGCTTTCAATCTGTTCCGGAGGGTAGTCAGGGTGACGTAGCTGTTGTTACTTAGAAATTTGATCAAGAAGAATGTAGGAAGACGTTATGTCGTATGGTAATAGTTGATGAGCTTCCTTTTAACTTTATTGAGAAAGAAGGTTTTAGAGACTTTATGAAAATGGCGCAACCTTATTTTCTGATCCCTTCCCGTAGTACTATAACTAGGGATTATTTTGATCTTTTTAATGAAGAAAAACAAAAGTTGAAGAGGTCTTTTATAGAAATAAAATAAAGAGTATGTATTACCACTGATACCTGGACTTATATACAAAGAATCAATTACATGTGTATCACTGCCCATTGGATTGATAGTGAATGGAATATGCATAAGAGAATAATTAATTTTTGTCCTATTGTTAATCATAAAGGCGAAGATAGGCAAATGGTATTGGTAGGTGCTTACGTGAGTGGGGGATAAATAAGATCTTCACTATCACAGTTGATAATGCAAGCTCAAATGATATGACAGTAAAAGAATTGTCTAAGCAATTAACAAAAATGGAAACTAATTTGATGAATGGTACTCACCTTCACATGAGATGTATTGATGTTCCATGCAATGAGATATGTTAGGCAGTCTCCTACGAGATTGAAGAGGTTTCAAGAATGTTTTGATGATGAACAACTCAATTGTAAAAAAAAACTTTATGCTTAGATGTTCCAACTAGGTGGAATTCCACCTACTTGATGTTGCGCAGGGCTGTTGAATTTGAAAGTGCATTTTCACATTATGCTTCTAGTGAAATTGGCTTGAGACATTATCTTGAGCATTCTTATATTGATGTTGGAATTCCTGCAGGTGAACTTTTGAGTAGTGATTGGGAGAATGTAAAAAGAATTACAATGTTTCTTGAAATCTTCTATCTTCTTACTTTTAAGATATCTGGATCACGTTATGTTACATCGAATATTCATTTTCTTGAAATTTGTGCAGTTGCTGTTTATTTGAAGAATTGATAGCAAATGAAGATACAGTTTTAAGTGAAATAGCAAAGAATATGAAAGAAAAGTTTGATAAGTATTGGGGTGATCCAGAGAAAATAAACAAGATAATTTTTATCTCATGTATTTTGGATCCACGCTACAAGCTCGAATCAGTTGGCTATGCACTTGTAAAGATATTTGGTGTAGATCTGGGGGTAACTATATAAGCAGAAGTGACGAAGTACGTGACTTCATTATTTAGTGAGTATGTAAAGTCCAGCTCAAAAGGTGTCGTGCTTGCTTCATCTTCAGATTGTTCTTCATAGGACACTTCGACTTCCGGGCTTTCTGGCAGTCAAGCAAGCACCCAAAATATAAGACTTTTAGAATTACTCATGCAATATATAAAAAAATATAAAAGTGGGAGTGGAGGTGTTGATACTAGAACAGAGTTAGATAAATATTTAGGTGAAGAAACTGAGGATGACACTAAAGAATTTGATGTTCTTCTTTGGTGGAAATTGAACTCAGCTAGATTTCATATTCTTGCGGAGATGGTTCGTGATGTATTAGCTATTCTGATTTCAAGTGTGGCATCCGAATGTGCGTTTAGTACGGGAGGACGTCTTCTTGATTCATTTAGGAGTTCATTAACTCCTAAATTGGTGCAAGCTCTAGTGTGTCTTCAAGATTGGCTTCGAAATGAAAAATTAAAACAACCTGTTAGTGTTGAGGAAGATCTTGATAAAATCGAGCAGCTTGAATAAGGTAATAATATTGTTACTATATTTGTTGTATATAAGTGTTGTTGATATGCTTATATTTATCGCACGACTCATTATTTTAATTTTTTTCTTCAGATTTAGCCAGCAATGGAAAAGACCCTTCCGTAATTGACGTGTAGTATTAATATATCTGGTAAGAATTCGAATTTAACTCATCAAGGATTCAAGTATTTGTTGTATATAAGTGTGTATTTACTTTCTTACGTACTATGCATCAGAGGATCCCAGGCTTGGCTTAGCTTAGTTTATTCTCACACCCTACAATAAGATTGTTTAAGCTGTTGTCTATGGTTCACCTCTACTTTTGTTTTTTTAAACTAATGTCTAATGTCTATGTTTAATAGAAGAACAACAGTGATGTGCCACAACTTTTATCCCATAATATTGACGATAGTAGTGTCTTGAATTATGTTATGGGGAAAGAGCGCATCTGCATTTCCTATAAATTGTTTACTGCTTATAATTCATCCCTATTTCTATACGTAATTGACTTTTGCTCGGTGTTGTTTGTATGGTTAATGATATAGCGTGAAATGCATGGTTGAGAGTTTAAGTTAGAAATTGTGGGCATAACTGGAGTTGGTGCAAACTGGAACCTTCTTTTGTTTGGTTTTGGTTTGTGGCTTGTGCTTCGACTTCTGTTCAGATGCTAACGTATGCTAATGATACTGTGAAAAAAGGGTACTTTTACGTTCACCTTTCTCTATTCTGAAATGGTTTGTGTGGTCTTCAACTCTTCTTATTGCCTCAAGACCGTAGTATTTATCAGTCTCTACTTCGTTGCCTAATGCTGAAATTTGGTGTATGCATATTTTTTATAGGGATCTGCTTACTTATGGATTAAGCTTTTGTTTGAACTTTGAAGCTGCAGAAATTCAAGCACTGTTAGGCGTTAGATGTAGGCCAAACATTTATGTGTAGTCTGCTCACTTATGGATTAATCATTTTGAAATATGTATTCTGGACTCACTTTGAATATAGACTGAAATTTCCTATTCTGAATTTGTATGCTAGGCGTTTTATACATATGTATGTCTAGACTCATATAATATAGTCTACTTTGGGATTTAATGGTAGGCGTTAACAGATATGTATGTCTGGACTCATATGTAGTCTACTTTGGGATGTAATGTAGTCTACAATGTGTTCTGCTTTTTCACTCTACAACACATGACACACTACATCATTCTTATGTAGGCGTTAACAAACATGTATGTCTCGACTCAATGTGTAATTTTCTATTCTGAATTTGTATGCTAGGCGGTCAGCAAACAATTAATGCACGCAATATAGATTGAATTAGGCCGATAAACTGCCTGATAACTGCCCGATAAGAGCTAAACCGATACCAATCTGCCCGATATCTTATCGAGTGGCTAGCAGATTAATATATTTAAAAGTCGATAACCGTTAAGCCAAACCATTAAGAGTAATTAACCGCCCAATCCGCTCGATAAGCAGCCCTAGTTCATGTAGCTTTAAGCTCGCACACTTGAATTACTTGCAAAATATCTTGCTATTTTGCTCTCAACTCTTGCTTAACTTCTGCATTTGTGCGTTACTTGTAGAAGAGAACAAAGTACTCCCTCCGTTTCAATTTATGTGAACCTATTTCCTTTTTAGTCCGTGCCAAAAAAAAATGATCTCTTTCCCTATTTGGAAAACATTTTCCTTTATGCAATGATTTATAGCCACACAAAATATATATGCTTCATTTTACACCACAAGTTCAAAAGTCTTCCCTCTTTTCTTAAATTCCGTGCCCAGTCAAATGGGTTCACATAAATTGAAACGGTGGGAGTAATATTTATTGAGTTAGTAGAATATGATTAACTAGAGTTCTAATGCTAAGGAAGAGTTCAATTTATCTTCTAACTTCTAACTCCTTCCTTATCTAGGATAAAGTTCTCTTTAAGTAAGGAGTCTTTCTCCTTATCAAATATGCAATATTTTTGTTGAGGAGACATTCAGTATAACCATTTATGCTGATCTCCTTAACACGCATGCCTTGTGATGGACCTGGTTCATGCGTGTGTTTCTTTGTCAATCATAAAAAAAAACTTACTCAGGGCAACAAATCCAACAAATTGATATCTCAAATGCAATCACGATGTCTCCTGCAGTGACCGAGCTCGGGGTTCGTCCAAACTCTCTTTCATTCGGAAATTGAGTTTATAAGATTATGTATATATATATATATATATATATATATATATATATATATATATATATATATATATATATAAAGTATTACAGTATTTTCACCACCACCGAGCTATAATCGGTGGACATGTATATATATATATATATATATAAGGTATTAAATCACCTTGACTTCTCCACATGTTTAAAAAAACATTAATTTTTTGAACCTTCTTTAGGAAAATTCTAGTTCCGACTGGTCTCCTCCTGTTGTTGTCACAGAAACATGAAGGTAGCCACCAAAAAAGAAGGCTAGTTTTGCAAAAAGGGGAAGAGAAGAGAGCAATCATTTTTCTTCTTCTTGAGTTCTATCTCTTTGAATAGTGGTGTGATGACCTAAAATGTCCTTTTTAAATTTAATAAGTAATTCTGTGTTCTAAGACCTTGAAAAGCACCATTTATCATTCCTCGACTTACGTGTGCAGTCCGTATAATTTTTCGGAAAGTTTATATATATATATATATATATATATATATATAAGGTATTGAATCACCTTGACTTCTCCACATATTTAAAAAATAAATTAATTTTTTGAACCTTCTTTAGGAAAATTCTAGTTCCGACTGGTCTCCTCCTATTGTTGTCACAGAAATATGAAGGTAGCCACCAAAAAAGAAGGCTAGTTTTGCAAAAAGGGGAAGAGAAGAGAGCAAGCATTTTTCTTCTTCTTGAGTTCTATCTCTTTGAATAGTGGTGTGAAGACTTAAAATGTTATCTTTAAATTTAATAAGTAATTCTGTGTTCTAAGACCTCAAAAAGCACCATTTATCATTCCTCGACTTACGTGTGCAGTCCGTACAATTTTTCGAAAAGTTTTTATGTGAAAAATAGATTAAAAATGTGAATTAGAGCTTTAAAACTCAAGTAAGTTGACTTTGGTCAATATTTTGCGCAAACGGACCCGGATCAGTGTTTTGATAATTCCAGTAGGTCTGTATCGTGATTTGAAACTTGGGCGTATCCCCGGAATCGAATTCCGAGGTCCCTAGCCCGAGATATGGAATATTGATGAAAAATTAAAAGCTTGAAAGCTTAATGATTTTTAAGAAATTACTGATATTGAATTTATTGATCTCGGGTCCGTATTTTAGTTTCGAAGCCCAGTATAGGTCCACTATAATATTTATGACTTGTCTGCCAAATTTGGTGAGAATCGGAGTTGATTTGACGTGATTTGGACTCCCGATTGTAAAAATATAAGTTTTAAAGTTTTCTTGAAAATTTCCTTTGATTGGGTATCCGATTCGTAGTTCTAAGCATTATTTTGGCGATTTGATCGAGCGAGCAAGTTCATATTATATTTTAGAACTTGTGTGCATGTTTGTTTTGGAGCCCCGAGGGCTCGGGTGAGTTTCGGATAGGCTACGGGATGATTTAGGACTTAAGAAATCTGGTTTTCTGCAGACTTCAGGCTTCTGGTGTGTTCTTCTTCACGTTTGCGAAGGTACTCTCGCGAACGCGAAGAGCAAATTGGGGCTGGCACGTTTTGTGCTTCGCGTTCGCGACATAGTGACCGCGTTAGCGAAGGCTTGAGGTTCAAAACTTCGCCTTCGCGATAGAAGCCTCGCGTTCGCAAAGGGAAAGAGACTGGCTAGGAAAAATTAGCCTTCGCTTTTGCGAAGGGCATCTCGCGTTCGCGAAGGCCAAGCCAGGCATGCACCGCGTTCGCGAGGTAGCCCTCGCGTTCGCGAAGAGTAAAATTTGACAGCACATAATTGTGCTTCGCGAACGCGAGGCACTGACCGCGTTCGCGAAGGGTAAAAATATCAGAAACAGAACTTAAATTCTAGAAATGGGGTTTCGACCCATTTTCAACTCTTTCCCATTTTTGAGCTCGGGTAAGGCAATTTTTGGGCGATTTTTACGGAAAAATATTGGGGTAAGTATTCCTTATCCTATATTGATTATATTTCACGATTTCATACTCATTTTTATCATGAATCCGTGAAATTTTGGAAGAAAAATCAGATTTTTATAAAATCTTCCAAAAACGAAAAATTAAGATTTGAAGGTCCATTTGATATCGGAATTGGATAAATTTTGTATGGTTGAACTCGTATCGAAATGGGTGTTCGCATTTCGTGAGTTTTTCTGGGATTTGAGACGTGGGCCCCACTGCCGAATATTTTAATAAATTTCAGATTTTTATCCAAAAAATTTGTAAATTCATAAGGAATTAATTCCTATGATTAGTATTGAATATATTAAATTGTTTGTGAATAGATTCGAAGCTTTCGGAGACAAATTTAAAAGAAAAAGCTGTGGTTAAATAATTGATTTGGAATTTGCAAAGCGAGATAAGTGTCGGGGTTAACTTTGACTTGAGGGAATAGAACCCTTAAATTTTTTGTTATGTGAAATGCATGTGAACGACGTATAGGCGAGGTGACGAGTGTCTATACGTCGTCAAATTGATTGTTTGCCTACTTACTTGAAAAATCATAAATTATTTTAAATCATGAATTAATTATTATAATAATTGTTTCTCTCCTATTCTTTGCCAAACATTAATCCTTGAATTCTTTCATGCTATTTGAATTATGTGTCTTAATTGTTATTTGACATTTAGCATATTAAATATTAAACTGCCTATTTTCTGCCTGATTTCCATAATAATTTGCTATTTGTTATTTTTTGTTTCATAATTAAATCATAATTACTGTATGCTTGTTGTCTTATAGCTTTATATTAATTGCTGCAATTATGGAAAAAATTTCTTCTATAAGAATTAGTAAATGAATATGTTGGAGGAGCGGGTTGCACGCCGCAACAGAATTGATTGAAATGGATATATATTGGAGGATCGGGTTGTACGCCGCAACAGACTTATTAAAAAGTCTATATTGGAGGATCGGGTTGCACGCCGCAACAGACTTATTAAAAGGTCCATATTGGAGGATTGGGTTGCACGCCGCAACAGACTTATTATGCAACAAACTTATTAAAAAGTCCATATTGGAGGATCGGGTTGCACACCGCAACAGACTTATTAAAAAAGTCAATATTGAGGGATCGGATTGCACGCCGCAACAGACTTATTTAAAAGTCTATATATATACTTGATTGAAATAAATACATGACATACTTGATTAAAAGGAATATATTATGAGAGCGGGTTGCACGCTACAACAGAATTGGTTGAAATAATAATGGATTATGACTGCTGAGTTGGCTTCAATTATTATAAATGAGTTACCTGATTTATTTCTATTATTTGTTATTGTTATTAATATTGCGTACAAGTTAATGTAAGTGAACCGCCTTATCCTCGTCACTACTTCATCGAGGTTAGGCTCAACACTTACCAGTACATGGGGTCGGTTGTACTGATACTATATTCTGCACTTCTTGTGCAGATTTTGGAGTTCGTCTCAGCGGCGTACCATAGACTTGCTCGGATTTCAGCTACCACAGGAGACTTGAGGTATAACTGCATGGCGTCCGCAGTTCTGAAGTACCCATCTATTTTACTTTAGCTGTGTGTTTATTTTCAGACAGCTATATTTTATTCAGACCTTTATTTGTATTTATTCTAGAAGCTCGTACACTTGTGACACCAATTCTGGGATGGTATTTAGACACCGTCGTTTTTATGGATTATTTTACCATATTTCAAACTTTTCTTCCGCATTTATTTTTTGATTATTAATAATTTAAAGATTGTTTAAAAATTGGTTAATATTATTCTAACGTTGGCTTGCCTAGCAAGTGAAATGTTAGGCGCCATCACGGTCCGAAGGTGGAAATTTCGGATCGTGACAGTTGGTATCAGACCACTAGGTTATATAGGTCTTACGAGTCACGAGCAAGCTTTGTAGAGTCTGAAGTATCGGTACGGAGACGTCTGTACTTATCTCTCAGAGGCTATGAAGTTTAGGAACAATATCACTTCTTTCTTATTCTGTCATGCGATTTTATTCTATCATCGATGATTGAACCATTTTACTCTTATTATCTCGCAAAAGTGAGAACACGTAATACCTCTACCGATGGACAGGGACCGGAACCCCCGGTGGCAACTATGGCCAGGGGTACAGGTCGAGGCCGAGGTCGTGCTAGTGGCTGAGGTAGAGTTCAGTCCAGAGCTCGAGCAACTGCACCTGTTGTAGAACCTCAGGTAGACCTTCAAGAGGAGGTTCCAGTTCAGAATGTACCAGTTGGGCCAGTTCAGGTCCCGGAAGGATTCATAGCCACTCCAGTACTTCAAGACGCTCTAGTCCGTCTGGTAAGTCTTATGGAGGGCGTGGCCCAGAATGGTACATTTTTTGTGGCACCAGCCGTCTCACGGGCTGGGGAAGGAGCACAAACTCCCACTACTCCCGCTCTGGAGCAGATAGCTCCCCAGAATCAGGCTCCAGAAGCCCCACCAGTTGGGATAGTTCAGCCGGTTGTTGCGGTACAAACCGGTGATAGGCCCGCCATGTCTTTTGAGGCCTTATTGAGACTGGATAAGTTCAGTAAGCTATTTCCAATTCACTTTAGTGGTACACCTTCTGAGGACCCACAAGATTATCTTGAACGCTTCCATGAGGTGTTACGGAACATGGGTATAGTTGAGACCAATGGAGTTGATTTTGCTGTATTCCAGATAACGGGTTCTGCCAAGAGGTGGTGGAGAAATTATACATTGAACCGACCAGTCGGATCACCTGCACTTACCTGGGAGCAGTTCTCTCAGCTATTTCTGGAGAAGTTCCTCCATATCACACTGAGAGAGGAATTCCGCAAGTAATTTGAGCGTCTACAACAGGGCAGTATGACTGTTACTCAGTATGAGTCCCGTTTTATGGTTTTTGCCCGTCATGATCTCCTTTTACTACCTACGGAGGGGGAGAGAGTGGGGAGGTTTATTGAGGAACTCACTCACCCTATCAGACTTCAGATGGCCAAGGAAATCGGAAGTGAGATTTCTTTTCAGGCAGCTGCTAATGTCGCCAGGAGGATCGAGATGGTTCTTGCACAGGAGAGAGGGCAGAGGTCTGATAAGAGGCCTCGTCAGTTCGGTGGTTTCAGTGGTGCCTCGTCTGGAGGCAGGGGTAATTTTGGTAGGGGTCATCCTCCCAGACCATTTCATTCAGCACTTCATGCATCTCCCGGTGCTTCAGGGAGTCACGGTCCTATTATGCCTTACTCTGGGCAGCCAGTATTTAGTGCACATTTAGCTCCTATCAGTGCACCACCACTCCAGAGTTACTACAGTGGTTATCCGGCCCATTTGGGTCAGCTTTAGCTTCAGTAGCCACGACATCAGGATGGGTGTTATGAGTGTTTGAACATTGGTCACATCAGGAGGTATTGCCCTAGATTCGCGAGTAACAGATCTTGGCAGGATTCTCGTGCCATCATACCAGCACCGGTTGCTTCACCGCCTGCTCAGCCAGCTAGAGGTAGGGGTCAGGCAGCTAGAGGTGGAGGTCGGGCCATTAGAGATGGAGGTCAGACCGTTAGAGGTGGAGGCTAGCCAGTTAGAGGCCGTCCCAGAGATGCAGTTCAGAGTGGTGGGGCCCACCGCCGATTTTATGCTTTTCCAGCTAGGCCTGAGGCCGAGTCATCTGATGTTGTGATCACAGGTATTATTCCAGTTTTTCATAGAGATGCTTCAGTTCTATTTGATCCAGGATCTACTTATTCCTATGTGTCCTCCTATTTTGTTTCATATTTGGTTGTGCCTTGTGATTCTCTGAGTGTTTTTGTGTGTGTATCTACACCGGTGGGAGACTCTATTGTAGTAGATCATGTCTATCATTCGTGTGTGGTTACTATTGGTAATTTTGAGACTAGTGTGGATCTTCTACTTCTTGATATGGTAGATTTTGATGTCATCTTGGGTATGGATTGGCTGTCTCCTTATCATGCTATATTGGACTGTCATGCCAAGACAGTGACCCTAGCTATGTCGGGGTTACCTCGGTTATAGTGGAAAGGAACTCCTGGCCATTCTGCCAGCACGGTTATTTCTTATATGAAATCTCGGCGTATGGTAGAGAAAGGGTGTCTAGCCTATTTGGCTTATATTCGCGATCTCAGTACGAATGTCCCTTCTATGGACTCAGTACCAGTTGTTCGTGAATTTTCAGAAGTATTTCCTGCAGATCTGCCGGGGATGCCACCCGACAGAGATATTGACTTCTGTATTGATTTGGCTCCGGACACTCAGCCCATTTCTATTCCACCATACCATATGCCCCCGCCAGAGTTGAAAAAATTAAAAGAGCAATTACAAGACTTGCTTGATCAGGGATTCATTAGACCCAGTGTCTCGCCTTGGGGTGCACCAGTATTATTTGTAAAGAAGAAATATGGCTCGATGCGGATGTGTTTAGATTATCGGCAGTTGAACAAGGCCATTATCAAAAAAGAATATCCGCTGCCAAGAATTGATGACTTATTTGATCAGCTTCAGGGTGCCAAGGTATTTTCAAAGATTGATTTGAGATCTGGTTACCATCAGTTGGAGATTAGGGAATCTGATGTTCCTAAGACAACTTTTTGGACTCGGTATGGGCATTATAAGTTCCTAATGATGTCATTTGGGTTGACAAATGCTCCAGCAGCATTTATGGATTTGATGAATCGGGTGTTCAAGCCTTATTTGGATTCTTTTATGATTATATTCATTGATGATATCTTGATTTACTCCAGCAGTCGAGAGGAGCATGAGCAGCATCTTCGAAGTGTGCTTCACACATTGAAGAATAATCAATTATATGCCAAATTTTCAAAATGCGAGTTTTGGTTAGACTCAGTTGCCTTTTTGGGCATGTTGTATCGGTAGAAGGCATAAAGGTAGATCCTAAGAAGATTGAGGCTGTTCAGAATTGGCCTAGACCTACTTCAGTTACAGAGATCCGGAGTTTCCTGGGTTTAGCAGGTTATTATCGTCAGTTCGTGGAAGGGTTTTCATCTATAGCAAGCCCATTGACCAGACTAACCCAGAAGGGTGTCCCATTCAGATGGTCTGATGAATTTGAGTTGAGCTTTCAGAAACTCAAGACCGCTTTGACTACGGCGCCAGTGTTGGTATTACCCACAGGTTCAGGATCGTATACGGTATATTGTGACGCATCTCACATTGGTCTTGGTGCAGTATTAATGCAAGATGGCAAGGCAATTGCATATGTGTCGCGGCAGTTGAAAGTTCACGAGAAGAATTATCTTGTTCATGACTTAGAATTGGCAGCCATTGTTCATGCGCTGAAGATTTGGAGGCATTACCTCTACGGTGTCTCGTGTGAGGTATTTACTGATCATCGCAGCCTTCAGTATCTGTTCAAACAAAAAGATCTTAATTTGAGGTAGAGAAGATGGTTAGAGTTGTTGAAAGACTATGATATCACCATTTTGTATCACCCCGGAAAGGCCAATGTGGTGGCTGATGCCTTGAGTAGAAAGGCTGTGAGTATGGGCAGTCTTGCGTATATTTCGGTTGGTGAGAAACCATTAGCTACAGATGTTCAGACTTTGACTAATCAGTTCGTGAGGTTAGATGTTTCAGAAACTAGCCGGGTTCTAGCTTGCACAGTCGCTCGGTCTTCTTTATATGAGCGCATCAGAGAGAGGCAGTATGATGATCCTCATTTACTTGTCCTTAAGGACACGGTGTGGCACGGTGATGCCAAACAGGTTACTGTGGGGGAAGATGGGGTTCTGTGAATGCAGGGTCGTATTTGTGTGCCTAATATGGATGGACTTTGTGAATTAATTCTTGAAGAAGCACACAGTTCCAGGTATTCTATTCATCGAGGTACCGCCAAAATGTATCAAGATTTGCGGCAACATTATTGGTGGAGGAGAATGAAAAAGGATATAGTTGCATATGTAGCTCGGTGTATGAATTGTCAGCAAGTTAAGTACGAGCATCAAAGACCTGGTGGTTTGCTTCAGAAGTCAGAAATTCATGAGTGAAAGTGGGAGCGTATCACTATGGATTTTGTTGTTGGGCTCCCACAAATTCAGAGAAAATTGGATGCAGTTTGGGTCATTGTGGACAGGTTGACCAAGTCAACACATTTCATTCCAGTGGCAGTTACCTATTATTCAGAGAGGTTAGCTGAAATTTACATTCGTGAGATTGTCCGCCTTCACGGTATGCCCGTGTCTATTATTTCAGATCGAGGTACGCAGTTTACCTCACATTTCTGGAGGGCTGTACAGCGTGAGTTAGGCACAAGGGTGGAGTTTAGTACATCATTTCATCCATAAACAGATGGACAGTCAGAGCGCACTATTCAAATATTGGAAGATATGCTCCGCACTTGTGTTATAGACTTTGGAGGTTCTTGGGATCATTTCTTGCCACTTGCGAAATTTGCTTATAATAATAGCTACCAGTCGAGCATTCAGATGGCTCTATATGAGGCATTATACGGAAGGCGATGTCGATCGCCAGTTGGTTGGTTTGAACCGGAGAGGCTCGGTTGTTGGGTACCGATTTGGTACAGGATGCCTTGGATAAGGTCAAGATTATTCAGGATCGACTTCGCACAGCTCAGTCTAGGCAAAAGAGTTATGTCGACCGAAAAGTTCGTGATATTGCATTCATGGTTGGAGAAAGAATATTGCTCCGGGTTTCACCTATGAAAGGTGTAATGAGGTTCGGAAAGAAGGGCAAGTTGAGCCCTAGGTATATCGGACCCTTTGAAATTCTTGAAAGGATGGGTGAAGTAGCCTACATGCTTGCATTACCACCTAGTTTATCAGCGGTTCATCCGGTGTTTCATGTGTCTATGCTCCAGAAATATCATGGTGATCCGTCCCATGTGTTAGATTTCAGCTCAGTCCAATTGGACAAAGATTTGACTTACGAGGAGGAGCCGGTGGCTATTCTAGCCCGACAGGTCCGACAACTGAGGTCAAAGAGTTATCCTTCAGTTCGGGTGCAATGGAGAGGTCAGCCGGTAGAGGCATCTACCTGGGAGTCCGAGTCGGACATGCGGAGTAAATATCCACACTTATTCACCAGCTCAGGTATTTTTGTTTCTAACTCCGTTCGAGGACGAACGTTTGTTTTAAAGGTGGAGAATGTGATGACCCAAAATGTCATCTTTAAATTTAATAAGTAATTCAGTATTCTAAGACCTCGAAAAGCACCATTTATCATTCCTCGACTTGCGTGCGCAGTCCGTACAAGTTTTTATGTGAAAAATAGATTTAAAATGTGAATTAGAGTTTTAAAACTCAACTAAGTTGACTTTGGTCAATATTTTGAGCAAACAGACCCGGATCAGCGTTTTAACAATTCTGGTAGGTCCGTATCGTGATTTGGGACTTGGGCGTATGCTCGAAATCGAATTTTGAGGTCCCTAGCCCGAGATATGGAATTTTGATGAAAAATTAAAAGCTTGAAAGCTTAATAAATTTTAAGAAATTACTCATGTTGGATTTATTGACCTCGGGTCCGTATTTTGGTTCTGGAGCCCGGTATAGGTCCACTATAATATTTATGACTTGTCTGCCAAATTTGGTGAGAATCGGAGTTGATTTGACGTGATTCGGACGCCCGGTTATAAAAATATAAGTTTTAATATTTTCTTGAAAATTTCCTTTGATTGGGTGTCCGATTCGTAGTTCTAGGTGTTATTTTGGCGATTTGATCACGCGAGCAAGTTCGTATGATGTTTTAGAACTTATGTACATGTTTGGTTTTGAGTCTCGAGGGCTCGGGTGAGTTTCGGATAGGCTACGGGATGATTTGGAACTTAAGAAATCTGGTTTTCTGCAGACTTCAGGCTTCTGGTGTGTTCTTCTTCGCGTTCGCGAAGGTACTCTCGCAAACGCGAAGAGCAAATAGGGGCTCACACATTTTGTGCTTCGCGTTCGCGATATAGTGACCGCGTTCGCGAAGGCTTGAGGTTCAAAGCTTTGCCTTCGCGATAGAAGCTTCGCGTTCGCGAAGGGAAAGAGACTGGCCAGGAAAAATTAGCCTTCGCATTCGCGAAGGGCATCTCGCGTTCGCGAAGGCCAAGCCAGGCATGCACCGCGTTCGCAAGGTAGCCCTCGCGTTCGCAAATAGTAAAATTTGACAGCACATAATTGTGCTTCGCGAACGCGAGTCACTGACCGCGTTCGCGAAGGGTAAAAATCCCAAAAACAGTACTTAAGTTTTGGAAATGGGGTTTCAACCCATTTTCAACTCTTTCCCATTTTTGAGCGCGGGTAAGGCGATATTTGGGCGATTTTCACGGGAAAATATTGGGGTAAGTGTTCCTTATTCTATATTTATTATATTTCATGATTTCATACTCATTTTTATCATGAATCCGTAAAATTTTTGGAAGAAAAATCAGATTTTTATAAAATCTTCCAAAAACGAAAAATTAAGATTTGAAGGTCCATTTGATATCGGAATTGGACAAATTTTGTATGGTTGAACTCGTATCGGAACGGGTGTTCGGATTTCATGAGTTTTTCCGGGATTTGAGACGTGGGTCCCACTGCCGAATATTTTAATGAATTTCGGATTTTTATCCGAAAGTTTTTTAAATTCATAAGGAATTAATTCCTATGATTAGTATTGAATATATTGAATTGTTTGTGAATTAAACACAAGCAAAATCTGCAGTAACATCTCAAGGGAATGTTACTAATGGAACATGTAGGAATAATAGGTAAAGAGAAAAAGAGTTGAGATGTGCGAAAAAAGATCACTCCTAACTAACCAGTCAAGTGAAAGGAGCCCGCTTACCCACTCCCCTTTCCCTCCATTGCTAGGAGCCTCGCCCTCTTGACTTGATATATCAAGAAGACTATATGAAGGAGCATCCACTGCGCTTACTAGTGGGTATGATTAAAGTCAAGAGTGGGTCTCTCAGAAAAAAGAACCTTATCTGTATCTGTCTCTCTTACTCGAACTAGCCACCCCTGTCATGTCCTTTCCTTGCGTTGACGAAGATTTTGACTTTGTTGGCCCAAAACAGTAGCATGGTCTTCTATTTATCGAGTAATTCTCCACCCGCGGTCATCAGCTCCGCGGGACTTCTAAATTTGTTTGCTCCCGTCGGTGTGTCTAGAGTGCTAAAAGAAATAGATATAGTTCAAAAGAAGGTGGTGAGATAGATTCGAAGCTTTCAGAGGCAAATTTAAAAGGAAAAGCTGTGGTTGAATAATTGATTTGGAATTTTCAAAGCGAGGTAAGTGTCGGGGTTAACTTTGACTTGAGAGAATAGAACCCTTAAATTATTTGTTATGTGAAATGCATGTGAACGA
The DNA here is from genome assembly GCF_000390325.3 of Nicotiana tomentosiformis. Taxonomy (NCBI): domain Eukaryota; kingdom Viridiplantae; phylum Streptophyta; class Magnoliopsida; order Solanales; family Solanaceae; genus Nicotiana; species Nicotiana tomentosiformis. The sequence continues at coordinate 135,659,062 of NC_090817.1, forward strand.
CATATAGGCGAGGTGACGAGTGTCTATACGTCGTCAAATTGATTGTTTGCCTACTTACTTGAAAATCATAATTATTTTAAATCATGAATTAATTATTATAATAATTGTTTCTCTCCTATTCTTTGTCAAACATTAATCCTTGAATTCTTGCATTAATTATTTCATGTTATTTGAATTATGTGTCTTAATTGTTATTTGACATTTAGCATATTAAATATTAAACTGTGTATTTTCTCCCTGATTTTTATAATAATTTGTTATTTGTCATTGTTCGTTTCATAATTAAATCATAATTACTGTATGCTTGTTGTCTTATAGATTTATATTAATTGTTGCAATTATGGGAAAAATTTCTTCTATAAGAATTGGTAAATGAATATGTTGGAGGAGCGGGTTGCATGCCGCAACAGAATTGATTGAAATGGATATATATTGGAGGATCGGGTTGCACGCCGCAACAGAATTGATTGAAATGGATATATATTAGAGGATCGGGTTGCACGCCGCAACAAACTTATTAAAAAGTCCATACTGGAGGATCGGGTTGCACGCCGCAACAGACTTATTTAAAAAAGTCAATATTGGGGGATCGGATTGCACGCCGCAACAGACTTATTTAAAAGTCTATATATATACTTGAATGAAATAAATACATGACAGACTTGATTCAAAGGAATATATTGTGAGAGCGGGTTGCACGCTGCAACAGAATTGGTTGAAATAATAATGGATTATGACTGCTGAGTTGGCTTCAATTATTATAAATGAGTTACCTGATTTATTTCTATTATTTGTTGTTGTTATTAATATTGCGGTACAGGTTAATGTAAGTGAACCGCCTTAGCCTCGTCACTATTTCGTCGAGGTTAGGCTCAGCACTTACCAGTACATGGAGTCGGTTGTACTGATACTACATTCTGCACTTCTTGTGCAGATTTTGGAGTTGGTCCCAGCGGCGTACCATAGACTTGCTCGGATTTCAGCTACCACAGGAGACTTGAGGTATAACTGCATGGCGTTTGCAGTTCTGAAGTTCCCATCTATTTTACTTTAGATGTGTGTTTATTTCCATATAGCTATATTTTATTCAGAACTTTTTTTGTATTTATTCTAGAAGTTCGTGCACTTGTGACACCAATTCTGGGATGGTATTTGGACATCGTCATTTTTATGGATTATTCCACCATATTTCAAACTTTGCTTCCGCATTTGTTTTTTGATTATTAATAATTTCCTTAGCAAAATTTTCTGGGTCACTACACATACGTCAATACCTGGTCAACCTTTTCAACTGAATTTCGAAATCTTGGAACTAAGTGTTCCAAATCATTCAAAAATCTCACCGGACCCGAACCAATTACCCCCGACAAGTCACATAACAAATGTAAAGCATAAATTGAGCAGTAAATGAAAAAACAAAATTATAATACTCAAAACGACCGATCGGATCTTTACCGTCCGGACTCTGGATGCAGCCACTTTAGGAGTCCCCATTGACGAGTATTTATCAAAAGGGGCTAAAGGAAAAATTGGAAAGAAACGAGGAGTGGTTATATAGTAAATTCTCTTAATCCCTTTTTTTGGAGAGACAGAATGGTACCCTTCTGCAATCCATGTGAGAACGTACTTTTGTTAGCTCATTGACAATGGCTTTTGATCAACCAATAAAAGAAGAGAAAAAAGAGAATTACTCAACAGGAAAGATGGGAAAAAAATCTTTGTAATTGCTAATTAATGGAAGAGAGAAGGGTTTCTTGAAGTTCTAATTTAACCAAGAAAATGACTAAGAAAAATGTGGTTATTCACTAATCACGCCACCGTGTATTCTCTTTTTCTGAGTAACAATGTCACCGTTATTTGATATTTAATGTTGATTTATAGATTCATTTTCTGCTCTAGAAGATGGTATATTAACTGTTATCTCTCGTTTGTTATGTTTAGTCCTAAACTGAAATGGATGGAGTAAAACAACAAAAAGAAAAGGGGAAAAACAAAACCACACTAGAAAAAGCAAAAGAAAGTCTGAGAAAAAGCGGCAGACTGACCCACGAGCAGAGACAGTACACTCCGCTTTGTCTTTTTGAATTTAATCATGAAATCCATCAACTGGTAGTTGACCATAATCACTAGCTGATTTAACAGCTATGGTTTTTTCTTTCTTTCTTAATTTACACTCTCTTTTTCTTGTACTACAACTACATAATTTTTCATCACTCTCCTACAAAATGCTGCCTAATTATTCTACCTTAGTTCTACAGCCAAAGCTGAAAATGCTACTACTAATCCTCCTCATTCATGCTCTCATCTTCTCCTCAACATCCTCGGACCTGACCACCGACCGCGCCGCCCTTTTAGCCTTTCGTTCGGCCGTAGGTGGCCGTACATTCCTCTGGAACATTTCCAACACCACCTCCCCATGCAACTGGGCTGGTGTACAATGCGAAAACAACCGTGTTACCGTTCTCCGGCTACCGGCCTCCGCTCTCTCCGGTAAACTTCCGGTGAACATCATCTCCAACCTCACGAGCCTCCGTACACTCAGCCTTCGTCTCAACAACCTTTCGGGTCCTCTCCCTTATGACCTTTCCAAAAATGTTGAGCTTCGTAACCTTTATCTTCAGGGTAACTTTTTTACCAGCCCAGTTTCTTTTCTCTTTGGGCTTCGCTCTTTAGTTCGGTTAAATCTTGCTCATAACAACTTTTCTGGTGAAATACCATCCGGGTTTAACAATTTGACCCGATTGAGAACACTTCTTCTTGAAAGGAATCATTTTTCTGGGTCTCTACCTGATCTAAAGTTTACCAATCTAGAACAGTTTAATGTGTCTTTTAATAAATTAAATGGGTCTGTTCCGAGAAGTTTGGAGTCAATGCCTGTGGATGCTTTTCTTGGGAATTCACTATGTGGAAAGCCACTTGGTATTTGTCCAGGAGGTGGGGCCCAGCCTGCTATAGCTACTGCTGGAATTGAAATTGGGAATTCAACTAAGAAAAATAAGTTGTCCAGTGGAGCTGTTGCTGGGGTTGTAATTGGTTCTGTTGTGGGGTTTCTTGTTTTGTTGTTAATTTTGTTTGTATTATGTAGGACTACAAGTGATAAAAAAAGGTCTTTTGAGACTTCAGTAATTAAGCAAACAGAAACAGAAGTTTCAGTGGAGAAGCAAATTGTGGAATCAGAGAATGGAGGTGGAAATAATGGGTATTCTGTGGCAGCAGCATTGAGTACTAGTGAAAATGGGGCTAAAAAACTTGTGTTTTTTGGAGATTATTATAAAGCATTTGATTTGGAGGATTTGTTGAAAGCATCTGCTGAGGTTCTTGGGAAAGGAACATTTGGAACAGCTTATAAGGCAGTTTTGGAGATAGGTACAATTGTTGCTGTTAAGAGATTGAAAGATGTGGCTATATCTGAAAAGGAGTTCAGGGATAAAATTGAAACAGTTGGAGCAATGAATCATGAGAATTTGGTGCCTCTTAGGGCATATTATTACAGTGGAGAGGAGAAACTTCTTGTGTATGATTATATGCCAATGGGGAGCTTGTCTGCATTTCTTCATGGTAAGTTAGAGTTACAATTCACTAATGCCAAAATCTGGTGCTTTTACTTCATTTCCATTAATTTTTGAAGATACACTATGTTCTTAATTCCAGCTTTTGATATTTTGTTGGAGCCATGCTACTTACCAGAGTTCAATCTCTATTCTTCTGCCTTCATCGGTACTCCCTCCGGTCCAAAATAATTGTTGTTCTAGGCTCGGGCACATTGATTAAGAAAGTTACTTGCTCCTAGAAATTTAGAGGGGTTTTTGACTAAAATACCCTTAATAAGTAATCATTTTATCTTTTTATTTTGGTCCAAAATAAATGTTCATTTACATAATCAAGAAGGAATTAATTTTATTTTTTTAAAATTTGCCCTTCTTTACATATTCCAATGTGTCAAGCTAATAATTAATTAAGGTTAATTTAGTGAATACATTTTTTTTTCCTAGAAGTTCGTATTTTTTTTTTTTAATGAGTGTGTCAAAGGTAAAATGTTACTAGTTAGTTTGACATGTTGCATACTGTGTTACCTGCAGTGTTTGTACTGGGGCCCTCAACTCAATGAAAATGTGATCCTAGAATTAAGCATTCTTTATTATCATTTCCCTCACTCTTCATCACGTAAAGCATGCTTCTAATATAAGGAAGTATGTTAAATCTAAAGTTGTTTGTAATTAAAAGCTATAAGTAGTACTTATTTGATTTAGTTGATGTCATTATAGCCAAAGGACCTTTTGTCATTTTGTAGGTCACCTGTCCATATACAGAGGAAAGTTGCAGAAGCACAATATAATCTTTCACTTAACCCTACAAAAATAGGGTCTACAATTATATGTTCTTTTTACTATCTAGAGCAGGAGTAGAATTTTGAATACTGGAGACTAGTTTTCTGCCATGTGAATCTTGTATGAACTTGTAGATTTTTTTGCCTCTGGAACACTTGAAACTTGTTAAAGTGAGCTTAGAAGCTGAAATGAGCTGTTTGCTTACTGTAACCTTCTTTACAACAACAATAACAACAAACACAGTGTAAGTGTAATGTGTACGCAAAGAGAGGTTTTTTTTAATGTATTGTAACCTTCTTTCTATTCACTATAATTTCTTTAATTTGCTAGGAAGCAAGGGGACAGGCAGAACGCCGTTGAATTGGGAAATCAGGTCGAGTATAGCCCTGGGAATTGCTCATGGCATAGATTACCTACACTCCCAAGGTCCTAATGTATCCCACGCGAATATTAAATCATGTAATGTTCTTCTCACCAAATCATACGAAGCACGAGTCTCAGATTTTGGCCTAGCTAACTTAGTTGGACCGCCATCGTCCCCTACTCGAGTAGCAGGATATCGTGCTCCAGAAGTAACTGATTCTCGTAAGGTTTCCCAAAAAGCAGATGTCTATAGCTTTGGAGTATTACTATTAGAGCTTCTTACTGGAAAGGCACCTACTATGAATGAAGAAGGTGTTGATTTACCAAGGTGGGTTGAATCTGTAGTTCGCGAGGAATGGCCTTCTGAAGTATTCGATATAGAACTCCTCAGATACCATACTGCTGAAGAAGAGATGGTTCAACTATTGCAGCTAGCAATAGATTGTACTGCTCAATATCCTGATAATCGGCCTTCAATGTCCGAGGTTTCTAAGAGGATTGAAGAACTTCGACGTTCAACCTTGCATGAACACTCTGATCTTGTCAATGCAACAGATTAAATTGGTCCTTAGTCTTGAGAAGTGCAGTAACTAAACTAAAATCAGATACAGAGGCCAACTTTTAAGCATATCGAGTTTGTTGTTTGTTGCCTGAAATGAATTTAACTTGAGAAACATGGTCAGTGAGTTCATATATCCAAACCAAACTTGTTTCATTTTAGTACTTCAGCTTTTACTTTTGCCTTTTCTTTTTCTAATTGTCAGTGACAGTTATCTGAATATAAGAGGCATGCGTGCATGTGACTCTGGATATGCTGAAGCCAGCAGGAAGATTACAGTGATGTAGAGTTGTTTTCAGCTACAAAGTGGGACATGTGAAGTTTTCACAATTTTCCGATTAAAGTAAGAAAAATTCAGTTCTATCACTTCTTGGAAGATAGACCAAACCATTGCAAACATTTTGAAACATGTCAAAATCTCGTCTTCCTTGGATCTTGGCACAACTGATTTTAACAGCTTAGAAATAAGCTTAATATAATAATGGTGAAATCATATAGTTATTTAATGTCATAAAAGGAAGCAGTGTTGCATCTTACACAAAATGGGACAAACCAATTATTAGAATAGTAACCTACACTTTGTAGTACAATTTGATAAAATTTATATCATCCAAAAAAGAAATATGGCATCCTCAACAAAACCACATTATGGTACCAACTCTTTGTAGCAATATCATTTATGATTCTTGTTAAATGATTTTAGCTGTGTTAGGACACCTTTTTTTCTTTTCAAATCTTTTTATTTTACACTGTCAAAGGCAAAATAGTCGTTCTATTAGACCTTTGACTAATCTCTTCTCAGAAATTAGCCAACACCAAGAGAGCACAGCAGATTTAGCAGATACTTGCACAAGAGAGAAGAATCAAAGGAATGGAAGAGGCTGCAAAAAGCAAAATTTGAGGCAACAAGTCCAATCCCTTTCGAAACAGGAGATGTGTTCTCATTGCTGTGGAGGGACATTTACAAAACACTCAAAAGCCTGAAGTCAAAAACCACAAGGCATCTCATGGCCATGCATGAGAACACAAGGTTGCCAAACTACAAATAAAACGATTCAAAGCACAACCTCACAGCATGAGATTTCTCTGTATGACAAAAACACATCCCCAGTCGTCCCCATCGTGATCTTTAAGCTGCTTCTATATCTGCAATGGAACAAAAATGTAAAACTGTAACAATGAAGAGAAAAGTAGTATCTTTAGAATTATTTCATTAAACTTAGTCATATACATACATTTACAAGGTGTAAAGACAGGGAGATGATTGGCCCACGTTCTGTTTGATTCTATCAGCCCAAGAGACCGAGGTTTGAATACTCCACAGCCACTGTTCCCAGTGGCTATGCATTATGATTTGACGGATGATCGTCTTTCCAACCCTTTGTAAGCAAATCATAATTGATTGATGCAAGCTGGGAGAGGTTCTGTTGGAAGAAAGTGAAAAGAAATAGTGTGGTATCAGTTGTTAGGACTAATTTATGAGCTGAATGGCTTTTTACATCAACTCTTGTTAAGTACCAGACAAAGTATCACATGTAATTAAAGAGAAGTAAAATTTGGTCAATCAAAGTAGAGAGTATATTGTTAGAACAAATGAGAGAACAAAGTCCGAGGTTGCTGAATGCCAGGTGTTGTTTACTAGTCAAACAAGCTTAGTAATCTCAGGAGCGGAGATAGAGTAATAAGGTACACGGGCTCGGACGAATCCAGTAGCTTTCGATTAGACCCTATGTTTGTATTAGGAAATCCATTAAATATGTATAAATATTTAATTGAAAACCTAATTACTAAAACGAGTTATGGGTTTAGTGGAAAGTTCAGAACGCATTAATCTCAAATCCTGGCTCCGTCTCTGAGTAATCTCCTGATCATAAGCAACAAACAGCAGCATAAAGGTAGAAAGAAAGATCAAAAAAGATCCAGATAACATTAAAACAGTATGTCATCCTCTTAAAGCGATTTAAGAATGCATCCAACAGCTGCAGCCAGCCATACCCTGTCATGTATTCCCTCATCCAGAAAACACCCAGCCATCAAAAAGCAGCCAAATCATGAACGGAGTGTTGTTAAACAAGAAATTACCTTAAATGAGAAGTTATTGAAAGGATAGTTGACAGAAGAGCCTGACTCATATTCTGCAATACCAGCATACTCATCACCCTGCACATTATTGCAACTAAGTTACATCTATTTAATGAAAAATCAACAGAGTCAACCATAAAAATTAATTTAAATACATGAAGGGTTGTAACACACCAGTCCCTTTTTTTTTTGGGGGGTGTGTGTGTGTGTGTGTGTGGCTGTTATCAACATACCGGTTCATCTTGGCGATTATCTAGACAGCTGCTACTACCACTAACACTACCATCATCGCTAGAATCCTCATACTCACTGGCTGCATACACATGTTCATCTGAAGGATTCCAAGAGAAGCGACTTGTGAAGTAACTAGTATCCAGTGCACCTTCTGATTCAGGCACAAACGCAGCCTGAGAAGTACATGAATAGATTCAACACTAATCAGTAGAACTAATACGATTGACCACCTGCTAATACAACAACAATACAACTACACCTCAATTCAAAACTAGGTGGGGTTAGTATGCTTCAATTCAAAACTAGGTGGGGTTGGCTATGGTTTTCATGGCCCTTTCGGCACTAGGGCTCATTTGCTAGTACAGATACAGTTAAATGAAGACAAATCACTTCTATGAATAATTGCAGTCAAACCTTCTGTCTAGCCAGTGTGTCCCAGTTAATATCTCTAAAATATGGATGCTGCTTCACCTGCATAAGAAAGAATCATAGTCATTCTAGATTTATTCTCAAGATTTCAAATGGACAGAGGTAACAAGGGCCAATATCAAAGTTTGATGGAAAAAAGAACATCACCTCTGATGCTCCGCTGGCCCCAAGTCTGACATTAGGATCTTCTGTTAGTAACCTGAAATTTAACACGATAGCAGCATTCATAAGTTGAGAGGCAGAAACAAACTAGTTCTATAATAGATAAGTTACAAAAAGAAGAACGCTAAGCTTATAATTACTAAAGCCCAATGATGCTAATCTTAGAAGCTGCACCTGAAAATTACAGAATAAACTCTCCATCAATTATAGGTTCAAAACCCAGCCTGTTCTCATTTTTGGCAGAATAGATTACTCCAAATGTATATTTATCACTATTATCCTTTTCATAGTAAGATTCTTCTTCTGTTCCAGGGTCATGATTGTTGACCGATTTCAGAGTATTTATAGACAATCTTTTCATAAATAATCCCCGATGATGCTTTTTAGTCAAAAGTCGACTAAATTCTAATGATCCACGCCCTCTCTCAAGTCAATAAAACTATTTCCTCATAATTCATGCACGCCACATAACATAGAGCTTACATCTACATGTCCTTATCCCAGAAGTTAAAATGAGAACTGGCTACAAGATGAAGGCTCTTGGAAAAAGAACTTAGTAAACTCAAAACTAGGAAGACAAAAATGGGATATTAAAACAATAACCAGAATGATTCTCTTACTGGTCAATCAGATCTTGTGCTTCAGCGCTCATTTCATCAGGAACCCCTGGCCAAGGTACCTTACGATTGAGAATATTATCGAATATTTTCTGCAAATGACAAAAAGTAAAAAGAGAAAGAGCAATACATCAGAAGTGCTTCATAAAACAGTAACCTCATCAATATAGTACATCACAGGTGAGAAAATGCTCACCGAGTACGTTATCAAAACAAAAAAACAAAAAAATCACATAGTACGTTATCAAAAAAGAAACTGCTCAGAGTATGTTATCAAAAAAAGAACTGCTCACAGAATTTCTACGGTAAGCGATAAAAGCATAAAGGTATCAGAATTGCAAATACTAAACTACGCATATCAAGTGTTACATACATTTTTTGACAAGCGCAGGTCAAGCCTCAACTGGCTAAAATGTTAACCAGAAGCGGATCCAGGATTTAAACTCTATAGGTTGCCTTTAAGATTCTTAGTATTGAACTCCTTATATTAATGGAGCAGGGCAGGATTTAAACTCTATGGCTCCTTCTTCTAGTTCTAACATCAATTAAATGAATTATGAAACTAGCCTAATTATACGGAGGCCAATAGGGCATGTTGGCTGCCTAGAGCAATTGCAGAACCAGTGCATCTTCCAAGTCTAAAACCAGTGCATCTCGCCCAGAATCTTAGCGGGTCCTGTGACCCGTCCTGCCCTGCTACGGATTTTCAAACTAAATTTTAACCTCCCTGCCCTGTTAAGGTCTTGCCCTTCCCTGCCCCGCTAAGGTCTTGTCCTGCATCATTGCCATTCCTAGTTACATACAACGAACTGCTCGACATCAGATAAAAGAGCTAAAATTTCTTAACTCTTAACCCATTTCTTTTTTCTTTTTCGAACTTTCATCGAAATACAGGATTTGAGTCTATATCTTTTCCTTGATTCTTCCCAAATTATGTTGACTTAAACGCACCATAATATAAAGCATAAGCAACATTCGGGGCCTTTTTTCTTCCCTTTAATATATAAACTAATCCAAAGCTAAATGGGTAGTGTAGTACTACTCCTTCAGACCTAAGGGTTAAAAAACTACATGGAAGAATAAGGACTAAAGATACAAATAAGAAGACAACATATTAACCTGAGGATGCTCTGCATTAAAAGGAGGAACACCGACAATCAACTCAAAGAGAATAACACCCACAGACCACCAATCAGCCGTGAAACCTGAAAAGAATTATGTAGCCTAAGAACTAAATAGCAAACAGAAAGGCGCAAAAAAAAAAAGAATGCTGTCAAATCCAATTGTTTTATAAGAATGCCAGGTTAGACATATATTCAAACTTCTAACATGAGACTGTCGACAAAGGTTCAATGTCCAGATTTCCATAAAAAAGCAATAATTTGGAAGAAACTTCAAACCTGTCCTGCTGTCCACCAACTCATCCTCGTTACTCTCCAAGAATTTTAACCTCTATGGCATGCATGAGTGCATAGTACCATATCTACTTTCTTTTACAAGGTAAATAATTTTATTGATGTGAGAAAAGCTCTTGCATACAAGCAGTCTACCAAAAAGTAGAGCTTATACAAAAAATATGGTCCTCTCCACAACACACCCAATCAGGGTTCTCATGGTGCACCATAATTAACAACAAACAAAAGGAAAGACTATTATGCAAATGTACAAAGTCATTCTTATCCTTTCAAAAAGCTCTCCACTTCTCTCCTTCCATAGTACACACATGAGGGCTAGAGGGACCAAAAGTCTCATGTTCTATATCGTCTCTGCCTTCTTCTAGAGGCCCAACTATGTAGTACAATATCCAATTTTAGTAATCAATCAAACCCAAGTTACTTGGATCAATTATCTATCTGTATCTGCTCTAATCATGTAAATGCATCCAATACTAAGTAATTTGTCTTTTGAGACAAATTAAGGATTCTTTAGAGCCAGATATTATGAAACACGCCTATCTCTAGCATACAAGTTTCTAATCAATATAGAAGGAAACATACTCCTGACAAAAATCAAATGTAATGTAGATGTAACAACAATTAAGTGTTAACACAACAAGTCTGTATCGCCTATATGAATCTTTTACTTCCATTGTGATTTTGTCAAGTCCATATAGATTTCAAGAGATTGCAAATCCTTTTTCAGACAACTACCCTCCTTTTAGTCTACCTTATTTTCTTTTATTGTTTTCCACCATCATGTTGTTACTATAAACTGATGCATAAATGACCTCTCGTTTTACTTCTAGGTGTGTCTACTTGCAGCTTCCATCATATTTGATCATTTCTAATCTCGTTCAAACTTGTACGAGAACTGCACGTCAATCGTAACATTCACGTTTTTACGAAATTCATCTTATGAATTTGTTGCACTAATTGTCGGTCTCAACAACTGTTCTAAATTGCACTTCACTTCGCCAGACATGTCCTATCACATGTCACTTTTGTATTATTCCTCTATTTCTGTCATCCTACTTTTATTGTCTTACATGTTCGTCTATCATATCCCATAAGATTAAGTCTAGATATCTAAATCATCAATGTTTAGGCACCACAATGATGTCTACTGTTACTTCCTTCAGAGAAAAAATACTCTACTGTAAAATTACCTGGTATAAATCCAAAATTGTTAACGTCACCCTTGTAATTTCACAAACTCTTTGCTCTACCTTTTTTTCCTTAGTTGTATTGTATGACTCATAAGTTTAACACTACGATAGCTCGTATAACTTTGAATATCTCCTCTGTTTTTATATATCGAAACCTAGGTACTTTTTCTCCATTCGTTTGACATCTTGTTACTTAATGTAACATTAAATAGCTTGGCGTATACTACTCCAACCTCTCCGCTGAACTTCCAAACCTCTACAAAGATACCATTTAGACATCAGGTTTTCCTAATCCTCATATTTTTCAAGGCATCTTTTATTTCAATTGACCTAATTCTATAAGTTAACTAAGGTCTCTTCTAATCACGGATGTAAAAATATTTCAAAAGTTATTCTCGTGATTTGTGATGAGAAGTTGATTGCAATAACATCTTTACCTCTCTTTTTTAAGATAGCAATAATGCCTCATATAGCTGACCCAACTTGTTTAGGACTGAGGCATAGTTATTAGTGTGTTCCGGTCAAAACTTTGGCTAGAAATTCTCTTTAATATACTCAACTTGGTTCAAGTCCTTAAGTACATTCTATCTCAGTCATGCTAGCGTATAACATTTCTTCTTCCGCACTCCGCATCCCTAACTTCCGGTACAAGTTGTCTAAGGCTTCGACAATTGCCCTCTTAGCATCTCTTTTAGCTATCTCACATTCTCCGGAGGCTTCTCTAACTCCTGTCGTGGTAACTTCCCATACCGCTCTCTTTCTGCTTTGATAATTCTTTGTGCATCCTCTTTTCACCATGAATATTCTTGTGGCTAAGAGTCCTATGTCTTTACACACGTAGAACTTCACTTTCTACTTTCTTACTGCAACCTATTATCACCTTCAACAAGATATTTTTTTTGATAAGGTAAAGATTAAACCTTCAACAAGATATCTGCATTAACTTTTAAATCTCATGCTCCCTTCATCAGCTAATCAAACGATTAATATCGGGTATTGGACTAAAGTGTCCATTATAGAATTTTTGGTTCCATGTAACTCTTCACCTCTTTTTGTCCACTCGTTCACTTCACATCTAAGACCATCAAGCCATGTGGAACGGTTAGGACTTCTCCTGGTATAACCTTACAATCCTTGCGATCACTTTTTGCAGAAGATATAAAGTCTATTTGGCTATGATTATCTCCAATCTTGAACAATGACAAGTATGACTTCCTCTCCGTGAACTTAGTCACAACTACATCTACCCACACGTATCCTGACAAAGATAACTGCATCCTCCAAGAATTTAATCCCAGTTTTCCCATCTAATTCTATTTGCTGAGCATAGCCACTATTGATGTTGATTGTCTCATCTCTCCAAATCACTCTTAATGGAATAGACTTATCATCTATTCTCTTTACTTATGTAGTTTTATCCGTAAGTCTTGGTTCCTGCCTACATTCCTATTCTTATCTATCCCATAAAAACATTATTTATAACCAATCTCCCAAACATTTTTTTCATGTCCATTTAGTCTCTTGCAGACACGCAATATCTACTCTTTTATCTTTTTAATGTAACCACCAATTTTATTGACTTTTTTGTCAACGAGTTCCAACTACTTATTTGAATCAAAGTCATGTTAGTTTCCTACGCCATTCTTTATGAGGCAAAAGGTTTCCTATATATAGCACCACATCTACGTGTTGATAAGGCGGGACTAACTCTTTTTGCACCCTCACCTTTCAATGGTGCGAGAACCCTTGCCTCTGCTCCTTCGCACAATGAACTCCTCGTATATTTAAGTTTACACCCAAGTGCCGAGTCGTACGTGCCTAGGTACACACAACAACAACTAAACCTCAGTCCCACTCAAAGTTGGGGTTGGTGATATGAATCCTCACTTCTTCTTTTAAACTCAACTCATATCATTATCATGCCAAAATGTGCCTAGGTAGACACGTCCCAATAAATTCAGTATTTAGACAATTCATCACCATTAGAATAGTTTCGACACTGACACTCAACCTACTGCAAACCTTCTTTACTGGGACTTGTGAAGAAAAGGGAAAAGGGACTTTATTCAACAACATTATCAAGTTGATCACTTAAAATGACTGCATATTTGCCATGTTCAAGGATAATCAGCTATTCATTGTCAAAGAAGACAGACTGAAAAAACATAGATACAAACCATGCCCTGTTCCCAGAAGGATCTCTGGCGCCAAATAGTCTGGTGTACCTACGGCAGAACGTTTGTTCCGCCTCTCCTGCTGATGTTCAGATGCAGATAGGTGAGATTCATCATCTTCCATCATGGATGCCACACTGACTGCTGGACCAGACAAGTCATCTGTGCTATTGATAAGACCAACTCTAGAAAGCCCAAAGTCTGTCAACTGAAAAAAATTACACCAATTAAAACTAACTCATCAGCGTGAAACTAATGTCATTTAAAGCATAAAGCACAAACAAATAGGTCATCAACGTGTTTACCACTGCGAGCTTTAACAACACCCTAATAATCTATGTTGCTCAGACTCTTCAAAAATGTCGTCGGGTGCGTGTCGGATCCTCCAAAAATAATGCATTTTGGAGGATCCGACACTGGTAAAACAACATTATTGGAGAGTCCGAGCAACATAGATAATAATGCTAGAAAAGAACATCAACGGCATGTGGAGAAATCAAGGGATACTATAAGAGTAATTTTATCCCATGATGAGCTGCTTGGGATTGAGGCATAGTTGTTTTTGTATGAGCTTGCTATACAACAATGGCAATTAACAATGTGCAACATGATTTAACAAGTTGCACTTCTGTCATTATGCCAATATGAACCATGAGAAACACTTCTATGATTTACACTTAAGGGGGAACACATTAGCATCAGCACACCGATCATCATCCCCAAGATAAATAAGCAAACAAACGATGGAACAAAAATAAGGGTACAAGTAGGCACATAGCAATGGCAGAATGATTTGCAAACCCCTAACAGAGGCCTCAAGGAACATCTTGACTTAAACACTAGATGTCCATCTAATTTCTCTATTGCAGTATTTTCCAAACTATTTTACATTAAACTGTTGACCTTTTTGTGCAAATATAAACTCTTGATGTCGTAGTGCAGGGTTTCCTTTGGCATCTGGATCACTGTTGTAATCATCTCAGAATTGCAGTTAGATTTATTTGAATAAATAGCTATGTTTACTGCAACAAAATTATCTGAACCTGCATTGGTGTACTGAAGCTCTAGCATTTCTCTACATTGCTGTAACTATTATCCAAATAAAAAGTTAGGCTTTTCCTTTTTCATTTTTTTACTCCCTTTCTCCCATATTATGTGAAATACTTTTTTAGTTTGTCTTCCTAGATTTAGAAACAACTTATTTTACGCTTCCCATTTTACCCTTAATGAAATGATTTATAGCCAAAGAAATATTCATGGCATGTTTTAGACTACAAGTTTCAAAAAAGAAATCTATCTTTCTCAACCTCCATGCCCAATCAATCACCATCACATAAATTGGGACGGAAGGGCTAATATTTTGGCCATCATTCGCTCAATATGGACGTCAAAATGCCAAACTAATGAGGGTGCTTTTAGTTCTCACAAAAAAGAACCAATGATGGTGCTTCTAAAAAAATGTGGCCTTCATTTTCTCATATGTGGTCAAAATATGAACATGGTTACAAGCCCGGCCCAAGTCCAATTTTGAAATTCCATAATTAAACAAAGGATTACAAATAACGTCCATGGCTAAGAAAGCTGATGCTGACAACTTGGATTTCAGACATATAGTTACTGATATAGGGTAAGAGCAAACCAGGTGGATTTAAAAAAAAAAGCCACCAAATTTTACCTATTAAGCTTTATATCTAAGCCTGATAGATGAAATAAGCCCACCTAAGACAAGGAACATGATAATACATATAATTATCAAGAAAGGTTCGTTTCAGGCGCAAGTTTTACCTTGATATGACCATCATGTGCAATCAACAAATTGTCAGGCTTCAGATCCCGATGAACCACATGCAGAGAGTGCAAGTATTCCAGGGCAAGCACCTGGGCACCTCACAACTTCAGATTTAGGTGTTTCACCATATGTGCAAAACTTTTGAGAGCAAGACAGAGACCTAGATACTCACAACTTCAGCTATATAAACACGAGCGACATCTTCATCTAAGCAGCCTAGATTTCTCAGCAATGAATATAGGTCCCCACCATTCAAGTACTCCATCACAAGGTACAAGTTTTCACGGCAAGTAAATGAATAGAAGAAGCGAACCTAATCCATAATACAATCAGTAAAAAAAAGGTATAATCATTTCTTTAGTAAAATGCTTTTCCACTTCAGCATGCTCACCACAAAGGGATTTCGAACTGATATTAAGATATCACGTTCTGCCAAAATACTCTCAACGGCATTCTTGCGTATCATATCTGCCTTCTTCAGGACCTGTAACTAAACTTGTAAGTTGAAGTGCCACAAAGAAATATGCTATAGCATACCCAGGATTAGAACTTTACCCATTAGGATAATGGCAACAAAGGGTCCTTCCCAATGATGAACAAAATTTGAAAATTCGATAATTATGAGTCAAAATATGTTTACTCATAAGAAATACAGTAGAAAGAAAGAGAAAACCACGCCTGTCAGAGTAATCAAATCTCGGTTTCTTGAGCTGATAGAATCAAGCAGAAAGCTGCCCAATCATCTCCATGTCTTTATACCTACTTTGTAGATGTGTGTCTCTGACAAAATATATTGCCTAAAGATACCACTTGATGGTTTCAAATTTTCGTTTTGTTTCCTTGCAGATATGGAAGCAGCTTAAAGACCATGATCGTGACTGTTAGGGATGTGTTTTCATCATACAAAGAAACTTCATGCTGTGAGGATGTGCTTTAAATCATTTTATTTAGTCTGACAACCTTAAATTTCTTTTTGTTCGTGTGCATGGCCATGAGATGTCTTGACGTTTTTGACTTCACGCTTTTGATTGTTTTGCAATTGTCCCTCCACAGCAATGAAAAGTGAGAACACATCTTCAAAAGGGATTTGACTTGTCACCGCAAATTCTGCGGTTTACACTCTCTACCATCCCCTTAATACTAGGAAGAGGAAAGTATAGTAGTTTGTTCCAAAAAGAATGACACTTTATATTTGGGAACTCTTTAGCTTTAAACTTTCATTTTACCTTTAATACTATTTTTGTATAAGATCATGAAAACCCTTAATGGCATACTGTTGTAGCCATAGAAGTGTCACCGCATATTACATCTTTTTTACAACCGAGAAATCCCCGAGAGTCATTGAGGCATGGTTCGAAACTCGGCAAACATGGGTCTGCCCCTCCACCATTCTCCATTTAAATACTACGCTTTTGTCTGTGACATGGTTCAAACTCGTGACATGCGCCTAACCCGCATATCACGTGGTGCGCTCTTATCACTAGACCAAGGTCCCAAAGGCCTAGGGCCAAATGTCATGGTATATCTAAGACTACAAGTTTTAAAAGTACTTTAGTACAGTTTTTGCCTTATAATACAAGTTCTAGAAGCACTTTTGGTATATGTCATTAAATGTAATTCTTTATTGTACACAATCTTTTGTAAAGGAGAAAAAGTACTCCCAAACCTGGTAATACTCACACTGGTTTTTTTAGTTCCCCATAGGGCCACATATTAGTGCCTCTATTAGAACTAAAGTGAACCTCATAAAAATACAAGGCATGTTATCTTTAACGAACAAGGATTCAAGGAGAAAAGGTAGCATATCCCCCACCTTTATGTATTTTACTCTTGGTATAAACAAGTTAGACATTAATATCTAACCCTCTGACAGCTCATGTTAGACATCGAGTAAAGATGTATTACTACTTGTTCTGTCAATTCAAACAATCAGTTAGCACTTACAAAATCGTTTCTAGGACCTACCTAATCATATATTTACACACAAGCTAGGTGGAAACAATATGTACACTCCAACTTGAGGAAAAGCAAAACTGGAGTATACCTTATCCAAAAGAAAGAGTATTAAAGAATGTATATAATAGCAAGAAGCTATTATATATATATATGACAAAACCCCACACTCAAACCGTCCTTCTCAGGATCCGCCAGTGACCGTTCCCGCATTTATTCCCTTGGTGACTCAAACCAAGGTGGAAGGTGGTCCTTTTTTCTTATTTAATAAGGTGGGGGTGGTCCTTATCACTAGGCTATCCCTCTAATGTCAAATTCTTATATTGCAAAAATGGAATGCATCCCAGTGACTATCACAGGGAGAATCCATAAACTGACTTACAACACTCACCGGAAAAGAAATGCCAGGTCTAGTCACTGTGAGGTAATTCAATTTGCCAACCAACCTCCTATATCTCGTAGGGTCTCTAAGAGGCTCCCCCTGTCCAAGCAGAAGCTTAGCATTCGGATCCATAGGAGAGTCAATAGGTTTGCAACCCATCATTCCAGTCTCCTCAAGAATGTCTAAGGCATACTTCCGCTGTGAAATAACAATACCTGAGCTAGATTGAGCGACCTCAATACCTATAAAATACTTCAATCTGCCCAGATCCTTAGTCTGGAAGTGCTGAAAGAGATGTTGCTTCAGATTAGTAATACCATCCTGATCATTACCAGTAATAACAATATTATCAACATAAACCACTAAATAAATACACAGATTAGGAGCAGAATGCCGATAAAACACAGAGTGATCAGCCTCACCACGAGTCATGCCGAATTCCTGAATAATTGTGCCAGTGTTTAAAAAAGCGCTCGCTTCATCGCTTTAAGCGAGAAGCGAGCGCTTCATCTTGCTGAAGCGACTCAGGTCAGTAAAAGCGACCGCTTCTCTGTAAAAAGCGAGAAGCGGGGAAAGAGAAGCGAAGAGAAGAAGCGTCCGCTTCTCTGTATTAAAATACCCAACCCTATTTTATTAAAAACAAGTTTTTTGGATTAAACACTGATCTTCAACAACAGCGACTCGTATTCTTCAACTTCCAACAGCAGCGACTTCTTCTTCATCTACTTCTGATTTCTGAAAGAATCTCAAATCATCAACTAGGGTTGTTCTTCTTCTTCTTCAACTTCAAGTTCAAGACTTCAACAGGTATGTTCTGAACTTCTGATTTCCATTCTTCTTCTTCTTCTTCTTATTCTTTTTCTTTCTAAACGTCCAAAAAGCAGCGAAATGCTGGCGAATTTTTTCCAGAATTTTACTGCCCAATTTTTCCAGTTATTAACAGAGAATTCCTATGATTTTTTATATCCTTTATAGTTTATTCTTAGTTCTTATTGCCTTTCTTATGTGTTATGTAGTTGTTCTTTTAATGGCGCCAAAAGAAGATAGAAAAGATCCGGCTTGGGCTTACTCTGAAAGAGTTTGCGATACCAACAAGATGGCAATTAGATGTCTTTTTTGTGACAAGATTTCAAATGGAGGAATCTATCGTCAAAAAGCGCATCTAATCGGCGGTGATCCAAATGTCGCATCTTGTCCTAAAGTTCCGTCGCATGTGAAGGAAGATTTGAAAGCATTCCTTCATAAAAAGAGAGAGTTAAAGACTCAACTGATTCATGAACAAGAACTGTATAATCTTGATGACGATGATGAAACAGAAGAAGGTGACGATGCTTCGTCGCTTCCACCAAAATCACAAAAGCGGGGAAGGATGCAACCAATGTCTTCTAGTTGTGGATCTACTGGCAAGACCAAAGGTCCTATGGATTGTTACTTCTCGCAAAAATCTGGAGATAAGGAAGGAAAAAGTGGTAATCCTCAAATTGATGCCAAAACGATTTTGAGGGATCGTGCAATTACAATGTTTGCGCGGTGGATGTATGATGCAGGTCTTCCTTTTAATTGTGTTAATTATACTGACACTTTTTCTGCTTTTATTGAGGCCGTAGGCCAATATGGTCCAGGAATGAAGCCTCCAACATATCATGAAGTTAGAGGGCCATATCTAAAAAAAGAAGTAGCAGAGGTGAACAAAATCGTGGAAGAGCACAAAGTAGAATGGAACAAGTTTGGTTGTTCCATTATGATGGATAAGTGGACGGCGAGAAATGGAAAAATGATCATCAATATCTTGGTGAATTCTCCTAAGGGAAGCCTGTTTCTTGAGTCCGTTGATGCAAGCGACTCTTCGACTGATTCAACCAAAATGTACTCCTTGTTCAAGAGTACAATAGACTCTATTGGAGCAGAAAATGTTGTTCAAGTTGTCACGGACAACGCCAGTGAAAATGTTAAAGCTGGCGATTTGATGTCTGCTGGGTACCCGCATATTTATTGGACCCCGTGTGCAGCACATTCCATTAATTTGATCTTCGGTGACATTTTCAAGGAAAGACCCTTTAGTTCAAT
This sequence comes from Nicotiana tomentosiformis, assembly GCF_000390325.3. Taxonomy (NCBI): domain Eukaryota; kingdom Viridiplantae; phylum Streptophyta; class Magnoliopsida; order Solanales; family Solanaceae; genus Nicotiana; species Nicotiana tomentosiformis. Next base: position 135,678,806 of record NC_090817.1, read on the forward strand.
CTTTAATCAGGCAATTAGAGTGCATTCCTATATTGTTCAAAGGCCTTTGTTATTGAATATGATAAAGAGATTCACTAAACAAAGAAGCTTGGTGAAACCCGCAAAGACAAGATTTGCTACTGCTTTCTTGACTTTGCATAGGATGTATGAGCAAAAAAGCAATTTGAAGAAGTTGTTTGTTTCAGATGAGTACACTAACAGTGCCTATGGAAGGGAAGCTCGAGGAGAGAATCTGCAGATATTATACTTTCTCCTTCATTCTGGAACAATGTGGTTCATGCATTGAAGATTGGTGGTCCTATAGTTAAAGTGCTTCGTTTGGTGGATGGGGAGCAAAGGCCACCAATGGGCTACCTGTACGAAGCAATGGATAGGGCAAAGGAGGCTATTCAAGTCTCGTTTAGTCATCAAAGAAAATACAAAAGAGTCTTTGAGATCATAGATAAAAGGTGGGATAGTAAGCTTCATAGCCCTTTGCATGCAGCTGGACTTGTTTTGAACCCAGAACTGTTTTATGACAATGAAGAAAGGATTCTAGGAGATGAACCTTTGTGGAATGGATACTATGAATGTATTGAGAAGTTGATACCTGAAGAATCCGTGCAAGATAAAATAACAGAGCAATTTAGTATTTATAGGAACGCTGAGCAACTTTTTGGAAAAAACATGACGATTAGACAAAGAAAGACGAAGTCACCAGGTGAGCGAGTGCTTATATGTTGTTTTATAGTTAATAAGTTATATGTTGTTTTATAGTTAATAAGTTATTTCTTTATCAATATTATGTTTTGAAAATTTGTTCTACTTCTACAGTTGAATGGTGGAAGCAATATGGCCATTCCACTCCGGATTTACAAAAGTTTTCCATCAAGGTTCTAAGTCTAACATGTAGCTCATCCGGGTGTGAAAGGAATTGGAGCGTGTTTGAACATGAAAGAACTAAGAAGAAAGATTTAGTATATTGAGATAATTAAATTATATCTCAATTGTCCTAAACTTACTAATTACTTATTATTTGCAGATTCATACCAAAAAAAGAAACAAACTAACCTTGAAGCGTCTCAATGATCTAGTATTCATTAAGTACAATAGAACATTGAGGCGTCGTTACAACGCTCGCAATGTAATTGATCCAATTAGTTTGGACAACATCGATGATGCTAATGAATGGCTAACTGGAGTCCCGGAAGATCATGCAGATGAAGAAGTATTTGAGGAAACTTCTGATTTCACTTGGGGTGATGTTGCGGAGGCGCGTGGAATTGGGGAGAGGATTTATGGTTTGAGGGGGAGTACCTCAACTTCAAGTTCACAGAGGAAGGGAAAAGAGGCAGCTACTTTGTCCCTAGTTGATGAAGAAGAAGAAGTTGAAGAAGATGACGAGCAATATAATAATGATAGTGGAATACAAGAATTTGACAATCTTGTAGAAGAATAGGATGCTCATTTTGTGCTTTAATTGATGCTACTATTTAGTTTTTACATTGAAGTATTGAACATTTGCTTACAATTACATGTGTTGTCTATGCAATATTTTTTTATTTTATTTTTTAAAATTTCGCTTCACTTCAAAAAAGCGAGCGCTTCGCTTCTCGCTTTAAGCGAAATGGGGTTTGTCGCTTTTTCTCGCTTCACGCTCTTCACAACACTGAATTGTGCTGAACTTACCAAACCAAGCTCGAGGGAACTGTTTCAAACCATATAGTGACTTGCGCAATCTGCACACACAACCATTAAACTCCCCCTGAGCAACAAAACCAGGTGGTTGCTCCATATAAACTTCTTCCTCAAGATCACCTTGGAGAAAAGCATTCTTAATGTCTAACTGATAAAGAGGCCAATGACGTACAGCAGCCATGGACAAAAAGAGACGAACATATGCTACTTTAGCCACACGAGAGAAAGTATCACTATAATCAAGCCCAAAAATCTGATTATATCCTTTTGCAACAAGACGAGCCTTAAGCCGATCAACCTGGCCATCCGGGTCGACTTTGACTGCATAAACCCAACGACAACCAACAGTAGACTTACCTGCAGGAAGAGGAACAAGCTCCCAAGTGTCACTCGCATGTAAAGCAGACATCTCGTCAATCATAGCATGTCGCCATCCTGGATGAGATAGTGCCTCACCTGTAGACTTAGGGATAGAAACAGTGGACAAAGAAGATATAAAAGCATAATGTGGTGACGACAGACGATGATAACTTAAACCGACATAGTGGGGATTAGGATTAAGTGTGGATCGTACACCTTTGCGGAGTGCAATTGGTTGACTAAGAGGAGACAAGTCCGCAGTAGGTGCAGAATCTGATGCGGGGCGTGAATCACCTGGGCCTGATGCTGGATGTGGACGACGATGATAAGTCAAGAGTGGTGGAGCTGCAGAAGGTTGAACTGGATTATGTGGAGGCACTGGAGCTATAGGTGGTGGAGCTACAACCGGAGCTGTAGGTAGTGGAACTGGAGCTATAGGTGGTAGAGCTACAACTGGAGCTATAGGTGGTGGAGCTACAACTGGAGCTGTAGGTGGTGGAGCTGGAGTGCTGAATCTCCAAAAGATGAAACTGGTAGTACCTCAGAAATATCTAAGTGATGACCCGAACCTGTGAAGTATGATTGGGTTTCAAAGAAGGTAACATCAGCGGACATAAGGTACCGCCGGAGGTCAGGAGAGTAGCATCGATACCCCTTTTGTGTTCTCGAGAAACCCAGAAATACGCACTTAAGAGCACGAGGAGCTAACTAATCTGTTCCTGGAGTAAGGTTATGGACAAAACAAGTGCTTCCAAAGATACGGGGTGAAAAAGAGAACAAAGGTAAATGGGGAAACATGACAGAGAATGGAACTTGGTTCTGGATAGCTGAAGATGGCATACGATTAATAAGATAGCAAGATGTAAGAACGGCATCCCCCAAAAACGCAACGGAGCATGAGATTGTATGAGTAGGGTACGAGCAGTTTCAAAAAGATGTCTATTCTTTCTTTCAGCTACCCATTTTGTTGAGATGTGTACGGACAAGATGTTTGATGAATAATCCCATGAGATTTCATAAACTGCTGAAATGGGGAAGACAAATACTCTCGGGCATTATCACTACGAAATGTGCGAATAGAAACCCCAAATTGATTTTGAATTTCAGCGTGGAAGGTCTGGAAAATAGAAAATAGCTCAGATCGATTTTTTATCAAAAATATCCAAGTGCACCTGGAATAATCATCAATGAAACTGACAAAGTAGCGGAATCCTAAGGTGGAACTGACCCGACTAGGACCCCAAACATCTGAATGGACTAAAGTAAAAGGTGACTCTGCTCGATTATCAAGACGCCGAGGGAAATGGGAGCGGGTATGCTTACCGAGCTGACATGACTCACACTCTAGAGCTGACAAGTGAGATAAACCAGATACCATTTTCTGAAGTTTTGACAAACTGGGATGTCCCAACCGTTTATATAATAAATCTGGTGAATCAGTAACAAGACAAGTTGTAGAAGGAAGACAAGATGTGAGTCCATGTGATTTAGCAAGGATAAGATAATAAAGTCCGTTTGATTCACGCTCGGTACCAATGATCCGCCCCGTACTGCGTTCCTGTATAAAAACATGGTCGTCAAGAAATAAAACAGCGCATTTAAGTGATTTGGCTAAGCGACTAACAGCTATGAGATTAAAAGGACTATTGGGAACATAAAGGACTGAATCTAAAGGTAAGGAAGGAAGTGGGCTTGCTTGACCTATTGCAGTTGCCATGGTTTGAGACCCATTGGCCATTGTGACTTTTGGAAGAGATTGAGAATACGAAATAGTAGTGAAAAGAGATTTGTTACCAGAAATATGATCTGATGCACCTGAATCAATGACCCAAGACTCAGAGGATGAAGATTGGGAGAAACAAGTCACGCTATTACCTGTTTGAACAACAGAAGCTATCTCAGAAGATGTCTGCTTACATGCTTTATACTGAAGGAACTCAATATACTCTGCTAAAGAAACCATCCGACTATTCAAAGCATCGGTTCCCATGTCGCTACAATTTGTAGTAGTATGGTTAACTTGAAATAGTGGAAATAAGTAACTCCTGTGAGAAAACTGAAAAAATAGCTTGAAAAACACTATTTACAGCAGGAAAACAGAACATTGTTCTGTGCCGGAAACACTGTTCACGCGGGGACCACTGTAGCTCGCCGGAAAATTCCAAAGTTGTCGGAATTTGTTGTAACCAGGATGGATAGACTCGGAATTCCTTTGCGAGCAAGCTGTCCTGAAGAAATATTTTCAAAAAATGGCCAGAAAGGTCACTGTTCACGCCGGAAAAATATAAAAGTGGCCGGAATTTGATTTGAATTAGATGGGCAGGCTCGGAATTTTGAGGAGAGCACACTGTCCTGAAGAAGCTTCGCGAAAAAATGGCCGGAAAGTGGCCGGAACCCTCGCCGGAAAAGTTGTTGCCGGCGCGTGGAGAAGCGTGGCGGCTTTTCTGCCGGATAAAATTTCAGGGGTTGGTAGTCGGAGGGTGATCTACCTCGTGGTGGTGTTGGTTTTAGCACAACACCGACAGAAAGTGACTTTCACTTAGACAAGCCTTAGGTCACCGGAAAAATTACACGATGACTAAGTTCTTTCTTCTCGGTTAACGCTGGAATGACGCACATCGATCTTTTCTCACTAATGCTCTGATACCATGTGAGAAGGCACGGGAGAAAATATGTTATTGATATTAGATGATAAATTCAATACAAGATGTCCCTATTTATAGCTATACACTACAAGGAGATATTACTCCTCTTCCAATGTGGGACAAGACTACACTATACATATCTATAAACTAACAGTTTGGTTTCTCACTTGGTATCAGACACCAGAAACATCCATGAAGTAGATGATGTCATCAGAGAAACCAACAGACATAACAAAAGAAGCATATACCATGAAAAATAAAACTGGGAAACCCACAGTTAGAAAGGGAGGAATCCTAACCCTCCCTTTGTAAACACACGTAACATCCCTTTCAGAGAGATACATGTAATACACATGTAGATATCGAAAATAGTAAATTTATAACAAGACAATTTTTCCATTAATCACCAATAGCAATTGGAGATGGAGGTTTCATAAGATCCTTTAGTTGTTTATCTTTTATAAGTAACGTTGCAAGACAACATGCAATTGTAACACAATCCTTATATATAAACTCCCAAAAATTTCACCATATATTTGTTTGCTAGAGATGAGACATGCATAAAAACAGATGTTAAAGACATGGGACAAGACGCTATCCCTTACAGACAGAGATATTGTTTTTGGTTTTCCCTTGGCCTGGGACCACGATTGCGGAAGGGGATTCCACATGTGCTTGATCACAGGTCACGCAAAAATCACTTCAAAAATGAAATACTGAATGATTCAAGAAATGTTGATCAATAAAACACAAGCAGCAAACCACCATAGTACCTTAATTGCAAAGAGATCCCCAGTTGTTCTCTTTTTCGCCAAGAAAACCCGACCAAATGCCCCACGGCTAATTGGTTTGATAATCTCAAAGTCATCAATAGACGTACGATCTTTAGAATGAATTGGGCTGGTTCTCAAGCTACGTACAACATCATCTTCCAAGGGAGCATCTTCATCAATGACAGTGCTAGTTAGATCCACTTTGTCATCATCGACCAGCTCACATAGTTGCAAATACTTCTCCCTGGATATTTGTGAACTCAAGATAAAGACAAACTTCTTGAAAGATGGAGTAGAAGGAAAAAGAAGAAGAAAAAGGATGGCAAGATTCCTTTGTTTTATCTCCGAGCCCCCTCTCCACTTCATGGTTCTTACTATTTATCATTTGTTTTTTGAGAGTACAAGCAGTATATGGATAAAACACAGGAAAGGTCAAATTACCGAATCAGCTTTTCAATGCGAGTTCCAAATGTTTCAACAGTAAGTGCATCCAACTTTCTGCGTTCCGTCACAACTTTTAAATCTTCAAGGCAAGAGAGCAAATAAGGTAAAGAGCGATCATCATCTATAGGCGTATTTGCCACACATCGAGCAATATCGGCAAGTTCATTCATCTGCAAAATTTAAAAAGTAACATGAAGCTGTCAAAAAAATCCTCCAGGCGAATAAACAAAAGAGAAGAAGAAAGATGCATTATAAAAGAAGTCGATACAAGTTATCCTGCACCTATTGAAGTCAACAGTTAGGCAGCTTATCACCCGTAGAATTAAAACCATCCACGACAATAATTAAATGTATATTCACACTGGGAAACAGAAAGCAGTGCTCCAGAGAACACTAACCTTTTCACCTTTTGGAAATTCACCCATCAAACAGATTTTTTTGGTATTAACCTCTTTAAATTTAAACCATTGTACGAAATCCTCTTTCGTTAGTTTTTAAAAAAAGTGGGGAACTCCGTGAGCAAAGTGGGAATTTAAAAAATTATGGGTTCTTTCTTTCCAAAAAGAAAAAGTAAATAAGATAGACCACTTCTCTCCTCCCTGCCTACCTTCACTTTCTTATTCTCCTCTAATTTCCTAAGTTTTTTTTTTTTTTTTTTTTTGAGGGGGGGGGGGGGGGGGGAATAGCCAGGTGAAGGAAAAGCACAATGGCAGAGATTATTGCTTTGTATCTCCATCTCCATTGCTCGGACAGTGAAAATATGCCTGTTGCTTATCATGATCACATTGCAAAAGCTAAAGTACTTTTGTAATTCCAGTTACTAAAAGAATTCGTGTATGGAGAAGGAATGAACTAGCATTTCTTTCGACTTATGCACCTTAGCAGAGTAGGAAAATGAAAGCATCCTATAACTGACCAACCGGTGAAAGGATGGTCAAACCCATAGATAGCCGGCAGCAAGCCCAGTACGAATAAGCAGACTGCTTTCTTGTTCATTTTAATCGTTGTTTTTTTTCTCTATTCTTGTTTCTTTTTCCCCATTCATCTTCCTTTTATGCTCTCATCCAGAGCAGCACAGGAAGGAGTGTGCTTTTGAGCCCAGAACTGTTAGCCGAAGTACTTTTATGTTCGTGTTTCTCTCTTTATTTTCTTTTCTATTTTACTTTCTTTTTCTCCCTTTCATCTCTCTATTGTAATGATCCATATAGGTGATATCTCCTGGTTGGATATAGGTTTAGACGTGTTATAGAATTTCTTTTATTATTATAATATATAAAACTTCCTTTTCACTTTCACTCTGATTTTATTTTGGCATGATGATGATATGAATTGAGCTTAAAGAAAGAAGTGAGGGTTCATAGCCGACCCCAACTTGTTTGGGACTAAGGCGTAGTTGTTGTTGCATCTCTCTCTATTGTCTCATCCAGCGAAGCATGGGAGGGCAAGAATAAGAATATGACTAATGGTTGAGGGGATAGGAGGTGGAGGAAAAGGAGAAGAAGAAAAACTAGCAGCAGCAAAATCATTTCGGGCCAAGGTTTTGATGCGCGAGAGAAAAAGAAAAAAGGGGAGAAAGGGATTTGACAACTCCGTTAATGGACCTAACAGAAAAGCTGCAACTTCTAGAAACTTCAATGGAGAGGATGCCACCAAAAACAGTTTCATGCAAAAATTGCCAAAATGATGAACAATTTCGTGGCAGCTGGATCAATTATAACCTATAAGGATATCCAACTTTCCACAAGAAGCACCGTGACTGCATCTCGAGAAAAGAGCACAAAATTGAAATTTTCAGGTTAGATAACAATTTCTAAGACAGGCTACATCTACTAACATATCCACAACCAGAGAAAATACATGCAAGTGCATGCAGACTCTGCTGGCAGCAATAAAATTTTTATAGTCGTATCACCAAAAAAAAGTGAAACAACTACAGGCTGAAGAATCATAGTAGTGTCTACCTGAGGGAGATCATCATGCTCAGAGAAACAACCTTTTCCTGTCAATAGCAGGTCGATTGGGCTGGTCTTTGGTGTCAGTAATGGGGACCTAGGTGTCATGCTGCCAGCAGATGATGTTGTCATTCCTTGATCAGACTTGGGTCCAAACCGGGTTTTACACGACATAGAAGGTAAACCTTTAAGTTCATCCATGAAAACAGAGTTATCCACTTCAGGAAGACAGTCGAGCATATCCTCTGAACCTCTGCGAGACCAGTCACTAAGCTTTGGAGAAAGAAGTTCAGATTCCTCCGTTACACTAGAGTTTGATACTTTTGCACCGTCTGGGCTTCCAACAGCATGCTGAATGTCCTTCTGTGCAAATGACTCCATGAGCTTCTCAAGAGTATCTGCAACCCTTATCAAGCGTTCATTAAGACTTAGACCCTTTTGATCACAACGATCGGCAATTGCACAAATTCTGGAGTGGTCTTCTACATGTAATGTGGGGACCTCCTCCTCACAAATACGACATATTATTGAACTCTCATCAGAAACACCTGGTTGATCACCCCAGTAACCCCAGGAAACTTTACGATGGTGTTTGGAAGGAACTGAGGAGTGTGCATGAGAATCCCTAGCAGAAGAAAGATCAGGATGCTTAGCAGTAGCTAGATCATCAGAAGGGCCTCTTTTATCCATTAATAGCTTCGTAGATTCAATATTGCTATCAGTGTTCTCCTCTTTGATTGGAGAAGCTTCTTTGGGACTTTTTCCTGCTGGAGTTGGAAATTTCTTCCAAGATGCCATTCGATTCCTACTGCCTGGAGAATCCAGTTTTTTTGCAGTTTCAGCTTCTGAGGTCTGAAAGTTACCTGGCTGTACAGCTTGATCTCTCTTCCATTCAGAGCCATGTTGTTCCTGACTGTAAGATTTTTTTGTAGGAGGCAACTTTGGGAACTTCAGAGGACCAGATATCTTTCCATCTCTTCGTTTCTCTACAGGTTGCAACGATTGACGAAGCTGAAATAGAGATTCATCCTCAGCAAATCCACTTTCCTTGTGAAACTGAAGCAATCTTGTGCACCTTGTAAGTATAAAAAGCATTCTAGTGTGCAGCTGCTTTAGCGTACCCATGGGGAGTTCCTGGCGTCTATCATCAAGTTCCTGAACGATGCCCTCACACTGAAGCCAAAATTCCCCAGGAGATGTCATTGCACATCTCCGAGCCAAAACCAGTAAATCTTCAATAGTTTCCTGCCATTCTGGATGAGTTTCGGCATTTTTTTCTAGAACTCCAACCAGATCTGCTGCGAAAACACGCAAATCAGTATCGACTTCCTCCTTTGCTTTGTCAAACTTTGCCCTGATCATTGTTAAAACCTCCTGTTGAAATTGCAATATACTGATCAACATTTGAAAAAGTATGCTGATCATTTACAAACTTCAAGAACCTTGCAAAACAGTTGAATTACCTCCAAGTTGTTTAAACCTCGAGGTTTCCAGAATGGAAAAGGCCGTACACCTTTGGAATTTAGTTCATGCGAAAAACTTTTTATATCTGCAGGAAACCTTTTCCTAGGAGCACTAGTCACCCGGAGTAAAGCTTGAAAGCGTGGTGATTCAGACTCCTTTGGGTTGTCACATTCATAAGATGCCTAGAAAGTACAAATTACATTAGAATAAGAATAATACAATAGCAACAAAAGAATCAATTAATGCAACAGGTTAATCCTCTTTACCTTCAATTCTGGAGTATAAACATCTGAGCTCCTCAGACCTCCAGAATAGCCGCAAGATGAACTGAATCGGCCTGCATAAGGATCAAAACATAAGAAACTAGAGCATAACTTTAACCTCAAGCAACTACGTGAACTTCCTATCCCAGAACATATTACTAATTCAGTGACTTTTCAGCAGTCATATGAATAGCTTTCTTTTTTAAGTCGAATAAAAGAAAAGGAAGAACACTTGTTGGCCAGATTACAACACAAAACGTTGCATGTAGTAAGAACAAAGCCATTCATACAATTCCCTAGAATGCTTACTGCAATGGAGGAGAACTAGCTCTTACTGGACTTCAGTTGTTAAAATGCCTAATGATCAATTTATATCTCTGTCCATATATGCACCTAACGTCTAATCCTTAGTCGGATAGAGGTAATCAACATTCAAGCAGCAAAGAAAGGGAGCCCAGAGGCATAAGGTACAACTGGTTGAAGTAGTGAAGAAGAACTACTTCCATGATACTGTATGGACCAGAAACATGGGATTACCAGACTTGTCAAGGAAACAAAACAAAAGAAAGAAAGAAAGAAAGAAAGAAAGGAAGGAAGAAAGATCGGAAACCAGCCATGTTTGTCCTTTATCGGACCAATGCCAATTTCCTATCAGAGTCGCAAACTAGTGCATTTTTATCTGAAACTATAGGAAACAAATGTAACTTTGCATCGGACTTTTACGAACTTTATAAACAAAGCCCGCTAATAGGATTCAGTCTGCCGCAAAGCGAAAGGGTAGTCCTTGGGAGCCTAAGAGATTCTTTTTTTAGTAGTCGATGGAGCCTACTTAAGACAATAAAATCACAATAAAATTATTGCAGAAGCTTTTAGCATTGCTTAATCATGGAAATGAAAAAATCCAATACTTCCACCTTCTTTGGGAATCACAGAAGACTAGGAAAAACACCAAATATGGATGAACATGCAAAATAGTGTAACAAGAAATCAAACCTGAAAATTAAAAATAATAATGTACCACTGAATAATCTAAACTCAATATGCAGTTCTTGCTTGTGGATGATAATTTCATGAGCCTAAAAGGGAAATTTATCTAGTATCGTGCTGGACAAAGTTGTCCCCAATAGTTAGTACTGAACACTTTTTGGAGTTTATTAGCTCTCTTGTCCTAGATTGAGACATTGTATAGGGGCTAGCAACTCACTTTTGTTTTTTTTGTATATCTGCTTCTTGTAAGTAGCTCCTTGTACTCTTGCATCTTCTTGATGCCTTTTAATACAACAATTTATTTCATCAAAAAAAAAAAATTATCTAGTATCGTTGCTCGGCCAAAGTTTCACCACTAACTATGTCAAACATCTTTGATTGTGTTATCCTTTTATGGGGCCAATTGAGATCTCCAGGGCTAACTGTTCTGTTTCCTTATTTTTATATGCGTCATATTTTTAAATAAACATTATGTACGCTAAATTTCTAAAACTATCAGTACAGGTGTATTTGGTTCTTTATTTCCTTTTTTCAGAAAACTTGAAAAAAATGCCAAAACAGAAGCCAAAAGAATTTCATATGCATCAGTCTTTAATTCTGCCGTACAGTTTTGTAGGTGTTATCATTATATGGTGGCACAGGGGTGGTGCACCACGTTACCCAATTAGAATGTCAAGGATGTGGGCAGGACAGCTATGTCAACCGCACAGTTTAGGTGAATATCAGCAACGAGACACGCATGGGAGAGCCCAGTGCTGCACATGAAAGTGACAGCATAGGGCAAGGTGGAACACATGGGCATGCAGCACCTCAACCACGTACCAACAAGGGCAGAGCAGCCTGAGCGATAAACCATGACATGGCTTTGATGGTGCGCAGCAAGCCAACCCACCCACTTCATCTTAGTCACTTATTGTGATAGCTTAGGACAATGAGGATCATCCCTGGAGGAATAGATCTTGCCATACCCCATTCTTAATATTTCTTTGTGAACCAGAAAGAAACAGGGCCAACTAAGAATCCCGTTATGTTTTCTAGTAGAAATCAAAAGTATCAATGCTTTTGTATTAGCAGCCCTCAAAACTTAGTTCGTAGTATCAGACTTAATTATCAACAAAGTCTTATTTCCTCCATAATTTTCCTTCAACATCTAAGGCACTATGAAAAGTTGCAAGATGAGAAACACTGCAACCACCATCTGCTCCCTGTCCCTGAAGAAAACCCACCCAAAAGAAAAACCTCCGGCACTCCGCCTGTCACTATCATCTGACGTATCAATGGATTCACAGAAAGCACTTCAACTAAACTGTGACCGAGGACAATGTGGAATTCTATACCAAAACCAATTTTTCCCCGCAAACCAAAATGTTCCATCTTTCTTCCATTTGACTCCAATTGAACATTTGCTCATTTGGAAAATAGCAGACAGCCCTCTGCATAACTAGATATTTCATTCAAAAGTAAAACCTTCTGAGAATTACACTAAGCCTTAGCTTCTACCTCCTTGTCAAATAGTGTATAATTCATTTTGTCTAGAAACTTACTATTCTAACAATCAAGATCACCATGAAAAACCATGTACTGCATGATTCAGTTTCCTAACCTAGTAAATCACACCGTCAAGGGCATCTGTCTTAGTGTTCGAGTGTTGGATCACCGTATGCCAAGAATCAACTGATTTGGAACTAAGATCCTTGTATTGTTGAAATACACAAGTTGAAAGTTGTATCAGAGTTTCTAGTTGCATCAGCATTTGCTACTTTTCTACTTCCCTTGTGTGATAATAGAATTAGCCTTTCAAACACAGCAACTAGTATTCACATTTTAAGCCAGTGGATGTGAAGTACCACACTCACTCACTAATATTTACGTGCTTCATACAGATATATACATATGTATGTGTGTAATTCATTGTAATTCATGTAGCTTTTGTAATAGCAAAGGCAAGGACTTTACCTGCTTCAGTAGATGATTCACCATTCTGCAGCCTCGATGGACCAGGTACACGTGGACTTTGCTCCCTGGAATGACCACTCTCAGAAGACATACTATCTGAATTTCTCACATTATCTGCGGAACCCATCACTGACTTCTTCTCAACACTCTTCTTACCCGAAACAGAACTCGACGGGCCCACTACATTCTTTGACAGATTGCTAGCACCCAGTGAATTTCCCTTATCTCTACTAGCATACCCAAAAAAGCTCTCCTGTGGCAACGGCCCAGATCGAGTCTTTATCTTATTTAAGCCCAACGATGATGCCACAATCGGCGACACTGATACAGACGTAGGCCCCACTTCCTTAGCCGGATTCTTAGTGGAAGTCGGACTCGGGCTGGGACTTTCTTTACCTTTAACATCTTTTTTCTTAGTAGCAAAGGTTGAAATGGAAGATGGGGTAATAGGAGAGTTGGAAGAAGAAGTAGAAGTGGACTTAGACTTCTTCTTGTCGGATCGGATCGGGGAATTGGACCCAAGGGATCGTGGACTGTTGTTGGAGGATCCATCTGGGCTTGATGGGTCGGATTTCTTAGATGAGAAAAATCGGCCTTTGAATACCATAGCTAGGGTTTAGTGATTAATAATTAATTGATTACTTGTTATTTCTTGTTGAAGTGAATTACAGCCCCAGCTGTAGAAGCATGAGGGGCTGTGAAGTTGGACTAGAACATGAGAATGGAGATTTGACTACTGATGCAGAGTTTGGACTGAGGGAAGACTCTGTAGTTTTCGAGGTTTACTACTGTTTTTCTCTGTTGAATCGGAAATGGTGACGGTGACTGCGTCCGATGGAAGTTTTGGAGACAGATTGAGAAAGTAATGGGGGATGAAATGGAACAACCAGGAAAAGAAAAGACTCGACTGTCTTCCATTTCTCTATTTATATGAAGTTTTTGAGTTTCAAATTTCAATTACTCCACAACAAAAATATAAATAAACAAAAATTAAAAGATGAAAAAAAATACATGTCCATCTATTTTTTTCAAATAACTTACCACGCAATAGAAAAATAACAACAAAAAAAATGATAAAGAATTTTATTTTGGTTTTCCACTTCGGTACTCCAAACTCATCTAGATTCTAACTAGAAAGTCTAACTTTGAGGGTAAGTATTATTTACCAAGTATAAAGGAATACTTATCGTTGTATTGAAACGTTTGATACGTAAGATACTAAATCAATACCTTTACAATATTAAATTAGAGAAAATGGATACTTTGGGGACTGCGGGCCCATCGAGGTTGAGCAGGTCGTGGGAGCTATGTGTAAGATGAGTAGGGGCAGAGCGTCCGGGCTAGACAAAATTACGGTTGATTTTTGGAAGTGTGTGGGTTGAGCAGGCTTGAAGTGGCTGACTGTGTTGTTTAATGTTATTTTTAGGACAAAGAAGATGCCGGATGAGTGGAGGTGGAGTACAGTGATACCGTTGTATAAGAACAAAGGCGATATCCAGAGTTGTAACAACTACAGGGGTATCAAATTACTCATTCATACCGTTAAAATTTGGGAGAGGGTGGTTGAAGTGAGGGCGAAGAGGACGGTGTCAATATCAGACAACTAGTTCGGGTTCATGCCATGTCGTTTTACTTCGGAAGCTATACACCTTGTTAGACTATTGGTGGAACAATATAGGGAAAAGAAGAAGGATTTGCACATGGTGTTTATTGACCTAGAGAAAGCATATGACAAGATTCCTAGAGAAGTTTTCTGGAGTTGCTTGGAGGCGAAATGTGTGTCGGTTGCCTATATTAGGGCGATTAAGGACATGTATGATGGGGCTAAGACTCGGGTTAGGACAATAGGAGGCGACTCTAAAGATTTTTCGATTGTTATGGGATTACACCAAGGTTCTGCGCTCAGTCCGTTCTTGTTTGCCCTGGTGATGGACGCGTTAACACACCATATTCAAGGGGAGGTGACATGGTATATGCTATTCGTTGATGGCATAGTTCTGATTGATGAGTCGCGAGCCGGCGTTAACGAGAAGCTGGAGGTTTGGACACTGTGAGCACCTAATTTTTGACTATATTTGAATTTTTATCACATTCTATTATGTAAATATTTTCATAAATTTAATATATATTCTTTTAGCTTTGTTATATTTTTTTTATATAGTGTAAAAATTAATAATAATTTAAAATATCAATTATTACTATTAGTATTATTTTTATTTTTTATTTTTATCTTTAGTTTTAAATAAAATGAATTACAAAAACGAAAAAAATTAAAAATTAATTATTTTTTTTAAAATTTCGGATGGGAATTAAAAAATAAAAAAAGTAGAAATATAAAATTAAAAAGTAAAAGTAAAAGTAGGTGAAAATTATTTAATAAAAAAGTAAATGAAAGTGAAAAAGTAAAAAAAATAAAAGTAAAAGAATGTGGAAATTTAAAAAAATGAAAAATAAAATAAAGTTGAAATTAAAAAATAAAAGTAAGGGTATCTGATTTTTTTTTAATAAAAGTAAAAGTAAGTGAAAATTAAAAAAAATAAAAGTAAAATAAGTGGGAAATTAAAAAAAAAGTAAAAAAAGTGGGATTTTAAATATATTAAAAGTAAAAAAAAAGTGAGAAATTAAAAAATAAAAGTAAAGGAAAGTGGAGAATTATTTTTTAAAAAAAATAAAAAAAAATGGGAAGTGAAAATTCTTTTTAATTAAAAAAATAAAAAAATCTGAAAAATCCGAATTTTTTTCTATAAATAGAAGATAAATGTGAAAAAAAAAAGAGGGAGGAGGGAATTGAGAGAAATTTATTTTCTTCTTCTAGGATAAGGGAATTTCTACTTGTGTCATTCTTTCTTCGTCTTTCTTTCGAAAATCCAGCCTAAAATTCCAGCAAAAAACCAACACCTAACACCTCATCTTCCTCCATGAACCACCATCTGAAACTTACCCAAACACTAAAACAAAAGAGTTTCAGTCGAGGTTAGAAGCTCCGTCGATGTTCTCGATACCGTTTCCGGTTGTGGTTAGTTCGTACAAAAGTCCATCAGAGCTTTGTTAATGTTGTACCGAAGAATATTTAGCTATTGAAAGGTCCATTTCTTATTCTCCAGTTTTCGGATTCCAATTCATATTATATTTGCTATAAGTTTGAATGTTTTTTTTTCCTGTTTTGCTTAAAGATTGTTTCACGATTGGTTTACTATTTCACTTGTTATTTTTTAAGGATATTTTAGTCTAATTGCTTACTGTTTTTAGTTTTAGTTAATTAGCATGCCTTGAAGTCCTTGGTTAATTCTTTTGGTGTTAAGACGTGAATTTTGCTTCACCGGTGTCGTTATTTTGGAATGATTGTTAGTGCTAAGAATATGGGCTCAAAGCTTAATTGGTAAATAAATTATTTCCTAATTGGGCCATACACTAATATCTTGAAAGATGAGTTGGACATTCACATGAAATGATTGGGCTTTAGGAATTACTTTTTAATGATAAGAACGATTGGATTAATTAATATATTACTATCACTTGGGGCATATTCTATAGATTATAAGATGAATTGAAAGAGCCTTTTGATCATCAAGTACTAAAATCCATTAGCAATTAAGACATGTCATCCACAAATAAATTCCATAATCTATGGCCTTCACAATAATCTCAAATTAGTTTAGGAAGATAGACTCATAAACATTCATAGCTTGCTTTAGGCGTGATTAATAAATCATCGTGACTATGGATACGGTTCCCGTTGCATAGTCACAATATGTAAACCCCAACTCAAGTACGCGTTTCACGCGACTTGACTTCAACTTCGAATAATAATAAAAATAAGCATGTTGTAAATCGCGGGTGCATTTCACGTGATGCGATTCGCAATATGTACAAAAACAAATGAGTGTGCGACATCGCGACTTGTTCAAATAAGTTCCATAAATAATTAAAAGCGATTAAAAGTTAAAAATGCACAATAGGTTTTAAGCATGTATTAAATAAGATAATTAGGCCAATCATTAATAGTTGAGCGACCGTGCTAAAATCACGAAACTCGGGAGTGCCTCATACCTTCTCCTGGGTTAACAGAATTCCTTACCTGATCTTCTGTGTTCACAGACCACAAAAATAGAGTCAAATTTCCTCGATTTAAGATTTAAAATAAACCGATGACTTGGGACACCATAAATTATTTCAAGTGGCGACTCTGACTGAAACAAATAATTCTATTTCGAATAATGTCACTTTAATTGGAAAAACTCCCCTACCCCTATTCCCAATGCGGGAAAAAGGAGGTGTGACAACTCTGGCGACTCTGCTGGGGAAAAGAACCCAGAATCTCTGGTTCAAGGTTCAGAATTCGATCTTAGAATAGCTGTTATACTTGGCTTTTATTTATTATCTGATTTTTACGTGTTTGAGCCTAATGTGCTAAATGCCGCTTTTTACCGCTTTGATATTGCTTGAACTGTATATAAACTGTTACGAAACCCTCTTCTCTTTGAGTCTTCTAAATCTTCTGGGAAGCGTGCGTTTCGCGTGACTTCTTTTCTGTTAGAGTCATACCCCTAATTTTAGAATAAGGATCGGACAAGTTGCAAAGCCGGTGAAGCTTTTGTATTCCCGGTATGCTGCCTTCCCTCGGCTCGAGTTGTCCGCTCGGGTAAGCCAGGTTTAGAACAACACACCTAGGATCTAAACCTAGAATATCATAGCCTCATGCCGGATCCCTAGTATGAACGTTTATTTGTATCACGTGCATTTGACTTTGGGGACTCAACACAGGGGTTGGGTTCGTCTAGGACAGGTGTACCCAATATAAAGGACCATCCTTATGCATTTTACGTGCTACTTGTGCATATGTTTGTTTCGGCTTGTATGTTGACCGGCTTCTAGAATAAGGAAAGGGAATCAAGAAAAAACAAAGAGTGAGGTAGGAGAGAAAAAAATTACCCGATTTTGAAAATTCAGGTATTTGAAAAGTACTGAAACTGTGCCGAAATTTTGAAAAAAAAAAGTCATTTTCAAAATAAGTCGTGTTTTCCTATTGCGCCAAAACTTACCGAACTACGCGGGTCTAATTCTTACCGGATGTGAGATATATAGGCAAACCCCATCGGTTCCGGCCCCAATTTTCAAAAAATTCAAAAATATTTTCCATTTTCTTAATTAACTCTTTAGAATTATTTCCTTAGGAAAAAAATCCAAAAATATTTTTTTTCTTTTCCAAATTCTTTCATTCGATAAAAAAAAAATTCAAAAATATTTTCCTTTAGTTCCTGTCTTTCTTTGACACATAAAATCCAAAAATATTTTCGCTCTTTTATAGAAGTTTTTCTTTCGGAAATTGAAAAATTAAAAATCCAAAAATAATTCTTTAATTCATTCTTTAGAAGTCTTTTCGTAGAAAATCCCAAATATAAAAAATAATTTAAAACCAAAAAAAATATTTCTTTCTTTATAGAAGTCTTTCATTTGAAAAAAAAGAAACAAATCAAATCAAAATCCAAAAATATTTTCTACCTTTTTTTTATAAGTCTTTCTCCCAAAAAGTTCAAAAAAAAAAAACTATTTTCTTTCTTTTCAAAAAAAATAAATACAAAAAAATCGAAATCAAAAAATATTTTCTTTCTTCTTTATAAGTCTTTCTTTCGAAAATTAAAAAAATAATTCAAAATCCTGGAAAAAAAAAAGAGTGAGTTTATTTATTTTATTCCTTATCTTTCCGAACTACGCAAGATCTGATTCATGCGGCGTCATGATACGTAGGCAATCCACATCGGATTTGATCATTGACATCAAATAAAGTGAGTGAAACCAAAAAAAAAAAAAAGAGAAAAAAGAAAACAAAAGAGTGACAAAAAAAAAACAAGAGTGAAAAATCCAAAAACAGAACTCTGTGTCCAGAAAACCGCGGAATATTTTTGTGAATATGCTGTCAAATGGCGCGAGCAAGCCGCCAGGGTAAAACCTCAAATGGACAAAGCATAAATGGCTACGGTTTTCCTAAAGGCCCAAGAGGCGGATTACTTCCAGAACATGATGTCCGCTATGGGTAAGTCGTTCGATGAGGCTATCAAAATTGCGGAAATGGTTGAAAACGGTTTAAAAACAGGTCGAATCTTGAGTCATGCTGCTTTTAAGGCCACATCACAGACTGCTCAGAATGGTTCGGAGGGTTTGATGACCAGAAATGAGAGAGAAGAGGGAGCCATGATGGCTTCGAGCTCGAGGGGGTCCGCAGGTCATTCAGCCAATCATATGTATTGCTTAAGGTCCCACCACACTATTATCCCTTTCAAGATGCTGCTTATGTCGTGGCACCGCCTCCCTATGCGGTGATGAACGCGCAACCTTAAACGCGGCCGCATCATTATACACAAAACCGAGCTCCACCTCCCAGAAATGCCCATCATTACCAAGCTCCATATAATCCTCAACCAAATGTCCCCCAGTACAATCCTCGCTCAAGAGAGCCTTTCAGAAAGAATCAGTTTACCCCTATTGGTGAATCGTATTCAGGCTTGTTCCAAAAGCTAATCAGGCTAGGTCTGTTACAGCCAGTGGCCCCGAACCGGCCGAACCCCGAGTCCCCCTCGCACCGAGATAATGCTATAGGTGAATACCACTCTGGAGCAGTGAGACACAGTACTGAGGACTATTGGACTCTCAAAAGGGCAGTTGAAGACTTGATTGAAACTGAAAGAATCGTTCTTCGGGACGAAAAGGCTCCTAATGTGATGAACAATCCTTTGCCTGCTCACAACAATCGGCCAGTAGTCGGAATGATTTGTGAAGATGAGGAATTTGATCCGGCACTGAAGGCCATTGGAGCCATTGCCGAGACAGAAGAAAAGCCAAAAAATAGTCACCAAGCTTGAATGTTCCCCATCTGACGGGAGTCTCGGTAGCCAGCCTTGCTATCCTTTCTGCATCCTGATTATCTCAGGGAGTGATCCGGATGTTTTACTTTATTGTCTTACTTTCCGATGTAAACCCTTTTATCTTTAAAATTCAAAAAATAAAAATTCGAAAAAAAAATCAAATGAAATTAATATTTCATTGTCCAGGAATGTCTCTTTTCTTAATTTTGTCACTTCTCTTATTCTTTCTTCAGTTCTGTTAAATGCAGATTTCAATAACATGACATGCTTGTGGATTTCATGCTCAGATCCTAAAACGTTGTCAGACTCTGAAATAATGAATCAAGAATCAGAATGCAATCAAGATAGGTTTAAGGAAATAAAATAAAGAATCGGTACAGCTAAAGATAATTGGCTCCAGATTGGAATGGCCCATACATTATAACAAGATGTACTGCCAAAAGAGTGCGTTACTCCTAGGAAACATCGAAGGAAATGTCCCTGAAACAACTGTCAATGCACGTGCAGTCAAAAGGTACTATGTTTGATCCTCCATAAAATATTAATGTTCTCCGGTTGGGATGACGAAGGCTTTCATTCTCGCTACCCAAACACCATTAACCAGTTTGTAAACCCTTTGAGCCGGTTACTCTTCTTTGAATACCCTCTTTGGAACCTGAAAGTATTATTAAACAAAGAGGAAAAGAAATGAAAAATAAAAAAGAAAAAAAAAAGAAAAAAAAGGAAAGTGAAAAGAAAACAAAGCAAAATAGAAAGAAAAGAAAAACAAAAAAAATAAAAAATAAAAAGTTTCTTGAACTACGTTCGACTTGATTCCGAAAGGATACGTAGGCAGCCTCTCTTTGGGGTTCAGTCACACCGAAACAAAAACCCAAATTCCCCCAAAAGTGAAACTGGGGCAGATTTTATAATGGTTTGGCGATGGTTTTGTCTCAAAGGTTCCAAAGTTGTAATTCAATCCAAATCCTTTTTACCCAAATCCTTTTCAAGTCCTTCCGATCAATCGGCAGAGAGGTTCAAAAAGGGAGGATATAGTTACTCGGATCTGATACAACAAAACGAGAGAAATAAAATGAGAGAGTCTTATCAGTGAAAACCTCACGGGCACCATAAAGCAATGGTAAGTAGAAAAAATCGAAAATGAGAGAGTCTTATTAGTGAAAACTTATAAAGAGCACTATAAGGCGATGGTGAGAAGAGAAATAAGAGAGGCCAGCTGGTGAAAACCCTCAAAGGGCACCACTGATCGAAAAGAGGATCCTCACAGTCACTGGCATCGACACAGTCCTGGGGCAAAGTTTCTCAGTCTCAAGGCAAGAGTTGTGATGAATTTCTGAGAGTTGGACGGTTTACACAAATCGGGCATCTAGTCCAAGAGGCATGTCATGTTCATTGAAGTCCGTATACACTCCAGGTAAGTCCTTCTTTCTTTTCCTCGAAAGGGATACCTCTTGTCTAAATTCATTTGTCCATTCCATTATTTGCTTTTCTTTGAATCTTTTTCGGTTTAACTCTGTTCCGAAACTAAGACAAAGAAGGGAAGGCAGGACTGATTTATAGGGTTCTCACTTGATACAAGCCACTATGCAAAATAAAAGGCACCCAATCTCGGCAGGGGTATCAAGTCAATCCCGACTGGCCATGGCGGCCAATGCTCCAAAATTAAAATCTCTTAGAAGGAGGAAATCAAATTGAAGTGCCTACAAAGGCAAAATGAAGTTGAAAAGGTTAAGTCCCACGTGGCTAACCATCTTGGCAAAGTTTGAAAAGCCAAAGGTTCCCCAATGCTCTGAAGTTAAATTTAGAGGAAAGAAGTGAAAAGCATACAAAGGCAAAATGAAGCTGAAAAAGGTTAAGTCCCACGCGACTAGCCGTCATGGTAAAGTTTTGGAAAAGCCAAGGGTTCTCCGGGGCCAGAAATGAAATCGGTGTTCAGGGAACAACCAGTTGCAGTTGAAAGTACCATCAAATAAGCCGGCCAAGATCAAGTGACTGAAACACTCAAGGCCGCAAAACCAACCACCGTTTCAAGCTGACAAATTGTTCTTTGTTTGAAAAAATAGGAAACAAGTACAATCCAAAAGCAACCTTGCAAGAAGCAGGTGCAACCAAAAAGAAATTGCGCAAAGGCTAGAAACAGTTTTGCAGCAACCACTCCAAAAGGGAAGTCTCCTCCAAAAAATTATTTCCCGTATTTACTCATTCTCTGAAATAAAATAAAAATGATGAAAAGAAAGAAAAAAGAATAAAAAGTTCAAAATCATGCTAGTATAGGGTCTCCAACCCCTAGCTGCGTTTTTCTAACATAGGGTCTCCACTCCCTAGTTGATTTTATTTTAGATATAATGTCTCCACTCCCTAGTCTCTTTTTCAACATAGGGTCTCCACTCCCTAGTTGAAGTTATTTTAGACATAGGGTCTCCACTCCTTAGTCACTTTTCCAACATAGGGTCTCTACTCCCTAGTTGATGATTTTTAGACATAGGGTCTCCACTTCCTAGTCGCTTTTCCAACATAGGGTCTCCACTCCCTAGTTGATGATTTTCCAACATAGGGTCTCCACTCCCTAGTTGATATATTTAGACATAGGGTCTCCACTTCCTAGTCTCTTTTCCAACATAGGGTCTCCACTCCCTAGTTGATGATTTTCTAACATAGGGTCTCCACTCCCTAGTTGATGATATTTTAGACATAGGGCCTCCACTCCCTAGTCTGCTTTTACAACATAGGGTCTCCACTCCCTAGTTGGTGATTTTCCAACATAGGGTCTCCACTCCCTAGTTGAAGTTATTTTAGATATAGGGTCTCCACTCCTTAGTCACTTTTCCAACATAGGGTCTCCACTCCCTAGTTGATGATTTTTAGACATACGGTCTCCACTCCCTAGTCGCTTTTCCAACATAGGGTCTCCACTCCCTAGTTGATGATTTTCCAACATAGAGTCTCCACTCCCTAGTTGATATATTTAGACATAGGGCCTCCACTCCCTAGTCTCTTTTCCAACATAGGGTATCCACTCCCTAGTTGATGATTTTCTAACATAGGGTCTCCACTCCCTAGTTGATAATATTTTAGACATAGGGCCTCCACTCCCTAGTCTACTTTTACAACATAGGGTCTCCACTCCCTAGTTGATGATTTTCCAACATAGGGTCTCCACTCCCTAGTTGAAGTTATTTTAGACATAGGGTTTCCACTCCCTAGTCATTTTTCAAACATAGGGTCTCCACTCCCTAGTCACTTTTCAAACATAGGGTCTCCACTCCCTAGTTAATTTTTTTTAGACATAGGGTCTCCACTCCCTAGTTGGTGATTTTCCAACATAGGGTCTCCACTCCCTAGTTGATGATTTTCCAACATAGGGTCTCCACTCCCTAGTTGATATATTTAGACATAGGGTCTCCACTCCCTAGTCTCTTTTCTAACATAGGGTCTCCACTCCCTAGTTGGTGATTTTCCAACATAGGGTCTCCACTCCCTAGTTGATAATATTTTAGACATAGGGCCTCCACTCCCTAGTCTGCTTTTGCAACATAGGGTCTCCACTCCCTAGTTGATGATTATTTTAGACATAGGGTCTCCACTCCCTAGTCTCTTTTCCAACATAGGGTCTCCACTCCCTGGTCGCTTTTCAATATAGGGTCTCCACTCCCTAGTTGATGATTTTTAGACATAGGGTCTCCACTGCCTAGTCGCTTTTCCAACATAGGGTCTTCACTCCCTAGTTGATGTTTTTAGACATAGGGTCTCCACTCCCTAGTCTCTTTTCCAACATAGGGTCTCCACTCCCTAGTTGATGATTTTTGGACATAGGGTCTCCACTCCCTAGTCTTTTTTCCAACATAGGGTCTCCACTCCCTAGTTGATGTTATTTTAGACATAGGGTCTCCACTCCCTAGTCTCTTTTCCAACATAGGGTCTCCACTGCCTAGTTGATGTTATTTTAGACACAGGGTCTCCACTCCCTAGTCTCTTTTCTAACATAGGGTCTCCATTCCCTAGTTGATAATATTTTAGACATAGGGCCTCCACTCCCTAGTCTGCTTTTGCAACATAGGGTCTCCACTCCCTAGTTGATGTTATTTTAGACATAGGGTCTCCACTCCCTAGTCGCCTTTCCAACATAGGGTCTCCACTCCCTGATCTCCTTTCCAACATAGGGTCTCTATTCCCTAGTTGGTTTTTATTTTAGATATAACATCTCTACTCCCTAATCTTCTTTTCCAACATAGGGTCTCCACTCCCTAGTTGATTTTATTTTAGACATAGGGTCTCTACTCCCTAGTCTCCCTTCCAACATAGGGTATTCACTCCCTAGTTGATTTGATCTTAAATGCAGGGTACACGACTCCCTGATATATTTGCCAATATAGGGTATCCCTTTCCCTGGCTACATTTTCCCAACATAAGGTACACCAATCCTTAGTTGAGACATACTGTTGACAATAAAGGAACACCATAAAAAAATGACTTTTTCGGGTACACCACTCCTGGCTTTTTTTCGCTTTCAATAAAGAAGTAGTGTAGAATTTTGTTACAATAACTCACGAAATTTTTCCAGTGCAAACTGAGGCAAAAAAATTTCGTTCGTTTATTTGTTTTGTGTCTGAGTAGGTTTTACCTCGAGGCACAGGGTTCGAGATGACCAAAAGAATAAGTCTCAATTCAGAATAAAAGAAAAAAAAAATAAGTGAATCCAAAATGCAAAAGCAGTTGAAAAGATGTGGAATGCTCAAGACATAATTGAAGCCACGAGCATTGGAGCCCCGTTTTGATTAGAAGAAGCTATAGAACAATGAACTGGAACCCACAACTAGTGAGTATCAAGGTTTAGATCAGAGTCTGCATGAAGAACCAGTCAGGACTCAAGATCAAGTTTTAGAAGATTCATAGATAGGAATCTTGTAACTCATAACTGATAGGATTGTTTAGTTTCTTTTTTATTTTGATATAATAGCAGGATAGCAGACCGGAGCCTCGACGGAACCTCACCTGACTCCTCAACTCATCATTCTACCATTCTCCTTGAACTACACGCGACCTGATTCCCCTATAACCCGGGATATGTAGGCTGTCCAAAACCAGGACTCGGTTGCACCCTATCTTTTATTTCTTTTCCTTTTGAATAATGGTTTGATAAAAAATTAGTCACATGGCTCACCTAGTCTTTGCTTGAAAACTCTTCATCTTTCCAAGCAAAGAGGGGTAGTTGTGGATTAATTAATATATTACTATCACTTGGGGCATATTCTATAGATTATAAGATGAATTGAAAGAGCCTTTTAATCATCAAGTACTAAATGATCCATTAGCAATTAAGACATGTCATCCACAAATAAATTCCATAATCTATGGCCTTCACAATAATCTCAAATTAGTTTAGGAAGATAGACTCATAAACATCCGTAGCTTGCTTTAGGCCCGATTAATAAATCATCGTGACTATGGGTACGGTTCCCGTGGCATAGTCATGATATGTAAACCCCAACTCAAGTACGCGTTTCACGCGACTTGACTTTAACTTCGAATAATAATAAAAATAAGCATGTTGTAAATCGCGGGTGCGTTTCACGTGACGCGATTTACAATATGTACAAAAATAAATGAGTGTGCGACATCGCGATTTGTTCAAATAAGTTTCATAAATAATTAAAAGCGGTTAAAAGTTAAAAATGCACAATAAATTTTAAGCATGTATTAAATAAGATAATTAGACCAATCATTAATAGTTGAGCTACCGTGCTAAAACCACGGAACTCGGGAGTGCCTCACACCTTCTCCTGGGTTAACAGAATTCCTTACCCGGTCTTCTGTGTTCATAGACCACAAAAATAGAGTCAAATTTCCTCGATTTGAGATTTAAAATAAACTGATGACTTGGGACACCATAAATTATTCCAAGTGGCGACTCTGACCGAAATAAATAATCCCATATTTCGAATAATGTCACTTTAATTAGAAAAACTCCCCTACCCCTATCCCCCGTGCGGGAAAAAGGAGGTGTGACAGACACAGACTCTTGAGTCTGAGGGTTTCAAGCTGAGCAGGCTGAAGACGGAATACCCAGAGTGTAAGTTCATCGCTGAGTTGAGGGAAGTGGGCGTGAATGTGAGGCTTGGATCACAGGTCGTCCCAAGTATAGGCAGTTTGAAGTACCTTGAGTCGGTTATCCAAGGTGAGAAGAGATCGACGAGGATGTCACACACCGTATTGGAGTAGGGTGGATGAAGTGGAGGTTAGCATCTGGAGTCCTGTGTGACAAGAGAGTGCCACCGATACTTAAAGGTAAGTTTTATAAAGCAGTGGTTAGACCGGCCTTGTTGTATATGGCTAAGTGTTGGCCTGTTAAGAATTCGCATATCCAGAAGATGAAAGTAACAGAAATGAGGATGTGGTGGATGTGCGGGGCACACTAGGATGAACACGATTAGGAATGATAATATTCGGGCGAAGGTGGGTGTTGCGCCCATTGATGACAAGATGGGAAGCGAGGTTCAGATGGTTCGGGCATGTACATAGGAGAAGCCCAGATGCTCCGGTAAGAAGGTGTGAGCGGCTGATTGTGGAGGGCATGAGAAGAGGTAGAGGGCGGCCTAAGAAGTATTGGGGAGAGGTGATTAGGTAGGACATGACGAGGCTTCAGATCTCTGAGGACATGACCCTTGATAGGAATTTGTGGAGGTCAAGGATTAGGGTTGTAGGCTAGGAGGTAGTTGAGTCTTTACTTTCTTCGTACCTTTGTGAGGCTAGTCTGGTAGGGTTTTTGTCGTGAGTGGCAATGTTGTATCTTACTACTCTTTCGTTTCTCATAGTGCCGGGTCTATCTACTGGCTATCGCTTTTGTTTTGCATCTATCTTCTTGTTCCCATGTTGTTGTTACTTTTCTTATGATTTATGGGGTGATACTAATATTGTCTCTTTTTGTCTTTTTGTATTCTTGAGCCTGAGGGTCTTTCGGAAACAACCTCTCTATTCCCTCGGGGTAGGGATAAGGTCTGCGTACATACTACCTTCCCAAACCCCACTAGTAGATTTTACTGGGTCGTTGTTGTTTGCTGCTAGACATATAAATTCAATCTTACATATCTTCAATTTTTAAGATGTCTTCGATTAATAAAAATAAGAAAATTCAACGATAATCGATTTAACCGGGTTAATGTATTTAACTACCGATGCGGTTCGGGACATAGTTTATTAATTTCATTGTTTATTAATTTCTTATATTTTAAAGTTACATAAGAAAATATAATGAAACACATTGTAATAGTTAATGGCTGTAATATGGTTAACGTTTTGCAGTAAAACAAATATTTTTTTACTTCCCTAAAATGACAAAGAGCAACTAAGTTAGTTTGAGGACCAAAAATAAAATAATTAGAAAATTTTTAAATATATATTTGGTTGCCCCACGTAAGGGTATAGCAAAACTTGTTGCTTTTTCTTCAATGGCTTTGCTTTCTCCACTTTTTCATCAAATTCGCCAACAACTTTACAATTACTTTGACCTAATGTAGTATTTAGGTCCAAAACCTCACAATTAGGCGAACAAGCAGATTTAACTAGTACTCTATTATATTCACGTCAAAATAATTTATTGGAGTCTTTGTTAAATTATTGTTTAATAATTTCACAAGGGATTCACTTGCCAAACATCAATAGCGTGTATATATTCAATGTTGTAATAAAAAACAGCTGTATAGATTTCCGAGTGAATTTAGTACAATCTGATTTGCAATAGAATTGAATTAAACTCTGACTCAATTTGCTAGGTAATTGAAGATAAATTACTCTCATTACTTCCTCCTAAGCTTGTCTATTATCCGCTAGCAATTATTATTTCTTACACATATTATTATTATTATTATTATTATTATTATTGTTATTATTGTTATTATTCTTTAGAAGATAAACAAATGCATGCAACTCAGTGTGAATATGAGATCCTCAAGTACTCCAGCACAGGACCGGCGGGGTCTATGTGTAAAGGATGGGGTGATACCGCCACCCCAAGGTTTTGGCCGAAATTATGCAATAGTATGCATACATGTATTTTCTCCGTTCACTTTTACTTGTTAGGTATACTAAAAATAGATTCATTTTTATTTGTTACTTTGCGCATAAAAGAGAAGTCAATTTTTTCTCTCTTCTATTTTACCCTTAATTCATTACACTTCTTGAATAATTAATGATCAATTGTAGCTTTCCAATGCTCAATATTGGAATTCACATTAAACTCTTCATTATCCCCTTCGTTAAACACAAAACTTTTATTCTCTTCTTTGGAGTATTTTTTTCTACAATTTTTTTTAAACTCTCTAGTTAGTCCAAAAAATCTGTGCACATCTCCTTTAAGAAATGGATGAAAAAGTAATTTTTTTTAAAGGAAACAGATGAAATTCCCACAAATATCAAAGTAGAAGATTCACTTAAAATAGTTGAGGATTCCATGAATATTGAAGCTAAAGATTCAAAAAAGAGAGATGGAGATCGAGTAGAAGCAATTGAAGATTCGAAGACAAAAGTTAAGGACGTTCCAAAATTTGGTGAAGGATTCTGAATGGTTTGGCTCCTAAATTTACTCAATCGTTTGGCTCAAAAAAAAAAAAATTCAGGCTTTTAAACTAAGGAGATGGTCAGATGGATATGTAAAATGTTGTTATCTATAAAAATTAAATGTACTTGGAAGTTGGAACTTCATAGTGGCTATTATAAATACTTACGGGAATTTGGTTTCAATTATTGAGTATCAATTAAAAGGGTTATTGTGGTAAAATTATCATGTCAATTATTATTTCTTAAGGGGCGTGAAAAATCAAAACGTGACGAGCAATAGTGAACGAAATTGAGTATGTATATACATAAAAAATGGTACAAATATTTTTAGTGGCACCCTCATTAACAAATTGACCAAAGGTGCCACTAGCAATGCACTATCTTTCCACCTCAGTGGCGTGAGTTTGAATCCGGCTTAGCACACTTTTCGTAAAAGTTTTGTTTGGTGCATTTAAGACCGCTAATCCGCTATAAACATAGGAGGAGGTTTACTCCTTTGTTTATTTTTTCTCATTCTCTTTTTTATTTACTAGTTTCTGCGCACACTTATTACGTGTACCCAATATCAATAAGTACAAAAATTATAAAATCACGTGAATAATATTTTCTTTAGAAGTTAAGGTAGAGTAGCATGATGTGTTGACTACATTGTTCATAGCCGTATCTCAGACATTACATATATAAAGAACAATTGAACATCAACTTCATTTTGTGTATTATTGATCCAACGAAACTACATAGTAGTTAAAAAAAAAACCTTTAATGGCAATTAGTTTAACATTTACATAGAGGGTAATTTGGCCGTTCAAATATAGAAGGATAATGTTCACAATTATAGTACTAGTTTTTAGACACGTACGTTGCACGTGATTCTATATCGTAAATTATTATAAATTTTATACCAAAAATAGTAAATCTTTAATGGTATACATGTTCCAAGAGCATTTGTTTGAATTATTAGATGCACGAAAATGTAAAAAGTTCTCTATTTTTTTGAATAAGCTGATATTCTACTACACCTATTTCACCAATAGTGTGTACATAGCATCCTTCCAGGTATCTTATCAATATGTTACTCTACGTATAACAACAATAACAACATACTTAGTATTATTTCACACTGTAAGGTATGGGAAGGGTAATGTGTACACAGACCTTACCACTATCTTGCGAGGATAGATAAGCTGTTTCCAATAGACCATCTACGTAAATTGGCCAAAAAATTTGTTTACTTGTATTGACTAATGAGTAATGCTAATAAAGAAATGACATATGGCTATTTTCATATTTCTACTGCACAAACAGTTCTCTATTCAAACAAAATAATTTTGGGAAACACAATAGTAAGCTGTGCTCCATATTCATACCTAGGATATTATATTACCTTATTATTATGCCTTTATTATAAATAAGTTGGAATCAAGATATCACCGTAAGTTTTAGACTATAAATCAAATAATCCTTAATTCGAGTTTATTTTTCTCTTATTGACACACCACTCGATCGTCTACTAATTTTAACATATTCTACTAAAGTAGTAAAATTCTATAAGACATGGCAGAATGATAATTCTCTACTATCTCGACAAATAATGATTCTAGCACACTCTTGTCAATATGAAAATTTCTGTACCATCTTCTTCAAATCCTCCACATTCGAGCGTAGTTGAATAAGGTCTAAATCTTTTTAAGATTTTACCTTGTGATTCCCATTGTACGAATTACAAAAATTAAAAACTAAAAATTAAAAAACAAAAAAAATAGCTGTCAACAATAAAGTAACCTCTGTCCTTCAAAGAAATTGAATGACTTCTCCCAAATATGAAAGTCTTCATTGTCATTTAGAAGCAAATGAGTATAGTTACCAAAAAGATCATTAGTATATGATATTAATCATAATTGGACAAAAGTTAATTAATCAAACTTCAACAAAACAGAAAAAGAAAGCCAAAGAGTAAATATACAAACGTTTATCTCCCTCGATCCCCCTCTTCATTTTTCCTCACTGGCCTGAAGAATTGTATTACCCATATAATTTAATATGAACGAAGTATATACTGATCCATCAAAGTTATGTTTTTTAAGAGCTTAATGCATACCTAACAGAAAATAAAGTATATGTAAAACTAAAAATACATTTGAAAAGTCTCTTTACCAAAAAACAAAGAAGGATAGAATGCTTACACAACAAAATTATAGCATAGGACTTCAACCATCAAAAAGGGCATGAGAGCAAAATTGTATCCTCCACAAGCTAATCCACAGAATTCATGTCTTTTTCATTGTGATGACCCAAAATGTCATCTTTAATTTAAACATTTATTACTGTGTTCTAAGACCTAGAAAAACACTATTCATCACTCCTTGACTTGTGTGCATAGTCCGTATAATTTTTCGAAAAGTTTTTATATATGAAAAATTAATTAAAATATGAAATAGAGTTTTAAAACTCAACTGAGTTGACTTCGGTCAATATTTTGAGCAAACGGATCCGGATCAGTGTTCTGATGGTCCTGGTGGGTTCGTATCGTGATTTGGGACTTGGATGTATGATCGTAATCAAATTTGGAAGTCCCTAGCTTGAGTTATCGCCATTTGTTAAAAATTGAAAGTTTGAAAGCTTATAGATTCCAAAGCTTGATCACAAATTGGCTTTTATTGATATCGAGGTCGGAATTCAGTTTTAAATTTTTTTATAGATCTGTTATGTCATTTATGACTTGTGTGCAAAATTTAAGGTCAATCGGACTTGATTTGATAGATTTCGACATCGAATGTAGAAGTTGAAAATTCTTAAGTTCCTTAAACTTAAATTGGGATATGATTCGTGATTTTAGATGTGATTTATGATTTTGACTAAGTTCGTATGATGTTTTAGGACTTGTTGGTGTATTTGGTTGAGGTCCCGGGGGCCTCAGGTGGATTCCGGATGGTTAACGGATCAAAATTTGAACTTAAGGAAAATCTGAAATTTTGGCCTTCTGGTGTAATCGCACCTGCAAATTTTAGACCACAAGTGTGAGATTGCAGAAGCAGATAATCCGCAGAAGCGGACTGGGCATCGCAGAAGCGCGACCGCAGAAGCGGCACATGCATCGCAGAAGCGGAAAAGGGGAATGGACAGCCTCGTCGCAGAAGCGGACGCTTCTTCGTAGAAGTGAGTTCGCAGAAGCGGACTCTTGTCCGTAGAAGCGAGTCAGCCTGCATAGGCGACCACAATCTCCGCAAAAGCGGAACTGCAGATGCGGTTAAGTGTCCGCAGGTGCGAAAGCACTGGACAGATTACAAAAACAGAGGATTCCGACATTTTTGTCATTTTGGACATTTCCAACACGGGTTGAGGCAATTTTTGAGCGAGAGTTCACGGGAAAACTTGAGGTAAGTCACTTTAGATCATTGTTAGTCAATAATATTGAATTATCATCGATTATTCCAACTAGATTACGTATTTTTGAGGCGAAATTCGAGGATTTGGTCTTAGGGATTTGAAAATAAGATTTGGGGATTTGAAGATTGAGTTGATGTCGGAATTTGATAAAATTTATATAGTTAGACTCGTGGTTGAATGGACGTTCATATCTTGTAACTTTGGTCGGGTTCCGAGACGTGGGCCCCACAGACGATTTTTGAGTTAAATTCCGAATATTAATTGAAAATTTTAGTATTTTCATATAGAATTGATTTCTATAATTTATGTTGAGTATATTGAATTGTTTGTGACTAGGTTCGAGACATTCAGATACCAATTCGCGAGGCAAAGGTTTATTGGAATCTTGAGTTGGTTTCAAATCGAGGTAAGTGTCGCGGTTAACCTTGACTTGAGGGAGTAAGACTTATTTGTCTATTTGCTATGTGATTTAATGTACGGGTACAACGTATATGTGAGGTGATGAGTACTTATGCTTTGTGATAGAGTGTAACGACCTGACCGGTCGTTTTAAGTATATTAGACCTGATCCCATGTTTACTGCTTTTCCCGTATCTTTCTCTACCTATGTGACTTGTCGGGAGGTTTTTGTTGTGGTTTTGGAGTGAATTGGGACACTTAGTCCCTAAAACGGAAGCTTAAGTCTTAGAATTTTTGACCGTAATTGGAATTGTGTGAAGACGACTCCGGAATGGAGTTTTGTCGGTTCCGTTAGCTCCGTTGGGTGATTTTGGACTTAGGATCATGTCCGGAATGTGAATTGGAGGTCTTAGCTAAATTAGGCTTGAAATGGCGAAAGTTGAATTTTTGGGAAGTTTGACCGGTTGTGAATTTTTTGATATCGGGGTCGGATTCCGATTTCGGAAGTTGGAGTAGGTCCGTAATGTCGAATATGACTTATGTGCAAAATTTGAGGCCAATCGGACGTGGTTTGATAGGTTTCGGCATTAGTTGTAGAAATTTAAAGTTTCAAGTTCATTAAGTTTGAATTGGAGGGTGATTCGCGTTTTTAGCATTTGTTTGATGTGATTTGAGGGTTCGACTAAGTTTGTATGGTGTTTTTGGACTTGTTGGTATATTTGGTTGAGGTCCCGGGGGATTCGTGTGTGTTTCGGATGCTTAACGGATTGAATTGGACTTAGGCAAATGGCTGAAGCTTCTGGTTTCTGGTATTTTCGCACCTGCGGTGGGGAAACCGCAGGTGTGGGATCGTACGTGCGGAGTGAAGGGAGCAGGTGCGCTGTTGGTCAAGAAGGTCTGTGAGCACAGGTGCGGAAGTCAAGCCGCATGAGCGGACTCGCAGGTGCGACCCAAAGCTCGCAGATGCGGTCCTAGCGATTTAAGCCATTTTCGCACCTGCGATGAGTTTTCCGTAGGTGCGGTACCGCAAGTGCGGTTGAAGGCTCGCAGAAGCGAGTTTGCTGGGCAAAAAATAGGATTTCGAGGGTTGATTTCTCATTTCCAATTTTGGGACTTTGAGATCTCGGATTAGGCGATTATTTGAGGGATTTTCAGAGAAAGCTTTTGGGTAACGATTCTTAACTCATTTATGGTTATATTCCACTAATCTATGGTTGATTTCATCATTTAATTTCGGATTTGGGTTGATATTTTGGGAAAAATGGGAAGAAGTTCTTCAACTAAGATTTTGGGTTTTGATTGAGGTTTTGACATCGGATTTGGATAATTTTGGTACGAGTGAACTTATGAGTGAATGTATGTTCATATTTTGTGACTTTTGCCTGATTCCGAGACGTGGACCCGGGGAGACTTTTTGGGGCGATTTTCTAATTTCTTACTTTAGCTTTGATTTCATTAATTAGATTAATTTCTTATAGTTGTATTTATGGTATGTAATTGATTTTGGCTAGATTTGGGCCATTCGGAGTCGGATATTCGTGGAAAAAGGCATAGTTACCAATTGATTGAGCTTGGTTCGAGGTAAGTGGCTTGCCTAACCTTGTGTGGGAAAATCCCCTTAGGATTTGATATTGTTGTGATATGTGAGCGCCGTATACCTGAGGTGACGAGTGCGTACACATGCTATTTATTGTAAAATCGGATTTTTCACTGAGTAGTGATCTATTTTTCATTTTACTTGAGTTATACCAGCATGTGTAGTTAACCCTGTTTAGTCTAATATCTCATGTCTACGTACTTTTGCTGTTTATTTGAGCTCTATGCAGCATGCCTAATTGATTTCCTGTTTTCCCTTGATATTTATCAGTCTTAACTGTAGAATTCTTGCTGTTAACAGTTGCATTTATCGGTTTGAGCTGTGTGTTTACTTTTGAGACTACGAGGCGATTCTCGGGAGTTCTCCCTGCATATTTACTTTTAAGACTACGAGGCGGTTCCTCGGGAGTTCTCCCTGCACATTTACTTTTGAGACTACGAGGCGGTTCCTCGGGAGTTCTCCCTGCACATTTACTTTTAAGACTACGAGGCAGTTCCTCAGGAGTTCTCCCTGCACATTTACTTTTGAGACTACGAGGTGGTTCCTCGGGATTTCTCCTTGCATATTTACTTTTGAGACTACGAGGCGGTACCTCGTGAGATCTCCCTGTATATTTACTTCTGGGACTACGAGACGGTATCTCGGGAGCACCCCCTGTTGTTATATCATTGTGTGGTGTTGTTATTGCTTTGTGAATACTTGCCGTTATCTTCTCTGTTTTACTTCATTTTTATTATAGCATCTGTCTTATTATTATATCCCAGTAGGGCCCGGACCTGACCTCGTTACTACTCTACCGAGGTTAGGCTTGGCACTTATTGGGTACCGTTGTGGTGTACTCATGCTACTCTTCTGCACATGTTTTGTGTGCAGATCCAGGTACTTCTTATCAGCCCCGCTACTAGTTGAGAGTACTTGCTGTTTTACGGAGACTTCAAGGTATATCTGCCGCGTCTGTAGACCTCGGAGTCCCCATCAATTCCCTCTTATGTCATTTAGCTTCCTTACTTCTTTTATTAGACTCTGGTGTATAGAGATACTAGTTTCCTCCTGTAGCTTGTGATTTATGATGTTCCGGATTTTGGGAATACTGTGTATTATTAGAGTGTTGGTTATTATAAATGTCGAGCGGCATTGTTATCAGTTATTTAGTTATCTATTATAGTTAGTTGTTAAGTTTTGTTTCCATTTTTGTTATTTCCGCATCTTTGTTAGGCTTACCTAGTCGTAGAGGCTAGGTCCCATCACGGTATCTTACGGGGGAGAATTGGGTCGTGACAAGTTGGTATCAGGGCTCTAGGTTCATAGGTGTCATGAGTCACAAGAAAATTTAGTAGAGTCTTGCAGATCGGTACCGAGACGTCTGTATTTATCTTCGGGAGGCTATGGAACTGTAGGAAAATTTTACTTTTTTGATTCCTTGTCGTGCGAAATTTTTGACTGCGAAATTCTAAACTTCTGTATTCTATTCTCTCACAGATGGTGAGGACACGTACAAGTGGATCTGATGACCAGGCACCCGCGCTCCCTACTAGAGCCACGAGAGGCCGGGACCAGGACTGGGGTAGAGGCCGAGGACTTCCATGCGGTACAGCCAGAGCACCCGCACGAGCTGCTACAGAAGAGCCCCCAGTAGCTCTAGCTGGAGGGCAAACACCTGAGATACCTGTTGCTGCACCAGCCCTCCAGGAGACTCTAGCCCAGTTTCTGAGCATGTTCAGCACCTTAGCTCAGGTTGGATTGATTCCACTTGCTCCTGCCACATCTCAAGCAGGGGGAGGAGTACAGACTCCCGTCGCTGGTACTCCAGAGCAGCGGGTTCAGGTTGACCAGGTTCCATAGATTTTACCGATGTAGCCGGTAGCTACATCTCAGCCCGAGATTAGGGCAGCAATTTCTGAGGCGGAGCAGCTCATACTTGAGAGGTACAAGAAGTACCACCCTCCTACCTTCAGCGGATTGGCGTCAGAGGATGCCCGGGATTTTCTAGAGGAGTGTCACCGCATTCTCCGTACTATGGGTATAGCGGAGTCGAGTGGGGTTTCTTTTACTGTATTCCAGCTTAAAGGAGCAGCCTATCAGTGGTGGCGTGCTTATGAGTTGAGTAGTCCGGCTGAGGCAGCTTCACTTACATGGACTCAGTTCTCGGATTTGTTTTTGATAGAGTATGTCCCTTAGAGCCTCAAGGACGCATGGCGCGCGGAGTTTGAGCAGTTGCGCCAGGGTGCTATGACTGTGTCAGAGTATGCAATTCACTTCAGTGATTTCGCCCGACATGCACCAGCCTTGGTTTCCAAAGTTCGAGAGAGGGTTCGTCGGTTTATTGAGGGACTCCACCCTAGTATCAGGCTTAGCGTGGTCCGAGAGTTGGAGATGGATATTTCTTACCAGCAGGTTGTGAGTATTGCTAGGAGATTGGTGGGTATGCTTGCTCGGGATATAGAGGAGAGGGAGGCCAAGATGTCTCGCGAGTCTGGCACTTATAGTGGTACTTGTGCCCTAGCTGCAGTTTGCCATGGTAGGGGCTATGGGAGTCGCCCCGGTCATTCAGCTCTTCTAGCCGCCAGTGGTATTCTGGTCCCTTCTAGGCCCCAAGAG
Source organism: Nicotiana tomentosiformis (assembly GCF_000390325.3). Lineage (NCBI taxonomy): Eukaryota > Viridiplantae > Streptophyta > Magnoliopsida > Solanales > Solanaceae > Nicotiana > Nicotiana tomentosiformis. The sequence continues at coordinate 135,714,724 of NC_090817.1, forward strand.
CCTTATTATGCACCGTCAGTATCTAGTACACCTCCTGCACGGGGTGCTTTTAGTGGTCAGTCTAGCAGACCTAGTCCGAGCCAGTCACATCAGTCATGCTCTTCGAGTACTTGTTTTGAGTGTGGCGACACTCACCATCTGGTGAGGGATTGCCCCAGACTTAGGAGGGTGCACCTCCACAGACTTCTCAGGCACAACATGCTCCACCGGGTCCTCAAGCTATGATTCCAGCACCAGCTACCGCCCCACCTGCTCATCCAGCTCGAGGTGGAGGTCAGGGAGGTCGAGGTCGCCCTAGAGGGGGAGGCCAGGCCAGATATTATGCTCTTCCGGCTCGTACAGAGGAAGTTGCTTCCGACTCTGTCATTACAGGTATTGTTCCGGTTTGTCATAGAGATGCATCGGTCTTATTTGATCCAGGCTCCACTTATTCCTATGTGTCCTCTTATTTTGCCTCGAATTTGGGCGTATATCAGGATTCTTTGAGTTCCCCTGTTTATGTGTCTACTCCTGTGGGAGATTCTCTTGTTGTGGACCGCGTGTATCAGTCGTGTTTGATTGCTCTTAGTAGTTTTGAGACCAGATCTGATCTATTATTGCTCAATATGGTAGACTTTGATATTATTTTGGGCATGGACTGGTTGTTGCCCCATTATGCTATTCTTGATTGTCACGCTAAAACCATAACGCTGGCTATGCCAGGATTACCGCGATTAGAGTGGAGAGGTACCTTAGAGTATACTACCAACAGAGTTATTTCATTTCTTAAAGCTCAACAAATGGTTGAGAAGGGGTGTGACGCGTATCTAGCTTATGTGAGAGATGTCAGTATTGATACCCCTACAGTTGAGTCAGTCCCAATAGTGAGGGATTTTCTAGATGTATTTTCAGCTGATCTTCCGGGCATGCCGCCCGATAGAGATATTGATTTTGGCATTGATTTGTTGTCGGGCACTCAGCCCATCTCTATTCCTCCATATTGTATGTCTCCTCCTGAGTTGAAGGAACAGTTACAAGAGTTGCTTGATAAGGGCTTCATTCGGCCTAGTGTGTCACCTTGGGGTCCTCATGTCTTATTTGTAAAGAATAAGGACGGTTCTATGCGGATGTGTATTGATTACCGTCAGTTGAACAAAGTTACAATGAAGAACAAGTATCTATTGCCTCGTATTGATGACTTGTTTGATCAGTTATAGGGTGCCGGGGTGTTTTCCAAAATTGACTTGCGTTCAGGCTATCATTAGTTGAAGATTCGGAAACCAGATATCCCGAAGACTGCTTTCAGCACTTAGTGCGGTCACTACGAGTTCCTTGTAATGTCATTTAGGCTGACCAATGCCCCAACAGCTTTTATGCACTTGATGCACAGTGTGTTCCGGCCCTATCTTGACTCATTCGTCGTTGTGTTTATTGACGATATTCTGGTGTACTCCCGGACTTGGGAGGATCATGAGCAGCACCTGATGACTGTGCTTAGACCCTGAGAGAAAAGAGGTTATATGCAAAATTATTAAAGTGTGAGTTTTGGCTAGACTCAGTGGCATTCTTGGGTCATGTAGTATCGAGTGATGGGATTCAGGTGGATCCGAAGAAGATTGAAGCAGTGTAGAGTTGGCCTAGACCGTCCTCAGCTACGGAGATTCAAAGTTTTCTTGGTTTGGCGGGGTATTACCGTCGATTTATTGAGGGTTTCTCGTCTATTGCAGTACCTATAACCAGGCTGACCCAGAAGGGTGCTCCGTTCAGGTGGATAGAGGAGTATGAGGAGAGCTTTCAGAAGCTCAAGAGAGTTTTGACTACAACCCCAATATTGGTATTGCCTACAGGTTCGGGGTCTTATACTGTATATTGTGATGCGTCGCGGATTGGTCTCGGCGCAGTGTTGATGCAGGACGGCAGGGTGATTGCCTATGCATCCAGACAGTTGAAGGTTCATGAAAAGAACTATCTTGTCCACGACCTGGAGTTAGCAGCTATTGTTCATGCCATGAAGATTTGGCGACACTATTTGTACGGTGTCCCTTGTGAGATCTACACCAATCACTGGAGTCTACAACATCTGTTTAAACAGAAGGATCTTAATTTGCAGTAGCGGAGGTGGTTGGAGTTGCTTAAAGATTATGATATCACCATTCTCTATCATCCCGGGAAGGCCAATGTGGTGGCCGATGCCTTGAGTCGTAGGGAGAAAAGTTTGGGGAGCTTAGAATATCTACTAGCAGCAGAGAGGCCATTGGCATTGGATGTTCAAGCCTTAGCCAGCCAGTTTGTTAGATTGGATATTTCTGAGCCGAGTCGAGTATTGGCTTGTGTGGTCTCTCGGTCTTCTCTTTATGATCGTATCAGGGAGCGTCAGTATGATGACCCCCATCTACTTGTCCTTAAGGACACGGTCCAGCACGGTGATGCTAAGGAGGTCACTATTGGGGATGATGTGTCACGACCCAACTGGAGGGTCATGACTAGCACCCGGGCCATACTTACCGAGCGCCAACGTACATTTTATCTAACCTTCCTTATTATCTTTAAGGGTCGACGAGATCAATATAAATGGTAGACATGGATCATGAACATCCAACAATGAAAGATAATGGCATGAACATACATAACATGGGACGACAAGACTCTCAAGAAACTATATAGAAGGTACGAGCTACCACGCTACCGTGAAAGACTATACAACAAAAATCAGCCGACAAGGCATTCCAAACCATACATGAGTCGACACCTGTCTATGAGCCTCTAAAGGAACATAAGTCCTGCAACATTGCCGGAATAGGGCCCCGACATACCCATAATGTCTATAACAAAAATGTATACCAAGACCACGGCAAGTCCGGAGAAGGGATCTTGCCAATAACCGCTGAACTGGACAGCCTACTGTGGTGGGGGAGCTGCGTCTAGCTGTCTATCAGGACCTACAGCACGACATACAGCATCCATAAATAAAAAGGACGTAAGTACGAATAAAGTACTGAGTATGTAAGGCACGAAAGCATAAGTAAGAATAGTAATATAAACAGGGATAAAAAATATACAACCAGTGACATCTGGGTACCTCTGAGGGCTACTGACATGAAATACATGATATATATATATATATATATATATATATATATACACATAAACTCTTAAAACATACGCCTCTGTGGGCATCATTATCATCATATCGTACCCGGCCGTAATAGGCTCAGTAAAACATACCTGGCCATCATAAGGCTCGGTAGAATCGTACCCGGCCACGTGGAGCTCGGTAAAATCCAACTGATCAGTGGTTACACAATAGGTGCCGTACCCGGCCGACTATAGCGCGACTCGGTATATTAAAATAGATACATATATATGATGCGTGCTGGACTCATTGGAATCACGTTTTGAACCTTTCGGAGTGAGTGAGTGACGTAAGGTCGGTATCCTCCGTAGACGTTATTAGGATTAACTTTTCATCAAGAATCGTATAAGAATCAGGAAGTACCAACAACATTGATAACAAAAGAATAAGAGAAGTAACATCAACATCAATCGTTCCATAGGAAGGGTAGCAATGTAAGTACTGCTAGCTTCTAAGAGTAGAGATTCTTTGGAAGCTCATTCATTACATTATGTACAATCAGAATCGTGCAAAAGAATGAAGAGAATAGCCTCACATACCTTGTATATACTGCCCAACCTCAAGCTATGCAAATGTCACGACTCCTTAGTCTACAATAAGAGAAATGACACTATCATTATCGTTTAAGCGTCGTAACTATTATGTATCGACCGCAACCTATTTTATGATGAAACGGACAACACCTCCCCTATTTATATGACTTCCCACAAGTAAAGACAATCACCAAACAGCCCAAACAACATCAACAGTAATCATATTGAGCCTCCCAAAATAGTCCACCAACCAACAATATTACTACCAAGCCTTTCGATATATATTTCACAAGTTCTAGCTTCAACGACTTAGCCGCAACTTGGATAATCTTAAATACATGTAGAGTAAGATGTTCCTTACCTTTAAACGGAAATAAAAACTCCAATTTGACCTTAATTGTCCATGAAATATCCCTTCAACTCTTCCACAAGAACAAGGAAGCGAAACTAGCAATCAATTCGGGTTTTTCGGCACTAGAATTACTTTAGAAAACTTGAAATCACCTAAGGTTGATATTAAAAACTTGAGGGAGTATTCACAGAACATAAAACACTTAAAACAACCTCCCACACGAGCTGGAACAACACAAAAATCAGCAACAACAAGAAGAACAAGAAACTTACTAGCGCCATGGGATTCCCGACACTTGATTTGTGTTGTTTGCCCTTTGTTTGGGTCTTGGATCATGAGAGAACCTTGAGAGTATTTTTAGGGTTCTAAGGTCTGACTATACTGAAAACGAATGACTTAAAATGGGGTTGAGTCATCATATATATATCCATATGTCTTAAACCGCGTATGTGGGCCCCATAGAGAGCTGCTTGGCACAGTCTCACAAAAACACGAATATCTCTCTATTTAAAGATCGTATCGACAAACGGTTTGATGCGTTGGAAACTAGACTCATAGATATTCAATTTGATGGGTAGATCACCCCGTAATTCCAAGTACATTGGGAGAAAAACATAGTAACATTTGACCTAAAGTTTAAGTAAAATTATAAATGTAAGTTGCGACAACTTTTGTCGACTTTTGTTTCATAACTCGCTTGACTTCAAGACTTATGATATGGATATTATATGATTCAAATACATTAAAACATGACTTATTGGGACAATTAAGCACCTCTAGTTTTATCCAAAAATACGAGTTACAACATCCTTGATTCGTTTAACTTCTAATACTTGTTAACCACTCTTATACACCCTTGTATCATTTGAGACCAAAATGATTAACTTCTTATCATCTCAAAGATAATCTCTTCTTGGATTTACGTCGACTAACTTACGGCATGATCTAAGGTATGCGAATTTGGGTTGTAACATGATGGTGCATTGAGGATGGAGGGCAGGCTATGTGTGCCCAATGTAGATGGTTTGCGTGAGTTGATTCTCCAGGAGGCTCACAGCTCGTGATACCCCATTCATCCGGGTGCCGCAAAGATGTACCAAGACTTGAGGCAGCATTACTGGTGGAGAAGAATGAAAAGGACATAGTGGAATATGTAGCTCGGCGTGTGAATTGCCAGCAGGTAAAGTGTGAGCATTAGCGGCTAGGTGGATTGATTCAAAAGTTAGAGATTCCGGAGTGGAAATGGGAGCGGATCACTATGAATTTCGTTGTTGGACTCCCATGGACTCAGCGGAGGTTTGACGCAGTTTGGGTGATTGTGGATAGGCTGACCAAGTCATCTCATTTCCTTCCTATGATGACTACCTTTCCTTAAATTACTACAACATTCCGAAAATTCTAGTAATCCCAATCTATTTTGAGACATAACAACATTGAACACAAATTAGGAAGATATTCATGGTTTCAGCTCATTTGAGAATTTTATCAAACACTAGGTGTGAAAATTTGGCTACAAGGTTCTTTTACAAGATTTCCTTCATTCAAAAAATCCAATCTTTACTTATTTTAGCTCAACAATCTTCCCACAAACCTTATTGGTACAAATATGTATAATTAATACCCTTACACCTAAGAATCATACTCCTAATCAACCATCTTCTACCCTAATCCAAAATTGAAAACTACGGTATGAAATCTTACATCTTAGATGAAGAACTTGAGAGATTTCTTGTTGGATTTCAAGGCTTGAGCAAGATTTGATGAACAAGATACTTGAGCTTCTTTCTCTCTTTAGAACACTTTCATTTCTCTCTAAAAATATTAGGTTTTAGCTCAAAAATGACTTAACCCCTCTCTCTACCCGGCCTTGAGGGTATTAAATGAGCTCCTACATGCGCGGACGCGCACCTAGGCAAGTGGCCGCGCACCTGAGGCAGAAACTCTCAAATATGCGCGGCCGCGCATCTGGGCGTGCATATGACACATGTACAGTAAATTGGCTATAACGTTCTATAGCAATATCCAAATGACAAATGGTTTGATGAGTTGGAAACTAGGCTCAAAGGGCTTTAATTTGATAGGTATATCATCACCTAAGTCATTATATTGAGGGAGTTCTATTCATTTGAAGTCGGGTCTTGTGCCAATTGAAACATCCTTTCCACTTAATGTATCCAACTTGTTCCACACAAGTTCTTGCCATTCACAAAACTCCTTAGTATGTTCCAACACACCTAAACATACATTATCAATTCAAAATTATGTGGCTCTATCCCATAGGTCTCCTTTAATACTCAAATACATTATTCCCAAATACCGTTGGCGCACTTTAAAATCTTAAATCATTAGGAAATTTTTACGGGGCCTTACAATATATTGTCACGACCCGAAATTCCCACCATCGGGACCGTGATGGAGCCTAACATTTTACTTGGTAGGCAAGCTAACATTAGAATAATTTAAACCATTTTTAACAATTTATTTTAATTAGATAATAAAGAAACCAACAAACAAAATAATTTCTGAATTTAAAGTAAACAAACCAAACTGAAAATGATGTCTAAATACCATCCCAGAACTGGAGTCACAAGTGCACGAGCTTCTAGAATAATATAAACAAGGGCCTGAATAAAAATAAAGTTGTCTGAAAGAAATCACACAGCTAAGATAAAGCAGAAGGGGACTTCAAAGCTACGAACGCCGTACATCTATACCTCAAGTCTCCTCTGATAGCTGAATCCGAGAAAATCTACAGTACGCCGCTAGGACCAACTCCGGTATCTGCACAAGAAGTGCAGAGTATAGTATTTGTACAACCGACCCCATGTACTCTGTAAGTGCCGAGCCTAACATTGACGAAGTAGTCACGAGGCTAAGGCATGTCACTTACATTAACCTATACGCAATAATAATAATAATAACAGGAATAGAAGTAACACCGGTAAATTATATCAATAATTGAAGCCAATCCAACAGTCATAAACCTTCAATTAATTTTCGTTGCGGCATGCAACCCGCTCCAATAATATAAACTTAGAATAAAATCCGTTGCGGCGTGCGACTCAATCCAACGCTATAATCTTTCAATTTAATTCCGTTGCGGCGTGCAACCCGATCCAACATTATAAACTTTCAATAAATCTGTTGCGGCGTGCAACTCGCTCCAACAATATAAACTTAAACAAATTTGTTGCGGCGTGCAACCCGCTCCAACAATATAATTAAACAACTCTTAAATGTAAAAATACTCCAATAAATACCACATTTAATAAGAAAGTATTATGCAACAAAGCATACAATTATTATGATTTATTTAGGAAACAAGTAGTGCCAAGTAGCAATTAATTGTGAAAATCAGGGAGAAAATAGGCAATTTAATAATTATTGTGCTAAATTTCAAGTAGCAATTAAGACACATAATTCAAATAAGCATGTAACATTTCTAGCATGAATTCAGGACATAATATTGGACGAGGAATATGAGAGAAATAATTAATATAATAATTAATTCACGATTTAAAATAATTTATAATTTTTAGATATATATGCAAATAATCAATTTGACGACGTATAGTCACTCGTCACCTCGCCTATACATCATTACACGTGAAATTCACTTAACAAATAATTCAAGGGTTCTATTATATCAAGTCAAGGTTAACCACGACACTTACCTTGTTCTGCAATTTCAAATGATCACTCGACCACAACTTTTCTTTTCGAATTATTCTCCAAACCAATCAAACCCAACAAATTATTTACCAACGATTTAATTTGAGCTTTAGAAATTATTCACAATTCGAAAGAGACTTTATTTAAGTCATTTTCGGAAAAAGTCAACCAAAAGTCAACATGGGACCCACTTTTCGGGGGCCGACGAAAAATTACGAAATCCGAACACCCGTTCAAATATGAGTTCAACCATACAAAAATTATCGAATTCCGACATTGGATTGCCCTTCGAATCCTAAAATTATAGTTTATGAAGTTCCTACAATTTCTCCCAAATTTCTATCTCAAAAATGCAAATTGAAATTAGAATCACTTACCTCGATAAATTCCTTGAAAAACTCACGAAATATCGTCACAAACTGAGCTCCCAAAATCCAAATGTGAAATAATACCCTAACTCTCGGTTATATAGTACACAATCTGACCTCTCATTGTGCTGACCACACATTTTCTTTTGCGGCCGCACATCCTGGGTTCTGCGGCCGCGATCCAATTTGTGCGGCCACACTTCAATAGTGGCTGCACTACCAGGCTTCAGTAAATTAGCCATAACTTTCTCCACAAATGTCCAAATGATTAATGATATACCTTTATGGAAACTAGATTCAAAGGACTACAACTTTAATTTTGAATCATCTCTAAATTCCTTATATATTGAAAGATATAAGCTTCCGAAATCGGACTAGCGAACCTGCAGACCCCCTGAAGTGCGACTGCGAGAAGAGTTGTGAGGTTCTCACTTTTTCTCTGCGGTCCGCACTTTTCCTTTGCCTCAGCACTCAAAATTGTGCCCCCGCACTTCCAAAAGTTCTAGAACAACATGAGAGAGCTGAAATGCCCGGACTCGCTCAAAACTCACCTTGAAACTCACCGAGCCACTCGAGATCCCATTTAAATATACCAACAAGTCCCGTAACATAATACAGACATACTCGGGGTTTCAATTCACGTCAAACAATATCGAAATTACAATTCACACCTCGATTTAGACTTATGAGTTTATGAAATTTTCAATTCTATGACTCACGCCGAAACATGTCAATTCAATCCGGAATAATCTCAAATTTTGCAGGTAAGTCCCAAATGACATAACAGAGCTATTCCAACTCTCGGAATCTCAATCCGAGTCCAATATCAATAAAGTCAAATTCACGGTCAAACTTTAGAAATCTTTAGCCTTTAGATTTTTAGTTTCCGTTAAATGGCGGTGATTTGAGTTAGGGACCTCCGAATTCGATTCCGGAAATACTCCAAGTCCCAAATTACGATAGGAACCTACCGGAACTGTCAAAATACTGATCCGGTCTATTTGCTCAAAACATTGTCCGAAGTCAAGTCAGTTGAGTTTTAAAGCTCTATTTCATATTTTAATCAATTTTTCACATAAAAACTTTTCGAAAAAATTTATGGACTGCGCACGTAAGTCGAAAAATACTGAAATGTACTATTTGAGGTTTTAGAACAAAGAAATAATTATTAAATTTAAAGATGATCTATCGGGTCATCACATTCTCCACCTCTAAAATAAACATTCGTCCTCGAACAGAAATAGAAAAGTACCTGGGCTGGTGAAAAGGTGTGGATTTCTACTCCGCATGTCCGACTCAGACTCCCAGGTAGCTGCCTCTTTCGACTGACCTTTCCATTGCACCCGAACTGAAGAATAACTCTTAGACCCTAACTGTCGGACCTACCGGGCTAGAATAGCTTCCGGCTCCTCCTCATAAGTCAAATCTTTATCCAATTGTACTGAGCTAAAATCTAACACATGGGACGGATCACCATGATATTTCCAAAGCATAGACACATGGAACACCGGTTGAATTATTGATAAACTAGGTAGAAATGCAAGCTTGTAGGCTACTTCACCCACCTTTTCAAGAATTTCAAAGGGTCCAATATACCTAGGGCTCAACTTGCCTTTCTATCCGAATCTCATTACACCTTTCATAGGTGAAACCCGGAGCAATACTCTTTCTCCAACCATGAATGCAATATCACGAACTTTTTGGTCGGCATAACTGTTTTGCCTAGACTGAGCTGTGCGAAGTCGATCCTGAATAATATTGACCTTATCCAAGGCATCTTGTACCAAATCGGTACCCAACAACCGAGCCTCTCCCGGTTCAAACCATCCAACTGGCGAACGACATCGCATATATAATGCTTCATATGGAGCCATCAGAATGCTCGACTGGTAGCTATTATTATAGGCAAACTCCGCAAGTGGCAAGAACTGATCCCAAGAACCTCCAAAGTCTATAACACTAGCACGAAACATATCTTCCAATATCTGAATAGTGCGCTCTGACTGTCTGTCTGTATGTGGATGAAATGCTGTACTCAACTTAACCCGCGTGCCTAACTCAGGCTGTACAACCCTCCAGAAGTGCGAGGTGAATTGCATACCTCGATCAGAAATGATAGACACAGGCATACCGTGAAGGCGGACAATCTCGCGTATGTAAATCTCCGCTAACCGCTTTGAATAATAGTAATTGCTACTGGAATGAAATGTACTAACTTGGTCAACCTGTCCACAATGACCCATACTGCATCGAACTTTCTCTGAGTCCGTGGGAGCCCAACAACAAAATCCATAGTGATACGCTCTCACTTCCACTCAGGAATTTCTATCTTCTGAAGCAAACCACCAGGTCTTTGATGCTTGTACTTGACTTGCTGATAATTTAGACACCGAGCTACATATGCAACTATATCCTTTTTCATTCTCCCCCACCAATAATGTTGCCGCAAATCTTGATACATTTTGGCGGTACCTGGATGAATAGAATACTCAGAACTATGGGCTTCTTCAAGAATTAGTTCACAAAGCTTATCCACATTAGGCACACAAATACGACCCTGCATCCGTAGAACTCCATCATATCCCACACCAACCTGCTTGGCACTACCGTGCCACACCGTGTCCTTAAGGACAAGCAAATGAGGATCATCGTACTGTCGCTCCCTGATACACTCATATAAAGAATATCGAGCAACTATGCAAGCTAGAACCCGACTGGGCTCTGAAATATCTAACCTCACGAATTGATTGGCCAAAGTCTGAACATATGCAGCTAACGGCCTCTCACCATCCAGAATATATGCTAGGCTACCCATACTCACAACCTTTCTACTCAAAGCATCGGCCACCACATTGGCCTTTCCGGGGTGATACAAAATGGTGATATCATAGTCTTTCAACAGCTCCAACCATATTCTCTGCCTCAAATTGAGATCGTTTTGTTTGAACAGACACTCTATGCTACGATGATCAGTAAATACCTCACACGAGACACCGTAAAGGTAATGCCTCCAAATTTTCAGCGCATGAACAATGGCTGCCAATTCTAAGTCATGAACAAGATAATTCTTCTCGTGAACTTTCAATTGTCGCGACGCATATGCAATCACCCTGCGATCTTTCATTAATGCTGCACTAAGCCCAATGCGAGATACATCACAATATACTGTATAAGATCCTGAACCTATGGGCAATACCAACACTGGCGCCGTAGTCAAAGCAGTCTTGAGCTTCTGAAAGCTCAACTCACACTCGTTTGACCATCTGAATGGGACACCCTTCCGGGTCAATTTGGTCAGTGGGGATGTTATGGATGAAAACCCCTCCACAAACCGGCCATAATAACCAGCCAAACCCAGGAAACTCTGGATCTCTATAACTGAAGTAGGTCTAGGCCAATTCTGAACTGCCTCAATCTTCTTAGGATCCATTTTTATGCCTTCACCCGATACTACATGCCCCATAAAAGGCAACCGAGTTTAACCAAAACTCACATTTCGAAAATTTGGCATACAACTAATTATTTTTCAAAGTTTGAAGTACAATCTGAAGGTGCTGCTCATGCTCCTCTCGATATCCGGAGTAAATCAAGACATTATCAATGAATATAACCACAAAATAATCCAAATAGGGTTTGAATACCTGGTTCATTAAATCCATAAATGTCGTTGGGGCATTTGTTAGCCCAAATGACATCACAAGGAATTCGTAATGCCCATACTGAGTTCGAAAAGCTGTCTTATGGACATCAAATGCCCTAATCTTCAACTGATGGTAACCATACCTCAAATCAGTCTTTGAAAATACCTTGGTACCCTGAAGGTTATCAAATAAGTCATAGATTCTTGGCAACAAATACGTGTTCTTGATAGTAGCCTTGTTCAACTACCGATAATCTATACACATCCTTATTGAACCATCTTTATTCTTTACAAATAACACTGGTGCACCCCAAGGTGAGACGCTAGGTCTAATGAATCCCTTATCAAGAAAGTCTTGTAATTGCTCATTCAATTCCTTTAGCTCTGGCGGGGCCATACTGTATGGTGGAATAGAAATGGGTTGGGTGCCCGAAGCCAAATCAATACAGAAATTAATATCTCTGTAGGGTGTCGTCCCCGGCAAATCTGCAGGAAATACATCTGGAAACTCACGAACGACTGGGACTGAATCTATAGAAGGAACATCCGCACTAGGATTATGAATATAAGCTAAATAAGCTAGATACCCTTTCTCGACCATACATCGAGATTTTACATACGAGATAACGCTTATAGAATTTCCAGGAGTTCTTTTCCACTCTAATCGAGGTAACCTCGGCATGGCTAAGGTTACTGTTTTGGCGTGCTAATCCAATATAGCATGATAAGGTAACAGCCAATCCATACCCAAGATGACATCAAAATCTACCATATCAAGAAGTAGAAGATCCACGCTAGTCTCAAGACTCCCAATAGTAACCACACACGAACGAAAGATATGATCTACAATGATAGAATCCCCCATCGGTGTGGACACATGCACAGAAGCACTCAAAGAATCAAGAGGCACAACCGAATATGAAGCAAAGTAGGAGGACACATAGGAATAAGTAGATCCTCGATCAAATAAAACTGAAGCATCTCTATTGCAAACTGGAACAATACCTGTGATCATGGCATCGGATGACTCGACCTCAAGCCTAGCTGGAAAAGTATAAAATCGGGGCTGGGCCCCACCACTCGGAGCTACACCTCTGGGACGACCTCTAACTGGCTGGCCTCCACCTCTAACAACCTAACCTCCACCTCTAGCTGTCTGACCCCTGCCCCTAGCTGGCCGGGCTGTTACATCTCGTGTTTTTGTACATAAAAGTTTCATCGTGAGTTAATCGACGTAGACTCGGGGATGAGATTATCTTGAGGTTAACGTATTTATGCTATTTATAACAAGCGATAAGTATGTGCCGTGAAGGATAATGGGTAAACGAATTAAAGAAAATGAGTTTTGTCGAAGGTAGTCAATTTGGGATATAATACGATCCGAGCCATAATACCCGGTGTTTATGAACTAGTACCATACAAGGTACCATATGACCATGATAGTATGATGTATAAGGTGTATTAAAAATAAGTAGTAGTTTAAGTAATTTGAGATAATTCTTAATTATGTGGGTAATTGGTTAATTATCGAATAAAGGGATATTACCTAATTAATTAATGAGTTATGGGATAAGATTAAAAACCCCATCCCCACGTGGCAGCAAGCCACTATCAAAACAAATGACTCTTAGTCATTAGGGGTAGGTGGCAACCAATTCAAGCATAAGAATTTTTAAATCAAAGAAGGCTATATTTCTTTGGACAATTCAAAGATAAGCATTGTAATTCAAAGTAGATACACATCTTTCACCATTTAAAAGAATAACAACGTAGAAGGCAATCTGAAGCAACGCAGAAGGGTACAGACCTTCAAATATTTAAATAGAGATTTCATAGTATTTTAAGCAACGTGAGATTTTGCAATTTTAAGAAAGTATAGTGTAACCCTTCTCAAGAATATCACATTGATTTTCCCTACTCCAGGTATTTTAAGCCTACCCCTTCTTTCTTTTGGCATGATCTATACGACACAAACGAAACGAGCAAATGTACAACTTTCATAAATTACTCTATTCGTAGAAACGCTAGAGATGCGTATATTCTTGTTTTCCCATAAGTCTTATTATTCTATCGTCTGTTCATGGGTCTCAGAAAATACGTAAGTTGATAAAGTCTATTTGATGATATTAATTAGAGGCATAATGGTCTTATGACACTCCGAAAGATTTTATTGACGTACTTATCATGCATTGCATTCATTTACATTGACCCATGATCAGATAGCATTATATACGCGTATATATATATATATATATATATATATATAATATGTATATGGGATATGGAAAAAAGGTTACAACGTTATATATGCACCACCACCTGATCAGCTGGTATATGTTAATGATTTTGCCCACAATGGCCGAGTTGATATGATGGGATGCCCTTAGAGGCTTGACGATGTTATGTACACCTATACCTATGCATGACACGACATTTATACAAACGTGCATGACATTATAAATGTTTCAGGATTTACAAAGTTATTTAGACTTACAGGTGGAATTCTTTATTCCATATTTCATCTATGTCTTTTATGTACCAATTTTTATGCCTTACATACTCAGTACATTATTCGTACTGATGCCCTATTTCCTCTGGTCCTGCGTTTCATGCCCGCAGGTGCAGGTAGGCAAGCTGACGGTCCCCCTTCTTAGGATCCTTGGTCAGCGAGAGTTGGCGTGCTCCATTTGATCCGGAGCTGCTTTTGATTTTGGTATGATATGCTTGTATACATGTATGGGTATGACGTGGCCAAATCCCGTCCTTGTACAGTTGTATATTCTATTAGAGGTCTGTAGATAGTATGTATAGTTGGATAGTATGTGGCCTCGCCGGCTTCCGGTTTTGGATATATAGTTGTCTATAGCAGCCTTGCGGGCTCGCCCCATTGTATTCCGCATGTTTATGTATATATGTCTTTTGGACAGGTTTCCCTCATGTACACTAATCATGTTTATATCTTAGACGCATGCTTAAGGGTGTTCGAAAGGTAGGACTCGGGCATCCGTCGCGGCCCATCGGTTTGGGTCATGACAAAAGTGGTATCAGAGAAGTTCTGTCCTAGGGTTGTCTACAGACCGTGTCTAGTAGAGTCTTGTTTATGGGTGTGTTGTGCATCACACTTATAAACAGGAGGCTACAAGACATATAGGATGTTATCCTCTCTTCTTATCTTAGATCGTGCGATATAAGAATTCATGTTCCTAATGATATGTTACGTTTTCAGCGATGCCTCCGAAGACTACAACTGCCTAGATGGGAAAGTCCGTGGTTGGTGAGACTACTGGTCGAGCTCCACGAGTTACCATGGATAGGGGAGAGTCTCATAGTGAGATTCCATCTCATACTTCACATACCCCGCCCTCTCCCGAAGGGCTCTTAGGAGCACCAACTCTAGCGCCCGCCCATGTACGTTCAGCTCCTCAGCCGGATGCACCGGGTCAGGAGATGAGAGATGCTATTTAGCTATTAACTAGATTAGTAGCCGTACAGGCTCGGCGTCAAGAAGTAGGTATTGGTCATGCAGATAGGTCCGTCAGTGCGAGGGTTCATGATTTCATTAATTTAGACTCTCCGATATTGACAGGGGCAGATCCAAATGAGGACCCTCAGGTATTTATCAATAGAATGCAGAGGACTTTGAGGGTAATGAAGGCCACTGTGACTGAGTCAATTGAGCTAGCTTCCTATAGACTCCAAGACATTGCAGTTAATTGGTACGAGTCTTGGGAATTGTCCAGAGGTGAGGATGGCCCTCCAGCGGTATGGTAGGAGTTTACAGAAGCTTTTCTTCATCATTATCTGCCACCAGAGCTTAGACGGGCCAGAGTTGATAGGTTCTTGACCCTCTGACAGGGTAACATGAGTGTTCGGGAGTATAGTGTTCAGTTTGATTCGTTGGCTAGGTATGCTCCCACTATTGTATCTAAGATGGAGGATCGGGTTCACCGGTTCGTGATGGGGTTAGAGCCGCACTTGCTTAATGATTGTATGTCGGTCTCACTTCAGGCAGACATGAATATTTCTCGTATTCAGGCATACGCTCAGGGTGTAGAGGAGCGCAAGCAGAAGTAGAGGGCCAATCGTGAGCATGATAGGGCCCAGAATAAGTGAGCAAGGTCTTCGGGTCCTTCTGGTGAGTTTCGAGGTGGTAAGAGACCACAATACCTGAGGTATCCAGCCCAGCCATCGGCTAGCGCGCCCCCTCAGTTTGGTGATAAGAGATTTGATTGTTCCACATATTCAGGGCCTGGTCAGAATTCCAGGGCTTCAGGTTCTTAGTATAGGGGTGAGTCAAGTCAGATGAGGCCGCCCTTGCCACGAAGTGCTCATTGTGGTAAGCAGCATGCCGGGCAGTGCCATATGGGGTTGGGTGTTTGTTATACTTGTGGTTATCCGGGCCACGTTATGAGGGATTGTCCGACGAGAGGTGATGCAAGCATAGCTCAGCCAGCAAGATCTGTAGCTGGTTTGTCATCATCAGTATGCCCCCCTGGGCAAGGTTCACAAGCACCAATGAGTCGTGGTAGAGGTAGAGGCGGAGCATTTAGCTCGAGCGGTCCTCAAGACCGCATTTATGCGTTGGCAGGACGATAGGATCAGGAGTCATCGCTTGATGTTGTTATAGGTATATTATCAGTCTTCTCATATGATGTATATGCACTGATTGACCCAGGTTCCACCTTATCACATGTTACTCCGTTGGTTGCTAGTAAGTTTGGAATAAAACCTGAATTGGTTAAACCTTTTGAGGTGTCTACACTTGTTAAGGACTAAGTAATAGCTAAGCGAGTATATAGAGGTTGTATAATAATAGCTCATAGTCGATCTACCGTAGCGGACCTTATTGATTTAGATATGGTAAAATTTGATGTTATAATGGGTATGGATTGGTTGGCTTCTTGTCATGCCAACGTTGATTATAGATCGAAGATAGTCCGATTTCAATTTCCAAGGGAGCCTGTTTTAGAATGGAAAGGTAATACGGCATCGCCGAGAGGTAAATTTATTTCCTATATCAAGGCAAGGAAGATGATCCGAAAGGGCTATATTTATCACTTAGTTCGGGTTCGGGATGTGGAAGTAAAGTCACCAACCATTCAGTCCATCCCTATGGTTAATGAGTTTCCCGATATTTTTTCTAATGAGCTTCCGGGTCTTCCGCTAAAGCAAGAAATTGAGTTTGCTATTGACCTACTACCAGATACTCATCCAATATCTATTCCTCCCTATAGAATGGCCCCCGCAGAGCTGAAAGAGTTGAAGGAACAACTAAAGGACTTACTTGAGAAAGGCTTTATCAGACCTAGTACATCACCGTGGGGAGCACTTGTGTTATTTGTGAGGAAGAAAGATGGTTCCTTACAGATGTGTATTGATTATAGATAGTTGAATAAGTTGATGATCAAGAATAAGTACCCGCTCCCGAGGATTGATGATTTATTTGATCAGTTGCAAGGTGCCAAGTGTTTCTCAAAGATAGACTTGAGGTACAATCAGGTGAGGGTTAAGGAGAAAGATATTCCGAAGACAACATTCAGGACCAGATACGGGCACTTTGAGTTTCGTGTTATGTCGTTCGGTTTGACCAATGCCCCAGCAGTATTCATGGATTTGATGAACTGTGTGTTCAGACCCTTTTTAGATCTGTTCGTAATTGTATTTATTGACGATATATTGATTTATTCTTGTTCAGAGGCCGAGCATGCAGATCATTTGCGTACTGTACTTAGAGTTTTACAAAAAGGGAAGTTGTATGCAAAATTATCTAAATGTGAATTCTGGTTGAACTCTGTAGCCTTCCTTGGGCATATCATTTCTAGTGAAGGTATCCGGGTTGATACACAAAAGATTGAGGCAGTAAAGACTTGGCCTAGACCCACGACACCGACGGAGGTTCGTAGCTTTCTGGGTTTGGCAGGTTATTACAGGAGATTTGTAGAGGAATTTTCTTCCCTTTCAGCACCTTTGACAAAGTTGACTCAGAAGGGAGCAAAGTTTCAATGGACTGATGCTTGCGAACGGAGTTTCCAGGTATTGAAGGACAGATTGACTTCTGCACCGGTTCTAACGCTCCCATAAGGGACCGATGGTTTTGTTATTATTGTGATGATTCGAGTGTTGGATTGGGTTGTGTACTGATGTAGCATGGTAAGGTTATAGCTTATGCTTCTAGACAACTAAGAAAGCACGAGAAGAACTACCCGACCCATGATTTAGAGTTAGCCGCGGTGATTCATGCACTAAAGATGTGAAGGAACTACTTGTATAGCATTCATGTTGATATCTATACGGATCATAAGAGCCTCCAGTATATTTTCAAGCAAAAGGAATTGAATTTACATCTAAGGAGATGGTTGGATCTACTTAAAGATTATGATGTTGATATTTTATACCATCCGGGGAAGGAGAACGTGGTAGCCGACACCCTCAGCTATAGATCTATGGGTATCATGTCATATTTACAGCCAGAAAAGAGGGGAATATCCCATGAGCTTCATCAGCTAGCTAGTCTTAGAGTTTGGTTACTGGACTCATATTGGAATTACTATTCAGGATACGACAACATCCTCGTTAGTAACTGAAGTGAAGGAACGCCAGTACGAGGATCCTGTGTTATTTCATTATAGGGATACCACCACTCAGAAGGAGAAGACACCGTTTGAGATTACAGAAGATGGGGTCCTTAGATATCGAGGACGATTATGTGTCCCTAATGTTGCAGGGCTGCATCGGCAGGTTATGGGAGAAGCTCACTATTCTCGTTATTCTATTCATCCAGGAGCGACAAAGATGTATCATGATATCAGGGAAGTGTATTGGTGGGACGGAATGAAAAAGGATATAGCGTAGTTTGTTGCTCAGTGTCCTAACTGTCAGCAGGTTAAGATTGAGCATCAAAAACCCGATGGATTATTGCAGGCTATGGAGATTCCGACTTGGAAATGGGAAGTAATCAATATGGATTTCATCGTAGGTTTACCTCGTACCCAGCATAAGTTCGATTCAATATGGGTGATTGTTGACAGGCATACAAAGTCAGCCTATTTTCTGCCCGTTAGGACTACATATTCCATAGAGGATTATGCAAGGCTTTTATATTAAGGAGATAGTTCGACTGTATGGTATCCCTGTATCTATTATCTTGGATAGAGGAGCTCAATTTACAGCTAACTTCTAGAGGTCCTTCCAAAAATGATTGGGGACTCAGGTAAGTCTTAGTACAACATTTCATCCCAGACAGACGGACATGCTGATCGTACTATTCAGATACTTGAGGATATGTTACGAGCTTGTGTGATAGACTTCAAAGGTAGCTGGGATGATCATCTGCCGCTTATTGAGTTCGCATATAATAATAGCTACCATTCCAGTATTCAGATGGCTCCATATGAAGCTCTTTACGAATGGAAGTGTCGGTCGCCTATAGGGTAGTTCGATGTTGGGGAAACTACGTTAGTAGGACCAGAATTAGTACAATAGGCAATCGAGAAGATTAAACTTATACAGGAAAGGCTATTAGCAGCTCAAACCCATCAGAAGTCTTATGCGGATAATCGACCACGAGACTTGGAATTTCAGGTTGACGACTGGGTATTCCTAAAGATATCACCGATGAAAGGCGTTATGAGGTTCGGAAAGAAAGGAAAAAAAACTTAGCCCTTGGTACATTAGACCGTATAAGATCATACGCAAGATAGGCTAGGTAGCATATGAGTTAGACTTGCCTTCTGACTTGGAATCCGTTCACCCAGTCTTTCATGTTTTTATGCTCCGTAAATGTATCGAGGATCCTTCTAGAGTTATGTCAGTTGACGATGTTCAGGTCACAGAACAACTATCGTATGAGGAAACTCCCATTGCTATACTAGATAGACAACTTCAGAGATTGAGAACTAAAGACGTAGCTTCAGTGAAAGTGCTTTGGAGAAACAATAATGTGGAAGAAATGACTTGGGAAGCCGAAGAAGACATGAAGTCTTGATATCCTCACGTATTTCCTCTTCTAGAGAAGGATCCGACTGAGACATCACATCCTTAAGGAACGTGTATGGATTTTTGTATTAGTTATTATCATTGGACGTGTGAGGCCATTGTCACGAGTGACAATTGCGGTCCTATGTGGCATTGAATTATTGAGTTTTCTACAGAAAAATTTGATAGTAGTACTGTTACAAAGGTGACTCTACCAAAGTTTATATAGATATTAGGGAGTTAAACATTCGAGGACGAATGTTTCTAAGGGGGGAAGGATGTTACATCTCGTGTTTTCGTACGTAAAAGTTTTGTAGTAAGTTAATCGACGTAGACTCGGGGATGAGATTATCTAGAGGTTAACGCATTTATGCTATTTATAACAAGCGATAAATAAGTGTCGTGAAGGATAAAGGGTAAATGAATTAAAGAAAATGAGTTTCGTCGAATGTGGTCAATTTGGGATATAATACGATCCGAGCCATAATACCCGGTGTTTATGGACTAGTACCATACAAGGTACCATATGACCATGATAGTATGATGTATAAGGTGTATTAAAAATAAATAGTATTTTAAGTAATTTGAGATAATTCTTAATTATGAGGGTAATTGATTAATTATCGGATAACAGGATATTACCTAATTAATTAATGAGTTATGGGATAAGATTAAAACCCCCCACCCCCACGTGGCAGCAAGCCACTATCAAAACAAATGACTCTTAGTCATTAGGGGCAGGTGGCAACTAATTCAAGCATAAGAATTTTTAAATCAAAGAAGGCTATATATCTTTGGACAATTCAAAGATAAGCATTTTAATTCAAAGCAGATACACATCTTTCACCATTTAAAAGAATAGCAATGTAGAAGGCAATCTGAAGCAACGCAGAAGGGTACAGACCTTCAAATATTTAAATAGAGATTTCATAGTATCTTAAGCAACGTGAGATTTTGCAATTTTAAGGAAGTACGGTGTAACCCTTCTCAAGAATATCACACGGATTTTCCCTACTCCAGGTATGTTAAGTCCACCCCTTCTTTCTTTTGGCATGATCTATACGACACAAACGAAATGAGCAAATGCACAACTTTCATAAATTACTCTATTCGAAATGCTAGAGATGCGTATATTCTTCTTTTCCCATAAGTTTTATTATTCTATCATCTGTTCATGGGTCTCAGAAAATACGTAAGTTAATAAAGTCTATTTCATGATATTAATTAGAGGCACAATGGTCTTATGACACTCCGAAAGATTTTATTGACGTACTTATCATGCATTGCATTCATTTACATTGACCCATGACCAGATGGCGTTATATACGCGTATATATGTATAATATATTTATATGAGATATGGAAAAAAGTTATATATATATATATATATATATATATATATATATATATATATGAGATATGTGAAAAAAGATTACAATGTTATATACGCACCACCACCTGATCAGCTGGTATATGTTGGATAATTTTGCCCACAGTGACCGAGATGATATGATAGGATGCCCTCAGAGGCTTGACGATATTATGTACACCTATACCTATGCATGACATGACATTTATACGAACGTGCATGACATTATAAATGTTTCAGGATTTACAAAGTTATTTAGACTTACAGGTGGAATTCTTTATTCCATATTTCATATATGTCTTTTATGTACCGATTTTTATGCCTTACATACTCAGTACATTATTCGTAAACTGGAAAGAGCTTAGTAAACTTGTCCAGTCTCAATAAAGATTCAGAAGACACGGCGGGCCTATCACCGGCCTGTGCCGCAACAACTGGCTGCACTACCCCAATTGGCGGGGCTGTTGGAGCCTGATACTGGGGAGCCATCTGCTCCGGAGTGGGAGTAGTGGGAGTTTGTGCTCCTTCCCTAACCTATGAGATGGCCGGTGCCCCTAGAAATATACCATTCTGGGCCACGCCCTCCATAAGACTCACCAAACGGACTAGAGCGTCCTGAAGTACTGGAGTAGCTATGAATCTTTTCGGGAACTAAACTGGTCCAACCGGTACAGTCTGAACTGGAACCTCCTCCTGAAGATCCACCTGAGGTTCTACAACAGGTGCTGCTGCTTGAGCTCTAGACTGAGCTCTTCCTCTGCCTCGGCCTCTACCACGACCTCGGCCTCGGCCTCTACCCTTGGTCATAGTTGCCACCGGGGGCTCCGGTCCATGTCAGTCGGTATATATGTTATGTGTTCTCACCATCTGCGAGAGAATAAGAATAGAATGGTTCGTTCATTGGTGATAGAATAGAATCACACGACAGAATAAGTAAGAAGTGATATTGTTCCTAAACTTCATAACCTCTAGAAGATAAGTACAGACGTCTCCGTACCGATCCTTCAGACTCTACTAAGCTTGCTCGTGACTCGTGAGACCTAAGTAACCCAGTGCTATGATACCAACTTGTCACGACCCGAAATATCCACCTTCGGGACCATGATGGCGCCTAACATTTTACTTGCTAGGCAAGCCAACGTTAGAATAATTTAAACTATTTTTAACAATTCATTTCAATTAAATAATAAAGAAACCAACAAACGGAATAATATCTGAATTTAAAGTAAACAAATCAAACTAATAACGATGTCTAAATACCATCCCAGAACTGGAGTCACAAGTGCACGAGCTTCTAGAATAATACAAACAAGGGTCTGAATAAAAATAAAGCTGTATGAAAGAAAGCACACACCTAAGATAAAGTAGAAGGGGACTTTAGAGCTGCGAACGCCGTGCAACTATACCTCAAGTCTCCTCTAAGAGCTGAATCCGAGCAAATCTACAGTACGCCGCTAGGACCAACTCCGGTACCTGCACAAGAAGTGCAGAGTGTAGTATGAGTACAACCGACCCCAAGTACTCTGTAAGTGCCGAGCCAAACCTCGACGAAGTAGTGACGAGGCTAAGGCAGGTCGCTTACATTAACCTGTACGGAATAATAATAATAATAATAATAATAATAGCAGGAATAGAAGTAAGACCTGTAAATCATATCAATAATTGAAGTCAATCCAACAGTCATAAACCTTCAAATAATTTTCGTTGCGGTGTGCAACCCGCTCCAACAATATGAACTTAGAATAAAATCCGTTGCGGCGTGCAACCCAATCCAACAATATAATCTTTTAATTTAATTTCGTTGCGACGTGCAACCCGATCCAACATTATAAATTTTCAATAAATCTGTTGCGGCGTGCAACCGGCTCCAACAATATAAACTTAAACAAATCTGTTGCGGCGTGCAACCCGCTCCAACAATATAATTAAATAACTCTTAAATGTAAAAATACTCCAATAAATACCACATTTAATAAGAAATTATTAGGCAACAAAGCATACAATTATTATGATTTATTTAGGAAATAAGTAATGACAAGTAGTAATTAATTGTGAAAATCAGGGAGAAAATATTCAATTTAATAATTAATGTGCTAAATTTCAAGTAGCAATTAAGACACATAATTCAAATAAGCATGTAGCAATTCTTGCATGAATTCAGGACATAAATATTGGACAAGGAATATGAGAGAAATAATTAATATAATAATTAATTCATGGTTTAAAATAACTTATGATTTTTAGATAAATATGCAAACAATCAATTTGATGACGTATAGGCACTCTTCACCTCGCCTATACGTCATTACACATGAAATTCACTTAACAAATAATTCAAGGGTTCTATTCCCTCAAGTCAAGGTTAACCACGACACTTACCTTGGTCCGCAATTTCAAATGATCACTTGACCAACACTTTTCCTTTTGAATTATTCTCCAAACCAATCAAACCTAGCAAATTATTTACCAACAATTCAATTTGAACGTTAGAAATTATTCACAATTCGAAAGAGACTTAATTTAAGTCATTTTCGAAAAAGTCAACTAAAAGTCAACATGGGACCCACTTTTTGAGGCCCGACGAAAAATTACAAAATCCGAACACCCGTTCCGATACGAGTTAAACCATACAAAAATTATCGAATTCCGACATCTGATTACCCTTCGAATCTTGGATATTATAGTTTATGAAGTTCCTACAATTTTTTCCAAATTTCTATCTCAAAAATGCAAATTGAATGATGAAAACAATGATATATTTATGTTTATTAACCAAATCCGAGTTAGAATCACTTACCCCAATGAATTTCTTGAAAAATCCACGAAACATCGTCACAAACCGAGCTCCCAAAGTCCAAATGTGGAATAATACCCCAACCCTCAGTTATATAGTATTGATACCCAATTTTGCCCTCATATATTTTTCAAACAATATATATACTTTCAAAATATCATTTTGCATTATTATTTAATTTACAAGATTTACACAAGCACTTCTTATAATTTTCCATAATTTTAGAGCTTTTAAATTAATTTTCTCGCATTAATTTACATAAAAAATTCAGTAATTACTCTTTTAAATTATTTGTGATGACTTAATCACTTCAAATTATTAATTGCATCCCTAATACATTTTAAAAATATTTTCACTTCATTTTTATATAATTACAATTGTATTTTAGGCTATTCGCATAAATTTGCAATAATAGCCTATATTTTGCATTCTTATTGCAATTGACATTTCATTTAGGGTCAAAATAATATTTTATATTTTTATAGTCTTATATTATTGCTTAAAGCATTAATTTGCATAAGTAGCATTTTTATATATTTATTTAGCTATTTTATTAAATTATTTCCCTTTTAATTTCTATTTAAAAGAGCTGGCCCAATTTGTTTTAACTAATTTTCGGACCAAAAGACCCAATACCGTAAACCAATAACCCCTAGCCCAACACCAGCAACCCACCACCCATAACCATTTAATTAACTCGCCTCAATCCCTCTTTAAAATCCTGGCCGTTGATCTCTAAGATCAACGACCCACAATCAACCTACCCTTTTAAATTACCCAACCCCAAACCCTAATCCCATTTCCCTCTAACCCGCCGCCCTGAAACCCTCCCCCTTCTCTGAAGAACCCTAATCGCTGCCTTCCTAAAACTCTCTGAATCCATCTCAAACATGGATTCTTTCCACGATCTGCTTACCTTATTTGTATTATCTCGTTACCATTCACCCGTTCGTGATGTTACTTAGTACTTGTCCGATTTTGGCAAGTACTACCTCTCCGAATCAAGTGTAATCATCCTCAACCTACAAGAATTAGACGAAAATCCGTCTGTATACACTCTCACCAGGATCATGTGGGTTCGATTCATCGAGATTCTTGGCTAATATTTTGACCATTTGCCAACTAGGGTTTTTCCGATTTTTTTACCTATTTCTACTCGGAATAGGCTATGCATGTGACTTTCCTGGTTCCTACTTAAATTTGACTGATTTTCTTTCCCTATTTGTGTTTAATTGATTATTTTCCATATTTGTTCTTCCAATTTCTGTCACTATATAAACCCATCCCAAGTCCCCTTTAAGACAGACTTTGAAATCGATTTTCTTCACTAAAAATTGGGGTTTTGCTACTCTCTTGCTCTGTATTCTGTATTGGCTGGCTGAAAGCCAAGGCCATTAACACCTTGTTACTTAACCTGTTCTTGGTGCGAGCATTGCTCTGAGTTTATCGAAGCTATTGCGAACTTTGACGCATTGGGATTCTGGTTTTTTTGTGGAAGTTCATTCTTTACTGTTCTTCGCTAAACTGGTGAGTTACTAGACTTTGTAATTTCATTCCTATGTATCTATGATTTGCACATTTTTTCACTCCTGAAGTTCGTCAGTTTAATATATTTTTCTGGGTTGTTTTGTGTGCAATTCTGTTTGCTTTCTTCAATTTTTTTAGGTCTCTTTAACTTTTAGCTTCAAGCATGCCTAAATCTGGTTCTATTAAGTAGATATTTTCCAAATCTGACTAGTCCATGTGTTAAGTATTACTGCTGTTTGGGACCTTTACACTTGTTAGCATCTCATGGAGTTTAATTTTGCCTTAGGCCATCAATCTTGTTATTCGAATATGCTTTGCCTATATAATTTGTGCTCTCTTTCATTAGCTAGTCGATTGTGTTCAAAACCTGAGGATGTACACTCACTATATTGCACAAATCTTTTTCCTATCCTATTCTGAATTGCTGTGATGATATCCTGCCTATATAACATGTTTGATCCTGTCAGTATGCCCTTTAACATGTTTACCCCTCCCCCCCGATTCTCCGGTAGTTGTAATATGCTTTTCTCATGTCTAAATGTTGTCCTATTGCCAAATTAGCATGATTGTTTCATAACATCAGGACCTATACTTAGCATAATTTGGACCTCTTTCTTTATTATGAATTTGTGTATGCTATTGTCACCAATCCCGCAGACCTGTTCTGCTAATGTATGACCACTTATGCACTAAGTGTTGAACTTGTTCTTCTGAATCTTTGCTAAGTCTGTTCTAAAGCCCCCTGAGGCATGCTTGATAATTTGCTCTATGTGCTCAACTTGACAATGCTTGTATCCCCTTAGCTTTGTCTCTCAACCTTGGTTTACTATCCTTCACTTGTCATTTATGCTCTCTCTTGAGTTCTCATTCTTAGCCGGCTAAAAGCCAAGGCTACCTAGGTTCTATTATTGATCACCCTAGTGTGAGTACTGCTCGGGGTCTAATTGAGACCCTTGTGAACTCTGACACACTAGGGCTTGGTACTTAGTCATTCCCTAAATCTCAAACTACTCCTATTCATCCTATTCCATCCTGTTATTTGATGTGTACCTGAATTGGCTGATTTAAATGGTGCAACACTTGGTGCTATGGTTGAATAAATTAACTTTGGGCTCCTTTATGGATTCTGGGGTTGTGTGTTGGATATGGACCATATTAGAGGTCTGGGTACGTTGTGTGAGAGTTGTTGAAGGCCCAGACAATGCTGGGTATTTCATGTTGAGCCTATTGTGGGCCTATTGTCATTGTTGTGTAACATTTGTATTTTTACTCATTATTGGGCCTGTAATAACTTTTGTATAAACAATTGGAGTGTTAGTAAAAAGGGGAAATGGATAGAATTTAATATTTACATGCAAAATGGGTAGATAACATGCCTATAGGACTTGGTAATTTATTTGCTATATGTGTTGTTCGATTACATGTACACTGTAGAAATCACAACATTAGAAGAAGCATACTTACACACACACACTGTCTGCTCACAAACCCCAAATGCTGCAATTATATTTATTGTTATGTGTTATTAAGGAACCTGCCTATAGGAATTAGTTTCTCATCGATGTTTCTATCAATCCTCATCGCCTACTAGAAATCATGCCTATAGGATTGCAATTATTCTACTTGGCGCTGCTCACCTAGAAATTATGCATACAGGATTAAGATATGACAATAAAATAAGCTTTAAATTGCTGTGCGTTAAAGATCCTACCTATAGGAAATAATTGCTCGTTAATTGGTTATAACTAGACTACTCAAACACTGTTTCCTGGGCGTCACTATTAGGAAAACCTGGATAATTCTTGGACTTTTTCCAGCAGATTTTGTTATACTCAACTGCGTAGATCACCTAGGCATAACACATATAGGATTGGTAACTTAAAACCTTCAATAATCAGCTTGTAATACCTGAATAATTCTATCTATAAGCAATGTCCTGCATCTGAAATTGCCCGCATACTTTGACTCAAAATCGCCTAGAAAGCATGTCTATAGGTTTAAGATTCTGGATTCTGCAGCTTCCTAATTGACATTTGTGTTTGCGTGCATTCGCTGCTTAAGTGTGGAGGTCAATGTGAGCCCTTAATTGCTTTTATGTGAAGTCATTATATGTTTTGTTTGTCGCCTAGTTTTGCATTTTTGAGTAGCCTAGATAAGGTCTAGAACCATCCAAATAGAGGTCCAAAACCTCCTGGACCATAGGTATGGGACGGGCAGCGCACGACTTAGAATTGAATTAGAGTGCTCTTAGGTAAATAACTTTAACATAGTAATCGGGTAGCAGGAGATGATAGTCTATGCCCGCTGGATAATATGAGTAACACCCTATCTCAAGGGAGTTACGAAATATTATTTATGTTGCACGGGGTGATCCTTTAGGCTAAAAACTTTGGACCCCCCCTTCCTTTCTTTTCTATTAAAATAAAAAAATAGCTGTACCTCCATATTCAAGATCTCTTTGTAATAAAATTCTTAGATTTTGTACTCTCTTTGCTTACTTGATCACATAGACTAATCCATATAATTTAAGTTCGGCTGGGACCCATAGTTGTGGACCTCGAGGAGTGCCTAACACCTTCTCTTTGAGGTAACTTGATCCCTTACCCGATCTTTGGTGGCGTTGACTAGTTAAATCGGAGTCATTTACAAATAGGTGCCCTATCACACCTTAAAAATTATTAGGTGACGACTCTTCTCTTTTAATACCTCCTTAAAAGAGTTGTCACATGTCGAAACCTGATTTCGCGAGAAAAAGGGGCGCGATAGTATGGCGACTCTGCTGGAGATTTACACTTAGGCTCTTACCATAGCCAATTTGGCTTATATGGATTAGTCTTCTTTGATATAAACGCGCTTCCCTTTTCCATTTTTATTTGCTACTACATGCATATCCCTCTCCCATTGTCCTTTTACTTGTTTAAATTCGTTGTAATATGCACATCCCTTCCCTGCTCCACCTTCCTTTGCTTAAATTGATTATAACATGCATATCCTTTTCCTATTCACCTTTATTTGATCTAAAATGCTCTTCATTTGTTTAAAGATTGCTACATCATGTCTCTCCCACCCCTACTCCCCTGCTTACTTTAGTACATTCCCTATATTCCACGAACTAACTTCTTCCTTTGTCTTTCTTTTTACGTCTTTTATATTTTACCTTAATACTGTATTTATTGCTTTTACATATTTATCATGCAAATACTTGGCGACGTGTTATTATCTTTGCATAAAGCATGCTCCACATCATTTATTATTATGTGTTATTAAGGAACCTTCCTATAGGAATTAGTTTCTCATCGATGTTTCTATCAATCCTCATCGCCTACTAGAAATCATACCTATAGGATTGTAATTATTCTACTTGGCGCTGCTCACCTAGAAATTATGCATACAGGATTAAGATATGACGATAAAATAAGCTTTAAATTGCTATGCGTTAAAGATCCTGCCTATAGGAAATAATTGCTCGTTAATTGGTTAATACTAGACTACTCAAACACTGTTTCCTGAGCGTCACTATTAGGAAAACCTGGATAATTCTTGGACTTTTTCCAGCAGATTTTGTTATACTCAACTAGGTAGATCACCTAGGCATACCACATATAGGATTGGTAACTTAAAACCTTCAATAATCAGCTTGTAATACCTGAATAATTCTGTCTATAAGCAATGTCCTGCATCTAAAATTGCCCGCATACTTTGACTCAAAATCGCCTAGAAAGCATGTCTATAGGTTTAAGATTCTGGATTCTGCAGCTTCCTAATTGACATTTGTGTTTGCGTGCATTCGATGCTTAAGTGTGGAGGTCAATGTGAGCCCTTAATTGCTTTTATGTGAAGTCATTATATGTTTTATTTGTCGCCTAGTTTTGCATTTTTGAGTAGCCTAGATAAGGTCTAGAACCATCCAAATAGAGGTCCAAAACCTCCTGGACCATAGGTATGGGACGGGCAGCGCACGACTTAGAATTGAATTAGAGTGCTCTTAGGTAAATAACTTTAACATAGTAATCGGGTAGCAGGAGATTATAGTCTATGCCCGCTGGATAATATGAGTAACACCCTATCTCAAGGGAGTTACGAAATATTATTTATGTTGCACGGGGTGATCCTTTAGGCTAAAAACTTTGGACCCCCCCTTTCCTTTCTTTTCTATTAAAATAAAAAAATAGTTGTACCTCCCTATTCAATATCTCTTTGTAATAAAATTCTTAGATTTTGTACTCTCTTTGCTTACTTGATCACATAGACTAATCCATATAATTTAAGTTCAGCCGGGACCCACAGTTGTGGACCTCGAGGAGTGCCTAACACCTTCTCTTTGAGGTAACTTGATCCCTTACCCGATTTTTGGTGGCGTTGACCAGTTAAATCGGAGTCATTTGCAAATAGGTGCCCTAACGCACCTTAAAAATTATTAGGTGGCGACTCTTCTCTTTTAATACCTCCTTAAAAGAGTTATCATATGTCGAAACCTGATTTCGCGAGAAAAAGGGGCGCGACAGCATGGCGACTCTGCTGGAGATTTACACTTAGGCTCTTACCATAGCGAATTTGGCTTATATGGATTAGTCTTCTTTAATATAAACGCGCTTCCCTTTTCCGTTTTTATTCGCTACTACATGCACATCCCTCTCCCATTGTCTTTTTACTTGTTTAAATTGGTTGTAATATGCACATCCCTTCCCTGCTCCACCTTCCTTTGCTTAAATTGATTATAACATACATATCCCTTTCCTATTCACCTTTATTTGATCTAAAATGCTCTTCATTTGTTTAAAGATTGCTACATCATGTCTCTCCCACCCCTACTCCCCTGCTTACTTTATTACATTCCCTATATTCCATGAACTAACTTCTTCCTTTGTCTTTCTTTTTACGTCTTTTATGTTTTACCTTAATACTGTATTTATTGCTTTTACATATTTATCATGCAAATACTTGGCGACGTGTTATTATCTTTGCATAAAGCATGCTCCACATCATATTCCACTCGTGCCCGATTAATAACATAGCGGCACTGGATGAGTGTCCGCGCTTTTCCAAAATTACCCTTTTAAATTGGAAAGGCTTGCTTGCGGTAAACTAGTCGATCATCGGTGCAGTCGACGGTCCGGTGCCTTTTCCTCTCAAGTTGTCCACTTGAGAGTACCGGTCTAGACCCTTCTAGTAACCTCACTCCAATATCAACTGTGCATGTATCATGTCAAACCTAGTTTGGGTTAGAACGTTGTCCACGTGATAATCCACTAAGATAAGCCTTGTCCAAAGTCCGACGGGATTTCCATAATCCCAATGGACACCATCACGTTATGTGCATTACTTGGAGAAAACATGCCGGTATGTTGATCATTAATTTGTAAATATTCAGATCCTGAGGGGGAAAGGGCTAACTCTATTTATTTGTAGAAAATGAAACACGAAGTCCCCAGGTTCGGCATGGTTCAAAACATCCCACCTTTGCTGCTTGATTGGTGGAAGAACCTCTTACCTAGTGACAAGAATCATGTGAAAAAGGGTCCTTGGTAATTTACCTTCCTTATTGGACATTCGGCCAAATAGGGCATTGATTGAGGCCGCCACTATGTTTTGGGATGAGAAAAGAGCTGTCTTCCGCTTTGGTGACATAGAAATGACTCCTCTCTTAGAGGAAATAGGAGGCTTCGCTAAGCTGCTATGGGATAGTCCGGGTTTATTAGTACCAGAAAATCGCACTCCCCGCGATTTTTTGAAAATGTTGGGTTTCAAGAAAAATGATGAGTTACTCTGTCTGAAGAAGTCATACATCCCATTTGAATTCCTTTACGAATGTTATGGGCATAGCAAGTCATATCACCTTCATCATGATGAACTTGCCATCACTTCCTTGGGTTGGACGCACTATCGAGTTTTTGTGTTCATTGTCTGTTTCTTGGGATTGCTGATATTTTCGATGAAAGGGGGAAGGATCCACACTCGCTTAGCCATGGTCACTAGGACTCTAATGGAAGGAATAGAGGGACAAACTTACACTATCATCCTCATTATCTAGGCCGAAATGTATCGCGCTTTAGATCGATGCAAGCATGGGGTATGGACACTTCGAGGGATGTAATCTGTTGCTGCAGGTTTGGTTATTAGAACATTTTCAGAGAGGTGAATATCGCCAAGAGCTCCTGCGACGACCATTGAGTGACTACATAGCTTACCATCATCCAAAGAGAATGACATTTATCCAGATAGATTTGCGTAACCTGGAAGTGCTATGAGCTGGGTGCATTTCTTCAGCAATCTGACTGACGAAAAGGTATATTGGATGTTTGAATGGTTCCCTAGTAGTGAGTTCATCATCAGATCAAGAGAAACTACTCATCTAGTGCTGATTGGGTTAAGAGGGATCTATCCTTATGCTTCTATAAGGGTAATAAGGCAAGCGGGAAGAAAACAGGTTATACCTCGGGTTTCCAACACGGTCCAATACAAAGCAGATTTTAAAGGGAACATCATTCCGTTCAAGTTCGAGGCACAACATATATGGAATCAAAAGGTCATTGTGGAGAAAGATACTATCGAATCAAAAGGTCATTGTACTTCTACCCATCATGTTTGGTAGATGATATAGCGGGGGATGTCAGGCCAGGAATTAATATGAAAAATAGGGTTATAGATGACGCTGCTGAAGCACAAGTCAAGTATAGGATACTGTGCAAGAGGGTCTTCGAGTATGAAGCTAGGCATTTGGAACAACACAAAGTGGATATGGAAGCGATCAACGAATGGAGAGAAATTGCTATTAAATCAACAGAGAGATTGGAATATTTGGAGCAAGGACTAATGGAACTTGAGAGAAAGATGAGAAAGAGACTCTTGGATTGTCAGAACACGGAAGGCAATGAAGGAGGGCATCTAGAAAGGGCTTACTTACTATTGGGTATGCGCGACCTGGGGAATCCAATCGACGGATCCAAGAAGGCCAAGCATGGAGAAGGTCCTTCTGGGGCCAAATAGATTAGTAAATAATGTCTTTATTGGTTTCTAGATTCGTTCCAATTTTTTTGATTGTAATAAGGCAAATGCCATTAGTGACTTTCTCATTATTGTCGTTTTAGTAAAGATTTGACTCATTTTTGAATTAATGAAATGACGCAATTATTGGCATCAATTGTCTCCAAGTCTATGTGTCGCTTAGGCCTACCTCGGGCACAATGAGGTCCCTCAAATTAGGACATGAATTTATTAATTCTTCAACACATGTTCAATATCGCAAACATTCTTTTAATATTCCTTACTGACTTGGTTACCTTTTGTTTTTTATTTTCTTTTGTTTATTCTCGTTCCCTAAGGTTGGTTCGTGCATACTGGCATCGTCAGCATATCACACTAGATCCAGAGGTCCTCCACCTCCTCCTCCACCAAGTGATTCCAAGAACAAAGAAAAAAAGAAAATGGATAATATGAGTGGTATTAGAAAAGACAATGCTACCCACACAGAGAACATTGAAACTTCAGACGGCCGGAGTATGCCAGCACAGAATGATTTGGTCCTACGTCTGGAATAAAAAATATTGGAGCTACAAGGGGAGCTTGAGCAGGTTCGAAACTTGGCAAACCTTTCCCTCACCCTAAATGTCCCCGACATCAACCAACAAAACACAAACGCCCAAAACCCAGTACCTCCCCAAAACACACAAAACCAAAATCTGCAAAATCCTCCCGCGCCTTATCAATACGCCACACCTCCTCAAAACCATAATCCTCCACCAGCACCTACCCCTCCACAACACCATCACCATCCGACTCAATATCCACAAACCACTACTTATCACACTCCTCAGAACGCACCACAGCCCACCCCTGATCCCCAGAACTCAACCAACGACCACCATTATTCCCAGATTCCCAGAGTCCATCAAAGCAATCCCATATATGTGGAAACTTTACCCCATACCCCACAACAGACCCTATATATACCCGAATCTGTCGAGAAGGACCTGCTCATCAAGAACATGGCGGAAGAACTCAGGAAACTTACTGGCAGAGTTCAAAGTGTCGAAGGTGGCAAAGGCATTGAGAGTTTAAATTATGAGGATTTGTGTATTCAACCAGATGTAGAACTACCATAGGGTTACAAACCTCCTATGTTCGAAATGTTCGACGGAACTGGTGATCCGAAGGTGCATTTGAGAACGTATTGTGACAAACTTGTAGGGGTTGGCAAGGATAAACAAATCCGTATGAAGCTGTTCATGAGGAGCCTCACCGGAGACACCTTGTCTTGGTACATCAGTCAGAACCCAAAGAAGTGGGTTAATTGGGTGAGCATGGCGTCGAATTTCATGGATCGGTTCAGGTTTAACATAGAAAATGCACCAGACATTTTCTACATTCAGAATCTCAAGAAGAAACCAACGAAAACTTTCTGCGAGTATGCTACTTGGTGGAGGTCTGAAGCCGCAAAAGTAAGGCCGACACTTGAAGAAGAACAGATGAATAAGTTCTTCGTCAGAGCTCAAGACCCGCAATACTACGAATGATTGATGGTTATTGAAAACCATAAATTTTCTGACATCATCCAGTTGGGAGAAAGAATAGAAGAAGGGATCAAAAGCGAAATGGTGACAAACTTTGAAGCACTCCAAGCCACAAATAAAGCTTTGCAGTGAGGAGGTATCTCCAAGAAGAAAGAAGTGGGTGCAGTAGTGGTAGCCCAAGGTCCAAAGTCTCCTATCACATACCAAACACCTCCACCCACATATGAACCTTTACCTCCCAGATACCAATAACCTGCCGCCACTTACCATACCTATAACACCCAACCAGCATACTACCACTCACCACCAGCCCACCAAAATTACCAAAAACCAAGACCAAATTTTGACCGCAGACCACCCAGACAATACACTCCAATTGCTGAACCCATAGACCAACTATACGAGAGGCTAAAGACTACCGGTTATGTCACTCCCATTCCCGTTGTTGCTATGGAAAACTCTTTCCAGTGGATTAGCCCAAATAAGACATGTGCCTATCACTCAGGCATGAAGGGTCATACTATTGATGAGTGTCGTACTTTGAAGGATAAGATTCAGACATTAATTGACACCAAAGTCATACAGGAAAATAAGGCTGCACCCAATGTCCGTAATAATCCTCTTCCGGATCACAGGGGTGAAGTGGTAAACGTGATAGAGACCAATGAAGAATGGGACTCGGAAGGGTCAATTATACTCATTCGAGAAGGAGATAATCCTAAAACATCTCCAGTCACTCTCACACCTATCGTGGTACAAACTCAGGCACCAATATGAATATGGTGTAGAAGCACCAATATGAATGGAGTGATGAGAATATGCTCCGGTGCACTAGTGGTAATGAAGGCCAATCGGAAGAACAATAACATGTACCGCTATCGTGGTAGTACAGTTATTGGGACAGTGACAGTGACATCCAGTGATGACAAAGAGACAGAAGCAACCAGGCTATGGCACATGCGCTTGGGACATGCTAGAGGGAAATCCTTGAAAGCTCTATCTAATCAAGGATTGTTAAAAGGCGTAAAGACTTGCAACTTGGAGTTTTGCAAGCATTGTGTAAACGGGAAATAGACAAGGGTTAAATTTAGTACAGCGATCCATAATACTAAAGGCATTTTGGATTATGTACACTTTGATGTTTGGGGTTCTTCCAAAAACACCTTCATTGGGTGGGAAGCACTATTTTGTAACCTTTGTTGATGATTTTTCCCAAAGAGTGTGGGTGTATACAATGAAGAGGAAAGATGAAGTGTTAGGAATTTTTCTCAAATGGAAGACGATGGTGGAGAATCAAACAGGCAGGAGGATCAAGTGTATTCGCACAGACAATGGAGGTGAATACAAAAATGATCATTTCAATAAGGTCTGTGAAAATGATGGCATCATATGACACTTCACTGTCAGACATACACCACAACAGAATGGAGTAGCAGAATGTATGAACCGGACTTTAGTGGAGAAGGTACGGTGTATGTTGTCCAATGCTAGCTTGGGCAAAGAATTTTGGGCTGAGGCAATTACATATGCATGCCACCTCATTAATCGTCTACCATCTACTGCCATTGATGGCAAGACACCATTTAAAAAATGGTATGGAAAACCTGCTGTAAATTATGACTCTTTGCACGTGTTTGGCTCAATTGCATACTATCATGTGAAAGAGTCAAAATTGGATCCGAGAGCAAAGAAGGCTATATTTATGGGGATTACTTCTGGAGTCAAAGGATACCGCTTATGGTGTCCAGAGACAAGGAATATTATATTCAGCAGAGATGTTACCTTTGATGAATCTGCCATAACAGATAAGGTGACAGTTGAAGATATCAAACAAACTGGTGGTGCATCAAAGCAGGTGGAGTTTGAGAGAAAATTTATTTTTCCTACGCAAGAAGCAGAGGAGGAAACAAATGAAGATTACCCTCTGGAAGAAGAGCCAGTAGAGAGGGAGATTCCAACTCAGGAACCTCGACAACAACTTGAATCAATAGCAACCAACATGCCAAAAAGGACAATAACGAAACATGTTCGTCTTATAGAGACGGTTGCTTGTGCAACCTCAATTGTAGTTGATGGTATTCCTACCACTGATAAAGACGCAATCCAAAGTTCAGAAGAAGATAAGTGGAGGATTTCCATGAATGAAGAAATGCAGTCCCTTCATTAGAATCATACATGGAAATTGGCCAATCTCCCGAAGGGAAAGAAAACAATTGGGTGCAAATGGGTATTTGCAAAGAAAGAAGGATTTCCTATCCAAGAAGATGTTCGCTACAAAGCAAGATTGGTGGCCAAAGGATATGATCAGAAGGAGGGAATTGATTACAATGAAGTATTTTCTCCAGTTGTAAAATATTCCTCCATTAGAATTATGTTGGCTTTGGTAGCATAGTTGGATTTGGAACTAGTTCAGATGGATGTAAAAACTGCGTTTTTACATGGAAACTTGGAGGAGAAAATCTACATGAATCAGCCAGAAGGATTCAAAGTTGCTGGAAAAGAAAATATGGTATGCAAACTTGAAAAATCGTTGTACGGATTGAAACAATCTTCTAGACAATGGTACAAGCGATTTGACAAGTTTATGTTGCTGCAAGGGTACAAGAGAAGCAAATACGATCATTGTGTGTATTTGCGCAAACTTAATGATGGTTCCTTTGTATATCTTCTCCTATATGTTGATGATATGTTGATAACTTCCAAGAATTCGGAAGAAATTGATAAGTTGAAGATTCAACTGAAGGAGGAGTTCGAGATGAAGGATCTGGGTGAGGCAAAGAAAATTCTTGGCATGGAGATAATAAGAGATAGACGTTCAAAGAAACTCTGTTTATCTCAGAAAGAATATTTGAAGAGAGTACTACAGCGTTTTGGCATAGATAAGAAGACTAAGCCAATTAGTACGCCACTTGCTCCCCATTTTAAGCTAAGTACTACTATGTCGCCAAAGGATGAAACTGAACAGGAGTATATGTCAAGGGTACCATACGCAAATGCTGTTGGTAGCTTGATGTATGCAATGGTTTGTACGAGACCTGACATTTCACAAGCCGTTGGAGTTATTAGCAGATATATGCATAACCCAGGAAAGGAGCATTGGCAAGCTGTGAAATGGATTCTACGGTATATTCATAGTACTGTAGATGTTGGGTTAGTTTTTGAGCAGGAAGGCAATCGGTCTGTAGTTGGATATTGTGACTCAGATTTTGCGGGTGATCTGGACAAACGAAGGTCAACTACTGGTTATGTGTTTACTTTTGCAAAGGAACCAGTTAGTTGGAAATCTACTTTGCAGTCAACAGTTGCTTTGTCTACAACAGAGGCAGAGTACATGGCTATTACAGAGGCTGTGAAGGAGGCAATTTGGCTTCAGGGATTGCTAAAGGAGCTTGGTATTGAACAAAAAAATATTACATTTTTTTGTGATAGTCAAAGTGCTATTCAATTAGCGAAGAACTAAGTTTATCATGCAAGGACGAAGCACATTGATGTTCGGTATCATTTCGTACGAGAAATCATAGAAGAAGGTGGAGTCACGGTGAAGAAAATTCATACTACGGAGAACCCTGCTGATATGCTGACAAAAGTGGTGACTGCGGTCAAGTTTCAACATTGTTTGGATTTGATCAACATTGTTGAACACTAAAGATTGAAGATGAAGACACAACCAAAATTTGTTATTGAGAGAAAATTGAAGATGTGGAATTTTGCCAAGGTGGAGATTTGTTGAAATTGGCAAAAGTACCACATCGGTGGATGACAATTTTGAATGAGAATTTCACCCTATAAAAGGAGGCCTAATGTTTAGGATTTATGTACACCTCTCATTTGCCTTTTTTATCTTCTTAAGGCATTTGTATCTTCTCTCTTTAGTATTATTTCACTTGTAAAATTGGAGTGGAATAAAATATTGATTGTGTCCGAGGAAGTAGGCAAAATTGGCCGAACCTCATAAATTCTGGTGTTCTTTTATTGTTGTCTTATTGTCTTGTTTATTATTTAGTGGTTGTCATAATTTTTGGTATAGTAGTTGTGACTCATTCACACTATATACATTTGGCTTCCGCAACAGAACTGACGAGTTCAGCCTTTAAGGTTCTTAATCCTAAACTCATCGTACTTTTGAAATTATCCATACAAAAAACTGCACTATGATATGCAGTGCCCTGTTGTGACTTAGTCCTTCCGGTGGCAGCTCGTCTTCATGAAAAGTGATCTTGTGGCTTTCCAACACTTGCCCTACCATGTTGGCCATTTCTCCACTAGTGATGTTATTGGATACATAGGCTTCATTCAACACCTTCATCAGGGCATTCCTATGTGCCTCAGAGTTTTACAGCAGTGATAAAATCGATATTTGAGCAGGGTTTTGTTCAGATGATCAACCACATAATATTCTCTTGCTTGCACCTTTCTCCAAAGGCCATCCAGGCCAGTCTCAATGACAGGCGGCTTAGATGCAGCTTCTTTGCTCGTTCCTCCCAAATGCTCGGGTGTATAAATCCTACCGGTTCTGGTCATGCCTTGCGCTGCACCTGTTTTTTCCATTTTTGATTTTCCTTTCCTTCTTGCTTCCACAACATAATTCCATGGTATAGCATTAGACTTATAAGACGACGTATGTGCTACCATCACGGTGAAAGGTGTTGTTACTTCAACCTCAAACGGAGTTGGTGCGGCTACCTCAACTTATAAGACAAATTCATTATCAGAGTCCTGATAGATGGGGGTTCGAGTCTCAACATATGTCCACTAACTATTCTGAAAAGATTAGGTAAGGCCTGCATGAGATACGAGCAGGAAGTATGAATGTGAAAGCATTTGATAGGTCTCAAAGGGCCACAATTGGGGAGACCAACCTCAGCCTACAGATGGGCCCAACCTGGTTTGATGTTGAGTTTCAAGTGTTGGACATATCTGCTACCTACAACCAATTGTTGGGACGACCTTGGATACATGCCGCTGGGGCCGTAGCTTCTACTCTACATCAGGCCGTGAAGTTTGAGTGGAACCATCAGGAAGTGATTATCCATGGAGGCAGAAGTAATCCCATTTATACCAATCAGACTGTTCCGGTCGTCGAGAATAGAAGGAAGTTGGGTGGAGAAACATACCATCGCATCGAGCGCGTCAATGAAATGAGAAAGAAAAATGGTGGAGCAGTAAGATAGAAAGCATACTGTCATGGACAGGGTATGAACCCGGCAAGGGTCTCGGCAAGAATCTCCAGGGGATCACCAAACCGATACCGCTAAAGCGTCATGGCACAACTTTTGGGCTTGGGTATGAATACACCTGGCAAGCGTCATGCCACAACATTTTTCCATGCGCCAAAACCTTACAGCAAATCTCAAAGTAGTTTAGGAAAATTACTCATACATGTGTAGCTGCTTTAGGCGCGTTAATTAAACAAATCATCGTGGCTATGGGTACGGTTCCCGCGGCATGGTCATGATACGTAAATCCCATTTCGAGTGTGCGTTTCACGAGACTCGATCAGAACTTCAAATAATAATAAAAATAAATATGTTGTAAATTGAGGGTGCGTTTCACGTGATGCAATTCACAATATGTACCAAAACAAACGAGTGTGCGACATCGCGACTTGTTCAAAAAAGTTCCATAAATATTAAAAACGGTTAAAAAGTTAAAAATGCACAATAGGTTTCAAATATGTATTAAATCAGATAATTAGACCAATTATTAATCGTTGAGCGACCTGCTAAGACCATGAAACTCGGGAGTGCCTCACACCTTCTCCCGGGTTAATAGAATTCCTTACCCGATCTTTTGTGTTCTTAGACCATAAATAAGAGTCAATTCCCTCGATATGGGATTTAAAATAAACTGGTGACTTGGGACACCATAAATTATTCCAAGTGGCGACTCTGAATTAAATAAATAATCCCATTTCGAATAATGTCACTTTAATTAGAAAAACTCCCTATCCCCTCGAAAAAAAGGAGGTGTGACAGCTCTGACGACTCTGCTGGGGAAAAGAACCCAAAACTTCTGGTTCAAGGTTCAGAATTTGAGCTTAGATGACTGTTATACTTGGCTACTTGTGATTGTATGATATTACTTGTTTGAGCTAATGTGCTAAATGCCGCTCTTTACCGCTTTTATATTGTTTGAACTGTATATAAAACTATTTTCTTCTCTCTGAGTCTACTAAATCTTCTGGGAAGTGCACGCTGGCGTGACTTCTTTTCTATTAGTGTCATACCCTAATTAAGAACGAGGATCGGATCAGTTACAAAGCCGGATGGCCTTTTGCTTCCCGGTACATTGCCCCCCTCCCGGCTCGAGTTGTCTGCTCGGGTTTGTATGTTTGTTTGCATCACGTGTATTTGACTTTGGGGACTCAACACATGGGTTGGGTCAGTCTAGGACAGGTATACCTAATTTAAAAGACCATCCTGATGCATTTTACGTGCTACTTGTGCATTTATTTGTTTCGGCTCATATGTTGATCAGCTTCTTGAATAGGGAAAGAAAATCAAGAAAAACGAAGAGTGAGGTAGGAAAAACACCCGGTTTTGAAAATACCAGTATTCAAAGCATCCCGAAACTTTGCTGAATTTTTTCAAATAAGTCCTATTTTCCCGTGCGTCAAAACTGACCAAACTACGCGGGTCTGATTCTCACTTAATGTGAGATACATAGGCAAACCTCATCGGTTCCAGCCCCAATTTTCAAAAAAATTCAAAAATATTTTCCCTTTCCTTAATTCCCTCTTTAGAATTCTTTCCTTAGAAAATCCAAAAAAAAACTAAATCCAAAAATATTTTTCTTCTTTTCCAAAGTCTTTCATTCGATGAAAAAACAAAATTTCAAATCAAAATACAAAATATTTTCTTCCTTCTTTAGAATTCCTTCTTAAAAAAAATAAAAAAATAAAAAAATTCAAATTTCCATAAAAAGAAAAAAAAAATCCAAAAAATATATATATTTAAAAGTCTTTATAAAAAAAAAGGAAAAAGAAAAATGGGTTAGTCTATTCGCGATCTTCCCGAACTACGCAAGATGTGATTCATACGATGTCATGATACGTAGGCAATCCCCATCGGATTCGATCATTACTATCAAATAAACTTATTGAAAAGAAAGAGAGAAAAATTGAGTGAAAAAGAAAGAAAATAACAGAGAAAAACCAAGAGCGACAAAAAACAAAAGAGAAAAAATCAAGATGTCAAAGATCAAAAAAAAAAAACCAAAAGAGCGCGGAATGAAAAGAAAAGAAGTACAGATTGAAAAAGGGTTAGTTAAAGCCGGGATGAAACACACAACACTTCAAACACATGGTAGAAGCGTTTAACTGTTTAGGTGCATTGTATCCCAACGTGCGATTTCTTATCTGTTAAATGTCTCAAAACTAACAAGGTTGTTGTGTGACCAAGTTGACTAGGTTCTGTTCAGGTGGTTGGTTTTTGTTGGTAACCTGACTTCCCATCCTTACTTCACAAGATCTAAAGGCAGGGTTCCTATGGCCTCCGAAAGTTTTCTACCAATTATCAATCCTTAGGATAGCCCGGCATCGGCTATTCCATAACCAAAATCAATAACTACTGAAGAGAATAGGATGTTGCATCTCCGCATGTTGGAAATGTGGGACGCCTGGTCTAATGGTAGGAAACCGCCGAGTGTAATTCCTGGGTTCTCCGAGTTGATCCCAAGGTCAGGTGGGGCTACCAACATCCCTGTTCCCAACTAGCTCATCCCATGCGGGCACCCTCCAATTCCATCTAACGGTCCTGGCATGCCTTCTGTGGTTCGCCCCCAGGCGCCAGTTTCCTGGGCACCTCCAGTATTGTTATACGTAGCGCCTGTCTTTACCACGGGGCAACCAACTATTCCCAGACCGTGTTTCGAACCCCCAACATTCACCTTCCAAGGTCCGCAATTTCAGCATGATATGACTGATGTCACCCCGGACTCGCATGCCCAACAACCACAATATGAGTTTCCACATGAACCAGAAAGAGCAGTTAAAAATCTCAAGCAGGAAGAAATAGCTCGGAAAATGAAAAACTTGGAACAGAGTTTGAAGAACATGCAAGGCCTAAGTGGCCAAAAAAGTGTCTCCTACTCGGACTTGTGCATGTTTCCAAATGTTCATTTGCCAGCTGGCTTCAAGATGCCAAAATTTAAAAAGTACGACGGGCACGGAGACCCGATCGCTCACGTGAAATGATACTGTAACCAGTTGAGGGGCGCTGGTGGGAAGGAGGAGCTGTTAATAGCCTAATTCGGAGAAAGTGTCACAGGAATTGCTTCCGAGTGGTACATGGATCAAAAGATCGCCCATTGGCATATTTGGGATGATCTGGCTTGAGATTTCGTCCACCAATTCCAGTATAATGTGGACATCGCTCCCGGTAGAAACTCTTTGTCCAATTTGAAAAAGAAAAATGCGGAAAGTTTCCATGAGTATGCAATCAGGTGGCGGGAGCAGGTTGCCAGGGTAAAGCCTCCAATGGATGAAGCGGAGATGGTTACGGTCCTTCTGTAGGCTCAAGATGCGGGCTACTTCCAGAATATGATGTCTGCCATGGGAAAGTCGTTCGCTGAGGCCATCAAAATTGGGGAGATGGTAGAAAATGGGTTAAAAACGGGCCAAATCTTGAGTCAAGCTGCTTTTAAGGCCACATCACAGGCCGTTCAGAATGGTTCGGGGGGGTTTGATGAACAGAAACGTGAGAGAAGAGGGAGTCATGATAGCTTCAAGCTCTAGGGGGGCCCGTAGGCCATTCAACCAATCATATATGCCACCAAGAACCCCCCAATATTATTACCCCATCAAGATTCTACTTATGTCATGGCACCACCTCACTATGCGGTAATGAACACACAACCTTACCCACGGCCACAACATTATCCACAAAATCGAGCTCCACCTCCTAGAAATGCCCGTCCCTATCAAGCTCCATGTAATCCCCGACAAAATGTTCTCCAATACAACCCTCGTCCAAGAGAGCCTCTCAGAATAAATCAGTTCACCCCTATTGGTGAATCATATTCATCCAAAAGCTAACCAGGCTAGGTCTGCTGCAGTGAGTGGCCCTGAACCGGCCAAACCTCGAGTCTCCCGCGCACCGAGCTGATGCTAGATGTGAATACCACTCTGGAGCAGTGGGACACGATACAGAGGACTGTTGGACCCTCATGAGGGCAGTTGAAGACCTGATAGAAGCAAAAGGAATCATTCTTAGGGATGAAGAGGCTCCCAATATGACGAACAATATTTTTCCTACTCATAACAATAGGTCGGTAGTTGGAATGTTCTGTGATGATGGGGAATTTGATCCTACCATAGTACCCATCACCGCAATAGAGGAGAAACCTGGAAACGTGTGCCAAACCTGAAAAGTTCCTTGTCATACGGGAATCTCGGTGGCCGGTCTTGCCGTTCTTTCTGCGTCTGGATTATTTCAGGGTGTAATCTGGATGTTTTACTTTATTGTCTTACTTTCTGATGTAAACCTTTAAATTTTTTTAAAAAAAATCAAAAAATCAAATAAAATTAATATTTCATCGTCCATGTCTCTTTTTTTGACTTTGTCACTCCTCTTATTCTTTTTTCAGTTGTGTTAAATGCAGATTTTAATGACATGACATGCTTGCGGACTTCATGCCCAGATCCTAAAACGCTATCAGAAATTGAAATAATGAAACAAGAATCAGAATGCAATAAAGATAAGTTTAAGGAAATAAAACAAAGAATCGGAACAGATAAAGGAAAATTGGCTCCAAATTGGAAAGGTCCATACATTGTAGCG
Source organism: Nicotiana tomentosiformis (assembly GCF_000390325.3). Lineage (NCBI taxonomy): Eukaryota > Viridiplantae > Streptophyta > Magnoliopsida > Solanales > Solanaceae > Nicotiana > Nicotiana tomentosiformis. The sequence goes on from NC_090817.1 coordinate 135,758,354, forward strand.
AGTGTACTGCCAAAAGGGAGCGTTGTACATGGGAAGCATCGAAGGAAATGTCCCTGAAATAACTGTCAATGCGGGTGCAATTAAAAGGTACTATGTTGGATCCTCTATATAGCATTAATATTCTCCGATTGAGATGAAAAAGACTTTCGTTCTCGTTACTCAAACACTATCAACCCTTTGCAAACCCTTTGAGCCGGTTACTTTTCTTTGATCACCCTCTTTGGAACTTTTTGGAACCTGAAAGTGTTATTGAAAAAGAAAACAAAAACAAAAACAAAAACAAAAAAAAAAAGATAAAAGAAAATGAAAAATGAAAAAAAAGAAGAGGAAAAAGGAAAGGAAAAAGAAAGAGAAAAGAAAATAAAATAGAAGAAAAAGAAAAAAAAGGGCGCCTTGAACTACGTTTAACTTGATTCTGAAAGGATACGTAGGCAGCCTCTCTATAGGGTTCAGTCACACCAAAATAAAAATTCAAATTCCCCCCAAAAGTGAAACTGGGGAAGATGATATAATGGTTTGGCGATGTTTTCGCCTGAAAGGTCCGTAGTTGTAATTCAGTCCAAATCCTTTTTACCCGAATCCTTTTCAAGTCCTTCCGATCAATCAACGAGAATGTTCCCAATTGGAGGATACAGTCACTTGGTTTTGATGCAACCAAAATGAGAGAAATAAAATGAGAGAGTCTTATTGGTGAAAATCCTCACAGGCACAGTAATGTGACGGTAAGCAGAGAAATTAAAAATGAGAAAGTCTTGTTAGTGAAAACTCGCAAAGAGCACTATAAGGCGATGGTGAGAAGAGAAATGAGAGAGGTCAGTTTGTGAAAACTCGTAAAGGGAACCACTGATCGAAAAGAGGATCCTCACAGTCACTGGTACCAACACAGTCCTAGGTAAGGTCTCTCGATTTCAAGGCAAAAGTTGTGATGAATTTCTAAGATTCGGACGGTTCATACAGATCAGACATCCAATCCAAAAGGCATGTCATGTTCATTGAAGTCCACATGTACTCCAGATAAGTCCTTCTTTCTCTTTCCCAAAAGGGACACCTCTTGTCTAAATTCATTATCCATTCCATTGTTTGTTTTTCTTTGAATCCCTTTTGGTCTAACTCTATTCCAAACTAAGGCAATGAAGAGATGGCAAGACTGAGTTATAGGGTTCTCATTTGATATAAGCCAATATGCAAAAGGGCACCCAGCCTCGGCAGGGGCATCCAGTCAACTCCGACTGGCAATGATGGTCGATGCCTCGAAGTCAAAGACTCTTGAAATAAGAAAAGCAAAGTCAAATGCCCATAAAGGCAAAATAAAGTTGAAAAGGTTAAGTCCCACGTGGCTAACCGTCTTGGCAAAGTTTGAAAAGCCAAAGGTTCTCCAATGCTCTGAAGTTAAATTTAGAGGAAAGAAGTGAAAAGCCTACAAAGGCAAAATGGAGCTGAAAAAGGTTAAGTCCCACGCGACCAACCGTCATGGTAAAGTTTTAGAAAAGCCAAGGGTTCTCCGGGGCTAGAAATGAAGTCGGTATTCATGGAACAACCAGTTGCAGTTGAAAGTACCATCAAAGAAGACATGCCGAGATCAAGTGACTGAAGCACTCAAGGCCACAAAACCAATCACCATTTCAAACTGACAAATTGTTCTTTGTTTGAACCACAGGAAACGAGTGTAATCCAAAGCAACTTTGCAAGAAGCAGGTGCAACCAAAAAGAAAATCACGCAGAGACTGAAATAGCTCTGCAGCAACAACCACTCCAAAAAGGGAAGTCTTCTCCAAATTCTTTCCCGTATTTTACTCATTCTCTTTAAAAAAATGATGAAAAAAAAGAAAAGAAAGAAAATTCAAAATCATGGTAGTATAGGGTCTCCACTCCCTAGTCTGCTTTTCCAACATAGGATCTTCATTCCCTAGTTGATATTTTTAGACATAGGATCTCCACTCCCTAGTCTACTTTTCCAACATAGGGTCTCCACTCCCTAGTTGATGGATTTTTTTAGACATAGGGTCTCCAATCCCTAGTCACTTTTCCAACATAGGGTCTCCACTCCCTAGTTGATGTGTTTAGACATAAGGTCTCCACTCTCTAGTCGCTCCAACATAGGGTCTCCACTCCCTAGTTGATATTTTTAGACATAGGGTCTCCACTCCCCAGTCTACTTTTCCAACATAGGGTCTCCACTCCCTAGTTGATGACATAGGGTCTCCACTCCCTAGTTGCTTTTCCAACATAGGGTCTCCACTCCCTAGTTTACTTTTCCAACATAGGGTCTCCACTCCCTAATTGATGATTTTTTTTAGACATAGGGTCTCCACTCCCAAGTCGCTTTTCTAACATAGGGTCTCTACTCCCTAGTTGATGTTTTAAGACATAGGGTCTCCATTCCCTAGTCTACTTTTCTAACATAGGGTCTCCACTCCCTAGTTGATGATTTTATTTCAGACATAGGGTCTCCACTCCCTAGTCTCTTTTCCAACATAGGGTCTCCACTCCCTAGTTGATGATATTTTAGGCATGGGGTCTCCACTCCCTAGTTGATTTTATTTTAGACATAGGAGGGTCTCCACTCCCTAGTCTGCTTTTCCAACATAGGGTCTCCACTCCCTAGTTGATTTTATTTTAAACATAGGGTCTCCACTCCCTAGTCTCTTTTCCAACATAGGGTCTCTACTCCCTAGTTGATATTTTCCAACATAAGGTGCACCAATCTTGAGTTGAGTCATCATTTTGACAAAAGGGAACACCATCCAAAAAAAAAAAAAATTCATTATCATGATCTTTTAAGGGTACACCATTCCCGACCTTTTATTGCTTTCAATAATGAAGTAGTATAGAGTTTTATTACAAATAACTCACGAAATTTTCCTAGTGAAAACTGGGGCAGAAAAATTTCGTTCATTTGTTTGTTTTGGTGCCTGAGCCGGTTATACCTCGAGGCACAGGGTTCGAGATGACGAAAAAGAAGTCTCAATCCAAAATAAATAAAAGAAAAGGAAAAGAAGTGAATCCAAAGTGCAGAAGTGGAGAAAAGATGTGGACTGCTCAAGACATGACTGAAGTCACAAGCTTTTCATGTCCCGTCTTGATCCGAAAAAGCCATAGAAGAATGAACTAGCACCTGCAGCTAGCTAGCATTAAAATTCAGATAAGAATCTGCATGAAGAGCTATTCAAGACTCAAGATCCAGTTTCAAAAGACTTATAGATAGGAATCTTGTAACTCGTAGTTGATAGGCTTGTTTAGTTTCTTTTTCATTTTGACTTTGGTATAATAAGGAGCTCAGCAAGCAGTAACAGTAGCAACAACAGTAAAATCACAGCTTTCTGGTAGTCCCGGCTACCTAAACTTCCAGAACTACACTGACCTGATTCCTTTATAGCCAAGGATATGTAGGCAACCTCCGAAGCAAGGTTCGGTCAAACTTTTTAAAAAAATGCTTCCAAAGGAGTATCAAACGGGCAAATATTGTCCATGACTGCTTACTTTATCTTTGCTCGAAAACTTTTCATGTTCTCGAGCAAAGAGGGGCAGCCGTGAGCACCTAATTTTTGCCCCACATAGAAAATTACTCCTAAAAAATCCAAAATAATTTTAATCGCTTTTATAAAGTTTTAGGAATTTTTCTTTATTTGTTTTGCATTTATTCACGTTGTTCATGTATATTTGAAAATATTTTAAATCATAAAAAAATCATCAAAAATATTTTTTATCTTTCATTTAGTTTATTAGTTGCATTATTAAATAAAAATCACAAAAATACCACGGTCATTTCTAAGCTTGAAGATCGAACTAGGCCAATTTCAAACGGCCCAGTTTCCAAAACGACCCAAAATCTGCCCCGGCCCAATCTCCAAACCAGCCCAGTCCCCTAAAACGCTAAAACGTCGTCGTTTTCCCTCCACCCATTTCCCTAAAAATGCCAAAACTACACCCATCTTCAGGAGACAGATCCACCCCCTTCCCTTAAGAAACCCTAGCAGCTTTCTTCCTCTCTAGGAGCAGACCCCTCACACTCAAAGAACCCTAGCCGCCACCCATCTCTCATCTTCTCTCTCATGACCCCCCTCCCTCGATTCCCATCGAAAAACACACTCACCATCACACTCACACGGAGATGAAGGCTCACCTACTCACGATTTGAACACAAACGTCTGAAACAAAGCTGGAATATTTGAATGAAGATCTTAAAATCATAAAGCTTGAAAAACAAAGGAAGAACAATAGAGTTTTTGGTACATTGCTTCGTACTTTGGATTCAAACAATTTAAAATCGAAGATGTGTTTGTTTGCTGCTAATTTCGAATTGATTCGCATGGGTTTCGAATTTTTCTTCCTCCGATTTAGGACTGCTATTTGCTGAACTTCATCTTCTGTTCAGACCTTATTTTGTTTTGATTGCTATTTAGGTATGTTCAGCTATCCCCCCTGTTGTTGGTTGAATCTTAAATAAAAATTCAATTTGTTTATGTGTTGATTCTGTTCCGCTTCATAGATTTGTCGCGTGTAATTGTTGATTTGTTTCGATTTACTTTCTCTGTTAAGTTCTGAAACCATTATGTTCTAAATCTGTTCTGGTTCTTAGATTCGTCATGTGTATCTGTTATTGTAATTTTTAACATTTGAGTTGATTAATTGGCTGGATAACAGAAGATCACTGGAAGCTTGTGAAGGCTAAAACTGGATATTGCTGTAAAGTGGTTATCACTGTAATGTCCGGATTTGATTACCTTTGTAACGGGTTATAAGTGTAAAAAGAAAGTCAGTGAGTATTGATTATGTGAGTTTGTTCAGAAATTGATCTCTTTTTTTTCATTTCCCATAATGATGCAACCGTACAACCGTTCAACAAAAAGTTTCAGTAATTAGAGTGCACATTCCATGCCCCAACATTTTTCCATACGCCAAAACCCTACAGCAAATCTCAAAGTAGTTTAGGAAAATAACTCATACATGCGTAGCTGCTTTAGGCGCGTTAATTAAAAAAATTATTGTGGCTATGGGTACGGTTCCCGTGACATGGTCACGATACGTAAATCCCATTTCGAGTGTGCGTTTCACGCGACTCGATAAAAACTTTAAATAATAATAAAAATAAACATGTTGTAAATCGCGGGTGCGTTTCACGTGATGCAATTCGCAATATGTATCAAAATAAACGAGTGTGCGACATCGGAATTTGTTCAAAAAAGTTCCATAAAAATTAAAAGTGGTTAAAAAGTTAAAAATGCACAATAGGTTTCAAATATGTATTAAATCAGATAATTAGGCCAATTATTAATCGTTGAGCGACCGTGCTAAGACCACGGAACTCGGGAGTGCCTCACACCTTCTCCCGGGTTAATAGAATTCCTTACCCGGTCTTTTGTGTTCGCAGACCATAAATAAGAGTCAATTTCCTCGATTTGGGATTTAAAATAAACCAGTGACTTGGGACACCATAAATTATTCCAAGTGGCAATTCTGAATTAAATAAATAATCCCATTTCAAATAATGTCACTTTAATTGGAAAAACTCCCTATCCCCTCGGGAAAAAGGAGATGTGATAATCGGAATTGGTCGCCACCGTGGCGTGGTCCTTATTACCCTCTAGAACAACCAGTACCACATTTGCACAAGTCATTTCATCAAGCTGACATGATGTGGGGGTCCGAAGAAGATGAAGTTTTAGCTGGCATAAGAAATTTGTTTCTGGATAATGAAGACATGGATTGCAGTGCGATAGTTAAGGAGGAGGAGGAGGAGGAGGAAGGCCTTATTATTCAAACCGTGGAGAAGGGAGCTGTTCTCAAGAACTGGACTGTTGTACTATCAAAGGCCCGTCGAGTTCCTGGGTAGCCTGGCAATTAGCATCATTTATTTTTGAAAGCAATTTTATGAGCATCTAAGACATTTTTAGTATTTTATTTTAAGCATATTTTGTTTGAAATAATTGCTCGAATCTTCAAACTGCACTTGTTTGACATTTTAAATCTTTATCAATGGATTGTTATTTTTAGTATTTATTATTATCCTTTACATTTTCTCTCTCTACAACGTTATTATTACTTATCCTGATGAACCTGCGACTGTGACATGTAATGAGACAACACAACATAAGGATAGTGATTTAGAGGATCTGGAAGAGGATGTAATACCCGAGGAAATTGTCAGAGAAGTGAAAATTTTGAAAACAAGCCTAAGTCCAATTTGGATGAGACTGAAACAGTTAATTCAGGAGACTCCAAAACAGTCAAGGAAACACGTGTAAGCATTCATCTATCGCCGTCAGAGAAGGAAGAATACATCCAGTTTTTGAAAGAGTATGAGGATATTTTTGCATGGTCCTACGATGATATGACCGGTTTGAGCACGTCCATAGTGGCTCATAAATTACCTACCGACCCTATGTGTCCACCGGTAAAGCAGAAATTCAGAAAGTTCAAGCCAGATATGAGTTTGAAAATAAAAGAGGAAGCCACCAAGCAAATCAAAACCAAGGTTCTCAGAGTGGTTGAATATCCGACCTGGTTGGCTAACATTGTGCTGGTTCCAAAGAAAGATGGGAAGGTCAGAGTGTGTGTCGACTATCGGAATTTAAACATAGCAAGTCCCAAAGATTTGCCACCTCCGAAGAACAAGAAAGATGTGATGAGTTTCTTAGGGCATCTCAATTACATCAGCCGTTTCATAGCACAATCAACTGTGATCTATGGACCGATTTTCAAAATGTTGAAGAAAGACGCTGGAACAAGTTGGACTGAAGAGTGCGAGAAAGCCTTTGACAAGATCAAGGAATATTTATCCAAACTACCTGTTCTGGTCCCATCGGAACCTGGGAGACCTCTGCTACTCTATTTCTCTGTACTAGATGGGGCTTTTGGTGGTGTTCTGGGACAACACGATGAGACAGGAAGAAAGAAGCAGGCCATATATTATCTGAGTAAAACATTCACACCCTATGAAGCACGGTACTCTTTGCTGGAGCGCACCTGCTGCCCTTTGACATGGATAGCTCAAAAGTTGAGGCACTACTTTTGTGCCTACACCACATATCTCATATCAAGGATGGATCAGCTAAAATACATCTTCCAGAAACCCATGCCTATAGGGAAGTTAGCAAAATGGCAGATACTACTGAGTGAGTTCGACATCATCTATGTAACTCAGAAGGCGGTCAAAGGGGAAGCATTGGCGGATCATCTGGTAGAAAATCCTGCAGATGGAGAATACGAACCACTGAAAACGTATTTTCCCGATGAAGAGGTATCATTTGTAGGAGAATATTTATAATATGTACAAGAGTTGATGAAGAGATTCACAAAAATAGAGTTCAAACATGTTTCGAGAATCCAGAATGAGTTCGCAGATGCATTGGCCACTTTATCTTCCATGATACAATACCCAGACAAGAATTTTATCGATCCTATCCCAGTAGGGATTCATAATCAGCTAGCTTATTGTGCTCATGTTGAAGAAGAAATGGATGGAAATCCACGGTTCCACGGCATCAAAGAATATTTGGCAAAAGGAGAGTACCCAGAGCACGCAAATCATACTCATAAATGCACACTCCGAAGATTATCCAACCACTTCTTCCAAAGAGAAGGAATTCTGTATAGAAGGACTCCAGATATGGGATTATTACGGTATGTCGACGCCAAGGAAGCATCCAAATTGCTCGAAGAGATACATGCCGGAACTTGCGGACCGCACATGAATGGCTTTGTCTTAGCTAAGAAGATATTAAGAGCATGATATTTTGGATGACTATGGAAACAGATTGCATCAGGTATGTCCAAAAATGTCATCAATGCCAAGTACATGCTGATATGATACGAGTGCCACCCAATGAACTCAATGCAACAAGTGCACCTTGGCCTTTCTCCGCTTGGGGGATGGATGTCATCGGTCCAATCGAACCCGCCACTTCAAATGGACACAGGTTCATTCTAGTGGCCATAGACTATTTCACAAAATGGGTTGAAGCTGCATCTTATAAGGTTGTAACTAAGAAGGTCGTCGCAGATTTCGTTAGGGATCGTATTGTTTGTCGGTTTGGGGTGCCGGAATCAATCATCACCGCCAACGCCGCCAACCTTAACAGTGATTTGATGAGATCCATGTGTGAAACCTTCATGATCAAGCATAAGAATTCCACAGCATACATTCCACAAATGAATGGAGCTGTAGAAGCCGCCAATAAGAACATCAAGAAGATATTAAGTGTGACACCCCATGTTTTCGTACGTTAAAGTTTCGTCGTAAGTTAATCAACTTAAGCTCGGGAATGGGATTATTTTGAGATTATAAGCCTTATGCTATTTCAAACAAGTGATGAACAAATTCGTAAAGGTGAGAGGGTAAGCAAATCGAAAAAAATAAATTTTCGTCGAAGTTTGTCATGTTGGGATAAAATACGGCTCGAGCTAAAGTACCTGGTATTTATGGACTAGTACCGTACAAGGTACCACATGACCATGATAGTAAGGTGTATAAGGTATTTTAAAAGTGAGTAGTATTTTAAGTAATTTGACATAATCCTTAATTATGTAAATTATTGGATAATGGGAGAATTAACTAGTTAATTAATAATTAGTGGTTGATTAATTAATGTCTTTGGATAAGATTATTGATCCAAAACGTGGCAGCCACATGGAGATACATTTGATGACTCTTGCATTTGAGTGAAAAGGTGGCACATTTAATATGTGGCTTAGTCATTACATTAAAACCTAACATCTTTCTAATTCAAGAGAAAGGTTATCAAAGTAGCATTAGGCAACAAATATTTCACACCTACTCTTCTTCTCCAATTCCACAAAGTAAAACTAAAGTGAAAGAGAAAAAAAAGAGAAACCCCACTACTTCCACTTGTTCCGTTTTTGGCTCAATAGACCTTGCACTACTTGCAGCAACTACTACTTGATTATTTCATTCCCCATTTCCTAGTCCTTTTCTTTCTTGTAATTGTGATTTCATATAAGAAAGTTTGCGAGACTTTTTCTTGAAACAAATTTCATACAACAAATTCATACAAGAAAGATATCTCAACGTGATTTTTCTTGAAACAAAGTTCATACGAGACTTCTTAGCATAATAGCATCGGGATTTTGCGATTTTAAGGGAGTACGGTGTAAACCTTCTCAAGAATATCACATGGATGTTTCCCTACTTTAGGTATGTTAAGGCTATCCCTTCTTTCTTTTTGGCATGATCTATACGACACAAACGAAACGAGCAAATGCACAACTTCCATAAATTACTCTATTCATAGAAATGCTAGAGATGTGTATATTCTTATTCTCCCATAAGTCTTATTTTTCTATCGTCTGTTCATGGGTCTCAGAAAATACGTAAGTTGATAACGTCTATTTTATGATATTGATCAGAGGCATAATGGTCTTATGACACTCCGAAAGATTTTATTGACGTACTTAATATGCATTGTATTCATTTACATTGACCCATGACCAGATGGCGTTATATACGCGTATATATGTATAATATATGTATATGGGATATGGAAAAAGGTTACAGCGTTATATACGCACCACTACCTGATCAGCTGGTATACGTTGATGAATTGCCCACAGTGGCAGAGATGATATTATGGGATGCCCTCAGAGGCTTGATGATGTTATGAACGTATATACCTATGCATGGTATGCCATTTATACACATATGTATGACATTATAAATATGAAGTGATTCACAGAGTTATTAAGATATACATGTCGAGTCTTTTACTCCATGTGTTCTCTCATGTCTATTGTTTACTTATTTGTATTCCTTACATACTCGGTACATTATTTGTACTGACGTCCCTTTTTCCTAGGGACGCTGCGTTTCATGTCCGCAGGCCCTGATAGACAGGTTGAGAGTCCTCCAAGTAGGCTATCAGCTCAGCGAAAGGTGTTGGTGCGCTCCATTTGCTCCGGAGTTACTTATGTGGTCAGTATGATTAGGACATATACTGATTAGTATGGCGGGGCCCTGTCCCGACCTTTATGACAATTATGTACTCTTAGAGGCTTGTAGACTTATGTCGTGTACGTGAAAGATTGTATGGCCTTGTCGGCCTATGTTTGAGTTTATAAATGATCATGTTGGTCTATTAGGCCCGTATGTCACGTGTATATGATGATGTAATAAGAAAGATACATTACGTTGGTACTCGATTGAGTAAGGTACCAGGTGCTCGTCGCGGCCCATTGGTTTGGGTCGTGATATTAAGGAAGATGGTAGATAATCACAAATAATGGCACGAGAAGCTACCATTTGCCCTACTTGGATATCGTACCACAGTTCGCACATCAACCGGGGTAACTTCTTATTTGCTGGTTTATGGTACTGAAGCCGTTATTCCCGCCGAAGTAGAAATTCCTTCTTTGAGAATCATATAAGAGGCTGAACTCAGTGATGCAGAATGGATATGAAATCGCTATGAACAATTGGATCTCATTGATGGGAAAAGAATGAATGCAGTATGTCACGGTCAACTCTACCAGAACAGAATGTCCAGAGCTTTCAACAAAAAGGGTCAGGCCTAGACAATTCACACCGGGGAAGTTGGTGCTAAAGTGGATCTTCCCTCATGAAGATGAAGCCAAAGGGAAATTTTCACCCAATTGGCAAGGGCCCTACATGGTTCAAAGAGTACTAACAGGAGGAGCACTCATACTTGCAGAAATGGACGGAGAAATTTGGCCAAAACCTATCAACTCAGATGCAGTCAAGAGATACTATGTTTAGACTGTTTACATTTCTTCATCTGATGCAACTAAACTACGCTTGACCTGATTCCCGTTTAAGAGGGGATACGTAGGCAGCCCTGTGGGTTCGGTCACATCTTAATAAAATCTTCATTTTTGCCATGGTCAGAAACTAGGACAGAATTTTGAAGAGGATCCTCAAAATTCTAAAGCTAGTCCAGCTAACTTTGTCATACGCAGAACAGTCAAAGGATTGTTTTAAACTGGGGTAGAATTTTGAGGAGGACCCTCAAAATTCTAAAGCAAGGAGGTCGCAATGTCTCTAAGAAATGTCACAGTCATTGGCTCATCTAGATTACTTAATATTGCATACTACCATATTTCAAATAACTACACTCATCAAATGCACACATATTTTTCGAAAAAAAAACTTTATTTCTATAACAGCCAGATGCTGCCCAGGGTAACTTAAACAGGATCTCAAGATATGAGTAAAATCAAGACAAGAAGGTGAAAGCACAGACCAACCTTCCCCCACAAAACTCAAAATCTTTATTTGGATGCACGCACAGTAAGATAACAATATCTGCAGACACATCAGGTCACTACCTTCGAGACATCAAATTATCTATAACAAGCATCTCCAGCTAAGAAATACTCTACTTTATCACTATCACTAATCGTTTTCTTGCATGAGGTTAAGCACTGCCTCCTTAACTGCATAAGGCTAAGCACTGCCTTTCTTTGTATGCGACTAAGAATTATCTCCTATTTGCATGAGGCTAAGCACTGCCTCCCTAATTGCATAAGGCTAAGCATTGCCTTTTCCGCATGAGACTAAGCATTGTCTCCTATTTGCATGAGGCTAAGCATTGCCTCCTTAACTGCATAAGGCTAAGTACTGCCTTTCTTTGCATGAGACTAAGTATCGACTCCTATTTGCATGAGGCCAAGCACTGCCTCCTTAATTGCATAAGGCTAAGCACTGCCTTTCTTTGCATGAGACTAAGTATCGTCTCCTATTTGCATGAGGCCAAGCACTGCCTCCTTAATTGCATAAGGCTAAGCACTGCCTTTCTTTGCATGAGACTAAGCATTGTCTCCTATTTGCATGAGGCTAAGCCCTGCCTCCCTATTTTCATGAGTCTAAGCTCGGCCTCCTTAATTGCATAAGGCTAAGCACTGCCTTTCCTGCATGAAGCTAAGAACAACTTCCCTTACTTGCATGAGACTAAGCATTGTCTCCTCTTCCTGCATGAGGCTAAGCATTGCCTCCCTAATTCCACAAGGCTAAGCACTACCTTTTCCTCATGATTAAATACTATCTCCATTACGCCATCTAAGACCTAGCATTATCCTCTACTCACCCAGGGCTAAGCATTGCCCTCATCTTACCTAAGACTAAGCCTTGTCTTGTCTCATCTTCGCATACGGCCAAACATCATATTTTGCATTTCATGGGCTGAAATATCGCCATTTTGTCCAAAGGCGTCATGGTCTGAAGGCATCATCCTCATAGCCGGAAGACACCATTCTATGGCCCGAGGATCTCTCAAAAGTGTACATCATTATTCAAAGGCGTCATGGTTCGAAGGCACCATTCTCATGGCCCGAGGATATCATTTCATGGCCTGCAAATCCCTTATCACATGATTCATGGCTCAGGACGTCATGGTCTAAGGACACCATCCTCACCGTCCAAAGACAACCCTCATGGTCCGAAGGGAATCTGCATCATATTTAAATTTTTGCAATAATCCATATATACTTTCATGCATCGTGTTTTAAGTTTTGCAGGTAATCCAGGAAGTAACCGTTCTCCTAACGGGAGCAATCTTCGCTTCGGTTTCCGTTCAATGTTCACATCCTGCAATTATTTCAAACGTAACCAACCACCATCAATTAACCGTTTTTTACTCTATGATCGTTCAGATATTTACTTAGTGATCCATCCGTAACGTTTCAGATTCACATCGATGACTCCGCATAAATTCATCCGATACTGTCCTACCCCAAAAGAACCTCTTCCGAAGCATACGACCATTCATATAACAACTCCATCGAATCAGTTCACCGTTGGATCTAGAACTATACACAGCCTGATTCCCGTAACACCAGGGATATGTAGGCAACTCAAAAATCAGGGTTTAGCCTCCATTATTTCAAATCACCTCATTCGGTCAAAATCGGTCATCATTTTCTTTACCCGACAACTCTTTCATCATTCCCGGGTAAAGAGAGGCAGCTGTTGATACCCAATTTTGTTCTCATATATTTTTCAAACAATATATATACTTTCAAAATATCATTTTGTATTATTATTTAATTTACAAGATTTAAACAAGCACTTTTTATAATTTTCCAAAATTTTAGAGCTTTTAAATTAATTTTCTCACATTAATTTACATAAAAAATCAGTAATTATCCTTTTAAATTATTTATGATGACTTAATCATTTAAAATTATTATTTTCATCCCTAATACATTTTTGAAATATTTTCACTTCATTTTTATATAATTAAAATTGTATTTTTAGGCTATTCGCATAAATTTGCAATAATAGCCTATATTTTGCATTCTTATTGCAATTGACATTTCATTTATGGTCAAAATAATATTTTACATTTTTTATAGTCTTCTATTATTGCTTAAAGTATTAATTTGCATAAGTAGCATTTTTATATATTTATTATCTATTTTATTAAATTATTTCCCTTTTAATTTCTATTTAAAAGAGCTGGTTTTCTTTTAATTAATTTTCGAACCAAAAGGCCCAATACCGTAACCCAATAACCACTAGCCCAACACCAGCAATCCACCACCCATACCCATTTAATTAATCCGCCCCAATCCCTCTTTAAAATCCTGGCCGTTGATCTCTAAGATCAACGTCCCACAATTAACCTACCCTTTTAAATTACCCAACCCCAAACCCTAATCCCATTTCCCTCTAACCCGCCGCCCTGAAACCCTCCCCCTTCTCTGATGAACCCTAACTGCCGCCTTCCTAAAACTCTCTGAATCCATCTCAAACATGAATTCTTTCCACGATCTGCTTATCTTATTTGTATTATCTCGTTACCATTCACCCGTTCGTGGTGTTACTTAGTACTTGCCCGATTTCAGCAAGTACTACCTCTCCGAATCAAGTATAATCATCCTCAACCTATAAGATTCAGAAGAAATTCCGTCTGTATACACTCTCAACAGGATCATGTGGGTTCGATTCACCGAGATTCTTGGCTAATGTTTTGACCATTTGCCGACTAGGGTTTGTTCGATTTTTATTTTTAACCTATTTCTACTCGGAATAGGCTATGCATGTGACTTTCCTTGTTCCTGCTTAAATTTGACTGATTTTCTTTCCTTATTTGTGTTTAATTGATTGTTTTCTATATTTGTTCTTCCAATTTCTGTCATTATATAAACCCCTCCCAAGTCCCCTTTAAGACAGACTTTGAAATCAATTTTCTTCACTAAAAATTGGGGTTTTGCTACTCTCTTGGTCTGTTTCTGTATTGGCCTGCTGAAAGCCAAGGTCATTAACAATTTGTTACTTAACATGTTCTTGGTGCGAGCATTGCCCTGAGTTCATCGAAGCTCTTGGGAACTTTGACGCATTGGGATTCTAGGTTTTCTGTGGAAGTTCATTCTTTACTGTTCTTCGCTTAACTGGTGAGTTACTAGATTTTGTAATTTCATTCCTATGTATCTATGATTTATATATGTTTTCACTCCTGAAGTTCGTCAGTTTAATATGTTTTTCTATGCTGTTTTGTGTGTAATTCTGTTTGCTTTCTTCAAATTTTTTAGGTCTCTTTAAGTTTTAGCTTCAAGCATGCCTAAACCTGGTTCTATTAAGTAGATATTTTCCAAATCTAACTAGTCCATGTGTTAAGTATTACTACTGTTTGGGACCTTTACACTTGTTAGCATCTCATGGAGTTTAATTTTGCCTTAGGCCATCAATATTGTTATTCGAATATGCTTTGCCTACATAATTTGTGCTCTCTTTCATTAGCTAGTCGATTGTGTTCAAAACCTGAGTATGTACACTCACTATATGGCACAAAATTGTTTCCTATCCTATTCTAAATTGTTTTGATGATATCCTGCCTATATAGCATGTTTGATCCTGTTAGTATGCCCTTTAGCAGGTTTACCTCCCCCTCCCCCCTCCCCCGATTCACCAATAATTGTAATCTGCTTTTCTCATGTCTAAATGTTGTCCTATTGCCACATTAGCATGACTGTTTCATAACATCAGGACCTATACTTAGCATAATTTAGACCTCTTCCTTTATTATGAATTTGTGTATGCTAATGTCACCAATCTTGCAAACCTGTTCTGCTAATGTATGACCACTTATGCACTAGGTATTGAACTTATTCTTCTGAATCTTTGCTAAGTCTGTTCTAAAGCCCCCTAAGGCTTGTTTGATAATTTGTTCTATGTGCTCAACTTGACTATGCTTGTATCCCTCAGCTTTGTCTCTCAACCTTGGTTTACTATCCTTAACTTATCATCTATGCTCTCTCTTGAGTTCTCATTCTTAGCCGGCTGAAAGCTAAGGCTACCTAGGTTCTATTATTGATCACCCTAGTGTGAGCACTACTCGGGGTCCAATTGAGACCCTTGTGAACTCTAACACACTAGGGCTTGTTCCTTAGTCATTCCCTAAATCTCAAATTACTCCTATTCATCCTATTTCATCCTGTTATTTGTTGTGTACCTGAATTGACTGATTTAAATGGTGCAACATTGGGTGCTATGGTTGAATAAATTGACTTTGGGCTCCTTTATGGATTCTGGGGTTGTGTGTTGGATATGGCCCATATTAGAGGTTTGGGTACGCTGTGTGAGAGTTGTTGAAGGCCCAGACAATGCTGGGTATTTCATGTTGAGCCTACTGTGGGCCTATTGTCAATGTTGTGTAACATTTATATTTTTACTCATTATTGGGCATGTAATAACTTTTGTATAAACAATTGGGGTGTTAGTAAAAAGGGAAAATGGGTATAATTTAATATTTACATGCAAAATGGGTAGATAACATGCCTATAGGACTTGGTAATTTATTTGCTATATGTGTTGTTCGATTACATGTACACTGTAGAAATCACAACATTAGAAGAAGCGGACACACACACACACTGTCTGCTCGCAAACCCCAAATGTTGCAATTATATTTATTGTTATATGTTATTAGAGAACCTGCCTATAGGAATTAGTTTCTCATCGATGTTTCTATCAATCCTCATCGCCTACTAGAAATCATGCTTATAGGATTGCAATTATTCTACTTGGTGCTGCTCACCTAGAAATTATGCCTATAGGATTAAGATATGACGATAAAATAAGCTTTAAAATGTTGTGCGTTAGAGATCCTGCCTATAGGAAATAATTGCTCGTTAATTAGTTAATACTAGACTACTCAAACACTGTTTCCTGAGCGTCACTGTTAGGAAAACCTGGATAATTCTGGGACTTTTCCCAGCAGATTTTGTTATACTCGACTGCGTAGATCACCTAGGCATAACACATATAGGATTGGTAACTTAAAACCTTCAATAATCAGCTTGTAATACCTGAATAATTCTGTCTATAAGAAATGTCTAGCATATGAAATTGCCCGCATACTTTGACTTAAAATCGCCTAGATAGTATGTCTATAGGTTTAACATTCTGGATTCTGCAGCTTCCTAATTGACATCTGTGTTTGCGTGCATTCACTGCTTAAGTGTGGAGGTCAATGTGAGCCCTTAATTGCTTTTATGTGAAGTCTTTATATGTTTTGTTTGTTGCCTAGTTTTGCATTTTTGAGTAGTCTAGATAAGGTCTAGAATCATCCAAATAGAGGTCCAAAACATCCTGGACCATAGGTATGGGACGGGTAGTGCACGTATAGGGAACGACTTAGAATTGAATTAGATCGCTCTTAGGTAAAAAAAACTTTAACATAGTAATCGGGTAGCAGGAGATGATAATCTGTGCCCGCTGGATAATATGAGTAACACCCTATCTCAAGGGAGTTATGAAATATTATTTATGTTGCACGGGGTGATCCTTTAGGCTAAAAACTTAGGACCCCCTCCCCTTTCCTTTCTTTTCTATTAGAATAAAAAAATAGTTGTACCTCCCTATTCAAGATCTCTTTGTAATAAAATTCTTAGATTTTGTACTCTCTTTACTTACTTAATCACATAGACTAATCCATATAATTTAAGTTCGGCCAGGACCCACAGTTGTGGACCTCAAGGAGTGCCTAACACCTTCTCTTTGAGGTAACTTGAGCCCTTACCCGATCTTTGGTGGCGTTGACCAGTTAAACCAGAGTCATTTGCAAATAGGTGCCCTAACGCACCTTAAAAATTGTTAGGTGGCGACTCTCCTCTGTTAATACCTCCTTAAAAGAGTTGTCACATGTTAAAATCCGATTTCGTGAGAAAAAGGGGTGCGACATATAGTACACAATGTGACCTCTCATTGTGCTGACTGCACATTTTCTTGTGCAGCTGCACATCATGGGTTCTGCGACCGCGATCCAAATTGTGCGATCGCAGTTCAATAATGGCCGCACTTCAATAATGGTCGCACTACTAGGTTTCAGTAAATTGGCCATAACTTTTTCTACAAATATCCAAATGATTAATGGTATTACTTTCGAGAAACTAGATTCAAAGGACTACAACGTTCGTTTTTGAATCATCTCTAAATTCCTTATAGATTAAAAGATATAAGCTTCTGAAGTCGGACCATCAAACCTGCAGAACCCCCTGAAGTGCGGCCGCGAGAAGAATTGTGCAGTCCACACTTTTCCTCGGCGGTCCGCACTTTTTCTTTTAAAAAATGTGCCCCCGCACTTCCAAAAGTTCTAGAACAACATGAGAGTGCCGAAATGTCCGGACTCGCTCAAAACTCACCCCGAAACTCACCGAGCCACTCGGGATCCCGTTCAAATATACCAACAAGTCCCGTAACATAATACAGACATACTCATGGTTTCAAATCATGACTAACAATATCGAAATTACAATTCATACCTCGATTCAGACTTATGAGTTTATGAAATTTTCAATTTTATAACTCACGCTGAAACATGTCAATTCAATCCGGAATAATCTCAAATTTTGCAGGTAAGTCCCAAATGACCTAACAGAGCTATTCCAACTCTCGAAATTTGAATCTGAGTCTGATATCGATAAAGTCAAATTCACGGTCAAGCTTTGAAAATCTTTAGCCTTTAGATTTCTAGTTTCCATTAAATGGCAATAATTTGAGTTAGAGACCTCCGGATTCGATTCTGGGCATACGCCCAAGTCCCAAATCACGATACGGACCTACCAGAACTATCAAAATACTGATCCGGATTTATTTTCTTAAAACGTTGACCGAAGTCAACTCAGTTGAGTTTTAAAGCTCTATTTCACATTATAATCAATTTTTCACATAAAAACTTTCCGAAAAAATTTATGGACTGTGCATGCAAGTCGAGTAATACTGAAATGTGCTATTTGATGTTTCAGAACAAAGAAATAATTATTAAATTTAAAGATGACCTATCGGGTCATCACATATATTGAGTTCAAAATGCAAATAACTCTTCATATTCTCTAGATATTTTATGGCAAGGAAGAGACTGATGGTTAAATAAAGAGGATAATTTGGTCATTTAATTTTAAGGATATTTTAGTAAAATAACTTTACCTAAAAATTTTCGTGTTTATAATATAGTATGATGATATGTTATTTGTTCACTATTTTTTCTTGTTGTGTATAAGATCAGTCTGCTTATGATCTGTCATATCAAACTCCTAATACTTTAGTTTCCAAGCAAATCACAGCATATTACATTACAAGATTTATGTAAAGTGAAGCTATAGCTTTGCACTATTTCATGTTAGTATGCTACTATTGCGATTCGCTCCCATAGAAACAAATACAATTTACTTTCATGATCGGAGTTTTGTTGCAGTTGCACCATTGTCTTCACTCTAGTTAGTTTGCTTCTTTTTATCCTTTCTTTGCCCTATTAATTTGTATAACTTTTCTTAAAGGAAAAAGCACTAAGTCATCAGGCATGCTGCATATGTATTTGGTTAAAGATGAACTATCATAAAGGTAGATAGCAGGTGAAAACAATCTCTTGTAATTACAAGTACTTTCCCTAGTTCTAATCTGGGTGATGTTCATAACATTACTATCTTAAAAAATTATCACATGAGAGGACATCACCTCTTTTTTCCACCAAAGTAAGCAAGCCTGCCGTGAAGTATTTCCTCTCACATTGAAACCACAATGTCACGACCCAAAATCCCACCACAGGCGTCGTGATAGCACTTAGTCTCTAAGACTAAGTAAGTCGATCATAATAACAATTCAAGTCTTTTTTATTTTTTATTTTTTTATTTTCATATATAAATAATTGAAACCAACGGAAAATATTCAAACAACCTCCCAAGACTGGTAATACTGAATCACGAACTCTAACTGAATACATGAAATGATCTCAAGGATCGAATATACAATACTATTCGGATAATAATTGACAGTACAATAAAACGGAAAGACTCTAAGGGACTGCGACGACCAAGCAGCTCTACCTTGAATCCTTGCGATCAACACACTAACTCTGCCCGAGTCCGATATCTCCGATACCTGGCTCTGCACAAATATTTGCAGAAGTGTAGTATGCGTACACCACAGTCGGTACCCGGTAAGTATCAAGACTAACCTCGGTGGAGTAGTGACGAGGTACAGTCAAGACACTCATTAATCAAATAACCTGTGCAATATAGCAGTATATAATAGTACTGAAAAATAACTAGCAATGATAGCAACAAAAATCAACCAGTTATATAAACAGCAAGGCAACAAGAACACCATAATTATTGCTCAAATGAATAAGGAATACAAGTACAACCAATTAATCAAGTCCTTCAAATATAAATCTTTCAGATATAATTCTTTCGAATAAATACCTTCTGAATATACTTCTTTCAAATAAATATCTCTCGAATATAATTCTTTCAAATAAATATCTTTCGAATATACTTCTTTCCAATAAATGTCTTTCGAATATAAATTCTTTCAAATAAAAGTCACTCTGTGACACCTCATTTCATAATCATAAAATATGGGTCTCAGCCCACATTCATATTTTCGTAACACGAGTCTCAGCCTACTTTCATGTTTCTACAGCACCTCGTGCCCATATTTCTATCAAAATCGCACGGACAACTCACGTGCCAATAATAAAAATTATCATATTTTCCTTGGTACCTCGTGCCCACATTTCATATCTGTTGCGGCGTACAACCCGATCCCATATAACATTAATCATACATATTACGGTGTGCAACCCGATCCCATATAACATAATCTGCCCGGCGATAGCCATAAGTTCACAATTTTAACATAGATCAGACTATTATTAAGTTTATCGAAACAACAAGACAAGTTGCACAAGATATAAAATTAAACTCAAGAAAAATTACAACATCACATGAAAATTACCAATGCAATAACCCCACATCATCACATAAAATTTACCAACACAATAATCCCACATCATCACATATCCTCCCTGACAATAACTACCCTTATCGCTCCTATAATAGTCTTCCTTATCGCTCTATTTAATAGCATCCCTTATCACTTTGCCCAGACAATATCCCCACATATATAACAACAGTGAAATGCCACCCTTATCCCCGCATAATGTCAATAATAGAATGCCACCCTTATACATAACAGTAACCAAAGTCACACAACAATTCACACAGAATATTATCACAACAACATAATATCATCAACTCACATTTACAAATTGCCCGTAAGCCACAACCATTCCAAAGGTACAAGAAAGTCAATTAATTTCACAACAGATAGTCCACGGCTTAACACAATGTATATAAATCTCAAAAATAACCATAGGGATGGGAAAATAACTCATCATAGGACAACGCCTTCTTTAATCCAAATTTTAGATAAATATGTAAACGCCTCAATTTAAACCTATTTAATTAATTATTTGCAGATAAAAAATTCATAATGTGATTATTTTCAAGAAATATCAAATCAACAAACACACGGAATTCACATAAAAATTGAAGGGGCAATCACACCAAATTATCATATAAAATACAAACTCGACAAACAAGGAATGAGGCATGGCAAATCAAGGATTTACTAAGTTCCAACAATTTTCCAATTTTAATACATAAAGGCGTCTATGAATTTCAACCGATATAATTTGCACATATAAGCCCGAGTACGTACTCGTCACCTCACGTACACGGCTTTCAATCATACAATTTTCACATAAGACTCAATTCCTAAGGGGTAATCGCCCACTCAAGGTTAGGCAAGATACTTACCTCGACGAAACTAAACCGATACTTTAAATGATCTTCGCGAGTGAAGCCACCTTCGGACGGCTCAAATCTGAAATTCGCCCCTTTATAATACTACGATGGTCCACCACACTAAACAAATTTCAATCTACAACAATGCAATACAATTGCGCCAATATTAGCAAGATTTCTATAATTTAAGTCATTTACACATTTTATCAAACATTTAATGTGCATAATTTTCTACAATCTCCTTCAATGGAATTTCTTCACCTAACAATCACCTTTCACACAAATGATTGATCTCACAATCGTCTCTAGGTCATCCATAACTTCCCTTAGCATATGCATGCCCAACAATTCACTCCCAATCCATAAATCTTATCAATTAATTCATTTTACAATCTCTACAATACCAACACACCTAGGTTGGGCACTTATCGATTCCAATCACCATCCCATAAGTCCTAACACATATTTAGTACATAAATAATCGCCATGAATTAGTTAGAGGTAGTAGACATACCTATTATAGACCAAATCTTGAAAGATAACTTTTGGGGTATTCTTGAGATTTTGAAGAAATCCTATGCAATACAATCAAAACCTTATTGTAAATAGTGATTGAGAAGTGAAATCATCATACAAACACACTTAAAAACTCACCTTAGGTGTGTATTGGAAGCCTTGGCCATATGGATGATGGAGAGAAAGTCCTAGTCTTGAAGAAATGACTTAGCCACTCTTTATGGCTTCTACATGCGCGGTTGTGCACCTGGGCAAGTGACCGCGCATCTGGTCGTGCACCTGAGGCAGAATACCCTCTAATACGCGCGATCGCACATCTAGGCGCGCATATGGCATAAGCCCGATAAAATGGCCATAACATTCTGTATAAATATCCAAATGATGAACGGTTTAATGAGTTAGAAACTAGACTCAAAGAGATTTAATTTGATAGGTATATCACCACCTAAGTCTTTATATTTTGGTAGTTGCATCCGTTTGAAGACGTACCTTGTGCGAATTTATTTGAAACTTTAGCCCATTGCATAGCTCTCAACTTGTCTTATTTCTAGGGATCTCCTTAGATCCAAACAACTTCCAATACACCTCCTAAACTTTATATCATGATCATCCAAGTTGTTCCATTCCTTAACCTCTCATGGAAAGGCAAGACGACACTTAAGCGACTTGTGAGCGTGCTTATGGCCTCGGACTAATAGAAAATTCGAGGGGCCTCACATCCTCCAACAACACTAGAATCACGAATCGTGCATCGATTCAAGCCTAAGAAACTTATGAACTTTCGAATTCCAAAACTAATGTTGATTCATACCAAACTAACTGCGATTGACTTCAAATTTTGCACAAAAGTCATAAATGACACCACAGACCTATTCCAATTTTCGGAACTAAAATTCCATTCCGAAGTAGTTTGCTTAAAAGTCAAATTTCGGTCAACTCTTTTCATTTAAGCTTTAAAATTAAGAATTATTCTTTCAATTTAATTTTGAACCTTTTGAAAACCAAACTCAACCTTGTACGCAAGTCATAACACATATTACGAAGCTGCTCGAGGCCTTAAGCCATTGAACGGGACGTAAATTCTCAGAACGACAAGTCAGGTCATTACACACAGGTTGTTGTGAAATAGTGTCATACCTCAGAATTTGCTGGAGTGTGAAGGAATAAATGTTGTATTTCTTCCCTTTGAGGCGTTGTGCAACATCAACATCTCGAATACTCCTATTTGCTGCAAAATGTCATATAGAGCTAGCTTCATATTCTATACTCCTCTTTACTCATCTTATGTGTAGCTCTCCTCTTTATATATTTTAATCAGATCCCATGCAGATGAGTTGAGAACCATAGTAGATTCCATTAGCATCCAAATACCTTGTTTAATTGGATATCCAGGTACCTAATTATGAGTATATATCTTACCAACACTTCATCACCAACCTGTTGCAGCAAAGTCTCTATGTCCCACCTACCATTTGCTACAAAGTCAGCCACTTTTTGATTGTTGTTTGTTATGCCCCTTCTTCACTCTCTAATTGTGTTCCTAGCTCGTCGTCACAAAACAAGAAGCTATTACTACTGACAGACATATTTCAGCCATTAAAATCACTATTTTCAACATGTGTTGAAGTACATGGGCCAAAAATATTTAAGTTGAAGTACCACTAAGATCTGATCATCAGTTGTCTTTGTACATTAGTACAAGGTTATGCTCTTCTTTCAACCAAATTATTGCACATCAAATGGAAAAGAAGACATTTTATTTGACATGTGTGTCCTACGTGTACAAATATAATTTTTTTAAAAGGATAGTGATAATATTAAAACGTGTGTGTAATGAGTAGTATAAAATGTAAGAAAAAAATTACAAGCTCAATTAAAGAATGGTTTTTTCTATTTTATGAGTTGATAATCAGACTTCAATGATTATATGTCGTTTGAACCTGAAAAGTAAAATCAGTCAATTTAGTTAGTTATGCAGTATAGATAATAATCTAATTACTTGTGTGATTAGTTGCAAATATGTTATTTGCACGTACCATACCTAACACTTCCTTGTAGACAATGTTCTTGGTATATGTTCTACTTCGATGTATCAGTTGCTCTGTTAGGACGAGAAATTTTGTTGTGGACATTGATATCCCTTTTGAAAGTGCAGCATACAGTTATCCATGCGAAAAAAATATGTTGGGGCAAATACAAGCCAACATTGGGAATGGTCTGGCCTTGTGCTTTAATTATTGTCATTGCAAAGCAAAGACATACTAGAAATTGCTTCCGAATGAACTTGAAAGGATATCCTTTATTTTCAGAGGGTGAAAGCTAAATGCGTGAAATAAACACATGCTTTGTTGCACAATGGCCAATCATAATTTCTGCATATAAAACGTTGTTGTCAAAGCCTCTACATATCATTCTTGTTCTGTTACATAAGCCATTTGAAGGGTCTAGTTTCCTGACTAACCTGCATAAGAAATTAAAAGTTAAAGGGAAAGTCATTTTTTATTGCATGTTTCAGGTGTGTATTCTTAAGGTAGTTCAAAGAGAAATAGTGGAGCAATAAAATATATTTATAAATCATGATGTATATGATAAAATACCTACGAAGGAGACCATTGAGTGTTAAAGTGTTTAGATATTCTTACTGATAATAATTATTGACGTCATCTTCTGTAGAGTCAAAACTAATAAATGTTTTGCTTTTACCTGGTAACATAGCTATCAACCTCTCATTTTGCTTATCAACATGCTCATTTCTGTTTGCTAAGATATCCCTCTCTGTTACATATTTTGCAGAGTTAACATTCTCTTATAGTGATGGGTATATTTTATTTATTAAGCATTTTTCAGCAATACCATCACTATTATACTTGACAAACAAATGTTCTCGAAGAGGGATAAAATTATCTTTTATTGTAGGTTCTTCTGTGTTGCCAATACGGAGTAAGAACTCACTAAATGTTGGATCAATTCTTACTCTCATATTTATGGTAAATTTATTTTTTTCCATCAAAGGCCAGAGAAATAATTTTACCAAACTTTGCATTGATTATTTATTCTCTTGTACATTTTGGAACAACTGGTAATACCTGACGAAAATCTCTTCCAAAAACCATGACTTTTACACCAAAAGGTTTATCGATGTCCATTATATCTCTAAAGCTCCTATCGACTATTTCTATTGTTTGCCGCTTCGCCATGGGTGCTTCATCCCATATTACTAATTTTGCTTTAAGAATAAATTTGGCTGCACTACTTTGTTTGGACATGTTTGTCATGTTGTTTTATTTGTTTGGAGAGGAATATCAAACCTAGAGTGAGTTGTACGATCTCCTAGTAAAATTGAAGCTGCTACGCCATTGGTTGATGTTGCTAAGGCTATTATACCTCTTGATCTAACATTTTCTAGCAATGCTCGATATAAGTATATTTTTCCAGTTTCCCGGGGTCCATCAACAAATAATAATCTATCTCTTCCACAATCAGCTGAATGCAAAATGATTTTGAAAGTTTGTTCTTGTTTAGGATTTAATTTTGATTGTGCCTCTAAATCTTCTGTAGGTATTTGCACAGACATTTCTTTTACAGTTTCTCTGCATTTCGATAGGATAACTTCAGAAAATTGGTGATCAATGCAAGGCAGATTATATTTGTTGATGCTCTTGACCATACTCTCCAAACAATAATTAATACTCTTAAGTGTATATTGTAACTGAGTTATGGATGAGGTATCATGTATCATGCCAAAGTCTTTAGATATATCCTCAAAATACGTATCCCAGAGTTTTCTCACGTCTGTGGGGTTATAGTGGACCAGAATTATTGCGAACAAACTTCAGAGAGCTGATGGCATTTTAAAAAGGCAGCTTCACGCAAACATTATGATATATTGTCATCTGATTCTAATAACCCTCTTTCTTTGGCTTCTTATTTAAATATGTCAAACTGTGTTCCATTGACATTGAATAAGTCCTTGAATGAAAATGGTCCTCTAACATGGTTTAGTAATAACCGCTCATAATACCTTTCTCCCTCTCTAGGATTAGCTGCAATATTTAGTACTCCATATGTTAATAAATTTAATAAATGAAGAAGTTACATATATATTTAAAAATTAGTATTGTATGTCTCTCTATTCCTTCGGGGTAGAGGTAAGGTCCGTATACACACTACCCTCCCCAGACCCCACTAGTAGAATTTTACTGGGTCGTTGTTGTTGTTGTTATTGCCTTACCAGTTGCAATTCGATCAATTACAAATCTTGTTTTTCTTTTTGTCCAAAACTTACCCTGAGGATTCCAAACATAATGTTAAGGGAATTATCTATAAAGGTATGTACGTGCTTCGGTGTCGATGGAGCACGTCTTGAAATACTCGATAAGTATGGTTTGTCTGTTATTGTCCTACGCCATGATACTTTGCAAATTACGATTCTTCCAATAAAACACTAGGGATTGATCTAAAGTTAGAATTCATATTTATAATTTTGCATCAAAATATGCAGTAATTTTAAGTGTGTAACTTTAAAATTTGTGTACCTGAATGTTTGTCAAGGAGATGTAGTTGAAGGTTAATAACTGGAGGTTACATTTCACTTAGATTGAATTTATGAATTTTTCATAGTGCTTCTGGTAGTGAAACCCACCTCGCATCTTAAAAATTTTGGATCTCATCAATGATTTTTTCTCCATCACCAGACTCAATATAAACGGTACACCTATTATGGCATTTATATATATATACTTGTAAAGGTACTTTATTGCTTTACGTTCGAGCTGATCTAAACATTAATGTAACAATTGTATCTCGTAAGCATATAAGCATTATAGGGCACAACTCATTAGTTATTTATTTTCATTCCCCGAACGGTCTCAAACTTTCCATCATATCTTCTTTTGTAAATAGGATACCTATCATTTGCTTGCATTGTTTTGTTGATGAAAGAGCGAGGATAATGATACTTGTATTGGCCATCTTGCATGCATGAATTCGTTGGACGATGTTGTCCACATAAACCATGCATCATATGCTTGACTACTAATTCATGTAAGAACATATATTTTGATTTGTTTGGAAGTTCTGCAGATATAAACTTATCGTACTGATCTATTATTTTTATCTTGTGGTCTTCTTTTAGTATGAGAAAAAGGTGTATATGAGGTAGCCCTCTTTTTTGAAATTCCACCACGAAGACATGAGATGCAATAACTCCTTTTTTTGAAAATTTGGTTTTTTAGGTCCTTCAATTTTGCTCTAAATACTCTAGTCATCAAGTCAGGTCTATCTTGAGGAGTTTGGTCTTTACCCAATTCTTGTTGGATCTCCACCCAATCAAGATTGCACGTCATTGTTATGAATAGATCGAGTCTTCCAAAATGTTGAGCCAAATCCATTGCGTCTATATACCGCCTCTGCATATCTCATGGACCTCCAATACAAGAAGCCGGAAGTAGTACTCTTTGGATAATTTTATCTCCTCTAGATTTTCCGGCCATAATACCATCAACTATACCTTGATAAATATTTCTTCTACAATTGGATTGTTCTTTTCTAAAAATATTCAAGCCTCGTTGTTTCTAATTGTATGTACATGTCAACCACAAATTGCTGCAATAATATTCCATAATATAGTAATATGGACCTTTCTGATTCTCGTACTTGAAACTTATAGCAGTAATATTCTCTGCAAGAAACATCATCTTTTGTTTCGCAGTGCGCATCTACAAGTTATACTAAGTATGTTATATGTAAGCATATATAATTATAGTATATTTGCAATTGAGATGTGTTACCTTGGTCTTCGTTGGCAAATATTGAATTTGCTAATATAAAGTTGAAATATTACTGATCATAGTTGTGGCAGAGCCTATTGTTGTGGGATGTTGTGGTTTTGTTTGTTTCTGATTCCTTGATGCAACCCATCTTCGCCTCTTAAAAATAAAATCGGATATTGCAATGGATCATAACAACCATAATAGTTCTTGACGCAATGTTTGCTCCTAGAATGTTCATGAACAATGATCTTCCGGTCGAAGGGTATATTTGGATTGTTAGCCATCTATCCAAATTGTTGCAACTTACTCTACCGAGGATGTATTATACACTCGTTGATCTAGAGAGGCATTTGTAGCAATTCGAAGCTGCAAATTTTGAAATGTGGTATAGTCTTTTAGTTGGCGAAAGAATTGTGCATATGGATTTCCATCCATTGCCTGCCTTATTTTTTTCATGAGTCTGTCCGCTAGGTTGCCTTCTTTGATTTTTGATATCCTATTGCCCAACTCATTATCTGTATCAAAGAAGTATAATTGAAAGTAACAAAGATTATTATCACGCGGTACCAATGATGGTAGATCGTGATATACATGTCCTTATCAAGCGTAACACCGAAAGATATAAATGCGAAAATGCTATTGCATGCTCGAATATTTTTGTGAAACCCTGTAGCTTCTTCTGTGTCAGTCATGAACAATTCATATAGTTCCGCGGGAGCTTCAATTCTAGCCAATTTGATATATCCGTTTGCACAAAAAAATGTCGGAGGTTCATATTGAAATCGTTTAGCGTCACAGTATATGCATGCCGGGACCAATTCCAACTTATGAATATGTGATAATGATAAGTTGTAAGCAATATATCTTAAATAGATATATAGGAAGATACATCAAATGACTATTTTTAAAATGAAAATAAATATAAAAGATACCAATTATATGAATAAGTTGTGTATTTTATTTACCTCCAGCTTCGGACTTTTCGGATAAAGCTCTAAATAGCCAATTTACTTTAGGCTGTTTCTTCGGTTGTTCGATTTCTAGATCTGTGAGTTGTTGGGTTGATGCTACATATTTGTCAACCCTTCGCAACGCGCTACGTATTTATTTTTTTTTTATCTATAATGATACAAATAGTTTAAATGTTTAGAACAAACACATTTTATTAATCACATACTGTACTTGAATTTTATTATAATAATCTAACTGCATATTAACATATCGCCTCTAATCTAATGACTAATGTTGCTCCCAAATGTTTCTCGTGTGTATTCTCTCTTCAAAGTGGCGTCCACCCTTTTAACTTAGTCTTGCTTTTATACGCGTTGGGTAGGTCTAGGGCCGAAATAACCTTGTCCCGGGCAAAGTTGGACAAACTTCCGTCGCCAGCATCCAGCCCAGCGCCCCACGCTGGCCCTGGCGCTGGGCTTCTTGATCATTCTGCCTGTGGCGCCACAGGTGACGCTCCACGCTGCCTGTGGCTCTGAAAATTCGGGGTTTCCTTTTTTCGTCCGTTTTGGCTCTAATCTCGCACATTTCACCCCCAATTGCTTCTGGATGATTCCTACACATAAAAACACCCTCAATTAATATAAATCAACACATTTTACATCCTAAATCCACTAAACACGAGTAAAACATGAGGCGATATACATATAAATATATATACTTTAAGCTAAATATCAACACCCCACACTTAGACTCTTGCTCGTCCTCGAGCAATAGGACTATCAAATATACCCCCAACTACGTACAAATCTCAACTATAGAGGAGCACTTCAACTTTTAACCATACACTCTACCCTTGACTATGATCACTACCGGCAATCAAGCTTGAACATGCAAAATTTACATTCTTCCCGTTTTAAGCATGCCCAAGTATAACATTTCAATTCAATCAATTCAAACAACCTATCGGTAACCACCCAACCTCAAGAGTCGACTCGTTACCACTAAGCACCCTCAACTCGCGTACTCACCCAACAAGATACGTTTACAACACTACCAATCATTCATGAGATCATGTGCCCTCACCAACAAACAAAAGAGTGAATATAGACTAGTCCACACATTCAAGTATATTTTTGAATATAAATTAAGGACATCACACAATTGAACAAAATTCGCTCACTCTCACAAAGAATTCATATGCATCCCTGGTCGTACCACAAGCTTGCCCGTAGTGTACATCTCTACTAATCTAAGCTAGCCAAATCTAGGATCAATTAGGACTTTAAGGTTGTTATAAAGGCGAAGGGGCGGATATGATACATTTAGGAATAGTGACTAACCCTCCTAGGCACTTTAATACACCACACTCACAAATCGAGCACATATTCTTCTCAACCAATTCACTTGCCATAAACCATATACAACATAGTCCCCTTTTTCATTAAGCACTTCTATACTCCCACTAGCACAAATTAGTAAAATTAGGAGGTGTGTGTTTTTCTACATACTTTGACTATCATTTTTTCTTGCAATTTTTCTTTTCCTTTATCTTTTTTTTTCTTTTTTCTTCTCTTGTACACACTCCACACATTAAAGTTCATCGGCTAGTGACTTTTGATTTCAACTTTAGTGCATCAAAAGGCCCTTCCATGGTTCCACTCAAGCGCAACTCCCCAATCTCCCACCTTACTTCTTTTAGCGACTAAGTGCCT
Organism: Nicotiana tomentosiformis; assembly: GCF_000390325.3. Classification (NCBI taxonomy): domain Eukaryota; kingdom Viridiplantae; phylum Streptophyta; class Magnoliopsida; order Solanales; family Solanaceae; genus Nicotiana; species Nicotiana tomentosiformis. The sequence continues at coordinate 135,788,361 of NC_090817.1, forward strand.
TAGGAGGTAAAGGTTCAACAATCTCAAATTAAGAACAAAATAGGGGTATGGCTTGTAATATGGTTGCCAAAAGAAAGGTCTATAGGCTCAAAGGGGCTAGCAACTGAAAATTTTATCTTCAAGTGACAAGCATATCAGTGCTCTAGCAATAAACGCCTATGTCATTTCCTAGATTAGTACAGCTTAACAATTTCGCTTCGATTAACACACATGGCAAGTTCTAGACTACACAGGATAGCACAAAGAATTATAATTCCTCACACACACATTGCACATGAATCAATCAAGACGGTTTTGTTCAATTCTCAAGTCAAGCAAGTACCTATAATTGAGAAAATTAAGCAATAATGCACTATGTGGTATACAAGTCGAACAACTGAGAAAAAGCGTCACAAAATAGGCTATTTACTTTACTTTGACGATACAATTCAAACCATATGCACATGAAGATAGAATGTATGTCATAGCCTAATGTGCCAGCATCAACCACGTCAATGAATATCTCACAGCAACTCAGTTTCTTCCTAACCTACTCCTAAAATAATAAAGTACCCGGTTCGAGATACACCCTTGGAAAAGAATCGGTGCCCAAAGAAAAATCAAGGGATACTACCTAACTATCCTAAAAAAATGATATTTTTTCTCGGACTTTATCCCTCAAGAAAATTGTCCAAAAAATCCATCGTCAGAAAAAGTCCGAGCTTTTTCTGATTTTGTTTTTAAAATAAACTAGACTAAGTAAAACTAATAAAAGAAACAAATTGATACAAGTTATACAATTTACATCACATGTAGTATTTCTCCCACCCCACACTTAGCTTATGCATAGTCCCCGATGCATATAAAAATATAAAACAGAATAGGGTGACAAGAAAACTCCCTGTCAGTCGGAGTCCTCCTCCTCAGCATGCCCTCCATCCATAGTTCCGGGCACATCATCATCCGGTCCTAGAGGTACCAAAGCCATGGCCCCCGTTACATCATCACCAACCTCGCCCTCCGTGTCTGAGCCTTTGATAGTGTTTGCATCCTCCGACGAGTGAACGGGGCTGCCAAGCGCAATCCCTAACATTTCTTTGGAGGAACTAGATAAGTCATTGCATAAATGCATACGCTCTTCGTCTGAGACACCAACCCTGCTCATGATTAAATTCAAGGAGTTATAAAGATACCTGTTGAAGTTCTCGTCTCGTTCATTACGTGCAGCCTGAGTAAGCTTAGACGTAGGCTCCAATAAGGATGTGATATCCAACAGCCCTTTAGGTGCCTCCACTACCTCATCATACCCTAGGTACTCTAACACCTCTCGGGAGAGCATATATTGCGTAAGCAAGTTGTCGAAGAAGAACCTCCTAATATGTCGCCCAAATCGCGTGCGGGCTATTTCACCGAGCATGATCTCGCCCACATTAATTGGTCTGCCAGTCATCAAAAAGAATATGACACACACTCGAGCTCGAGTGCAGTTGATGTTGTGCTCCACAGGAATGAGTCTGGCTTGCACAAAATTCCGCCACTCTTTGGCGGTCTTGTTGAAAGCAGAGCGAACCATATGAAGATGAATATCACCTTGCTTTCTGGTCCACTTGGCATTTGAATCTACCCCACAAAGAGTGTGACTTATCGCCTTGTAGCTCGGGCTTTTGACAAATTTAGTTAGCCTCCTTGGGTCGGCATTCTCAACCCCCAAAAATGCATAAAAAGATCGCCTATCCAGAGGCACGTCTATTCCACGGACATGTTTGCATTCCAGTTGGCGTATAGTTCCCGCACCATGCTCAAATTCGCATGCCCGGGAAATTCTATAAGTTTGTCCATGTTCAGTGCACGCAATCGGCCAAGTACATGTGGGGAGTTTCTTTCTAAAGTTTTTACATTAATCCCCATTTCAGAAACGTACCACCCAGATGGCACGAAGCCCCTATGCCATGCAATAGCCTCATCAGTACTTAAATTCAAGTGAGGTCGTGGTCGCAATGGTACACGTTGTGATCCCTCAACAACTTGTTTTCCTTTAGCTTGCCTCGAGGATCTTTCTCCTTGCTTGCGCTTTTTGGGCGCGGGGGCTGTGGTGGAAGACTTTCCTATTCCTTTGCCTTTTCTTGCCATAGCAACATGCAACACAGATAAGCATGAATGTGAGAACAAATCAACAAATCCGCCTAAGGTTGTCGCGCGCGTCAAAAATGACCCCACACTTAAATCCGAAGGCTCAATGTACAATACTTCACAATTTTGATCTAAAATGCACAAGTGTTGCATTCCAAGGCCATGGGTACTCATGACTTTCCTAGCCACACAATAGCTAAAATGCACTAATCAATGACACACAAACAAGTAATTAATCATGGCTTAGTGAATTTACCTTAATGCAAGAAAGTGGCATATGGTACTTTAATTTCCACAACTACTATAACTACATTAAATTAGCTAACTCTACAACACTATACAATATACATCATATAGGATACATGGTGTGGGCAACATGTGTGCATTGAAACCATGCTCCCAAGCATTTAAAATCATCCCCACACACCCCATACTTAGCCAAATATCATATACAAATACACTCGATTACTCAGACTTCACCGGTGCACCCAATATTCATTCAAACAGTCTAACAAATACCTTGTGGGCATGAAGTGTGTGCATTCTAGTTTAACAATGGTGGAATATTATGGCTCTCCCAAATTTCAACGAAGTAGAGAGAATTCTAGTTTACTACTCTGTATACAATACACCCACAACAAATTTCGGCCAATAACTGGACCACCCACCATAGAACAATTCTTAAGAAATAACTTAGGTACAAAATTTGGAGATTATGGCAATTGGGGAGAAATGGGATGTTCGTGATCATCTACCTATTAAAATACAAAAAGAAGAAGAAGAAACCATACATGTAGGATTTAGGATGAGAACAAGAGAAGAACTCGAGAAATTTGTGAGATAGAAGAGTGAAGAAGCTCGGCTTTGGCTGTTGAACGTGAGAGAGAGAGAGAAAGAAAGATGGGGAGAAATTCGGGTGTCTAGGGAGGGGGGTTTATTTTTTAATTTGTGTTGTGTGTTGGTATGGGTATTTGAGTGGGTTGTAATGTGAGAGAATATGGGTAGATGGGTTGGTTTTAATGGGTATGGTTTAAATAAAATATATAATTAACAAAATAAAAATAATAAAAAATTTAAAAACTTACCTGGCCACCCCCCACCCCAGCGCCCCATGCTAGGCCTGACGCTGATGGGCTTAAACATACTGGTTTGGGCGCTCCAGGCAGCGTGAGGCGATGACCTTTTTTTTTAAAAAACCAATTTGGACCATTTCTCGATTTGTGCATGTCATCCTTGTGTAGGGACCACGCTAATCTTCTATGTATCATTCCAATTTTATCGGATGTCCCCAAAGGGACTGGGGCACTGACCTGGGCGCTGAACTTAGCAATTGTTTTTTTATAACCCCGAGCCTTTTATATATCTAATTTACATGACCCACACCATTCTACCTATAAATTCTATGTCTACAAAGAAAATGCGAACTCTAGTCTACTCTAAAAAAATATTAGAAAGCTAAGCTATGAAAGCAATAAAAATTAGGTTGCCTCCCAACAAACGCCTGATTTAATATTGCGGCACAACGCATAGTCTCGCTTACTCATCAGCGAGTACAACCTTGGTCTTCTCACGATTAATTATTCCTCCCCAGTAGTGCTTGACTCTGTGTCCATTCACCAAAAAATTTCTTTCACCATTTAAAGCTCGCAGCTCAATTGCACCCTAAGGAGTGACTCTCACCACCTCAAATGGGCCTGACCATCTCGATTTTAACTTCCCAGGAAATATCCTTAGCATAGAATTGAACAATAATACTTGTTGTCCTGGCTCGAAGTGGCGTGTCTTGATATGCTTGCCATGCCATCTTTTTGTCTTTTCTTTGTAAAGCTTAGCATTTTTATAAGAGTGCAGCCTAAACTCATCTAACGCATGCAACTGCAAGAGTCTTTTCTCGCCCGCGGCTTCAAAGTCCATATTCAACTTCTTAACGGCCCAATACGCTTTGTGTTCAAGTTCAACATGCAAGTGAGATGCCTTCCCATAAACAAGTTTATACGGCGACGTCCCAATTGGCATTCTGTATGCAGTTCTATATGCCCACAAGGCATCATCTAACTTTGCAGCCCAATCCTTCCTATTCACACTCACTATCTTCTCTAAGATTTGCTTTATTTCTCTATTAGACACCTCAGCTTGTCCACTTGTTTGAGGATGATATGCCGTAGCAACTCTATGGCGGACTCCATATTTAGCCAGCAGGTTATTCAACAATCGATTGCAAAAATGTGTCCCTTCATCACTAATCAAGGCACGTGGAGTTCCAAACCTCGAAAATATGTTCTTTTTCACAAAACGCAGTTACCACCATAGCATCATTTGTTGGCAATGCGATCGCCTCTAACCATTTTGACACATAGTCAACTGCTAGCAGGATGTATTTGTTTTCCCTGGACAATGAGAATGGTCCCATAAAATCTATCCCATACACATCAACAATTTTGACCTCCAGGATGTTATTTAAAGGCAGCTCATGCCTCTTTATGATTGTTCCTGTTCTTTGACACTGGTCACACTTCTTAACAAATACATGGGCATCCTTGAATAATATTGACCAAAAGAAACCGAATTATAATACCTTTGCAGCTGTTCTATTGCCTCCATGATGGCCCTCATAGGGTGATGCATGACAATCATAAACCATTAATTCTACCTCATTTTCTGCTTGTACAAATATGGCTCATCCCAATAGTACAAGTTCACATCATGTAGAAACTCCTTCTAGTTTCAGATTTTATTTCAGGAGGAAGTACCCAGCTCACCAAACAATTCACATAGTACGCGTACCATGGGGGAGGGTCTTGGGTGATAGCAAAAAGTTGCTAATCAGGAAATGCTTCTTTAATTTGTCCACCCTTCTCCACGTGGTCGTGATTTTCCAGCCTTGATAGATGGTCAGCTACTTGGTTCTCTGTGCCATTTCGATCTCGTATTTCCATATCAAATTCCTGCCACAACAAAACCCATCACATCAATCTAGCCTTAGATTCTTTTTTTGTAAATAGATACCCGATTGCTGCATGATCGGTATGGACTATGACTTTTGTTCCCACCAAGCATGCTCAAAATTTCTCAAAAGCTCACACCACAGCTAACAACTCCTTTTCAGTAGTGGTGTAATTCAGCTGCGCAACATCAAGAGTCGTACTCGCATAGTAGATGGAATAAAACACCTTGTCTTTTCTCTGGCCTAGCACTGCCCCAATAACATGGTCACTTGCATCACATATAAGTTCAAATGGTAAGGACCAATCCGGTACCGTAATAATGGGGGCAGCCACCAGCTTCTTTTTGAGCTCTTCAAATGCTTTCAGGCAGGCGTCAGCAAAATTAAAAGTTACATCCTTTTCAAGCAACCTGCACAAAGGAGCAGCAATTTTAGAAAAATCCTTAATAAAGCGCCGATAGAATCCCGCATGTCCCAAGAAACTCCAGACATCCTTCACATAAATGGGTGGAGGTAATTTTTCAATCGCCTCCACCTTCACCTTATCAACTTTAATGCCTCTCCTAGACATTCTGTGACCCAACATGATGCCTTCCTGCACTATAAAATGGCACTTTTTCCAATTCAATACCAGATTTGTTTTTTCATAACGAGCCAACACCTTGCTCAAATTCTTCAAACAATCATCATAAGAAGACCCAAAGACTGAAAAATCATCCATAAAAACTTCCACAAATTTTTCCACTATATCGATGAAAATAACCATCATGCATCTCTGGAAAGTAGCTGGTGAATTATAAAGACCAAACATCATTTGCTTGAAGCCGAAAGTGCCATAAGTGCAAGTAAAAATGGTCTTCTCCTGATCCTCTGGGCATATGACAATCTGGTTGTTCCACGAATAACCATAAAGGAAACAATAATATTCATGCCCCGCCAATCTGTCCAACATTTGATCAATGAATGGAAGTGGGAAGTGGTCCTTACGGGTTGCCTTGCTGAGCCTTCTGTAATCGATGCAAACTCTCCACCCGTCACAGTGCGAGTAGGAATTAGCTCATTTTTCTAATTTTCAACCACAGTCATCCCTCCCTTTTTAGGTACACATTGCATTAGGCTTACCTAGTTGCTGTCAGAGATAGGAAAGATGATACCTGCATCGAGCCACTTAATTACTTCCTTCTTCATGACTTCCTTCATGATGGGATTTAATATCCTTTGCTGCTCAACACTGGGGCGGTGTCCATCTTCCAGAAAGATTTTATGCATGCAAAACAATGGACTGATTCCCTTGATGTCAGCAATTGTCCACCTTATAGCCTTTTTATGCTCGTGAAGTATTCTGAGCAGTTTTTCTTCTTGTACATTAATCAGGCTGGATGAGATAATTATTGGCAATGTTTCAGAGTTTCTTGGAAGGGGCTTTATCTCTAGCTTTGGGGATTCTTCAATAGATGGCTTAGGAAGGGTCAGAGTAACAGGCCTGTCCAACTCCTTAAATCTCCAAAACCCATGTACATTATTGCATGACATGTCAAGTACTTGCTCAATTTCGTCCATCATCTCATCTTCACTATCTTCTTCATTCCCAATTAAGGCTCGTTCAAAAGGATCTATGGGGCTCATATAAGGCACCAATGACATAGCATTGCTTTCCAATATAGAAATCATGGATAGATCTTCATAGTGGGATGGCAATCTGAGTGCTTTATATACATTAAATACCTCCACTCGATCACCTACTCTCATCGTCACATTTCCTTCGCATACATCAAAAATAGCTCGGCCCGTGGCTAAGAATGGACGCCCCAAAATAAATGGGACCTCCTGATCAGGCTCATAGTCCAAGATAATAAAATCAGCAGGGAATTCGAAAGAACCCACTTGAACTAACACATCTTTAATCACTCCTTCTGGATGAGCAATGGAGCGATCACCCAATTATTAGATCACCGTTGTTGGGCGCGGCTCACCCAACCCCAATTGTCTGAACACAAATAGTGGCACCAAATTGATGCTCGCTCCAAGATCACACAAAGTTCGCTCGACTGCATGCTTACCAATCGAGATTTGGATAGTGAAACTACTCGTATCCTTCAATTTCTGAGGTAGATTGCTTTGGATTCTAGAGCTACATTCCTCAATGAGTGCTACAGTCTCCAATTCGGTCAACCTCCTTTTATTTGCCACTATGTCCTTGATATATTTTGCTTATTTGGGCACTTCTTGCAGGATGTCTACCAGTGAAATATTGATTTGCACCTGCTTCAAAATATCAAGAAACTTTTTATATGCGGTATTATCCTTCACTTTCTACAATCGTTGAGGGTATGGAGGTGGTGGTCTCACAACTAATGGTGGGGGTTGCTCAGCCACCACCTCTTCAACTGGCTTCTTTGGCTCCTTTGATTTTTCTGATTTTGACTCTATAGTGGCCGCTCTCTCATTAAAGGTCACTTGTTTTCTCTTTTTCGACTAGACTTATTCTAATTGTCTCCCATTCCTCAATGACACAACATTAATAGATTCCTTAGGATTAGCCTCGATGTCACTTGGAAGAGCTCCAACTGGCCGAGTATTTTGGGCACTGGCAAGTTGTCCCATTTGGCGCTCCAAATTTCTCATTGCTGTGGCTTAGGACTGTTGGTAAGCCATCACTTTCTTTATCATCTCTATTGTGTGGTCTTGCTGGTCAGCCATCAATTTCTTCATCATTTCCTCAAGGTGACTTGGAGAGTTTGCATGTTGTTCAGCCTGAGGTGGTCTATATTGTTATTGAGGTGCTTGTGGTCGGTATTGATTCTGAGCACCTTGGTTTTCACCCCTAGAGAAGTTTGGGTGGTTCCTCCAGTTGGGATTGTAAGTATTTCCATACTGGTTTGTCTGGCCCCTATTTGCATTACCCACAAAACAGACAGACTCTGGATTAATTGGGCATAAGTAGCTCGTATGACCCTCTCCGCATACTTCACAAAACAATTGAACTTGTTGCACTGGCTGAGCTTGTTGCTTATTAATAACCAAGGTCATCTGATTGACTTGGTTGGTCAATATGAAAATCTACGTTGATAATACCAAAATGACATCCAACTCGAGAACCCCTGCAGATATTTGCACTGTATGTCTGCCCATCTCTCCTTCCCAATCAGGATTGCTTTTGGAGAATTTGTTCAATAACACATATATCTCATCAAAGATTTTATCCAATACTTGACCTCCAGCTGCAGCATCTACCACAATCTTTGTCTCAGGGTGTAGCCCTTCTATGAAAGTGTGAGCTAACACTTCGTTTGTCTGATTGTGATGAGGACAGTCTCTGAGCAGCCCCTTGAACCTCTCCCAAGCTGAGTATAAAGATTCCCTCGCTTTCTGTTTGAAGGCGACTATCTCACTTCTGATCTTTGCAGTTTTACCTGAAGGGAAGAACCTTGCCAGGAATTTCCTCGCCAGATCATTCCATGATGTAATAAAATTAGCTGGTTCTACCTTCAGCCATCGCTTTGCTTCACCCAACAGAGAGAACGGAAAAAGTGTGAGCCTCACATAGTCTGGAGTAACCCCATTAGTAATGTAAGTATCACTAATCTCCAAGAAATTCAGGATATGCTGTTTTGGATCCTCGTGTGGAAGACCCATAAACTGCCCGTTCGCATGAAATAGCTGGATCATGCTCTATTTCAGCTTAAAGTGCCCAGTGATTCTGGGCTTCACAATGTTGGAGGTGACATTAGCAATGATGGGCATCGCTACCTCCTGAACAACCATATGTTGCTCCTCTGTCATGTTCACAGGAAATTGAACAAGTACCTGAAGATTATTTGTATCCCTTGCTTCCCTCAACCTCCTATGAAATATTCTCTCAGGTTCGGGGTCAAAGCCTTGAAGTTTGTCCTGGCTTCTGGCCCTTCGCATTCAATCAAAGTTCCTAAGAGCAGAGCAACAATAAAGTAACATTAGGCGTGACGAAATAAACAATTATAGCAAGAACTAGAAAGTAGTCAATATTCAAGTTTCCGGCAACGGCGCCAAAAACTTGTTGCTCCCAAATATTTCTCGTGTGTATTCTCTCTTCAAAGTGGCGCTCCCCATCTAAAAATAAGTTTGGTCTTACTTTTATACGCGTTGAGCAGGTCTAGGGTCGAAATAACCTTGTCCCGGGCAAAGTTGGACAAACTTCCGTCGCCAACGTCTAACCCAGCGCCCCCTGCTGGCCCTAGCGCTGGGCTTCTTGATTATTCTGCCTGTGGCGCTAAAAATTCGGGGTTTCCTTTTTTCGTCTGTTTTGGCTCTAATCTCGCACCTTTCGCCCCCAATTGCTTCCGGATGATTCCTACACATAAAAACACTCCCAATTAATATAAATCAACATATTTTACATCCGAAATCCACGAAATACGAGTAAAACATGAGGCGATATACATATAAATATATATACTTTAAGCTAAATATCAACTAAGTAATATTATGTAGGAGGATCTCTCATGATTTGGTCAGTCATAGCATCGAAGCGAATTAAAAGGATTTGTGGAAAGATATCCCCACCTCTTGTAATGGTTGCCTTAACATTATAAAGTTCATTTCAACATAATTATATCTACAACCTATAACTGAAGCAAACACCATGGCAATCAATGAATATATGCACATATAAAAAGAAATAAACATCAAGCATGAAGAAAATAACCTTTGCTACAGAGTAAATTCATTCACAAAAGAAAGACTAAGAAAAACAGAAAAAATAAAGGAAATCCCAAGCTTATAAGACCTAAGATTCTTGGTGATGGAAGATCCAAAAGATAGTATCAACCTTTCTATCGAAAATGCTTTCTCTGTTTTGCACTATTTATACTGTTCAAGTGTTTGATGAATACTTTGCATGGCCTTTTATCTCTTAAATTCATATTGAGGTTAGGAAGATAGAAAGAATGGCCATTGAGTTCTCTAAAAATCGGTAAATGAATTAACCGTCTCTATTCTCATTCTTGATGACTACAAACTCTTGATTTTTGTTGGAGTATTTATTAGAATGTAAGTTTACATTTTTATAAAAAAAAATTATATAGGAGTTGTGTTTGATTGAAGGATAAAACTGTCACTCATTTTAGTGTCCTAGATACAGCAAATTAAAAACGACTAAGTAACTTATATCTTTCTTCATATGATATAATGAATTCTACGTAAATTTTCTTATTCCTTATGTAAGTAAAGCATTTTATAACAGATTAATTACCTGGTGACCAAGTTTCCGTTAGGAGCATAATATATATGTAAATCAATATTAAAAGAGGCTAATTGATATGATAAGATAATAGCGAGACAAGATCACAAGACATGTGACTATCGACGGAAAAAATGTAACTCAAAGCATATGAGGCGTTACATGTATAGCTTATGTAATGTTTGTTGGACGTTTGACCTGTTGATCAGCTTTACGGACAGAAGCAATGACTTTGCCTTTAACACATGTAATAGTATTTATGTAAAATAATAATATTACATTGTTGATCAGCGTTAGGTACTCACCATATTAGACGTACCTCGAAGTTGCTCTTCCTGTTTGTCTTGGTTTCCAGCAGTCAAATTTAATGTTGATGATGACACATTTGTAGTCATCTTCCAAAGAGCGTATGCAAATTTTCCTCAATCTATGGAGAGAAAGTTAAGTAATTAATTTGGAAATAATTGGAGATTTTTAAAGTGAACAAAATTATTAGTAATTATTTTTGTGTGTAGCTTATTTTGCCCTTTTTGTGGCCTGAGTAATATCCTGTTTGACAAAGTGGAACAATTGATAACAGTTATATATATTTCAAGTGATGAAACAACAAAACTTTAGACCAATACATTGATTTGTTCGAGATATTTAAAGTGATTGCTTATCCACGAGCGTTAAACCAATACTTTAAACACCTTGAAGAGTTTGTGACAACATGAAATTTATTAAGTTAGTGTCCAAAGGATGACAAAATACATGACTGAAGATCCGACAGAAAGAATGGACCTCGTCGAATGACTAAAACTTTAATTACCCATTCTGTAGCATATTTCTTCAACTTGCTAATAGGTATGCACATTTTTCCTAACTCTTCTTTGTTTGCCATCGTAAGTTATCCTGTAGTAGCTAGGAGAATAGATGCAAACACAATATATAGTTGTAATATAGAGACGTATTTTACCTATTTAATATATATCCTTTAGAAGTTGAAGCACCAAATGCAATATATATATATAGTTGCAAGACAAGAGTAAAGTTGAAATAAGCTACTGATTCTTGAAGTTTAATTGGAAAATCAAGCAATGTCAGCTGGCAACATATATGAATATTTTAATAAAGTTTAAAGGTAATGACAAGAGTGTAAAATTATTACCAATTTTGTGATGCGACAACCAAAAAACCTGTAAAGAAAAATGTACGAGAAAGAATATAAGGATAATGGGACAACGACACCTTATTGTGCACTTATATAGAGTCCTGGGAAGAATCTGAAAAGGCATGTAGAAGGAGTTATTATGGAAGATGAAAGAAACAAAATATAAAGAGTGAAAGAACTGCAAATAATAAGTTAAGGAATGATTTTAGTGACTTTATTAGGGGAAGAAACGGAATAAAGCAGCCATCAAACCATCAATGCCCCATAAACAAATACAAATTTTAGGGAGTTTTTGAAGGAGAACGTGGGAGGGGGGAGGGAACCATAACATTAATTTAATGGAGATATTGAAGAAGAAGGTGGCTTTAAAGGGGGGAGAAAAGCAAAAATCCATAAAATTATTTTTTTGGGAGCAACTGAAGGATATATTGAATAAGAATGGGCTCAAACCTAATTGTACTTTTGAATTGACTTAGTAACGCAGCTTCCTGCTTTTCCTACTTTTAGTATTTTAGTATTTAGCATTAGTATTTACTATAATAGTATGAATTAGGTGATAAAGACTTTTAGCTTTCAAACTAATTAATTGACAAAATATCTTAAAGGGGTACGTTACCCAAACTTTCTAATGGACTTTGATTATATAAAAACGGTCATGTTTCATCCTTTTAAATTAGGTCATGTAATTATGAATGGTCATGTAACTATGTAAGTATAATACTACTATTTCATATTTATTACATTAGATGTTTAATATTTTATTATATTTTACTTAAAAATAAATTATAATAGGGGCAAAATAGCAATCCAACTTTGCAGGAAGGAGCTTTCTACTTTTAATATTATATATATATATATATATATATATATATATATATATATATATATGCACATTTGATTTGCCTTAAATGCCCCTGACAATACATTAAACAAGCATAAGGATAGGGGCTTTTTTGCCTTTTACATCAAATCTTAAACCCAGATCTCTTCTCCCCCTATTGTTCTTTTTACATCTCGCCATCGTTCATGGAGAAAGCAGAAAAGAGAAAACATTGTTGTGGCTACTCAAAGAAATAAACCAAACAGCTCTTCTAAATCATTGAACAAGAAAGAGACTCGTTTCCAATTTCAATCTCTTATCAGTTCGACAGTTCCACTCCACAAGCTTTGCTCCTCCTCTACTTCTTCAAAATGTCAAAAATATTGTTCGAAAACCCCCAGTATTAGCTTTGAAATATGATTTGAATACCTCAAAACCCAATAACAATTCCTCCAACAACAATTTCACGGAGGTCGGCAGTAAAACTAGTGTTGCATCTTCTAATTTCAGATCTGCGCACACAGTAAATGAACCTAGGAAAAGAGCAGGAAAGAACAATAAAAAGATATTCCCGTCAGCCAAATGGTTCTAAAATGAAAAAGTATTGTTTGTCTTTAATTAATTTTCCAATTCCATGTTTGTTGTCTGTGGGTAGTCACCATTGACGAGGCGGACATAGAAAAGAGAAAGATGAACAGGACAACCATGTGATAATTTTGACAAAGACAGTAAAGCCTCTCTTATTAATCTGTTGTTAGTGTGCTAATAAGGGCATTTAAGGAAAATCAAAATGCATATAATGTGTGCACATATAACTCTAAGTTCAGGACTACATGTCCTTAACTTTTGAACTTGTAACTCGAAATTCAGGACTAACTATCCTTAATTTCTGTGCTTATAACTTTAAGTTAAGGACTACATGTCCTTAATTTCTGTGCTTGTAACTCTAAGTTAAGGACCAAGTGTCCTTAATTTTTGAACTTCCAACTCTATGTTCAGGACCAAGTGTCCTTAATTTATGAGCTTGTTACTGTAAGTTCAGGACTAGCTGTTGTCCTTAATTTATGAGCTTATAAGTCTAAGTTAAGGACTACATGTCCTTAACTATTCCGATAACCATGGACATAGTTTCTTTCATTTATTTATTTTCTCATCCTGAAAAATGAATCTTATAGAAGTACTTTCCCCAAATAAAACCGACTGTTAATAAACATTTGTGCCAAGCTCAAGAAAAAGATAAAAGAATCATATTGAATATAGACTAGTCTGGAACATGAATCATTTTAACATTAGAACTTCCAACTGAATCCACTTGAGAATGAGAAGAAATGCAGTCGTCGGTATAAACACTGTATTTCCGTTTGGAAAGGAAAAGAGATAAAAGAAAGGGTAACACCGTCTTTTCATATTAATTTTAATAGACTAGTGGCTACTTTTGCTCAGCATTAAAAATGCTGGATAAAAAGTAAATACCACTTTAAAAAGTGGCTACCCTGCATAATTTTTACGAAAAAAGAAGTAGCTTCTAAGAAAGCGAATTCCCAACATTTGGCCCAGTAGGGATTACAAACTTGGAAAAACTATACAGTATAGCAGCTATGTCACGACCCAATTTCTCCTTCCGTGTGACGTCGTGATGGCACCTAGTCTCTACAACTAGGTAATCCTAACATTTTTTTTTTGCGGAAATAATGAAATAAAAATAAAAATTTAACCAACTATTCAAAAATACACAACAATCCCAAAACCCGGAACATCGTGAATTACAAACTACAGGAGGAAAAGTCTAGTGTCTCTATACATCATAGTCTATCAAAAGAAAATACAGAAGATAATAGACATGAGGAAGAATAGAAAGTGGAATCCAAGGTCTGCGGACGCGGTAGATATACCTTGAAGTCTCCAAAGCTGTCCCGGCTCACTAATAGTGCGGCTGATAAGGAGCACCTAGATCTGCACACGAAAAATATATGCAGAAGAGTAGCATGAGTACACCACAATCGGTACCCATTAAGTGCCAAGCCTAATCTCGGTAGAGTAGTGACGAGGTCAGGTCCGGACCCTACTGGAATATGATAATAAAGCAACACAAGAATGAAATTTCGCAGTAAAATAAAGACTGAAATTTAACAAGAAAGAATTCATAGAAGGTAACAGCTCAATACACAGAAATACAACAGGGGATCTCCCGAGATACCGTCTTGTAGTCCCAAAGTAAGTATGCAGTACAGGTGGATCTCCCGGAATACCGTCCATAGTCCCAAAGTAAATATGCAGTACAGGGGATCTCCCGGAATACTGTTTCGTAGACCCAAAGTAAATATGCAGTACAGGGGGATCTCCCGGAATACCGTTCCGTAGTCCCAAAGTAAATATGCAGTGCAGGAGGATCTCCCGGAATACCGTTCCGCAGTCCCAAAGTAAATATGCAGTACATGAGGATCTCCCAGAATACCGTTCTGTAGTCCCAAAGTAAATATGCAGCGCAAACAATAGAAATACAACAACATCACGAAATCTTACGATTTAGACTAAGTACTAGTCAAGGATGAAGCAGGAAATTCACTAAGCATGCTGCACAGAGTTCAGATGAGCAGTTAAGACACGTAGACATGCTGTATTAGACTAAACATAATAGCTACACATATTGGAATAACTCAATTAAGAATGAAAATCGATTAATACTCATTAAAATGGTATAACTAAAAAAAAGGAAAACAAGTTGGTGCTCAGTAAGAAAATCGGGTTTTTTCACAACTAGCCCGTATACGTACTCGTCACCTCATGTACACGGTGCTCACATATCACAATAGTTCCAAATCTTAGGGAGATTTCTCTCGCACAAAGTTAGGCAAGCCACTTACCTTGAACCAAGCTCAATCAATCGGTAAGAATGCCTTTCCCATGAATATCCGGCTCCGAATGGCCCAAATCTAGCCAAAAGCAATTACATATCATAAATACAACCATAATAGACTCATCTAATTAATTAAATCAATACTTTAACAAAAATTCCGAAATTCGCCCTAAAAAGTCGATTCATTCCCACGTCTTAGAATCAGGCAAAAGTCACAAAATCTGAAAGCTCATTCACTCACGAGTCTAACCATATCAAATTTACTAAAATCCGACAGGAAATGGTCCTTCAAATCCTCAAATCAAACTTTTCAAAACCCTAGTCTCAAACTTCCAAATTCCACCTTAAATACACACTAACTAGGTGGAAAAATAAATGAGGAAGCAAGATTATTGATCAACAATAAGCACAAGGGACTTACCTCAAGAAACCACTCAGAAATGCTCTCAAGAAATCGCCAAACCCGAGCTCAAAATGTTAAAAATGAGCAAATATCGCGAACCCTTGCATTTAAGTGTTCTGTCCAGAAATCTCGCACCTGCGGCCCATAGTCGCACCTGCGATGCCGCACCTGTGAAATTTCCATCGCAGGTGCGGAAATGACTTAAAGGGATTGGGTCCGCATCTATGAGCAATGGGCCGCACCTGCGCGCCCGCTCCTGCAGAATTTTCCGCTTCTGCGATCCCTCACGCCCTGGCCCCTTCCGCTTCTGCGCTCCATCTTCCGCATCTGCGGATGCGCAGATGCGGTTATACCTCTGCACCTGCGACCTCTGGCCTATTCCTTCCAAACCGCACCTGCATCCATTGGCTTGCTTCTGCGGGCTCGCACTTGCGGTCAATGTTGCGCAGGTGCGATTACACCAGGTGCAGCAGCTTCAGCTATTCTTCCAAAACCAAATTTGATCTGTTAACCATCTGAAACACACCCAAGGACCCCGGTACCTCAACCCAATACACCAACAAGTCCTAAAACATCATGCAAACTTAGTCAAGCCGTCAAATCACATCAAACAACGCTAAAATCACAAATCACCCTCTGATTCAAACTTAATGAACTTGAAACTATAAACTTCTACAACCGATGCCGAAACTTATCAAATCACGTCTGATTGACCTCAAATTTTGCACACAAGTCATAATTAACATTACAGACCTACTCTAACTTCCGGAATTGGAATCTGACCCCGATATCAAAATTTTCACTACTGGTCCAAATCTCCAAAAATTCGACTTTCGCCATTTCAAGCCTAAATAAGCTACGGACCTCCAAAACACAATCCGGACATGCTCCTAAGTCCAAAATCATCCAACGGAGCTAACGGAACTGACAGAACTCCATTCCGAAGTCGTCTTCATACAGTTCTAACTACGGTCCAAATCCTAAGGCTTAAACCTCCATTTAGGGACTAAGTATCCCAATATACTCCAATAATCAAAACGAAACCTCCCGGAAAGTCACAATAGTAGAAATAGATATGGGAGAAGCAGTAAATAGGATATCAGGGCTATTACTCTCAAAACGCCTGGCCGGGTCATTACATCCTCCCCCTCTTAAAACAATCGTTTGTCCTCGAACGAGCATAGAGACATACCTGAAGCGATGAAAAGATGAGGATCACGACTGCGCATATCCTGCTCGGTCTTCCAAGTCGCCCCCTCGACCGACTGTACCCTCCAGTGAACCTTCATGGAAGCAATGTTCTTTGACCTAAGCTTTCTAACCTGCCTGTATAAAATAGCCATTGGCTCTTCAACATAAGATAGATCCTTGTTTCATTAGACTGAGCTGAAATCCAATACGTGAGACGGGTCACCGCGATACATCCGGAGCATCGAAACATGAAATACCAGATGAAATCCTGCTAGGCTGGGAGGTAAGGCAAGGTCATAAGCAACCTCCTCAACACGCTGCAACACCTCAAAAGGATCAATGAACCTTGGGCTCAGCTTGCCCTTCTTTCCGAATCTCATAACGCCTTTCATAGGCGAAACCCGGAGCAAGACCCGTCTCCAACCATGAATGCAACATCGCAAACCTTTCGGTCCACATAACTCTTCTGTCTGGACTGGGCTGTGCGAAGTCTATCCTGAATCACCTTAACCTTTTTCAAGGCATCCTCAACCAAGTCCGTATCCAATAATCTGGCCTCGCCCGGCTCGAACCAACCCACTGGGGACCGACACCGCCTACCATACAAAGCCTCATATGGTGCCATCTGAATGCTGGACTGATAACTGTTGTTGTAGGCAAACTCCGCAAGTGGCAAGAACTGGTCCCAAGCACCCCCAAAATCTATCACACAAGCACGGAGCATATCCTCCAGTATCTGAAAAGTGCGCTCGGACTGTCCGTCCGTCCGAGGGTGAAATGTTGTGCTCAACTCAACCTGAGTACCCAACTCATATTGTACAGCTCTCTAGAACCGTGATGTAAACTGCGTACCCCGGTCAGAGATAATAGATACCGATACGTCATGAAGCCTGACGATCTCACGAATGTAGATTCGAGCTAGCTGCTCAGAAGAATAGGTAGTCGTCACAGGAATGAAATGAGACGACTTGGTCAGCCTATCCACAATCACCCAAACTACATCAAACCTCCGCTGAGTCCGTGGGAGTCCAACAACGAAATCCATAGTGATCCGCTCCTATTTCCATTTCGGAATCTCCAATTTCTGAAGCAACCCACCTGGTCGATGATGCTCATACTTCACCTGCTGGAAATTTAGGCACCGAGCCACATATTCCACTATGTCTTTCTTCATTCTCCTCCACCAGTAATGCTGCCTCAAGTCCCGATACATCTTCGCAGTGCCCGGATGAATAGAGTACCGCGAACTGTGAGCCTCCTGAAGAATCAACTCATGCAAACCATCTACATTGGGCACACATAGCCTGCCCTGCATCCTCAATGCACCATCATCTCCAATAGTGACTTCCTTATCATTACCATGTTGGACTGTGTCCTTAAGGACAAGCAGATGGGGGTCATCATACTGACGCTCCCTGATACGATCATAAAAGAGAAGATCGAGAGACCACACAAGCCAATGCTCGACTCGGCTCAGAGATATCTAATATCACAAATTGGCTGGCTAAGGCCTGAACATCCAATGCCATGGGCCTCTCTGTTGATGGTAGATATGCTAAGCTCCCCAAACTCTCTACCCGGCGACTCAAAGCATCGGCCACCACATTGGCCTTCCCAGGGTAGTACAAAATAGTGATATCATAATCCTTAAGCAGCTCCAACCACCTCCTCTGATGCAAATTAAGATCCTTCTGCTTGAACAGATGCTGCAAACTCCGGTGATCGGTGTAAATCTCACAAGGAACACCATACAAATAATGCCGCCAAATCTTCAAGGCATGAACAATAGCTGCTAACTCAAGATCGTGGACATGATAGTTCTTTTCATGCACCTTCAGTTGTCTGGACGCGTAGGCAATCACCCTACCGTCCTGCATCAACACTGCACCGAGACCAATCCGCGAGGCATCATAATATACAGTATAAGACCCCGAACATGTAGGCAATACCAATACTGGGGTTGTAGTCAAAGCTATCTTGAGCTTCTGAAAGCTCTCCTCACATTCCTCTATCCACCTGAACGGAGCACCCTTCTGGGTCAGCCTGGTCATAGGTGCTGAAATAGATGAGAAACCCTCTACAAATCGATGGCAATACCCCGCCAAACCAAGAAAACTCTGGATCTTTGTAGCTGAGGACGGTCTGGGCCAACTTTGCATTACTTCAATCTTCTTCGGATCCACCTGGATCCCCTCACTTGATACTATATGACCCAAGAATGCCACTGAGTCTAGCCAAAAATCACACTTTGAAAAATTTGCATATAACTTCTTTTCTCTTAAGGTCTGAAGCGCAGTCCTCAGGTGCTGCTCATGATCCTCCCGACTCCGGTACCAGAATGTCGTCAATAAACACAATGACGAATGAGTCAAGATAAGGCTGGAACACACTGTGCATCAAGTGCATAAAAGTTGTTGGGGCATTTGTCAGCCCAAAAGACATAATAAGAAACTCATAGTGACCATATCTGGTCCTGAAAGCAGTCTTTGGGATATCTGGTTCCCGAATCTTCAACTAATGATATCCTGAACGTAAGTTAATCTTGGAAAATACTCTGGCACCCTGTAACTGATCAAATAAGTCATCAATACGAGGCAATGGATTCCTGTTCTTCACTGTGACTTTGTTCAACTACCGGTAATCAATACACATCCGCATAGAACCATTTTTCTTCTTCACAAATAAGACAGGAGCACACCAAGGTAACATACTGGGCCGAATGAAGTCCTTATCAAGCAACTCCTGTAACTGCTCCTTCAACTCCTTCAACTCAGGAGGAGCCATGCGATATGGGGGAATAGAGATGGGCTGAGTGCCCGACAACAAATCAATGCCAAAATCAATATCTCTGTCGGGCAGCATGCCCGGAAGATTAGCTGGAAACACATCTGGAAAGTCCCTCACTACTGGACTGACTCCACTGTAGGGGTATCAATACTGACGTATCTCACATAAGCTAGATACGCATCACACCCCTTCTCAACCATTCGTTGAGCTTTAAGAAATGAAATAAATCTGGTGGGAGTATACTCTAAGGTACCTCTCCACTCTAATCGCGAAAATCCTAGCATAGCCAGTGTCACGGTCTTAGCGTGACAATCAAGAATAGCTTAATGGGGCGACAGCCAGTCCATGCCCAAAATAATATCAAAGTCCACTATGCTGAGCAATAATAAATCGACTTTGGTCTCAAAACCACTAAGAGCAATCAAACACGGCCGATACACATGGTCCACAACAAGAGAATCTCCCACAGGAGTAGACACATAAATAGGGGAAATCAAAGAATCTCGAGATACGCCCAAATACGGGGCAAAATAAGAGGACACATAAGAATATGTAGAGCCTGGGTCAAATAATACCGATGCATCTCTATGACAGACTGGAACAATACATGTAATAATAGAATCAGAAGCAATTGCCTCTATACGAGCAGGAAGTGCATAATATCTGGCCTAGACTCCCCCTCTAGGGCGACCTCTACCTCCCCAACCTCCAACTCGGGCTGGCTGAGCAGGTGGGGTGGCAGATGGCGCTGTAATAAAAGCATGAGGACCCGGTGGAGCACGTTGTGGTTGAGAAGTCTGCGGAGGTGCACCTCTCCTAATCCTGGGGCAATCCCTCACCACATGGTGAGTGTCGCCACACTCAAAACAAGCTCTGGGAGGGCGTGGCTGCTGTGACTGGCTCGGGCCAAGTCTGCTAGACTGGCCGCTAGGAACACCCCGTGCTGGAGCCACACTAGATAATGGAGGTGCATAATAAGGCTCCTGGCGTCTAGAAGGAGCTGGAACATCGCTGGCGGCTGGAAGAGCTGAATGAACGGGGCGGCTCACATAACCCCTACCATGGCGAGCTGTTGGGGAATGAGCACTAGAATAATAACTAGTCTCTCGAGACCTCTTGGTCTCTCTCTCCTCTCTATCCTGGGCAAGCATGCCCTCCAATCTCCTGGCAATACTCACAACCTACTGATAAGAAATATCCATCTCCAACTCCCTGGCCATACTAATCCGGATACTGGGGTGGAGTCCTTCAATAAACTGTCGAACCCTCTCTCGAACTGTGGCAACCAAGGCCGGTGCATGTCGGGCCAAATCACTGAAGTGAACTGCATACTCTGACACAGTCATAGCACCCTGGCGCAGCTGCTCAAAATCCGCACGCCATGAGTCCCTGAGGCTTTGAGGGACATACTCTCTCAAAAATATATACGAGAACTGAGTCCATGTAAGTGAAGCTGCTTCAGCCGGACTACTCAACTCATAAGCACGCCACCACTGATAGGCTGCTCCTCTAAGCTGGAATGTAGTAAAAGAAACCACGCTCGTCTCCGCTACGCCCATAGTACGGAGAATACGATGACACTCCTCCAAAAAACCCTAAGCATCATCTAGAGCCAATCTGTTAAAGCTATGAAGGTGGTACTTCTTGTACCTCTCAAGTCTGAGCTGCTCCACCTCAGAAGCTGCTGCCCTAACCTCGGGCTGAGCTGGAGCTACCAGTTGCATTGGTACAATCTCTGGAACCTGGTCGACCTGAACCCGCTGCTCTGGAGTACCGGCGATGGGAGTCTGTGCTCCTCCCCCGGCCTGAGATGTGGCAGGAGCAAGTGGAATCAAACCAGCCTCAGCTAAGGTGCTGAACATGCTCAGAAACTGGGCTAGAGTCTCCTGGAGGGCTGGTGCAGGAACAAGTGCCTCAGGTGTCTGCCCTCCAGTTGGAGCTACTGGGGGCTTCTCTGTAGCAGCTCGTGCAGGTGCTCTGGATGCACCACGTGGACGTCCTCGGCCTCTACCCCAGCCCCGGCCTCTAGCGGCTCTAGCAGGGGGCGCGGGTGCCTGGTCATCAGATCCGCTTATACGTGTCCTCACCATCTGTGAGAGAATAGAATACAGAAGTTTAGAATTTTTGAAGTCAACAATTTTCGCACGACAAGGAATCAAAGTAGTGAAGTTTTCCTAACAGTTTAATAGCCTCCCGAAGATAAGTACAGACATCTCCGTACCGATCCGCGAGACTCTAATAAACCGGCTTGTGACTCACGATACCTATGAACCTAGAGCTCTGATACCAACTTGTCACGACCCAATTTCCTCTTCCGTGCGACGTCGTGATGGCATCTAGTCTCTACAATTAGGTTAGCCTAACATTTTTTTTTTGCGGAAATAATGGAATAAAAATATAAATTTAACAAACTATTCAAAAATACACAACAATCCCAAAACCCGGAATATCATGAATCACAAACTACATGAGGAAAAGTCTAGTGTCTCTATACATCAGAGTCTATCAAAAGAAAATACATAAGATAATGGATATGAGGAAGAGTAGAAAGGGGACTCCGAGGTCTGCGGATGCGGCAGATATACCTTGAAGTCTCCAAAGCTGTCCCGGCTCACTGATAGTGCAGCTGATAAGGAGCACTTGGATCTGCACACAAAAAACATGTGCAGAAGATTAGCATGAGTACACCACAATCGGTACCCAGTAAGTGCCAAGCCTAACCTCGGTAGAGTAGTGACGAGGTCAGGTCCGGGCCCTACTAGAATATGATAATATAGCAAGGCAAGAATGAAATATCGCAGTAAAATAAAGATTGAAATTTAACAAGAAAAAATTCATAGAAGGTAACAGCTCAATACACAGAAATACAATAGGGGATCTCCCGAGATACCGTCTCGTAGTTCCAAAGTAAATATGCAGTACAAAGGGATCTCCCAGAATACCGTTCCGTAGTCCCAAAGTAAATATGCAGTACAGAGGGATCTCCCGGAATACCGTTTCGTAGTCCCAAAGTAAATATACAGTGCATGGGGATCTCCCGGAATACCGTTCCGTAGTCCCAAAGTAAATATGTAGTACAGGGGGATCTTCCGGAATACCGTTTTGTAGTCCCAAAGTAAATATACAGTACAGGAGGATCTCCCGAAATACCGTTTCGTAGTCCCAAAGTAAATATGCAGTACATGGGGATCTCCCGGAATACCGTTCCGTAGTCCCAAAGTAAATATGTAGTACATGAGGATCTATGGGAATACCGTTCCGTAGTCCCAAAGTAAATATGCAGCGCAAACAATAGAAATACAACTACATCACGAAATCTTACGATTTAGACTAAGTACAAGTCAAGGAAGAAGCAGGAAATTCACTAAGCATGCTGCACAGAGTTCACATAAGCAGTTAAGACACGTAGACAAGCTGTATTAGACTAAACAGGATAGCTACACATATTGGAATAACTCAATTAAGAATGAAAATAGATTAATACTTATTAAAATGGTATAACTCAAAAAAAAACAAGGAAAACAGGTTGCTTCTCAGTAAGAAAATCGGGTTTTTCCACAACTAGATCGTGTACGTACTCGTCACCTCACGTACACGATGCTCACATATCATAATAGTTCCAAATCATAGGGGGATTTCCCCCGCACAAAGTTAGGCAAGCCACTTATCTCGAACCAAGCTCAATCGATCGGTAAGAATGCCTTTCCCACGAATATCCAGCTCTGAATAGCCCAAATCTAGCCAAAAGCAATTACATATCATAAATACAACCATAATAGACTCATCTAATTAATTAAATTAATACTTTAACAAAAATTCTGAAATTTGCCCTAAAATATCGACCCGGGCCCACGTCTCGTAATCGTGTAAAAGTCATAAAATACGAAATCCCATTCACTCACGAGTCTAACCATATCAAATTTACTAAAATCCGACAGGAAATGGTCCTTCAAATCCTCAAATCAAACTTTCCAAATCCCTAGAATCAAACTCCCAAATTCCACACACTAACTAGGTGGAAAAATAAATGGGGAAGCAAGATTATTGATCAACAATAAGAACAAGGGACTTACCTCAAGAAACCCTTCAGAAATGCTCTCAAGAAACCGCCAAACCCGAGCTCAAAATGTATAAAATGAGCAAAAATCGTGAACCCTTGCATTTAAGTGTCCTGTCCAGAAATCTCGCACCTGCGACGCCGCACCTGTGGAATTTTCATCGTAGGTACGGAAATGACTTAAAGGAACTGGGTCCGCATCTGCGAGCAATGGGTCGCACCTGCGCACCCGCTCCTGCGGAATTTTTTCGCTTCTGCGATCCCTCACACCCTGGCCCCTTCCGCTTCTGTGCTCCATCTTCCGCATCTGCGGATGCGCAGATGCGGTTATACCTCTACACCTACGACCTCTGGCCTCTTCCTTTCAAACCGCGCCTGTGTCCATTGGCTCGCTTCTGCGGGCTCGCACCTGCGGTCAATGTTGCGCAGGTGCGATTACACCAGGTGCAACAACTTTAGCTATTCTTCCAAAACCAAATTTGATCTGTTAACCATACGAAACACACCCAAGGACCCCGGTACCTCAACCCAATACACCAACAAGCCCTAAAACACCATACAAACTTAGTCGAGCTCTCAAATCACATCAAACAATGCTAAAATCACAAATCACCCTCCGATTCAAACTTAATGAACTTGAAACTATAAACTTCTACAACCGATGCCGAAACCTATCAAATCACGTCTGACTGACCTCAAATTTTGTACACAAGTCATAATTAACATTACAGACCTACTCCATTTTTTGGAATTGGAATCCGACCCCGATATCAAAATGTTCACTACCGGTCCATATCTTCAAAAATTCGACTTTTGCTATTTCAAGCCTAAATAAACTACGGACCTCCAAAACACAATCCGGATAGGCTCCTAAGTCCAAAATTGCCCAACGGAGCTAACGGAATCGACGGAACTCCATTCCAAAGTCGTCTTCACACAGTTCTGACTACGGTCCAAATCCTAAGGCTTAAACCTCCATTTAGGGACTAAGTGTCCCAAAATACTCTAAAAATCAAAACGAAACCTCTCAGCAAGTCACAATAGCAGAAATAGATATGGGAGAAGAAGTAAATAGGAGATCATAGCTACTAGTCTCAAAAAGACCGGTCGGGTCGTTACAAGCTACTGTAATATATAAGGGGAAATTACAAGCTATGTCCATTTATAAGTAGTTTATTATAAAAAATGGACAATTCATAAAATATTACTAATTTAGCCAAAATATTATCAATATTAGACAATTAGCTATTTGCAGCAAAAAAAAGTCAGAATTTTGCTTTTTTTGAGTGGGTGTTATTTAGGTGTAACGACCCGACCGGTAGTTTTGAGCATTTACGCTCTTTTCAAATATTTGAAGTCTTGAGTAGATTCATATGATGTATTATGACGTGCGTGAATCATCGGTTTTAGTTTTCAGGTGTTTCGGAATTAGTTCGGAAGAATGAGATTCATGTTTGAAGCTTTAAGTTGGAAGAGTTGACCAAGTTTGACTTTAAGTATTCGACTTCGGATCGGAGTTTTAATGACTCCGTTAGGTCCAGATGGTGATTTTGGATTTGGGCGTATGCCCGGAATTTTATTTGGATATTTCTAGAAGGTTTCAGCACTAATCGGCAAAAGTTAAAAATTTAAAGATTTTGAAGGTTCATAAGTTTGACCGGGAGTTGAATTTGATGATATCGGGTTCGGATTGTGGTTCCGAAAATTTCAGTAGCTTCATTACATCATTTATGACTTGTACTCAAAATTTGAGTCCATTATGGATTGAATTGATATGGTTCGGCGCGAGTTTTGAAAATCGAAAGATTTAAAAAAAATTAAGTTTGAATTGTGGTACGATTCGTCGTTTCGATATTGTTATGTGTGATTTGAGGCCTCAAGTAGGTTCGCGTTATGTTACGGAATTTGTTGGTATATTTGGACGGGGTCCCGAGTGGCTCGGATGAGTTTCAGATAGGGTTCAGATCATTTTGGAAAATTTGGCATAGGCTGGTTTGGTAGAGGTTCTGGTGTGACTGCACTTGCGGAGCTAGGGGCGCAGGTGCGGAGCCGCAAAAGCGGCAGTGACATCGCATAAGCAAAAGAAGACTGGGCTTTGAGTCTTCATAGGTGCGGAATTTGAGTCGCACCTGCGACTTCGCAGAAGCGGCGGCAATGGGCGCAAAAGCGGGAGGCGGCGCGGGTGAGTGAAGTTGGTTCACACCTGCGATTGTGCAGAAGCGGAGCCTGTTCTGCAGGTGCGAAGGGCGTGTTCCAGTGCTTGTTCCGCAGGAGCGGGTTTTTGGTCGCAAAAGCGATGCCGCAAAAGCGACAACTGTTGTCGCATGTGCGAAGATACCTGGACAGATCCTTTAAGTTCGAGGGTTCGACATATTTTTCTCATTTTTGGATTTTGGAGCTCGGTTTGGGCGACTTTGGAGAGGAATTTCACCATATGACTTGGGGTAAGTATTCTTGACTCGATTGTGAATATATTTCATGAATTAATCTTCATTTTTGGCGTAAGATTATTGATTTTTCAAGAGAAATCGGAGAAATTTTATATAATTCCATAAGATGAATTTTTGACTTTTGAACATCGATTCGGAGTCGGATTTGAGTAAAATTAGTATGGTTGTACTCATACTACTCTTCTACACCTTGCGTGCAGATTTTGGATGTTGATGTTGTTGCGTATGGCGGGAGCTGGCATTGAAGATGTACCTGCAATCCAGTCACATCTGCCTCTTGTTCTTGGTATCTTTAGAATTATTAATCTGTTCATATATATATTTCAAGCAGATGATGTATTTTATTTCACACCAGCTTTGTAAATTCTAGCGAGGAGTTTACCGGGCGGTTTATTGTCTAAACCAAATAGACAATAAAAGAGAAGTAGAGAACTAGAAAATTTATAATTTTTCCATAGAAATCATGTGCTAGATTATAAAGACAACTTCTTTTTACCCCACCATTCGATTTTTATTAGCAATTACAACTAGCTCAGCCATAAGAAACTAAGCATTTTTTCAACCAATATGGTAAATGCTAATAACTAAAGTCTAATATGTCAGAAAGCTAGTTTGAATTAGGGAAGAGGTGACTGACAAGATTGGGATTTGAGAGAAATTTTAATTAGGGATTTTAGTCTTTAGGTGACAGAGAAGAGAAAAGAGAGAGACGACTCACCGTAGGAGGGATGCTTATCGGCTCTTATTGAGATTTGATAAATTAAGAATTTATATTTTGGGCTTTAAAGTTTCAAAAATTACTTTATATACATAGAGGTAAAAGTATAAATATAAAAAAAATTAACGGGTTAACGGTTTATCCGATAAAAAAATTGAGTAATCTGCCCCCAAATCGTTAAGTCATTAATTATAAAATTTCAATCTGTTTACCAACCATTACCCCGATAACCGGATACCAATAAGCCAATAAACTATTTTTTCAGTTCGGTTAATGATTACTGTTTGGTTTTGAACAGCCCTAGTGTTATTAGAATAGATTGGGTATATCTTAACGAGCTTGAATTTCAATTTTGGGATGATTTGGTGGAGTTTTGAGGTGGTTTAAATTGAAAAATCGAAGTTGAAGATGAACATGAAAAAATAATAATATGTGTATCACACTGTGTATCATTTGTATACCACATATGTATCATATTTGTATAAATATGTATCACATGTATATCCATGTATATCTGTGTGCGCGATACATGCGTGATACATGTTTGATACATGTATCGCAAAAGAATTTTTTGAACTTGATTATAACTACGAATTTTGATATCAAATCAGTCTAAATCACCTCCAATCTTCCTCAAATTTTGTATATTGACTCATCTATATGTTTTCAATGAATTTTAACCATACCCATTAAAAGAGATCTTTTTTTGCTTAGATTTTTCGAATCTTGTGCATATAATATTTTTTATATTTTATCACCTTATTTGCTACATCATCCATTAAATTTCCTTTCCGTCTTGCATCTAATATTGCTAATCACACTTAAAAATATGGAAGGACTAAAGGATATCTTTGCGTGTGATTCTTGGAGAGAAAGAACCTTATTATTTGATTTTTCAATTTTTATGTGCTTGGCTAGTTTTGGTTGGTCTATGATTAATGGCTAGAGGTTGGTAAGTTGAGACTTATTTGAGACATTTATGTAAGATTTTCAACATATAATATAAAAAAAAAATTCATATTTGATACATTATTATTATATATATTTTATAAATTATATAGCAAATATAATTATTTTTCGCTAACCGACCAAATATGTTACTGTTGAGGTTTTGTTTTTAAGATGAAATATTCTTAAAATGAGGGTGAATGGAAAATGGAGGAAAAATAAAATTTGGAGTAAAATTTTAAGTTTCCCCCTCTTGACAATGAGACATTGTCCCATATTGGAAGAGGAAGACATTTTTGGTGGGTATATATATAATTGCTCTTCTTGTAGCTCTTAAAGAGTTAAGAAGAAAGCAAGCCTCGCGCCGTCGTCGTCGTCGCTCGCTCGGCTTCGGCTACGGCTACGGCTACGGCTACGGCTTCGGATTCGGATTCGGATTCGGATTCGGATTCGGATTCGGATTTGGATTTGGATTTGGTCAAATGATCGATTGATTGATTAATTTAATAGTAAATATTAACGTAAGATTATCCGCATTTGTAACGGATATTTTCCAATCCGTGTATTGATCATTTGGCAGCCGCCTAATGCTCTTCCCACCATGAAATGCTTGCTCCACAAACATGTAATGCTTGCTCCACCATGGAGGGTGGACGTTTGGTCTTCTTCAACATTTTGCTGCTATATATATGTGCAGCAGATGTTGAAGAAAGACACTCAACACACAACATACAATTCGCTCAACAAATTGGCTATACATTGCACTCCTTCCTCTCAGCATTTCCATACGATTTTCTGAGTTTATACTCCTTCGTTCTGCATTGTTTTTAACTTCAAACAAAGCAACTATAAGTGTGATTTGCTACCGAACTTTGTGTTCGCTGAAACACTGGGGTTTGAAGTACCGCTACACCAGTGTATTATTCGTTCTATCTTGGGAGAAAATAATCCATTACCTTGGGTACTAGGAGGGGATTAAATTCCTTAAGGAAACACTGTGAATTCAGTGGGCTCGAATTTATTATTGTTTCATAACGTTAACTTATATTTTGCAGAATTATTATTTATAAAAATAGCAATATTGACGGGAATAACAATCTTAAGGAATTTAATACTAATTTCTGTATTTGTGTTATTCTTATTATTCTGCAAACTAAAACCTTTGTGGTTTGTGTACTCCCGTTTTGGAGAGTTAAGCCTTCGTGGCGTTTTGTTGGATATTAAAATCTACGTGATTTTTACTCCAGTTTGAAAACGTGTATTAAACGTTTGTTTGTGTCATTCTTTTACAGAAAAGATGATGACTGAAAACGAAAACCAAGCTGTTCCGATGGCGACTGCCAACGCAACGACAAGCCGAACACCGGCGTTGGCACCGGCAGAAAAACCCGGAAAATTTTCCGGGATTGATTTCAAGCGCTGGCAGCAGAAGATGTTCTTCTACTTAACTACGTTATGCCTACAGAAGTTTATCAAGGAAGATGTTTCTGATCTGCCAGATAAAACTCCAGATAATGAACGCTTTCTCGTGATTGAAGCGTGGAAGCATTCTGATTTTTTATGCAAGAATTATATTCTTAGCGGACTGGATGATAATCTGTATAATGTATACAGTAGCGTGGAGACGTCAAAAGAATTGTGGAATGCGCTTGAAAAGAAATATAAAACTGAAGATGCCGGGATGAAGAAATTCGTTGCCGCAAAATTTTTGGACTACAAAATGGTAGATAGCAAATCTGTTATTACCCAAGTCCAGGAATTGCAAGTGATTATTCATGATCTACTTGCTGAAGGTCTTGTCATCAACGAAGCATTCCAAGTAGCAGCAATGATTGAGAAGTTGCCTCCATTGTGGAAGGACTTCAAAAATTATTTGAAACACAAACGAAAGAAAATGTCCCTTGAAGATCTCATTGTTCGGTTGAGAATCGAAGAGGACAATAAAGCTGCTGAAAGGAGAGGCCGTGGAAATTCAACAATAATGGGAGCAAATATTGTTGAAGCTAAAAAAAGAGGAAGAAGGCTTCTGGTTCGAAATACAACCCAACCAAGAAGCGGTTCAGTGGAAACTGCTACAAATGTGGGAAAACCGGACACAAATCTACGGAGTGTCGTGCTCCGAAGAAAGAAAAGAAAAGGGGTCAAGCAAACATGGTAGTAAACCATGATGATGTTGATAACTTGTGTGCCATGCTTTCTGAATGTAACTTGGTGGAAAATCCTAAACTGTGGTGGTTTGATTCAGGAGCCACTCGCCATGTTTGTGCAGTTAGAGAAGCTTTTGCTACTTATGCTCCTGCTGGACCCGGAGAGACAGTTTATATGGGAAATGCTTCAACAGCAAAAGTTGAAGGATATGGAAAGATATTTCTGAAAATGACTTCTGGCAAGGTCATGACTTTGAACAATGTCCTTCATGTTCCCGAAATGAGAAAGAATTTA
This sequence comes from Nicotiana tomentosiformis, assembly GCF_000390325.3. NCBI lineage: Eukaryota > Viridiplantae > Streptophyta > Magnoliopsida > Solanales > Solanaceae > Nicotiana > Nicotiana tomentosiformis. The sequence goes on from NC_090817.1 coordinate 135,818,458, forward strand.
GTCTCTACTGGACTTCTTGTTAAGCACGGTTTTAAGTGCGTTTTTGTGTCAAACAAGGTTGTAATTAGTAAGAATAAAATATTTGTAGGAAAAGGTTACCTCACCGAGGGCCTTTTCAACCTAAATGTAATGGTTGTGGAAAATAATAATAATATTTCAGCTTCTTCTTACTTACTTGAGTCAAATGATTTATGGCATGTACGTTTGGGACATGTCAATTATAAAACCTTGCGGAAAATGATTAACTTGGAAGTACTGCCCAAGTTTGAATGCGAAAAATCAAAATGTCAAACATGTGTGGAATCTAAGTATGTTAAATATCCTTATAAGTCAGTTGAAAGGAATTCAAATCCTTTAGACTTAATTCACACAGATATTTGTGATATGAAGTCAATACCATCTCGCGGTAGAAAGAAGTATTTCATAACTTTTATTGACGATGGTACTCGATATTGCTATGTTTACTTACTGAATAGTAAAGATGAAGCAATAGACGCATTCAGGCAATACAAAAATGAAGTTGAAACGCAACTTAACAAGAAAGTAAAAATGATAAGAAGTGATAGGGGTGGTGAATATGAATCTCCTTTTGAAGAAATATGTTTAGAATATGGAATTATTCATCAAACAACAGCCCCTTACACGCCCCAATCTAATGGGATTGCGGAAAGAAAGAATCGCACATTAAAGGAGATGATGAATGCGTTGTTGATAAGTTCTGGTTTGCCACAGAACTTGTGGGGGAAGCCATTCTTACGGCTAATCGAATATTAAATCGAGTGCCCCATAGCAAAACACAATCCATTCCATATGAAAAATGAAAAGGAAGGAAGCCCAACTTGAATTATTTTAAAGTGTGGGGGTGTTTGGCAAAAGTGCAAGTTCCTAAACCCAAAAGGGTAAAGATAGGACCGAAAACCGTTGATTGTGTTTTCATAGGATATGCGACAAATAGTAAAGCATATCGATTTCTGGTTCATAAATCAGAAAATCCCGACATTCATAATAATACGGTTATAGAATCAGATAATGCTGAGTTCTTTGAAAATATATATCCATATAAAAAGGAATGTGAGTCGTTTGGTGAAGGATCTAAACGACCTCGGGAAGAAACAAAAGAAAGTACATGTAATCAGGAGAATCCAAGACGTAGTAAACGTCAAAGAACGTCTACTTCATTTGGACCAGATTTTGTGACTTTCTTATTGGAGAATGAGCCTCAAACATTTAAAGAAGCTATGACTTCTTCGGAATCATTGTTTTGGAAAGAGGCAGTCAATAGTGAAATAGAATCCATATTGAACAACCATACATGGGAATTGATTGATCTTCCTCCTGGAAATAAACCTTTGGGTTCTAAATGGATTTTTAAGAGAAAAATCAAAGATGATGGCACTATTGATAAATTCAAGGCAAGGCTCGTAGTCAAAGGGTATAGACAACGAGAAGGTCTAGACTACTTTGATACATACTCTCCAGTTACAAGAATTACGTCCATACGGATGTTAGTAGCATTAGCTGCAGTGTATGGTTTTGAAATTCATCAAATGGATGTTAAGACGGCCTTCTTAAATGGAGAGTTGGAGGAAGAAATTTACATGGAACAACCTGAAGGGTTTGTGGTTTCAGGTAAAGAAAAGAAGGTATGTAGACTTGTTAAGTCTCTTTACGGACTAAAACAAGCACCCAAACAATGGCATGCGAAATTTGACCAAACAATGTTGTCAAATGGTTTTAAGATAAATGAATGTGATAAATGTGTGTACATTAAAAATGTTCCAAATCACATAGTCATTGTTTGCCTATATATGGATGATATGCTGATAATGAGTAATGACATTGCCAACATAAATGCTACTAAGCGTATGCTCAATAGCAAGTTTGATATGAAAGACTTGGGAGTTGCTGATTTAATTCTGGGAATTAAGATCCATAAGACTCCTCAAGGTCTGGCATTGTCACAATCTCATTATATTAAGACAGTACTTGAAAAATTCAAGCACTTGGGCTTTAAAGTTGCAAAGACTCCAATTGACATGAATCTTGCATTAGCAAAGAACAAAGGCCAAAGCATATCACAATTGGATTATGCTCGTGTGTTAGGATGCTTAATGTATATCATGAATTGTACACGACCAGATATAGCTTGTGCTATAAGTAAACTGAGTCGATATACGAGCAATCCAGGCCAATCTCATTGGATGGCAATGAAACGAGTTTTGGGATATTTAGAACATACCCAGAACTTTGAATTGCACTACAGTAATTTCCCTGCGGTGATTGAGGGATACTATGATGCAAATTGGATCACCGGTTCAACTGATTCTAAGTTCACGAGTGGATATGTATTCACTATTGATGGAGGAGCGGTATCTTGGAAGTCGTCCAAACAAACATGTATTGCCCGCTCTACAATGGAGGCTGAATTCATAGCCTTAGATAAAGCCGGTGAAGAAGCTGAATGGCTCCGGAATTTCTTGGAAGACATTCCATTTTGGCCCAAACCGTTGGCACCAATATGCATACATTGTGATAGTCAAGCGGCAATTGGAAGGGCTGGGAGCGTTATGTATAACGGTAAATCTCGTCATATACGACGAAGACATAAAACCGTTAGGCAATTACTCTCTAGAGGAATTATCACGATTGACTATGTAAAGTCAAGTGATAATGTGTCGGATCTACTTACAAAAGGTCTAACTAGAGAGGTAGTTGAGAAATCATCAAGGGGAATGGGGCTATGGCCGAGAACAAGTCATTGTGGCGGTAACTCTACCTAGAAGACTGGAGATCCCAAGATCTAGGTTCAAGGAGATCAAACAAAGTCATTAATGACGGTTCAACATTGTCAAATAAAATTTTAGTCCGTTCTCGTGATGAGACAATGTTCAGTACCAAGGATAAAGCATTAAGGCTTTTTAATGATTTCTAAATTTGATACGGGGTATATCAAATAGTGTATCTACAGGATGACACGTTTAGGAATCACCTATGTAAGTGTGAAGTGTTAGCCGCTTCAAGGAGAACTTTGTAAGGCCAGTTCTCTACGCACTTATGAAACCAGGCGGTGTTCATGGCTGAAACGAACACAACAATGAGAACCAAAGACGGTTAAGGGTTGATTGTGTGACTTATGGTTGTCTAGGTATACACCAAAGATCGACGGTTCAAAGATATCAAATCTACCGATTGACCGAGTATATCCGACATAAGTTTACTACGGAAAGTTCAAAGGGAAACCTACTTATCCAGATGCGATTAATCCTTGCTTGTAAATCACACAGTTTTTTCATGCATACTTCCGTGATATAGCCATTCCCCATTCATGTGGGGGATTGTTGAGGTTTTTGTTTTTAAGATGAAATATTCTTAAAATGAGGGTGAATGGGAAATGGAGGAAAAATAAAATTTTTGAGTAAAATTTTAAGTTTTTCTCTCTTGACAATGAGACATTGTCCCATATTGAAAGAGGAAGACATTTTTGGTGGGTATATATATAATTACTCTTCTTGTAGCTCTTAAAGAGTTAAGAAGAAAGCAAGCCTCGCGCCGTCGTCGTCGTCGCTCGCTCGGCTCGGCTTCGGCTACGGCTACGGCTACGGCTACGGCTACGGCTTCGGCTTCGGCTTCGGATTTGGATTTGGATTTGGATTTGGTCAAATGATCGATTGATTGATTAATTTTTTGGACCAAATTTATTTGTTAATAGTAAATATTAACGTAAGATTATCCGCATTTGTAACGGATATTTTTCAATCCGTGTATTGACCATTTGGCAGCCGCCTAATGCTCTTCCCACCATGAAGTGCTTGCTCCACAAACATGTAATACTTGCTTTACCATGGAGGGTGGACGTTTGGTCTTCTTCAACATTTTGCTGCTATATATATGTGCAGCAGATGTTGAAGAAAGACACTCAACACACAACATACAATTCGCTCAATAAATTGGCTATACATTGCACTCCTTCCTCTCAGCATTTTCATACGATTTTCTGAGTTTATACTCCTTCGTTCTGCATTGTTTTTAACTTCAAACAAAGCAACTGTAAGTGTGATTTGCTACCGAACTTTGTGTTCGCTGAAACACTGGGGTTTGAAGTACCGCTACACCAGTGTGTTATTCGTTCTATCCTGGGAGGAAATAATCCATTACCTTGGGTACTAGGAGGGGATTAAATTCCTTAAGGAAACACTGTGAATTCAGTGGGCTCGAATTTATTATTGTTTCATAACGTTAACTTATATTTTGCAGAATTATTATTTACAAATACAGTAATATTGGCGGGAATAACAGTTACTTGCCCTACAAATTTGCTAGTGGGCTCACATCGTATTGTTAACATTTGGGCAGCCAACGATGCCCTGCCAGTATATATGGGCTGAAAGTTAAGGAGAAAGCTTTAAGGAGAGTTACAAATATAAACCCAGTGATAGAATAAAGATCTTCTTCTCCCTCCTCTTCTTCTTCTTCTTCCTCCTCCTAATGTGACAGCTCAAAACAAATTTAAGTGAAAATTTGTTGCCTATCTCGTTGGTTCTCGTTCTCACTCCGCAATCCATGTTCTCCTAGCTCTCTATCTCTATTTTTGTTGTAGCATATTGTCCTCACAGGCAAGTTTCCAATTCAATATAACGTGCGCAAGCAAGAAGTTGTGAACAATTTGATGAGCCAAAGTAATTCGCATCTATCATAACTTTCAGCAAGGAAAGATTTACTTAATACTGCATAACTTGTGAACAATTTGTACCGAAGGTTATACCATACATGGCATAACTTGAGAAAAGTTTTTCTAGTTCGGCAAGACTTGTGTAACAAAGTTATACCCCAAGGCTATTCTTGCACAGTTTTTTTTATTTGAGCACTAACAAGATTTGAGCACTAACATATTACAAGCCGTAGTGTCACTTGTGGTGACATTAGGGTTAGGTACCCCTATAGACAGGCACTCAGTGTTAACTGGAGTGTCACATACAATATTTTGATTGCCTAGAATTCTAAGCATATTACAAACTATAGTAGGTAGTTGTTTTGAAAAGGTGCATTGTTGCATCACAAAAATTGGCGGTTCAGCAAAAAGCTTTGTTCTTCCGGATTTATATTGCTTGTTTTCTTGGTTTTTGGCATCCTTAGCTAGTGCATCAGCTACTGCATTTCCTTGTCGGAAATTATGACGAAGAAGAAGGACCTTCTCCTGGTGCGGAATGATCCTATCGTGAAAATCAACCGTATCCATTTAGTCATGACCAGTGGCGGATCTAGAGTGTTGTTACTGGGTTTCGAGAACCCAATAACTTTTGCATAGACGCTGTATTTTTATTAAACAATTCACTAAATACTTATAAATATCTAATTGTGAACCTAGTTATTATTGTATATTAATTTAAAATTGCGGTAGGAACCTATAAATTTCAAATTCTGAATCCGCCTCTGGCCATGACAGTATTTGCAAACATTGAAATACTGAATTCATTATTTTGCATACAAATGGATTAAGTACTTGGAAAACATTTGAGTTGAAGTCGCATTTAAACTTAAATTTTTTCTAAATTTGTGAAGTTTGATAAATTGTGAGTGAGATTTTGCTAATTTAAAACACAACACTTGAAATACACCTTCAACCTAATATTCTAATATTTATAAAAATAAAGAAGAAGAAAAAGAAATAAGGAAGACATAATCAGAAAATAGCTTTGGATTAGCTACTATTACTCAAAATGTCGTTCTTATTTTACAAAAGATACAGATTGAAGTGACAAAAGCACCATCCAAAAGAAGAAAAAAGAAGAACGACATGCATGATATATATATAGGAATGATAGACGAACGGAAAAGAATATAAAATAATTAATAGAAAAAATGTCATAAGTAATGAATATCAGTATCTGTATCTGTAGGAAAAGAATTGTTTTTATTGCCTCAACTATGTAGAATTTATATAATACATTCACAAGGTTTCAATCTAAATAGATAAGTACAACAGAGATATTCACAAGAGTTTGAGTGTGACTATAACTAGAACTCTAGCTAATGTAACTTAAAGTATATGGATCATGTTGATGAGAATGATCTATTAGGATTTGGATTACCCTTATCATGCCCCGCAAGATGGGCTCGATGGAAAGAAGACCAATCTTGTTGACTTGTTGGAAGAATTGCCGCTTAGGAAGAGCCTTTATCAGTGGATCAGCTACCTGTTCACCTGTTGGGATGTGTTTCACCACGATTTCTCCCTTGGAAACTTGACCGCGCACAAAATAAAAATCAATAGCCACATGCTTCATCCTACTGTGGAAAACAAGATTTTTACAAAGATAAGTGGCACCAATATTGTCGCAATATACAACTGGTAACTTGAGCTGGATCAAAGAAAGTTCATGAAGAAGATTAGATAGCCAATTTATTTCTGCAATTGTTATTGCCACTGCTTTATATTCTGATTTAGTGGATAATCTAGCAACTGTGCGTTGCTTTTTGGAAGACGAACTAATCGGATTAGAGCCAAGAAAAATTAAGTAGGCTATTGTGGACATGCGATCGTCATGGCTGCCAGTCCAGTCAGCATCTGAGAATGATGTTAGCGATAGAGACGAAGACTTGTTGAAGTGTAAGCCATAGGTAATAATGTGCTTGAGGTATTTAAGAAGCCTTTTGACAGCTTGCCAATGTGTAACTGTTGGAGAATGCATGAATTGAGCTAATTTGTTAGTTGCAAAGCAGATATCTGAACCAGTGAGTGACAAGTACTGTAAGGTACCAATAGCTCTTCGATATTCTTTGGCATCTGTTGGAGCGGAGCCATCATTGAGAGACAAAGCTGATGAGGAAGACAGTGGAGTGGACACCCCTTTAGCATCTAACATGTTGTGGCGTTCCAGTATATCAAAAATATACTTGTGTTGTGTAAGAATTAAACCACCATTGTAGGGAGTAACCTCTACTCCAAGGAAATAGTGGAGGCTGCCAAGATCTTTAAGAGAGAATAGAGATGCCAACTTCGATATGATAGACTGGACATTATACTGTGAGTTACCTGTGATAATAATATCGTCTACAATACACTAGAAAAAAGATATGAGAATTACCACAATGATAGGTGAACAGTGAAGTATCTGAGTGAGCATTATTAAAACCACTTGACAACAAGTAAGAACGAAGCTCCATGTACCAAGCACGGGGAGCTTGATGTAGACCATATATAGCTTTCTTCAAGAGGCATACATGATCTAGAAAGCGATGAACCACAAAGCCTTGGGGTTGTTTCATAAAAGTAGTGTCATGCAAAGAGCCTTGTAGAAAGGCATTATTGACATCCAACTGATGGATAGGCCAACCTAAGGTGACAGCAACAGAGATAATGACACGGATTGTTGTGTGCTTAGCTACGGGGCTGAATATGGAGTTGAAGTCAAGGCCTAATCGTTATGTATATCCTTTGGCGACAAGTCGAGATTTATAGCATTCTACTGTGCCATCAGGATTGTGTTTTATTTTGAATATGCATTTGCATCCTATGGCATTATGATGAGAATAAGGTGGTACCAAGGACCATGTTTGATTGCGTTGCAGAGCATCAAATTCTGCTAGCATTGCAGAACGCCATTGAGGATGTCAACTAGCTTGACGATATGTACTGGGTGCTAACGGAAGATGGGATTAGTATGTTGTTTCCAAATAATCAAACATCTCTTTTTGTTTGAAAATATTGTTCATTGATCATGTCACTGGTCGATTGAGTGATGAAGCAGGCTGGTTAGACAGCAAAGTCTGAGATGCGGGTACTAGAAGAGGAAAGGTTTGTGATTGGGTTGAGTATTCAGGTCGAGAAGCTTCAGTTCCAGTAACGTTGACTGTAGAAGTAGGAATAAGATGAATAGGAAGTGGAGCAGATAATGGTGAAGAAGTTACCTGTGATGGTGAGACGACGAGCTCGAAGCTGGCCAAGGCAGAGTTATAGGGAACTCTATTTGCAGGAACTGTTGGTATGTCATCAGGGAAGAAACTTGTGGAAGGAGTTGTTACTTCTCGTGTGGTTGGAGAAGATTCAGTGGTATGGATTAGCCAAGACTCCAGTTTAGCGGAATTGACACGAGGAAGAGTGTTCTGGTAGTTCGTAAAAGGGAACACATAATCTACAAAAATGACATGCCGAAAAGAGTAAAATTTCTGATTTTTAGGATTGTAACAGATGTAACTACTGGACATTTTTGCATACCACATAAAGAAACATGGATCTGATTTGTTTTCTAATTTGTGGTTTGTGTATGACTTGAGCCATGGATAGCACAAACAGCCGAAGACACGTAGTTTTAAGTAGTTTAGAGCAATGTGAAATAGCGCTTCACAGGGAGATTAATTTTTGAGAGTGGGTGAGGGTATTCGATTGATCAAGTATATGGTTTCCTGACATGCCAAGGACCAAAAATGAAGTGGAATAGAAGCGTGGTGTAGTAATGTAAGTGTCGTCGCTATGATATGGCGATGCTTTCGTTCGACTGTGCCTGCATGTTGGGGAGTACAAGGTGGGCTTGTAAAATATTGAATACCCAGTCTATTGAGTAAGGAACGTAGACCGATATATTCACCGCCACCAATACTGTAGACAGAACGACTTGAAGTATTAAAGTACCGCTCAACCTGATTTTTAAAGTTATCAAAGATGACAGTAATATCAGATTTTATTTTAAGTGTGAAAAGCCAAGAGTACTTTGTGAAGTGATCGACAAACACAACATAATAACGAGCCTTATCAAAGGACAAAATAGGAGAAGTTCCCCATACATCTAAATAAAGAATATTAAAAGGTCGAACACTTTTTAAAGTATTTATTCCAAATGCAAGCCGTTGACAAGAAGGGTTGCTCTGATGGTAAGCAACCTCCGCTTTCAACCAAAAGGTTGTGAGTTCGAGTCACCCCAAGAGTAAGGTGGAGAGTTCTTGGAGGGAAGGATGGCGAGGGTCTATTGGAAACAGCCTCTTTACCTCATGGTAGGGGTAAGGTCTGCGTACACACTACCCTTCCCAGACCCCACTAGTGGAATTATACTGGGTTATTGTTGTTGTTGTAGTATTCCAAATGCAAGCCGATGACTCTTATTACATAAGAAAGAATCACAAAAGGTAAAGGACTTGTACATAAAGACTAGAAGATTCAATGACAAGACAATTAATTTTGTGATGCGAGGTTGAGTATGACCAAAGCGAGCATGCCACAGATGTAGTGGTGGAAGACTGGTTGAGTGGAAGGTGGTGATGGCCATTCATATAGATCCCCATTATTCTGGCCTTGAAGAAGTGATGCCCCCGTTTCAGATCCTCACAAGAAAAGAATATGGAAATAATTCAATAGAGGTATTATTTAGTTGACAAAATTTGGCTACTGAAATCAGATTTTTTCGTATGTAAGGTGCACACAAGACATTATTTAGCACAAATAGATTAGTGGAGTTAGATTTTGAGAGAGTAGTATGTCCTATATGTGAAATAGGGATACCATTATCGTCACCAATGATAACTTCATCCGTCCCCGTGAAGTCAGATGTATACGTAAGACTTTGTGGATCATTTTTTAGTGGTGAGAAGCACCCGAGTCGATCAGCCAACTATTATTTGGTAAGTTATTACGAGCAGCAAAATTGGCTTGCATTTCGGCAGCTGAGTGAGACTTTGAGCGACAAACTTTAGCGTTATGGCCAAATTTATCACAGAGTTAACATTGCACCCATTGATTATTGGATTGCCTTGGTGGATATCCATTTTGTTGTCTGTGTTGGTTGACCAACTGTCCATTCGTGAGGATGGCCTGCGGTTGCTATTGAAGTTGTTACCACGAGGTCGATTATTCGAGGAGCTTCTCTGGTTAAGTTGAGCAGTGATAGTGAGTTGTTCCTTTTTAGCATTTTCATGTTTAGAGAACACTTCATGACCAAGTAGTTTGTCATATAGTTCTTCAAAGCTGATAAATATGTCTCGGGCTCGGATGGCTGCTGAGATTTTCTTATATTCTGGACCTAGACCACTAAAAACTTTGATGGTCAACTCCTCACTGGTAAGAGGGGATCCTGTCGCTGCCAAGTTATCTGCTAGAGATTTGATTTCACCAATAAAGTCAGCAATTGATCTGGAATTTCTTCGAAGTGTGGATAGTTGTTCCCACAGGCCAAAAATTTGAGCTTGGGATTTGTTTGCGTATGTAGTGTGAAGGCTCTGCCACACAATTGCTGATGTGGTGGTATTGGCAATAAATGGTACTATTGTACAGTCCACAAAAGCCATGATTGCATTTCGAAGAAGGCTATTATGCCTCGTCCAAATTTTGTACGCTGGGTTGGGTGTAACTGAACCATCTGTTGTAGTAAGGAACTGTGGCGGACACTTCTCTGCACCATCAATATATCCCATCAGATCATATCTGATGAGAAGGGTAGAAAGTTGAGCCTTCCATGTCAAAAAATTGTGACTGCCAGTGAGCTTGAGAGGCAATTGCGAGGCAGGATTGATGGTGATTAGCTGAGTTTGTTGTGGAGGGTTGCTGCCACCAGTAGCAATGACAACAATGACTTTGGAGTTTGAAGGAGACGTTATTGTTGGCTGATTCGCAACTGGTTTTGATTCTGATTTGATTTTGAGAAAAGGCAAAGTGAAGTGAATTGGGGGGGGGGGGGGGGGGATGAGGTTCGCAGGATCAAGCTACTCGTTAGAGTTTTTCAATGATCTAAAACCATAATGAATCTCAGTATCTGTAGGAAAAGGATTATTTTTATTGCCTCATATGTACAATTTATATAGTTAATTCAGAAGGTTTCAATCTAAATTAGATAAGTACAACAGAGATATTCACAAGAGTTTGAGTGTGATTATAACTAGGACTCTAGCTAATGTAACTTAAAGTAAATGGATCACGTTGATGAGAATGATATGTTAGGATTTGGATTATCCTTATCAATAAGGAATTCTTGTTATATTATTATAACATTTCATAAGAAAAGTTTAGAAATTTAATTCAAATATTTTTTTCTTGATGCCAATTTCTAAATATAATTTGTTTGTCGAGTGATGCTAAGTTGCTAACCTTATCAAAGAAGAAGATTGAAAAGGTTAGATACAACTTGAGCACCTTAACAAATTTTGCCAAAAATTATATTTTAGAAAGCATCAGCTGAGAATTGACGTGCCATCTTTGCAAATATCTTGAACATTTTTTGGTTAAGTTTTTGTAAATATCATGGATTAAACAATTTAAATTTCGAAATGAAGATAACAGCCTATATATATATATATATATATATATATATATATATATATATATATATATATATAGAGTGTGTGTGTGTGTATGGGGGGGTCATGCGTCATCCTCACCCAACCACACAAAAATAAAGGCAGCCGAATGCACAAAGCATTCTGCGTTCATACAAGGTCCGACGAAGGACCGTATTTCAATGGGTGTGATGTAGGTAGCCTACGTTGATGCCAGGGGCGTATGTAGTATATATGTGACAGGCTTAACTGAACCCATAACGTAACTTTCGACGCAGAGCATAAATTTATATGCAAAATCTACTTAAATTGCAATAAATAGTAGATTTGAGTCTATAACTTTAAAAATATAACAAATTCAATGATAACAATTTTAAAGGTTGAAATCATATAGTTTAAATCCTGAATTTGCATGTGATTGATGCAAACATTAATGACTGATTCCACGGTTTAAACCAGTGACTTATTCACACGAAGACAACTTTACATTTGCCCAAAGGTTCCTCTTCCGCCCAACCACAACAGTTTAATTAAAAAATGGGAATCATGTAAGATTTTAAATGTAAAGTCATTTTATGAATTAAAACACAAATATTAAAGTGCAAAGTCCTTGCACATCTTTGAACATGGCTGAGTTTAAAAGAGTCATGGCTGGCGTCTTATGAGATGCACTTAATATCAAATACATAATTGGTAGTTAGTGGTACTCTAGTAATGTGAATTCATTATTTTAAAGTATTGGTTGTTGTTGCTTCTTTTGGAAATTGTCCTTCCCGGAATATACCATTTTGGACACGACAGGTGCTCATTTCTACTTTAAAAAATTAAAAATATTTGTTCTCTAACTTGCAATGTGGAATTAATTTATTCCATTTGCATGTTCATTTTGCAATTATTAATTCGTGGATGACCTTTTAAAATATAAATATTCTGTCACTTTTAAAGCGCGTCAATATTTAAATTGGGAATTGGTGGGGTATGATTATTAAATAAGTCTATCTAGTGAATTGTTCAAACAAAGCAATTATTATTTATCCGACTCGGTTTATTAATATGTAATATAAAGAGAGTTGGTATTATAAGTGCGTAACATGCTTCTTGTAGTAAACAACTCCTCGTAGATACTTTTTAAGCAAGAGATTAATTATCAAAGTAGATGATTACTACTTAATTAAGTGATCCAAGTTTTGACACGGTTTAGCTTGACTAATATATTCTGCAATAGAACTCCCTAGAAATGCAAATACAATAAACAATCTTACATCTGTAAATATTATTTTATACTCAATAAGTTTGACTTTTGCAAACCACTACGAAGAGATGGAGTAGGATAAAGTTTCTCATTTATAAATAAGATTTTTTTAATTGTACATTAAATCACGAATCTTGCTACTTCAAATGAGGTATTAAAAAAAGAAAACAAAAGTAAACTCCTTGGCATTTTCAACTTACTGTTGTAAGAGCCAACGTGCGAAGGGAATCCTTTATATTGAAGGTCGAATAGAATGGTGACACGTCAACAAGTTAAATGTAGTTAAGAGTGACGTATTGTAAGAGACAGATATGTGATGAACAATCACGTGCCGGAAATATCGTGCTATCGTGGAGCACGTGATTGAATGACCGGGAATTTGACTTCCATTTATGATTTGATGGTTGTAATTGTAAGTTCGTAACTATTATGTTACTAATTCCTTTTTTTTTTCTTTATGTATGACATTAACATTGAAACTTTGACTAATTCGAATTAGTATTTGTTTACCCGAAAAATCGAATATAGTTAAATTTGTACATGGTTCTAATGACACGTGATAAATCTTGATATAAATTGTAGAGTGAAATACAAAAATCTCTATTCTTGGCAAATGGAATGAAATATAAGACAGGAAAGAGGAAAATGTTCAAAAACCAGCTGCCTTTCAATGTGCCAACCTCCCCCTCTTATATTGGGGGATCCTACTTTATGTATAATAATAATATATAGTGGAGGACCCACGATGAATTATCTTTTTCTCGATTTCCGCCAAGATTCTCTCCCATAATGCGGTTGCAACGGCTCTTGTCTGCGAGCTCGATACTGGCCCGAGCTCGATATTGCATCGAGCCCTCGGCCTTGGTTAGAGCTCGATTCTGACTTGGGGTCTTGATATTCGGGGTGAGTGTTGGTCGGTCTATCCATCTTCGATAATCTCCGCTTTGCCTCGTAGTTCAATTTGGATATGAGTTCGATAACGATACCGACCTTGTCATTGATCTGTCTTAGAGCTCGAAGCTCGACGCCCTTACTTCGGACCTCGACCGAGCTTGTCATGCAAATACCCTTTGATCGAAGCATTATCGTCTCGACCAGTCCGTACGACTGACTCAATCGGTTTTGACCGTACACAGATAGTCCCCTGGTTTCTCGGAAAAGGATGTGGCGAGAAACGATATGATTTCCCAACAGCTCGATCAGATATATACTGACGTTTACGTCGATCCCGACCACGACGTATGTGATAGTTGTCCCATCGGTTCGATTTTACCAAGGCATTTAATGTGTGTCAGATGGTGGTCGGCCACCTCTGATACTGAACCGTCATTGCTTCAATCTATAAATAGCCTTTTCTTCCACCATTCATCACTTTTACGTCTTCAATCTTCCAAATTTTCTGAGTTTTCTGCCTGTAAATCTGCGAGTTTTACTGCAAACTCTTTTTTAAAACACCAAATACCTCCGTTCTTTGTTCACGGAATTTTAAATGGAAAAAACGTCTAAAACTGTTCCGCAAAAAGAGGCTGCTTCTTCATCTCGACCTGTTGGTGGCAAGGATGTGGAAGAGCCCCGCCCTGAGGAATTCGTTCTGGTAGGGTGTTCGACTGTAGGCGGTTTTAAAATTGAAAGGCCTTCTCCGATACCGGGTCGGTGTGAGCCGATGTCGAGGTACCAATGTTCAATTACCGAAAAAGTTCTCGATAAAGTCATACAAGAATGCAACTGGGATAATAAACTCGTAGTAATCTCATCGCCTGACGGATCGGTTACTACCCACGTTGAAGGATTCTTAAGTGTTTACACTTATGCTTTCACGTTGGGACCTCTAGACCCTATCATTGTTGCCTTTTATAAAAGGTACGATGTGACCCTCAGCCAAATCCACCCTTCCTTTTGGAGAATAGTGATTCTTCTTCGATTTTTCTCGAGCAAGGTCGAGGGGCGTATCTTCACCCTCGATCATCTTATGCGCCTTTACAGTCCCGGACTTTATCTAGGAGGGTTGATCAAGCTTGCTCACCGAGCAACCAAAGCGCCATTCTCGAGCATAGACGAGACCCGGGATCGGGGTTGGATGGGCCGTTTTGTTCGAATCAAAACCTCGGACTTGATCCCTACCGATGACTTGCCATTTCCCAAGAGATGGAATATGAGCCGTGAGTAAATGTTTCTCTTTGCCCGTTTTGATTTTGTGATTGCCTTTTATTTTGTTGATCCATTTTTCTTTCCTTATCACAGTCGTAGCTCAAATGCTGGAACCGATCTTGGATCTTAGATAATGGGTCGAAAATCTGGTGTTGCAGAGACCGTACTCTGAGTGTGCTTGGGTCAAATTATCAAAGAGTCGATGGGAGGCCCGCAGTCATGGTAAATCCTTTTGTCAATTTGTCTCTTCATCCGTTTGTATGGTAAATCTCTCTCTTCCATTTTTTAGGACTCGGGAAAGATGTAGTCATGAGGCCCTCATCTAGTGGCGAAGAAGTTCATGCCCTGAAGCAGGTAAAAGAAAGGAAGAGAAAAGACGTATCGGGCTCTCCGGGCTTGGAAAAGAAGAAACCAGCTAAGAGACCTCGAAAGCCGAAGGGGGCTCTAGTGTTATGTCTTCGAAAGTGGCTCGACATTTAAGGGGCGAGCCCGAAGAAGGAAAGGAGAATTTAGCCTGCATACGGGCTAATGTTGTGATTCAATAAACTTCCAATTTGGTGGAAGCGAATCAGGGAACCTTGGCCATAATCCCAGAACAAGAAGAAACCGAGATTATTCCTTCTCGAGCTAAGATGATTGAAAGGGATACCGAGGGTGGATCTTCTCGAACAGTAGAAGATATTTCAAAGGATGAGTTCGGGATAGTTGATATTGGCGGATCCCCTCAGATTTTGGATGCCATGATTCGAGAGGCCGTCATGTTGGAGGATCGGTCCTATGAGGGTATTCACGAGTCGGCTAATATCCATGGTTTTCTGGAGGGGCTTGAGTCAGGTACCTCGGAGGAGGTTACCGGTTTTGGTGGAATGCCGGTACCTAAAAAAGCATCGTGGTCGGGTTCTACCGAGCCTTCATCGATTCATAAACTGGTGGGCCAATTTCCGGCCCCGAGTATCGATCCCGACCGAAGGCGGAAGATAGTGTTCTCTGTACCTGCGGATACCCGAATTTTTTCTTCCCCTGTGAGGATTGCTAGTTACCTTCGGTCCTTGGTGACCGAAGAAGATCAATCAGTGATGAATGCGGTGGGGCCTGCCTGTCTCTTCAACGAGGCCCAACATGCTTTGAATCGGGTAACTCTGATGGCGTTTTTGCCATTTCTTTTACACATAAAATTGTAGGTAATTCTAATGTTTCTCCTTTTGTTTGCAGGCTTCGGTGTTGCATCACGAGGCCTTTCTTCGAATCCGGGAGGAGCATGATGCCCAGGTTCGAAGCCTCACTGAGAAGAGTGACTCGTACAAGCTCCTTAGTGAAAAACTTCGAGCAGATTTGACAGCGGCTCGGGAAGAGCATGAGGAGATGGCTGAGCAGTTATTCCGAATGTTCTATGATAGTGAAGATGAAAAAGAGATAACCACTAACGATCCGATTCTGCAGGTTCGGCAGAGGATCGAGCAGATTAGATGGCTTAACTCACAGGTAGATGCGCTACTGGCTAAGGCATAAGAATTTAAAAAGTGTATGGATATCATTGTCTCGAAAAAGGAAGCCGTTCAAGCTCGGTTGGAGTTGTCTGATGCCCAACTTCGATCTGCGAAAGAAATGCTTTGGGGCTGATCGAAAAGATGAAAGAGCTTCAGCATCGGTTGGATTTGGCCACTTCAGATAAAGCAGATTTGGCTAAAGAACTTAAAGTGGCCAGTTCTAAAGTGACCGAGGCCAATAAGAGAGTTGATGCCAAAGTGGCTCAATTCAGGATTGATGTCGAGGTTAACCAAGCCAAAGCTGAGAGCATGGTCGAACATGCAAAATGGCAAGCTCGGAGAGCAACTCTCGAGGAGGTCAGAGCTCAGGGCTTCGATATTGGGGCCGAGATTGAAGTTGCCAGGTCGGAGGAGAACAAAACTCGAAGGTTGGCCTTTCCTGAGGAGGACTCCGATGACTCGGGGGAGTCTGAAGATGATGACGATGCCGAGAATACGGCCTCCGATGAAGATTGAGTCATTTAGGGCCTTAGGTCGTTTGTTGCGTTCTTTTGATACCGCTTTCGGTTTTTGTATAGAGAACTTCCCTTTGGCAGAGTAGCCGTCTCTGTATAAAAATTTGTAAATTATATCTTTCTTCCTTTTGAAGCAAAATAGCCTTTTAAGCTAAATAGTTAGTTTGAATTTTAATCTCTGTTGCCTTCGAGCCTTGTGGGTAGTCCCTTTTGCTTTATCGGGTTCGAACATCCTTCAGCCTTAAATAGTCAAGCGTTCATTTGAATTCAAAGAAACAAGTAATTTTACTCGAAATAATGTAGCCCGTAGGTGCAATGGTCGAGTGAGTGCTTGCTCGAACTCGAAATAAAAGTATCCCGTAGGCTTAGTAGTCAAGTGAATGATTCGAACTCGATGCAATGTAGCCCGTAGGCATTATGGTCGAGTGAGTGCTTGCTCGAACTCGAAATAAAAGTAGCCCGTAGGCTTAGTAGTCAAGTGAATGATTCGAACTCGATGTAATGTAGCCCGTAGGCATAATGGTCGAGTGAGTGCTTTCTCGAACTCGAAATAAAAGTAGCCCATAGGCTTAGTAGTCGAGCAAATGATTCGAACTCGATGTAATGTAGCCCGTAGGCATTATGGTCGAGTGAGTGCTTGCTCGAACTCAAAATAAAAGTATCCCATAGGCTTAGTAGTCGAGCGAATGATTCGAACTCGATGTAATGTAGCCCGTAGGCGCAATGGTCGAGTGAGTGCTTGTCGAACTCGAAATAAAAGTAGCCCATAGGCTTAGTAGTCGAGCGAATGATTCGAACTCGATGTAATGTAGCCCGTAGGCATTATGGTCGAGTGAGTGCTTGCTCGAACTCGAAATAAAAGTAGCTCGTAGGCTTAGTAGTCGAGTGAATGATTCGAACTCGATGTAATGTAGCCTGTAGGCATAATGGTCGAGTGAGTGCTTGCTCAAACTCGAAATAAAAGTAGCCCGTAGGCTTAGTAGTCGAGTGAATGATTTGAACTCGATATAATGTAGCCCGTAGGCGCAATGGTCGAGTGAGTGCTTGCTCGAACTCGAAATAAAAGTAGCACGTAGGCTTAGTAGTCGAGTGAATGATTCGAACTCGATGCAATGTAGCCCGTAGGCATAATGGTCGAGTGAATGGTTGCTCGAACTCGAAATAAAAGTAGCCTGTAGGCTTAGTGATTGAGTGAGTGCTTGCTCGAACTCGATCCTATTTTCATAATAAATCTTGAACATAGAATATCGGTGAAGAAGAGGGCTTTCTTTGCAAGTCATTATACATATGTTCATGTTTTGCGTCAGGGCTCGGGCCAACTACATAAGCATGGTTCGTTTTGACCATTTGACTATTACAACATTTCCTGTCAAGACACTGTTTGTCATGAAATAACGAAGTAACTTCCTTTGCACCGAACTTGATAATCATCACAGATACGTTCAATGATAAAGCCCCCCAGTATACGAGGTTGATTTTAAAGAGGCATCGGATACTCAGCAGTAGTATTGTTTTAGGCGTTACATGTTCCAATTGCTTGGTAGTTGATTGCCATTTTATCAGACCGGGTTTGGAGGATTTCCGCTATATGGCCGGTATCGATCTCTGGTCGACCTTTGCTTGGTAGTTCTTTTGATGACGGACCTAGAAATCGACTGGCCATCTTCGATTCTTATTTTGGATTGATATCGATTGTGCACATCGGTCCAAGTAATAGCTGGGTACTCAATCATATTTTGCTTCAACCGCCGTGAAGCCATCGAGCTCCGCTCGTTTAGACCTTGAGTGAAAGCTTGAACAACCCAATCGTCTGTGACTGGTGGCAGGTCCATTCGTTTTATTTGAAAACGAGATACAAACTCCCTTAGCATCTCGTTATCCTTTTGTATTACCTTGAACAAGTCCAACTTTCTAGTTTCGACATTTATGGCTCCGGCATGTGCCTTTACGAAGCAATCTGCAAGCATAGCAAAAGAATCAATAGAGTTAGATGGTAAAATCTGATACTATACCATTGCCCCCTTTGACAGGGTTTCACCGAATTTTTTCAATAATACAGATTCGATCTCATCATCTTCCAAATCATTGCCCTTGATGGCACACGTGTAAGAAGTGATGTGCTCGTTGGGGTCGGTTGTTCTGTTATATTTGGGTATTTCGGGTATACGAAATTTTTTGGGGATTGGTTTTGGGGCTGCACTCGAGGGAAAAGGCTTTTGAATGAACTTTTTCGAATCCAGCCCTTTTATAATTGGTGGAGATCCCGGGATCTGATCGACCCTGGAATTATATGTTTTTTTATCGTTGGCTTCGACTCGTTTTGTGAGTTCCTCGAGCAATTTAGTAATTTCGGAAGTAGTCCCCTATTCTTGCTCGTTTGACTTCACTATTGATGGCTCCATTCTATGGGTGATTTCTCGAAGCGGATCGGGCTCCGGCCTGCTTTGTACCTGAGTTTGGCTCTGCAACTAGGCTATCGCTATTTGCTGGGCTTGAAACATCTCGAAGATCATCCGTAAGCTGGCTCCGATCTCCTATACGTTATGGGTGTCTCGAGCTATGGATCGAGTACCGCCCTGAATATTTTTTTTCCGGTTCGGAACGTTGGTTTGCCTCAAGAGCCACTTGTGAATTGACATCTAGCGGTACTCCGACTCGGATTTCAGGTACTTTGACTCGAGCTTCAGTGACATCGTTAAGTGGCCTTCCCGCCCTGGGTATCAAGTTGTTGGTTTCATCCTGAAGGCCGGCTTCGTGGTCGATAGGTAAAGCCATTGCTGATTTGAAGTTGTAAGCTAGTGTGTACTGTAGATTTATATCAAACAATCACTGTTATCCTTAGCCCCACGGTGGGCGCCAAACTGTTTACCCGAAAAATCGGATAGAGTTAAATTTGTACATGGTTCTAAGGACACGTGATAAATCTTGATACAAATTGTAGAGTGAAATGCAAAAATCTCTATTCTTGGCAAATGGAATGAAATATAAGACAGGGAAGAGAAAAATATTCAAGAACCAGCTGCCTTTCAATGTGCCAACCTCCCCCTCTTATATTGAGGGATCTTACTTTATATACAATAATAATATATAGTGGAGGACCCATGATGAATTGTCTTTTCTTTGATTTTCGCCAAGATTGTCTCCCATAATGGGGTTGCAACGGCTCCTGTCTGCGAGCTCAATACTGGCCCGAGTTCGGTATTGCATTGAGCCCTCGGTCTTGGTTCGATCTCGATTCTGACTTGGGCTCTTGATATTCGGGGTGAGTGTTGGTCGGTCTATGCATCTCTGATAATCTTCGCTTTGCCTCGTAGTTCGATTTGGATATGAGCTCGATAACGATACCGAGCTTGTCATTGATCTGTCTTAGAGCTAGAAGCTCGACGCCCTTACTTCGGACCTTGATCGAGCTTGTCATGCAAATACCCTTTGATCGAAGCATTATCGTCCCGACCAGTCCGTACGACTGACTCAATCGATTTTGACCATACACAGCATTGTATAAGACTCATACAACAAAAAAATATTCCGCACTAATATGTTTTTTATTTTCAGAATTTGAACTCAAAATCTCTAGTTAAGAATGAAATAATCGGGTGAAGTGCACTAGTAGCCACTTTTAACTCTGGTATTAAAATATATCTATAATTTACAATGTATTTAGAGATTAGTCAATTCGCCCAAACTTAAGGACTAATAACCTGTTTGGCCAAGCTTCTCCCCAAGCCAAAAGTATTTGTTTTTCAAAAAGTGTTTTTTCCCTCAATTTGAGGTGTTTGGCCAAGCTTTTTTTGAAAAACAAAAGTGCTTTTGGCTAGAAGCAGAAATAGTTTTGAAGAAGCAGAAAAAAGTAGCTTCTCCCCAGAAGCAGAAGCAGAAGCAGTTTTGACTTTTCTTCCTACCAAAAATACCCTTTGCAAAATATTATATATACCAAAATAACCTTACTTAGTTTAAACTATTAAGGAATATAAATGACTTTTGGGATGAACTTTCATATATATTGAATGATTTTTTGATATATTTAAATTATCTTGAAAGAATAAAGTACTTTTCAATTTTATTTTTATATTTTACTTAAATAAAATAAAAACTCAATTCTTATCTTTAATAATAAATATTTTTAATTATTTATCTACTTATATAATATTAACTATTAAGCGAATCTCTTCATGTCCTTATTTGTAATTTGACACTTAAAAGTACTTTTCGAAAAGCATGACCAAACACAAATTATTGTTCAAAAGTGCTTTTCAAATTGATTAGCCAAACACAAACTGCTTTTCTCCAAAAGTACTTTTTCGAAAAGCACTTCTAAAAAATAAGTTGATTTTTCCAGCTTGGCCAAACAGGCTATAAGTATCATGAATTTTTGTATCCTAGATTTTTTTGCTGCTAATTTAGAATTCTTAGGGTTCTAAATTTTTTAGCTGCTAATTTGAAATTCAAGACTAAGTGTCATGAATTTGTGAACTGCTAATTTAAAATTCAAGACATACAATTTTAATTTCTGGACACAATATTCAAATTTTAAAATATGGTGTCCTGAAGTTTGAACCTTGAGGTTTAAACTTTAGGAGGCGGTGTCTTGAAGTTTGAGAGAATTGTCTAATATTTAAATACATTATAAACTGTGGATATATTATAAATAACATGCTTAAAAGTGGCTACTTGGTGTCATTTCCACCAAATAATCCTATCTATTCCAACACAACCCTAGTGGGTCGTTTGGTACGAGGGATAAGGTGGGATAGGATCTAGGATTAAATTTATACCGTATTTGGTTGGCGGTATAAATTTATCCAGGATATCCCATCTTATCCCACTTTATCCCATCAAACTTGGGATTATTTTATCCCACCTCCCATGTGGGATAATTTAGTCCAGGGATTACAATCTCGGGATAATTTAGTCTACGTACCAAACGACCCCTAGGTGATTACAATTTACAACTTCAAATATTATCAATTTATATATATACTTCTTGTTTTTGTAACTTTTTTGTTGTTTGGATAATTAGGAAAGTAATAGTCCCCCAGTCTCATTTTATATGATAAATCTTTTTTGAAAGAAAATTATCCTAATTGTTATAAATAAAATCATATTTAAGGTGAATGTCTATATTTTAGAGAGATTTTAGGGTTTGTTACTTGGTGGCTAAGTCACTCTTTCCTATAAATAGAGATGTTCTATTCTATTGTAAATCATCCCAAATCAATAAAAAATCTCTCTCTGTACTTTTCTCTGCAATACTTTTCTTCTTCTTTTATTGTTTTATAACACGTTATCAGCACGAGACTCCAACCAATTGAATAAAGACTTTGGGATACGTGCATGGTGCTCAACTGGTACATAATATCGAGCATAATGATTGGCAATTGTTCCATGAACCTCCTTCGGGTAAATTCTGGATATAATGTAAGTATTTTACCTTATTTTTCTCTTTTAAATTCTTGAAATTCTATAATTTTATTTTAAATACAAGTAAAGATAATAAATTTTGATTATAACTCAATAGAGTTTGCGAGAAATTATAACCACCCGAAGTGGTAAAATTTGTATATCTTGCCATGATCAAATTCATGTATGATTATGAGCACAAGAAGTGGAAACTTGTCCCATTGAATTTGCTTCATTCTCGTTCCCTTAAGATAATGTGGTAGCAATATGTAATAACTCAGAAAGAAGATAAAATTATTACCGTGAAGGTATCAATGGATGTGGACATGGCAATAGACGAAATTATAATCGTCATCATTGTGGTAATGAGAATAATAAGGATTCTCAAAATAATCCTTCACTCTGTGAAAGTAATATTTGTCATAGACTTGACATTAGATTTTGTAAAGTACTTATAGATGATTATGCTCCATTCATGATGTGAATGTGATAACATGTGATTTATGAATACATATTCATTCTTGAAAGAATATGAGCGTGTTAGTGGTAGTGAATATACCACACTCACCTCTAGAAGGAGGTTTAATTGAGATGAAATAAGAAAATAATTTCATTATTATGGCATGAATGGTCATTGATCACGTACCTATTATGATTATGCCAAAATATTGGCAATATGATCATTACAGGGCAAAAGTGATGGAAGCAACATATCTTATCTATAATAATTTTGACCATGACCATAATGGTATAACTTTCTCTTTGAAAGATATATTTATCATATGGATGTGATGAATACGAGGTAGTGCAAAATTAATTAAGAGCTCTAGAAGATCCAATTATTACTATTTTGGAGAAATAAAACTGATTATCAATAATGTATTGTATTGTAGTAAGTCTCAAAGAAACTTATTGAGTTTCTAAAGTATTCACAAAAGTGATTGATTATATTGAGACTATAAATAAAGGAAAGATTTAATATCTTCTATTACTATAACTTGTAGCGGGGTAATATGTATGTGAAAAGTCACCCGCTTTATTATCTACTTTGTACTACACAAATAAAACAATTTCATAATAAAGTAAACTTTATTGATATAAAAACTCATACCATAATAAACTTGGTGTTTATTGATAATTGCACACGTCACGGTGTAAACCTAGAGTTTATCAATATTAATAATTTATCCACTTGGTATAATTAAAAATTTAAGTATGGTGTGAAAAAAAAATTCACAAGGGTAAATATTAAAGAACTAGAAAATTCTGTACGAATTCTCTTATGTTATTTGTTCTCATTAAATAATAGACCAACTAAAATTGGGATTGAATTCCATGAATGCTGGAGATATCAAAGATGAATATGGGCTCATTCACTTGTCATGTATACCACATAATATGCATCTATGAGATGGTTACATGTGCGATTATTATTAATCTGCAACCTGTTGTTTGCGAGGTAACTTGCTCAGTAATTTAATTTCGTGCATAATTTCCATATTTTCTATTCAAGACAGTTCATCTTGATAAGTTGGTTTATAACACAATTGATTTAACAAAATAATTAATTGAGTGCCTCAACTTAATAGCTAAACTATTGCTTATGAGAAAAAAAAGTTGTCTGTATCAGTTTGATATACGTTATACACGAAAGTATATTATATTCTCCCCTCACAAGTGGTTCACGATTAGGAACCAAATAATTCCATCATTATTGATGTGCGGTGTATATTTTGATTAACACCATAACACACAAAGGTGGGTTTCCAAAGTTGTGGAAGCAAGTTAGTTTTTCTAACATGAGGAGGAGACAAGATAAACAGTTGAGAAAACGTTACGTGGAATGAATTATCATTTCTACATTTAGATCCTCGAATAAGATAATATTAACTTGAAGTTCATAAAAGATAATTCATTTGTAGTATATTGCAAAGCATGCCAGATGCATTTGCGGACCCAAAGAAAGTAACTATATTCTCACTGTAAATGCTCATACTAGAATAAGTCCTAGAAAGACAAAGTCTATGGTATGTTTATAGTGTATAGATAAATCGGTTTCAAATAAAATTCTTGATAAAGAAGATGAGCAAATGATCATAATAAGGAGACAAGTGATCTAGAAGATCACATGACGTAACACGTCATAAAATCTCAGGAGAGGTTCAGGTACCTGAAAATATGAATGAAGAGATCTCTATCTTATGTCTTTATGAAAAACAATATTGGAACCAATATAAAATATTTGTCGACAACATCTATGATAACTCTAAATATAGATGGGGATCTTAAGTCTGTCGAATACAGACACAAAAATATTAGCCAAATAGAAGAGACACAATTCGAATAGAATTGGTTTTATATGAAAGACATGTAGTTTTGGACATGTTGTTCAAACACTTGAATGTATAAAGTCAATGGTGTGTGTAATCACTTTTATCTATCTTATATGTCTAGCATGGCATGAAAACTTGATATGCATCTAAAGTCGATTTGTATGGCTTATATGACATAGCTTATATGACAATCTCTAAAGGATTTAAATCACTTAAAGTATATACAATTCTTGATTTTGAAGCACCACATTCTAAGTGCAATTTGTGCACATATGTATCTTGCTATAACTATAAGCATGATAATGTGATAACGAGAATTTTTACCTCTATGGAGATATTGAAAAGCCATTCCACGACATTATATGAAGACATTATATATCTATCAAGAATGATGATTTCAAGGTGCAATATATTCATTCAAGTTAATATGGCTGATTTGTTTATCACATCTCTACCAACGATCTTTTGAATATGGTTCAATGGTATTATGGTTGATTTGTTTATCAAAACTCTACCAACGATCTTTTGAAGATGGTGCACAAGTTTGGAATGCGAAGGCTCAAGGATGTGAATTGATGCTCTCATCAGGGGAGTTAATACGCGTTTGTAATGACCCAGAAGGTCGTTTTGAGTATTATAACCTCGTTTTCCCATTTACTGCTCAATTTATGCTTTACATTTGTTATGTGACTTGCCGGGGGTAATTGGTTCGGGTCCGGTGAGATTTTTGAATGATTTGGAACACCTAGTCCAAGGTTTCGAAATTTAGTTAAAAAGGTTGACCAGATGTTGACGTATGTGTAGCGACTCGGAGAATTTTTGCTAAGAAAATTAAGGTTTTGTGGTATCGAGGTAGATCAATTAGTACAAAGGTTGTAGAAATTTCTCGCGGCGAGCTTGCGAGCCAAGGCTCGGACTTTTAGGGTTGAACAATGCACTGGGAGGTAAAAAAAAAATTTTGGCGAAAAAAAACACGTTTCTGCAGTCCATTATGCGACCACATAATCACTTTGCGGGCCGCATAATGGCCGCATAAGTGAGGCAGAAGAGGTTCAGTTTGGATGAAATCTGCGGTCGACTATGCGATCGCATAACTATTATGCGGTCACTATGCGACCGCAGAACAGGTATGCGGGCCGCATAGTGACCACATATACAGACAAATATTTGCCAGTATTGGACACAGATTATGCGCCCGATATGCGGTCCGCATAACCATTATGCGATCGCATATGCGACCGTAGAACCTGTTCTGGAGCTTCATTTTTCTGGTTTTATAAACCCGACCCCATTCTTATAAAACACTATTAGGGGGTCATTTTTAAGGGTTTCATCTGATATTTTAGAGAGAGGTGAGAGCATTTTAGAGAGAGAAAGTGAAGACTTAGTCATTTATCCATCAATTCTTGTTCAAGGTTTGAAGATTTCACAAGGAACTTGCTAGGGCTTCAAAGAGGTAAGAATTTCTTTTCCTCAATTCTTCAATTTCGGGTTTGGAGTAAAAATAGGTTATTAATAGTATGATTCTTGGGTGTAAGAGTATTATGTATACATACCAATAAGGTTGTGGAAAGATTGTTAAGTTCAAATGGGTACGGATTGGGTTGAAAATGGTAGAAATCTTCATATATTTTAATTGAAGATTTGAGGGTCGAGTTGGTATCGGATTTTGGTAAAATTTGTATGGTTGAACTCGTGGTTGGATGGACGTTCATATTCTGTAACTTTTGTCGGGTTTCGATATGTGGGCCCCACGAGCGATTTTTGAGTTAATTTCGGATTTTATTGGAAATTAGTATTTCCTTATTGAATTAATTACACTAATTTGTATTGATTGAATCAAATTAATTGTGGCTAGATACAAGGCTTTCAGAGACTAATTCTCGTGGCAAGAGCATAGCAGAATAAAGAATTACACGGGTTGAGGTAAGTAACAGTTTTAAATCTGGTCCTGAGGGTATGAAACCCTGGATTTTTGTATCATGTGATTACTTTGGAGGTGACGCACATGTTAGGTGACGGCGTGCACCGAGGGGATTGTGACTTGGTCCGTCCCGTGAGACTGTAAAGTTGAATAACTTGTTGTTAGTTATATGCTCTCTATGTGTTGTGGAAATTTGGCTGTAAGGCATGTTAGAAACCATGTTTACGCTATATGTTGGTACTGCTGGGACCTACATAGGTCGTGTACATATTGAATTATCTGCTAAATTGTTGTTTGGTACTTAGTCACAGTTTACTTATTTATTTTATCTCAGTCTCTGTTATTATTATTGATACATCATATCATTATTTTTTGGGCTGATTTCATGATTATTGAGAGCCCGAGAGACTGGAGAGATTTATGACTGAGTGAGGCTGAGGGCCTGATTGTGAGATATTGATACTATAGTACGTGAGTTGGCCATGCGGATCCAGATATTGATACTATAGCACGTGAGTTGTCCGTGCAGCACATGAGTTGGCCGTGCAGATCCAGATATTGATACTATGGCACGTGAGTTGTCCGTGCAGCACGTGAGTTTGCCGTGCAGATTCTAGCGCTTGGGCTGTAGGAGCCCCTCCGGAGTTTGTACACCCCCAGTGAGCGCGGGTACCCATTGAGTGTGAGTGCTAAGGGCTGGAAGCCCAGTGAGTGATTGTTGTCCTGAAAGACTGTACTGGCTTTTTATTTATTGTTACACTTAGTTGCTATCTGTCATTGCTGTGAAATTTTCTGAAAGATTTTATATCCGGATTACCTAAACTTGAAATGTATAAAACTGATTTGGCTTAAACTTTTGGAATTGAAAGCATGCCTACTCTCTGTTGGAATTACTGAAATTGAACTGTAACTGTGTAGCTCGTCATTATCTTCAGTTCCTTATTTATTATTGTTACTTGATGAGTTGGTTGTACTCATACTACATCCTGCACTTCGCATGCAGATCCAGGTGTTCCCGGACATAGCGGGTGTTGATCATTTCACGCAGTTGATTTTCAGGAGATTCAGAGGTAGCTACCGTATTTTGCAGACCTTGTCTCTCCTTCCCCATCTCCTCGTTTACCGTATTTTGTTCTTAGACTATTATAGACCGTATTTTATTTTTCAGACTTGTATTCATATTAGATGCTCATGTACTTAGTGACACCAAATTTTGGGAGTGGTTGTATCGGTAATTGTAGGATTTATGGATTTTATTGAAATATTATATTTTCAAACTTAAGAGAAATTGTGATTTATTGAGATTTTTGGCTTGCCTAGTATTGAGATAGGCACCATCACGACTGGTGAGATTTTGGGTCATGACAGCATTTTACTCTTTTTCCCTTGTAGGGTTTTGTCCCAATAGGTTTTCCTTGCAAGGGTTTTAACGAGGCAACCAAATGGCGTACTGTTAGATATGTGTACTCTTTTTCCTTCACTCGAATTTTTTTCCACTAGGTTTTATTTTAGTTAATATTTTAACGAGGCACATTATCTGTTGAATAGACATTCAAGGGGGGAGGGTGTCATAAATAGAATTATATTTAAGGCGAATGTCTATATTTTAGAGAAATTTTAGGGTTTGTTACTTGGTGGCTAAGTCACTTTTTCCCTATAAATAGTTAGGGTGTTCAAAACCGAACTGAAACTGAAAACCGAATCGAAACTGAAGCTTAATGGCTTATTGGTATCAGGTTAATGATTTAACGGACGAGAAACAGATTGAAATTTTTTTATTAACGACTTATCGGTTTGGGGGCAGATTATTCACGGATAATCCTTTAACCCGTTAAGAATATATATTACTGCTCTGGACACTTGTACGAAGTGCAAAGTGAATTGTACTGATTGCTTGGAAGTATCTTATTGGCCATTAAGTCTCTTCCCCACTGGATACCAATAATAAGTATTAAACTATTAACATTTACACTTTAGAAACCACAGCATCTATACCCAGTAGCCAACCCTCTTGCCTCTCCCTCTCCCTCTCCCTCTCGCCGTCTCGCCTCTCCCTCTCGGCTCTCGCCGACTCGCATGCCTTTTCAATACTTAAACTTGTCCTAATTGGTACAAGTTTGAATTGGAAACATAAGGTCTTGAACTAATTTTCAAAATAAGGGTGGCATACCGGGCCTGCCTTTTCAAATTTCAATGAATAGCTTCATCAGTGATGTTGCCTTACTATGTCAAGAAATTTTCAAATAACAACCACACACACGCACAGCCAGCAGAGCAAGGAAGAAGAAAAGAGGAAGTCAAAAAATATATCGTCTGTTTATTTTCCAATAAGGTATTTCGCCCAAAGTAATCTTTCATCATGGGTACAGTGATTAATCTCTATAGATTACTTGTCTTTTGATATCCAGTATTTGATTCTAGTAATATGGTCTCGTGGTGTAATTTAGTTGATATATATGTATGAGAAATGTTAACTATATTGTTGTCTCGGGGATGTACTCCCCAACACTGTGTTGAAGTATGTTAAGTTTCAATCAACTGAAACCAAACCGATAACCGCCCGATAATAGCTAAACCGATACCAACCCGTCTGATATCTTATCGGGTGACTAGCGGATTAATACATTTAAAAATCGATAACCGATAAGCCAAATCGTTAAGAGTAAATAACCGCCCGATCTGCCCATTAAGCAGCCCTAATAAATAGAGATGTTCTATTTCATTGTAAATCATCCCAATTCAATAAAAATTCTCTCTCTATTTTTCTCTGCAATACTCTTCTTCTTCTTTTATTGTTTTATAACACTAATAATATTATTTTTATATTTAAAATAACTTTTTATATAAATATTTATAACTTGTTCTAGATTACAAGTTTAAAATTTTTTCTTTCTTTCTTAACCTCTCTATCCAGTCAAACGGTGCCACAACCATGGGGATGGAGGGAGTAGTAATTAAAGTAGGATGAGATACCTAGTTAACAAGGTAAAACATATTACGCATAGTAATAAAATATCATGATTAGGTAATATGCTACCTTACAAATAAACAAAATATAAACTATCATGATAGAAAGTTATACTGTATCTACCCTTTAATGTGAAGGCTTCAACTATTATAATCGACTAAGGTACTCACTTAGTTTAAAAAAGAATAAACCTATTATAATTTAGGAATCGAATATGGTTTTCTTTTTTTTCTTACCATATCTTTGCAAATAGTTTTAAATATTTTAAATTGTTAATTATTGTAACTAATATTATTTTTTATGAAGTTTCTAAATATGTAAATTTTATTTCAAAAAATTTAAAGAATCTATATTCAAATTTACTTGAAAAATTAGTCAAATTGACCTTCGTACTTCGAAAATGTTCAAACGAATCTCATAGAAAAAGTATGCTACTCGCTTCAATATGTAATTAGTTGACTATTATAATTTCTTGTAAAATAATTAAAGAATATAATCGATATATAAGTCGTCATGTACCATTAATCATAAAATATGTACTTTGAATAATCAAACATTAACAAATATAATTTACTTATTAAAAGTTCATGTCTTCAAAAAACCTTGTGCATGCATCAATGTTAGTACAGCTGCAGAACTTTATATTTTTCTAGAGAATATGAAAACTTCATACACAAGACCAACTAAAATACTGATGAAATTATTAGAATAAAGAATAAATATGAGACGAATCGTTATAAATGAATCAAGTTGAAGCTTCATTTAAAATCTTTCTATCTCTATTTCCCTCTCCTTTCATTTTTCTTCCCACCAGAAGTAGCTATTTCCTTTTCTTTTTTTTCAATTAATCAAAGAATTCTACTTCCGAACAACTGTTAATTATCCTGTAAGATATATCTCAAATTTCTGAAGTTGGAATAGTGAAGAAATGGAGAGAGATTTCATGGGGTTGGCTGTAAAACAAGAAATACCTGAAGAACCAGCCACAGATCCAGGTATCATAACCTTCTGCTCCTTTTATTCACGTTTCTTCTTTGTACAGCCCGATGCACAAAGCATCTCGCATTTATACAGGGTCTGGGAAGGGCCGAACCCCTACGGGGTATGATGTAGACAGCCTAACCTAATGCAAACATTTGTAGGTGCTTCTCCGGCCTGAACTTATAATGAATCTGTTAGTTATGGTTTTTGTTTTTGTCCCTTTTTAGATTTAATTTAGTACTGTTAATTAAAAACCTCTGCAACGTAAATGAGCTTTGACTCTATATGGATATTCTCAAAAAACTAAATCAAAAAATGGAGTTTACCTCTTTTTTCTTTTTCATTTTTGCTCAGCTCCCAAACCGAGCTTATGGGTATTTTCATGTAGGTCAAAACATGGTTTAAATCTTGGTTTGTGTAGTATTCATAATAAGATTGTATATTTTTAGCTACAGTCTTTCACAACAAGAATGCTTCAACTGGAAAAATAAAAGAAGGCCTTTTACTTTTGTGATGCTGGTTATGCAAACAAAGGTTTTGGTGTTTCTTAAGTTGGATTCCTTTCAACACGGTTTACTTTTGCAATCCTTTTTTTTCTTTTCATGTTTGAGTTGGATATCGTACATAAAAGTAGGCGGACCCAAGATTTGAACCTCGATTGTAATCTTTTCAAATCACTGGGTTCTAAATTAATAAGTTTTACATATCCAAAGGATTTTTTAAGACAAATATATGGTTTGAAAAAAATTACTAGGTTCGACCGAAACCGCATCCGGTACTGTGTCTCCGCCACTGACGTACATTACTTATAGCATGCACCAATGATTTAAGTTTTATAGGTTGATATCATTAAATTTGTTTATATGTAACTTAATCTATTATAGCATGTTAGTTATTATTTATGTTATAGATCTTATTATGAAAATTTACATGTAATTAGTTGATAGGTCAGATCTAGATTTTTTTATATATATATTTTAAAATATTTACCGTGCATAAAACTTAAGTTCAAAATTAAAATAAGATGACATTCTGCTGATGCCTTTTTATATTTAACGTACAGGAATAAACAATTACGTTTTGTCCACCACTAGATTTAGAATGCAGACCAAAATGCATAAAATAATTTGTTTAACTCTTTTGACCAGATCTTGCATTAATAAACACAATATTATATTTTTTATCTCGCATCAGATGCTCTTTGCAGCTTATATTTAAATTGGATGCACATGTTCACCCTCCTTTCTTCAGCTGCA